>NW_026542598.1:76263714-77632985 GCF_028750875.1 Macrosteles quadrilineatus | reverse complement strand
TATGAAAATGGCAATTTTAATGCTAAAAGAATGAGAATTAACAATATTGGAGATCCTACCGAGTTAACGGATGTAGTTTCTAAACAATACATCGAAAATTATGTTAATTCACAGATTAATTTAAAATGTGTGACTTTTGGTATCAATGATGAAATTAATATGAAGAATAAACGATTGAGCTTTTTTAAAATTGAAAAAGATCCAACCGATGACTCTGATGCAATAAATAAACTTTATCTAGATAAAGAATTAGTTAGGGTAAATCAAATAATTAGCAAGACGGTGGAATCCTTCATTAAACCAGAAAAAGGAGAATTAAACTTTAAAAAGTTTATAATTAATATAAATGAAGCCATAAATAATTATTCTCCCATTACTTTAGGTCAGGCAAGAACACTCATGCAGAAGTATTTATACATTGATGACAAAAGTGAAGTAAATATCAATAATTCAATAATAACAAATGTCAAAAAGCCAATTGAAAGACATGATGTTGCAAACAAAGAATATGTAGATGAAACAGTACGAAGCAACAATACAACTTTAGTTGAAGTGGTACTGAGGGAAATGATAAAGGATTATATTAAACCTGATATGAATGGTGTCATAGATTTAAAAAAGTATAATATTCAATTGGTTGTCAAAGCGAGCGAGAATGAAAATTCACCTGTGACTCGTAAACAATTAGATGCTTTCAAAAACAGGATAAACTCTGATATGTCACGTATTGATGAAAAGCTTAAGGTTTTTTATCCAGCTTCTTCGTTGACTGCAAGGTCCCGAAATAGAGAAGGTAAGCCCATATCAGATGTCATGAGTGCAATGATAAATGACTTAGCTTATCTTAGGTCTGAAATAAAAACCTTGAAAGAAAGTAAATCAACAGAAGATGATGATAAAGACGACTTTTGGGATAGGGTAGGTAAGTTGAATAGCAAGTAGGACTGGTCATCAGTATGGTTCTGAGCTTCAAACGAGGTGGAGGTCTAATTAATAAGCTTATTGATAACCTACCTTTTGAGGCACATCTGTTGGGTGGATACCAATTTTGTGGGGCTGGTACTAAATTGGAGAAACGTCTGGCAAGGGGCGACAAAGGGATCAATCCACTTGATAGTTACTGCAAGGAACACGATATAGCATACGCTCAGAACAAGGATTTAACGAGTAGACACAAAGCTGACAGGCTGCTGGCCGATAGGGCGTGGACGAGAGTATCGGCTCCGGACGCTAAACTCGGTGAAAAGGTAAACGCTTTTTTAGTAACGAACGCTATGAAAGCAAAACTTAAACTCGGTGCTGGTATGAAGAAATCGAAGTCAGAAAGTGTTACAAAGAAAAGGCAGAAAAGGAGTCCGAAACATGACAGTAAGAATGGAAATACACAGAAGAAACACCTCAAGGATGCTATACTGGCGGCTAAAAACGAACTTAAAAAGAGTAAAAGCAAAGAACTTAAGGTATTGGTTCCTGCAGCGTTGAAAGCTGCAAGAAATGCGATGAGGGGTGGTAAAAAGGATCAAATAAAAAAACCTAGAATCATACCCATACCCAAATCTGGAGGAGCGTTACCGTTCCTGTTGCCATTATTTGCCGGACTGTCTGCCATCGGAAGTCTGGCCGGCGGAGCTACCTCAGTGTATAAAGCCATAAACGAAGTTAACAGAGCAAGAAAGGAAAATGTAAGTGACGTTAAGATTAAAACAGGAAAAGGATTGTATTTGAGACCATACAAACAAGGGATGGGTATTTTTTTAGATCAAACGCACTAACCAATCTGGATTTGGAAAGGTATGCTAAACGATTGAAAATACCTTACTTTAGAGGAGTATTCTCTAAGGATAAACTGCCTTTGCATCCATGGAATAAAGAAGCGATAATCATAAACTTAGACGATGATGATGGGCCCGGGACTCATTGGGTCGCTTTACGTAAAGATGGATCACATGCAAAGTATTACGACAGTTTTGGGAACCTCAAACCACCAATGGAAGTTATACATTATTTAAAAAACTGTATTATTTTGTATAACTATGTTAGGGATCAAAATTTTAACACTGAAATATGTGGACAGTTGTGTTTGAAATTTCTGTCTGATTGTAATTAAAATATTCTCCAATAACTATCTCAGTCATTATTTGACCATCGTACAAGCAACATGTCTCACCTATTTGTAATTTCGGGAAATAGTTCACTCTTAAGCTGTGAAATATTCCCCAAAATTGAACTAGAAAATGATCGAGATTACGTGTTAGGGTTCATCAATTTTGAAACATTTAATTCAATTCCAAATGTTGAGGAAGGGTGTAATATGTTTTATTATCTTACCGATAAAAATGAAGAGGTGGGTATAGAAATACCTACTGGATCATATGAAGTTAAAGATTTGCAAAAGTATTTACGAAAGGTTCTTGGAGATAAGAGAGGTGAAACAGAAACTGACATCGATACTAGCTTATCATACAAAAATGCGTATCCCATTAATCATGATGTACTGATAACAATTCAACCAAACAATAATACGTTAAAAAGTGAGATAAAGTGTTCCAAAGACATCGACTTCACTCCTTCAGACTCAATAGGTCCTTTATTAGGTTTCAAAAATAGAAAATTAAACAAGTTTTTCACTCATGTGTCGGATGGAACGGTAAACGTCTTAAAAGTCAATACTATAAACGTGGAGTGTAATATAATTACGTCTTCGTTTGTAAATAGTAATCCAAGTCATGTGATACATACATTCTTTCCCACTGTTCCACCAGGATTTAAAATAGTTGAAACTCCCGCCAATATAATCTATCTTCCAATCAACACAAGGACGATTGATAACATATCCCTTAAAATAACTGATCAAAATGGTAAACCTATCAATTTCCGTGAAGAAACCATCACAGTAACATTACATCTTAAACGTTTGTAATCATGCCTATGATCTTCACCCCAGTTAAGAACATACCGTATTTGAAAACCGTGAACATTTCTACACCGGACACCGTGAAGAGAGGTTCTCTTTCTAAGAGTAATAGAGACTTTTTAGTATCATTAGGCTTAAAAATTAAACATGGCTGGTAGTATATTACAAGTAAGAGAGCAAATTTACTTTGACGAATCGATAAATAAAATAGAAGTACACGCACATCAACCATATGCTAATTCTTCATTCAACAATAATGATGAAATTAGAATACCAATCCAACATCAAGATATCTATACGTATCCCTGCAACAGTACTCTCTACATCGAGGGGGTGGTTAAATCAACAAATACAAAATTCATTAATAACGGATATGCTTATTTATTTGATGAAATACGATACGAAATCGGTGGAGTTGAAATAGATAGGGTGAAAAACGTTGGAATTACAAGTACAATGAAAGGTTATCTGTCTTTTAATGATAGTGACATTAAAATGTTAACTAATGCAGGCTGGACGAGTGAAAAAGGTAGTTTATTGACTCTCAAAGAAGACAGTACAAATAAAGGTACTTTCTATTTTAATGTCTGCATTCCTCTTAAGATTTTAATTGGGTTCGCTGAGGATTATAATAAAATTATATTAAACGTTAAACAGGAACTTATACTTATAAGATCAAGAACTGACCTAAATGCTATGCTTGGTGAGGTTAAGACTGAAACAGGAGCTGCAGGTACAAGTACAAGTATCGAGCCAACGATGGACATTAACATCAAGAAAATTCAATGGAGAGTTCCCTACGTATTCCCATCAGATCAAGAAAAACTATCTTTACTCAAAGTTATTGAAAAAAATCAATCAATTTTCATCAATTTTAGAACATGGGAGCTTTATGAATATCCTTTATTACCACAATCAAATAGACAGACATGGAATGTAAAAACATCAACTCAGTTGGAAAAACCACGATATGTTGTATTAGCATTTCAAACGGACAGATCAAACAATATCAAAAAAAATGTCAGCGAATTTGATATATGTGACGTTTCAAATGTAAAACTTTATTTGAATTCAGAGTGTTACCCGTATGACGATATGAACCTTGATCAGTCCAAGAATCAGCTAGCGATTCTTTATGAAATGTATGTAAAATTTCAAGAAAACTACTATTTTAAAAAGGGCGAACCCCTATTCACATATAGTGAATTTGTAACACATGCTCCGTTAATTGTAATCGATTGTTCCAGACAAAACGAATCCATAAAATCAGGACCAGTGGATATAAGATTAGAGTTTGAATCGAAAAGTACAATCGCAGCTAAAACTACAGCATATTGTTTAATATTACACGATCGTGTCGTTGAATACAACCCGATGACAAGTTTGGTAAAAAAGTTAGTATGAGGTGAAAAAAGGAAAACAAAAGGTCAGGAACAAGGTCAAGGGTTAGTAGGTTGAGATTAAACAAGTTGTAACGTGATAATTCACAATTTTTATTCCAGTTGCTAACAAGATGTCGAACAGAACAGTCGTATGTGATATCCAAGGGTTCCGTGGACTAAAAAATGAGTTCATCGTGAAGGAAGCAGCTTTTCTCACAACTTCAGGTAGTAAAGTGCAATCGATTATTTTCAAACCACCTTTTCCATATACAGCGTTACCTGAAACACAACAAAAGGTTGCAACATGGGTTAAGCAATTCTGTCATGGAATTGACTGGAATGACGGTTACACTCCATATTTCGAAATGAAGAATATTTTTAACAGGATATTAGGATCTTACGATGTTGTATTAGTCAAAGGTATGGAAAAAAAGATTTTTATTGAAAATACTTTATCGAATAAAACTGTGTCCGTGCGGGATATGGATGAAATTTGTTGTCCAAGAATCAACGATCTGAGAAAACAGATGAGCTTTAGAAAGTGTTTTTACCATTCTCGAACGACTGATCAATGTGCAAGTGAAAATGTTAGACTGTTGTTACACTGGTATATAAACAAGGTTGAAAAGAAATCCACATTATTGGAGATCGAAGACAAAACAGTTGACAAGATTGGAGAAATTATTGATAAATTCAATACGCTTGATAAATACGGTAACAGAACTTTAGCCAATTTAAAAATACAAGAAATATCTTACCTACCGAAAGAGTATTTTGTACATCACGTGTCCCCGAGTGACCTATGGCACGTGTGGGACCTTCTCCCAGATCACAAAAAAGATAAGCTAAAGGATATAATTTACTGCTATGAACATTACAACTCCTCAGGTGCGGGTACAGATCACATCGACGGAAAACCTCAGAGAAAAGAAAATTGTGCAAGATGTACGCAATCGAATTAGAGCTTTTTATTCAAAGTAATCCACAAATCGTTCAACATTTTAACGGAATATTTCACGCTGAAGGTAGAATACCTTCATACATCAACTATCCCTCATCATATATATTCAATACTGGAGACCGATGGGTAGCCGTTTACATTGACGAATTTCATCGGGGTGAATATTTTGATAGTTTCGGTTTACCTCCACCTTACAAAATATTTCTCTTCATTCAAAATGCTACTGAAAAATGGAGTTACAATCGACATCGAATACAGAGTGAATCATCAGACTACAGTGGATACTACACTTTGATGTATCTGATCCATCGATCTTCTGGGCAAGACATTGAGGGGTTTACATCATTATTTTCAGACTGCACAGACGAGGAGAAAGATAAGCGTATCGGTGATCTGTTTTCAAAAAGCTTTAATAGTTCAAAAATTAAGTCAGTAAAACTTGCTGTAGAAAAAATGAAATCTTTATATCATAGGATGGAAAATAGAACCATGTGGAAATAAAATAGTTTTCATTTATATTTTTTCGTTTATTATTTATATTCCCTTGTGTACTACTTATAAGATTACATAAGAATTTAAGAATGCCGATCAATCTCATTTCTGCATAGAACGTGGTAAGAGAAGGTTATCTCATAATAATGAAGGTGATTAATCAAAAACAAAAATTAAACATTGAAAGTTTTGATTTAAAACCGGTTGATAATAGACGAAGACATAGTGGGCTCCTTCCAAATCAAATCAGATGTTTAATTACAGGACCATCATCTTGTGGGAAAACTGCTGTGATGTTAAGCCTAATTACAGATCCTAATGGATTAAAATTTGAAAACATATATGTTTACTCAAAGTCCTTATATCAACCAAAATACCAGTTTTTGGAAAACGTTTTAAAAAATGTAAAAGGAATTGGTTATTATAAATTCTCTGAAAATGAAGAAGTAATTCAACCTTCTGAGGCTAAGAAACACTCGGTGTTTGTGTTTGATGATATAATATGTGATAAGCAAAACAACGTAAGTGCATTTTTTAGTATGGGTCGACACAAAGACGTGGATTGTTTTTATCTTTGTCAATCTTATTCCAGAATTCCGAAGCAGTTAATTAGAGATAATGCTAATATGATAATTGTTTTTAAACAGGATAATAATAATCTTAAACATGTTTATAACAATCATATTAATCCCGACTTAACATTTACGGAATTTGTAGATATGTGTCAAATTTGTTGGAATAAAAAATTTGGATTTTTCGTAATCGATAAAGAAAGTGATCTGAACAATGGTAGATATCGCAATGGGTTCGATAAATTTTTTATAAGGTAATATTGTATGTGATACCACACAGTCTTCATCCAACTTCGAAAGGAAATGGATGTTAAAAAGGAGTTAATCAAAACAAGTAATACGGTAAGAAAAAAATATTTAGCACTGAAACGAGGTATTGTGGATGAAGAAGAAATATTCAAAAAGAAATTTAAACCTATCGTCGATCCTATTAGTGAAATAGTAAAAAATATTGAAGAGAAAAAGAAAAAAAAGAGTGACAAGAATTCATCAATTCTTGATAGTGAACAAACTCCGTCGTCATCACTTAAAGTTATGAATGAAAGCAAACCTTCACAAATTCAAACCAATGAATCATTATCAGAAGAATCGGATTCCAATAGTGAACATGATGAAAACGAAGAAAATTTTAACGATTATATCAATAAATCTATTAACGATAGTAAAAATGAAATGGATCATACGTATGGTGTATATTTAGGTGATAATGATGAATGGATGATTGGAAATAGTAAAATTAACTACGATCCATCTGATAGTTTCATTAAAATAAAAGGTCAAAAATTTAAACCAACAATTGGTTTGTTGGAACTTATGTTTAAGAAGAAACCAAATAAGACACTTATCACTAAAGATGATCTGAATTCTTTTAAAGATATATTACTGCTTACAAATGCTCATTTAGTGAGACATTCTGATGGAGAGAAGGTTCAAGCTACAAATACATTTAAATACAGAAACTATATAAAAAATATTTTTAAGAAAGGGAGTGGGTTAAAAACTCCCTATTTAAAATTGGATACTTATCCATGTGCTCCAGACTATGTGCATTATGATAATATAAATGAAATTGTGGACAGGCTGCGATTATTGAAATTATCAGAGATTTCAGGTAATACTAGTCACAATAACGAAGTTATAAATATAATATCAGAGCTCAGAGATAAAGGAGTTATAGAGTAACTAATATTATGGGTATAAAAGAAGATATTGCTAACGAGTTACATAAGTCGGTAAGAAAGAATTTTCCTCGACGAAAGGTAGTTGTGAAAGGGTTTGACGACCTTTGGCAGTGTGATTTAATTGATATGACAAAATATTACAAGGTCAATAAGGGATTCAAGTATATAATCACAGTAATTGACGTTTTTTCAAAATATGCTTGGTCAAGACCTCTCAAAACTAAAACCAGTAAAGAGGTTACTTTTGCAATGGAAAACATATTAAAACAGGGAAGGGTTCCAAAAAATTTACAATCCGATTTAGGAACAGAATTCTACAATTCCGAGTTTAAAAAGTTGATGGGTGATTATAAAATTAACCACTATTCTACCTACAGCATTTTAAAGTCGAGCGTGGCAGAAAGATTTAATCGCACGTTAAAAAATTTTATGTGGAAAAAATTTACAATTAATGGTACTTACAATTGGATCGACATACTAGACCAACTAATGGACTTCTACAATACAAAGAAACATTCGACTATAAAAATGAAGCCGTGTGACGTATCAAAGAAGAATGAAATGGAATTACTAAAGACCATTTATTCATATAAACAACCCAAACTACGAATGATACCTAAGTTTGAAATTAACGACTACGTCCGCATTAGCAAATATAAAGGGGAATTCGCCAAGGGATATACTCCGAATTATTCCACAGAAATATTTCGCATCACGCAAGTAGTTCCGACAGAACCCGTCACTTACAAGTTGGTAGATGCCGAGAACCAACCCATTGCCGGAGGATTCTATCAAGAAGAGCTAACTAAGGTTAAACATAAAGACGTTTACTTAGTCGAAAAGATTCTCAAGAAGAAGGATGATAAAGTGTTTGTAAAATGGCTTGGTTTTCCTTCGTCCAAAAACTCCTGGATTCAAAAAGATAATATTGTTTAACATGATATATAATAGACATTTTTTATACTGTAGTACTACTGCTTATTGTGAATAAATATATACTAAACTCAAAAACATTTCTTTTATTACATATATAAATTACAATTAAATATAGTAAAAATAAATTATCCTAATATACTTACCTTCGTCAGTCCCGAACCCGGTCCCGTGGCGTCGAAGCCCGAGACGATAACCGCTCGTCAACCTGAAACATGACCTACACAACCTACCTCGTATCGATATCAGTATAAAGACTTGCTTCAGATTGTAAACAAATAATTGGTATATAAATTAGACATCTTATCTGTTGTTTGACTCAAATGAATTGATGATGCACTCGCAGTTATCACTATCGCATGTTTTCTGCAACGTCACGATAAGCCACGATGCAAATCCATTAAGCGCTTATCTAAATACTATACAATCTGTAAATTGTTTAACTTATTTTAAAATACAACATATGTCAGTCCTAAGATTTTTTAAACAGATGAAACTAATATTTTATATATATATTTTTTTAATCACATGGTAGTTTTTAAAATATAAGTTTCGAACACAAATTCCCAAACAAAATATGTCACATATTTGTGGAAACAACCTCAACGTTAAATGATATACGAGCGCATGCCATAAAATCGCTTGCGATTCCACCATAATCGTTTTTAAATTAATCTATATAAACATATTATTTATCCATTATTCCTTACATCAGGCTAACAATTAAACACTCTATTTACTCCACGCATTTGGAAAACTATCTACACTCAACACTAATTGACAAAAGCGACAAGCGTTTGCGAGTTAATCATCACCACCTTAAAAATCAAAATGTTAATTTAAATATTTATAATACATCTTGTCACACCTGTACCCTCCACGGTGTCAGCTCTCTCGTCCGTCCACCACGACACACCACCGACACCTTTCCCGTGTGCCAGCCTCCGCGGTGCCAGCTCTCTCAACCGTCCACCCCGACACGCCGACGGAAACTTTCGACACCGTGTGCCAGCTCTCTCACCGTGCCAGCTCTCTCACCCATGTACGTTCTCCCCGTGCCAGTTCTCTCAGCCGTTTAATAACACGGTGGTGCTAGCTCTCTCATTTTTACCCTACTACCTCTAAAGTTGTTTGTGTCTGTATGCAGTTAATAAAGTTAATGGATATCTGCTTCAAATGCATACATAGCAAAAGGAACAATTTCTTAACCTACACACGTGGCAAACAAACTTCACACATTGTTTGAAAGTCTATATTCTCATAATTTTTAGACAAAATAAAATTTGGATTGGTTATTTTAATTTCCTCATCTACGACAATTGTGAAAATTTTCCTTAGATATATTACTATGCAGTTTTACTAATCAGATTTTAAAGATTTAATATCACGGTAAAATATCAAAGATGCCTTTTAAAAAGCTAGGAATGAACAATTCATAATCCTCTAGAGATTTGCCAGCGCCAGAGGAAAGAGGGGGATGATAATTCAGCCTCTGGTGGAATAAAAACCACAATGATTGACCGCAAGGGGAGGGTCTAGCCAAGCGGGGATGGTTGGAATATTTTAACTTTTTTCCATGACACAAAAGATAACGATTACCTTAGTTATCCGCTCCTAAAAATGATATTTTCCTGCTGCCGCCTACAATATATTTGATGCAATTTAATAGCAGTACCTGTTTTGCGTTTTGGTCTCTGCAGGCGCGAGAGATTCCTTCTTAATTTTTTTGGATAGACGATTATTTGTTTCCCGTGTATTGTTAACTTTGACCACAGATAATATAACCCCTACTACTTATATTATCTGTGCTTTGACGGATTAAATACGGTTGACTTAGTTTAAATATTAAACCTTGAAGGGTAACGTTAAACTTTAAACATCACATTCGTTATTTCGTTTACAAAAATTTTTAAATGACATATATTTTTATCATAGCAACGTGTTCCTTTCTATTTACAATTGAAAACGTAAACAAATTATTTAATCTATTATAAATTAAATAATATTCAAATTCAATATTATCTTCAATGAATTTTTACTATAAAGCCCTTTTGAAATATTTAAACTATTAAATATGGTTTACTAGCATTACAAAGTTAACACACTCGTCATCATTTAACTAGAAACTTCAAAAAACCTAAATATTTGTAGTAAAAATGTGTTTTAAGTTATTAACGACTATATTAACATATGAATCGTCTATCTAACTATGCATGCTAATGTGTTTTTACAACCGTAAACATTATTTTATTTTACATCACCTAAATAAACAACAAAAACAAATAAAAGTAGTCAACTAAAGATCTAATCAACTCTGCTTACACTTCTAAACAACTATTGTGACATCTAAACCGTAAGAAGCCACAAAGTAAAGTAAACGTTTCCAGCGTTAACATGAAGCGCAAGATCACTCAAAGTACAAGTTTAACAATCGATCAGTGATTGGTACATTAACCATAGTAACTCAGAGGCAGGCACGTGTCCGGGGTGATGATGGCCTCTTTGTATTCTGTCCTCATAGCTATGGAGAGAGTGGAGTCGCAGGGGACCAGGTGAAGATCTAGTGCTGATATCTTGGTGCGTCTCCTTTTTTAGTGTTTTGAAATATACACAATATATATATATAATATATATTTAATATATATATAATATATATGTTTCAGTTTTTTACGAGTTTCACAAAATAATGATTCAAACCTATAAAATGTAAATTTTAAACGAATTTGGTTTTCGATGAATTTCTTTTTACTGAGAAACCTTTTTGATGTCAAATTTTATCATTAAAACTTTCTATTAGGCGAATCTGTATGTATTTCTGGTTTTCTATTGACACTTTAAAGGGTGTAAGTAATGTTTTATCTAAAGTGTCCTGCTTGCTGTTTTGGATGTTAATTTCCTGCATAGAGTGTTGCAAGGGGACCGAGCTGATAGTGGTAAAGCGTGGGGCTTCAAAGCCAGAGGTCTCGGGTTCAACTCCCGCCAATACCAATATATTTGATTTATGTGATAATGTCGCGACCCTCTAGGACTATTATGAAGTAATGTGTAAAACAGCTCCGGACTAGAACCTAGCGTCCTAGTATATGAAGGTGGGACAGAAAAAAGTCTGTTGCAAAAGTAAGTGCTAAATGTCATGTAAGTTTATTTTTAATAACAAACTAAATACAAAAATATATCACACTATAGAATATTAATGTAACTTTATCCTCATGCATGCAAAATGAACCAGCTTTGTATAAATTCGCATTTGCATACCTAGAAAGTTACGTTTACTAGTTTAAGAAATTTGGTAGGAAATCACGGTATAATATTTTTGACCCGTTTTTATTATTTTTATTATTCAAAGTATGAAAGAAAGAATTTGTTATTACAAACTAAAAATAATGATAATTTGGTATTTCAATAATAGTTAAAACACAAGATATTAACAATGTATTTTACAGTGCAGCTTTCCTAAAAAAAAATCAGTAGCTATAACAAGTCTTTTCTCCACACAGTACAATTTTTCTTTGGGGTTGTGTCGTACAGTAAACACTTAAAACAATACACAAAACATAAAATGTGTATGTTTTCAAGTCACATCCAAAATGTGTATATACTAAACTACAGAGCTGGAATATACTTTTTTGTACAGGCATAAAGTACGGTATGAGCTTTGCAGAAAGCAATCCCATCAGTTCCAAGATATTGTTGTCTTATTTCATGCAAAACCTTTCGATTTTTGTAGTAGGTTTCAAGACTTACATTATGTTTCCATGAATGGTTTTGAGATTATATTCGTGAATCGTGCATATATGACAACGTTTTTATACAAATATACGAATATTTTTTGTACGTTCTGAAGCAACCTTAAACGTACCAACATGCAAAAGTAAACTTATTGTAAATCTGATTTAAAAAGTACACAAAATATATTTGTTGTACCTATGTAATAAAAAGTTTCGTACTGGTAACACCAGAGTCTATTTTAGTAGCCATGTAGCTTTCTTTCTTGTTGAAATATAACATATGAAAGGAAATCAATAAGTTCTTAGAGATAAATAAAAATAAAAAAGTGGACGAATAATGAAAAAGCACAGTTCACACAAGAAATACAACAATGGAGTTTTCAACTTTAGAAGCATTACCGGCAATCTCTTAGTTACTTGTATTAACATAGAATTATTAGCTAAACATTAATGCCACCTCACACTCCAAAACTTACTGTGAGATCTTAACCAAAAAATGCCTCTAATACTCAAGGCCCAGCTCAGTTAATGCCTTTGAAGCAGATAGCACACGAAGGTCTTGGTGCCAAGAATACCTCCATACCTCGTGTAGGCCATGATCAGCGCCCCGGGCCTCAACAGATAAGACGCTTGGGTCTAATTTGTTACCCCATACATCACCCTCTAACTGCCAGCCAGGACTGTTGCCCGCCTCGCCCTCTCATCCCAGGGCTGTAAATTCAACTATTACGTTAATGATAGTCGTACAACTGAAATGTGAATTAGGTTGGGAATTGTGATAGTTAGATTGTGCTCTAAATGTAATCTGTGTAGAATTATGTCTTTGTCGAAATAAGTTAGGACAGTAGTTATTATAACTAAGCTGTTTTATCTTAAGTACATGTTTATACAGTGTAACTTCAATATTAAGACCCTCGATAACAAGTCATCCTTGACAACAAGTGTCATTTTTAAATCCCCAAGAATTTATTTTACCCCTAAACACATCTTATTGCAAACCTCGATAAGAAGTAAACCTTGATAACATGATTTTTTTAAATCCCCGAGAGTCTTGTTATCAAGGTTCTACTGTATTCAAATATGGATTTTAGTATGGTACTGGTAGGAACTCTTTTCAGTTTTTACATACTTAAAACAGAATAAGAATTATTGTGTTTATAAACTTTAAAATTTGTGTGTAGCTCTATAAATTAATGTGTATTAATTTTACATAGGGGAGTGAACGGTTCTAGTGGTTAGAGAGCGGGATTCCAGTCCCTGAGGTCCCAGGTTCAAATCCCTCCAAATCACCAATGTTGTTTAAGTGATAAAGCTGCAACCCCTAGGTGTAGGCTGAAGTAACGTAAAAACGATCTCAGAATAATGTCTAGCGTTCTAGGATAAAAAAGGTTAATATACATAAATAATAAAAGGTGCAACATTTTCTTATTATTGAAATAGAAAGATTTCAAAATTACTACTTACTACATTTCATTTAAGTATTTATAATTTTGTCCACTTATACATACAATTCTTTGTATATCTAGGCCATATATACGTACCATATATTTATCATCCATATACAGACTGTCCCAAAAGTCCCGGACCGGTTTAATATTTCCTAAACGACAACAGATAAATCAATAAAATTTTGCACATTAACACCACACTAAAAAATCTACTTTTTTAAGGAACTATCAGTTTTCTGTCATATCATGGGGACGTCCCACGAGGAGTCAGAAGGAAATCTTAAACAGGAGCATAGGTCAATATGCACATCAGTTTAAAGGGCTTAGCTAGCAGAGTTCAATGCCGGAAACCGCGCCTCGAAAGGATCACCCGTTACAAAATGGCGGCCGTTCAAAGATTTCTTGAACCTGCCATTTTGAATCTTTGAACGACTGCCATTTTTTACTCAGGCGTTCTTTTGAGCTTGAATTTACGGCATTGTAATCTACTAGTGAAGACCTTTAATTTGATGTGCATATCGACCTATGCTTACGCTAACAAAAATGTTCTGACTCCTAGGGCTCTGCCCCCAAATGCAAATTAAATGAATCTTTGAACCACTGTTACTCTTGACTTGGTTGTCCGTTTGAGTTTAAATTTGCAGCATTATATTCTGCTAGTAAAGACCTTTAATCTGATGTACATGTCAACCTATGCTTCTATTTAAGATTTCCTTCTGACTCCTTGCGGGACGTCCCCATGATGTGACAGAAAATGTATATTTCCATAAAAAAGTAGATTTTTAGGTGTGATGTTGATGTACCAAATCTTGTTGATTTATCTGTTGTCGTTTAGAAAATATTAAACCGGTCCGGGACTTTTGGGACAGTCTGTATATGTAAACCTAGATAATAATTCTGAAAGCGGAAATCACGGGTAAATCTTACCATAATATCAACCTACATAAAACGTGTAATTTTTCTCTTTTACAAATACAACAATCATATCACACAGAAGAACCTAAAAATGTTATATTTCTTGCTCATTAGAACAAAATATTTAAATCTCTCCACAATCTTCACTTGGCTTTCACTTTGGTCGTTATCTTACAGGAGAAGTCAGCCTGAAAACCTCCATCTGTCTTCTAGACACTTACGTAAAAGTCTTGTATGCTCAGAGTGATCGATGAGTGTATAATAGTGATGCATGGCGTTTTACCTATCCTTCTTATCTGTAAATTCAATTTAGACGTTCTATTTTAATATTTACAGTTCGTTATGTAAGATTAGTTAAACATTTTTTACCTACGACAGTTTTTAAACTAGCCGTTTCAGTTCAGTTCTTAGAATTGGAAGATTCACTTAACAGCGTTGTTTACTTACTTAATAGCATTGTTTTACTTAACAACACGATTAACGGACGAAGGGGATTCAAGGATTGAGAGAAAAGAAGTAAAATTGTAATTCTTAGAACTTTGACTAATCAACTGTTTAGACCAATTTAATTGTTAACGATTGGTGTGATTAGGGATTGGTACAATGAGTCGTTGCGTAATAAAAGGTTGAGGTTATAAACGAAAAAATAACCTCTCTTGAAGTTATGAGTAGTGATTGTTAGTACTTTAAAAATGGTCTAGGTAAAGTAGTGTAGGAAACTCGCATAGTTAAGGCACATGCCAGGTCTCGTACCTTAAATTTCTGCTCGTGTCGTTAACACTATCTTTACGCGATCGTTGCACAAACTACTATTTACTACTCAATATATAGTTGTAATACGAAAGGTGCATAATCATTATTCCCACAAGAAAATAGAAGAGTTAGCTTCTCGTGGAATAAAACAACAATGATAGACTAAAATGAGAGTCTTTGGCCTTCTAGGCCAAAGGATAGCTTAGCTCCGTGGCTTAAACGGGTCTCGTGGATATTTTAGTTTAGTCGCCTACCATATGTTGGATGCAATTTAATAGCAGCATCTGTTTTGCGTTTGAGACTCCGCAGGCGCAAGAGATTCCTTAGGTTGGTTTTAGGGAATTGTAAATGGCTAGGGTATGATGGACCTTTTACTATTTAAATGAATTTTAACTAGGAATTTAAAATATTTCATTCGGTTATTTTTGTTACAAAAATTAATTCATTAGCAAGATAAATCGGAATAATTTCAGGTTGGACAATTTGACCACTAATTCCAAAATGTAAAAATCAAAAACACATAATATGTTTTTCATTACATTGTCATTTTACGATTTATGTAGGCTAATAAAAGTTAAATTTACTGTTGTTATACATACTGAAATACCACTGCTGTTATACATACTTATATCATATGTTACTGCATTTTGATCTATACACTGTTTCAAATAAACAAACTGTATTCAGGTTCGTTTTTAACATTGAGTTTCACTGAAACTGAGATCAAAAGTTGAATGGAACACATAAAACCAGAAAGATATTGCCAGTGTAGAGCCTTTTGCATGAAATATGATCCACATTTCCCCAAACGGCTAACACGATTGCTTCTTCGCGAAAACACGTCGCTTTCCTCGGGCAAAATATATGTCACGCCCTTTATTGCATATTGGAATTGGTGATTCATGAGAATTTTCTCAACGGAGGAAATTGCCATAGATTTCCTCGTTAGGATAAATATATTTTATAATTTCGAAAGAAACCGATCCAAAAAACAACTAATCGTAGGTTCTCGCTGTCAAATCACCACAAAATGTTATCAAAACACAATGAAGCTATTATTTCTATCTTAAACGTAATTGTACGTAGCACCAATATTGACAGCCATATACGGTTTTAAATATGGCCGTTGTTTCTAAATGTGCTCAGTTTCATTATGAACTTTCTAATTATATATGTTATACTCAGTTTGATTGTGAGCTTCAATATTATATACGCTGTTCAAGAATACTCAATTTAATTGTAAGATTTCATATTATACATGTTGTACAAGAAAGCTCAAATTAATTGAGAGCTCCATATTATATATGCTGGACAAGAATGCTCCACTTGATTGTAAGATTCCATATTATATATGCTGTACAGAAATACTCTGTTTGATCGTGAGCTTCCATATTAAATATGCTGCACAGGAATGCTCCGTTTGATTGTGAGCTTCCATATTATGTATGCTGTACAGGAATGCTCTGTTTGATTGTGAGCTTCCATATTATATATGCTGCACAGGAATGCTCCGTTTGATTGTGAGCTTCCATATTATATATACTGTACAAGAGTGCTCTGTTTGATTATGAGTTTCCATATTATATATGCTGTACAAGAATGCTCAGTTTGATTGTGAGCTTCCATATTATATATACTGTACAGGAATGCTCTGTTTGATTATGAGTTTCCATAATATTATATATGCTGTACAAGAGCTTTCAATTTGATTGTGAGCTTCTAAATTATACATTATGTAAACTAATGCTCATTTTGATTGTGAGCTTCAGTTACAGGAATCTCCGTTTGATTGAGCCTCAGTATTATATATGCTGTACAGGAATGCTCTGTTTGATTCTGAGTTTCCATATTATATATGCTGTACAGGAATGCTCTGTTTGATTCTGAGTTTCCATATTATATATGCTGTACAGGAATGCTCTGTTTGATTGTGCGACTCCATATTATATATGCTGTACAAGAATGGCCTGTTTGATTGTGAGACTCCATATTATATATGCTGTACAGGAATGCTCTGTTTGATTGTGAGCTTCCATATTATATATGCTGTGCAGGAATACTCTGTTTGATTGTGAGACTCCATATTATATATGATGTACAGGAATGCTCTGTTTGATTGTGAGCTTCAGTATTATATATGCTGTACAAGAATGGCCTGTTTGATTGTGAGACTCCATATTATATATGCTGTACAGGAATGCTCTGTTTGATTGTGAGCTTCAATATTATATATGCTGTACAGGAATGCTCTGTTTGATTGTGAGCCTCAGTATTATATATGCTGTACAGGACAGCTCTGTTTGATTGTGAGCCTCAGTATTATATATGCTGTACAGGAATGCTCTGTTTGATTGTGAGCTTCAGTATTATATATGCTGTACAGGAATGCTCTGTTTGATTGTGAGCCTCAGTATCATATATGCTGTACAGGACTGCTCTGTTTGATTGTGAGCCTCAGTATTATATATGCTGTACAGGAATGCTCTGTTTGATTGTGAGCTTCAATATTATATATGCTGTACAGGAATGCTCTGTTTGATTGTGAGCCTCAGTATTATATATGCTGTACAGGACTGCTCTGTTTGATTGTGAGCCTCAGTATTATATATGCTGTACAGGAATGCTCTGTTTGATTGTGAGCTTCAGTATTATATATGGTGTACAGGAATGCTCTGTTTGATTGTAAGCTTCAGTATTATATATGCTGTGCAGGAATGCTCTGTTTGATTGTGAGCCTCAGTATTATATATGCTGTACAGGAATGCTCTGTTTGATTGTGAGCTTCCATATTATATATGCTGTACAAGAATGCTCTGTTTGATTGTGAGCTTCCATATTATTATTCTGTACAGGAATGCTATGTGTGATTGTGAGCCTCAGTATTATATATGCTGTACAGGAATGCTCTGTTTGATTGTGAGCTTCCATATTATATATTCTGCACAGGAATGCTCTGTTTGATTGTGCGACCGTCAGCTGGTTGACCCTTGTTTGTGTTCTCGAGTGGTGTTTGTCTTGGATGTTGGTTCACTAAAGTGGAGATTCCCTTGTCTTGGGTTACGCTAAGCTACTGTGTTGGCCTTTTGAATGATGCAGCCTATAAATTATATTAAATGTGGTTTATTTAGATTTTCTAAATAGTCTGCTATAAGGACTTTGCTTTATACGATATATTTATTAGTTTCGGTTTTATTTATTTCCTCTATTTGTTCACTTAAATTAGTAATTCGGTAACTTACTATTTTAAACTAGTGGATTTTTATAAATCAATCACATCACCGATTACATAGTTATTTTTTGTTTTACATTTTTCACATTCTTTTATTCTTACTTTTTTACATAACTTCCATTACCTCTTACATAACTTTTTTATACCTTTCATTTAAAACTCCTTGGAACATGTCTATATATTACACTTAACTTTCTCAAGATAGTATGTATGCTTTAAATATTTATACTTTCATAAAAATACCTAAGTAAATTCCTACTTGACCCATGATATTATAGATTGAAAGTATACTTGAATCAAGTACAAGTATAAGTGCTTGAAAGTGTGATACTAAAGTATACTTGAACATTAGTCTTTAAACGTATTCCAGAATTCGGGAATCTGTTGCATGAAATATGATAACCATTCTCTGAAATTGCTGATATGATTGCTTTTGTGAAAAGCTAGCAATTCTTTACACCAATGTTGTTCAAAGATAAGCATATCCCGATACTCTTATGTGTATTTAAATATATCTAAATATATGCCTGGAATATGTTAACACCAATTTTTATTTTGGAGATCCTGTTAGAAATGAAAAATGTTCATGTTGCCTAAATGCAAACATAATTATGTTACTTTTACATAACAAAGTGTTATAAGTATTAAATAATATTTTAAATTTCAGTCCTATGCGTATCCGAGAGGTTATAGTCCTCACCTTCGGATTTGAAGGTCGCTGGTTCGATTCCAAGCAAGAGCAATATGGAACCAGAACTAAATTTTCATTGAGCTAATTATTAACGATATTATCCAACAAAAAATCAACGTAACAATAACAAGACCTGATATTAGACAATTTAAACAAACAACTCAAGGATGCCAATGGTATGGAAAACCGCACAAAATAAAATAAGTTAAACAACTTGGTATATAGATAAAGGAAATAATTTTTTGCACAAAATATATATAGAACAACAAATAAACTTCTGTGTGTTTTAAGTACAGTCTTGGGTAGTGTTATTGTCGCAATCAAAAGCACTAGGGAGGGCAATCGTTGAGGCCATTACGGAAATGCTGTATCATATTTCTTGTACGGCTACTTTAACTTGAAATCGCTTTCTGGTTCTATC
This sequence comes from Macrosteles quadrilineatus, assembly GCF_028750875.1. Classification (NCBI taxonomy): domain Eukaryota; kingdom Metazoa; phylum Arthropoda; class Insecta; order Hemiptera; family Cicadellidae; genus Macrosteles; species Macrosteles quadrilineatus. Next base: position 77,613,365 of record NW_026542598.1, on the reverse strand, counting down.
GTTCGGCTGAGAACAAGTTATCATTGTTGAAAACAGTGTTCAGCTTATATTTTAGTGGCTTTTCTCTGTTAGATGGGTTTTGTGTCAAAAGTTTTGTTGAGGTTAAATCTGTGGACCTTATTTAATTACTTGACTCTTCTTATTTAATTACTTGACTCTTCAAACAAATAATACTTTATTTTATAACTTTAAAACAGAACACTTAAAAACTTGTTCAACTCATAAGCACATTTGTTTTACTCCAACTAGGAGGTTGCTATGCCAACATAACAACTAATTTTATAAACATGAAACAGTCTTAAGTTACACATAGAATAATAAATAATTGAGTTAGGGTATATTTTGAGATATTTTTATATTGCTTCAACAGAAACATAATAACTTGGTTTTTATTGAGTAATCACTATCTATATCTATGTTTACAAAAAAGTTTGGAGATAAAAACTAAAACTCACGACTCAATGTTACACTTATCTATTATATAACCATAAAACAAACTCTTTAGGAAAATTACATAAAAAGAGTTTTAATGTGAGTGTTAAACACATTATCTACAGGGTTTTTATGAGGTTTTACTAAAAGGGTTTCTTAGTCACATAACGAAAAAATATAATTGTAACTCAATGTTTTTGATGGTCAAGAATGTTTGTAAGAATCCAACGTGGATATTTTTTATAAAACATATGATGTTTTACAAATCCAACTTCACGATATATATTACGAGTACATCTGTTTCACGTTAAGAAATATCTGCCTAGCTCAAATGTGTATACTATTTCTGTCATGGTATTGTTTAATGTATACTTGACTCTACACTTATATTAACTGTGTATACTCCATATAAATTTGGGACCTGAGTCAAAACAACACGAAATCCATTTTGCAATACCACAATATTTTATGACATTCCATTTTACCTAATGGTATTAAGACACATACATTATGTGATATATCTTCATAATGTATCATTTCAAACCCACAAATAACATTAAACACAAATAAATTAGATGAGTTTGGGAAAACATATAATTTTCTTATATACAACTAATTAGCCTACAATGTATTATATTACTAAAATGACAATTCTCTGGTTGGCATTCTAGTAGATAACCTTAAATATGGCAGACATGTTGATACCTGTTGAAAATGTAACAAGTAACTATTGATTCGCAATGGGACAGAGAATCTGGCACGATGCCAACTCGACTGGGTGGGGCGGTTATGCTACAGAGACAGGTACAGGGTGCGTTGTTTGAAAATATAGTTGTATTTTCAACTATTAATTGTGTACACCACTATGAATCTGACCCTACATATATAAGCTTATAATCTAATTTATCATGAGGTAATTTTTAATGTGAATCAATATGTGGCAAAAGACTTAAGCCAACAAAAGTAACAAAATTACGAAGAATTAAAAGCGTTTTGGGTATCATTTCACACACCCAGTACTAATTAACAAATATGGGCACTGAAAGCGGTTTATAGTGTAAAATATATTTTTAATTCACTATTTTTTTAACTTCTACATGCATATCTTTAGGTACTTTTAAACATTGTCTATACAGAAGGAAGTAGAGTTTATGCCATACTAATTACAGTTTTACTTGTCATTTACAGTGGAATACTATATTCAGAGTGCAAATACATATTTTAAATGTGAAATGTAGTGCTAATAAAAGAGTTATCGCTATATAAATGAGTAAAACATAACAGTAGGTCTTTGCCGTCCACTTAGCTTCATATATGTAACAAAAATGCCTTAATTAATAATAAATCAACGAAGCTACAACTGGAAATATAAAAAAAATCAAAACGATAGACATATAATATGAAAAACTATAATTACAAGCATCAATTCATCTTTCGCCAAGCTAACTTTATAAATAACCATTATAAAAATCACACATTGACCAAGAAATGCATAGTTAGGACCAAACCAAACCCAATGTATTAGATAATCCGATTATGATATAATCAGAATAGATATGACGGGCTACACAACGTGCATATTTTACTGGTTGCGTTTTGTCATCCCCTAGAATCTGTCCCCAACATTATCGCTCCTTGGGGATGGTTTAGCTTATCTTGTGCGTGCTTCGCTATCTGTCATGCAGCCCTTATTAGTATGTAACTCCGCCACTGCGTATAGTGGCTCCTCTGAATATATAGACGGTTAAGCCGACATTAATACGTTATTGATTGTCAAGTGGTTGCCTTAAGAAAATCATATTGTTAGTGCTTACGTCATTAACATTAACATTGTACATTTGAACATCTGAAACACTCTAATTATTTAAAAATACTTTTTGGGAAGAGGTTGTAACACCTCAAATTTCGGTTTGGCAGAGATTGATCCCGTCACACTAGCTTATATTTTTTAACATTAGCTACACCTGTTGAAAATTTACGTTAATATCGATTAGGAAATACAGCAATTTCTTATTTTATCGCGTCCCCTTAATGTGGCATTTTGCATGTCATGCATTGCGTTTATCTGATTATGTTTTCGAGCAATAGAATAATTTTTGTTCATAATTCCTTTTTATATTTTAAAGCATCATTGGAGGTTTAATTTGGAAACTATGGGGTCTCTACATCCAAATTTATGGTTAAACATAGCTTTTTGTCAATACGTGTCATTACTGTTTGATACTTACTCAAAACGTTTGTACGGTAATATAATTATAATAAAATTCTTCGTATATTGTTATCTTGAAAGGTTTTAAGTTATGAAGTTCTATTTTTCAAAAAAGCCAAAACACTAAATGACTGCCAAACAAGTAACATATTACTGACCTTAAATTTAACCGGTATTATTTTAAATTTACAATTCCAAAATGTTTAATTGTATTTATCTTAGTAAAAGTAGATTATAGTGGAAAATTTACTGGATATCCATACAGCTAATAAAACCAAAGTGTTCCGACCAATAAACAATTAGAAATCAGGAAACCATGACCAATGAGAACTCAAAAGTTCATAGAAAGTAGTGTGGTTAAATTTGCAGAGCTTTGGTAGGACAAGGCATAGTTTTTATTTATTCTATCTGTAACGTGAAGCGGGGAAACATCACATCCTGCATCTTGAAGGAGAAAAGAAAATATTTGATTAATTAAAAGACATAATTTTGTTATACCTTAAAAAACCTACTGAGGAAATTTACAAAAAATATGGGATAAAAAATAATAAATGAAGGCTAAATTTAAAAGGTAATCTTAATTTGTTCACAATACCAAAAAAAGTACAGATTCATCATATAGTTTACCTATGTTATGGTGCGTATTTTGTTAAATGGTGTACTTTACTGTAAATTATATTTCGTATTCCCATTCTGTCCTTTTATCGTTTTTCCTACATCTAAATGGAAATTATCTCATTACTACGCCTTTTAATAGTACGCAAAATAGCTCATTTACGCCCTAGAGCGGGAATGGATAATTTTCGCCGGCTAAATCAGCTGATTTCACTGTTGTCGTTACTACACCAACCTCAGCCGCGGATCAGGTACGTTAACAACCGGTAAGCAAATAGAAAAAAAACAAACATAACCAACAGCAAGCATAAAGAATGAAGCACAAAATCACGTTAGTTAACCACAAACTCATTTTGGATACTCATCTTCCCTCTAGCCAACAGCTGTTAACGACGCTCGCACACACAGCCATTACATCGTCCGCTCCACTCTGCTGCTGCTAATGGTTCTCTCGTCTCTGCAAATGGGGACTAAATGGGCCGTGACTGGCTGCTTACATACTTCCGCAACTTCCGGTATTCAATATTTGGAGCTTAGTGCTTGACAACTCTGTTGCTGAGAGTTGGTGTGATAATTTGGGACAACATTGCAAAGTACCATTGGTATCGTAGTAAGTATGATGGTTAGAGGAAACTTTCAATTGGGTCTTTATCCATTTTTAAAAGTGTGGTTCTGAAATCCTTATTGCTTATTATTTTAATCCTATAGGTACTGCAAATACAGTATAAATGATCGTCAAACATACATGACAAATCCATATTTGAACATAGATACTCCATTTTCAATATATTGCTTTGTTTTCGTTTAGGTAATAGTCTTAAATATTACATTTACAATACCTAAGAAGCCTTTTGGAGTAGCAAAGGCAAAGCTAGAGCAAGAGTATAAGCGATTTGTATGTGCACCCAATATGTGTTTTAATAAAATTATAGACGGTTATGAAAATGGTAATAAATGACAACTATTGAATTAATGAACAGCTAAGAATTAATTTGGTTTACATTTATAGACTACGGTAAATTATAGAAACTTTTTGTTTCATGAATATTTACTGTTTTAGATGTAGTACATTCCTAACTCTATGCATTTCTACAATACACCTGAAAATTGAGAATAAATTCTTTGAAATCATTTAATAGTTTAGGTGGACGTAAATGTAGGCAGGGCCACAAAATAACCACCCTATACAAGCTGTAGTAGCTGTTGTAAACGTCTAAAATTATCCTTTTTTAAATATTCAAAACGGTCAACATTGTTTATATCTTAAAATATTTAGTAAAAACTTAATGTTAAGACACTTTTATTTTTAATAGCCGAACTTCACATCAACTTGTATGTACTTAAAAAAAAAATTATCCACTTCAGCCGATGCACCTTAGCCAGAATAGACACATCATGGCACAAAATAAGAGGTGCTTTGCAAGCAGTTATGTACAACCTAAGTTGGGGTATCAATAGCAGTAAAGCAAGGTAGGCGTTGAAAGATGCTTATCAGTCTAAGGATAGACCAGAGTGAATATATGATGATGCTATCCTGCGCCACGCCGCACGCCAACCTACAATATATTTGTATCAGGATCACCTACTTACCTGTACAACCCGGCAATCTACTGGATTTCCTTGATAATAATGTTATAGGTCAGATATAGGTTGGGGTTTATAAGTCATAAGTCCCATATATTCCAAAATAAAAAATTAAATAAAATATTAGAAACTTCATGTAAAATAAAGTAAATAAACATCTCTTAATTAAGGCAATGTACAAAAAATACAGAAGAAAACTATTGACTGAAGTTGGTATGCGTAAAGGGGAAAAGTATTCTAGGATAGTTGTGCAAAAAGATGTTCTATAAGAATAAGGAGCATATTCTTCCTTAGTTCTTAGACCACAATGTGTTCAGTTTCTTTATGATGATTATATTTGAAGAAAACTAGCTATTTACTCCTTGTTGTTAGGAAATAATCGATTGCTCTTAATTTTCACTTGTGCATTGTTTTTCTAACAGAATACGACACACATGAAGCAAAAAACTACAACTTCCCTCAACAACTACAACAATTACAACAATTAATTACAACTACAAAATTACAACAATTACAGCTACAAGTTGCTGTGCGTAGCTGTCCTCGATTAAATATCTTGTGTTTAATGCATACATGGTTTTTACGTAAGAAAACGTTTTACTGTAAAAAAAATATATATATATAAAAATGCAAAGAAACAGACTAAATGTGTTATTTAGTCTGTTTCTTTGCATTTTTTATAATTTATAATTTATTGATGTTTTGTATCTCAGCTAGTTTTGTGTTACAAAATAATCTTTATACCATGGTACGTATAGTTATTAATTCTAAGTAAAATAGTTTTCCCCCCAATTATTTGTACGAGTACTTTTAGTGGTTAACCTCTAAGCTTCACCGTATGGCCTGTCCGGTTTTAAATTTCATAGTAATATATTTATTTATCAAATTATGTTATAGGTTATATATTGGTTGAGGGTTTTAACTCGAAATTAACTTGTATGTTGCACGGAACATATAAGAAATATATATCAATGTAAAATAATATAACCAAACTATAGTTGACAAAAAATATACGATTGGTAAAAATAAATTAGAAACACAATAGACCTCCATGACACTTTGTCTCTTTGCTCTGTGATTCATTGGCGATTGGATGTGTCGATACAATTGGTATCCAATCTAAACCTGCCCTGGGACAATCGTCACCGAAATTGAATTTGACTCCAATAGCCACTCTAGGATCAGACATTATACCAAAGTATCCATTTATATCCGAAGCTTAATTTTATTTAAGCTGTTGAGATTATTTGAGTGTCTTTGTAAAATGCATATAGGCCTAGCTAAATATTTAAGTTTATACAATACTCAGCGTACCTATATTTCGAACCTTTTTAGAATTTTTAATTTTTAATAGGCTTTAGACCTGCCTGGGTTTTCCACATTACTTCAAGCTAGACCTATAAGTTGTGATTATCACGTAAAATATCCATTGGCGATTGGCAGGATGGTTCAATCCCGCGACCTCAAGGGCCATAATCCCTTGTTCTACCTCTAAACCTGCTAGGTACTCCTATTTTAAATCTTAGATTAAAATCAAGTGTAGGTTCGAGCAGAAAAAGTAATGTACAGTTTTTCTAAAAGGTAATAAATAATGGTTAAAGCTTAGTTTTTGATTTTGTACTATATCTCTTATACTTTGAAGGGTAATGCTTCGGTGATCTCCACCATATATTCACTGGATTGTTTAAAAACAACTGTAAAATTGTGGTTGTCCAAAAATTACAATGTTGAGTTTTTTATAATTTTTTTAATAGACGAGCATTTAGTGAACTGGGTTTTAAGTAATTGAACGATGAATAATTTGCAGATTTACACACTTATATTTATCTTTTATAGCTCTAAATACAGTATCTCCTGACTAAAAACCTTTCCTTTCCGAATCTTTATCTATATAATGATAATTAGCCATTGTTCATATATTTTACAAATAAATTATTTAACACATGCTTTATCCAGACATTGAGTCTCTAAGCTAAACGCAACCTATATTTTTAAATTCTTAAGTTTAAACTAGTCCAAACTCAATGTTACACGCATTCTAAAACTGCCCTTCAATCATTTTGTTCCTCAAGATGCTCGAAGATAAATATCTCGGTTGAAGTTGAGGACTTAACAGTCTCACGTAATCCATTTATCACGAAAGTTTTATAATGGAAAGTCTTATTATCATACAAAAAGCGGGTCTCAAAGGGGCCATCAATAGTAACGCCTCCAGCAGCTCCAAATTGGAGTCCTGGCCTCCCTTGATTAATGCTGCTTCTTATGCTCCTTGTGCAAAAACGACCATTCATCAGATCACTGCTTTTTATCAAAATGTGACCATATCTACCATATAATGAAACTTGTATAAGCAGGATTACACGTAATAGTTGTTTCTGTCTATTATCTTTTACATGTTCAACGAATTATTCAAATGAAAAATTATTTATTCGGGTTTATTCCTCAAACGATATGACAATAAAATTTAAAAATAATCCCAGTACAGCCTCTTTTCTAGACTAAAACACCTTTTCTTGGTATCATATAATTGTAATACTTCATGACGTATTGTGTATTACAGAACAGATTTTTACATTGTTGGCAGGACTCGAACTTGTTGTTTCAGAAAAAAAACGATCTGATATTCGTGGTAAGAATACACCTACCGTACAAAAACATAACTTTTTTACAAATATACTTATATAAACTGTTTTCTAATTTTAAGGAAAATGCCAAGATATGTTTAAAAAGGGTGGATTGAAATATTTGGGTTTTTATATACGTTTGATTTATATTCTTTAGATTTATTTTTCCTTTATTTATATTCTTCCTCCAGTCCCTTCTCCTGAACATTGGGCTTACATTGTGTTCCAAACGATGGGGAAGAGAAGACTTTACTGCCAAGATAACAGCCAGTAATTTGTGGGTAAGCCAGTGTAATCAACCTCCCAAGACATTCAGAGGGTGCAAGGCTTTAGTCTACTCAATTTATACATTTCACCGCAACATAAGTCTTCTACAAAGTACGAAATAAAAACCTTAGAAAGAATGTGTTTTTATTTTTTTATGTTGTGTGTGTTTTAACAAAAGAATGTGTATCCTATGATTTGTGTATGCATAATTGGTTTTAAGTTTGATTAACTAAACATACGTTTACAGTCACTAAGTTATAAAAATTTTGTAAGTAAAAAGAAAATACATGTTTATGATGTGTAGTTTGACCTTTTTAGAAAAAGAACATCTAGTTAACTTTATGTAAATGATGTATTCCTGTAAACGTTCATTCTATTGTGTTCAAAGTTCTTGAAAATTCAAAGCTATTATCACAAATCTTCCAGCAAAAGATTAATAACTATTATTTAGCTGCAACTTAATGCTTGGATAGTACCATTAATACCTTAAATTTGTCATGATAAGTAAATCAATTCCTTCAAGTCAATACATAATTAGAGTTTTCTAGCTAATCATTGAACCAAATCTGTTTCACCAAAACGGTAAAAAAGTTTTCTCATTTAACGAAAAGTCATTAACAACAATAATTAAACACTTTCCATTGGTGACTAAAGAGTTAAGTTTTTTACCTGCTTACTACCGCTTTCATCAAGAAAAAACTTTCTTTATCTTGATTTAAAAAAATTAAACAATTTAAACAAAAATGGAAACGATCGTGTGAGATTTAGTAAAATAGTTCGTGCAAAAATGGTTTAAGTTATTTTATTAAATGAATATATTACAATGATTATGGATTCATAATAGTATTTAGTTTTTTATCAGTAAAAAACGCATAAAATACATAGAAGGATTCAATATTTACCAAACAATGTATCTACAAAAATATTATTTTATGGAAGTAACGTTTTAAATAATTATTCATAGAAATTCATCTGTAAAAAATAAAATTTTCAAGGGCGAAACGTTACGAAAGCTAGTGTATGAAAAATCAAAAGCAGCAAAAATTTGTTAATTAATTCTATTTGCAATTCCATCAGTATTTTCTATAGTGGCGTCATGGAGTTTAAATTTGTCAAAATATATCCTAGAGCCCAAAACCTAATATTTAGCACCGATTTGGGTTAGCAAAGCTGACAGCATAGCTGATTAGAGGTTGATTATGATTAAGAAATTCCTTAAGATCCAAGATTGGGCTTTGATCAATTACGCAAGTATTTAGGTTTAGATTCCTGCCACCACCAAAGCACTAATAACCAGCGCTGCCTTGGCGGTTTTACTAATTACGGGGTTTTACCAGCATAATTTGCGTCACATGGTGATGATTTCAGTAAAATAAAAACGATAAATCTAACCTTGTAAATCATTTTACAGCCTGGCTCTAAAATCAGGCTAAATGACCTTTTAAAGTAATTGTAATCATATTGAGGTAAAATTAAGCGTAGCTTACTAAAATTGAAAAAGGTAATGGAGTGGTTTTAAGTACCTTATTTCCTAACTGAAAGTACAACCAAAACACAAGAAAACAAAACCCTCTATTATTTAAATGTCCATTTATTAATTCAAAGGGGAAAATTATAGTTATACTGAATAATACATGCAAATGACTTTGGAACGTTATTTGATTTGGTAGAAAGAAAATAATCTCGAAAATTAAATTAGTTTGTAATGTAGTCGATCCCATATCCATTTTTAAGTTGAGCAAGTTGTTTGAGCATTATAGTACATAATTTCAATTATAACTCAATTTGAAACAAGATTGGACAATGCAGTGGAATTAATTATTGCTGTGTGTCGAAATTTTAAATGTGTGTATATTTCATTCAGTTTGAATTCAAAACTCAATTATAAATTAAACTGATAAGGGGCCACACACACTTAAAGCTATTTTTCTTTATTTTAAACCCCCCCCCTCCCGTGCGTAACTATGATTCACAAGCACGTAAAGTGTGCAACTATGATTCACAAGCAAGTAAAGTGTGTAACTATGATTCACAAGCACGTAAAGTGTGTAGCTATGATTCACAAGCACGTAAAGTGTGCAACTATGATTCACAAGCAAGTAAAGTGTGCAACTATGATTCACAAGCACGTAAAGTGTGTAACTATGATTCACAAGCACGTAAAGTGTGTAACTATGATTCACAAGCACGTAAAGTGTGCAACTATGATTCACAAGCCCGTAAAGTGTGTAACTATGATTCACAAGCACGTAAAGTGTGCAACTATGATTCACAAGCCCGTAAAGTGTGCAACTATTGTTCATAAACACGTTAAGTGTGTAACTATGATTAACAAGCACGTAAAGTGTACAACTATGATTCACAAGCACGTAAAGTGTGTAACTATGATTCACAAGTAAGTAAAGTGTGAAACTATGATTCACAAGCAAGTAAAGTGTGCAACTATGATTCACAAGCACGTAAAGTGAGTAGCTATGATTCACAAGCACGTAAAGTGTGCAACTATGATTCACAATCACGTAAAGTGTGCAACTATGATTCACAAGCACGTAAAGTGTACAACTATGATTCACAAGCACGTAAAGTGTACAACTATGATTCACAAGCACGTAAAGTGTGCAACTATGATTCACAAGCACGTAAAGTGTACAACTATGATTCACAAGCACGTAAAGTGTGTAACTATGATTCACAAGCACGTAAAGTGTGCAACTATGATTCACAAGCACGTAAAGTGTACAACTATGATTCACAAGCACGTAAAGTGTACAACTATGATTCACAAGATCGTAAAGTGTGTAACTATGATTCACAAGCACGTAAAGTGTTTGAAATATGTTTATCTTTGTTACAGGTGTAAAGCTGGAGACAAACTCGACAGGGCGAGACATTGATCCTGTTACAGTAAACCTATCATCAATCTCTAGAGTGACGTGGAAGTGACGAGTGCGCGATGTAATGGTGGGGGTAAAGTAAAACGTGTAATGTGTAAATAGTCCTTACATGTGATAGGGTTTAGGTCTTAGAATGTAGTGAAGTATCTTTCAAGAATAATATTAGACTAAGGAAATGCATTAGAAATAGGTTAATTGGGGATTAAGGTGTTTTTCTACAGTTTTATCCTTTTTCCTAAGTTATTCCTAAGTTGTGGTTTTCTTATTCCATATACTTTTCCCAGTGGTACCCTGATAAATGATTTCGTTACTATTTGTTTTAGTAAAGTATAAAACATTGATTTCCCATAAATAATTGTGTAATAATTGTTTATTGTTGTTGGTTGTAGCTTCACTCGCAATTATAACCTCAAATAAGTGTAAACGATAAAAAATATTCGTTTTTTAACTAAAGTTTTACCCTATACCTTAGTAAAATCAACATAATCCATAAAATACAAAATTCATTTTTATAAAGTAGAATTATTTTATTAAATACATCTTCCGAGACGCCAAGATTAATTAATAATAAAAATGTACTTGTCATCGTAAGTTTTACGTGCTTTTCAGTGGAGAAATAAAACTGACGAAGAATAAATCTCTATAAAACATAAGTATTTTTAACAAATACTAATTTATTTTTAATATCAAAAAACTTGGACTCAATCAGTTAGGTTATTATTTATAAATTTATTTATTAAGACTTAACCTAACCAAATATAAAGTAGGCCTATTGTTTTTACTTTTCATAGTGCTGCTTTGGATAACTTATACTTCGATGATTATACTTGTAAGTTCAATTATAGTTCAATAAAATTAATGACACTATCCATTCGTTTAACACATAGCATCCTCTGAAGGCATGTGAAGAAACGCTAGATTGAATGTTTAAAATACCAAGAGTTTTTTTTCCTGAATACACAAGGATGTTTTGACATAAAAACCATATTCAAGTATTCCAGATTTGAAGAGTAAAAAAACCTTACTGCCTACTATCCTGTAACATAACATATTTACAATTTGTATAAGCTTAAAATAGTTTTAAGTGGCCAAACAATGATTAACTCAATAATTATTCTATGTTGAATAATACTGTGCAAAGTTGGAAAGTTGCAAAGCATTTCACAGTCGCATGGAGTGTCCTGGTTTAGGGGTAGAGGGAGAGCCTGTTGCTGAGGATTTAGAGGGTAGGGTCGCGACATAGATGAATGTTGCAGTTTCATTTTGTTCTCCCCTTCTTTCAGGTTTGGAATCCAACTCGCAACCTAAATGGTTTTTTAGTCTAAAATTAATGGTATAAGGTTTTGGCATAACGTAACCGCATATTGTGAAAGACTCTGTATACATTTTATATAGCTTTGAAAAATGTAATAATCACTTTGTGTACGATAAGGTCGTTTCCATGCTGCTTAGTTATTACAGTTCATTTACAATCTATCAAAATATAAGATTTTGCCTGTCATTAACATATCGTTTCCTTTCATAAACAAACGAAGTCCCCGTACAGCAGCAATTCTTCTTTTACTACGGCAATTATTGTTCGTCAGTTTGCTTAAAATAAATTGTAACATTATATTTCCTGAATATTTGCACAAAAAAATTAAACTTTCATGATTCAATGGAACATTTTGTAAGTTATGACTTTTAGTTTGGTATTACCCCATAGTGAAGGCATAGCCTTTTTCCATAAACATATTTCGAGAGTTTTACCTCGCACAAATATTATTTTGTTTGAAAAGAAAAACTATAGTATTTTTTTTATGAAATAACAATTCGCTAGTTCAACCCTTGGAACACTTTCAAAAGTAGAAAACAAGAACGTCCAAAAGGGGATAACCCCTTTTGTAAAAAAAGACAAAATGTATGTGTACGATGTTTGCTTTCAATATTTCACGAACATTGTACACCTCTAAATTATCACCATTTTCTTCACTCTTCACATCGAAATCGTAATAAGGTTGAACGCACTGATATAAGGTAGAAGTCACCCTTCTATACTGAGTTGATATAGCACAAGATCTATCCAAGGGTGGAAGTGGATATATCGCCTGCCAACATGCGAGCTCACTTCAGAGTCGGGACCTTTGACAATATAATGTCAAGGTGTATGGGGACCGGGATACATATAGCATTCAGTTTATCTGCTGTCTTCCGCGATTGGAACCAGATGTACGTTCGCTTTTTGTTAAGCTTTGGACTCACCCTAATATTTTTACAATATTCAGTGTTCTGTCAATAATTGTATCAGTAACGCCCTGTTACATGCTATTTGTGCTTATAAAATGAATATTGTTTGATATTTTGTTAGTGTTTAGATATTTGGGTGTGTTGGTTACTCATAGAAGAACAAAATGAATACGTTACTTGATAATCGTATCTGTTGCTGTCTAAACGAAGTGATCTACAAAACTACCATTTCAACATATTACAGATTACAGCAAAAGAAGATGTGGATGAATTACATTGACTAAAAAGTATACTAATGATTTTCCCCGAGCAAAACTTGGTCCTCAGTTCTATTTATAATCTATTTAAAACCGGCAAAAAGAAAATGGAAAAATTATAGCTTGTTTTCTAAAAGTTTTATTCATCACCAAAAATAATGTTCTCAAAGTTAAGTTCCGTAAAATGAGAGAAAGTTATGGAAATTAAACTTAAATGTCCTCAAATATTCAGGGTGTATCTTGTGAGGTGTCTACTATTGATTTCACACCACAACCCCATGATAAAATAAAACCCACAATAATAAAACCATTAAACTAACCCCGAGGTTTTATTATACATCTCAAATATTTAAAATGTTTTTTATTTTCAATACTTCCATGTTTTTTTAATGCACCAAAATCAGAGGCTTACTAGTTTGGTCAGTTGGAAATACAAACATAAAAAAAAATAAAACATATTTAGAATATTTTCTGTTTTCCAGTCCGTGGGGTTGGTTTAGTGGTGAAAAATTATTTCATCAACGGACCAACGGTTTTTCTGAAATCAATAGTGGACACCTTACAAGATTCACCCTGCATATACTATGCTATTTTCCTACAAAAACTTAACTACCAACCACGAAATTCAGAAGTAATAACATATATATTTGATAAAAACAAACTAAACAACGTAAACCTCTTATAGCAAAGTCAGACAGAAATGTACCACACCAGCTTTGACATTCGAAAAATTGTTGGTCACTAGAGTGAAGCGATTATGGAGACGAGAGACTATTAACAAACCCACCCTCTCGGCCCCTTGCAGGATTACCGTTCCCGCACATTTGTCGGACCTGACTTGTACAGTTCATTACTGTCGGATTATCCGACACTTCTATAAATTAAAGTAATCTGCGCATACGGATTTGTCACGTTATCACCATTAAGCATATCCGAACTGTACTGCACGGTCGTTTATATCCTAACTTAGGTGCTTACTCATAAACAAAGGTAATGTGGGCTGAATTATTGATGTAAAGGGAAAATGAATGATTTTCTTGTATTGATTTAACACCTCTATCTGTAATCTGATAAATTATTTTACGAAAAATTGCATTTCCCCTTATTACATACTTCTTTTCTTGCTTACTGTTTTGTTGTTGGTTAATGTTTTATTTTTAAGTAGGCGTGTAGCTTTCTTGCGTTATGTTAAATTTTTGGTGGCAATGTATATTTTTGAACGGAATAGACTAGTGATTTTTCAATAGCTTCATTTTTTTACCCAAGGAAGCACATAATTATTCAAGAAAGTTCATAATTAGGAGAAACTATATAATTACAATCAAGGGAAACCCAGATTCATGCATAATAGACTTTGAAAAATATTGGATCAATGAGTAGAATTGTTGCTTGGAGGCACACATAATTATTAATGAGACTTAAAATGGTATATTAAAATGTAGTAATGAATATGCTAACAATCTACATCAATAAAATTTACAACAAACATATAATGTGATGGATAACGTGAAAATTTGAGCTCTGAAAATTTGCCCGTCAACATAAAACTACTTATAAAAATAAAGGTTATTAGTTATAAATATACAAGCTGTTTCAAATATTAGTGTCAATTTCAAATTATTCAACTGTTTAAATGTAAACGAAATTTTCTCCCTAAGAATAACATGGGAACTTTGAAGGCCACTGGGGCAGAGCCCTGATGGAATTCCAAACTTTTTTTGTTTGATGGCAAAACTACATGCTAAGACCTTTCTAACGACACCTTGAACATGGTGATCGGTAGCACCACCACTCCAAAACAATTATGACAAAAATATGCCTAGCGTATTAAATATATAGATTCTTACTTTCGATACTGATAACATTTGAGATGCCTAAACAAATATTACCTTAGCCTAGCAAAAAACAAGAATGCCAATTTATTGGATTTCGACTCTTTATTTACAATATGATCATTCGATTGGTAAAATCAAGTCTTGTAGTCTACTCGTAGATATATGAGTACAACTCACGCAATAGAAGGAGGGTCTGCAGAGGACAATGATCACTCGTTTCATATTGTAATGTGATGCGTCCCAGAGGGGTTCAAGTTTAAGATCACCCTGACACAGCATCTTAAGGAGAAGTATGTCTTACTGTAACCATAAAATGTTAATAATTCAGGAAGAATTTTTTGAAAATTCTGTTTCTCTGGGGTCATTAAGGTGGTTCCTAGTATCATTGACTTTTTTACGCGAAAAAAGACTTATAATTGTGCAAAATCTGATGCTTACGTTTAAAGAGATTTGTGTATTACAAAGAATCTCTTAATTGCATTGACATGAGGAGCATTTTTATCTATTTACACTGTATTTCTTTTTCTATAACAATATGAACAAACAGTAGTGTACCAAAATACAGTTCTTTGTATAGGTAATATTAAATTTGAAAGAAATCTGTTAATATGACATATACATCTATATGTCATATTACATCTATATGTCATATCCCTGTGATAGTAGACACACATTTAACTAGATTTTACATAAGGTCAGCATATAATACGAAATCAAGTATATCTTTTGTTTAATTTTCCCTCATGTTCCTAACGATGTTCAGTATGTTTTATAAGCTTTAGTTGTTTTGTTAGTGAGTTTAATTTGTTTATAGGGTCTGGTGTGTCTGTTCCCGAAAAACCTATTCGTTCTGAATAATGAACTTGATTTTACATTATTGTAAACTAATTTAATTTCGTTAACCATGGAGGCAATTAAGATTCTAAGAACATTTATTCCAACGCAAGCTTATAGTTGAATAAACACAAATAACCTCTAGCTATCTATACAGGGCGAGGCGGAACATTGATCTCGTCCCATTCAGAAGATCATCAATCTCTTCGTGCCATCAACACCTTGTAGAATCAGGACAAAAACTGTGTCAATGGCAATTTTGAATGAAAAGGATGACATTGATTTCAGTAGGGGCTTTTTATAATTGAATTTAATTTTGAAGCGGCCTATTAAGTATGGAAAACATTTGAACGACAAAATCGATATCGCTACACCGAATCCAAAATGTGGAATGGTTTGTATTATAGTCGTACTAAAAAAATCATTTTGAAAGGAAAAAAATGCAGTATGGAATTAACATTAAGTAAATATGCACCATACATCTGTGTAGAGATAAAAAAAAAAATTAAATTAACTAAAAAAATAATCAAAACAAAAGATATATGTACTATTAATTTCAATCGTTAGCCTTTATAGCATCACCAGAGATTAGGGGTTCAAACATAGTTTTATAATTACATTTCCTGTCCTACTTTACTGCTTACCTCCATGTACTTGATGATCGAATTTCTCTTAATAACCTAGTTAATCCCTGAAAACAATCTACAAAATAAAAGCCCTGTAAAAACCCCTTATACTATTTAATCAAATTCAACGATACATAAACTCATACAACACTGCTGTACCATCAGCACGTTTTTGAGAATTATTCTCACACACATTGAAAAGTGTTGATATAGAAGAACGTATTGAAATGGCCCAGACCACACACGTTATACATGCAGGTTTGCCCTTTGCTATAAAGCGAGGGCGCCGCCAGCCTTCTGACCCTACAGTTGGCCCCGTGCCTACAGATCAATAGCCTACACTTGTTACTTTTACAACAGGTCCTACCTTTCTGAGGATATGATAACCAAGGAAAAACATGATTTTTTTTCATGTTTACTATAATTTATGTTTTTAAAAGTTTAAAAATTAGTTACTCATGTTTATTTTAACCAATAGCTAACCTCAAAGAACCGGATGGACGAAAAAAATTAAAAAATGTTAAGAAATTCCATTGTTGAACACCAAACAGCACCAAAGACACAAAAAAAGTAGTATACAATCCTAGTCTATAATATTGAGCATATTTTTGTTTTGAATCCTTAACAATAAGGATTGTGAACTATTATGGGGCTATTTTAACTCATCTACTGAAATAATGGTCTTTTTTGTTCCTACATCAAAAGTATTTCAAAGGTAGTGTACATCCCTTTATGTGATAGGGATGAAGTCTATCTGTCAACCCAAGTTCAAGTGATGTTAACTGTGATGATATACAAGTATGATGTACAAGTGATGTTGGGGTTTAGCCACTGGTCTAACAACACGCCCAAATTGTAATTGTAGGTAATTATTACATCATTAAATTCGTACGCCGACTACATGTAGTGATATGAATACAATTAATTTTGAACCTTAAATGCATTTAAGGTTCAAAATTAATTGTATTCATATTCTAAACAGAGTGACGAAATCCTCCCACAAGAAGCACTGGATTAAGTTTTCCTACATTGCCCCAACCCAACCCTTACCTCAGTATTGTCGAGCACGTGGATTGTTACCCGCATTTCCTCCCTTGCCACTTCCTCACCCCTTGCCAATTGTCACCTCAGGTCGACACTTGGGTTATAAGAATGTGGAGGGGAGGGTAAGAGCGCGATTTAAAAATCATGTCCAAACGCATGTTTTGAGAATGACATCTATTTGATGCATGTTAGCTTTGTCTATTGATAAAAGTAGATACCCCAAACTCCTGTGTTGATTTTGTTGCCAGTTTTAGGGGTAAAATGGTCGCAGTTGAGTTGAGCCAATTTTGGTTGAAGTCAGTTGCATTTTAACGAAATTGAATAACCACTATAACATATTTTATGTTCAAAAACTATTTTATGTTCACTATTTTGTGTTTTATGTAACTATTTTATGTTCAGAAACTACAGGAAATAGCAGAATAATGAAAGTAGAACACTCTGTGGGATCACATTCTTAACTAAGTTCCATTTTATTAAATAATTGGGTAAATCTGGTCCATGTAGATGGTAAGGTGCACTTCAGTATCTAGTAGTCGATGCTATGGAGTAGTGAAACTTACAAATCGTCATGAAAATGTAGGGGAAAAAAATCGTACAAGAGAATCAATTTTTTTATTTGTTGGGACAGTATAGTATTTTATTCATAAGAAATGTATCTACACGCGTGTTCGTTAAATATTGAGGAAATCAGGCCCTAGAGAAAAAAATAGCACTAAACAAAATAAATTTTCACTCTGGAGGGGGTTTTTACTACAATTTTTTGTTTCTAAATGTTTTATAGGGTATGTAGCAAAGATATTTTATTTTTAAGAGTAAATTACAAATTAAAAAAATAAATAAATATTCGTACTAATGCTATCGACACGAAAAGTCACTATAATTTAAACCGCATTATTTTGAAACGTAACACAAAATCAAACACAAAATGTAGAAAATGAAAGTTGAATGAACATTAAATGATAAAGGTAGTGTAACCTAATTGGATGTTGATATGTAATAATGGCTGAATGTCAGTGAGTTTGACATGACAACAATGCTGTGTCAGCTGATCTGCCGTGTATTGTCAGTCAGCTGGTGTACATAATGAATATCCTGCAGAGTGTCACGATATAATGGGCGTAATGCAGTACAAAATTCTATCGCTACTTACAATACAGAACAACACAGAAACCATAAATATAACTATAAGTAAGGTCAACATACTTTGAACACCATTTGCGTTAATTGAAATGCACATTTGTTAGTGATCAATAAGAAAAAACAACAATATGTTTGTAAATAAACAAACATCATACACGTACCAAGCTTGGAGTTCGCACCTTAAGTCGTTTTAGAGTTATGGGAAGTTAAGTAAAAAATACATACACACTGACAGACAGAAAACGAAGCGAGATAGGGTATATGTTTATATATGATATTTTGGTTTGTTTTGACCTAAGGAACATGCCCATGGAGTTTCGGGAGAAAGTTTCAAAACACCCTTATATTTCGATATATCTTAATCCTTCTGAATTTTTCAGGCGAGATCATATTACATACGTAATAAGAGAAATACATAGTTTACATCTCTCTTATTGGTGTGTTAAATCGATAGCTGAAATCAAACCCGGATTGGGAGGAGAATATATGTGCCTACAACACGCAAGCGATGGTTTGGGGGAAGATAACTACGGGGGCCTTTAACATGTAAATCTCTCAAGGTTTGGAACCTCATAAATCACATATTTTCATGAGTGATGTAGTCTTGGTTGTTTCCAATGTATAAAAAGTGTATTTCATTTGTATAAACGTTACAATTCCAATATGATTAAAACGGGGTAGTTAATATCAACTTTAAACTTGATAAATAACTATGTATGAAATTTCAATGTCTATATTACAGTACAGTATAATGCAGTAAGAAGCATATTATGGATATAGTTTACTGGCAACTAACCGTTCCTCAATAAAACTAAATAGAGTTGATATTAATAGTCTTAGGACACGAGGCACGATCCTGGGATTGTTTTTCACATATTACTTTAGGCTAGACCTAGGGGTTGCGGCATTATCACTTCCATTGGTAATCCATTGGTATTTGGCGGGATTTGAGCCTGGGACCTCAGGGACCGAAGTCTCGCATTGTAATCACTAAACCAGTTCGCTCCCATTAGTGTGTTTTGTGTGATCCAAATATTCAAAAAAGTTGGTTAAATTATTCTTGTTTATTTAAATATTTCTCTCTTACTTTATTTTGTTTCATATTACAGTATAAACATATTGTCATTTTACTGGCTAAATCTACTAAAATGCTGTTTATTTTGTTTTCTCAAGTGCTACGAAAGGAATCGTAGTAATTACTTATAAAACACTGAAAGATCGACTCATGCTTAAAACAAATATAGATTATAGATTGTTCTAGTGAAACAACAATAACTTACATATGAAGTACTACAAAGACAACATACACGAAACACAATATTGCAACTCGGGGAGTCTTCCGAATGATAAATGAAGCCCCGTTTTCTCTAACAGTCAACGGGGTTCTTTATTTTAGAAGGGGGGGGAGAGGGGTAGAAGGGTAATATTCTTGCTTCAGAGTAAAATTAATTGTATACATTTCAAATTAGCGACAAGTTAATTTCCTGTAGAAAAGTGGTGGCCACAATGATTTTAGGCTTATTTGAACACACATATTTTGAAATCTTAAATTTTACCTATATCTTAGTAATCCTAAAAATGTAGGCTTTCAACAGTCGGAATCTATAGTATTTATACTTAAAAAACCTCAATTTCTAAATACATTCCTGAATTCCACAAGAATAGTTCTGCAATCACAATTAATTGAAATAATAAACATTACAATAGGCCATAGCAGTACTCAGCCCAGGAATTTAATTTGCCTCACGTTAGGGGCTGCGAGGTTATTGGGGTGTTATTACCACCACGTCGTTGCACTAACTGGCCTGGCCTGGACCGTACTTGTGTCAGGGTAAAAGCGATGGAAGACAGAACACTTTCCACATAGCTTTGATTTTAAACTAAATCTACTATATGTAAATTGAAGAAGATTTGTATAGACAATTAAGACACTGTAAAAGTATATGATTTGTATACATTATAATATGTGGCTGAAAATTAAATTTTAGTATAGTTTTTCTACCAAACGTTCTTTCTCGTGTTCTATCATAATATTTACTTCTAAATTTAACAGTAAAGTTAAACATTAAAATAACCCTTATCGATACCAATTTCGATCTTTAAAACTCTACGATTTATTCGTCAGTGTTAAGGGGTTAAGGGGGTTTTATCAGCCATATTTATGGCTACATATTGTCAGATGTAGCTATACAAACAAAAACACCATTTGAAAGAAACATTGGACTTATTAGGCTAATGTATATGGTAAAAAGCCCTGTACAGTTGTGTACAGATAGTTCGTGATGGTTGGCAGAACCCTAGTTATGTTTTTACAAACTCCCTGAATCCATGCTGTGCTCGAATTGGGAAGATTTGTAAACTCAAACGAATAGATGCTAGTTTGCAGAATTGGTTCTAATTTCATAAAAGTTTAATTATTTATACTGGTGAACTTTGTACCACTCAAAACCAAATATAGACAGATAATATAAACAAAGTCAAATGATCATCGTCATTGGTTTACTAGGACTAAAAAAACTATAAAGTAAAATCATTTCGAGGGAATTGCTATCACAATTGCTAAATACTGTAGATATTTCTGTATGGTAAAATCTGCTTATACTGTGCCTATAATATATTGAGCTCAGGAAGGTGCAAAGGTGATGGGGTAACCGAAAACAAAAAGAGACACACCATCAATCACATAGACTTACAACTGTCTCTGTAAGCCTTGGAGCTTCCTACTCAAAAAGAGGCATTAGGGAGACTTTATGTTGCTTTGATATTCACGTTATGGTTTCCCATACTGTAACACTCATTTACTACTCATTTACTCATTTACGGATATAGAATGTTATAAAAAGGTAATTTTGGAAACTGATTTATTTTTTGATTTACTTAAAATTTCTATAACTTGAATGCAGCTATTTCATAACATTTCTATGGCGTACAGCTAGCTACATATTAGTACATAATGTACACATATTTTGTGATCTAATTACTGTAGTTTCTACACACGAAAACAATCCTATATCAAAGTTATATAAAAAAAATAAAAATTCTTAATTGAGTATTCAGAGGGGTGCAAAAGTGTTGCATACAGTAATGAAACATTTTATAGGAAAATATATTCACTCAAACAAAAAGCAAAATTGTAAAATTCATTTGAAGAGTATTAAGACACCTAAATTAACTCTTGAAAAATATGTACTTGACAAAAACACTCACTTCCTTGTGTGTTCAAACTGTTTGCCTGTTTGTACTGTATACTTTTGCACCCCTCTGTATATGAAAGCAGCCTAAGCTAAACTCTAATCAAATCTAGTGAAGTAAACTATTAAAGGTATAGATGTTTCGTCAAAACCCTTAAATCCCAAAACTTATAACTTGTTACAAATATTGATACAACAAAATCTATGCATGCAGGTCCTCAAACATGATATTTTCCTATACAAATCGCATGTTACTAAGCAGTATTGCTCCCTATTGGACTTGATTTGTCCCGTCGTGTCGTTTCAAAGCAAAAACGAAAGGAGACTCTCTTGCATTGATTGTCTTACCCTCTCTTTTCTTGTCCAACTTGTAAAAATAATTTGTATTGTAATGTTAGACAATTTTTTTTAACAAATCAAAGTTTAACATAAACATTTCATTTGTAATTTGTAGTAATGGTGTTCTAAGATAAATCAATGTATACATGTAGAATTAAGCATGTATTCATTTACAACAGCTCCTTGGAAGTCAATATAACCACAAGAATCAACATACTACTACTACTTAAAACCACATTACTCAAGAATTTTACAAAATCAACATTCTGCTTAAAACAAGGTGCAAGCAAAAATTAGTTACTTGTTTTGTTACTTGTGTATATTCACTTGATCGTTGTTGTATTTCAATCCAATATTTTTAAAGAAACAGGGGCTAGCTGGTCTAGTGGTTAGAGCACGGGACTCCAGTTCCTGGGGTCCTTGGTTCGAATCCCGTCAAATCACCAATGGATTTTATCTAAGTGATAATGCCGTAACCCTAGACCTAGAAGTAATGCGCCTGAAGTAATGTGAAAAACAATTCCGTGCTCGTGCCTAGCGTCCTAGGAGAAAAATTTTTTTTAAAGAGGAGAGTAAGCCAACTTTTTAATTATCAACAAACATTTGTGGAATTCAATTGTAATATAGTAAGTTTAAGTAATTTAGGCCACGATTAAAATAACTATTAATCATCTACAAGAGTTAAAACTTTTCTTGCGTGTAGACCGATAATAACCATCTGTTGTGGTTATGCAAATGACAATATTCTGTACCCATTGCAACATTGCAAATATTGAAATGCATTCGGAGACGTAGTATTTCCAGGGTTATAATATACAGTATTTTTTTTTTGCTTGGCTTAGTATTTTTTGTAAAATACATTGACATATCCTGGACTACACTTTTCATTAACCCATTATTCCTTAAAATATCTTAGTTGCTTCTATGAGTTGCTTCTATCTCAGTTGGCTATTGTTACAACAAGACTATCCATCATTAAAAGCTGTCACCAGTTTTTAAAATCAAAATCCTCGTAGTTGATGCAAGTTACAATTTTACAGTTGTACCGACAGATCGTGCTGATCTAGACCACCAATTTCTATTGAATACAAAACCTTTTTCTATGTCAAACTGAAGGAATCACTAATTGTGAGCTATAGCAACTGTTAAGACCCATCAACTATGTCATCAATAGAAAATAAGGTATAAAGTGGAATTTTAGACATAAGTGACTGGCACAATTGACTATTTAATAGTCAAAGCTGGCACACACAACTATGTTGTTTTTAAATAAACAATTAGCGACAGCTGATCCATAAAGATGGGATTTCTACCTCAGTATCCAATAGTCAATGGTTGTAGCTTCACTTTTTACTACCAATAAATACAAAACCTATAAGAAGCGCAATGTTTTTGCAAAAAATTCATCGGGAAACATTTGAAATGCAGAGTCTCATTCAAGGGTTTGAATTCATTGGCACTTCTAGTTAGATTTCCAGTTACTATACTAGGTACATGCTGTAAGTGTCAACAACCAACAGTGTTGACAATAATTGGGTACATGCTACATGGTCACTGCAGCATAATTGTGCTAACTTGTAGCCGCAGTATACCTATATACCACGAGCATGTCTGTACGAGGGTTGTGAACAATGTTATAACTACCAATAGCCAACAATGTTCACGAAATTGACCACCTATACACCCTCTTTCATCCAGTAGACTTCTTTCTGTTTAACAAAATATGCTTCTGACATATCAAACAGCAATTTAAACTAAAGTCACCAAGACTTCGCAAAAGCAAAAGAACCCGTCTGAACTTTCCTTTTTAGAAAAAGTGCTTTAAGATTACGATCTTTTAGCCGTAATGAACAAAGAAGTTTTTCCATTAGCTGGTTGAAAGTAATTAACAAGAATAATGAAATGCTTCCTTTACCGATTGGGATTGCTCTGGGCCTTTACTGTTGTATTAACTTTTTGAAAGCACGAAATTGGTGTTAAAAATATAACTGAGTGAGGACATTAAAAGGGCTTAACAGAGAGTCATACAGTGTTTTTGTTAATTTGCATAAACACTTGCAGGAACTCTGATTTTTTAAATATTAACTTTTAATTTATGATTCTATTGATTCTATAGTAATTACAAATATTTTACTTATCCTTTATGTCATTTTTAACCTTCTCATAAATCCTACGGTTGAGTTACTAAGCTTTAAAAAATTAAAATGACCGCCATTTTTAAATTATACAAAGTAGATTTTTAGTTTGAAGAATAATAGTTCCAATTAGTCATCATACACGTACCAGGTTTGAAGCTTGTACCTCAAGTGGTTCCAAAGTTATAAGAAGAAAACTGGAAAATCGTTTTACTTAATTGCTCTAAATTGTATTTTGAGTTCGTAAAATTGTAATTCTAAGCTTTCATTTATAAAAAAAATACAATTATAAGCGAAATATTTTTCTTCTATGAACAACCTATAAGTTTATATTTTCTATGAATAGCTATGAGTAACCTAAACTGAAACAATATTTAATCCATCTAAAATTTGCTGTACATATATAAAAAAATTACTATATTTTCGTTTCAAGACTCAAATAGCTATCCAAAATTATTAGTCTAAGCTAATTAAATCCAATATCATCCGAACGATCACATCTCAATTCGTACAAAGGGTAATTAGAGACACGGAAACATAATTGCGTTTTCTCCCTTTGATCAATTAGCTCAGAGGGAATGATCCTAGCATTATAACACGCGGCTAGCACTGTTGATTGTAGCCATATTTATTTATTTATTCAACGGCAATTCCATTTAATTTTTTTCCTAGAAAATTAGGCAGGATCCCGGAATTGTTTTGCACATTTCTTCAGGCTAGACCTAGGGGTTGCGGCAATATCACTAAGATAAAATCCATTGGTAATTTGGCGGGATTTGAACCCAAGACCTCAGGGAGTCCCGTGCTCTAGCCACTACACCAGATCGATCCCCGAATAGAGGGACCATACAATAACGATACAATACGATACAATACGATACAATACGATACAATACGATACAATACAATACGATACGATACGATACGATACGATACGATACGATACGATACGATACAATACGATACAATACGATACAATACGATACGATACAATACAATACAATACAATACAGTACAGTACAGTACAGTACATGCAATACAATGCAATACAATACAATACAATACAATACAATACAATACAATACGATACGATACAATGCGATACAATACGATACAATACAATACAATACAATGCAATACAATACAATGCAATTCAATGGAATAGGGGGTAAAAAAGGGCATACAGTTATAACTATTATTAATTGTACAATTATCTAATACTTAAGCAGAAGGTTATTTGAAGGTATTTTAGATGTAGCAGAAGGTTAAGGTTGCTGAAGTTGTCATTGGTATGTTTATGGATAACCTTAAACAGGAGTTTTTGTTGTCTAAGGAAACTGCACTATAATACTATAATTTTTGTACATGGAATTTGCGTATAAGCCAATGAGTGAATGAGTGCTATCTTATTGATGATTCCAGTGTTTAATCGCCTTCGATATACAGCTCTTCGTAACGTGATACGGTTTTATATATATTCATAAATTTAAGTTTTTATCATTATAGTTTTTCTGATGCTGGTACCGCTTGGTGCCTGACTATGCAAGTCATACGACTTGTAGCCTATAAATAGAGTTATGAACATTAAAAATTACATTAGAAAATTACTTTAAGTTACATTACTCCTGTTTAGTTCAGTAAAATAAATAATGCAAATATAAGATGACATAAGGTAAGTCATACATATTACTTTAAAAATACTAAAAACACCTACCACTTAAAATCTTTTTGGTTTATAGGCAACATTTTTATCATTGTCAATTTTCAAGAAGCTTACGTGTAAATTATAAAATAAGACATGTAAATTGACTGTTATCTCTGATTATCATCGCTCATCAGCAGGTGTTAAAACTTTGCTTGCGTGTATAACAATAATAACAATCAGTTGTGGTTTATGTCAGTGACAACACTGTTGTTCTGTACGCTAACTAAACGATGCGGATAAGGTAAACATATAAAGGTACGACAAAAGGTTTAGAAATTGCCCAATATTGTTAAATGACTTAATGTATGAAAATAAAATAAACTTTTCTGTGCACCTTTTAAAGAATTTCAAGTAAAACTGCATGGAAGTCTCCAGTTACTTGGTGATGTCAATTTCATTTCTACATGTAATTACATAGATTTAATATACTCCCCATTACATCAGTCATACTTAAAACTGTAAAACTTAACAAAATACAAAAAAGTTAGGTTTACAGAGCTACACTTAAGCGTTACGCAAGGCATGGTACTAAAATCAAAATGGCTTCAAATTTTCCCTTATGATAAGAAGCCTAATTAAAAGGTTGTATTTAACCTCATTGATGGTACTTAAGGTGTCATTGTTCAATCGTTCAATAGTTTTGGATATTGAATATTTGTATGTTTGCATGACACAAAAATGAGCATATTATGGAGTAAATATCGCTGCAATGTTCACAACATCTACTTCACTGTAAATGGACATTTTTTTTAAGTCTTCACTAAACATTTGGTAAATGTCCAAACAACAATGGTTATGAAGTTTTTCAACAAATTATAACTCACAATGAAATGTTTAGAAATATTACCTTATTTAATTCTGAGCATCCTTTTTTTACAGTCAACAAAAACACTTATGGGAAGATTGCAGTAATAGTTCTCTTCATAATCTTCAAGTAACTTCATAATTTAGTTAAATCGATTTGGTAAGAAATTGATTTTATTTGGTAAACAATCTTCTTAACAAAGAAATAATTTGCTTTGCTGTCACACTTATATTATTATGAACTACTTAAAATACATAGTTTAGATTGCATTTTGTATTAAGTATGGCAAATGCGTTACCAACGTATTAATTACCAATAATACAAACTTGTCGTAGTTAGCTCAACTCGCCTACCATGTTTTACACAGAACTGTATGTGTGTGTATGCTGCACTATGAGGTTACTGCACATACAACGGCAAATTAACAGTTGATATCTCGTTATTATAATTAGGCTTTACCACTAATTGATCAACGTGAACTAATCACGCTTGGTAATCAACACTCGCTGAGTATTTTGGAAAACATGAGCAAAAAGTAGTTATTTTTACCACGATGTGCAGTATATTTGTGTAAAATTAGTATAAGGGAGAACTTTTGGTGTTTAGGTTTACTCAATATTCACACTTTGTTAAAAACTTCAACTCAAAGCTAAATATGTTATTGAATGCATATTAAACTACCTAACAATTATAAATACTATATCTATTAGTTTTTCTAATATTACTCCATTGAACAAATAAAATATCTCAATGGAAATGTACCGAAATAAAATTTATGTTCATTGGATAGCTACATTACCGGCTATCGTAGCAACACAGTTTTAAAAGATGCTTCTATTATAAATTTACAAAGATGAACGTATTTCCCAATGAGTATTCTTTTGCCTTTATCATAAACTGATTTTACGCTTTAACCGTACAGGGTAATTATTTATAAATTAAATTTGTAAATCATATCTGAGCATGTTATTAATAAAGTACAGTAGTTAATTTTGACTAGTTTTAATCCTTGTGTTTGATTCATTTTGTATACTGTTATACATAATATTTTAGTAAATAAAAACATCTTTTTTAATTGGTCAAGCTATATTGTAATAGATTGTGGTTGCTAACTTATAAGGACAAGGGAAGAAATTTTAGAAAAGGGTACAAATACTTTGTAGAAACTATAAAATATAAAAGAACGATTGTAGTTCTCTTGATGGAAGGTCACAAAGGGGTTCATTACAGTCGCATTGCTTCTCCCTCGTCGTAAACCCAACAATGACTCTCGCCAAACTGACGGAATGTTAAACAACAGGAAGTGCCAACTTTTAAAACAAAAATAATGTAAAAATTGGCAACTGTGTCAGTAACTTAATTTAGACATAATGTAGTAAGATATAATGTGTAAATTATGTAATATTTTATTAACTTAAAACCATTTTCCTTAAATACGTTATTTCAGTACGATGACTCTCGTGTAATAATTCCACTGACAACGACAAAAGAAAACCCCCCAAAATTAATGATTTTAAACCAATTATGTTAATCTTCCTGAGTATTAAGACTTCAACTGATGTAAGTGACACTGTTACTAGTTACCTGCCAATTATGTTACGCAAAAAATAGTAATTTATTCAGAAAAAGTTATCAATAATTATATCACAATTGTTTAAAACTTCAAACAACTCCTGTTGAAAGTAATCGAACACTAAATTTTGAAAATTCGTGACTAAAAATTTTGATTTTATAATTTTTTTTTATATTCTGTGAAATACTGTATTTATTATCAACACTTGGAGATGCATATTTTTATATTTTTCTTTAAAGAGAAACCAATTTGTGATTTTAAAATGTATACGGGTAAAATATATTAAGTTGCTTTCACATAACAAACACGACTTTCAAAACTAGCTTCAAAATTAGCTAACTATACTTCGACAATCCAAGGATACCTGCTGGTAGTTTACAAGGGCTACAAAGCAAACGAAAAGAACAAAGAAAAACCGTGGGTTCCGGGATGCAGGGTGAGACTGTAATTTATCCCCATAGGCTGAGTCCAGGGAAATAACCCCTTTTTACCACAGCCCTTCCTACAATGGCATGGGGACGAGTAGAACTATGTAACACAAGTCTTAAACAAGTAGGCCTAAAATTGTCAAAAATAACACTGTGAATAGCTGTGATTCTACAAAATGAATGCTTTCTATTGTGAAAATAAATATAATTACAATTGGTCGGTAACTGTAACTGATATAATTATTCTTATATCTTCAACAATACTGATGCTACTGAAAGTGGCCTTAACAACCTTCATCATTAGTTTATGTAATTAACCTCAAAACCTGTATTCCTTGAGAGAAACGAGATTAATTAATATTTATGCCTGCAGCAGGTTAATTGGCCAAGGTTTGTACCAAGTGCTAGCTATCGCTGTAAAGCATAACTAAAAAAATGTGATACAATTTTATTGTTGTAGATATTGTTGCAAAACAATATGATTTAGAACAGAGCCTTAAGTAATTTTACTCTATTACTTTCTTACAAGATGATATACCATTATACATCATTACAATTGGGACAATATTAACGTTATATGTAGATTTGTTCTCCTAAATAAGAACTCGAAAGTTTTGAGATACTGATTAAACATTTTTTACACGTTTTATTTTAATACATTTAACTAAGATGTGAACACACATAAATTCAATTTCATAAATAACCTTTTTGAATAATGCATATATTCATAAATTGTTGTAAAATGGTTTTGTTCCTTAATAATTTCTGTCATGGATGGTTTTTAAATAAAAAGTTGATTACAATAAGATTATTTTTATAATTTTTGTTAAGTTATTCCAATGCTGTAGGGAAAAAGAGTAACGTTTCTAAAGATTTGAGTAACAGATATTTGTTAGTCATAAAATATAATATTTTTCAAATTTCTTGAACCATTTAAGTAGAGTCTATAGAGTAAAACTGAAGAGGAAAGAGTAGAAAGTCGTGTCTCTATATTGCTGCTTTGGGACAAACCGACAGTACAAATCAAGTCCAATACGAAGGGAGGAATACTGTCCAGTAACATGCGATATATATCATGTAAATATACATCTTGGATTTAAATTTTGTGAGTCAGTTATTTAAAATTGTCTGTATACAAATTTATAAACTTGATAAAAATCTCCTTTTTTAGAAAAGGTCTACACTTCTCAATCTGTTTATCACTTTCTCAAAATACAGTTAAGGCAACTGGAAAAGAAAAAGATTAAAAATGTAGCTTAATGTATACACATTGCTGTATTGCAACAATTCGGTCGTTAGTTGGTTTGTTAAAGTGCCTGCTAATAATACGGCAAAACAAATAACAGAGGAGCCTGGTCTCGCATAGAGAGGTTCTAAGGTTCAGAGACAATTTTAAGTCCTTGTGATTGATGATGTGTTCCTTTTTGTTCTCTCAACCAGCTTCAACTTTGCACCTCCTTTTAATGCTGCACTTTTGTTGATATATTATAAACCACAATAATTTTCACTGATTTAGTTGATAAGCTAATTTATCTTAACAATAATTAAAAATATTACATAATTAATGAACAACTAGACCTATGAATAATAAACTACTTTTTAAAGATGAGGGTTTTTTAGTAAAACGCCAAAAAAACTTCTAAAAAGGATATAAATTAAGAGAAAAGAGAATGATTATCTATTGTAAGGGTTTCTTAATGTGGTTATTATTTACATTACTTTCACTTCATAAAAAATCAGTATCAACTGTAATTTTTGTAACTAAATTAAGGATAATATTTAATTGTATGATGCAACTAAATCCATTGTCAAGCACACTTATCAATTACCAATAATTGTAACCACACTTGTAATAGTTTGCTCAACACGTACCAATATAATATCAACATGCGCAACACAGAACTGTATATGTGTGTGTATGCTGCACTATGAGGTTACCACACACTCAACAGCCAATTAACCTTTGATATCTAGTTATTATATAATTAGCCTTTACCACTAATTGTTCAAAGGAAACTAATCGGGCTGAGTAATCAACACTTGGTTTGGAAAACACGGACATGTAATGAGTATTAAATATTTTTAACATATGTTTTTGCGTTAGTTTGTATAAAATTATTTTATAGAGAGAATTTTTGAGATGTAATGTCGTTGTAGAACATTTAGACATTATTGATTTCAAAACAAATATTTGAATACATAATTTTAGCTGTTATTTCTAAATGCAATACTTATTTACAAAGCTGTAATAATTATACGTTAAACATATTTCTCCTTGCAAAATTGTCGGTCAAACATGGACACTTTTTATATAGTCTAACAGAAGAAAAAGAAGATAGAATTGACAAGGATAATAAAAAAATACTAAGAAAGACTGTAGAAATTAACAAAGTCGGTACAAATACTTTGTAGAAACTATAAAACATACAAAGAACGGCTGTAGTTCTCTTGATGAAAGGTCACAAAGAGGTTCATTACAGTCGCATTACTTCTCCCTCGTCGTAAACCCAACAATGACTCCCAACAAACTGACGGAATGTCAACAACAGTTAGTGCCAACTTTAAAACAAAAATGGTAAATATTGGTAACTGTGTCAGAAACTTAATTGCATCATGTTTTTAATTATATGACCTTGAACTTTACTTGTGTCACTGTTTGTTTTTTAATAGTTTCCTGGGAATGGTTTTCCTAATTAATTTAACAATTATTTCGTGGAAGCATTAAAAACTGTTAGCACCTTATTGAAAACCGTAACTATCTCTATTGGAAGGACTCCAAGACCTAAAACCTTTCATTTAAAGGGAAATTGATTGAACGCCAGTAGAGTCTTAGGATAACTATTTCTACTAGCTGAAAAATATATTAGGTTTTATATTTGTGATTCTAAAGGGTACAATGGAAGTATGATCAGGTAATTTCACAATAAGGCTTTTAAAAATTTGCTCACTAAGCTTCGACAATCTAAGGATGATGGGTGGAGGTTTACGAGCAATAGAAACAAATGAAAAGAACAAAGGAGAACCTTGCGTTCGGGGATACGGGGTGGAACTGTAATTTATCTCGATAGGCTGAGTCCAGGGAAATATCCCCTTTTTGACCGCATACCTTCTTACAATGGGGATGGTGGGAATATATAAATAAACGTCTCAAAACAAAAATAATTTATGTTTATTTTTGTGTTAAGTGGAGATTACTAAATCATAGAAAATAAAAAAAAACCCATCAAAGAATTTCATGACGTCTAATTACGTTTGAGTAAATTAAAGAATAAACTAATTTCAACGGAATTTTTCTTCTACAATAATGTGGATTAAAAATTATTAGAAATTACTTAGTAAAATGTTAGTTTTGTAAGAAAATAATGTTTGAATACAACCACATTAAAAATAAATTACATTACTATGTTACATATTAGTAGTTAGTCAAATAATATAATATAATTCAGTTGGTTTTTGAATAATAAAATCCCCATCGTTGAATGAGTTGCCATCCGATTTTCATTAATTACTTGTTGTTTCAAGAATCGATGCTTTGTAACTTATAAGATAAATATTTTGCAAACAATAAGTCAAAAATCTTAAGAATGTGACCGTGACCATGCCATAAAGTGGGCTCCGAACCACTCGGTAACACATAAATACTCGTAATTACTCATAAGTGAATATTAGGTTTACAAAATAACCCCTGAACATAAGTCCTTAATTTACCTTCTATCCTTACCATTACTAGAAATATAACCATCAATTTTTAAACACAACCACCATATCGATATTTTATTTATCTAAAAAGGTGTTTTTCTTTTGGGAACTAGTTCATACATTTTTTTATGACACACACAATGTTGAAACAATTATTTTTTTGTTGTAAAAAACATCGATTCCAAAATCAAATTATTTACTGCTAATGAAAAAATGTTAATGCAAAACTAAGTAATTCTACCACCTAATAGTTTCACAACAGAATATATTATTCTTCTCCCAAAATAAAATCCTCCCCCCCCTAGGGTCGGAGAAATTCTGTACAAAAAGAAAGCAGCTTGATGAAACCTCGTGATTAATGGTATCTCGCTTTTTGTCATTTTACTCTCATACAAAACAGCTTGAACCTTCTGTACCACCATTTTAAACAATTACCAAATTTTAAATTGCCGTAAAAATATATTTTATTTAAAATAGTTTATACTGGTAACTGATCTAATTATTTTAGTACTTAACCAAGTAAATGAATTATTTAATAGTAGATCCAGCAACTTTCATTACCCATACAAGACCTTAGAAAAACTGTATTCCTCCAGGGAGGCTAGATTAAATTAAAATTAATATCTATGCTTGCAACAGAAGGTTAGTCACGGCCTGTACCAAGCATTAAATAATTATGAAGTATAACGAAAACCAGCTTATAATAATCTATTACTAATATTGTTATGGCGCATAGCTTTATTATTCTCAAAACCGAAGAAATTACTAAAATTTACTATTTAATCTTATCATAGATCTTTTCGATGGTAAAATCCATTCATTTCTGGTTTGTATAATTTAGCCTTGTCTGTAGCGTTGTATTCGTAAATATGAATTCTACTATTATTAGATAATGATTTTAATTGTTTACATGTTTTATTCTATATTGTAGGGCTTAACTGAATTGCTACCATTGTAAATACAGTCACTAATGACATTGTTAATTTTTAAACTATTTAAATAGTAGTTTTATTTCATCATTGCTATGGCATTACAATGATATGGGAAAGAGTGATTTCTCAAGTATTAACAGAAGAATAATCTTAAAATTGTTTATTATAAAGTAGCACAGCTAAGTTGTTCAGTTTAAGCTATTCATATGAAATATATACCTATTGAATCAAATTCTACGCCAAATAAAAAAAATTGTTTGTTTAACAAATATTTTTCTCAAACTTTCAGACAACTATGTAGTATACGTTTTTGCTAAAGATTCTGACAAATCTGTGAACTCATCATATAATGTATTTATTATTTTTTCTATAAGTTCTAGAAATCAATTTAACTCGAGAGTAAAGAATAAAGAACAGAGAGTAGAAAGTCGTGTCTCTATATTGCTGCTTTGGGACAAATCGACAGTACAAATCAAGTCCAATACGAAGGGAGGAATACTGTCCAGTAACATGCAATCTATAGGATAAAAATTCATCCAAGTGTCTGCTGACTAAAGTTTTTGAACGTTTGATTACAAATAACTAGTCTAAACACATAAAATGTCCCTATTTTTTTAATAGTTCTACTTTACTCTATTTCCCTTAAGTTTCAAAGATATGCTTACAAGAACAAAGAAAAATTTAATAACGAGTAAAAAGGTAAATAAAGAGCTGTACGCAACATATTGTTTTTAAATTAGTTTGTTTAGCCTGCTAATAATTTGGTAAAACAGATTCCGGAGTGAGCCTTGTATCGCATAGGAAGCTCTAAGGTTCACAGGCAGTTGTAAGTCCTAGTGATTGATGTTGTGTCTCTTTTTGTTCTTTTGAATCGTTCCAACTTTGCACCTACCTGTACCATGCTTTACATTTGTTACTCTTAATTAATACAAACATGTTTTAAACTGATTAAATTACTAGGCTGATCCATACAATTGAAAATGCATAGCTACATTTCTCTCTTATTCGCAACAAAAAAAGCATCTCAGTTTGTTTGTACACCTCACTGTTTATCTTGATTTTCACAGTTGTAAACACACATCAAAAGGAAAAATGGAAAAAAATCTGAAACAACCAAATATTGTTGATATTAAGAAACTATTTTTCACGTTAAATACATACCATAGTTCTTAGAATGTAGTAAATGTGTTAGGTGTTGTTGGGTGAAAAACTTAATCTTTTCCCAGTATATTTAGCAAATCGCTGGCAATACAACAAGTCCTAAATGCATAACAGATGAGTTCAACATACACTATTCACAAGAACAGAAATGCTTACAACTTTGGTTGTTTGGCAAAACACATTAAAGTAAAAATTCTTTAATTTTTCGAAATTATTCCTGCTGAGGGAGAGCGGTTCTATAGACGTGCTCCAAAAAAGAAAGCAATCCCATTGGCCGTAACAGGAAATGAGTTGTCATTTATCATTCAAAAGACTCCCTGGCCTCAATACCGTACAGCTTATGAGTTGTATTTCAGGGACTAAATATTTTAGATATTTCAAGTCCATTTAGCAGTTAGAAAATACAAGCAAATGGTAAATACAATAATGTTTCATGTGTACTACTATTCTTAAAGTCAAACAGATTAAAATTAGTATATATATTACGTTTTATAATAATTAAATAGCTACGTTCATAACCTCACCCTTTTTAACTCCAAATAGAGTACACTGGATAGCTCCATATAATTGATTACTTAAAATATTTAAATTTTAATTTTTAGTTAATATTACTAGATTATTGGGGGTTCTAAGTAGTTTTTCATCACTGTGTATTAAAAAAATATCCCATTTCCATACACCAAAAACAAATAGTGATCACACAACCAATACTACACAAACACTACTTTCAAAAAGTTACAATCAGCTGAATCGTAAATTAAAATTAATTGTATAATATTGGGTTTCGATTATAAAATGGAATAGATTACGAAATATCAGATAATTCTTTTAAGTTTGATGGAGTTTTTTTTTTCGTTCAATACTCGTCATGAAAGTCCCATTTCGTGACTAGTAGTGAAATATAAAATTTTTCTTTTCATCTTTGTAAATATAGAAAACTAAAGAAAATATTTAAAAGTGTATATTTGTGTGAAAAACAACATGTGGATTTTTCTTTTAAATAATTAATAATTTAGTTTTAAAACTTTAAAAATACTTAAACCTGTACTAAAACTCAGTAAACGTAACGGGGGTTGGACAACAATGATATGTAAGTTAGTTTAGAGAATTATAAATTCAATCCAGTAAACGGACGTAAATTAAATCCAGTATTAAACTGTATACAAAATTTTAGTTTCGATATTAAAATAATAATTGAAAAAGACTATGAAACCTCACTAACGTGACAGTACTTAAAGTAATATAAGAACACTATGAGGCTTGTGAGAAGGTTCCAACAATTATCTTCCCCCAAACCATCGCTTGCGTGTAGTAGGCACATATATCCTCCTCCCAATCCGGGTTTGATTTCAGCTATCGATTTAACACACCAATAAGAGAGATGTAAGCTATGCGTTCTATTTGTTAGTAATTTATGACTTAAAGGGGCTAAGGGAAGACAGAAAGATGAACATAGCAGTTGATAGTGTACAAACTCAAGGTATATACGAATACAATTGTTCCTATTCATAAACAGATTATTTTATTTTGTTAAAAGTTGAATAAATGTTTGGAAGTTAATTGGTTTTGTTTGCAAAAGCAATATTATGATAAAATGGACGCCAGTAAAGGTTATTTGGTAAGATAAAGTTACGTATCATATGATTATGACGTTTCATTATCTGATGAGGTCATAGGGTTGTTCTAGGACCCATCTTTTAGTCTTCAGAGTGGTCGAGAAAATCATACAAAAATTATACAAGTTGTCCAGTAGATATTTTTTGGACATTAACATTGCTTTTTAGTTGTGTAGTTTTGCCTGAGACTAGTCTAGGATTGACGACGTAAGGTACGTAAACCTATTTTACCTAACCCGCCATGTTAAACTTCCCTATCCCAAGTGTGATGTATTCAACTTCCTTACTTCTTGAGTGATGTAAAGTTGAAAAAAAACTCACTCGGTGATGTAATGAAACCCATTTAAATAACATTGAGTGCTTAACTTAAAAAATATACCTCTATGGAGGCATCGACGTTCAACGCTAGAAATCAGCTGTGCGCTTGAATGTTATTGTTATGCTTTAAAGTATTTTCCTAACCTAGCTTTTGTTTGTAAAAGAACGTTACTGTTAGACGGTGAGTGAAATGGATAATGAGAAATATTGTACGTAAACCCATGTATATTGTCGGGTCAGGTAAAATCTTGTACGTTACACGTTGCGCAAGAGTGTGTTTACATCTCTTAGGTGAATTATGCAACTCGCTTCCGCTCGTTGCACAACATTCACCTGCGTGATGTAAAAACGCTCTTACTACAATATTGTAATGTAAATAGCTATTACATTGTCTTACATAAATCCTGGAGGCAAATCTGAATAAAAGTGTAGTTTTTCGGTGGTTCGGAACTGTATCCGACTGTCCTTTATTATTGGACTTTCAATAAAGGGTCCTGACTAATGAAACAGCTGGTCTTAGTCAGTAACAAAGCTACACAGATCATCTAACTCCATTTTACACTCATCCTTCACACATATTGTGTTAAAATTCGCACATAGGTGGCGTTTCAATCTCCAATTATTATGAATATGATTATGATCTGATTTTGATTGTTATTATGACTAGGCTTAAACATCTATATTACACTATATAACGATGGGAATGATGTTCCCGTAGATCAATTTAGTTTCTAATAATATTTAAGCAATACATTGCATTATATAATACCTTTGACGTCTGTGGCTGGCTCACACAACTACGTTAAAAAAATTAGCTACAGCTGGTCCATTGAGATGGGACGTCTACTTCCAACCAATAGTGAATGATTATACTTAAGGTTGAATAAATAAAATAATGTATAGCAAAGATTGTCTAGGTAAATTCGAAGAATTTTAGATATTTATGTTCTCTCCTCAATGACCAGGTAAATCTACATATATTATTACAGATAAACTCGTGGGTACCATAGAATGTATATCTAAAATATCTCGCTTAATGGGTTTTCAGGGTTGGATTCGGAGCTTAAAAAGGAGGGGAGAACAAAATGAAACTGCAGCATTTATCAATGTCCCTGTCCCAACACCTAAATCCTCACTACAGCCAGTCTCGTCACCAGGCTTAGACAAAATGTGTTACTTGTTTATTGGTAAGTTATCGAATTATGAATCTCAACACCCCTTATTTCCTTTGATCAAGTTAGATATGAATTAGAAATGTTATATATTTCTCTAAAACTATAATGTTAGAGTGGACATTTATATCAAATTATAGTATGATTAAAAAGTTCTTACTATTAATAAAATAGTCCTCACGTTCATTTGGGTCGAAGAAAGCATTTGCTAATTAATATTAATGGCTGAAATAAGTCTAGAACGACTAATCAAAACGAAAAATATAGTCTTATTTTTTTGAATGACAAATGTGACAGGAGATTAACATTAGACTTTAGCTAATAAAATAATTTGTTGTGTATAAGTCAGCCTGTTTTTTCACAATCTTGCTAGTTTAAGACATCAGCTAATTTATATTATATTTCATAGAAAAAATCATACTACCTAGAGAACATTACAACTGTGGACAGTTTATCTGAGCAAAATCCTTACAAACTGGAAGTGGATGTTTTAAAACGAATAACTTATCTAAAAATACATCTAAGTGTTTTGATGGAAAAAATACTAGCTCAATACTGATACAAAGGGTCGAGAAAGTATAGGTGGTATGGTCATTGTTTTGATTCCATGCGTTATATTAAAAATTCCAAATGTAAACCTTGAAACATGTTTACAGTTTAAGTTTTGAAACAGTAGCCTGTGCCATAACACACCTCAAAGCTACAGGAGATACCTTTGATTTACTTTGTCCAGCCCCAACTCTGATTTGACCTTTGCTACTAAAAACACCTACACAATTTAATCACTCGACAGTTTTTTCATTGGTTCCTAAAACGTTAAATCATCTATGCAGTGTATTTTTTTTGCCATAACCTTAAACATCATGGCAATACAGATATTTATGGTAAATTAGAAATTGCCCAATTATGACAAAACAAAGATTAGGCAACTTTAACGTCTGCAATATCTTTTTCGCTTTTTCCTTCAGTTATCTGAAAAAGTAGGCTTCCTTGAACTGATTATAGCACGCAAAGTAGCTAATTGCTGCATTTACTTACATTTGCAGAACTCATTTTTTAGCCGCTCTCCAGTATTCCAACCAAACAAAATCGCATGCTTTTATTAGGCACGTAATACGTGTAGGCCTACGCTGGAAAAGAAGGTGGCAACACTTAAAGATACTACAAGTACGGTTTGTGCAGCGTTTCCCATTTCGATCAACGCTTGGATTTAGCCTAACCTAAAAGCGTGTAGAATTGTGTTTGAAAGACTAATTATTTATATGCTTTATAGTAACTGTAGGAAAAATATAATGTGTAGCGTGACGGAAAGTGCCACTTCATACACGAGCTACACAATTAACTATATCCTTTACTACACCGTCAAAATAGAAGGCAACTTTGTACAAATTCCAATTAACTTAAGAGGAACATAAGCTTGTGATTCCAAAAATTACTTTTGCTGAAGTCAAAGCTTTCAATTTACCTTATAGAGTTTTTACTTTAGGGTTTCGGGCTGATAAAAGCACAACAAATTCCATCACTAGAATTCAAAGGGAACGTGTGATCTTTAAGAGAAACACTGAAAGACCTGTTGATTTGGCGTTATCAACAAAGTAAGCAAAGCTGAGCAAACTCAGCAGATTGCTGATTGGTAAAATACACAAAGAAACGTCATTACTGATCCCATCCGACATTTTCCCTTCGTGTTATTTATTTACTGACAAATGCTTTACTTTAGAGCCACCTTTTAATCGCTGAAGATCCATAAGTTTTATAGAACTTTTATCTCTTTTTTCATTGAAATGTCCTATATTTTATTGGTAAGATATATTATTTATCTTAAAATTTATAAATGTAACAAATTAACTAGGTGGCGTTCGCAGAGACATCCACAAAATTGAGCGGAGTCATCAAGGGTTCATATTATATTGTTTTTGTCATACTGCAGTAAAAACAGTCGTCATTGGTGCATGCTTTGCGGGTTCGGTATAGTTCGGCCGCTTAGAAAGCGAGCTCCCCCAGCATTGGCTTAGCATTAGCGCGCAGGTCATTTTCTAAGCGGCCGAACTATAGTAGCATTTTTACTCTTAAGGGAATAAAATTCGTTTTAGCTTCTATGGAGTAAAAATCAGCTGTTGTCAACTCAGTTGTAAATTTCTATTGTAAACTATTGAATACGTATCGAAATATGTAACGATTCGTGCTTCATAATCATTTTAACCTACAGTCTAAAGTCTCTTCCCATAGCATTTTAGCATTGCAGATACATTAATCCATTCCCACACTCAACACTGCCCACCTTTACTACTTCCTTCACCATCCCCTACGTCGTGGACCTGTTTCCCTCTCTTCCCATAGCATTTTAGGATTGCAGATACATTAATGTAATTGCCAAATACACTTCCCACACTCTGCACTGCAAGCCTTACTACTTCCTTCACCATTTCCTACGTCATAGACCTGTTTCCATCCCTTCTCAGCATTTAAGTATTAGATACATTTATCTAACTGCCCAAACGGTTCCCTCGCTCTGCACTGCCAGCTTTTACTACTTCCTTCACTACTTCCTACGTCGTGGGGCCTGTTTCCTTCCCTTCTCAAAGCATTTTAGGATTGAAGATACATTAATCTAACTGCCACAGACACAATATGTTCATACTTTACTACTTCCTAAGCCACTTCCTACATCGTGGACCTGTTTTCATCACTTTCCATAGCATTTTAGTATATTAGATACGTTAATCTAATTGCCACAAACATTGCCCACATTCCGCACTGCTAGCCTTTACTACTTCTTTCACCATTTTCTACGTCGTGGCCATGTATATCCCTTCTCATATCATTTCATCATTGCAGATACATTAATCTAACTGCTACAAACTGTTTCCAGTTCCCAAACTCCACACTGCTCACCTTACTACTACCTTCACCTCTTCTCACGTCGCAGACCTGTTTCCCACTCTTCCCATAGAATTTTAAGATTGTAGATACCAAGATACCTTAATCTAATCGTCATAAACAGTTCCCACACTCCGAAAAACTCGCCTTTACTGCTTCCTTCATCACTTCCTACGTCAAGGACCTGTTTACCTTCCTTCCCTTAGCATTATTAGAATGCAAATACCTTAATCTATTGGTCATAAACAGATCCCACACTCCGGACAGCTCGCCTTGACTACTTCCTTCACCACTTCGTACATCGCGGACCTATTTTCCTCCCGTCCCAAAGCATTTTAGGAATTTTGATACCATAATCTAATAGTCATAAACAGTTTCCACACTCCAGACCTGCCTTGACTATTTCCTTCACCACTTCCTACATCGCGGACCTGTTTTCCTCCCTTCCCATAGCATTTTAGGATTGCAAATACCTTAATCTAATGGTCATAAACAGATCCCATACCCCGAACAGCTCGCCTTTACTACTTCCTTCACCACTTCCTACGTCGCGGACCTGTTTCCTTTCCTTCCGATAGCATTTTAGGATGCAGATACCTTAATCTAATTGTCATAAACAGTTCCCACACTCCGGACAGCTCGCCTTGACTACTTCCTTCACCACTTCCTACGTCGCGGACCTGTTTCCTCCCTTCCCATAGAATTTTAGGAATGCAGATACCTACCTAAATCTCATCGTCTTAAACAGTTTCCGAACCACACTCCAGACTGCTCACCTTTACTACTTCCTTCACCACTTCCTACGTCACGGACCTCAAGCTCGTGTCGTCTTTTGATTATATTTATGATCCATACCACCGTTTATGTTCTAACATCTGTGGAATAATGCTAACAGCTATTTATTTATCTACTGCATTCAAAAGTCAACAGCTGATCATATGTCTTTGTTTATGTGTCAAATACTGCTTCCATAAGGATTACATTGAAACTTTGAGACCCAGTGGGGCGGATTCCTGAGAGACTTTTTTAACGCCAAATAGATGTTGGCACTCACCGATATGGTCTTTATCACCATGCAAAATTTGAAAACGATTGATTCAGCCGTCTAGGAGGAGTTTGCGTATTACGAAATGCATAAAAGTCGACGTATAAGAGCTTCGCTCGCTCCGCTCGCTCCGCTCAATTAAGAAACACTAAATATTACACAATTGATAAATCAATTTATACATTAATAAAGGATATATGAATCCAATTAATTATTATCGTAACATTACAGTTTATCATGATTTTGAAACATTATTAAAAGCAGCTCTCTTATAAAACGTAACACGATTTTATCTAAGGACAAGCTAAATCAATGAACACTGTCCTTAAAAAATCAGTTAATACATTTAGCATTAGAAAATCCGACGCAACTACTAAAACGAAGATGTAAATACAACATAGCGCACTATTAGTGCACTCGAATCGAAGAGTTCAAAACTGTAAAGTAATCCGTTCCTGAAAAAGAACCGAATTCAATAGCTTTGACCTTTTAACATAAACTTTGATCGTCCAATTGACACAATATACAATATATTCGCCAAAGAGAATACAACTCTTTAGAGTTAACCGAGTTACCCCAGAACATTGTAACTCGTCAAGGGCGTCGTTACTTGCCCGCCTGATGGACGACTGATTGCTGTTTCTGATTGCTGATTGCCTTCCCTCCTGCAAATTACACACTGTTATCAGCAGTAGTAAAGTTCCCCTCGTCC
Source organism: Macrosteles quadrilineatus (assembly GCF_028750875.1). Lineage (NCBI taxonomy): Eukaryota > Metazoa > Arthropoda > Insecta > Hemiptera > Cicadellidae > Macrosteles > Macrosteles quadrilineatus. The sequence continues at coordinate 77,571,064 of NW_026542598.1, read as the reverse complement.
AACGTGGATTTGGGATGTCGTGGACAACGTCTGAGAAGGAATTTTAGAGTTAAACGTTTGTTAAAAACCCATTGAAACGTTTTTGGGTAGAGGTTTTGTGAAATAAATATTTTAAGTCGTCATAAGGTAATTTAAACTAACAGTTTGAGTAAGCGTGGTCACATAGTCTACAAGTAAAATTGTCAAGCTTTTAGCTAGAATAGTTTTATTTGGAATTCAAGTTTATCAATAAGATTGATTGAGATAACTTTTGTTGTAGATCACAATTAGTATTTTAACACTAAACGATTAAATGTAAAATTTACACACATTTAAGAAGTTAATTGTTTGAAATATATTTCTATAGATGATAAAGTGTCTGCATGGTATACAGTAGAACTACTACAAAAGGCAATGAATAAACAAAGCTAGATTGGGTTTCTGTATGTTCTGACAGTTTATTTGACAGGTGAAATTGAAAAGTCGTTGCAACGTACAATCTCACTTTAATGGAGTTTCGTGTTGCACAAAAAAGTAAAATAACAGTTTGACCTTGCATAGGGTCAACACTGAAATGGATATAAAGAAGCTGTTCTCATAGTCTGCGCTTATAATTCCTCACATCTTCCTTAATACGGTACCTTTTTTTGCATTTTTTTAGTTTTTGGTTAGGTATGCAGCAGTCCAAACCTTGGTCCATTAAACTATAGCCTAAAATGACAAATGTACATCATGCACAAACAAATGCAACACCTAGGCCTAAAAATACTCAGGCTTGGAATTATTCTACTCAAGTATCCAGAATAGTATAATTTTCGGGTTTTTCATCAACAGTTGTTAACCAAATGTTTGAACGCACTTCAAGTTTTAGGTTTCTTGTTTAGGGTAACATTAGTACTTTCAGATTAGAATATCATGCAATCGTTTTCATTTTATCAAAATTGTATTACATAAAGTTTTCCACATTTTTTAGCTGTATAGTTTTTAAACGTGTGATCTCTTATAACAAAAGCAATATTATTGCAATTTATTTCCCCCATATACCACCAACTTAAATATTTGTTTGAATTTATTTATTATATAGAAAAAATAGCTTTTTTACCAGATTGCCTCTAAATTAAAATTCTATACTTATTTCCCTTAAAATCATGCTGTCTATTGTTAAAGTGAAGCAGGTAAAACTGCTTCCTCAGAGGCGCGCCTCTTAGCCTCTCGAGGCCCGACGCATAATGACGTCACCAGGGAAGCACCCTTGAGGTCTAATCAACAAACACAAGCCGCAACAAGTCCCTTTGTCAAGACACGACTTGGACCAAGTGAGAGCCTTCAAGGAGAAACTCGCCTCTTGGTGGAACCAACCCTTAGATCATGTGTAGATTCTCATCACTGCAAACCTGTAGGTTTGTGTGGGAGTTTCATAACTAAGTTTGCTGTTTTATTTGATGAAGGAACACAGTGTATATTTGTTTGGTTTATTTGTACCATGCTACTGGTGTTGGACGTATAATAGGAGGATAAGGGGTTTTAAGTTGATTGAAAAAAATTACTATAGTCCTTAGTTTTATATAACTTACGTTTGTTGGAATCAACGAAAACAGTGGACACAATGGATTAAACCATTACTAAACATTAACACTGTATAACTTATATTTAAGTTATTTTCGGATTTTATGAAGGGAGATCTGCTTATGAACAATTGTTTCATTATATGACATTATAAAAAGGGTAAGCAAAAAAGTAGAGCTTGAAAGAACATAAAAACAACCTACCATTATTATCATTTTTTATCGACACTGGAACGATGTTGAAAAATAGGCCTTAGTTTTATATTGGAATGATGAGTTACCTTACACCATTGCCATTTGATCAGACATTTTCTCGTATAACACATTCTTATATTCACTTGTATATTTGTTAACACCAGCATAGCTTAAAGTAAACATATAAAGCGAGAGATCGTAGCTATTATTCTTCTTGACATCGAGATAATAGTTTTAACGTTTAATTTTAGTCTTCAAATCTTTCTTCACATTGTTCCACTAACAAACACAAATACGTACAGACAGACATAATATTTATTTGTGTAATACTACACAATAAATCGGCTAATAATACTATAGTGAACAACTTCCTACTACTAAATAAACTGTCATGGCACCAGTTCATCCATTCTTCTCTTCTCAATATCGATATGACCAACTGGAACTCACTAAAAATAAAACTTATGCTTATTTATATCAATGTTTACCCATAAAATATGCCAATTTCCTACCACGTACCGTAAAGTTGAGCAGATATTTCACCACAGCAGTGACAATAGGGAAGGGATTTTTCTGAAGGAAGATGTACATTTTAGGGTTTATATTAATGATCCCGGGGGCGTCCTTTTTATATGGTAATGAGAACGGTTTGCAGGACGCATTCAGTAAAATAAATTGTCGTTGGTTGTGATGGGTGTCTGAAGGGACGAGTTTGGGCGTCCACGCATTAATCAATTTGAGTTTATGATTTATTTTGAGTTATACAGAACTTTTTTGTAAAAAAGAGACATATTTCTAAAAATGTTCGTTAACAGTAGCGATTGTCCAAAAGTAATGTGGTTAAACTTTAAATTGTAACCATACGATAATTTATGAGTTTTTGAAGGTTTCTCATAAAGTGAAAAATTGTTGTCGCTGCACTATAAAGTACACTTAATATTGTGTTAGTTTCTAACACATGCCAGAAATATTTAATGCAAATGTTTGACCTTTCGTAACTAAACTGGATATTTTTTCTTTCTTTATTTTTTGAGGGGTAGACTCTAATTTTATTATTTGCATTTAGATATTGTAGTCTAAATAGGCTCAAGCTTGGGATAAGTGACAGTTACACTTTTTAGGCATTAGATATAAAATACTATAGTCTTTGTAGCAAATACCTAGTTTTACGTAGGAGAAAATGTTAGGGAAATCATCTTGCAGTTTTACATTGTAGCCTTTTATAAACATCATATTTTCTAGGAGCACTTTGATGATAAAGATATGTTTGTCGACATTTAATTATACAATACAACATTTAAAATTTAAATAAAAATTTAGTTATCTTCTTTAAGTATTTTCGGAAATTATAGAGTCTCTACAAAACTGGACACGAATTAACGAAAGTTTCTCCTACAGAATCATAACCTTTGATATGGTTGAAATTTGTAATAAGTCAATAACCTAAAGCTAATTTTTAATAAACTCTGCCCTTGAAGTTTTACACTTTTGTAAAATATAGCGATTGGAGCCAAACACAAAGATCAATACTGAGATTTTACACTTATCCTTTACACAGATTTATTACTTTAGCTCGGATTGGCTCGGCCTTTCCATTAGGATTATTGAACTTTGGATAAACAACTGCAAGGAAAAGTTGTAATTTTTTATAATCAAGTTTGGCCGAACAAGGGTAAACATATAAATTATTAATTTAACGTCACGCGCTTAAAACTTTTACGGCGGACATTTTGTTTCCTCGTAAGTAGAGTTGTTTTGCATCTTCTCTTTAAAGGAAATATTTAACCACTTGAAAAAAATTTTAAGTATGATGCAGGTCCTTTGCAGGAATTATGGTTTTTGAATCGCAGTGCACTCAAATTTAGAAATTTCTCAATTCATGTAATTTAATTGTTGTTACTGTAACTTTAAAACTGTTAGAACATTGTAGCCAGTTAGATTCAATAGTTATACAGAACTGCAAGTGTACAGACATTTCGTTTTCCAATATATAATTCTGTAAAAGATCATGGTTTGTCTCCAATGGTAAAATTCTACATAGCCTAATGTAATTTTTCATGAGTCCGCTGGCACACAGTTTTCCTATTTTATAATTTGCTACCATTTTGGTAAATGGCAAAAATTTTGAAACAATGGTATCTATTTTGTTATGGATCCCATGGTATTTTTAGAATGTAGATGCAATTTTAAGATTTATTTACACTTTGAATTTTTGCTCTAATCTTACTCGTTTGGGAGCTATATGATGCAGAATGTACACTGCAAGTCATGTTATCCCAGTTGTAACATGCTGTAACTCCGAAACGAGTATCTTTATAGAGAAAATAATATGAATAAAACTTGTTTAAATTTTGTTTATAAAATCATAAAATATAGGGTCTTCCATAAGAAAAATCAAAGTTGGTGGCCATATTGCAAAAATTGCGGATTTAATTATTGCTTCAACGTGACCAACATTTTTTATAACAAATCCAAGGCAGTTACAATTTACATTTTTTTAATATCTCTTATAACTTTCGTATAAAACAGCTGGCACACTTATACCTATCACCTTGTATATCTGAATATGAGTAATTTAAAAAGTAGTACAAATGCATTTATTTATTTATTTATAGGTAATAGTAAGTGGGAACAATTACTCATCGCATAAAGGCGTTAAAGATATAATAAAAAATATGGGATGGATGATTTTAAACTAAAGGAATGCAATAATTAACCGTTCTGATACTTTAACGCGAATTCCCTATATTGAAAATTTTAAAAACAGCTGATTCAAAAAGGGTAGTAAATACAAAATAGTAACAATCTAAAAATACATGACGGCTATTATTCAATTAAAAAATTAACACATTGCTCATACTGCAAATGTTTGTGAATGTGTTCCAAACACGGACACAACAATAGCTCGACATGAGGTTCTCTCAGTGACAAATATCATGTGACAGAAGCACTAATTACTGCTATCTATGTAACGTACAGCTGACTAATGTGAGGTAAATACGGTCCTGTCAAACAGCTGATTGGGCTAGGGGCCATTATTGGAATTACAGATTAGTTGTTTTAGAAATATCAAGTACAATTAACTATTAATTTTGTTAGTGACGTGAGTTTGAGGTTTGAATGATTAAAATAAAGCATTTCCCTTTGCTAATCAAATCGTTGTCAAAATACGGGATTTACTTATTACAGTAGTGTAAGAAAACGATTGGAACAAAAATTATTTTGACTTATGAAATTTATTTGATTGATCCTTGATTATGTTTACTAAAAACAAACTTCATGATGTTATGTTGGGGTTTTGATACCCTTATAATTTTGGTCAATGGTAAACTTTCAAGTGCCTATCCATCTAAATTCGCATTTTACCAACAGGTGTTAGATAGTCTCAGCAACAATCCTTTAAATATCTCAAATCTCTATTTAACTTAACTAAAGACTCTCAGACTCTTAATCTTCATATAACCCTTGAAAATTACTTTCTTTGTCAGTTTATATGTTGACTAAACCAAAACACAAAACATTTATTCATGTCTAGTATCAACTTTAAATTTTAATACAACCACACTAGACAATGTGTGTCTCACCAATAAGTGTAAAAAAGTACCAGTAAAAGCTTTAATTCAACATTTAGAACTTAATTAACTGATAACTTTGACGGTTCCTCAATCATTTATGTAAGGATGTAGAAGTACTTTATTAACTGGCTTACATAGTAAAATAAATTTACATTTAATTTAGTTACCTTTCAACATGTCGCAACATATATTTGTGTACGTATGATTCAGTCATAGCAAATGTTGTGTTCTAATACAGTGCTGTGCATAGACGGTTTATAAATCTCTTTTGGCTATGCTAAAGCAGTTAAAGGTAGAACTCTAAGCTGCCACTTATTAAACTGCAACTTGATATCTGATCCTGAGAAAAGTCAGTAGCTTTTTGATGGCTCGGAACTGGGCCCAGTTGTAAGCTCCTGGTCATTGGGCTTTATATAAATTGACTGATGTAACAGCTGATCTCAGTCAGTAAAAAGCTACATATCATCTAAAACCATTCTACACTCATCCTTCACTCATATTTGGATTACAATACGCACCTGGCTGGCGTTCCCATCTTAAGTAATTGATAGTAATGGATATTTCGCATTTAGTTGTGGATTAAGTTAGATTATCCAAGCTATGTTTTATTTTAGTTGCAACAAATGTTTTAGTCAACAAGCAGTCGCTGACCTGTTGAAAGAGTAACAAGTGAACAGTATATTGATCTGAGTCCCTCTTTTGAAAGCTTGCCAACATTGGGGCCATGTTCGCCGCATTGGAACTCTACCTAGGTTGGCCCTAATATACATTTTCCGCTAGTAATCTTATATTTATTTTAAAGGACAAACTATTTTACCGTCACTAAATTAGGCTAAATTTAGGTGTGGTAAATATACATGGTCTTATGGCTCTCTACTACTGATAAAGCTAGATTCATCTGGGTTCAAGCCGTTTTAGATGATATTATACAAGGTAGACTTGAAGACATATCAGCTTACGAGGAACTGATTTTGATTCAATTGGTGGATTTGAACCCAAAATTCTAGGACATAAGTCCCTCGCTGTAGCCATTAGGTCATATGATTTCAAAAACATCTGATATCAGTGAAAGCCATTAAAACTGTCTCTAGACTTGAAAGAAAGCAATCGATTTTCTATACAACACATGAAGATATGAACCACGTGATATTAAAAATGTTTTTAGCTTAAGATAATATTTCTTTGTTTTAAATAAGCCCAATTACTTTTTAAAGATGGAGACTGAATGCAACTGTTTGGCCCTATGAGTAAAGAAAACTGGTTAAGGCAATGGGACATTAAATCCTTTATTAAAACTAGGTTAACATAGCTGCATTGGTTTATTACTAAAATCATATTTTTGAAGTAGCCTATACGAATAAATTAAAGTGGTCAGTAGTATTCTTATATAGAATAAGATTTATTAATGCGTTGACCGTTTTATAAGGTTTCACAGTAATGCTTTATCGAAGTGATTTTATGTGTTTTATAAAATATAAATATAAAATCGTTACTTTCATCAATTGAAGTACTACGTGTGTGTTTAAATGCCAGTTTAAAATGCCAAAATTAATCTTGTTATAATAATCATGATATTAGTACATAATTAAAATTTTCAAATATAAAGCACCACTTAAGACATGAAAGGTGAGTACCTTGAACCCATTCTCTCTTAAAAAGCAAGAACAGTTCTAACTACAGAGGGAGACTTTGAGTGGGTCAAAAGTGGTGAGTGGTAAGTGTTAAAGAAATGCGGGTAACAACCCTATGAACAACCTGCACGAGGATAATGGATAAGGGTTGGGGAAGTGGTGGTTGTCCTCCTTTGTGGGCAATGAAATTAGATTTTAGAAGGAAACTTTTTTACAGTTTTAGTAAATTTGAATATCCAAGTAAAAATATGTCTTACCTTTCGTTTGTATGTAACACGCACTATTTTAGTTAATACAAAACATGATTTATTAATTCAATCAATGATCAAGATAATTTCATTTATGATTCCTTATATAAAATGATGGAATTATTGTAGGTGTGAACAAAAAACGATCAAACAGCAAATAAGAATATACAACAAATATTCAATAAGAGTTACTTTTTTGACATTACTGAAAACAAAGAAATTACTTTTAAAGAAGATAATTACAAGCGAATACTGTTAATTACTTTTGACTTTTGAAAGAGAAGAATAAAACTTGTTTTCCATCGTCAGAACAATTCTGCACGATTTTTTTAGTCAATTTTATCTTAAGAATAAAAAACACGGTATAAAATGAAGTGATGAACTTATATTTTAATAAATTACCATAAGAATATTTCTTAAAACTTTATTCCGTTTTTATATTACGTAATTATGTTACTTGCAGGTATGGGGATAGTAAATTTAATTGTATTTGTTGGGTTCATGACTCCAGGATGTATATCTATTAGTGAACTCCGCGACATTCTTCTATTAATTTTTTAAAATCGTTATCCAAAGATGGTCAGATTAAATTTAGTTTTTTTTTTATGTAAACTGACTTGAGCAAAGCTGTGACGGGGTATGTCAGTACAAAGTAAAACAGTTGAAAAAGTAAAGCTTTCCTTTTTTTTATATGTTTCGCCAAATAATACATTGAATAATGACTAAATCTATTGTAATGATAAATTGTAGAAGGTAACAAACGAAATGTCTCCCTTGACAATGGCTGGGGTTCCAAGTGCCATCAAGACTTGCTCTGTCAGCTGTTGGGGACGATGAGAGGGGGCTGTTTTGGGGGGGGGGGGTGAAAATAAGTGGGGGTGAGGATAACAGTCATTGTTGTGGTAACTAAGACTAAGTAGTTTATTATTAACTAAATATAATTAATAGTTTACTTATTAAATACATGTGTAAGATTTCGTCGTGGTTTAACCTTGTCATTACATATTTTTTATTTTATCTTTTACAATTTAAAAATATTTGCCTTTTTAGAACCCTAAGAAATTATTTAGTTCAAGTTGTTATTTTACTTAGATTTATAAATAGCATAAGCGAGTATTCACAATTTAATAAATTTTTTATTCTTTGCAGATATATTTATACATCCTAAGCTTTAGATAGCCACCAATGTGAAAAAAGTATTTAGTTAGACTTCAGCACTTTGCATGGCTATTAAACAATTCAAATAATTTATAATTTTATAACTAAATAATTTTAATATTGATAATAATTGTCAAAGTAAAGTGGACCTGTTGGAAGTTCAGGTTATAGTTATTGATTTTAGGTATTAAAGAAAGTGCATTTATAGATATTTTAGGTTAACGTTATGTATTCTAGATGTAGAAACAATGTAGACCTGCTGAAAGGTTAGGTTATTTTATTGATTCTAGATGTAGAAATAAAGTAGAATTGTTGGGAGGTTAGGTAATTGTTATTGATTTTAAATGCAGAAATAAATTCGACTTGTTGGGAGGTTATGTAATTTTTATTGATTCTAGATGTCGAAATAAAATAGGCTTGTTGGGAAGTTAGGTTGTTGTTATTGGTTCTAGGTGTAGAAACAAAGTAGACCTGTTGAAAGGTTAGTTTATAGTTATTGATTCTAGGTACAGTATAAAAAGAAGGTACACTTGTTGATATGTTACAATAACGTTATTGATTCTAGATTTATAAATTAAGTAGACCTGTTTGAAAGGTTAGGTAATTTTTATTGATTCTAGATGTACAAATTAAGTTGACGTGTTGGAAGGTTAGGCAATTGTTATTGATACTAAATTAATTAGTAAAATAAAATTCACAGTCAATGCTAAATTTGATGTTTTATAGCATGAAAACAGCCAATGTTTCTATTCAATACACTTTAAGCATTGATTAAAATAGGCTAAATCAAGCATTCAATATAAGATCAAAAGGAAATGCCCGAGCTTTATATTGCAAACTGAAACTTTCGCCCACAACGGGAATTAAAAAAGTTTACATTCGGTGCACCTGTGCTTAACGATAAGGTTGGTAAAGGTTTATATGAGGTTTTTGAAAAATCCTCTTACCTTCAAGTAAAGTAATACATTTTATATTATTTTCGTACATTCGTATGAACATGAAATTTATGGAAAGTAAATAAAGATACGTCTTATAACACTTAAAACATATATTTACACTTATACTGTTACTCACAAGACGGTAAATATACAAAAGATGGTAAGTGGTGATCGATTTCGATTGGACACGCCAATCATCATCAGACCCAATAGGCGAATAGGCGTCATTCGCCTATTGGGTCTGATGATGATTGGAGTGTCCAATCGAAATCGATCACCACTTACCAGGTTTTGTATATTTACCGTCTTGTGAGTAACAGTATATATATGTTTTAAGTGCTATAAGACGCATCTTTATTTACTTTCCGTAAATTTAATAACACGTACAATGCTGATCAAGAAGTTATGAAATTTATCAGAACATATAGCAGATTAATATTAAACTACATTTTATCATGTCATAAACGTCAATATCAATGGAACATATAGCTGAGAAATAAATTGAAATAATGTTACACCATTATTAGCGTTATGTAGCTCCTACAAATAGCTCCTTATGTCGCTTTATATAATAGCAACCCTGAAAGTGAAATACAATTTTTTTACGCTAGTCAATGGGATTATTTTTTATTGCTTCAACACTTCTTTAACATTTTTAACTCAATGCAGAAACTGTGACTCAATAATGGGTTTGCAAACAATTTTAAGAAAAAGTTATGAAACATAAAATCTTTACAGAAACTATAACCTTAGACTACAATTTTTAAGTGGCACAACGACAAAATGATAGGGGGAAAGAGTTATAAACATTTATTTAAGCTATTATTTTATTATAGCTTTAGATGAGATTACAATCATTATTGTACCATATTGAGCAACAACTAAACAACACTGATTTATTTATTTATTTATTTATTTACCAACGGCAATACACCAATTTACAAAGATAATCAGTTTGACAGCTAGATTTATATTATTTACAATTAGCGATTCTCCACACACAAACATGTTTGTCCTGTTGTTTGTGTTGCTGCTCTGCTGATTCCGATGCTGATATCCAGCAATATCATGTCCAATACTGGCGCAGATCCCAGCCAACTGTAAAATGTAAACATCAGTGCCCGGAAACCACATACGTAGACTATTTCCTGTGTTTGCCACAACGAGATGAATGTTTTTCAATTAGCTTTTGAGATCCTCGTCGCAGTAAACCTACATACTTGGCGAATTTCTATTATTTTTCTTATCCGATATTTTAAACTTGTTAGGAGTAAAAAATTCCCTCGGAATAAAATTATTAAAACGACTAGCATAAATAACGTTATCCGTAAAGAACTTGAAATGGTTTAAATGAAATTATTAACAAAAAACTATTATTTGAATGAAATTTAATATTGCGTATAAATTGCTAACATTTTCATGCTTGTGGTTTCATGGTTATGAGAAAAAAAACCAACACAATTTCTTATACATATCTCAAACGTATTTTAAAATTACACTAATCATTAAAACACAGATTTTTGCACAAGAAGGTATATAAAATATACACACCTGAAACATACATTTTGCTTGATGTGTTTGCTTGGTTTTTCTTGGGTTAAATTTTGCATAATGAGTGTATATATTGACAAGTGTATTTTTTGACGATGCCTATTGCATTTTGTACAATGCTTAAAGGAAAATAAATTTCATTTCATTTCATAGCAATGAACACAACGTTTTTCCCTTAGTAGTTCTAATGTATTGGTAGTTAACAGCTTTACAAGCTTTATTTATGTAATTAACAATATATTTTTGCTAACATCAATAGTGAAAATACTAGTATATTTTTAATATTGGACAAAGAAGTCAAACAATTTAACTTTTGTAGCAAAAGAAATGTCAAACGTAAAAATGGAAGACGCTTAGCTTGACTTTAACAACCGACATCTAACAGAATTAACACCATATATTAAATAATTGATTAGTGATTCAAATAATTTATTTGAGCGAAGATGTTTTTCTCTCGAATAGTATCATATAGGAAATCTACTTAGCCAAATCGGCATTCCACGTGAAACCATATACAGGAACCGTGCAATTGCATAAAATTATCCAAAGCTACGTAATTTAGGAATATTAAAATATAAAGTGAAATCACCATGCTATTTCTAATGAACTTTGAGTTCAAAACGCGTTCAAAGCTCATATCATGCGTGGTTAACTGCAACCACAAACCACATGTCGTTGACTCAACTCTAACCACACAAGTTGACCCTTTAATCCTTGCCAAACCACATCAAACCGACTCTCTACTGGAATCGACGCCTTTGTCCTACTTTGAACAATACTATATAGGTATGAGTAATGGAGAGTTGTTATGGAGTTAAACGAGTTATTGAGTTAAAGTAGTGATCGACTTCGATTGGACACTCACATCGTCATCACACCCAATAGTATTTAAGTGACGCCATATTGGCATTCTTGTTCATTCGCCTATTGGGTCTGATGATGATTGGAGTGCCCAATAGAAATCCGCGACTTATCATCTTTTATATGTATTTGCTGTCTTTGTTAGTAAACAGTTTAAGTGTAAATATATTTATTAGAAGAGTTATTCGACGTATTTTTGTTTAGGTAATTTAATAACACGTACGATGCTGATCAAGAAGTTATTTAACAATTGTACAGTACCACGAATTGTCATTAAATATTTTTCTTAATCCTTTACGAAGTGGACAAGTGCATAAGTACTTTATTGAACATTTAAAAAACTTCAGAGGAATTGTGAATAAATGAAATTATAACGGTTACTTTTGAAAACTGTAATATATTATGTTAAACGTTAAATAAAACTATAATTATTTGCATTTCATCATTAAATAATGCTGACAACGTTATAAATGGGCTTACGGCGTGGTTTGTGTATCCCTGATTTTATGACAATACATAAACCCCGTCAACTGACTCCCAGAGCAGTCAGCCCCCCTGAACTCCCTCCACGTCACTCCCCCCCTCTCCTTGAAGGCGGACAGCTGACTCTGCAGGTCTCGATGGCTCTTGTCACCCTAGGGAGACATTTCATTACTTTTCTCGACCGTAATAAAATATCACCATCCTGTAGCAAAATATACAATCCATAGGGAAAGATCTATAAAGGTGCTGTGTAACAAAATGCTGTGTTAACAATAACAGTATTGTTCGGTTGTTTATGAAATACAAGACTTGTGGTCAGAGTTGAGTAATTTATTTTATCACGATACGCGTTTATAATCGCGTTTATAAACGCGATTGTTTTATGAGTAATTTAATTGTCCAAACAACAGCTATTTATTTTATAAACTTTTTATTAAGACATTTTATTGACCGTTAAGTAACTACAAAATACAATAGGTCTTGTCAATTTTAAAATACATAAGTTAGCTACGTAAGAAATTTTATGGCGAGTCAGGTACGTATTTTCGTTTTCTATACTTTTGCCGTCTCTTAAGTTTTTTTTTATAAAGGAAGGGTACAAAATCTGATTTCGTTATTGTCTAATGACGACCTTTGGTTAGATAAGGGTTACGTTAGATGAGGGTTACACATCATTATTGCGTTCCTGTAAAAAAGCCCCCTCTTATAGCGAATTTATTTTAAAGTGAGTAAGCTAATACCGTAGCTCTCATGGTAGAACTTGGACCAGGGACCGATAAAGAGATATGTTTGTTAAATTCTAATCAGACAAATGAAAATCCACTTAGACTGCAGGTTTGCTGCAGCGTGGAAATTTCAATATTTGATATTCACGCATAGTTAAATAGCTCGAGACAATCTTAAAATATGTTTTAGTTTGGCATCTGTGGTGGGCATTTAACTGGCAATCACCGTTCTATAGATAGCCTAAACATTTTTCAACTGAATATAAGCAAACTATTACTTGTCCTTGTCCTATGATATTATAAAAAGTGTAATTTTTTCATTGTATAGAGTCGAAATCAATTCGAATATTCGTGAACAGAATGATAAAAATGCAGGTCGAAACGACTCTTAGGATGAGAAATATATTTGGAAAGCGAATGGTTGATTATGAATACGAGATTGTATTTTTGGCTCCTCATATAATAATATTGGAATGCTACAGTGAAAGAATAATTTTACACTTTACCAAGTCGCTATTTATATGCTATATTGAATATTCGTTATAAGATTTGTCTAACAAGACAGGTAAAACCAAGTTTAATCATAAAAAAATTATATAATGGTTAGAGTTCAGTAGTCATTTTTGCAGATATTATGATTTAGTACAAATTTTAATTAAAAAGTATTCTGAAGTTTATTCTGTTTTCTATAGTATCGGAACCATTCTGGGGTTCTGAAGGAAGTAATGAACATATGAGCACTTCAAACACGGCACGCCTATTGTTACACATGTTTTTGTTATATTGATACTTTTTCATACCGAAGACTACTTTATGCAAAATTATTCTGTTTTCAGATGCAAGATCAAAAGCTACATTCCGAGATCAAAGGATTGTTTGTGCATCACTAGCTCACAGAATGGATCTCTTTGACAAACAGGGCTGCATTATCGCTAATTATTAACAACCCTTACAAAGAGAATAGAATTGGTTATTTTATTAAATTTGACTATGTGTTGTTGGAGGAACCTGCTTTGTATTTTTACCATTGCAGAAAAGAGAATTTGGTAGTATTATTTAAAAAAAGGAATACTAAACGAATCTTCATACAAAAGTTATCCTCGTTTTTTATGAAGTACTGAGCTTTGTTCCGTATTCAATTGTGACGTATAGATATTTTTTCTCTTCAAATTATTGTTATTTTTGTGACAAATTCTTTGTTTTTATCAACAAAAATGTTTTAAAACATACATACACACACAATGACAACACTTAATACGTACAATGACACAAATTTCAACTTTAGTAATAGCACTTAATATTATTTACTAATATTATTAAGAGATTTTGATAGTACATAATTACAACATTTTATATACTGTATGCTCTGCTGTAGTTCTACCATTGCAACTGTAAGTTAAAGTATTCTCTGATGATTTCTTTACAAGTTGGGTAGCTGCACCCACAAATCTTTAATGAACTTAACTCATGACTAAACTCCGTTATACAATATTTATTCTTTTTGGTAATCAGATTTCGTTAATATTTCCAAACAAAATCTTACACCATTTCGCTTCTAATCGAATTAAAATGGCTTTTAAATAATGTTTATAAACCACTATTGTATTAAATAGTTACTATACAAATAGGCCAGTAAAATAAATGAATCAACAATTTAACTTGGCTTGGATTTCTTCAGGCGGTTGACCTGAGGGGGTTTCGATGGTGACTTATGATAAATCAGATGATATCTGTGACTACCACAGTTTGACAGACGTCTATTAGGGGTTGAGATCTGCAGGATCAGCTGTTAACGGGGGCGAGACAAGCTAAGGGAGCAGAGTGTCAACTCAGCAAATCTAGCACTGGCAATACCCTGCGGCCAGGTGCTGACTTTTACACTTTTACACCCTTGTGATCCAAAAAGTAACCTAAATCAAAACCACTATAATCATTAATTTATACTCTACAATACCGGGTGCTTACAAAAGTTGTTTACCAAGTAAGTGTATTTGTTTGAAGGCTGTTCTGAATTGCAGAACATCTAGGTTCGACAAAAACTTTATTTTTTATGATCCCCTAAATAGTGACATGAGCCGTCACGTGGGTTTGGATGCTGATCTTGTCTAATGGTGTAAGATCGCAGGACCTTAGGGTCAATCAATTTGCAAGAGAATATGAAGCCTTAAACAATCCAAATCTATGCAAAAAGATTGATACAAAAGTGTAAAAGCTGTGTTAAATGCTTAGAAGTTAGTGTAAAGCATTATGAACAGTTCTTTTAAGTTTATTTCTTTTCCTATGTGTTTTTAGTTTTTAGTTCTTTTCTTATCCTATGTGTAGTGTAAATTCAGTCAAAAAAATCAATATAAATAAAATTGATTTATTATTCGCTTAAAACAAATAATCTTACTCAGTTAACTGATTTTTGAAACACACGGTACAGTAAAGTTTATGTTGGCAGCAGGTAACACATGCTTTTTATTGGCTTGAATCTTGACAGAAATATATTTCCAATACAAATATAGTCCTTTTTTGTAGAGGAGTAATAAAAAAAAATAATTAAATAAAGATAAACAAATTTTATTTCTCAGAGAAAGTTAGGACCACATTGTCTTTCGTACTACGTAACATGACAAATTTGAACACAAACCTTTTATTTAGATATAAACGACTAAGCGACAACTATTTTAAATAAAATAGGTTGTAAATCGGTTTAACTCGTATTTTATGAATTAATATTACATCTTAATAAACTGTGATTAACTGTAAAAACTCACTTTTGGAACAACTGTAAATTATTGAGATAGCTAAGCTTTATAGATTTTTTTTACATAATCCATAATATATTTTGTACACGTTTTTAGAATTGGTTTAAACCTAACACAATCATTCTTACTTGTTATTACTTTACTATAAAAATGGTTCGAATAAAATCCTCTTTAATGGATATCTTGAGAGCGCAATATGCAATAAAAGCACTATTTAATTAGATTCTATATCGTCTGAGCACTTTGGCCTCAAAGAGGGCAGTAGCGATTGTCTGATAGTAGGATCTTGTTTGTTGTGGCCTTTGAATAATGGATAGACACTCCTCCTAACCGCCTGTACATGTTGCTCTTTGAAATGGCTTGATTATATTACGACTTTTGTCGATTAAGTTCTACAACATACAATAAAATCTATTTTGGATATTTATTGCATTATAGGTGTATAGGGACTTTATTAAAATAATTGAACCCTAGTTGAACAGCCAATTTGTTGGATTAAAATTAAACTTTTAAAGACACATTGATGCCAAATTCGTAACACTAAAACACTTCAAATGCCCTGATACTAAGCTATCCTGTACATATTTTACGTATAATGGCAAATCATTAAATTTATAGGTTATGTAAAAAATTGTTTTTGTTAGTTTAATTATTAATTAAGAGAATTATCAATCAATTATCAATCATTGAGATGGGGATGCCACCAATGTGCATATTGTAAACCAAATATGGTCGAAGGATGGGTGTAGAATGCTTTGAGATGATCTGTGTATAGTTTCATTACTGACTATGATCAGCTATTTCATTAGCCATGATTATTTAAAGCACAATAATCAGGAACAGCTAGTTCCAGTTTAGAACCATTAAAAGCTACCGATTGTTCTCTGGATCAAACAGGTGACCTGGTGATATGTTAGGCAATTTAACACAACCAAATTAAAATAAACCAAAAACAAATCAGTTTTTATGTCTGTAATATATTTTTAATATATAATTGTGTATATTTAAACTGTCCCTCATTCAATGTTATTTTGACTGCACGCTTAAATACTTTTAGTCACATTTGGTGTATGGCAAGAATAATACAACACCCTCAATAAAATACAATAGAAACTCGATTTGTCCCACGGGTCTCAGGAAAAGGTTCCAAATTTCCATTAGAGTTGGTTTCCATTAGAGTTCCATGTTAGTTGGTTTTTATTTTAGTTTATTTATCTTTATAACAGCAGTACCACCGCTTTATAAGTTAAAATTTACATCTATATCTGATGGATAAGTAGATTGGGTTAGTTGGATCAGCTAAAACACCTTTAGTAACTAAGATTTTTTTCAAAACAATCCTAGGCTCGTTGATAAGCTGCTTCACGTTTTATACACTTCAATCCAACCATATTGTTAACAATACCGATCAACTTTAAAAATAAATGATTTACCAGTATTAGTGATTCTTGTAAATTCTAGTGTACGACCCATTAGTTAGTTTATTCGACAAATCACCGTCAAAAAGCTAATTGAATTGCCTATTCAGTCCCCTCAGGTTTATCCATTCAAATTATTTTATTCAGTTTCAGTGAATAATGAAAGAGTGACGCACATTGTGGCACAGCTCGCTAACTCCAAGTTATACAACAAAAGAGTTATTGTTCCACTGGATTCCAGTTACAACACCAGTGAAAATGAGTAGGAATATCACGATAAATTTAGTGGTCCGACTCATTAATTAATTAATTAACTTTTAAATAAGTGATTGAAGTAATTTTAATAAATGTAAATTAAATTAAGGTAATCTAGGATTCTTAATGTAGTGTCTTTTGTTTTTATTTCCACTTTATTTTAATATTTTCATACTTTACTTTGAAATGGCGACAATACGAAAGTAGGTATTTTAAGCCAAATATGAATGGGGATGGATGGATAGTCGTAGTACTCCCTAGTGCGAATGACAATCCACACCAGTCGCATCCACAGTGCATGCCTATAAATATCCACAATTCCTGTCTAGGAGCTGGATACAGAACGACGCCATCGCCCCAGCCCGAAATTGTAATAACTGAACTATGATCATAGCTTAGGGACTATTATTTCTTGTTTACAAGACGTTGTGTGCCTTGATATAAAGACGTATTATAGTTCATGGTTAAGGCATGTAACATAAATGACATAGTCAGAGTCTCTTTTTGTTGAGGCATCATACAAAATTAAAATAAAAGGAAACCAAAGGGCTTAACTTATCAACATTGTGGTAAAATTGTGAAACATAACTATACAACCATGAGCAAAAATACAAAGGGTCTGCAAAAAACAAAATTAGTATAATTATCTGATTTTAACAAGACGGCAGAAGAAATTAACTTTTACAAGCATATACAATAAATGGAAAAATATTATAATCTAAAAAAAATCTTAAATCGAGGAAAACCTCTGTCAACTAAGTTGTTGAATGCCAAGAAAGTCTCTCCTGCCCCTACCGAAGGTGGTTGGAAGGGGGTGAGGGGGAGAGTTTCACACACTTAAACACGCCCAGTCCTCCCCTGTAAGTTTCACACGACGGGAGGCAGATTGACTAATGACAGAGGTTCATTATGAACAGTCTCGAGTTGTCGAGGCTCCTCACTTGAACACGTACAACCCTCAAGTCGATACTGTTTGGTTACATTGTCTGCATATTTATATAAATTAAAAAGACAAGCTGTTTCGTGTTTGTGTGATTTTCACAGGGAAAATGCCCCATAGTATATTGATTGAAAATGATGATGATGCATTTTTTTAATGCGTAAACAATTAGGTAAACAATTTAATTAGAGTACAGCATGTATCAAGTGTCAAACCTTTACTTGTGACAATAATAAAAGGGTAGTTAGTTTTTTTAGTTGACTAGCATTTTTTTGGTTTCTATTGATTGTATTGATAGTATGATAGTTGGTCTATGAGAAATATTAGCAAACCTAAAAATGTTTCCTAACTCAATTTGTCAAAAAGTTTTTTTATTGTGAGTCCGGAGAAAACATGTAAAAGTCGGTACACAGTTCATTAAAGTTGTAAAATACGCCTCTCTAAAATGTTATGATAATTTTTGGTACAGTTTTCCTCTTATTTTTTTTTTAGTCTGGCATATGAAAGTAGAGTACATATTCCAACAATTTTCAATATATCTGCATTATCGTCAACTAAAAAAGTTTTACATCAGGATTGTGATTTGTGTAGTTTGTTAAAATCGTTGGCAAATATAACACCTTATATGGTATTTGCTGTCATGTAAAGGTTTACTGTACAAGTATTTGAATACTGTAATTAAAATTTGCCAATATATTACATAAAATTAGAGTCAAATATTTAATTAGTGTGCTGTGAAGCTATTACTGTCAAAATAATACTTGTCAGATGCATAGCGTATTGATAAAACATCACCTAAAGTTCCTCATAAAAGACAAAACTCTCAGCACGCCACCTAAATCATTGTCCTCATTGTGACTCCCGTGCAAACAAAAAGTGCCATTAACAATTTAAGCGATTAATTATCCTAAGGAAGCATCAAAGGGGGTCGCCATTAGCAGAGTAAACGACACGGGCAAACAGCGGGTAGCAGTCGCGCTGTCAGAAACGGCTCTTGAAACGGGAGATTGACAAAAACCCGAGATAGACAAAAGCGAGGAGACAATGTAGAGACGTGCTGACGTAGCGCGGGCTGAAGTGATGAGCTGTGCCGCACGGATTGCTGATTATTGGGTGGGAACTAGTATAACTACGTCGTTATGGTTGTTATAGGGTCAACAAATTTAATGTCAGCAAATAAAAAAATTTTATTACGTAGCTATGTGGTTATAGTGCTCATCAATTTAGAAGGTGGAGGATTCGGTAATGAGAAAGGTATTTGAGGAGAAAGGTATTTGGGGTTTTAGTTCGAAACTGGACCCAACTGTCCATGATCATTGTGTAAAAAATGGCCCTGGCTCAGAGATAGTTGATCTTATTGAAAAAAAAAACTACACAAATCAGCTATTGTATTCTAAACTAACCAAAAATTTATATTCAGCTATTTATATAAATCTTGCACATAAATTACATGTTCATATTAAGTCAGAGTTTTAGTTTTGCTAAAACTTTGGGTCAAATGAAAACCCCAGAAATCTTAAGCCCTGAATAGAGTAAGTATACTGCAGTTATTTTGTGTTTGTATTTTATTTCATTATTTCATGCATTTGTTTGAGTAGTATTTAAATAGTTCCATACTCAACTGTTTTAAAAATTTCGGCGAACCTCGGTAAAACGTAAAACAAGATAACATAAATACAATGGAGTGGTTAAAAAAACTATAACTTAGAAAAATATCACTACTCTTTTCAGTATATTGGATGGTTTCGATTAAACATCCAAGAACTTTAAAGAAACGTTATGTGGGCTATTCTACTTTTACAAGGAGCAATAAAGTAGTTCCAAGTTTCAAAGGCATTGCGGTGCTCTTGAGAATCAAATATTCATGTGGCATAGGCTTCACTTCAGCGACATCTGTAGAGTGTAATTGATGTCACTTTGAGGTTCATGCACTCTTGATGCAAGGTATGCAGGCTGCATACCTATCAGTGAATATATGCCTACGTCTTGGATGGGTGGGTTCCATCTCACATGAAACGTGATGTGTGGCAAATATTTAATAATAAGCTAATGTTTTTGTTGTGTAAATATTTTTTCCTACAGTTACCTAACAATGTAAATGTTCTCTCACTGATTTGAGAAAGCAAAGTGGCCAATTCGCTCACCAGTGAGACAATGTTAACATTGTCTCACTATAACTACTTTGTCTCACTCCAGATTTGCAACGAGAAGGCACGAAATAGTGAGCGCGTAACATGCAGACAAGGTCGTATGCGCGCGAAATACGTTGGCAGCACTCCTGGCTGTAAATAAGCTGGTCAGCTGTTGTACTGTTGTATCATTAAATGTCATATTAAAAGTTCACTTCTGTGTAAAAATAGGTTACGTATCTTTACCAATTTATTTGTTTTAAGGTAACTCTATGGAAAAAATATAATGTGCAACTCGAGTGCAAAGTGCAATTGCCTCACTCGAGATACCATTCCTCACTCGCCTTTGCTTACTAGTTGCACAAATAACTATATACAATATTGACTTTTTATTGATAAAACTAGATATATTTTAATTTTTACTAAAACACTCTTTATAAATAAAACATATCCCAAGCGTATAACCACTGCACATATTACTGAGATAACTCATTTAATTTAATTAAACTTTCCACAATGTTTTAATTTGGAATGATTGTGGCATATTTTAACCTTGAACATGCATGAGCCTAACTACGTTTTTTTAATGTTTCAAAACTGTTTGCTGTTGGAGATTGGGCTCGAACAGTCTAAGTCACATTAAAGCTCCGTTGCTCTCATTAATACAATTTTTAATAATTTGCTCTCACATAATACCATTGACTAAGCCCTTGTCTGTGATAATAAGCGAATAAAATGCTTCAAGATTTCTTTAAAACATACTTAACATACATACGTAATTTAACTAGGAACCTCCAATCACTCGATTCCCATATTGCTTAGTTATAACCCCTTCTGTAGCTGTCATTTAGCTTAGTAATTATACCTTAATAACTGTAAGATAGATTTTAAATGAATTTCAATGATAGTTAATTACACAACAACTCGTCCCGCGCACACGTCTTTCATGGCCTGTGAGACTTTTTAATTTTGATTTAATTTGAATTTATATGCTAAACAGTCATGTACCTAAGGGTTTTTAGCTGGTACATCACTGGAGCACAAACACTGATAAACACTATAATGCAACCCAAAAACTACACCAAAACCCCCAGTGTGACCATAACATACATTGTAATAGCCGCGATAACACCGTCCCTTCACATTACCATAACTGGAGCGGTGTGGAAATGGCGGGAACAAAGCAGTATCTGGCGGCAACACGTGGCGGAGGCGGAAGTCGCCGGATCACATGACGCTGGATCTGCAGTGGACACGGAAATGTAAATCACGGTGGGGGATGATACATAGATCATTGATAACAGATGACGTCACTTCACGGTGCGGTGATGGACCAATGGGCCGTTATGGTTATGGTTGTTTTGTTAGAAGATAAAACAGAGGATTTGTTGCATGCGTCGGCCACGCGGTGGAGAGGGGCCGGACTAATTTTAATAACTTTTAATGTTGTGTGGGTTTTTGAGAGGATGGTCCTGTTTTAGTGGGAGCGGAAGCCATAGATACCTCGTGTGAAAGTAGATATGATTGTGGGTGGAATGAAAACATTTCATAGTGTCATGAACTTATGTGCAGGTTAAAAGTTCATCAGTGTGCTTTGAACTTGCCTATGGGACTCATTTGTAGAAAATATAGCTACTTACTTTGGATGGTTTGTTAAAGTATAAAAACATGATTGATTGTCGAGAGTTAATAACAATAATAGTATAGATGGAACTTAAGTTTATTAGTCTTAAAGGAGACTTAGGTGTAGAGACTTACTTATGTAATATTTTTAACATTTTGAAATGTTTTAAGATGAGTTAGGTAAATGTTTTAAAACCACATAATACACATTTTTATGTTTTAATCGAAATTATGAGAAAACAATGTATGCAATTTTATTATTTCATATAGAGTTAGGGCCTATTTTTATATAAGTAACATTGATAAGTTTAAATAATACCATTGAAAACTCGAGAAACTTAATTTATTGTAGAAAGTTTTGTTTGTTTTATTCGTTTTTTCCATTTTCAATTTTGTTAAAGCTTTATTAGCATGTACTTCCATATCTAAGGTAGTACGCATGTAAACCATTTTGTGTGCTGTACTTATTTGTCTGTAGATCGAAAAGGAGAACGGAGAAGATTAAATTAATTTAAAAGCTACTTTTGTATCCTTTTCACTAAGCACATTAAATGACACACAATGTTAGTACCCATGACAGTTGTTCTACATTTTTGTCAAATAAAATATACTATTTCCTTGACGAAATCTCAAAGTCAATAATTATGTCACTCACCGTAGAAAAAAATGCTAACACACGTTGACACTTAAAAATCTATGTATCGTTGTATCAACAGTCCCAAAAACATCGGGCTGATATTTGTCAGGCGGGTTTCATATCAACATCCCATGGTTAAATACAAACATGTTTGTGTGTTTGTTGACGATGCGGCTGCAATATCAGCTCTGATATCAAACTCTGCTGAAATCTCTTAGCTTTAACGGTTGCGTGCTCTGGTTTTCATTTGGTTCGTGTTAAATCTCAATCGTTTATTTTGTTGTTCAATTTAGTCACATACAGCCACAATGTATAGTTAATTCAGATAATGCAGTAATTAATAAGTTGTTTAGTAACAGAATTGTTAACTTACTTGTACTTACATTGTTTTACTTGACAACACGAGTAACGGACCAATGAGGTTCAAGGATTAAGAGAAAGAAGTAAAATTGTAATGTTTCAAAACTCCAATTAATCATTGAGCGGAGCGAGCGAAGCGAGCGAAGCTCTTATACGTCGACTCTTATGCATTTCGTAATACGCAAACTCCTCCTAGACGGCTGAATCAATCGTTTTCAAATTTTGCATGGTGATAAAGACCATATCGGTAAGTGCCAACATCTATATGGCGTTAAAAAAATCTCTCAGGAATCCGCCCCACTGGGTCTCAAAGTTTCAATGTAATCTTTATGGAAGCAGTATTTGACACATAAACAAAACATATGATCAGCTGTTGACTTTTGAATGCATTAGATAAAGAAATAGCTGATAGCATTAATCCACAGATATTAGAACAGAAACGGTATGGATCATCATAAATATAATCAAATGACGTCACTAGCTTGAGGTCCGTGACGTAGGAAGTGGTGAAGGAAGTAGTAAAGGTGAGCAGTCTTGGGGTGTGGAAACTGTTTATGACGATTAGATATAGGTATCTGCAATCCTAAAATGCTATTGGAAGGGAAGGAAACAGGTCCGCGACGTAGGAAGTGGTGAAGGAAGTAGTAAAGTCGAGCTGTCCGGAGTGTGGGAACTGTTTATTACGATTAGATTATGTTATCTGCAATCCTAAAATGCTACGGGAAGGGAGGGAAACAGGTCCTCGACGTAAGAAGAGGTAAAGGAAGTAGTAAGGTGAGCAGTGTGGAGTGTGGGAACTGGAAACCGTTTGTAGCAGTTAGATTAATGTACCTGCAATCCTAAAATGCTATGGAAAGGGAGGGAAAAAGGTCCGTGACGTAGGAAGTGGTGAAGGAAGTAGTAAAGGCGAGCTGTCTGGAGTGTGGGATCTGTTTATGACGATTAGATTAAGGTATCTGCAATCCTAAAATGCTATGGAAAGGGAGGGAAACAGGTCCGTGACGTAGGAAGTGGTGAAGGAAGTAGTAAAGGCGAGCTGTCCGGGGTTGTGAGAACTGTTTATGACGATTAGATTAAGGTATCTACAATCTTGAAATTCTATGGAAAGAGAGGGAAACAGGTCCGCGACGTAAGAAGAGGTGAAAGAAGTAATAAGGTGAGCAGTGTGGAGTGTGGGAACTGGAAACCGTTTGTAGCAGTTAGATTAATGTACCTGAAATGCTAAAATGATATGAGAAGGGATGGAAACATATCCAGAAAATGGTGAAAGAACCAGTAAAGGCTAGCCGTGCGGAGTGTGGTCAATGTTTGTGGCAATTAGATTAACGTATCTAAAATACTAAAATGCTATGGAAAGTGATGAAAACAGGTACACGATGTAGGAAATGGCTTAGGAAATAGTAAAGTATGAGCATAGTGTGGGAACCGTCTGTGGCAGTTAGATAAATGTATCTAATACTTAAATGTTATGAGAAGGGAAGGAAACAGGTCTATGACGTTGGAAAGGGCGAATGGAGTAGTAAGGTTTGCAGTGCAGAGTGTGGGAACTGTCTTTGACAATTACATTAATGTATCTGCAATCCTTAAATGCTATGGGAAGAGGGGGAAACAGGTCCACGTGTAGGGGGTGGTGAAGGAAGTAGTAAAGGTGAGCTGTGTTCAGTGTGGGAATGGATTAATTTATCCGCAATTCTAAAATGCTATGGGAAGAGACTGTAGACTGTAGGTTAAAACTATTACGAAGCACGAATCGATACATATTTCGATACATGCAATAGTTTACAATAGAAATTTAAAAATGAGTTGACAACAGCTGATTTTTTACAAACAAAAAACAATTTTCACTCCCTAACGAGTAAAAATGCTACTTTTACTGCTAAATACGATTGTTTTTACTGAAGTATTACAAAAACAATACAGTATAATATGAACTCTTGATGACTCCGCTCAATTTTGTAGATGCCTCTGCGAACGCCACCTAGTACTTACATTGTTTTACTTGACAACACGAGTAACGGACCAATGAGGTTCAAGGATTAAGAGAAAGAAGTAAAATTGTAATGTTTCAAAACTCCAATTAATCAGCTGTTTACCAATTTAATTGTTAATGATCGGTGCAATAAGGGGTTCGTACCATGAGTCGTTGCATCACTGTCAGTGGAAATAAAAGGTTATAAAAAGCTCTCAGAAGTTATTAGCAGTGATTGTTAGTAAAAACTGTAGTAGGTAAAGTAGTGTACGCAACTCGAGTAAATAGTCTAGACACTCGTGGATGTTTTAAAGGCACTCACCATGGCTCGTACCATATATTTTCTACTCGTGTCGTTACTATCTTTAAACTTTAAACTTGCTGCGTAAACTGCTATAGCATTTTTGTATATTGAATTCCGATAAAAATCTTTTAGAGAGTTGTGAGCTCAACGGATATGTTTTAGAACTTCACATCTAGTAGTTATCTTCCACCTTAAAAGCAATTTTCCAAATCTGGTGGGGACTCAATACCCCAGAAAACTAGGTTCCTAATAGTTCCCTTTGGTTTTTAGAGTACATGGTACCATTTATTATAGGGTATTTTTATTTTCAAACTTTATCCTGCAACACTGTCTATGATAGCACGCCACTTGTGCGATGTCCGCAGCCAAAGCAGGAAGTAATATGTGCGGTACCGCATTGCTGTGAGGTTGGCGTGACTGCGTCGGGCCTGTTGCTACATGTACAACTTGTGGAAACACGACGAAAACTTCTGATTAAAAATTTTCCCTAAATTAAAATATGAAAAGTTAACCCTGTTAAGTTAGTACAAAAATATTATTTACATAAATACTCAATAGCCTACTAAATATTTGTGGAGGAATATCCTTGTGTAAAATATTATTTGGTTGGTACTCGTATAACACTCACATTTTTGTAAACATAATTTGTCTACATTTTAGCGAATTTCCCATATAGGGAATAAGCTATTACCGTAGTACTCATGGTAAGACCTGGACGCGGGACAGATTTTTTTTTTCGTTTTGAGGTCCCTAGAGGCCAAAAACACCATCCGTTCAAATTCATATATATATATATATATATATTTATATATTTATATATTTATATATTTATATATTTATATATTTATATATTTATATATTTATATATTTATATATTTATATATTTATATATTTATATATTTATATATTTATATATTTATATATATATTAGGGATGGACGGGTCCCGAAATTTCGGGAAATTTTCGGGAATATTTAATTCCCGATCATCGGGACGGGATTACTTTCAATTCGGGATTTTCTCGGGACGGGATTTGTTCTGTCAGTTTATTTTTTCAACTATGCGCAATTTAATCACGCCACGGTTAAATCAACATTCTGAAGATTCTATTAAACTATTGAGAACTATTGTTGACTATTTATTTTCCCATTTTATCCCAATACTGTTTACATATCCAAGTTTTAATGCATTGAAAGTATCAAGATTGCAACTGATTGAATAACAACAGACAGTAGACGACGAGACGGCATTGAGAGACTGACGACGACAGTTGAGTCTGCTTTGATCATGAAGACGACAAGGTAAGGTTAGTTAGTTACCAACTGTACAACAATGAATAAAAGGAGAGTGGATAACATATTGTATGTATATTTGGATGAAATAACACTCTTTTACACTGTAGTAAAAATGACTGGAGTCACAATTACTTTAAACTAAATATCTTTGATTTAAAGTCTGTTGCCAATTAATTCTTAAAAATTAACATAGTGTTATGTAATTTATGTGAAAATTAAAACTATTATTTTTCTCTGAACATAGTATGAATGACGTCTGCAAATTATTTTTTTACAAACAGTTTTAGTTTACTTTACAGGATTACTTTTCCGTTGTCTTAGATATATAATACATATATATGTATATATATTATGACCAGAGAAAACAGGACACGTTATTTTACTGGGTTGTCTGTCTAAAAACAAAAACATTTATATTGTTATTATTAGGGAGCTCAAACAAGCATTAAAGACACAATTCTCATTTGTAGATATTTTTGTACTTGTTAATAACTTTGATAAGAATACTCAATGCTCATGTAGGCCTACTCACTTTCCACGGCAAAAAGATTCCATTAGTGTTATAATGGTGTTATATAGTCAATGATTCTATGTACGTATCTATTCTCTATGCATGAATTGCTTAAAATTGAGGTTAGTTATTTGTTGTTGTTGATACTAAGGAGACTGCCGACTGATGTGATTATCTTTTGAAGTGTTTAAGGCTGAATTGTTTCGTTTAAGATCCTATTACTGTGATAACTAATACATTTATTTTTTAGTATAGCCTAGTTGAAGATGGTTATTTGCTAAATAGGAATAGGCCTAACTAATTTGATGTTTATAGTCACGTTTTGTGGAAGATTCACTAGCGGTGTTTTTATTGAACAACGTCGGATTCATTTGATATTGTTTCACAAGTTATAGAATAGTAATGAATGAAACTGAGGAAGAAACAACTAGGGTTGAAACATCAGCCACCAAAAAGGCTCCCATTTGGGACCATTTCAGGACCATTAGTGTTGCACAATCATCGTCATCATCAGCTCCTGCAGGTGAGGTTGCCAAATGTATATATTGCAATCAGGTAATAAAAACAAACTTTGGGAATACCACTGGAATGAGGAGGCATCTAGAGAATAAACACTTTTCAAAATTCTTGCTGTTCAAAAAGACTCAAAGTGAATATGAGGCGAAAAAATCTAAAACACGACTGAAACCCCTTCCAGGGTCATCTGCAGGCCTAGTAAGAAAAACCCCTGATCAGACTAAACAGTCAAAGCTAACCGACCTCAATAAATGGGACAGAACCAATCCTAAGGCCATTGTACTAACCAAAGAAATTGGAAAATGGATGGCTTCCAGTCTACACCCCTACAGCCTTGTTGAGGAACAGGGTTTTAGAAAAGTTCTCGGCATAGCACAACCCTTATATAATGTCCCTTCCTCCAAAACATTTAGTCGTAGAGTGATCCCTGATCTGTACAGAGATGTCAAAACTGTGATCAGCTCTTCAATACAGCAACAAAAATCAGTCTTGACATCAATATCTCTTACCTTGGACATGTGGACTTCCTTGTCAAACAATGCCTATTTAGCAGTTACAACCCATTTCATGGACAAAGACTTCCATATCCAAAATTATTGTTTGGGGTGCTATTCATTTATTGGTGAACATAAGGGCGAACATATAGCTCAGAAAGTTCGAGAGAGCCTGAAATATTGGGATTTGGCAAACCTAGGCATTCCAATGTATGTGATTACAGATAACGCCAAAAACATGAAGTTGGCAGTAAGCCAGTGTAAAGAGCTAACACCCTTGAGCTGTTTTGCCCATTCTTTACAATTGGCAATAGGGGATGCGAAAAAAGAAACCCAAGGCATGGCCGACCTAGTAGCAAAAGCCAGGAAAATAGTAGGCCACTATAAGCATAGTTCTACAGCTTCTGAACGGCTACACCAAATACAGGAAGAGATGGGCAAGGAGGTGTTGAATCTTATCCAAGATGTTGAAACCCGATGGAATTCGGAGTATTTAATGCTCAATCGACTTATCAAGAACAAGGAACCAGTTTCAAGGGATCTAGTGTCATTTGGAAAAATTGATAATTTGACGGTTTCAGAGTGGCGTCTAGCAGAAGCCTATGTCAAAATTCTCGAGCCACTTTATGAAGCAACAGTCGAGATGTGCTCTTCCATAATGCCGACTGCTTCATTAGTTATACCAATTTTATATTGCATCCAGGAAAAACTTAGTGCAATCATTAATGACGAAGAAGGGGTTGGGAAAATGTTTTCACGCCAATTGCTCAAGAGCTTAAGATCTCGATTTCCTAACTCATTGAAAGTTGATCCATATGTGACAGCAATGCTGACTGATCCACGATTTAAGGATGTGGCACTGGAGCCTTTTGAAAGAGCTATTTCATTGGGCTCACTAAAGCAAAGAATCATGACAGCCATAGGACAATCGCCTTCAGAAACAAATCAGTCAAAAGGTTAGTAGGATCTCTCCAATAATAGTCTATAAAATCCACCCATAAAAAAAACTTTTTATTTTAGAACTAAGGTATTTTGAAATTATTGAAAAAATGTTTGAGCTTAACAAATCAGTCATTAGCCTGTAGGCTAATTAAGGCCATATTTTAATATGGGTCTATAAAAAAATTGTGACTATTTTTTAAGGGAACATCCCAACTCTCTTTCAAAATACTGTAGGTGTGTTTTTTTGGCTAAAGTAGGCCTATTGGAATATTTAAACTAAGCTCACCTACCTTTTACAGTGAGATATTTCTGGATATGCTCTGGGAAATGGCTATGGGCCTGGGCTACAATAATTAGGTAGATAGCCAAATTTTCATAGGTGGAAAGAGCAAAGGAAATGTGATTAGGATGTACGCTACATAAAAAAAACAACTGTGATATAAATTGAAACATAATATTGTGAAGGTACTCCAATTCAAAGGGTAAGGCATAATAATAAAACACATATTGCATATTTTTTTAAACAGTGTGATTTATTTTGTTTTTTATCAAAATCTTGTCTTTCTAGCCCAAGATGAAGAAGACAAATCAAAATCGTTGTGGTCGATCTTCAAAAAAGCTGCAGCACAGAAGGCTTCAGAACCACAGGAAAGCACCCAGCTTGAAATCCAGGTGGACAATGAGTTTAAAATCTACTTTGCTGAACAAACCATTCCACCATCGGAGGATCCCTGTGCATGGTGGAGGGAAAACGAAGGACGGTTTCCCCTTTTGAAGTCCATCGTTCGTCAGTACTTAGGAATACCGGCGACAGAAGTAGCAAGCGAAAGGACATTCTCAAGTGCGGGTAACGTTGTTTCACCATTAAGGCAAAGACTTTCGAATGAACATGTAGAGGAGTTGGTGTTTCTACATCAAAACGCGAAACTATTGTATGATAAGTTGAAATAAGTCAAACATTTGACCAACAGGCTTACCTCTTTAACAGTCTTATTTTGATATCTTGACTGACAGCACCTACCAAATTTGATAGGCCTACTATGTAAATGACAAATGTGTCCCTCAATCTCTATGAAAACTAGTAGGCCTACAGTCAAACTATTGTGAATGTCAATGTAGCTGTTATATTAATGCTTATAAAATATTAAATATCATTTATGTTCTTTAGTTTTGGTTTTTGAGTTTATTTAGGATAGATATTTTAGCAACATATTCTTTCAGTGTGATTTTTAGTCAGAGCTTGTGATGGAGCTTAAATGATGCGTTTGCTTGCAATAAATGTGATAAAATGCAAATAAAATTAGGTTGTTCAATGTTAATACATTGTTATTAATTTTTATGTTTGCAATCATCTCTTGGTTAATGTTTATTTTTGTTTTGATGCTTTGAGTTTTCTTAGCTTAAGATGACTATTTGAGTACATATTTTAGTGTTAGATTTCTTTTCAGTTGTAGAGTTTGTGGTAATTTGCACTAAATGTGATAAATAAAAGGCAAATCAAATAAGATGGTTTGATCTCATAATATCTTAAGAAGATATATTGTTAATGATTTGTTTACTATTTCTTTGTTGGTGTTTATTTTTTAGTTTTGATGCTTTGAGTTTATTTAGGATAAGTAGGCTAAGTATTTTGACAACATTACATATTCTTTAGTGTTACCCAGCGTGTGATAATTGCAATAAATGTGATATAATGCAAGCCAAATAAGATGGTTTGATCTCATAATATCTTAATATTTAGGCTAAGTATTTTGACAACATGACATATTCTTCAAGTGGTAATTTTTAATCACAGATTGTGATAGTTTGCAATGAATTTGATTTGATATAAAGCAAATCAAATAAGATGGTTTGATCTCATAATATTTTAAGATATATTATTATTGCTATTGATTTTTTACCATTTCGTTGTTAGTATTTATCTTTTGTTTTGATGCTTTGAGTTTATTTAGGATAAGTAGGCTATTTTGACTACATGGCATATTCTTTCAGGGTAAATTTTTAATCATAGCTTGTGATAGTTTGCAAAAAATGTGGTATATAAATCAAATTAGGCACTTTGAAATTATAATGTGTTACAATATAGGCCTACTGTTATTGTTATTAATCTGATGTTAAATTTGCCACTACTATTTTAAATTATGTTTCCCTCTTTTGTCACCATTTCATATAAAATAATAAGTTTGGTATCTAAGCTATATTTTTGATGAAACATTACAGTAATTTATGTAAAGTCCAGGGCTTTTAAAAATAAATGATACTTTTAGGCCCTAATGTCACATAAAATTAAGACTGATGCACCATAGTTCAAAAGCATAAAATGTGTACTTTTTCTTTTTATATTTGGTGAACTTGTATTTTTAGGTAGGTATTATATCATTTTAGTTTGCTTAGAGTTTTTTGGTTGTGTTTGTTGCCTAGATGTTTTTACCCTTTGTTTGATTGCATTTAGTACAGTTAAGAAAGACTGATCAATAAAGACTGAACACTGCTTTTGTTTGTCATTGTTGCCTTTTCCAAACATTTTACTTACATTTTAAAGTAAACCAAAGTTTTGATCGTCTTACACAAAAAAATCCCGTCCCGTCCCGTCCCGAAAATTGGGAAGGAAATAAAAATCCCGTCCCGTCCCGTCCCGAACCAAAAATTCAATCCCGTCCATCCCTAATATATATATATATGTGTGTCCGTCAGCACGATAACTCGAGCAAAAATGATCCGATTTTGATGAAATTTGGTACAAACGTGTAAACGTACGTTTATTCGAACGAGTTCGCGATCCAGCATGATCGGACCATGGGAACGGGGGTTTACGGGGGGTTTTATGGGGTAAAAATTGTTTTTTCCCATTTTTGACCCAAAAAACATCAAATTTAGCAATTTTTTCCAAACCATTTTGTAGAGCTTAAAAAAACAAATAATTTAGTATATTGAAGCGTTATTAGCCTATGCGCCTAATGGTTACGGAGAAAATTCCAAAAAATTGTAAATTTAAAATTCCCATGTTATTCTTATGGAGAATAAGAAAACTGTTGTAGTTTGCTTGTTTCATTGTTTGTGATCATATTTTGATCAAATTTGGAAAATGTTTTTATTTCTTACTAACTATTCACATTTTACAAAAAAAAAAAAAAAAAAAAAAAAAAAAAACAGTTTTACCCTCCCTGATGCAGCAAACCTAATTACTTGTTAAAGTAATTCTATTTAATTAAAATTCGCTTAGTCTGCAGGTTTGCTGCGGCGGGGGTATTTTGTCTCTCTTACCGTAAAGAGTGTGTCTTAGATATTTTATTTGTTAAGTGAAACTATTTCGTGGGTTTCTTGGTTAATATAAGCACAATAGAAGGTAACAGATTATGAATAAAACTCGCCTAGACTTAGCAGTTACCTATGGATTTATTGTAGATCCTAACTTTTATTATTTTAGATAGATATATTTACTAAACATATAGTATCCCATTCTAAGGTTTAAAATCTTGAGCATAATTTAGTATTTGTTCGAATATGCAAGTCCTTTAAAATCACCTTTACATGCAAAGAATGTATGGACATATTTAAAACTAAATTGGCTAAGAACCAATAAATCGTAAAAAAATAAAATATACCTATAATTAACATTAAAACTAACTTCAAATCTCAAATTCATATATAAAATTGCTGTTAATTTTTATGGTGTGAGATTTAAAAAAGAATTACTTGACGAATTCAACATTTCATCTTTATTACATCTTCATAAGTAGTTAATACTACTGTAATAAGTCATACGAAAGATTATTTTATCTAACATACTAAATTACTGGTTTACACATGGAATTATGACGTTTAATTCACTCTTCACGCAGAAAATTTGTAATAAAATGAAATCATATGGCACAATTAGAAAATTACCTTTTCATCAATCTGTATCCAAAAATATCCCATTTTCATACAGCTGAGATATTTGAAAATCGTCAATTTCCATTCACCAAAAACAAACAGTCATCTGCTGACCTTTCCTGACAAACCTTACATTCGCTACACAGTAGATATAATATACGGGTTTAAAGTCACTTGGGGCACGTTTTCCCATAAGAAATAACATGGGATCATTTTTTGGCCACTAAAACCAAAAATCCTGATCTTTTGCCTAAATATCCCTATAAAATTGTCAAACCTTATTTCTTACTTATTCCCCATAAATATATTCGATATTAAGCTAAAAAAGCTATTTCTTATATTTATTGACCCTTACAAGTGTAAATGTAGAGTAGAGGCAATATGATGGTTTAACATCACTTTAGGCACGTTTTCCCCATAAGAATAACATGGTGAGCTTTTTTTGACCACTTTTTTTAAAAATCCAGCTCTCGGCCTATACAAGCCTATATAAATGTTCAATACCATTGTACAACACTATTACTATTTTAAATCCATATCCATTCACATGTATATTCTCAAAATCATCAACTTGACAGTGCGAGGTTTGTACGCGAACTCGGGCGCGCTCCCGGCTCATGGCGCGCTCCCTTGGACATCCTTAGTGGAAATCCATGAATTCTGGCTACTTGGGAACCCAAGCCATTTGACATATAATAAATCACCCTTTCTCCTAATAACCTTCTCTATCAAATACATGTCTTTATATTTGGTCTTTAACAACTCCTCTGTATAGAAGCCTCCCCTGATTATATTACCATTTTCATCTTTCAAGATATAAGTCACAGGCTTTGTATTCTTTACTTCTGCTATTGTAAATAGTTCCCCTGTCCAATTCGGAGTATAACCTTTACTAAAAACATGTTTATACTTGGAAATTCTCACACTATCACCTACCTTATATCTTGGCTTTTTAACTTGCACTACTTTAGAAGTCAACCTCTCATGCACATATTTACTGTTCTTAATACTCACTTGGTTAGGCTTCATTCCTATAGATCTATGCACCTTATTATTATATTTTCGAATTAACTTTGGAAGTAAATCCAACTATTTATAACTTCTCTGAGCACTAAATTCCCTATATAACCAATTCTTTAAAGTTCTCTGAAACCTCTCCACAATTGCAGCCTTAGTTGTAGAAAAAGTGTGATAGTGATTAATATTTAATTTTTTCATTAGTTTGCTAAAATATTGATTAAAAAATTCTTTTCCATTGTCAGATTGAATGTTTTTAACCCCCTTTGGTAGAATGGTTTTAATGGCTTCTGTAACCACCAAACCCGTCTTATTCTTTAGTGGAGCAGCATAAGCTTTTTTAGAAAATGTATCTATTAAAGTTAAAATATATTTATTGCCAGAATTCTCTCTAGCATAGTTTTGCATATCAATTAAATCTATTTGTACAGTTTCGTTTATACCTAATACTTTAAAAGACCTTCTAATGAAATTCTTTCTTGCAGGCTTATGAAGTTCGTATGCAATTTCATTCATTTTTTATAACATCACTCTTTCCTTGTACTGTAAATATATTACCATTAGCCCCAATCAATAGATTATCTTCCATTCTTTTAAATACATAGTTTTCTGGTATATATGGTCTATTATCTATATACTTAAATCCACTCAAAGATGTGGGGTCGGCAACTAATAAATCAGGATTGTATTCCATCAAATTAAATTTTCTTCCTGCATATACAAATTTTGATCCATCATAATACATAGCTTGTGACATTAAACAAATATCATCTAAATATTCCCCCTTTGGCAGATTCCTTATAAATTGTTTTTTGGCATCCCAACATTTTTCTTTTTTATCATAAGTTATAGTCTGTTCTTTTGTAACACAGTCAGTGTCATCAACGGCGGGTTTTACACGTACTAACCTTTTATTATTAAAATCCCAATAGCCTGCTTCCATTTTTGGAACTTGTGAAACATTCACAGCATCCTTACTATCTGTACCTTCTATCAAATTGCTAAGTTTCTGTTTCTTAGCATTCCAAACACCATTCTCTGATTCTAAAAATTCATAATTATTATCATCTTGTATAAATTTACCATCTTCTTTTCGTATTAAAGTCTGTTGTAAAGTGGGCACATCATCTAAACTTTCACCCTTTTCCACATTAGTAATTTTCCGTTTTTTAGCATTCCAAACACCATTTTCTGATTCTAAAAATTCAAAATTATTATTGTCTTGTACAAATGTACCACCATCTGTTCGTATTAAAGTCTGTTGTAAAGTGGGCACATCATCTAAACTTTCACCCTTTTCCACATTAGTAATTTTCTGTTTTTTAGCATTCCAATTTTTATTCTTAGATTCTAAAAACTCATATTTAGTTTTACCTTGTAAAAATACATCACCTTTTCTAGTTAATGTCTGACCCAAAGTTGATACATCATCTACAAACTCCCCATCTTTAACATTACCAATTTTACGGTTTAAACAATTCCAACTATCGTCTTTTAAATTTAAAGTAGGTTTATGACTAGCCCTGGGTTCTGTAGGCTTATTATATGGATTATATAAACGATAAAATTTATCTATAAACATATTTTTATTTAATAAATAATTCCACTTTCTCTTAATTCCTCAATAATGGAATCTATTTCATTATCCACTCCTGAGTTACCGGCTTGGCGACTTAGCCAAAGAAGTCTTAACCTATCTACAAGCTCATTAGGATCATCCCAATAAATATAGTCTATTTTATTACCAGTCACTTGTCTCAAACCTTCACCAACAGATTTAAAAAGAGGTTTAATTATATTAAGATATTTAGTATGTCTATTACTTGAAATTGGTGCACCATCTTTGTAACTCTTTAAATGTCCATTTGTGGCTTCCAAAATCTCTTTATAATTTTGCAAATCAACCTGAGTATAATCCTCAGGTTCTTTTAAAGTTAACAACTGCCACAAGCCTTTTGTCCCCTTGTAGGTTTTATTTGCAACTGTGACATCATCATTGGCAATATCAACTTCCTTATTTCCAATAAAAAATTTATTTGCTTCTCGTCTAATACCATATGTAGTGTCTGTCATACTACTTTTACTGAGGTAATTTCCTAAATAGTCTGATGCTAAAAGACCAAAATCTAATTTCTGTGGAGTGGATTGCTGTAATGGTTGTAATGGTTGTAATCTTGGTATCATTGATATTCTAGATGGAGTCATTGGGAGTATCTCCATTTGAGGCCTCTCTGTTTTGCCAATAGCTGTGATTTTTTTTAATTCTTGTAATGGCTCTATTAAAGGTTGGAATGTTTGGAACCTCTCTTCAGCCTCTAGAAACTTGCCACGTTTTAAAGCTCTATATTTCTCTCGTATTTGATTTGCAGAGTCAACCAATTCTTGTTGAATGTTTTTCATCTTTTATTTACATTTTATTTATCTCATTTGACAAAGGATTGTACTCAAACACTTTATCATGTATTATCAAACAATATGCAGATGTATTTGCTGGCACATTTTCTGCAGTTTCAATCTCTAATTTAATATCAACAATTCCTTCCTTCACTGTTTCGTTCTGTCTAGAACAGTCTATTACAATTAGTGGATATTTCTTCATAAACTCAGCCCTACTAATCATAGGATCTGGGATAGTATTATAGTAAGTCTCTCTAAACCTCATAAACATCTCATAAGCTTTAGAGACATCTCCATTTTCAAAGTCGAGATTTAAATCACTATAAGGATAATATTCAGAGTTTAGAAATACTTTGAGATTTTTTAATTTACAGTGATCAAATTCATCAGTTCTTTTTCGTGCACTATTATCCCTAGCTGTTTGGAAACCAAATATAATATACCTAGGCTTCTCTAAACTTGAAGATGTCTTTACTGACCATGTATGTCTTGTGGTATTGGGATATGATGGAAGTTCATGCAGCTCTAAACTTCTAAATGCAATTTGCAAATTTTTATTTTGCAATAACATCTTTTGTAATTGTAACTTCTCTCCATCTGATGGTATCACGTGTGGCATTACCCATTGAATTGAGTTAAGTGTAATTTTGGGAATCGTATCAGCAGTGCCACTGGCTGGAGCACTAGTGGTTGTTAATATACAATTCAAATCATTTTTGGATCTTTTCAACACCAATTCTTGTTTGACATTTACTAATACCTTATTAAAATCCTCAAATACACCCATTAACATCTCGAATGGCAAACAAGTACTAAACTTGCCACCTTTATGGAACTCTTTTAAATTCGTGTCAGAATCAAATGCTACATTTGACAATTTAGTAGTTTTATTGTAAGAGCTCAATATTTTCATAAGACTAGAAATTCCTGGGTTTCTTACAATGTCTATTTCTTTACCTGCAACTTCGTATCTAATTTCATAAAATAAGAACGCAAATGCATTATTTATAAAATGACCTTTATCATGATTTTCAATTTCTCCCTTAATATACAGATAACTCCTACATGGTAGAGTTAGCAAATCTTGATTATTAATACATATTCGAATTTCATCAGAATTATTTATTGCTAAAGTATTGTGGGGAACATAGGAGTGATTTGTAATTTTAACCACACTATCGTCGAATTGGGATTTCCCTGTAACGTCTAGAAAATCTTCCATTTGTATTAATAGAAAATTTTAACTTTAGTCCTATTGATTTTAGGAACCTAGCATTTTGTACACTTATAGATAAATTCTTATAAATTCTCATATCTTTTTTATATGACAAGTAATTGTAGTTTCTTCTCCGTTAAAGTCAATTGCCTTGTCGTGTTGATCGGCAAATGTAATACTGACAACATCTAAACTTCTCTTATTTACAGGAAAATATATAATATTTCTTGGAACTTCGATAATTTTGTAGCCAGGAGGAGCTTCTGGATAAAAGCTATGTATGGTGTGTGATTTGTTTCCGTTTAAATAGGACCCGTTTGCAATATTACATTTTACTCTAATCACATTTACATTATTAATGTTTATTTTATTTGTAGATTCAAACTGAACACCAGGAGTAGATACACCTTTAAATCCCAATAAAACAGACCCTAAACATGTTTTTGTAAAATCAAACACGTGGCTAGAAAGTAGTGTCGCTTTCATAGTTTTATTATTAGCTGTAAGGAAAAAGTCTGGGATTTGCTTTTGAATTTCCTTTGCAAGCTCAACCACCTCATATGTTCCTTCAGAAATTTCTATTGTAACTGGAGCATTGTGGTCATAATAGAAAACATCATCACCTTCTCTAATGGTTAATTTGTTGCCCTTAAGTTGATTTAATTTTGGAATAAGCCCTTTAAACAAAAGTTTGGATTTGGTATTAATTAATGCTTCTCCATTTTTATCTATTATAACTTTAAGTTTACCATTTAATAACTGGTTTAAATCATCGACAGAGATCTCTCCTTTTGGTAATGTCATTTTCTCTACTTTGTAATATGTTAAAGTATTTAGAGGTTTTTTAACATTAAATATAGAATTATAACTTTGAAAATCTACTAATCCAATTACATAATCATCATTTAATTCTATGGGAGGAAAGAACACTGACTTTAGCTCTGACTCTGTACCCGAAAATGTTATAGTAAATGAATCCATTTTTATAAACAAAAATTTTTTATGAATGATAAACATAAAATTCCACAAATAGAACTATTTAAATCTTGTATTTGATCAGTTGTATAGAATATTTTATATCCCTCAAAATATTTAATTACTTCTTTTGGAGGTTGGATTCCAAATGGGTCAAAATAAATTACAATATCTTTATTTTTACGATATGCTGTCCAATGTGTGCCAGATGAACTGTCTAAATTAACTATTCCGCACTCTTTTACTCTTGGTTTTAGATTTTTTAGCTCGTTTTTTAGGTACACCCCCCTGAAGTGAGGCACGTCTTTTGCGGCCTCTAACAGCTGGTAGTTGTCCATCTTTTTTATTAAATTTTAATCCCATTCCCATTTTTGCTTTTGCCTTCATCAAATTTGTTACGGCATAAGCAGCAGCTTTTTCAGCGAGATTTGCATCATTGGCCGTAACTCTAGTCCAAGCTAAGTCTGCTAATCTTATGTCTGCTTTGTTCCGAGAAGCGGTATCGGGATTATTCATGTAGAATATGTCATGCTCTTTACAATAAGAGTCTAGTTTATTTTTTGGAGGTACATTTTTAGCTAGATTCTCACGTATATTCGTTCCAGGTCCACAGTACCGATATGATGGTATGTGAAGTGGGAATGGAAGGTTATTTATAAGAGTATTCAATAACCCTCGACCCCTGTATGGCTTTAGGAATAAACCTTTGCCCTTTTTACATGTTTTCTTATTGACATTTTTTACCATTTTTATTATATAAAAAATGTCTTTTATTCAACAAAAACACAAAT
This sequence comes from Macrosteles quadrilineatus, assembly GCF_028750875.1. Lineage (NCBI taxonomy): Eukaryota > Metazoa > Arthropoda > Insecta > Hemiptera > Cicadellidae > Macrosteles > Macrosteles quadrilineatus. Next base: position 77,531,741 of record NW_026542598.1, on the reverse strand, counting down.
TTAAAATAGTACATACTAAGGAAAATATACCAAAGAAGTTGGGTCTATTTCCTACCAATATTCGATGTGTTATTTGTGGTCCAAGTGGAAGTGGGAAGACGGTTGTAATTTATAACTTAATTGTAAGAAAGGAAGGATTAAAATTTACAAACTTATATTTAATATCTAAATCTTTAGAACAAGAAAAATATAAAAAAATAATTGACATATTTAGTTTGTGTGATGAAGTGAAATTACACACGTTTACTGACTGTGAAATCACACCAAATGATGTAAAATCACAGTCAGTTGTTGTATTTGATGACATAAATAGTCCAAATATTACACAATTTTTCTCAATGGGTCGACATAAAAATATTAACTGTTTTTACTTGTGTCAATCTTACAGCAAAGTACACAAACATTTACGTGATAATGTAAATTTCCTAATATTATTCAAACAAGATGATTTAAATTTAAAACATGTATATCACAATCATGTTGGTAATGACTTTTCATTTGACCAATTTAAAAATCTCTGTCATCAATGTTGGGATAAAACTAAATATGGCTTTTTCGTAATAGACAAAGAAAGGTCAAAGAATAATGGTAAATATAGATTTATGTTTGACCAATTCTATCAAGAGGATGGTAAGGGTAAATAAATAAAAGACTGGAGTTTTTTAACATTTGCATTTATTTTATATCTACACATACAATTCATGTTTGATCAATTTTATAATGACCAAGCGCAAGAGTATTAATGCCATCTTCAAGAATAAACCTCTTGTCATCGTCAAAGGATAGTACTTTCTTGTTCATGGTCAAGGTTTGAAGATGATGATTTGTAGATTTAATTCTTGTCACATTCTCATAGTAATCTTGCCCAGTTGCAAGACAGTTCAAATAATGTTGATGTCTAAGGAGATGTTTAACTGTAGCACCATCAGCTCCTTTAGCTTTCTTCACCTCTAAAGCTTGCTTGTCTTCTTCATATAACCATTTAAGAGGAATATAAGAATATAACTTTGGTCTTAAACCACAATATTCATACATAATATGACCATCTAATTCGTCTTTAAACTTGCCAGTGACTTTTTTATTTTTATCAGAGTATAAGAAATGGTCTTTACTATATCCAGAGGTATCAAAAAAGTGCAAGTCACATTCTATTTCCTTGTAAAAGTCCTGAGTAACTATAGAATACATTAAAGAATCTGTATCTGTCATAAGAAATCTTTTGTTCTTAAATTTTGACATATAATTATAGTGGAAATCATACATTATTACTTTACTTATATCCAAAATTGTCATTCCTAAATATATAGGTTTATTAAACTTTACAACTAATTTATTTAAATGTATAGCATGTAAATTGTTATCGAACTTTTTGCTACAGTCAAACCTTGGATTAGTGACATATTTTGTTAATAGTGACTCATCCTTGAGATAAATGTCACGAAACTTTCGTTGATTCATAATTGTTCGACCAAAGAGACTATTATTTAACAATTTGTAAAAGTCTTTTTCGAAATCATTTTTAGCCCATTTTCGTTTTTCAATATTAAAATTAATATAGGGCGCAAGCCATTTAGACTGTCTAAATTTTAAAATTCTGTGGTATTTTGTAACAATCAAACCCAATTCCTCATATTTTTGTAATGCTTTGTAATGTAAAATATATTTAGTTTTGTCATTTAAATTAGGTATTAATTTGCCATTCATTTTCTCTGGTGCTAATGGATAGTCATTATGTAAATCATGTAAGCTTTTATCATATTTTAAATCAACTTCTAAAATGTATCCAAACTCATCATTTTGATTATATTTGTAGTCTATCTCATTTGTCCAACGAAATCCATCCACGGGCAGTGGCTCACACATTGCTGTAGAGTATAGCGAGTTACAGTCTAAATATATTAAATACACACTCTCTTGATTGGGGTCATAGTGTTCACCCATATATCTATTATTGGCTTTAGCGTAACGTGTGGAAATCATACTGACTCCTAATCTAATCGCACTTTCTATGAACAAATGCATGTCAATATCTTGAAATAGTTGTAATTTTATACCAGTCATTCTAAGACAGGCCTCCCATGTTAATCCAGGAAGTGAATACATATGTACGGGGTCCAGTTTGTAATCCTTTAAACACAGGTCTCTAAATGTCTCAAACACATCAGCCAGTAGCAATACATCTGTTTTAAGATATAAATCATGATATTCTTGTAAATTATTTATATTAAAATGGGTCCAGACATTTTTAGCATGTTCGTATTCGTTGGAAGAGATATGTTCTTTAGTTAAAGTACTGTAAAATTTTTCAATTGGAGGTAGAGACTCTGCGAACTTATCTGGTCCCGTCATATATTCATATGGAAATACGCCTTTACGTTGTAGTAGTGGATTGTCTATGAATCTAAATGTATTTAAATTGGAAGCTAATTTGTATAATGGAAGGGACAGAAAGTTATAGGAATCTAAAAATATCAAATCATCAACAGAGAATGATATATATTTTTCCATATCTTTAGCTATACAATTTAATTTATGTTTATTAAACTTTCCCAAGTGTTGCATTATTAAATGTCCATCGTAATTTTTCAAGTTATGGAAGAATATTGGGATTTTCTTTGTTACTTTATAGTTTAAATTACAATCATTGTGGGCAGCTCCACGGTATTGCCCAGAGGAATGGCAATGATCTCTCACCCTATCAAAATATAGGGGCTTTTCACAAATGTGACAGTGTGTTGAGTTTTGGAAAGATACCTCTTGCTCAGGAGTCATTACTAGGGGAATGTATATTGCCATTTGATTTTTAATATAATCATAAGTCTCAAATAGCCTTTCGAAAAACACATCTATAACATTTATACCACTGTACAACTCTTCAGAAATAATTTTTGAATCTTTTACTACGACAAATGCAAAACCCGATGGAATATGTATATTGGAGTTTATAAAGCATTCAAAATCAGCATAAATTACATATGGAGCTTTAATTTGATATTTATAATTTTTAAATTGTAATATATCTTGTTTAGACATTTCCACTCTTTGCGCATCAAAATTCTTACAATATGTTATATGACGTTCTAATTTATCATTGGTGTAAAAATGTTGCAAACACAGCTTGCAAAAATGCTTCTTATTGTTATCTTTTGTACAATGGAACATTAACATATCAAAATCACGAATTAAACAATAATGTGATTTACGACCTTCTTGTAATAATAATAAATCTACATGGGTATTACTATTCAGTTTGGTTGTTCTTAATGGATATACACATTTCTGGTCTTCAACTCCAAATACATTAACACTTATATTATTTTGTGTTTCAAATTTATCAATATCAGATATTTTTACGGGATATTTTATATTTGTCATATTTAACTGACTTTCATAGGGTACATAATTAGAGACTCTATTAGCATTTTCATTGATACAATTCCTTGGATATAAAGCTGCTAATATCGACCAAAGGAAACATTTATTGTCAAAATTTCTTATATTTAGAACTGCATGTTTTGATTGAATACTCTCTGGTGTGGGGATATATGACTTTGGAGTTAGGGGTTTATACTTGTAAACATGCAGCTGCCAATACTTAGTATAGTCATATATCCAACCACTGCCTTGGGCTTGATATTTGTGAATGGATACATCAATCTTTAAAAGTGCATTTTTAATTTGAGGCTTTAAATCTCTTTTCTCAATAATTAAGGTAGTAAGACTTCTAAAATCCGCTATACATTCTTTTTCATTAACTAATTTTCCATTTTTATCCATTGAATATTTTATAAATTTAATTCTCCTAACTAAAGTCCATTTTATTGGCAGAGGAAAAGACTTGAGAGTATTTTCAAGTTCAGCTCTAATTGATTCACCAACAAATTTTATCATTGTGTATGGACAATTGTTGCAAGAATTGATATGTCTTCTAAAATGGCCAACAACATTTTTCTTACAAAAATTACAAGTCTTGTGACTTTGTAATATATGTGATTTTAAAGCCACATTATTATCACAGATTAAATCACAAACCTTGCACAGTTTCACATTCATTTGATGAATTACCTTGTAGTGGCGAATCAGGTTACTTTTGGTGGAGAGCGACACGGAGCAGTGTTGACATGACGGCTTCATGTTTAGGAATGAGGACTTGGGCTGATGTCACCTCTATTTATAGATTTTCCGAAAATTTCAAAAATTTTAACCAGAAATTGTGAAATTTTCAAAAATTTTTAACCAGGAATTGTGAAATTTTCAAATTTTTTAACTAAAAATTAAGAAGTTTTTACATAAATTTCAAAATTTTTAATTAGAAATTACTTCAACGGGAGGTCACCCACTCAAGACTTAATCAGTATTTGCCACTAGAGACGAGAAGACTGACCATGAGTCAGGAGCAAGAAGCCTGACCATAGGTCAGGAGCGCGCCATGAGCCGGGAGCGCGCCCGAGTTCGCGTACAAACCTCGCACTGTCAAGTTGATGATTTTGAGAATATACATGTGAATGGATATGGATTTGAAATAGTAATAGTGTTGTACAATGGTATTGAACATTTATATAGGCTTGTATAGGCCGAGAGCTGGATTTGTAAAAAAGTGGTCAAAAAAAGCTCACCATGTTATTCTTATGGGGAAAACGTGCCTAAAGTGATGTTAAACCATCATATTGCCTCTACTCTACATTTACACTTGTAAGGGTCAATAAATATAAGAAATAGCTTTTTTAGCTTAATATCGAATATATTTATGGGGAATAAGTAAGAAATAAGGTTTGACAATTTTATAGGGATATTTAGGCAAAAGATCAGGATTTTTGGTTTTAGTGGCCAAAAAATGATCCCATGTTATTTCTTATGGGAAAACGTGCCCCAAGTGACTTTAAACCCGTATATTATATCTACTCTACACAAACATTACTTTCGCTATATAAACCTTATTTTCGCTACACAAACACCACTTTCGCAACACAAACCTTACTTTCGCTACATAAACCTTACTTTCGCTACACAAACATTACTTCCGCTACATAAACATTACTTTCGCTACAAAAACATTACTTTCACTTCATAAACTTTACTTTCGCTACACAAACATTACTTTCGCTACATAAACATTACTTTCGCTACACAAACATTACTTTCGCTACATAAACATTACTTTCGCTACACAAACAATAATTTACTAAACAAATTCTATGAGTTATGCAATTTTCCTAACTGTAATAGCGAAATATCCATTGTCTGTTATATTTTAAGAAAATAATTAGTTAGCTAAAAGTACTTTCAAGAGACGAGTGAAAGTGGGTTCATACATGTCCTTGACCATTTTTTAAAGCAGTAATCAACTATTAGCAAAAACAGTAATTTCTTTCATCTTTTTTTGTAATTGATATTTTATGAACATGAGTTTTCTTGCATTAAATTGTACATTAATCTTATAATTCTAACAATGGTTATAAATATGAAGAGCCTCTCTAAGCCGCCCAGAGAGGAGTTCTGATCCTGGCTGAATGAAATGCGATCAATCAAATTATGTGCTTTTGTTGGCGCTCTCAACATTTCATCAGCGTTTTCCACTTGGATATAAATATTTTTGAAAACTTTCTGTTGATTGACGATGTTTTTTATAATGATACACCATCTTATTTTTCTATAATATGGATTCATAAGTATCAGATTGGAATAAATATTAAATTGGACATAGTATAGTAGTTTTTTATGCTGTTACTGAATTTGCATAGTGAATAGAAATAAGCTATTGCAATATAGTCTGAAAACAAATCATTTAAGTAAACATTAATTTTTTTTTTAATAACGTTATAAATTAAATATTAAGTTCATGCAAGGGCGTTTAAAAGACAATTGATTTTATATTTATCTTTACTTTTTATTCAATTTAAACCAGCCTCAGGCATCCAAATAATTTATACATAATTTATATTTATTTATACATATATTTATATTTATTAATATTTATTTATACAAATATTTATACATAATAATTTATAATGTATAACTATGTTTTTGTATGTTATCATAACAAGTATTAAACTAATATGCGTATTAAATAAGTATAGATAATAACATGTAGCTCGGCTCACTTTGGAGTTAGCTATCCTATACAGTAGGTCTTACAAACGAACAGAGTTGCACGTGTTTTATAAATAATAAAAAAAATCACGAAAGTAAAGATTAATATAAAGGGTGTCCCAGTAAGAACGCCGGATTTGAGGAGCGTCTTATCCTTATCTGTATTTCAATAGGAATTCCCAAATTATCAGCGATGTTATCAGTATTAGGTCCCATTTGTAGTCATGAATCTCTACACGACGGATCAACGCGTGGTCATAGTTAAAGTGCACTACAAGTACGGAAGCTGCGCACTATTTACGGCCGGGACAATGCACCAAATGATCCACCTGTCCGAAGATTGATTTATAATTTCGAATAAATTGGCTCAGTTCTATTTTGGGGATATTTAAAGTCGCTTGTTTTCGCCAATAATCCTCAAACAATCCAAGACTTGAAGGAGGAAATGATTCGTGCCATTAATGGAATTCAACAGGAAGTGTGTGAAAAAGTGATGGAAAACTTTGTCAAGAGATTTCGAGCTTGTCAGTATTCAGCAGGTTAGCACTTACAAGACATAATACTCAATTACTAATCGGAGATACTATGCTTTAAGATTCATGTTTCATATTGTAAATTTAGTGAGAAAATATATGGTTTGTTAACATTTCAAATCCGGCGTTCTTATTGGGACACCCTTTAGATTATAGCTTGAAAGGATCAACTGAACTAACAAGCTTATTGAGTTATTGTTCTATTAAAAACCTATGTTTGTTAAATTTAAATTATAGATTAAGTCAATAATGAAAAATATGCATTTGCTTATGGGACATTGCGTTGGTGAGTTAATCTAACAATAGTAGGTCTATCCTTTCCATACAAATATCCACTTTTTGTTTTATAAAGATTATCAGGCCATATTTGTATTCAGTCACCACCTTAATAAATATTATGTTATACCACTAAATAGTTACTTTTTATACAAGATTATTGTGAAGTTGTACCTTATACTACTGCGTATACTAATAATTCTTGTTTACTTCCATATTTTTTTTTATATGAAATAAAAATTAAATGTTATCAACATTTTTTGTTGAAAATACCAAGAGGGTATTTGCCACACCATAATCATACTATGCCTTCAATATTAACAAAAAGGGTGATTGGCTGGTAATTAAAAATACAAAATATAATATTAATACAACAATATTTAATCTCTATAGGAAAAGTTGAAATTCATACAAACATCTCTTCTTGGTTTCCTCAAATTTAAATACGCGAACCCTTTAAACCACCCCTTAAAAATCACATCTTGTATAAAATTCATCTTTCGCAAACGGAAAATCAAATTAAGCGTTAAATATTTCCCAGCGCCGATAATTAAAGCTCCTCTTGTATAATTCACTCGCCTGGAGCCATCTTAAAGCGCTTACCTGCCGCTAATTATAAACATTGTGTGGCTTGTCTTCCGCAATGCGGTTAGTGATTCAATAAATTTTAATCTTCTCACAGAACCTGATGTGATTAAATTACTTCCATCCGAACAGTCTTTCATGTTTTATGTGAATCGTACTAAACCAACTTGTTGAAACAACATTTTTATATTTAATTGGGGAAATGGAAAAACTATTTTTTTCAGTCACCCGACAAAGTGGGATTCCTTCCACATGTTATAGTACAGAAAGACTTACTTTGGCGCACAATTTTTACTTTGACGCACTCCAGTATTCCAATCAAACAACACAGAACAGCGTGCTTTTATTATGTAGGTAATCGGTGTTGAAAATAACTTCTTACTAAGTAACTTCTTTATAAGTTGGCAACACTTAACGATATTACGACTACGATCAGATAGTACAACGTTTCCCATTTCGTTCATGTTTCGATTTAACCTAACCTAAAAACGTGTTGTACAGTTTTTGAAAGACTAATTATTATATGATTTATAGTAACTGTATGAAAAATATAATGCGTAAAAACGAGTGCAAGCTGCCTTTGATGCACTCGAAACTTTCCACACTCACATACGGCTCGTGCGTTAACATTTCTCTCGTGTGCAGCCAAGTGCCACTTTGCCCACTAGTCACACAAATAACTATTCTTACTCCCGGGAAAAGTAAAATTTGCTGTTTATAAGAGAAAGGTGTAATCGAGTGCAGAATCGTTCACTGTAGGTTAAATAGCCGATTTTACAACAATTATCATAATAATACTAATAAATCTACACATTTTACACTTTTTACTGTATTATGAAGTACATCTTCACATCACGCCTACAATCACCATAATATGCATCTATTTTATTAAAACCCACATAAATTTAAAATCATTCAGGAGCGTATTGGCACAATCATCCAATATTATTCATTGCTGTCCTCAAAACGTAAAGAATAATGACAGTGCAACAGCTGATCTACGAGTAGTAACAGCCAGTGTTGCCAACTTCCTGAGTAAACTTACCCACACGGCTTCTAGAGCACTTACCATTGTATGTTTTGGAGTAAAGAATTTGGAGTGCGGAAAAGTTAAAGGAGTGCAGGAAAGTAAAAAATAAGTATTTTTAGTGTTACACTTGTTTTTATTTTTGCGCACTCAATTACCTTTGAAACACACTAAGTGTTTAACCCTATATAACAGGAAAATCATGTGGCGATGTCAATGAAATTTCTTTTAATAGACATATTTTTGCAACACGAAGTCTAGCAGCTCAGTAGACTCTGCAAGTGTACACGTACACTCACGATCCCGTGTCGTGTCACCGTGTTCGCGTGTTTTCTTTACCGCACGTGCAACTCGTTGACTGAGCACGTGTCCTCTTCCAGACACGACGTGCTCAAGGGGCGACTGACAAGTCACAGGAAGTCCCGACGAGAACTACTTCCTGCAGGGTAGTTGTTGTACATAAAGTACTTAGCTGCAAGGTGTCATGTTACAGAAGGTACTTACGGAAATGTTCGGGACATAGTGTATTTCAAAAAAATAAAGTGAAACTCTGACGAGAGAATGATTTTAAATTAAACATAGTCTATCATTTTAGAAATTACGTAGTTGCTTAAACTTATCATCTTTAACCATTGCAGATATTGAAAATATAAAGCAAATCATTCAAAAGTAATTAAAGTAATCTAAAGAAATATAAGACAGCAAAAATTGTAATTACTTATTCCTGCCCTCTTATTAAGGTATACTACAAAAACTCCAAATGGGAAGGATTGCAGGTTAATAGAAAACAAAACTTGACAATTTATTTTTATTGAACTACTCAAATTACCATTAAAATAGATTGTTTCATTCTGTATGGTAGTTTTATAAGGGGCTATTCGCAAAAAGTTGAATAAAGATTATACCTATTTAGCTATGACATGTCCCTTCGACTATGGGGAACAAGATCCAAAATATACTATTTAATACTCATAGTTTATAAGGAGAATAGGAAATTGAATGATTCATCACTGTAAGCTAAGCAAGTTTTTTTGTTAACTCTCATTCAGGAATGAGTGCATTTATTTTCAACTAGTTAATGTGTTACTGAATTAACTTTGGTGTCCACAGATGTGCGGGTCCAACACTTTCGGTGTTTGTTTCGTCACTTGTGGCTCAAAGACACCCCCTCACCCCCCCCCCCCCTCTTACGGCAACATCACCCTTCTTGTCCCTTTCCTCCTCCTCAAACTACCTCTGTGGATAAACCCCCAACCGTTTGATAATCCACCCTAGGTGTTGTATTTGGTAAGTTTAGCGTCACATAGGTTATTGCAGTATTTGACAATTATTGTTAAGTTTAAATAATACCACTATGAAACTCACTTTTGCTAGTAAATATTCTATTGGGTAAGAGACACCTAGGACACGTTTGGGTGTTGTGCCAACGGATTGAATTAATTCCTAATAAAAACAAAAATACTACACAAAGTCAAAAAAATCTCGTAATAACATTTGCAGTTTTAGAAATATACAACATTCGCACATTGTATACATATTGTACTGGCAAATCAAAGAAAGCCATAAGTGTATAATTAGAAAGGTTTATCTGATTAGTATTTTTTTCGACTTTAACTGAGTATTACACTTACATTTTTGGAGGAATAGTTCACGTTTAAAATTGTGTTTACCTATTACAGTCTGACCACTTTTCTGCAATATGATTTAAAGGATGTATGTGTTTACGATACATCATTCCTGTTTTATCTAGTAGATTTAGATAAAAAAAAACAAATACAAACCAAATCCAGAACATTTCAGGATTTTGAAAGTGCTTATAAGCATTGATCATTAAACCATTTCAAAATTGATGGGAGAGAAAAATTAACATTTTCAACCCCAGTTATGCACGTTCCTTATTTTTAAGGGCTATTATGTTAAGTATCAACTATTTACCATATATTAACATCAAACTACTGTATGAGCCAAGTGGATATCATTAAATACACGTGACTCTCCGAGACGATCACGCGTCGAACACACTTCACAAACACGCTTACAGACCACACACACGCACTCACAAACATGAGCACGTACGTTCTAAGCGTAGTTACAAGTCTAACACCTTCAAGTTGTATTTAATAACTTTTTATATGTGTGAAAATCTCTTCTAGCTGTTAGTATGATTGATGTTAATGACTAATTTCATATATATGTATGATCATTGATTAATCTTTATATTTATGCTGTATGATTTGTTTGTGAAGATTAACCATCACATGTTTTAATATTGTAAAATGAGTAAATAAATAGTGATTGAAATATTGTACTGAAATTGACTACTATTCTTATTTGACTTTGATAATTGACAATTTAATATTTTTAGTACAATCATACAAGTAAACCATTATCTTCTTATACCATACACACCTTCCCACTATATCTCTCCAACAATAGGCTTGGTTATTTAAGTCCGAAATTGACAAGCAATACATAATATACAATTTTAATACGTGCCAATGGTCTAATACCCCCATTGCAGCAAACCAGTAGTAAGTGAGTTACTATTTGTCTGATAAGATTTAACGAAACAATTTCCATAATCAAGTCATAATCATCACCAATTTAAATTAAATAAGATTAATCAAGTAGCCTACTTAAGTTTACTGCTAGAAAAAGGAAGAAGCATTTCTTTGATTAAATGTTAATAGTATATGATGACACAAACAACATTGCCAAATTTCATTAACATACACCCATAGACAAGCAAACTACTGTACAATGGTTTTCTTACTACAACAACGCTTTGAAGTACACAATTGTTTGTATACACACGATGACTGTAATGGAAATTTGGCATTTTCGTGTTTTAGGGTTGAAAAAATTGGGTAAAAACCATGTTTGAACCCTATAACACTCCGTTCTTCTCACCCTATCTTGCTGGTTCGCGAACTCCTTCAAGTTTATCCTGCCTATCATGCTCAAGCCAATCATGCATCATGGGTGGTTTTAAAGACCATACATTAGACCCATTAGTGATTTACTTTTTCATTTTGATGTCCACAGAGGCCAAAACCAATATTCGTTCAAATGTTTATATTTTTAAGTACGTGTGTCTGTGAACACGACGACTCGATTAAAACTACTCGAGTCATCGTGTTCACAGACACAAGTATATACAAATATACAAATTTGAACGAACATTGGTTTTGGCCTCTGGGGACATCAAAATGAAGAAGTAAATCGGTAACTAATGTATTTAAGGTCTTTAAAAACCACCCATGATGCAATAGATGAGTCTATGTGAACGAGGCTGGAGGAGACAATTGCAAATATTGACCGCTGCAGGGGAGGATCTGTGTAAATTATGAATCAGAACTCTGACGTTCGTGATGTGTTGACAGAGAGCAATCATAAATATTATCTGCCAAACTGCAGAGTCAATATTTTGTTCATTTATGAATCCTTTGAAAAAATTGACAACACATTTATGGAAATCATCAGCTGTGACTGAAGTGGGTTGGGAAGTGAGCAAGTTGATAATACAGTGTCCTGTAAGCCTTTATAAAAGTAGATAACAAGATTAATATTATATAATTGCATTTGTTTTTACAATTAAATATCTCCAATAGAAAGACAGTTGTGTCCCTTTAGATACTTTCTAATAATACATATTTTGGTGTGTACCGAACCACTGCAGGTTGTGGCATTATCCTGAAAAACATTTGGCAATTGACAGTCTTGAACCAGGTGCTTCATGACAAAAATCTGAACTGTAATGACTGCATCATTCGTGTCATTGTATCTTCCATAATTTAGTGGGTTTTATGCAAAATTGTGTATACAGTATTTGATTTTATGCATGTCAAACAAATGAAGGGACACACTTACAAGCTTCCTTCTCTATTAGTTCCTCCTAATGGATTAAATATTGAATTAAATGTTAGATTAAATGTTAAATTGATGTTCTCCATTATTAAACAAAACCTCCATAAGAATTAATTAACAAAATCAAGTTGATTATAAAAATGTACTTATAGTAAGCATAATCGATCAGACATCAAACAAAAAGTTAAATTCAATACATAGTTTATTATCTTGATATTTTAAATATTTAACGTAAAGAAATCTTAAGGACGCTTGAGTTTTAACAAAGAACGTCATGCTTGATATAATAAGCAGCAGTGCAGATGTTGTTGGAGGAAATTTTAATTGTACGAGTTCGTTTGGTATTGTGTCCGGCCTTTCATCATTTCCTATTCACGTTTGATGAAACTGAATGGTATAATTGAAATGAATGAGTGCTTTGTACACAAACTCAGCAGCAGAGAGAACGTTTCGACCTTATTTTGCTGTATTCTAAAATGAACGATGTGGCGTTGACTGTATAAGTACTGACCTAAGAATATTTCAAAGCTATTGAAATACTTAATACGGTAACAATTAATGATCATTGGATTAAACAATATAATTACTGGTTCTAAAATACTTACATCGAATGATATTTTTATATTATTTCTCAAATGATATTTAACAAGTAGTATCATTAATATGGTCCGTTTCTTTTTACGAAGCTTTGAATAAAATAATGAAGTTTATACATTTTAGAAAAAAGGGCATATACGATTAGTTGTTGTCATCGTAGTTTTAATTTTAATACTTAGGTTTAGGATCACTTTACTTTCTCATTCTGGTAATATCAAATGTCAAAAGATTGTTAAAACATGTCCCGAGCTGAAAAATTCTCTAAGAACTCTGTAAAATTTTAAAGCATTATCTATTTTAGTTAAATTATGAACCAGACTTATCTGGCAAGGAAGGAAAACTAGTGACAGAAGGGTTTTGTGCCCCAAAAGCTGGGATTATACATTTTAGAGTAATCTATGAAATTCATTAGAATACATACAGTTAGCATATCTTTCAACTTTCTTCACATAATTTTGTTTCTATAATATTTGATTGGTAAATGCAGTTTGTTATCCCACAATTCAACTGTATGGCTAATGAAAAATACTTAGTAGATTGCTTGGTTAAAAATAAATCTTGGTAAATGTTCCTTTTTAAAATATGCGTTGAGAATTATCTCTGAACATAGACTTTGTGTGTTCCTTGTACTAATTTGATTCATTCTGGCTCTAAAGTTGCGAAAATACTAATTTTACTACGCACTTTTTTCAGCAATGAAATAAGTAAGCTACGATGTTTTCGCTTTGTTGTGGTTCGCTGAACAATGGTTACCATTTTGCATAAAAAGCCATTGTAATATTATTCCACTGTTACTATGTTCAATTAATAAGCCATACGATTGTTTATATGTACTTAAAATATTAAGTCAACTTCTAAAGAAACATGTTTTTAATAAAGAAACATGTTTTTAATAGCCTGATTGCCGGCTTAAAGCAACAGATAGCTTTATAACTATTAGTATGTTACTTTAAAAACAACACGTTCCATGGATGACACTTTTATAAAATGACAACAGCATCAACTGTATGCTTTAATGGTCTACAAGAGGTCTATCTTAATAGCATCCCACTCAGAAAGCGATTACCATACTACCAGCTCAGAGTCCCCAAGTCGTTAAGAACAGCTGACTGTTGTCACAAAACTTGGGGTTGAACATAAAATCATAATCTGTCACAGCTGTAAAGTAAACCATTACGATACTAAGCATTGATAATAGATTATAGAATTGGCCAATACTTTTAACAAGTAATTGAAACTTCTTTATTACGTACTTCTTTTATAACTTCTTTCATTCTGCCATCTTACTGTTAAGTCTGGAAATGCTTTTTAAGTGCGATTTTCTCCGGTAGGTTTTTAGTGCGAATAGTTTTATTGTGTAAATATTGTCCTAAAAATAGTTTATAAATTCATAATTTTATTATGGTTGGAATTTATTTATAGTTAGAAAAAAAAACGGGAAACAAGATCGTTGTAACACATTGTTACAAAGTCGTCTTATTTTCAGTTGTGTTCTTATGCATTTCTTTGAATAAAAAAGAAAAAAATATACATTCACCCTAAAATTATCTCAAGCAAATTTTCAAGAGTAAGAGAATCCATAAGGAACTATGTCTAATCGATTTGTTTACTTTTGGATTCATAATAATCACAGATAATTTAACTAAATAAATATTGCATTGCATTACATGGTTTTAAGTTTGCAATTTTATCTAAATCCAATAACACGTACTTTGTTAGTTAGTATTTCGGATTAACTAATGTTTTAGTTTTAAATTTATAACATGTATGAGAAGTTCCTTATTTCTTTTGCAAGCAATGTAGCTAAATAATAATAATGGAGATTTTGATTACACTGCGATTCAGTTTCCATCTAAACCTACATGAAAAAGATTTGCCAAACAAAAATTTGACCTGCCGTGACCAGGATTCGAACCTGGGTTATTGCGGCCACAACGCAATGTCCTAACCACTAGACGATCACGGCTATCTGGTCATGGTACAGGACAGTGTTGAGGAGGTTCATGGTAGAACGGAACAGACAAACGAACCATGAAGAAGAGAAAACGCCACGCCGCGCCGCGTCTGTAGAGAGCGGAGCAAGTGAGAGAGAGGGAATTCATCAGTGAGGTTGGAAAATAACAACTACAGATACATGAGTACTGGAATATAATCTATGAAATTTATTTAGATTGATAAACATACCAGTAGAATGTGTATATCATTACGTTCTCGCCCCGTATATAGTACCCTGATCTTTAACAGGGTACTATTGTACTCTTTCATGTTTTTTTAAATGTCTCTTAAATGTTTTCATCAACATTTTCGAGTTTAAGTTGTGAGTAGAAACTTACTTTACCATATAAATAACACCAGATGTCAAAAGATGGTTAAAATACATCCACAACAAATATGTGAAAAGAGCTTTAACTTAAACAAGTCATTAATGCAAACCTGTAGTTTGTCTAATAAAATAATAAGTGTCAGAAGTTTATTATTTAAATATCTAAGAAGATATATCAAATTCTGTATGTAATTACCAAAGGATAGTTTTACAATGAAACAGGAAAAGGAACAGAAAAGTGGAGTTTGAAAATTATTGATTCCTATATTATGGATTTCCAGCCTGTATGAAAGTCAATTATTACAAACTTCATCGCGCATTACCAGGTAATAATTTCTACTGATAATTAAACGTAACTCAAAAGTCATGATGCGTAGCACGTAATCCACTAAACTAAATTAGATCTTTTGGGAGCTACAACTGACTAACTGGCTTGAATTGCATTTTAATTCAAATTCAATTTGATTTAATATTTATTTTTATTTTGTTTTATTTCAAAATATCTTAACTCGTTTAACAGTACAGTGTACTCAAACAACAACTTATAAATAACACACTTATAATTACTTACCACAAAAAATAGCAATGACTAAATGCAAATTAAATGGGTTGGTACTTCATTTTTTTATTGAGCAATGCTATATATAACAGAAATACAACGCAAATAATAGCTAATTTATACTTAAAAAACTTAAAAAATAATTAAAAAGCAAGATGTTTTTCAACAGATCTAAATAGGGTTTAAGTGATAGAAGTAACAATAAACCACAGTAAAAAAAAATAACGAAAAAAGAGCACTTCCCTTTCAGGGACGAACATATTTCAACATCACGTAAAATTAACATCACCTTCTATAACTTATTAAAAAATATTGTAGAATTAGCACTTGAACAAACATCTTTTGGAAGAAGGTTAAATAAATTGGTCTCAAGGTTAGCAGTTTGTGTCGCAGGCTTAAAAAACTAAACAAATTTTGTTCTGAAATATGGGACCTTCCGCACAGTTAAATTAAACTTAGTAGGCTGTAAACTATCATAAAATAGATAAAACAGCTTATGCAACATATGTTGTGAAGATAAAAACGAAGCAATGTTGTTTATCAACCTATTAAACGTTTTTGCACACGCCAACCATAAAATCAACGCCTACCTAAGAATTTATGTCTCTCGTGCTACAGTACTTGTACACTATATCTATTGTGCAGTACTGCATGTGGACTAGGACTGCATTTTATTACACTTTGTAATATTTAGTTTAATGCGGCTCTTAGGCGTGGTAATAGTAACAATTGAGTTCTTATCGATGTTAAGCAATTAAATGTTTCTTGGTAGGTTTTTTTTTGTAGTAACATGTAAGTGTATCGTTATATAGGCATAATAAAATGCATCTTTACTATTTAACATATATTAATTACTAGCTGTTTGCCCGTTCTACGTATACAATATCTGACAGTTTCAAAGCCAAAACGAATGCTTCGCAATTAAATGTCACCCGATCGTGTTAGTCCATATTTTATATCTAACGATGAAAGGAATTGCTTTACAGTATAGATTTGTGAGGTATAGCCCTAAGGTAGGCCTGTAATTGAAAGTTACTTTTCACATTGGTTAAAAGTAGTTAAAAAACTACCTCAACCTCACTACTGCACACTTTATTCGGGTTGAGATTTTTATTAACAATGGTGCTCTTGTCTTTTCCACGAAAAATAAGGACATTAATGCGTTACCAATCGACATACACACACAAATACAGAATTGAGTCCACACAACATTTTGGAGTCCAGACAGAAAACGCTAAAAATTAGACAGTAAGACATCAATTAAATTTAATAAGCAATAAGGTGCAGTGTTTATAAATAAATATTGAAAATAGTGATGTGTTTGTATGTAAAAATGATTCTTACTGCTACCACCGGTTCTAAAGAAAAGTTGCAGTATCAAAAACCAACGTTTACATTTGAGAAAAGATGTTAACATATTAATGACAGTTTGAAGAAACTACCTTTATCCAAACAAAGGTTTCTTATTTAAAAAATTACCGGTACGTAATCTCTAAACGATAATCGGTACATATATCTAGCAAACATTCGGAGGAAATGTGACAAAAACGCACAAATCTGGGGCTTTGTACGTTTGTAGTTTTATTTCCTAAGTAGGAAAAGTACCAATATCGTTGTCGATATGTAAGAAAGTAGAAACCAAAATTTACACATTGGATAAGCGAGTTTAGCTACATCTGTTAAGTTAAACCTCTGTTACCGTACGATCACAGAGAAATCAGAAAGATCTTCCAAGATCGCAGCAACATCCAGGATCACCCACTGCAGTTGTAATTTTTACTTTGCACTTAACACAACTGTAACACAACTGTCCTTGAAGCGCCGTCAATGAGTGGAAACCTTTGTAAGCTACAGTATTGGTGACGATGATTAAAAAAATGTAAGTTTCCTTGCACTAATACAACACTGATTCACGGTATTTTCCCCGGTTATCAAAACTCAAGAACAATCGTTGCACTTGCGATTAATTAAACCGGTTAAGTAAGGCACAACGTTTTTGGATGTGGTAACAAAACTTGATCGGAAATGGTTGCGGTATTTTTAAACAACTTTGCATGTAAACATATCAGTGACAGCTAGAAGTGAGAACTAATCCAAACAGCTGATCGTTATTTCATAAAATGTAATAGTAAACATTTTGATAAAATTTGACAAAAATCGAACAAAAATGGGTTTTTGGTGGTTTGTTATTTTGTTTTCAAAGAAGCGAGGCCATGTTTTTATAGCCAAAGGCATTCTTACCAATTCATTAAATACAGAAAAATGATTAGAACCTTGATCGGTACTCTAGTTTTCTAGGAGTAGGCCGCGTAAAATGACATTTTGGCGTTACAGACGAAGTCACAGAATGGACAAACGGACAGACATACAGACAGAAATTGAGATAAGACTCGTTTCGGCTTTCTTAGGCTATGAAACGTAAAAATAACCAAAAACTGCGTGATTCTAAGCAATGTACAGACAAAACTGTAATTTTATTTATATAGATAGATATAGATATCACCTCAAGCATAAATTTCGTTATTGTATTTAAATAATTTATTAGAAATTGATTTTGACTGTTAGAAAGATTAATCATTTGCGAAACTTACTATTTACAAAAGCCACCAATCTGCGAAAAACTTAGTCCCTTTTACATTAAATGTAATTTAAATTTAGTTTAAGTGTAATGTAAAATGAGTAAATATGACCAAACATCACTAAGCAATTTACAACTCATTGTAAACTGTTTCTCATTGTTGTATTTAAAATGAGGTTCTTTAAAATTTGAATAGTTAAAATAGTAGGCCACTACCGTCATTTTCAATACGTTGAATATTTTCAGACATTTAGTTTAAATGACTTTTCATACTTTAAGTGTTTTGACTACATTGCAATTTCTGGAGGCCAGGGGATACTCCAGCTTGAAAGTGAGTCAAATATAAATCTACATTTACATTACCTACTCTATCTTACCCAATCTTATCATTTTCAATTTATAGAAAATAAGTAGGCTAGGTTTGATAGAGTTGTTAGGTAAATCTAGATTTATATGTGGCATGTGGGTCACTTGGAACGGGAGGATTCTCTTACCTCATAAACATTCAACAGTCAAATAACGTAGGGTTGGGAATGTTTACTAAATTAAAATTGAAATAGTTATCATTAATAATAATTAACTCTAAAAATCAAATATTTTGTCTTTTTCTGTATTTACCAGGCATCCATTTATCTCGTTTGAATAGTTATTTTTATCTTAAAGAACAGTAGAACCTCAGTAATCCTACCTCGCTTGGTCCGACCGTGCCACCGTAATAGTCCAAGAAAATTATGTCTTGATATTATGTTATAGCAATGCAGTTTTCATTTAAACTACTACAATATCTTAAACACATATCGATGGAAAATATCACTATAAAATTATAAGACCCCCCACCGAAGCAACCCTGCAAACTGAGCGACTTTCCATTTGCCTTAATTGATTTTCAATTAAATCTATTTAAATAACATTAGGTTTAACAAGTACCTAGGTTTGCCGAGGCTAATAAAGTGTGTTTTTAGTATAATATTAGTAGCTTATAACATAAAATACTCAATTTGCCAAGTTTGATCAAAATATCTTCATATACAAGCAAACTACAACATTTTACAATATTCTCCATAAGAATAACATAGGAATTTCAAATTCTTAATTTATTGTAAAAAATTAAAAACTGTACAAAAACAATTTGGTATACAAAATTATTTGTTTTTTAAGCTATTTAAGGTCTAAAGAGAAATTGGGAAATTTTGTGTATTGAGTACTACCACTACTTCAAAAATGAGAAAACCCTACTTTTACCCCATAAACACCCCCCCCCCGGGTTAAACCTTGTTCCCACGGTCGCTATCACTGCTATTGCTGACGTGGTAGTAGGAACAACAGGGACATTGTCTATAATGCTGCTCACCATCACTGCTATTGCTGACGTGGTAGTAGGAAAAGAGAGGCATTGTCTATAATAGCACTGCTCGCCATCACTGCTATTACTGACGTTGTAGAATGAACAACAGGGTCATTGTCTATAACGCTGCTTACCATCACTGCTATTGCCGACGTGGTAGTTGTAGGAACAACAGGGGCATTGTCTATAATGCTGCTCGCCATCACTGCTATTACTGACGTTATTGAATGAACTACAGAGTCATTGTCTATAACGCTGCTTGCCATCACTGCTATTGCCGACGTGGTAGTAGTAGGAACAACAGGGGCATTGTCTATAATGCTGCTTGCCATCACTGCTATTGCTGACGTGGTAGTAGTAGGAACACCAGGGGCATTGTCTATAATGCTGCTCGCCATCACTGCTATTGCTGACGTGGTAGTAGGGAAAAGAGAGGCATCGTCTATAGCACTGCTTGCCATCACTGCTATTGCTGACGTTATAGAATGAACAACAGAGTCATTGTCTATAACGCTGCTTACCATCACTGCTATTGCTGACGTGGTAGTATAAACAACAGAGGCATTGCCTATAACGCTGCTCGCCATCACTGCTATTGCTGACGTGGTAGTAGTAGGAACAACAGGGGCATTGTCTATAATGCTGCTCGCCATCACTGCTATTGCTGACGTGGTAGTAGGGAAAAGAGGGGCATCGTCTATAGCACTTCTAGCCATCACTGCTATTACTGACGTTATAGAATGAACAACAGAGTCATTGTCTATAACGCCGCTGCTTACCATCACTGCTATTGCCGACGTGGTAGTAGTAGGAACAACAGGGGCATTGTCTATAATGCTGCTTGCCATTACTGCTATTGCTGACGTGGTAGTAGGGAAAAGAGAGGCATTGTCTATAGCACTGCTTACCATCGCTGCTATTGCTGACGTGGTAGTAGTAGGAACAACAGGGGCATTGTCTATAATGCTGCTCGCCATCACTGCTATTGCTGACGTGGTAGTAGGGAAAAGAGTGGCATCGTCTATAGCACTGCTAGCCATCACTGCTATTACTGACGTTATAGAATGAACAACAGAGTCATTGTCTATAACGCTGCTTACCATCACTGCTATTGCCGACGTGGTAGTAGTAGGAACAACAGGGGCATTGTCTATAATGCTGCTTGCCATCACTGCTATTGCTGACGTGGTAGTAGGGAAGAGAGAGTCATTGTCTATAACGCTGCTTACAATCACTGCTATTGCTGACGTGGTAGTAGTAGAAACAACAGGGGCATTGTCTATAATGCTGCTCGCCATCACTGCTATTGCTGACGTGGTAGTAGGGAAAAGAGAGGCATCGTCTATAGCACTGCTTGCCATCACTGCTATTGCTGACGTTATAGAATGAACAACAGAGTCATTGTCTATTACGCTGCTTACCATCACTGCTATTGCTGACGTGGTAGTATAAACGACAGAGGCATTGCCTATAACGCTGCTCGCCATCACTGCTATTGCTGATGTGGTAGTAGGAAAAAGAGAGTCATTGTCTATAACGCTGCTTACCATCACTGTTATTGCTGACGTTGTAGTAGAAACAACAGAGGCATTGCCTATAACGCTGCTCGCCATCACTGCTATTGCTGATGTGGTAGTAGGGAAAAGAGAGTCATTGCCTATAACGCTGCTCGCCATCACTGCTATTGCTGATGTGGTAGTAGGGAAAAGAGAGTCATTGCCTATAACGCTGCTTGCCATCACTGCTATTGCTGACGAGGTAGTATGCAAAAGAGAGGCATTGTCTATAGCACTGCTTGCCATCACTGCTATTGCTGACGTTATAGAATGAACAACAGAGTCATTGTCTATAACGCTGCTCGCCATCACTGCTATTGGTGACGTTGTCGTAGAAACAACAGAGTCATTGTCTATAACGCTGCTTGCCATCACTGCTATTGCTGACGTTATAGAATGAACAACAGAGTCATTGTCTATTACGCTGCTTACCATCACTGCTATTGCTGACGTGGTAGTATAAACGACAGAGGCATTGCCTATAACGCTGCTCGCCATCACTGCTATTGCTGATGTGGTATTAGGGAAAAGAGAGTCAGTGCCTATAACGCTGCTCGCCATCACTGCTATTGCTGATGTGGTAGTAGGGAAAAGAGAGTCATTGCCTATAACGCTGCTTGCCATCACTGCTATTGCTGACGAGGTAGTATGCAAAAGAGAGGCATTGTCTATAGCACTGCTTGCCATCACTGCTATTGCTGACGTTATAGAATGAACAACAGAGTCATTGTCTATAACGCTGCTCGCCATCACTGCTATTGCTGACGTTGTAGTAGAAACAACAGAGTCATTGTCTATAACGCTGCTTGCCATCACTGCTATTTCTGACGTGTTAGTAGTAGGAACAACAGGGACATTGTCTATAATGCTGCTCGCCATCAATGCTATTGCTGACGTGGTAGTTGTAGGAACAACAGGGACATTGTCTATAATGCTGCTCGCCATCAATGCTATTGCTGACGTGGTAGTAGTAGGAATAACAGAAGCTTTGTCTACAGCACTGCTCACTATCACTGCTTTTGCTGATGTGGTAGTTGTAGGAACAACAGGCTCATTGTCTACTAACTATATTTTCTAATGGAATATTCCTCATGTGATTAGGTAATACAATACTAATTTTAACTTATCTTGAACTTTGTACAAACAGATTCTTTGGATCTCTAATCAACTGAAAACGTGACCATCAATAAAAGAATAACTTCGACTAGTTCACCGACAAGTCCAACGTCCACGTTGAACACTTGGCAAGATAACGGATAGGTGCGATGGATGTTTGCTAACATCTGGTGTTTGACATCTCTACACAGAGACTTACTCTGACAGTCATATAGAGTGCTAAATAACTGTGGACCTGTCTGTTGTTTCAGTTGATGTAGTTGATTGACTTTCATGACTATAACTAAGAAAACCACAATGAGTGGAAATGCTGAGGACAAATACGTATCCAATGATATTTTTCTTTCCGCGATGGTAAATGTGTGATACCCCACAATGATGGCTACCAATCCAAAAGCTGTGATCCAAACGTATTCTTTAAGTTTCATTTCAGTGTTTGATAAGTCTCTTTGCAAAACCTTCAATATTTTGAGGTGTCCTTCTTCAAGGAAACGAATTTTCAGCTGTCTTTCTGGAGTCCTTCTTTGAGTCAAACATTCATTGAAAGATTCGCTGTTTGTCTCATGAATCTTCGTCATTTCTTTTACAATAACAATCTGTGTATCTCTAATGCTGCTCAGAAAGACTATGGTTGTTAAACCTTGAACGAACCAAAAGGTTGTATAATGCAAAGTTGTATAGAAGTATGTGATGGGGAAGGTTCTTGGCAGCCACCTCGAAGCTTGATAGGCATTGAGTAGGGAGATGAGACCAGCAATAGCCCATGATAAGGCTTGGTACGACTTTGCCATACTACTTTCAACATTGTGTTGTGGTGTTAACTCACTTTTAATCTTCTCAAGGGTCAAAGCTACAGAAATAATGGTCTTTTGATCAAGTATTGCCATGAATATGGCCAATTCTATGCAACAGTTTTCTATAAACATCACAATCTTTACTAATCTACTATCAACACCTTCATAGGATTCTTTGTACAGGTAGATGAGTATTTCACTTGCGTACATCACTATTATCGATAAACTATAAACAACCTTGCCTGTGTGATACTTCAGTGTTTTCAATGAAGTGACATTTGTTCCTATCACACAGTTTAACCAAAAAAGTGATTTGAAATTTCCGAAATTCACATCCATGGTCATGCGGGTAATCTTGTCTTGGAGTTACTGTTGTGTTTTTGTTGCCAGGTTACTTTATTTACTTCCCTAATCGATACTCAGCTAAATAAAGTACATTTTATGTGTGAAAGGAAAGTAATATCAATAACAATTACTTAATTGAAATGGTGAAGTTGAAGACTTAGAGAGTTTCGTCCAATCCATAATTTGTTACAACTCTCGAGAAAAACAATTATATGCACACATAATAAACTAGTTGAAATCTAGCTCTATTTGTGAGAATATACATTTTAAGTTGCTTAAAAAGTAAAAAAAATATTATATTAATTCGTATTCCAATTTAATTTATTTTTAAGTTCACACGATTAGTTTTTTCGGAGGATTTGCTGACTTGTCATAGAAATGTTTCTTATATATTCTTGTGACAGTAATAATCGTCCCAGTTTTGTTGTTAATCATAGTTTTACCATTTTAATATAAACACATTTTATAAATATTATGGCTGGTTGTTGTAAAATATCATTCTGTAAATCGTTATTTAAGAAATTTACAACCTAGGCCCATGGATAAAACATACTTCTTTAGTAGATTTGCAATCCTTATAACTGAAAACATATTTATTATCATATTAAAATATATTTACTATCGTGTTGTTGTTTACAATTTCTTTCCTGTTATTTCAGGTATATAAAACCTCGTTTAACCAAATAAAACGATATAATCATAAACAATAACTCATCCCCTAGCTATTGAACCAAACAGTAAATCACAAATAAAGAAAGTAGCCCTTAAATAATAGAAACAACATTTCGTAGACACTCGTACTCATCACAGTGACACCAACATGAACCAGACACGAAAATGAAGTTTAAAATTTTACAATGGGAAATTACGTTACAATGGGAAGTTATGATTAAGTAACTGCTATTGCTGACGTTGAAGTTGGAACAACTGACATATTGTCTACATGACTAGTTGACATCATGTTCAATGCTGGAATTGTAGAAGAACAACAGACACATTGTCTAGATCACTAGTTGCCACCTTTGCTATTGCTGGATTTGTAATAGGGACAACAGACACACTGTCTAGATCACTAGTTGCCATCACTGCTATTGCTGACGTGGTAGTAGTAGTAGGAACAAAAGGGGCATTGTCTATAACGCTGCTCGCCATCACTACTATTGCTGACGTGAAACTACAACGCGATATGTATTTTAAAAACTCCGTATTACCAAATATGTTTTGAACAGCTCCATTTAAGCAATGTTAAATAATATTAATTTTTTGTTTATATTTGTGATCCATACCGTGTCTGTTCTAGTATTCGTGATATTATCTCATTAACGGTATCACTGATACTTTTAAGGAGCTTATATTCCCAATGGTTATAGTAAATTATCTTCCTTACTGTTATGAAAGGTTTACAGTAATTATTAAACCCTTACTACTCTTCTATTTAATTTTTATCCCCTAGAACTGTTGTACTATCCAGTACCACCTGCGGCCTGGGAAACCACCGCTGTCACGAACAACCCTCCCCTATGTTCAACATCCTGCATCAGACAACAGCTGATGGGTAAATACACCTGTAAAGCACTGTGGATACGCCCACCAATAATATTAACAGGACTCGCTCCCATGGACCGTAAAATAACCGTCACCTGTCACGAAAATAAATAGTTCCCAATCAGGTGTTAGAATTCTGTAAATAATGTTTTTACATTAATTCAACTAAAACATGTAACCTATATTAAACATTTGGTTAAAACCAGAATTAACAAGGGAAAACATAGTGATTATACTATTAATGATATTACTATTGTTTGTCTAAAGTTACTCTGTTATATTACAATAAATTATTGTCAAACAATTTTTTTTTTTTTTAAGAGGTTGGCGGCCTCTTTTAACCTTGCATTTGCCCGTCCACATAGACTACAGATCTGTGCGTGGAACGTATTCACCAAAGCAAGGGGTGAGCCGGTACAGTACAAAGGTGAACTGTACTGATAAAAGTTAGTGGCAGTGACCAGGATCCGAACCCACGACATCGCTGCCTTGGGCCCGAAGTCCGCGACGCTACCGACTGAGCCACCGACTCACTAATACAACAACATAAGATAAGATACCAAGCGCATATTTGTAAAATAACAATGCCAACTAAGTGCATTTATAAAAATTAAGAGATAAAAACTGTATTTAAAGTCAGAAATATAAAGTTTGTCTTAGGTGTTTGACATTTAGAACATTTTGGGATATAGTTCTTGAATCCTGGAAGCATTTAGATACCTACATTTACGTAATTGTGCTTGATATTAAAGCAAAATTTACACATAAATGTAAATGTATGAAAAGATTATGGATTTTTTTAGTTTATTCAGCCATCTAATATGTTTAGTATATGCCTACATATTGCCAGGATATTTCATTCAACTTATCAACTTGTTAGTAAAGAAGATCCCTATCTAGAAACATCAGATATACCTGTCGAGGCCTACTTGTGGCGGCCGGAAGACTGTTTATTATTTCAGCATGTGTGTTTTCTCCGCAGTCTGCAGTGAATTATTGATGTTCTACCGTCGACTACCTTGTCTACCTTTTGCTAGAGTAGCAGTAAAGACAGAAAGCTTGAAGTATATCAAAATTCCAAAAGTATAGAGCACGAGAAGTGTAGGAACAGTAATTTAGGAAGAGGATAAACATTTCCATTTGTATAACCCAAAGTTGATAGCAGAATAAACTCAACCACAGCTTTTTTCATATGTTTACACAATCAGCTGATTTAGGTATTTATTGGTAGAGCAACAGCTGATAGTTAGCATGCCATATGGAGCTACCAGACTCTTTATACAATCAGCTGTGCTCTGCGATTGCTCAGTGTTCACTCATATCGCACCTTATCACAATGCTTAGTAATGCTATCACAATGTGCAGAGCCCTTTAGGGCTGGTGAGTTTAATCCAATCACCTGATTGGCTATAAATGTACAGTTGAATGTTTAGCTATTTTCAAGGAATCTAAGCCTATGCTTAAATATTATCAGTCAATTTCCTAATATAATAATTAACTACATTCATAAATCGTCACACTCACCTTTAGCTGGATCTTTTGTAAAAATCTGTATTGAGGTTATTATTCCAAAAGTATTAATTGTACCTTTTATTTTTTATTTTACGCTCACAAGCTATGATTGCATTTATCGTTCATTTAAAAGTTCTCCCCACAGCTCTTTACTCACTCTCAAAAGGGCTTTCGGTAATCAAAAGAATGCAGCAGGCGGGAGCGTAGGAGTGTAGATGAAATATTAAACACAAACCTTTACATAAAACTTGGCCCTGAGCGGAACGTATCCTCTTTTGTACTCAAGGTGAAGTTAAACAATTGAACAAGCTGAATAGCTTGTCTATTTGATTTACTTATAAGCTTAGACAATCACAATACTAAATGGCTCTTTAACTCTAGGTTTTAAATCAATGTCCTTGGAAGTAATAATTTCACTCTTTAAGCGGTAGATGTTTCACTAATTACTTGTATATTTTTTTGCTAGTTTGGTAACAATTAATGTCACTGTACTATAGGTAAAAGAATTACGTGATCAATTTTTGTAAATGAATATTCTTTGGAATTCATTTTGTATTTTAATAAGGTTTGTACAGGTAGAGAAGTCCCAGATGCCGCCCCATGTGTTATCAAAACTTCGATCCATCATGTTGCCTGTTCATTAATATAATTATAATAAACTCATGTTTACAATCTCATCAATCTTTTATATGCCAAAGGTCTTATTATTGCTCTAGATAATACTCATAGAACTCATGATGATGATACTCATTATTGTTATTGAATAGCGATAACATTTAATACTTAACAGATTTTTTTGTATTTCGTGTAATATGCAATGTATTGGGCCTTATATGAATAAACTTAGATAAGTTAAACTGTGAAGGAGTTATACCATTGAATACATATCACATAATATAGAGTATATGATTACACTGTCGAACTAATGATTATATTAAAGAAAACCTTCGTTAGGTTTTGCTTAAATGAGAACTGAACTATCATTGTAACAGTTTATTCTTCCCTATATTATGTAGTAACGTCAAAAGTGATTAGTCTTTACAAAAAATATTCTCTTTATTCGTTTTATCGCTTTATTCCAATAATCACAAGGATTTAGCTTCTTATGTAATGTTTTAGTTCTATATATTTCCGATTATAATCGATTATAAAGGAAGAATACAGTCTTTAATTGCACCTCATCCTGTATTCAAAAAATATTTAGTGTTATTAACCGATGGCTGACGTGATGACGCAACGGACTACGAATAGAAGGCAGCAATGTTGCAAGTTCAAGTCCATGTTCCTGCACCAACTTTTAAAGCTTTTTATCAATACAATTTATTCTGTATCATGTCAGCCATAGCTTCGCTTGACAATTTCAACGTACCAGCTACAAACCTATGTGGAAAGACAAATGCAAGGTTAACAGAGACAGCTAAGGTCATTAAAAGAGTTCAACTAAGATAAAGTTAGCAAATATTTTATCAAACTGCTACAAGTTTGGTAACGCAACAATCCAAACTTGGAGCAACAACTAAAATCCATAAATCTGTGCCACAAGTTGGGGAGTTGCCAGGTTGTACCCTACGACATTGAGGGCGCGGCAACGCCACTGCGGCAATACATTTTGTACCAGAGCTAACTTAAGTGATTAATGTACACGTTTATAAGTTTTTAATTTGTAGTTTCAGCTGAATTTTAAATTTGTGTGTTATGAAACTTACTATGTTAGTGTAACTGAAAATACTCTTTGAACCGCGTTATAACTCTAAGATATAACATAGGGGGGTTTATAACAAAGTAACTCTTTTTCACAGTTTTTTAGTGTTAACTCAATCTTTAGTTTTTTGAGTTTTTTTAGAACAGTATGAATTATTTACTCAAACACTTTGAGCAAGGCTACGTATTTATTCAGTGTTGGGGGTTCTATACTCAGTTCACAAAATTTAAGTGGTTGTAGGGGAAGAAATCTATCCCCTTGCTTGATCATGCCTTTATGGTTTAACAGCTGAGGTTTGTCAAAACGTCAATCAGCTGCAAAAAAGTAGTGGGAAAACTTAACAATAGATCAGCTGTGTCACCAGTATTGTACTTTGTAAACTCATAGCGAATATGTTAACTCTGTATTTCATCCAACTGGTGCTACTGTAATATGTAAAATTCAGTGCTAAGTAATATGTATTTATCACCATTTTTAGTTAGTTAAAACCTGATATGAATCTTTATTTCGTAATCTTTGAAGTGTTTCATACGGTTGTTCTGAGCAGTGCACGTATTTAGTATCCCCTTCAAAAATCAAACGCAATTTTAACGCTGGCTCTATATTGCGTTTTGGATTTTGAAGGAGCGGTTAGGTTTCCTGCACACCTTGAATACGACACAACATTATTACTCGGACAACACATTATATTATGTAATCACATGTAACGTAGTCTTTAAAAAAAGTTTTGTAAAAATCTTAACCAAAAATAAATATTGAAATACTAAGATTTTATTTGTGGGTGGAAATGGGACCTTTTCTGTTAATTCACTACCACTAGTGGCATGTGGTTGGGTTAAGTTTTTCTAACCCTATACTAAACACTATACTAACCTAACCTAACCAAAGTTAAATTCACTACCACTTCTATTGCTAATAATCTTTCGCTCTAAAGACTATTGGTAGTGAATCAACGGAATAGGTCCTGGAAATGTGTGTCTATTTTAGTATTTTTATGCACTTTATATGTACTTCTCCTGGTTTCATTTGGGCTTACTTATAGGTTATTTCAAAATAGCATTTACAATTGATAGTAATCTTATAATAATTTAATAGTTTTTTTTTTAACACATTATATTAATATTACATGACAAGTTATATGAGTGAGCTCATATAAATTCTTATATAATTATAAGTTCTAAGACCACATTTGAGAGCTTAACATTAACCATTTAATGACACGACATAAATTGTGTATCAAAACCACCCTTACCAACAACCACTTGAGCAACCCCTTAGTATCACTGCGATCACATCTACACCCACCGCAGCGTCCCTACATTATCATAGCCGAGGCGGTGCTCAAAATGGCGGGAACAAAGTGGTATCTGGCGGCAACACGTGGCAGAGGCGGAAGCTGTATCACGTGACTATCACAGCTGACTGTGGCTCAATAGGTCGTTATAGTTATGGGTTTTATGTTTGCAGATAACAAGTTCGCGCCGCGTGGCGATATGAGAGCATCGAATGGTTTCGACAGTTTCCAATGTGGGATCTGTGATGGTGTCTGGTGCCGGTGTGGTTTTGATAGATTCGGGGGTTTGACACAGTTCAAGGATCTTCTTATAAACATAAATGTGATGTAAATATTGTAGTGTATAGCTTACTGCAATGTAATACTTGTTTTTAGCGAATTTCCCATATAGGGAATAAGCTATTACCGTAGTACTCATGGTAAGACCTGGACGCGGGACCGATTTTTTTTTCGTTTTGAGGTCCCTAGAGGCCAAAAACACCATCCGTTCAAATTCATATATATATATATATATATTTATATATATATATATATATATATATATATATATATATATATATATATGTGTCCGTTAGCACGATAACTCGAGCAAAAATGATCCGATTTTGATGAAATTTGGTATAAACCTGTAAACCTACGTTTATTCGAACGAGTTCGCGATCCAGCATGATCGGACCATGGGAACGGGGGTTTACGGGGGGTTTTATGGTGTAAAAATAGGTTTTTCCCATTTTTGACCCAAAAAACATAAAATTTAGCAATTTCTATCCAAACCATTTTGTAGAGCTTAAAAAACAAATAATTTAGTATAATGAAGCGTTACTATGCGCCTAATGGTTACGGAGAAAATTCCAAAAAATTGTAAATTGAAAATTCCCATGTTATTCTTATGGAGAATAAGTAAACTGTTGTAGTTTGCTTGTTTGTGAACATATTTTGATCAAATTTGGAAAATGTTTTCATTTCTTACTAACTATTCACATTTTACAAAAAAAAAAAACAGTTTTACCCTCCTTGATGCAGCAAACCTAAGTACTTGTTAAACTAATTCTATTTAAATTGGGAATAAATGTTATATTTGTAAGTAGACATTTCAGTGTAACAAATCAAATCAGTCAAATGGAAATTCGCTTAGTCTGCAGGTTTGCTGCGGAGGGGGTATTATTTTATACTAAGAGCGAATATACTTGATAAACCTTTAACTACAACTTGTAGTAAAAGTCAATTCTTGTATCAGCTTCTTACTATAAATACTCGTATATATTTCTTCCTGGAAATAAATATTTCCATAAATATTAGACTCTAAGTTTAAGTTTCAGATTGAAAATGGTGGATGTAATACATTTTTAAGCCTAGTACTGAAAATATTTTGTAAATCTATATAAATAAAATTAGAGTTTTGTCTGTACATTGCTTAGAATAATGAACTTTTTGGTTATTTTTACATTTCATAGGTCAGAGAAACCGAATCAAACCTTATCTCAATTTCTGTCTGTCTGTCTGTCTGTCTGTCTGTCTGTCTATCTGTCATTCTCTTGGTAACGCTAAAATACGCACTTTATTACAACTACTCCTCAATAACTATAGCACTGTCCCGCCTGAAACTTATTTTCCAAATACTATACATATATGAGATGGTTTTAGACGTATTTCATCGAATATGAGACAGTTAGATATTTAACAGTAAACCCTTGAAAATCAAGTTTTTGTCGATTTTTGACGTGGAATTTCTGGAAGCCCATGTTAACCTTATGAGAAATGAAATTATTGAATCTTAACAGCTGTTTCAATTAAACAAGTTGGTTCTGTTCTGTGATGTTCAATAGCATTAAAGTTACAAGGATTACCAACAGGGTGCAGCACTAGCACTATTATTTCTTTTACATTTATGACAACAGCTAATTTGCAACCTGGAGGCGAGTGAGCGTAGCGAACGAGCTAACCTGAAGGCAAGTGAGCGTAGCGAACGAGCTAACCTGAAGGAAAGTGAGCGCAGCGAACGAGCTCCAACATACAGGTGAGTGAGCGTAGCGAACGAACTTCAACCAGGACGTGATTGAGCCATGCAAACGAGATCAGATAGTAAAAATAAAAGTAAGCCTACCGTTATAGGATCGACCGGCAGACACAGAGGTAATTTAACCTTTTATTGATTGTCATACCGATCCGGAACAACAAAAAACAACATAAAATGAAGCTATGTATAATAGTTTGGCCAGCATATCTTAAAATATGCAAACCAACTGCTGTTCTTTATATAAGAAGGTTTCAACTGAATATTATAAGATCCCCGTGCGTAGAACGGGTACACAGCTAGTACAGTATTAAAAAAAGACTAAAATTACAACTAATATTGTACATTTTCGTGTAAGTTTTGTACTGAAATTAGACACTGTTTACACTTTCTAAACTCAAATTGTAAAACCTTGTACTTTTGTAAACATTTGCATCATGTTACCACTAGAGTAGCCTTAATACATGTCCTTATTTAGATGTGAATAATCATATAAGCTTCGCACTGAGAGCAAATACTTGTCTAAACTTCATATCCTGAACGAAGTAGAGGGTAAAGAAGAAGACAGAGGGAATCTCATTTGACGGATGTAACCGCTGTGTTTGTTTAGCAGAACCTCGTTCATTTGGTCTGCAATAAAATTTTATTACTCTTCTTCTGATTGCAATAGGAAATATATATTTATTGTAAGGTACAGATCATTATTATAATCAGCATTTAAGTCACATATATTTGTAATTATGATTATTTAATTGATAATTTTTAAGACCGATTTTTCGTCTTTGCTCTTAACCATGCATTTCCATTATCATTAAATCGTACACATGTTTGTACTATATAACAACAAAAACCATTCATACTATAGATGAAAAGCTCATATTTCTTAAAGAAGGTATAAACATTTTTTTTCTAAAATGTTACAATTTTAGTTTTAGTGTTCTTGTAGAAAAATAGTACTAAGGTTCACCTCATTGAAAGTAATTAATGAAGTGACTGGAACACCTTTTCAGCAGGCTCCCTTTAACATGTTAGTCCATCAAGAAAATTAAGAGAGCGATTCAAGGTAAGGTGTTTGGGTGGGTAAGAAGTACTTTAGGAATTGAACAAATTAGGCTTAATTAAATCAGATATGCATGTTTTTAAATTAATTAAATTACCTCATACAAGACAACCTTAACATCTGGTCAATAGATGCAATAAATTAGTTTGTGTTTAATTAACTACTCAATGCTGTAAATAGTTTGAAAACTAAATTTCATATTTCCACTATTGAACAAACTGATTTTACAGGTTTTATATTGTTTGGCCATACCCTTTTACAAAGCTGGGTAAAGTTTTATAAAGTCGTTATAAATTGTCTTTTTACAAAAAAAATATTTAATTCTAACACAAGTTTTGAAAATTCGTTCAATAAGCATAATTATTGTTCAAAAGCTCATTGCTGGACTTTATTTTTCTTCAAGGCCTTTTTAATTATCTATTGTCATATTACTGAGTTTGACTTATTGTCTGTTGCATTTGTAATATTATTAAAAATTCCTTTTTATGAATGATTGATTATTGATTGTAAATTTTTTTTGTCAATACTTACACATTGGCTCGCTGCACATTCGTATCTGCATAAAGCAACTGATTGAAAACTCCCCTCCACTAATGAATTATAAATTGTGACTGATTACGTTCTCCCTGTTCATTTAAAATTCGTATGCAATTACTCAAAACGTTCAATTATTCTGCACCGATGCAAATTTCAATATTTCAGAACCTTTATTAATGTTGTCGCGGTGGTTTTGTGATACAACGACTTTAGCTATACACGATATAACATACTTGGTATTGATGGTTAAATTTATCTAACGAATTGCCAGTAACATATACAAAACTATCAATCTTATAAAACGATTTCATCCTTTGAAATTAATAAAGGGTTATTTGGGGTTTGCTTTTTAAGAGGTTAGTGGCCTCTTTAAACCTTGCATTTGCCCTTCCACATAGACTACAGTATCTGTGCGTGGTACGTATCCAGCAAAGCAAGGGGTGAGCCGGTTCAGTCCAAAGGTGAACTGTTGATAAAATGTTTCGGCAGTGAACAGGATCTAAACCCACGACATCGCTGCCTTGGGCCCGAAGTCCGCGACGCTACCAACTTAGCCACCGTCTCACCAAACATACATTGGTGGCTTACATTGGTTGGAAATGATATTTAACAACACAAAGGTCTTAGTCCATCTTTGGTTTTTAATATAAAATCACGGTAACAGCCAAGGAAGAACTGGATTATAAAAATCATTATTAGGTGGACATCACCACCACATGGTTTGTGGTAAAAATAATAAATGTGTGAATATCAATAACCGCTTGTTGCAAAGATTCCCGTTAAGTAAAAACACCCACTTATATCATTATCATTCTTATGAACCACCTTAAACACTATTACGGCGGGTTTCAATCCGGTGTATTTAACTTGCTTGCATTCGTAGACTTTCATTATTATTTCACCAAATTAAAAACCATTTTATAAGTAGAGCATTATTGTTTTAATGACCTCTTGAACTTATGTCAAAAAATAACACGCGCCCTGCAAAATGTTTTAGATTATAAACTATTAGAATACAAATTTATCTTGCAGTTATTTATAAGGCGATAGTATTTAACTCTTATTAACGTTATTGTACGTCCAAAGATGTGTGCATTCCGATACAAATTGGTTTTTACTTTAAAATCAGTTTTAAATGTTTTTAAGTGCGAGGTAGTTGTTTCTTATTATTCATTCTGGGTTTACGTACAAGACGAAGAGTAGCTACACAGGTTGTAAGCTCTTAAACGTAGATTTATCGCTGTATAATTCCCAGTGTCATGTCGGCCTGTTGCCCCTCCCCCTCCTCCCCCTCCCCCGTACATGTACCCCACAGTCAGCTGTTAATAACGACTGCCAGCTCTGCAGACCTAGGATATGCTAATGTCATTGTCACTGGTTCTTGTCTCCAAATTATCATTTGTGTTGTTAATGTCTTGAGAAGCTGTTAATGTCCTTTTAGGTTTGGATTTAACTTTATGTGTCTAGTATTTTGTAAATGGAGATCGTTAGTGGTTAGTGACACATGTAAAATTTATATTTAAATTAATATGGTTTCAAATATTTATACTCTTTCCAAGTATTGGGTTTTAAACATAGTTGACTTTATGAAACTAATTATATTATAGAAAGGCAGATGTTTTCTGACATTTGCTGAAAAACTAATCTAATTATTCTTTTTTTTGACTGAAAGTGCTCAAATCTTTTCCCTATTTTTTTTCTCTTTCGAAGTTGTGTTTGTCGTCAATTTAATGTTAGGTGTCTTTTTAAATGAAGTTTTATATAATTAACTTTTTTGGTTGATTTAACCAGCAGGTTCACTCGCACATTTAGTATAATAAAAATACGTTTTGACAAATGAAAAAAAATAGAACAGCAAGGAATTTGGCACAGATGTTGGGCGTACCTTTCTTTTGAACATACTAAAAGTCCTCTAACATTGAAGCTGTGCGACGGCAGCCATATTAAAAAATGGTGGCATATTTATGTATTTTTTGCTATGGTGGCTTTATTATTAGAGATACTAGAAAATGCTTTACGTACAAAATATTTATTCTATCTAAAAATACATTTTTTGTCATAATTATTTTTCTCTAAACCCAACAGTTTTTGAGTTATTTGCGAGTAAGTAGTATTGTGTAATTTAAAAATACTGTGTTACTGACTAGGACCCAGAATTTATCAAAAAATTTACAACGAAAAATGAAATTTTACTACATTAATAGTCTTTATACAAATTGATACTCTTTTTCCACTATGGGAGAACAATCACTATAGTCTAGTATGTGCAATGCATGATCCATAATGGAGGTTAATGTTTAATAATACAGCAGTCCTAGAGGACCTGACCCTGTATGTCAAGGCAATAATGATGATTAGCTGTTGGCAATGCAATACTAATTTGTACAGTGCAATATAATAGATACTCTATGTATATACACTATACACTTGCCAGTAATAAAAATAATAAAAAAATATTATAGTTGCATAATAGAATGTCTCCATGAAATTTCGTATTAAATACGATTTCCATTGATAGATTTTTCAATTAAATTGAATTAAAACATATATAACATTGTTTTACCTTCTAGTACATTCATTGACCATCGACATTTTATCCAAAATTGCTTTTAACATCAAAACTTTAGAAAATCTTTTGGCTGATAAAGTTTTTGAATAAACAAGTAAGCACTCGAACTCACATCGTTCCTATTATAATATAGCATATTTTTCTAAGATGATAAATATACTTGATAGTTCATAAGCATGATTCATTGCATGAATGAATACTAAAGTAAAAGTTACGTCACTTTAAAGTTTTCTTGCATTGCTAACTGACTATAATACTTTTGACTATTGATACAAATAGATATTCCATTCTCGTGTTAAAGCTTTCGTCAGTTTTTAATCAAAGTCGTGGTAGATTTGAGCCACAGACGGATGTTAGTGATTTAAATTACTAATTTATGTCGAATAAACGATCTTCTTTACCTATTCAAAACTGATGACACGACTTATTGTGAGCTATAACAACTGTTGTCAGCAAATAGCTTATAAAATATAATTTTAGACACTAGCGCATTCTGTAACTGACTCACACGACTATGTTTTTTTCGATAAAAAAACTAACGACATCTGGTGCTGAGTAGATCACCATACTGCATAATCAAATATTTAAATAGTCAATGTCAACATTGAATTATACTACATAGCTTCAGTGCCTTCAAGTCAACTGCCGCAAAGTACAGATTGATCCTATATTGCGTTAGGAATATGCAGGCGCAAATATGGATTCACAGGTTTATGACTACTGAGCACCAAGTCTATAAGTAGATAGATAATTAAAAAAAATATAATAGACATACAAATTAGAAAACCCTAGTCTTAGTACAATTTTTTCCAAACAAAGTTAAGGCTTATCAAGTTTTCTGATATGCATCTAAGAAGTAAGAAATTACATGTTCAATGGTTTATTGCATAATATAATAGTCTATTTCTTCACTGATAAATTAAAAAAACAAATGCTAAGGCAACAATTTAAAAACACTACAAATAATGTGAGTTTAAGATTTTTTAACAGATAAAGATGATAAAAACCAAAACCCTTTAAATAAACGTAGGGAAATGAAAACAATATAAAGTGGAATATAAATTAATGTAAATCTAAACTGTTCATGGGTAAATATGACAAGTTAAAATGTAAACTCACCATTTAACAGGGATTGGTATTGAGAACCTCCAAATAAGCTAGAAGGGATTGAGAAGGAGAGATTCAAGAGGAATGTCATCAGTTGGAGGTGATGCGGAGATCTCTGTGTTGTTTGTAGGTTAAACCTCTGTGGCATGGTAATGTTTTATTGCTCTGTGTCGTCCCATCCCTCAGAATACTTCAATATGTTGCATTCCCCATTTTATATTAAATTTAAATCAGGCTATTGTAATAATATAACGTTGTTATTTATATTAGAACATTTTAAATGATTCAATTCTCAACAATAAGTAGAATAAATTGTTTTAATTTTGGTGTTTATTTAATTGTTTCATTTCAAGTATGAAAAAATTTATATTTGTATTTTTTTCATGAAACCACAGGTATTCACCAAGGTTTTAAGAGA
Organism: Macrosteles quadrilineatus; assembly: GCF_028750875.1. Taxonomy (NCBI): domain Eukaryota; kingdom Metazoa; phylum Arthropoda; class Insecta; order Hemiptera; family Cicadellidae; genus Macrosteles; species Macrosteles quadrilineatus. Next base: position 77,494,392 of record NW_026542598.1, on the reverse strand, counting down.
TACATAATGTAAATTTGAAAATAGTTGACATTTGAATTGTATTATTTATAGAAATATGTTCCCTCCGAAATTCTTCTCAATACTATTTCAAAAGGTTTTCCTTCGCTTTGAAAATGTTATTTATCCATCATTATCTATAAATGAGGAAGATTCTTTTACACCTTAATGGAGTAGCCATTATTTCAGACTTAAAATAAAATATGTCTTTACACTTAGAACATACGTTTGTTGTTTTTGTTAAAATCTAATTTCTAATTGGTAATATTTGTCTTGCGTTTTCTAGGTTTCAAAATGAATGTTTTTCAAATTTTTACAATGATGATGAAAAAGATCTTTCTAAACCAAAATTGATTACTAGTCTTATATCTTAATATTTCTCATTGAAACATTGGAATTCCAACCTTCATATTTGAACATAATTTTTTTTTCCATTTAAAAGGAACTATAATCACTGAGTTGGAAGGTTAGTTAGCAAGAGTATTCTGACCACCCTGAAAGTCCATTTGTGAAATGAATCCAACCTTTTCATTACAGAATATTGGCCACGACCTCGTTCAAATATCAGCCTCTTTTAAAAATACAAATTTTTAAATAATTCTTTTTACTTTCAATAAATTACTGACTTACTTTTTAACATGTTGTTCTCTAATAGGTTGTTTTTAAGTTTAACGATTAACTGTTCGTGGAATGTAAAAAAAGAATAACTTATTCTTTTATTGCGTTATGAAAACATGTAGGAAACCAAATGTAAGTACTCAAGTACTGAACTCTCTTCAGACATTTTTTCTTGTCTGATACGTAATTTCCTTTTTAGGTGTAATAAAACTTTAAGAAAAGATGTAGGCCTAATATGAAACAGAAAAATTATATAACTATAATATTATTTTAACTGATTTACTCACCATCTTTTTAGAATATGTAGTATTCTCAGGATTTGAAGATCATCTTGTTTCTTAAATATATAACACCAAATTGTTGATTTTTAAAACTTTATTTTAAGCTTTATAGTAAAACATCATTACTTCTCTAAAAAAAAAAATAAAAAAACTTATCAATTTATATAGTTTCAAATCTGTATAATATTGGATTATAAATAATTTAATCGCTATTAATATTTATCAATGTACTAATGCTTCTAACAAAATTGAAAGATGCCCTATTTTTTGGGCGGTATTTTTAGTTACCAAAATTGTGAAGGTTAGCAATAATTACCTAGGTGTATTTAAACCATTGCACCAGGAGGGTTATACATCTCCGGCTTAACGTAGATTTATCGCTGTATAATTCCCAGTGTCATGTCGGCCTGTTGCCCCTCCCCCTCCTCCCCCTCCCCCTACATGTACCCCACAGTCAGCTGTTAATAACGACTGCCAGCTCTGCAGACCTAGGATATGCTAATGTCATTGTCACTGACTTGTGTCTCTTAAATTACCATTTGCACTTAGTTTCACATTAGTAACAGTTTTAATTTCCATCAAAACCTAATGTGGTTCTAAACGTTTTTTCCTTGTATGTTTAAAATCACCTTTTCTTTACTTAAACAAATATGCAAAGTTTTTATATTTTATATCGTCGAGAGCAACTATCTGAGAGGTTAAAGTTTGGTTAAAGACAGCAATTTATATACAACCAAAACGTAAATTTACCCAGAAAAGGTCTATAGTCTAAAGCTTTTGCTACAAGAACGCAAGTTATAACAGTTGTTACTACTACAACGTGAGTAATAGTCGTTCGTTGTTGTTAGGACAACGTCATAAGTAGCAATTGTTCAGACTAAAACATCACAAGTAGCAGTTGCTCCAACTAAAACAATAGAAGTAACAGTTTTTTATACTGCATCGTCATAAGTAGCAATAAGTAGCAGTTGTTCCGACTAAAACGTCATATAACATTTGTTCTGATTACAATGTTAGAAGTAACTGTTTTCTCCTACGACATCGTCACCGATAGCAGTTCTTCCTGCTACAACGCCATAGGTTGCAGTTTTCCTGTTATACCTTCATAAGTAGCAGTTATTCCTACTACACTGTCAGAAAGTAGCAGGTTAACCAGCTACAACGTCATAAGTAACAGTCATTTCTAATGCATCGTCATAATTTTCAGATTTCCTACTGCAGCATCGGCAGTAACAGTTGTTTTTACTATAATGTAAGCACTTTAAGTGGTTCCAAATACATAGTCAGAACTAGCAGTTGTCCCTGCTATAACGTCAGAACTAGCAGTGGTTTCTACTACAACGACAGAACTAACAGTTGTTTCTAATACAGCGTCAGAACTAGCAGTTGTTCCCAATAAAACGTCATAACTAGCAGTTGTTCCTAACACAACATCATAACTATTAGTTGTTCCTAATACAACGTCAGAACTAGCGCAGTTGTTCCTAATACAACGTCATAACTAGCCGGTGTTCCAAATACATCGTCATAACTAGCAGTTGTTCCTAATGCAACGTCAAAACTTGCAGTTGACCCTATTACAACGTCATAACTAGCAGTTGTTCCTAATGCAACATCAAAGCTAGCAGTTTTCCTAATACAACATCATAACTAGCAGTTGTTCCTAATACAACGTCAGAACTAGCAGTTGTTCCTGATACAAAGTCAAAACTAGCATTTGTCCTAATGCAACGCCATAACTAGCAGTTGTTCCTAATACAACGCCATAACTAGCAGTTGTTCCTAATACAACGTCAAAACTAGCAGACAGACTATCAAGCAAAATGTCAGTGGTAGTAGATTTTTCATACTACGTCAGCAAACAATGATGGCGACCAGCGCTGTAGACAATGCCTCTGTTGTTCAACTACAATAGGCAGCTGGCCCTGATAGCACGTATATAATTCATTAACCGATTGTCCGATGTATTGAGGGGTGATTGTATATGTACAGGTGATGTAGGGGACTTGTTGCAGCCCCGTACTATCACCTGCCCCCCTCTCCACCCCTCTAACACACACAGACACACTAGTCTGCTGTACCAGTAATCTTATTTTAATCACAGTATTAGAGGGCCCTTGTTAAGCCCAGTCAATAAGTGTTGTATTGAGCGCAGGTTAGGATTAACGCTGTTAACTGTTACAGGGATTAGTGTGGTGTAATTCACTTCACGTAATTGTTAATTACAATGGCAGTTAGTTAGTCAACAATGTGGCATTTCAACATCTATTGGATGCTTGTAACAATATTTTCAAAAATTTAAATTTCTACCTGTTGTTTTACTATTGTCTTGCAATAGTTAGGGAAAATGGCAGTAGTTTAGAACTGCAGCAAAAACTCCTATTAATACAATAACGTTTGAAATTTTCACCTTAGATTGCAGTTCATACTGAGATGTATGTTAATATTACTAAACTATATTATTTTTTTAAAAATATAGCAAAATTTGAAAAGAGTGTGCGACGTATCAGCCAATGTTAAAAATACAAGAAATGATTCAAATTTGATTTATTTTTTAAAGCGATATAAAATGGTAATATAATGCATTTTTAGTGCTGTTAAGTAACTTAACAACGTCATACTGTCCCAAACCTAGTATTGTTGTTACCTAGTAGTTTTTTGAATAATGTCAAATTGTAGTAAACAATTTTAGAGTTTTTAAATATTTTAAAATAGTGACTTAGGTTTAGAATTTGGTTGACGAATTTATGACAGTAAGTAGCTTTGATGTTTGTAACAAATGTTTTAACTATTACTCCTTGCTAATTTGTATAAATGTATTTCATCCAGGCCAGTCTTTGCAGGATGATGTGGCCAGGCTGTATAATGTACGAGAAGACACGATCCATTAAGGCGTTAAATGTTTAACGAGCAAAAGAGCGCTGTAGTTCCTAGCCATCTCAGAGAGGTATAAAACGAATACTTGTACATTATATGCAGTCTAACATAGAGAAAAGATTTACAGTAGTCACACGGTTTTGTGTATACAATTGATCAATATATCCACCATATTATTTTCTTTATTGAGATCCAGGTAAACTAGCGTTTAAATATATTTTTTTATAAAAATAAATCCCAATTTTGGATTTTTATTGAAATTTGTTAAATTAATCCTTAGGATAAGAACTGAGAACCGGTCTTATAGTTGTCATGACGTACACAGGACTTCAAGATGTTAATAATATAAAAAGTGAGTAAAAAGCAATAAATTAAATATAATAATAATATGTTAGGCAGTTTAGAGTTCAATTATCAATAATTATAAAATATTGAGATGTGTACGCGACGTAGGTGCGTATATTAACCCAAATATGAGTGAGAGATGATTGTTGACTGTTGTGAGATGATTACTAAGATCAGCTGGTTCATCAGGCATGATCATTTATTTTAAGCCCAATGATCAGAAACAGCTGGGTCCGGTTTCGAACCATAAAAAAGCTACTGGCTTTTCTCAGGATCGAACCTTTTGATTGTTAGGTGAGCACTATAAGCACTTAGCTACCCAGTCAGTTTACAGGGTTACAAACTAGAATAGGTGAATTCGGAAGGAATTTTTAGCTTAAATTTAAATGTTGGTTTTGTAATTAATTTTAGGATACTGGACTAGACAACCCATATAGGACCAGCAGAGGCCACTTTTTATTTGAATAGAACGTAGTCAAATGAGCTACTCTTAGGATGTGATAGTGTAACAATAATGAGCTATATTTTTTTTCTTTTGACATTGAATATTTTTGTGAAATAAAGGATATTATTTATTTCATCAATTGTCCTATACTTTTGGCTTAAAAGCTCAAAAGACGTCAGAAATTGACCTCAACACATTCCGCAACTTGCTCAATTCACGTTGTTTTGTATTAAATCTGGCTGCAATTTTAACATAGAAAAAGGATTCACCACTATTGGTAGCAACGTAATGAAGATTTCATCAAATTAAAATAAAACTAACAATGCATTTACAAACAACATATGTTTAAGCCCACCAATTTATTACAGTCCCCAATTGATAGACAGATGCACGTAATTTTCTGGTCCACTAATACAGTTGATGGGCGTTACCATGATTGTTTCACAGGTGTATTTGTACTGATCAGCTGTTGTGTTTGATAATTACCTGTGTGTTTATGTAGGGGTGGGAGAGAGGGATGTGCTGCCAGCAGTGTCTTCCCAGGGGTAAATGGTACTGCATTGCACCATCAAGGGGTGACAAAAAAGTAATAGTTGTGTCGTAAAATAACATTTTTAAACTTTACGATTATGGTTTAAAAATAAATTTAAGTAAGTAAAAGTAGTTTATAGTGGAAATTTACCATTATAGATACAACCTATACAACTAAAGCAGTCAAAACCATGACCAATGAGAACTCAATAACTCACAACAAGTTGTGGAAACTATTAGCAGAGCTTTGGTAGGACAAGTTTCCCAATAGCTACTGTATTATCGTTGGTGGCACGGTAGGACCTAGACCCGGGACCGATTTACTTATCATTTTGATGTCCCAAAAGACACAACCACAATGTATTCCAATTTTATATTGTCAAACTGTAGGTGTTGATATAACAGAAAAGGAATCAATTGTGTTAGTATCATCTTTCTTTCTGTCAACGTATTTTTATTCATGTTTGATGATATTTACGTAAAATAGTTGACAATTTGAAGGTTTGCATTTCTACAGTAAAATAAGTTTTTTCATAGAATTTTTTTATTCCAACTTGATTTTCCAAATCGTAGTATAATCATAGCATTTATAAAATGATTTAGACTCCCTACAAAATTTCAATTAAATCCATATAACACGTAATTTACGATGAAATTCAAATAAAAAAAAGTGCTAAATCAGTGAAAATTTACACACACACACACATTTTTCTTGTAGGAAAAGATAGCACATTTTTTGCACTATACAAAAATTATACGGGATAAGAGAAACATTTATGAGAAAAGTTAAATGTTAAATTTAAATTTTTTACACAGCACTCCCTACCCAGACATAACGCCGCATTAACTTAACCTTACTCAGCATTAAGCCAAAATATTACCGGATGATGGAAACAATTTACGGGCTTTTCCGCGGGAGCAGGGAAGCGAGCGAAGTTTGGCGGGAAAAGTTTAATTATTAGTAGGGAGCCAAACCGAGCGTGAAGATGTCCGGTGCATCTCTCTATTGTAAATGAGAAAACTTGCGCTTCCGCAGAAGAGCGGCTGGCTGCACACATCAGCTGGGCGTCAGCTGGTCTTCGGGGTGTTAATAAGCCCGGGAGATGTTACACATTGGTGTTTGATATAGATAGTGATCTATAGGAATGTAGTAGTGGGGAAGATAAGTAATTATTGATTAAGTGTAATATAAAGTAAGGTTCATTCATATAAGGTTGAATAACCCTATAGTAATTCTAACCTTAGTCCTTCAATGTATTTAGTTGTATCTCGTTCGTAAACATATACAAGATATCCACATATCAACGTTCAACATACATGGACAGCATAACCATATATAACAGATTAATGTTTGACATCTGCTATAATAACTTATTTCTACCTAACTGTTGGTCACGAAATGAACGTTAAGCCAAATTCTGTAGTAAAATAATGGTGAAGTCTCAAAATTAGAATTGCTTCATTCATCAGATTTATCTATTACAACAAAATCACCAATTACCCAAGAAAAAATATTACAAACTTTTACTTTACAACATCAAAGGACACAATATGTAATAGCCTTTATATTGTATACAAGTGCCATAAATCCGCCGATCTTGCAGCCATTAAACCTACCCTAATGGATAATACCTTCCATGCATAACTAAGCCACTTAAGCTGTGCAACTGGCGGAAATTAGCCTGGATCATGGAACCTGATACACGCCATACTTAAATTATTCAGGTGCACATTAACATTAGGAGCTTGCAGGGCTTCTGAACGTGTTTTGTTCTGTCCAAGGGACTAAAATGTGGTAAAAATGAATTAACTTGTTAATTCCAGCATCTAGGGTATATATCCACTGCCTTTTACATACCATGACATACTTTGAAGTTTGACATTTTTATTGAACACCATAATCTTTTTAAGACAAAAACTGTTGTAAGTTTACTTTAATGTCCAGTATTTACTGATTACAGTCTATTTATTACCTTAAGAGTTCATCTTCAGAGTTTAAATTGACAAAATTATAGATTATTGTTTATTTCAATAGCCCCTCGTTCCTCATGTGTTTTACTACCTCGAATTCGAATCTCGGTTTGGACCTAAGGTGGATATTTTCACCAAACCCCAGTGTAAAGTGCCTATTCACGTACACCTGTAGCGCTACATGCGGTGGCCGGAAGGCTGTTTATTATTTCAGCGTGTGTGTTTTCTCCGCAGTCTGCAGTACATTATTGATGGTTCCACGGTCGACTACCTTGCTGCTCGTCCCTAGAGGATACATTCTCGCATCAACAAATACGTCAAAATGTTATGTAATTTTTAATATTTGGTTTTTCCGACTTAATAAAATAAAGAGCCATCAAAAAGGTATTTGACACACTTTTGGTAAATACTTCAATTGATGAAATTCTATATAAGATGAAATATGTAATAAGGGACCTGTACGCAATTTGCTCAGTTTAGTAGAGCCCAAACCTTGTTTCAGTGACAAAATGAACCCAGTGCAACACCCATTTACCTTTTCAATATTAATACCGTCACTAGTTCGATTACAAGTAAAATTGTTTCTTGAAACAGAGGTAAAATTTTCCTAGAAAAGAATGATTAAAATGAGTGACAATATCATTCCCTAAAAACAAAAAAAACAAAAAAAACTCAAAGTCGTAGCTGGGAAAAATTAATTTTACCCAACAGAGTCAAAACTAGTACAATGGATACTTAATATTTTAAGAACTTTTAATTTGTGACTATATATGAGAAAAATGTATCCATGGACCAGAAGATTTCTTAAACATTGAATCCAACACTTTTATTGCATTAAAAGGGATGTTTTCTTTGACTTTATATGCTCTTGAATTTCACCCCATTCCATTTCATTGCATTTCTTTGCTTCTTGATCATGCTTGTTTTTATAAAGCTCCTGCATACTGTATAACACAATGTAGAAACACTGGATGTATATGGTGTTGAATACCATCAGCAAATTTTCATACTTATAATTGATTTTAAAAATAATTATTTTGCCTAAAAAAATATGCTTGTAAGATAAATAACTATATAATTTAACGAAGTACACTGAAATTTACCCATCTAAAATTGAATTAATTGGATTTTATATAAATACTAGCTGACCCGGCGAACTTCGTATCGCCTAAGTTATAGGTTTCCCCTAAGACAGACCGATGGAAAGAAAGTACCGTTACGTTTAATTTTCAAGATGATCTCGTTCGCATCGCTCAATCACGTCCTGGTTGAAGTTCGTTCGCTACGCTCACTCACCTTTGGGTTGGAGCTCGTTCGCTACGCTCACTCACCTTTAGGTTGGAGCTCGTTCGCTGCGCTCACTTGCCTTCAGGTTAGCTCGTTCGCTACGCTAACTCGCCTCCAGGTTGAAGTTCGTTCGCTACGCCCACTCACCTTTTGGTTGCAAATTAGCTGTTGTCATAAATGTAAAAGAAATAATAGTGCTGCACCCTGTTGGTAATCCTTGTAACTTTAATGCTATTGAACATCATAGAACCGAACCAAATTGTTTAATTGAAACAGCTGTTAAGATTCATTAATTCCATTTCTCATAAGGTTAACATGGGAAACTCCAGAGCCACGGGGGCGGAGCCCTTTTAAGAATTTCGAAACGGGAAATAGTTTACGTCCGATTCGCATACCTACAGAATTTACACACCAAATTTCATAACGATCGGTGAAGTCGTTCCGGAGGAGTTTGCAGACAAACACTGTGACACGAGAATTTTATATATTAGAAGATTGAGGAAAACATTTTTCAACCAACAACATTTACAATTCTCGAAAAGAAAACTGAAGTAATTGAACTGCCACAGCTTTTCCGTTAATCATAAATACCGTATTTAAATTCTCTTCAACCAACTTTACCAAGGTAAAAACCCTCACATAAAGCTGAGCTCGGCTGTTTCCCGCTGAAGTTAACGCTCTGCACTGCAATAAAGCTGGAACGATTCTGATTGTAGCTAAATATTTAAAGAAACAGAACGAGCTTTTGCTCTCGCCCTGCTGGGATAGCCTCCCTTGACATTACTAGGTACAGTATAGCTTTATAAGTGGCCAAAAACGCAATATCTAAAATAACTTTTGACTAATGAAGTGAAAATTGTTTTTTTTTTTAGTTTGTATAGTGAAATAGCTAAGGAATTTTGTTTAAAATAGGCCTAGTTCATTATTTTAAGGTCCATTCCATAGCGATGCTTTAGATAAATGCAATAGCTATTTATTATTAATTCGATAGTTAAAAACTTAACCCAGGGAACTTTTATTAAAATTATTTTGTGAGAACCACAATTTAAAATTAAGATTCAGCAGGAATCTAAATTACATAACCATAACATACTCGGTGTGATCGAATTGTTCTTATTAAGTTTAGGTTTAAATTCCGTAATAATTTATAGGATACAATAATTTAAAACATGTAAGCTTCCATGTTAAAATATTGAACTGTTTTTTTCATGCATAGTTCTCAAATTATACAAAGACTTGTATTTCTTTAGGTACATATGATTTTCTGAAACAAAGGCAAGTGGGCTAAAAACTGGAAGCTGCATCTAAACTCCCTGAACAAAGTATCTATCTGGTAAAAATCTATTTGTAATTAGTGTGATTTGGTTTCGACATAAATTTATCCTTTGCCTCAACACGCACAATATTTATCTATTGTTAAAATGTGTACATTAAAACATCTTTAAATCATACCACACTGTTACCACTTTATGTCATCTCATCAGCATCAACACATTTTATTGATTAAAATACTTAATCGAGTGCTATTCCGTGATTTGTGTGTTTATACTTAACCATTTTCCAATTTAGCTTAACTGAGTAATCATAGCATTGAACCAGCGCCGATGAAATCCAATCAAGCTGATTGGACTGAGCTCATCAACCCTAATGCGCTCCACACATTGTGATATCATTACTAGTGATAAGGTGCGATATGAGTGAACACTGAGCAATCACTTAGAGCACAGCTGATTGTATACAACATCTGGTAGCTCCATATGGCATGCTAACTACAGCTGTTGCTCCACCGGCAAACACCAACATCAGCTGATCCATAGATACTCTCACAAAATGTTAACAATGTTCTAGATCATTGTCTGTTGATATTGGTTAATTAATTAACATGGTTGCTGCAAAACCCAATATTTTCCGTATGGATTTCAATATTTATACAAATTGTAGTGTTATAAAACTATCGAAAACTGTATTTACATGAGTATAACTAAAGGAAGAGTGATTTATTGACCATACATACAAATCTATGACCCATTTTACAGTATCCGAAATCCAAAGTTAAGACCAATTAAACTGGAATCTGTTTACACGCAGATTGGCAATATTAAAATTGAAAGGGGTTATAAAAAGGGTAGTAGTAAAAATGCCTAATATTTTTTTAAATTTAATATTTTCAGAAAACATTACATTTACTTTGCAAAAAAAATGTCAGTTTATTATTTTGTAAAATGGTCCTCAGTTTAGTGGGCAACTGTAAGAAAGTACCACGAGTTCTTAATTTTGGCTTCATTAAAATGTATTTTAATTTAATTTCCTCATTTTTTTTTACTTATACTTTTTGCACTGTATGCAGAAAAATATAATACTTGATATATTTCTAAATAATACGAATATAATAAATAACTTTGCTGAACTATCTCTGAATAACGGTTTTATGATGAAATAAACCACAAATAAACTCATCAGTATTTTTCAGAAATAAAAAAACATTCATTCATTCAGTTCGACTAAATAATTTCGACAATATGTAAAAATGGCATTAAAATTAAAGAAAAGTTAACTAAACAAATCATGTATACATACACTTGTTATACGCATACTACAGTGTAATTATGTAAAAGTATCCAACTAAGATATTTCCTCAAAGATGGGACTACAAATAGGGTCTACAATACACACAGAGACATACAATTTACTTTTCCTCCGGAATGAAAGGTAGGATACCCTCATCTCCTGGGGTAATGAGGCAGTTTTCCACTGACGATATTTTCAAAGGAGATTTTCCTCTTTGGGAAACAGTCCACAGTAAAATATTTAATAAGGAGCCGCGCCAGCCTCTCCAGCCGCCCTCCTTTTAGAATATCTTTCCCATTTATGAAATTGCCCTAGTAGTTCAATAGAGCTTGAAAATAAATTTCATTACACTCATGAAATTGTTGTGGTGGACTTTGGAATAAAAGTGCATCTCCGGTAAAAAAACCTGTGTATCAAATTATCAATAATTAATTATGTATTTACATTTTGGTCAGCAAAACGAATTTAAAATGTTGTAAATAACTATGCATTTGAAATTTTAACTTGTAGTAAAATAAAATAAACGGTTTCAGCAATCTGACACATACTTTCTCCCACTAGCTTGTCAACAATTTTATGATGAGTAAGTGGTGGGAGTAACTATAATATTTTATAAGGAATATGTCTAAAGTTGCAATAATTTTTGAACCAAAATTGTTTCAGCAATGGGGGTTGCACTATTTTTTTTTGTTATTAGGGCCATAAATTAATTTTAATCAAACCCAGCATTTCCCCTATAATCAGATTTTTTGTTTGTTATGGGGTTTATATGGGAAACTAACATTATTTGCAATAACTTTTGAACAGCAATTTTTACGGAAATAGGATTTGTACAATTTTGTTCAGTATTTAAAGGAATATAACGTACTAAATTTATACAGTAAAATTATATATAGTTGTTAAATTATTATAAAGAAAACCTGATCATCAGATATTTTAGGGCAAAACTGTTTGTACAAAGACGAAATTGTCGTTTCAGTACTTAACTCTACATTTAAATTACTTTATGCTAAAAATGGCATTCAAATAAACGAAACGAATGACACAAACATTCAGTTTTAACAGTAAACTAGTTTTTTAATCAGAACATTATTCAAGCCTAATGTTGTAGCGTTGGGGTCAAATGAGAGTTCCACTGACGCATTCAGTTAAATATTTAGTTGCCTACCGTATCACATTGCTGGAAATGGACTCTCCTAACTCCTCCGGGGAACATCGACCGCTTGAATCTGAGGGCAGATTTCAACCCTGTACAACCCCAGTGTTATCGTAGGTTTGGCAAAACACTAGGAAACATTAACATATAAACAAAAATACCCCCGCCGCAGCAAACCTGCAGAATAAACGAATTTCCATTTACCTGGCTGGATTTTGACTAAAATATTCTCTGAACATTTTCAGATTTATTTCCTATTTAAATAACATTAATTTTAACAAGTTCCTAGGTTTGTTGCTACAGGGAAGGTATGGAGGTGTGTTTTGATTGAAATCTCGATAGATTAGTATGAAATAAACCAAGTATCCAAGTATCCAAGTAAGTATCCAAGTTGACAGATTTTATTCAAATATGTCCATAAACAAGCAAACTACAACTAACAGTTTATTGATTCTCCATAAAAATTACATGGGAACTTAAAATTTAATTTAAAGTTTTTTTAATTACCTCGGCAACCATTAGGCATAAAACAACGCTTCAATATGCAAAAATATTTCTTTTTTAAGCACTACAAAATGGTAAAAACATAAAATTTTACAGTCAAGAATGGGAAAAACAAATTTTTACCCCATAAAACCCCCTATACACCCCCCGTTCCCTATATTTGCCCCGTTCCCATCATCCGATTATGCTGATTCGCGAACTTAGGTTTACACGTTTGTACCAAATTTCATCAAATTCGGATAATTTTTGTCTTAGCTATCGCGCTAACATCATACATAAATATATATATGACGGAATGTTTTTTTGGCCTAGGGGACCTCAAAATGAAAAAGTAAATCAGTCCCGTGTCTAGGTCTTACCATGAGACCTATGGTAATAGCTTATTTCCTACATGGGAAATTTGCTAATAAGAATTATGATTACTGACTCGAAAATAAAACTGGCCACGGAAATACTGATTGATGGTAAATGTTAATGCTAACATCAAAATGTCAATATATATTTTTTAGAATGCATCTGGTTTGGGCTCACTAGAAACACCCATAGGAGACTTATAAAAGTTGGATCTACACTTTGTATTAACATGGCAATGATTCTATCTAAATATTAAATAAGCATAATTTTCTATGTCGTTGAGATAATATCTACTCGCCCTCACCTATAAAATCTTGATAGCAAAAAAAAAAACACTTTATGCGAAATTAAATTAAATAATTGTAGATATTCCAAATGTATTTTATTTTTAGAAAACCATTATGGATATAAAAGAACCTTTGTAAGGATTTAAAACAAAATACCCCATTGAATGTGTTCTAAACCAACTAATTAATTTTTTAAAACAAAATTTTCACGAGATATTTTGTAAAATAAACTACATTGGTTATGGAAACTGAAAAACAAGATTAATAAGGGTTTTTTTCACTACTCAAAGTGTTTTTTGCTAATATTTTCTGTGACACAGTAAAAAAAACGGACATTATTAACATATTAAACCTACATAATAAAAATATAACAACAGTTATATTTTTTTTACTTCAATACAATTAGAATTTACATAGATTTTTACCTAACTGCCTAACTGACTGTATTTAGCAACGTATTTTAAACACCTCAAATAGGAATCCACAACAGTATTTAAGATTAGGAATTGAAAAAGTAATGTATTAACAGGGTATTTACATTACATACGGTATATATAGTCATTTAATATCTGTTGTTTTTGTTGGATATCAGTATATAGGAATGAGTGGTTGTTAGGCTCCACTCGAATATAACGAGTTTCTCTTTATGTGAACACCGGAATCAATGAACATCTGTGGAATGAAGCGGAGTGGAGTTAAATATTGATAACTAGGATCCTCTCACCCCTTCCTACCTTCTCTTGTATCCAGTCTCTATGAGAACACTGAAGGATTGTTTTGAAATGTAATTGTTCAAGTTGGAAATAAACAGGCATATAATTATAACGTCGATTATAATATTTTTAGCCAACACGTAAAAGAACCAATTAAGAAACATTTCTAATCTCAATCCAAAACCTCATCTTATTGCTAATTTTTTTGTGAGAAATTTTGCCTTTAATTTTTCAAGTATTTTATTTCATTGTTAAGCTTTTCTTTAGGTTTTAAATTTTGATAGTCCAATCTTAAGAATATTATGTTGGAAAAATATTTATATACATTTGAAGTTAAATAAATAGTATGGCTTCATTGGAGGAGAACCATTATTGCTGAGTTGGTAAATTATTGTATATCAATTTTTTTTTATATCGTTGCACAGAATAGAAGAGGAGTATTCTCCTATATAGTAACTTTACTATATAGGAGGATACTATGAAAAGTAATGATAGAATGAAAATATATACTATGAAAAAAAACTGTTCTTTTCAGTGATGCGTTGTAACTTATATGCATGTTCAATAGGAATCAAACCAAAGTATGAAGAAAAACATCCAGTCCTGTTAGTGGCAATGTACAAGCGTGTAAATTATACATGTTTTGTTGTAAATGATCTCGTTTTTATGTACAAAACATATAAAGCAAGTTTTACTTGACTCTTCTGTATATGGTAAGGATTGTCTGGTAAGGTATGTTTAGCTATTATTTGTCATAAAACGCAAACCTGTTCTGTCAAAATAAATTAAGAAAAAATTAGTCTACATAAATAAAAAAAATTTACTTAGTACATAGCAACAATACTAGTAGCAAATGGCAGAACCCACTAGATTAAACAGAACCAAGTATAACTTTCTCCCACAAAAAACTGTTAAAAGCTTTCAATACAGCTCTCCGACTCCCGGCACAAAAAATGAATGGAATTGCCTTCCGCCAGCTCAGAAGCCCCTCGCGGTAAAAAACCGTAAGGTATCAAATCCACCGGTGTTGAAGCGGAAGCGGTAGCGGTTGTCGGTGCCAGGTGGTCTACAGTCTACAATCTACCTCCAGACTTAGACCCAGACAGGCACGTGGGTGCCACGTGTCATGGGGGGGGGGTAGGTAAAAGGGGGGGGGGTAGAGGTAGAGGAAGGTGACTACAGGGCGTGACCCGGGGGTGAACTTATGGCTTGACGAAGTGGAAGTGATAGCTGCTAAAGTGGGCTCTAGAGCTTGGACAATTGAGGACTTTAGAATTTCAAGGTGGAAATCTCATCAATGAGGACTATCTGCTGACATTTTTGTACTCAAAAAAGTGGATAGAGTTTTGTGATTTTTCGTGTATTGATACTACGAGAAAGTTATTTTTTTATTTTCTTGGTTCTATGATGATTCATATGATTCAAAATATTCCAAAGTAACTGATATTTTTTGGGGTCGGCTTGTGCAAAAGTTAGTATACACATCTGTTTAGGTTTGTACACATCAGGCATGTATCAGTACCGGTTTGGAGCAATATGTAGCTAAGTTAGATTAAATGTATAAATGGCTACAAATTCAACATGAAAATGGAATCTCTACGTATAGTGCAAGTTCTACTTGTATTTCACAATAGCGTAGGGTTATAAAGAAAAAGATTTGAATGGAACTTTAGTTGTAAGTGCAATTTTTGACATGTGATGTCTGATTCAACACAATAACTGTTAACGTAGGATCAATAGATTAATTGAAGGTTTAAGGCTAAAAAGAAAAAAATAATGCTTCAACAACCTTCAAATATACCCCCAAATGTGTAAATAAAAGGATATTTTACTGTGATTCAGGAAGATCCAAAAATTTTCAAAGAATATATTCAAAATTATAGCTTCATCACTTGATGGCTTATAAATGCATTAACAACCTTTCCGCAAAAACAAAAAAGTACAGTAACATTACACATTATAAATTTCAGATTAAACACAATGTGTTTTGTGTAAGTTTCTCTTTAGAGCTAGTCTGCTTGCTCATTGCAGATCTTCTGTTTTTGAGTAACATGAACACATCAAGATCCCCAATTCGCTAATTTGATTGTTGATAAAATATTCCACCTAATAAAAATTACAGCTTATTAATTATTTGGCTCTAGGTGTCCCTCTGATGCGCTATATAGTACTGTTGAGCTATTAAAAGTCTTGATGGTTTATTTTTATTTTCAGTATTTCCACAATCGAATCTAAACACATTCAAATAAGAATTTTTTTTATTTGGGAACAAAGTAGATAGCCTTTTTCTTAGTTAATGTGTCAGAAAAAGAAACCAATGTAAACTGAAAATTAGTTCAAATTTTACAATCTGAGTTTTTTTTCTGAGGACACAATGATGGCAATACTCAAAAATTATACAAGAACCTACGTAAACAACAATACAAAAAGAAGTTTGACGACAACAAAACACAATACTGTTATTGATATGAACCTTGTAGATCTGCAACGAGTAAAACAGAGAAATACATCACGGACGAGAAAGTGCAGTTGAAATATTCATCAGAATCCCGACTGACTCTCTTTGATACTCCCTGACTGTTGAAATGGAGAGAGCAAGAAAAAGTTGGTTTGGTGTTGTTTTTTAACTCTTCTCTAAATTGACTATTCCATAGTGTAACCCGAATGAGATGCATTTATAGCTTTTGACTAAGATCAGGCGATTCTCTCATAAAGACAAAATATCCAGTTATCATTTGAAGTTGGCCGGGTCCAGTTTTAAACCATTCAAAAGGTTCCTAACTTTCTTCAAATCAACACTGCCTCCTAATTCCTAAACGAGCACTACATCAATCCAGGTAAAAATGCGAACTACAACGAATAATATTCAACGTTTTGTTATATTTCCTCCTTAACTTCTCATTTACATAAGAATACGATTTGTCACCTAATTGTAACTTAATCACCCCTATTTAGAATCTTCTTCATACATTCCCAATTAATCCTAGCAAATAACCAAAGTCTTTCAACAGATGCGGGGTAAACAAAACCACCCTTTTGTCACACGATCTGGCAAATAACAGATGTGAAATAGCAACAGCCCGCTCTGGTTTGTGCAGTTCACCCCTGGACTGGAGACTGGACCAGGTGGGGTGCTGAAGGGGTGGAACACCTGAACAGCTGCTGGAGCCGTGCGCGTGCCGTTACACGTCCAACATCTGCCTGACACGGTCCGTCGACCGGAACTGTTCCTTGCTACTGCTACTGGTATCCGCTACACATTTTGTTTTGCCAGGTAAACATAACCAGGTGTTAAATCACCTGGATATCTCATGTTGCTAGAGTTTTGATCGATATTGTTTGAAAAGATAGGGGAAACGTTCGGGTTTCAGTTAGTTTTTGCTGAAGAGAAAAATGTAGCAAGAAGGTTGATACAATATAGTAGGTTGGGGAAACCGAAGGTGAACGAATGATGAGTGCAACATGATTGTGCTAAGGTTGGAAAAAGATGATCCTAAAGTAAATATACTGTCCAATGGCTTTTGTACTAACGTTTTGTGGGATCAAACCTGTAAAATTTATATTGGTGCATTAGTTTTTTAACCAATCAACCACTTGGATGGTTTTACTATATAGAAAAATGTTAGACAAATTAGACCAAAAATGTTTGTTTAGTACCGTGCTTTTAAGTTTGAATCTATTGAGTACTGAAAGTAAAAAAAAAATCTTTGAAATCAACATAGAAAGAGGGCGAAGATAATATTCGAGTTGATGTTAGGATTAAACTAGAAGCAGGCTAGAATATGGAGAGAATCTTGCTCATATGACCAATCCTAATGAATTATATTTATCCATTCGGCAGGTATAGTTTTTACTATCGCTAAGTGTGATTCGGAATAACTATGAGTAACTGAAGTGCCTATATAACTATAAGTTAAATTCCTTTATAATATGAGATCGATATTGAATCGTAATAAATTGTTTTGCGCATACGTACATTTTTCTGGCAAAATGTGTGTTTTCTTAAGAGCATGGATTTTCCCAAATGCGGTCAGAATTGGTTGAAATGAATATTTTTTATTTTAAACACTCTTAAAATCACGCTGTTGATCCCTTTGTGCTGTCGATTGTCCACATATTTGGGTTATGAGCAAAAACTAACCAAGAATGACTACTGTTTCGTATTAAAAAAAAATATTTTAAGAAATAGATACGCCGATAGTACGAGAGTGTCTTGATCCAGCGAGAACATCTAAATCCAATGCAACTCTAAGCAGGTTAGGCACTTAGAACTCTTAACAGGTCTTTAAAGAGCTTAAAAGCCAAGAAGGGTGCTTACCAGAGGGTGAAGGAATGAATGAACCCAAGGGGGAGAACTCCCAACAGGTGCCTTCTAAGACAGGGGTTGAGGTCTCCAGGGAAGCTGAACGGAGGTTGCCGACCTTTCGTCTAGGCCGCGTCTAGCGGGCCCCAAATTTTGGCGGGCTGGGGCTCAGCAGCTGCGCAACAGGCTGCGACGCATCCCTGCACAATAGAGCTGCACAACAATAAGGCCCGGTGGCCCCGTATGTAGAGCGGGGCCCATATCACTCCAGGTGTCTGACAAATCATAATACGAGATGTAAGTATTGGATTATACGGGTGTATTTTTGGAGGGCAAACGGTGATGAAAGATAGTGAAAGCTGAGGGGTCTAACAGAGATAATTGTGTAAAAAGAGTATTTTGAATGTAATCAACTGGGATGACATAGATAGGCATGTGACAATGTTTGATTTAGTGAATTAATATATGTGAAGTCAGATATTCTGAACTGTATTTAGTAAAAATAATACAGCATTTTCACCACACTATGGCGATTTTAGCCGTTTACAAACGTTTGGAGGCTGAAAGCTACGTATTTCTGTCCATGCCATCGTTTGCTGTCATCATCATTCGGGGACTGAGCAGGTTTTTACATCCTTAGGGCCAATAATCTGTAGCCGCTTATTTGTTTAACATTAATGTATATTAAATACGCAAGCTGTATCCATATTATGCATTGCAATAGTTGTTTTATTGTCACGTTTGTAGAGCAAAATATTTATTATTTTAATGATTCCTCTATATTTATTCACGTAATCTTAAACTTAAAGTTGTAGTTTTAAACATAACACTTCTAAAAAACTCAATAAAGTGACAACAGTGACAACCTTCACCGATATCACCCTAAACCAACTTTCTCCAACTTTTAATATTGAATTCGACAAGCTGTCCGTCAGCTGTTAGCGTATTTCAATCTTCTTAAAGTAAATTAAACATTTCACCGAGGAGATGAACGAAATTGAAAACCAGTGAAAAGAAATAAAGTTGAACTTTACATTTGGGACGTGACATTTTAATAAAGCGGGCCTGGGAGGGCGCAACAACTGGTCTACCCCCGTGCTACCCCCACAAAACCCACTTCCCTTCCCACCTTCCAACCTCCAAATAATTCATAATCGCCATCTGTGGCAAGGCAGATGTCAATAGAGCAGTGTTGTGTATGATTATACCGGGCCAGGAGGGTGGAGGGGGTGCTCGGTAGTCATTATGAGCATATTGCCGATATGAACGTGGGCATGTTCATGCTGTGGTCAGAATGGTGTGGTAGGTTTGAGCACTGATTTGGGTTTGTTGGCGATTGTGAGATTCAAAAACTGTTTTGAAACCAAAGGATAATCTTTTTTCCTTAGAAATGTACGATAAATGTAATTAACGTTCAATTACCAGTAAAGCCGAGTAGTTACAGTGTTTTTAAATAAAATATGAAATTTACTAATCGATTTTTAGCTATGTCAATTATTTTGGTTGCTAATCGAAAGTTCGACGATAGATGGTGACAAGACCAAGATTTGAACCGTTCCTTAACAAAATAAATACTTCAAGTTTGTTTCAATAAGTAAACCCCCGTTATAACGTGCTTCATAGTTAATTTTATTTTAAAACCGACATAAAAATAAGCGATGTCACCATCATGTGATGCACCAGCGATGGCTCTTCTAACAGCTGAGAAAGAAATTTTACTTATTAGTTTTATTATTACTATTAGTATTAGTATTATTATTATTAACTTTATTAGTTTTAAAACGAAAGCCATCGCAGATTCCTCTCATGGAATACGTAATGTATATGCAATGAACTCAATAATTATGATAGATTTACATGAATTTACTATAATAAACTGTATCATCAATCTGATACATACTTTCACCTGTTAGCCTGTCAACAAACCTTATCTTGTAAGTTATGTTATTGACTATGATTTTTATAAGGGAGATCACACAAGAGTTTCAGTAACTTTTAAACTCTACCTATAGGGTAGTAGTAACATTCTGTTTAGAGTAAAAAAAAAACACGACAAAATACTAAATCAAAATAGTTGGATCCGTTTATTATCTTATTTTCTTAATTCTATGGGAAAATCACGATTCAAAATATTTTTTTAAATAACATAAATATCTGAATATACCATAAATTACTACATACCAAATTGAATCAATACCGGACCACAGGTGTTGTATGCATCTCTCTAAACATCCACATCCAGGGGAGCCAAAAATGGATATATCCACCGAAATCTCAAATTCGAAAATTTCCACGAAAACAATGCTTTCTCCATTCTTGTATTGGGAGGGGGAAAGCATTAAAAAGGAACCAATTTGATACACTTTTTTGTTAGTAAGATAAATGCACAGTTAAACATTTTGGAGCTCTAATCTGTATTTACTATGGAGACTGTTTGGATCGAACCCGATCATTTGTGGTGTCAAAACTCAGTGAGTGATTGCTGCGGGAGGGTCGGGCATAAAGGAACCGATCGATTAGCGCTGGTGCTTACGTTAAGTCCTAGGGGGCTTGGAGGTCTTAATGAGGGCGACAGTCTGCCAGATTGGCCATAAAACACATGGGACCTGTCACGGTAAGGCCCACCCTGGTACGTATGTACCAGGCTATATATATATATATGTATATCATATATGTATATATAAATGTATATATGTATGTATGTATATATTGCGAGTCCCATGCCTCACTTTAAGTTTAAGTTTCCTAAAATGATTCACTCGCTTAGCTTAATCAAGAGGTGTTAGGTTAATGAGACATAAGACTGCTTAAGGGTGTTACTCAACGTGTAATGAACAAAAACTTAAATTTAGAAAAACAACAAAAGTTACAAAGTGTTACAACAGCAAAAGAAAACTTAGAAAAGGCAAAAATCAACAATAATAAGATAAATTAATTTACAACGTTAAATTTACAAGAAAAGAAAATCAATTGAAAATTCAAAAGAATTAGTTACTGACAAATTATATGACTTGTTTGTCTTGCAAAACTTTAGTTATATATTTAATTCTTTTTACATACTGTTTATTGTCCCAGAAGCACACGCACCGATACACGCACTCCCAAACTCCTGATCTTCTTGGTCCGGTGGCCCGTGGTGATCTCCTCGATGTTTTCCTTCAGATCCTCCAGCTCCAAGAGTCTTGACCCCTCCATCTTCTTCATTAGCCCTTCTCATTGGCTGATTACCGATAGGGTGTGTGGCTTATAGGTTAACGGTGTTTCTTGGAAGTCAGCCCTACCGGTCATCGCCTAGCTCACATCAGCTGGGAAAGGAATTTGTAAATCGATGCTCATGCTACTGTTCAACTCTGTTCACACCAACTGGTCGACTAAGTGTAATGTGAACAGAGTGTCTGCATAGATGAGCACCGTGGGTACGGGGTTAATCCCCTTTCTTACAATATGTATAGGATATATATGTGTATGTATTACTATGTTGAGGCAACAAGAGATTCGTAAAGTTTTCACAATAACCTAGTTCAAGCTTTATAACATTCTTGTAGAAATTCTCTTCGTTTTGGAGAGTTGAAATTTTTTAGCGAATTTCTCCTATCGGAAATATCCGATAACATTTGTACAAAAGTCTAAACCTACATTTATTCTAACTACTTATTTTACTAATACTTCCCAAATTAATTAATTTACTCTACTTGAACAAGTTCGCAAACCAGCTTCATCATACTATGGAAACGGGGGTTAGGGGATTTTATGGGTGAAAATAGGATTTTCCTCGTTTTCTACCTTAACAAGGTTACTTTTTTTCTTTTTCTTCTCAAACCATTTTGTAGTACTTAAAAAGATTATTCCCTACAGCAGCAAGCTTATGTACTCAATAGCAGTCGTTATTTTATTGACAAATGGACCAATAAATATTTACTCTCTGAAACCTTTGGGAACTTGAAAGCCTAGGGGCCAAGCCGTATATTCTTTCTAAATGAAAATTTACTACGTAAAACTAATTGTAAAAACATATAATTTAAGAAAACAATTTACGTAGTTAAAAAGGACTTCCAGTCACCAACGTAGTTTTAAAAAGGTGTTAGTTTTTTGTTTACGTTTACTTTTAATTAAATATTTTTCGTATTGTAGGAGTTTAGATATTATGTATCTCAATAGTTAGTTTAAATCTTGGGATGATTCTAAATTAACATCTTTAAAATGGACGTATATATTTTATATACTGTATTATTAATTTGGACATCTATAAATACAGACATTACAGACTAGCGACACATATTTCATATACGTATTTCAAACATGAATTTAAAAAAAAACACGACTTTACTGCTTAACAACATTTTAAATAAGTTATAACAATTTTAAGACAACGTGTGTACATATGAACTTTGGACTTGCATACTAAAAATAAAACAAATATCCTAATACAATATGTACAAGGAAATAATAAATTTTGTATGAGGTGATATCAGAGAAATATATTACTGCTCTTAAGTAATGACAAAGGAATTTTATCCAGGAAAGCCAATTTTCAAGATTGGTATCGAAAAATGCAAATGAAAAATTTTATGCTGGGCAAAAAAGTAAAAATACGTGCATATTTATAAATAAACATCTGAAAATATATACTGTAATAGGTATCAGTGCTGAACACAACGTATCGTTGCAGCACGCCTAATACTTAATTCGGTTGTTGATAATTTTTTTTAAATTTTATAATAATATAATAAATATAATTTTAACATTTTTCACACTATAGCCCTAGTTATATCGTTACCAACCAATATGAATGCTACGCACCAATTCCTCACTAATTACGAACGCCGTTCTCTTTACATCCAATGATTTTCATATTGAAAAAACATTAATTAACTCCAAATCCCAATATTCCATATTGACTTAGCAAGGACAAAATGAGGGTGAAGCTGTGAGAACCAAAAGCGAGGCATTATTCCAAGGAAGCATTGTACCCAACAATGGCGCGCTGTTTCGCGCCAATTCACCCATTAAACAATCATAATTAGTTGACTCTATGCAAGGGTGATTAAAATCCAGCATCCACTTACAACAGCTGATGTTGGGGGGGGGGGCGATCCCCCCCTGATTGACGTTATGCCGCCCTTCAGCACGAGATCCTGTTAAAGCTACGCTATTAATATTGTCTTCTTTCATTAAACTGGGGTTTCTTGGAAGCTTATTAATCGTCAAAGTTTTAAGCGTCATGGGAATTTAAATTGAAGAGTATCTTGGTAACTTGTAAAGTGCTCGTTGAAGTTGCATTAAAATGTACATTACTGATCTTAAGTTAATGATTATTTTTTAGGTTAGTTCATCCAATTTTAAAATAAGAAGATTACTGTAAAGTTTTAGTTTTAACTAATTAGAAAGTTTCATGTAGTGTGAGTGTATTGGCATAGCCGGTTTACACTCACAAATGTGTTCTATACACAGTTTAAGCCCCAGTGCCCAAAAACGCAATACCGTTTTAAGGCTTTATGCATCAATGAAACTATCTGTTTCGATACGTGTAGGCCTACAGCAATATAACAGTTTATTTTGGAGATTTGCTGCTTACAAACCTTGCATTAGCTCTTCTACACAGGCTTGGCGTCTATCCAGTAAAGCAAGGGGTTTTTGTCTTAGGACGCTAGGTACGAGCCCAGGATTGTTTTTCACGTTACTTCAGGCTATAACTAGGGGTTGTGGCATTATCACTTAGATAAAATCCATTGGTGATTCGGCAGGATTTGAACCCGGAACCTCAGGGACCGAAGTCCCACGCTTTAACCACGACACCAGCTCGCTCCCCTGTAAAGCAAGGGGTGAGACAGTACATTACTTTAATGAACGGAAGGTACATTTTAATTGTGACGAAATCATATAAACCCACTACCGGTATTTGTGGTATTTGTTGTGCCGTATTTGTCACTTCTTAGTATAAATTATCCGTTGGAAATCATCTGTAACTTTTAAGACGTGTAATTTTTCTAAGTAGTTTGTTGGATTATTGCGATTAAATACTATTCTAATTAGGTATCTATTTGTGAAATTCGTTCAAAGTTTTTTCGAGTTTTTAAGATTCAGATTTTGGTCTTTTAGCTACTCTAATCAAGTATTTGTAATCTAACTGATTTCTGAAATGTGCAAACGAAATAAAGTTTTGGTTACTTACACTCCTGACTGTTGTATAGTCGCTGTTTTTGAACTGAGTACAAATTAATTGAGCACGTAATTTTAATCGTATGAAAATAAAATTTCAATTAAAAAAATTTCTATGTTCAATATTTTTTTTAGCAGAATCACTTTACGTTTGAAAGACTCACATATTTTCATCAACAGATTTTTTAAATTGTTTTGTTTATCCCTCAGTAAAACGTAATTGTCAATGGTAAAAACTGTTACATTTTACAGCTCCTACTATCTTTGTATGATCGAATCAGGGGTATACATATTCGGGTACTTTCCTGTTAAAGGGAACATTCATTATTATCGATGATTTCCTTTCGATATATCGATATTTTTGTTTTCCATCCGATATATTAATAGTAACAAATTGAAACATATCAGCTGACAAGTACGATATAGGATACAGTAAATAAATATTGTTCAGTATCAACAAACAACTTAAAAAAATATTATATTGAAATTAAACTGTTCTAAACTAACCCAACCAACCAAACTTGCTGTAACATTTCAAAATAATTCCGTTTGATACCCTATTCCCCATATGCCTTTTCTGTTATCAAATGGAATTTAAAACGGTAACTTAGCCTATACAGCAAGTTTGGTTAGTTATGTTAGGTTAGTTTAGAATAGTTTCATGTCCTAATCCAATATAGGCTATTATTTTTGCCTAAACAAGATTAGTTCTCAATTTGTAATTTAAATGCGTTTGAAGATATTAAAACAGAAGGAATACCAATTGTGAAGTAAAACAAAAATATCGATGTATCGAAAATAAATCATCGATAATAATGAATGTTCCCTTTAACTGGAAAGTACCCATATTCGATAATGCTATATACTTTGCATGCAGACCATATATGTTATTATATAAACAAATAACGGATTTCTTCCTCTTTTTCTAAGTACCCATCAATTAATTGTTAAAAACCCTGGCTCTAATACAGCCCAAGAAAATTTTGAATAGTTCTCAATTCTATAGTCATCTTTTGTTAAAGCTATACGAGAAATCAAAATTCTTCTGCGTTAGATGATTTTATGTCACTTAAGAGCCAAACTTATTAATGTACTGCAGCTAAACGCACAAAAGAGTGATTACGTCCTCCAGGCACGACCGACACGCTCGCAATGATAACGACACGATAAAATAAAGAGGCTTAAGGGGATTATAGCGCTCTGAGCTTGTTTACGGATTGTTCTCAGCTCACCTGAATATTTTACGTGAGGTATCGTAATATTAAAATAGATTTAACTTTTGGTACAAATTTTTTGACAGCTGTTTGGCTTTGTTGTGATGAAAATTGGTCATATTTTGAATCCTAATGGTATGTACTAATGTTAGGAACAGTATATTTAATGGTCCTTTTGTTATGTTTTAGTTTTATTCTGTCTGAATCCTTATATATAATACGTGAAGGCGATTTCTACGAAACACTACTCCTCCATTAATAATGGACGGATGTTTACAAACGAGGTATCAAAATAAAGATTTTTTTGTGTAGACGCCCCTTTCACCGATTCCTGTAATAAAAGTCCTCGGTCATTGCCCCACAGACCATCAAAATCCCAATGTATTTCTTATGAAGAAAATTTACTATTCCAGCTGTTATGCTTCGTTCTGCTATTCAATTAATTTTTTTTATTATGAAGATTTGTTTCTTGGTGCCATGTGGTCAATGAATTACACCTTTGCATGTATTGCAATACACTATATAAAGTGATGGCAAAACAATAAGAAATATGCATTTAATTAATTATACGTACAATTGAGCTTTGCATATATGTTTCATGGTAAGTGTGTTGTAACTGTTTCTTAAAGTAGGTTTAAAACCCCGAATTATTCTTTTCTTCATTCTCAACCCTTAGTGAAGCACGGGCATAGCAACTAGTCTTTCATATTATGCAAAAATAAAGAAAATAATATATTAAAACTTAGGGCCAGCTAGGGTAGTTTTTGTAGAAATTAAATACAACAATTAACTCCAGTTTGGTTTTAATTCATGTCCCCTTAGAATAATAAATCCATTCCCAATTCAAAATAACCTATAGTTGAGGGTTGGCAAATACCTTTTTCTGATCATCAGTATTATTTTCCATGATTTTTCAAAATTATTGATAAATCCCTTGAAATATGAAACAGATTTCAGAAACCCTTTCAGACTCGATATCACTAATATTTTAGGAATTCACAACAACAACTGAAAATTGATTTACTGCTGCTAAATAACATTTAATTACTTTAAATGAATTTTTAAATTTATTAATTACTACAACAATAGAATGCTGTAGAATGCTGTCTTTTTATGGCTAAAGATTTATTGTAATATGTTGGTTAATTTATTTTTAAATTGTACGTACTTTGGACATGTGAAATCACGTTTGATACAGTGAACACTTTTAACAGCATTTAATAAATTTAGATATAATCAATTTAAAATTTATGAATATTGCAAGGAATCAAATAGGCTAATAATGACCAATAATAGGCCTATTTATACATCTGAATTGCATATCAAAACTTTTTAAAATCATCTCAATATTCCTAACTTTTATTAAACTAGGTACATGTTTAACAATATAATAACTTAATACTAATAACTGAACTTATTACTAAATAAGTTCTACACTCTTCACCAAGTTAACATTTTCGCCGCTTCAATATCTTATCCCTCTACAAAAAATTACATTTTGTTCTAAACTACAAAGCCACAAAACCAGTTAGTGCTGAACTACAATGACTGGTAGTTTGTGATTGTCAAGCCTAAGTGCGTCCTCGTTCCAGTTGAAGTAGTTCCAAATCAGCGTTGGCTACAGCAGCAAAGTTTGTAGGGCCTGCAACCCCCTCCCCCTCCACCAACTGTTGGCGCTAACGCCAGCCATCGATTCAGCAAGGAGAGCCTGAATTATTTCACTGCCGGTTCCAACTGCACCTGTTAACCAATATAACCCAATTCTATTCAACACGATTTTATTAATTTCAGAAAGAAATTTTAGGTTTGTAGATGGCTTTTAGCACATTTATTGTTAAAGTGTATAGTCTATGTGTATTTGAGAATTGGGTTTAGATTACGACTTGTTCTTAGACTTTGATATTTGGTCTTCTATAAATAACAAAATAAAAAATACTCGAGATGGCTTACTTCATTTTGTCTACTTCGTTTATATCTCACATATTTAGTATACTGAGTATGCTAAAAAATTTAAATTCCTACAAACTACAATTGGATATTGTATTATGAAAAATTATTACGAAATTTTACCTAATATATTTTTGTAATTTAGAGGACTAAAAGCACAACTCCATGTATAAGTAAAACAAAAGTTGGTATTATAATGTATTGAAGAGAATAGTTCAATAAAAAAGTTCTTCGGCGCTTTAATAGCAACAGGTAATATTTAAGTACTGCTTTGTTTATCATTAGAAGTCAATCTATATCTTTGCACATAACCTTTAGAGGGAAATATCATTAAGCCTTAACCAACTTAAATAATGCTTAAGGACATTTAATAAATCTAGATCTGTAATTCATTTTCAATCAATATTTGTGGTATTTTATTATATTTCACTACTTTTGTCTTTTTTAAATATGTGTCTTCGCTAGATACCCCATAGTCCTAGTTTCACTCAACAATTAACGCCATAAAATATTAACATTTTTCAATTTTGAAATTCGAATATTCAGGTAAGAATAGACTATAATTTTTCTTCTTAACGTTTTAAATCATTATACAATAATTTTAAATATATTTTTGCATTCTTAGAACCAAATACGGATACAAGTATGTCCGTAAGTTTGAAACGGAAAATATTATTAGAACTCCTAATATTACACATATCTACAATACATTACATTGTAGATATTAGTGATGTTTTGTAATGTTAGGAATTCTAACAATATTTTTCGAATCAAACTTATGGATATATTTGTTTAATAATGGTCAATTACATTGAGAAAGTTAATTATATGTTTATATTTTGAAGTTGATAAGCATCCTTTACCAAAATATTTTGGATTTTAACAGTCCAGGCTCATATGTCTGGTGATGTTAGTAATTTTTAAATATATCAGCCATTTATTTAAACTCATTATTTTATCACCTTCGACTTCCTGGTGTGTCTGTGTTCCTGGTGTAAAAATACAATTAATTCTTAAAATGTTATACTGTGTAGGTTCAGTCTTTTGTAAATGTATTGTAAAAACAGTACCTACTAGTAGGGACGGTAGTAGGGACCGAGCCATTGCTCAGTAGTTTATTTCCATTGTACGCCTATATCGAGTTATTTTCAGATGTAATCTATGCTCAATAGTAACAACTATTGTTTTCCCTTTGTACTGTATTTTGCAATACTAGTATACTGTAGATGGCTTGTCACAAGTTTTTTGTTTACTTTCCCTTGTCATTTGGTTCAACCAACTTAGTTACTTGGCAACCCATGAGGCCAATGTTAAAACATTTTTATTTTCAATTTAATTTTTTCACGTAGGCCTAGTTTGATTTTTTGGTGGTTTTAACTGCATTAAACACGTTTTTAGGCCAGGAATAAACTATTTACAATATTTGAAGGAAATCGTCGAAGCCGTCGAGATTTTTGTGCTAGCATACATACCAGCAAAACATTGCTCATACTATAATATGATACAAGTTTACACACCTTTGTTCTTCTCCCTCTCCCTGTTGATATACCGTGTTTGATCCACACATAGTGGCAGTAATGTGGTCCCGGCGCCACGATCGTAGTCGTACGCCTTATCAGGAGCCGTAACGTTGCGATAATGGCCACTATGGGGTGGTCGGGGTGGGAAGGCAGGGGAATGGGAAAAGTTGGCGTCATAAAGAGGAATCACGACTCCCCCGGCTCCGTTTGCAGACATGGTCTTATTTACCATCAAGACTGCTAAGCTACTTACATTCTGGGAACATTTAGCCGCCAGATCGTTCAAAGGCTTGTCTTTTATCAAATCGTTTTACGTTTTTAGATACAAGCTGTTTGAGGTTTTGTCTTAGGGACATGTCCTATTTCACAGCATAGAGTTAGCATCTCGAGAAGTAGCCTTAATTCTTTGTGAAAATTGATTTAAACCTAGATTTTTTTAGGGCGGGGGTTGAAATTAAAACTTTGGCTTGACAAATTTAGGTTTTGGCCTGCTTGATGATTCATAAATATTAAATGAGGTAAACGTACTATTGCAATAAAGAAACTCGTAATTCCTTATTAGTAATAAACAGGTTTTTAATCTATCCAATCTTAAAATGTGTTAATTTGTTCACGACATATACTTAGTCTTGTACTATTATCATCTCATTTGAGAAGGGGACGCCACCTATGAGCTTATTTTAACCCAAATATGAGTGAAGGATGAATGTAGAATGGAATGAGATGCCTTGTGTATATTTGTTACTGACTAAGATCAGCTGTTTTATTAGTCAGGACCATTTATTTTATTTAGATTTTCAAAAAGCTCAATGATCAAGGACAGCTGGGCTCAGTTTTGGACCATCAAAAAGCTACACACTTTTAGCATACTTCTACATGGTCATCTTTTTTCAACAAGCGATTAAAAGAACATATGCTGTAATTTACTCTTCAGCAGTAGTTGAGTTGAAGTTTAACTTGGTTGATCAGGAGATTGCTGTCACTCAGTGCATTTTTAGACCATACAGTTCCCATTAATCAGGCTGCATCTTATCCTATACCCTTAAATTCATCATGAAATTTATAGTGTTTTGATAATCTTTCATAAAGAGGTTTTATTTAATTTGATCCCTCAAGCGATCTAGTATAGGGGATTCTCGAGCATGTAACTGAGTAAGGTTTTTGTAGAATGATTATCACATACTATCATCAATTAATGTTTTCAGTACTGAATATGTAGTTTGAAATTACTCACAGAGTATATAAACGTTACATTTGTATTCGCTAATGTTGTTTACTATTTATGAAGTTTTCCTTTTTACTAACCTATTAAAATAAATTGGTTAAAACTTACATTACTTTGAACTTTGTTATGTATTTTCAAAAACACATAGCAGTATTTATATTTTCTGCGAATTCATAGTATCATTAAAATAGTCTTAATACTTTCGATCAGTCCATTGACTCTATTTTTGTATCTGATCCTGATCCTTTTCTCAGAAATACCACAAATATCCTAAACACAACTATTAGAGAATTAGGTCACGAAAATAGAGTTCTCACATTTTACAATCTATTTATTACGAAAATATAATAATATAATACAAAATTCGATCACTATTTGTAAAACGATAGGTGAGATGGGATGAGGGGCGTGGCCTAAGTGACAAACAAACTTGAGCAAATCTACTGGCGAAACTTTGAATTAAGGAGACGTCAACAATAACTATCACATTATGCTTGTTCTTCGTTGAAATGGAATGAAAGATAGGAAGTCCCAGTTGGTAATGTCTCTTTAATCCAAAATGGAAAGGGAATGAGTGATATATATCTAGCTTGTACGGGTATAACTTAACCTACGTTTATATTACTATTATATATATTGCTCTACGCATTATTGCGGGGGTTCCCCCTCCTACAATATTATTGCTTGTGAATACGAGGCTTTTACAGGATAAAACCACCTTTCGAACAAGAACTTTCACAAATATATTGCTTTTTATGAACACTCGACATACATGATTGCTTACAATATTGCTTTTGATTAAATGTAAAAGTATTTTAGAATTTTTGGTACCATAAAAGTAAACAAGCAAAACAAATCTCGAAATTGACACTAGTACAGTACAATTGTTCTCCAGATGTTCCAAGTAGTACAATAGTATTACAACTATACAAGATCGTAAATATGCATAGCATTATTGCTGTTGGACACATTCCAATAATATCTAGTGTAAAACACTATTACAACTTACAATTGACTTGACAATATAACAATTTGTAAACACATTAGTCACATTATTGAGTAGTAAAACAATTTTAAAACCCAGGTAAAGTTTTTGGTAAACGTTATAAAAACCTACAAACTACTACAAAAAACACTCATTAGTTTTCGTTCTCAAAGTCATCTTACCCCGCGCTATCGCCAATAATGAATGTACAAAATACAAGTTTACAAAAACTAGTAACAAAACCAAGTGTCATCTACACACACTACGTCATTCACTACGTGCACACACGCCGGAAGCAATGTTACCAACAAATAACAATAAAACTTTACATTTCTCAACAATATCAATAAAACTGTAACAAATAGACAAATTCCTTGATCGCACTTTTTTTATGCACACAATATTTTTTAGGTAATTGACGTAAATATTACCGCTTTCGAATACTGAATAGTGATCATAACATTGCTTCGTATTTGGTGAAACATTCAACCTATTTTCTACAAAAATTCAACCCTAACACTCTAATTGTAAACGTAAGTATCGATGACTGAGTTACAATGACTTTCGTCAGTTATTGCTCTATATTACAACTTTATGCTATTTATACAATCTTATTCTAAATTTCTTATCCTAATTAAGTACTTAGTTGGAATGTTCATTGACTAGAACCCACTCGTTTCAATTGGGATTCGCTCTGTAATACGGGATCAGTATAAATTTAATTAGAAGAATAGAGTAGTACGTCAGCGAAAAATCTTGTAATGGAAAAAATAGTAGCACCACGAAAGTACACTATGGAAGACAGATAGACACAGAAGTTAGAGATAAGAAGTAAAAAGTAGGTGGAAGGTGAAGAGAAGAAGAAAAGACAATACAGAAGTACAGGTGAAGGAGTGGACTAGTAAAGAGACAGAAAAGAGATAGATGAGAAGAGATGGGAAAGAGGGTGAGTGTAAATGTGCCCATTATGTGTATTTTTATTACCAATGGTGGGATATTAGTGTATGTAGCATATAATTTAGTACGAAGAAACAACACTTTAAAAACAGTGGTGTAGAGTAGGTTTTTCCCATCTCCCTTTTACAATAGCAATTTTAAGTTTCCACAATTATCAACTTTCAAAGTTCCATATTCTAAAGTAGGTAGTGACTTGCATGCAAATGAGAGTATGCATTGGGACGATAGGATAGAGAGACAGAAAATAGAGAGAGAGCGAGAAAGAGTTAGAGAGAAATAGAGGGATAGAGAGAGAGTGAGAGAACATCGCAATGTTGTAAACGAAGCGAATCCCCGACGTTGGAATGACATTGTTTGTTTGGCAGGGGTTAGTTCCCCCAGGAGCCGTTAGGGGGTGGGGGATTCATTGTCGTCCGAATGAGAGATGGAGTTTTTAACTATTACCGGAATTAAAACCCATTACTGGATTGTCGGGATTTGCGAATCGTGTGCTTTTTACCTTTGCAAAATACTTGGGGATGAAATATCGTCCACTATTGTTCGGGGGTGCTACGGCAAGATTTACAGTCACAATGGCGCTCTGTGTTCCCATTCATACGCTAATGCTGGCTGTTCTGGCGCTTCTCTTGTAAAGGGTGGAACAATACTTGAGAAGGACTAGTGACTATAGCTTCAAACAATCTTTGTTAAATACTCGTTTTAAAAAGGGAAACACAATAATTTTAAAATTTTGTTTAATTTTTTGACGTATTTCAGATTTTTATAAAAAAATTGACCACTCTGAAATTGAATCAGCAACCTATAAATTTTACGGTGAGTACTACAACCATATTTATAGTACTATATAAAAAAAACTTATAGTGGACGCTTCAATAATAAGACATATTTGTTGACCGCTTTGAATACTGTACAAGTTTATTTTGCCTTTTACCAATGAATAAAGTATTATATATTCAATGCTGTTACCAACAATGAATGCGGACGAAATCCTTTTCGTCTGACCACAACAGTTGTGTCTTTTGTCCTGCTAATGAGCTTACAGGATCACGCCTAATGATGTTGCGCTCTTATATTTGCTCACAATTAGCACTCTAAGCCCGTCCAAACACGCACAACAAACGACATCTGAGCGGTGATGTTTGCTGACGCCGCAGAGCAAACATGGGGCGACCCCCCCCCCCAAAACCAATAAACCCTCCCCCCCGGCTCTGGGCTACTTACCTCAGTCAAGCGTAAACAGAGGAAAAATGCCTCAGGGAAAGGTTAAAGTGGACAGATTCAGATGGGAGAAGAACACAGAAGAAAGGTGATAGTAGTTGTGAAGAAGAAGAAGAAGAAGAAGAAGAAGAAGAAGAAGAAGAAGAAGAAGAGGAAGAAGAGATAGTTGGAAGAGTGCGATAGAGTATTACTGTACTGTATAGGGTAGTTTTAGAAGGTATACTTTAGAGCATTAAAGAAGCGACAGTAGAAGAGAGAAAGAGTAAAACAGGGTGAAGAGAAGAAGAAGAATAGGGTGGAGTGCAAAGAAAGTAGTTGGTTATGAAATTTGATTGATTGTGTAAATAATTGTATGTAGTTACTTAGTATTGATAAGGAATTATGATTCATGTATTGTTTTATCAACAGTATTTATATATTTGAAATATTTTATGTTGTTAAGCATGTTGAGTGAGAAAGTAGTAAAAAGGAGATGGTAATTAAATATATGAGAAGACAAAATACATCTAAAGCATTTAGAAAAAGATTGTTGCACGCAATAGAAAATAAGTGTGAGTTTAAAGAAGTGTGGTTTGAATAAGTATACCTGTGTGATACCATACAATTTAATGAAACAACATTACCAAGTCACTAAAAAAATTGTACGAAATGTGCAAAAATTTGCAACCCCTAAAAACAGAGCGAATCACCTTTTTTTTAATGTTTTAACTGATAAATGCAAACGGAACGCAAGTCACACTCTATCTACTGCATATTGCACAAATACCTTCCCCTGCCGTTCTATACACGAATATATACACTATCACTACAAAATAAGGGACTAGACCCTGACTAGAACTTGGAATGTTACTGTATGGTACGAATAGCAAACGGAAACTTCAATAACAATATATTACAGTAACAAAACTGATCGGAACATTTACTGTTTTCTCTGATTTTCCGAATATTTATCGTTTGGGAACATAATAAGTTATCAAATTTTGAGGAGTTTTAGAATAAAGATTGAAAGTTAGACCAATTGTAAATTGTGATTTCAATTCCGTTTTGTTTATGTATAATATACATGACTCTTTACATGACTTAAAACGAAGTATTATACAGTAAAACAAAGTTTCATACATTTTATTACAAATATCTTTGGAACTCTAGCTGAATGACTGGATCGAAAATCTCAGTCAAATAACACTATACCATGCCTGCTTAATAATTTTGAAAATATGTTGAAGTAATTATGGGTGTAAAGTTTAATGTAAAATTCAGTAGTACACAATTTAAAATGAATAAGGAATATCATAGCAAATAACATTCTGTCCGTCTGTTTTTATAGATTTAAAAAAAAATATTGATGGTGAACCAGAAAATCTGTGTCTTTTTACATGTCTTTTATCGCTGCCAAACTGATGACTATTTTACATTTAAACTTTGACATCATATGAATAAGAGAGAATATGAGTTCACAAGCATGGTTTGCAAAGAAACTATAAACTCGACATATATGACTACTCTAACACCTAAACGGCAACTTAAATGTGGTCTGCCTACTCTACGGGTGAGATCAAAAGTCATACGGTCATTTCGATGAAATGTTACCCTCAAAATACAAACATAACCTCAAAACGGATCAATGAAACTATATATAAGTGCACCTATGTACAATTACGTCTACCGATACTTACAAAATACTGACTAGTACATCGTTGTATATTTCGATAAATACTTCGTTGTTTAGAAACGCGTTGTTCACACTCGAACACGAGCAAAACGGAAAACTCATTTACAAAACTACCGCTTCATCGCATAGCTCTAACGAATCTAACATGAACGGAAACGATGCGTACGCTCGACTAGAAACCGAAATAATACACAAGATATAACAACACGCGGGTACAAATCTATAGCGCTCTTTTGATTCTCGTTAAAACTAAGACTTAGATACTCTGACTAGACACGTAAAGTGGACGGTGCACAGCGTCTAACTAAGGCTACGTGAGACTAGGGCGTAGGCCACTGAATCCCTTCCCTCTTGGATCTCCCTGTATCGCGGTGTGACTAGATTTGACTAGAAAAGTAATTCGGTTTCGATAAGGACAAACTAAAAAATAGAAGACAGTGTCGTCGATAGTTAGTGAAGATATCCGAAGAGTAGAAGAGGACTCCTACCCACAACGAGGACTAGACGGATGGAGGATAGCTGTGGGAGTTCGACCCCAGGACATCGTCATCCCCCAGGCACGCGGACTCCAGGTGCTTGTTGAGGTAGGACTTGAGAGCGAAGGACTTGTGACACCTGGTACACTCGAAGTTCTTGTCGAGTGAGTGCGTCTGCATGTGAGCGCGCAGGTTGGATCTGTCGGCGAAGCTCTTCCCGCAGTGAGCGCAGCCGTACGGCTTCTCCCCCGTGTGTGACCGGAGATGTCCCTGCAGCAGCCACGGTCTGGAGAAGAGTTTGCCGCAGATGCCGCAGCCGTGGGTCAGCTTGTGGGTCAGCAGGTGCATGGCGAGGGCCGGCATGCTCACGTACGCCTTGCCGCAGGTCATGCACTTCTTGGCCGCCTGAGAGTCGAGACTCCGGTGTGTCTGTTTGTGCCTCGACAGGTTGGACGATGTGGCATACTGCTTGCCACACTCGCTGCAGGTGTACTTCGGCCTCGAGTCCTCCAGTATTCCTGGCACCGTTTTCCTCTTCGACCGTCCGTCGCTGATGAAGAAGGCCTCGTAGGTGTAAGCGACGGTTTTGCCCTGTGACTGCTTGCTTTCTACCTGAAAAACACATACACCATTAAGAATTTGATCCATTCCAAGTCAAACAAGTCCATGGTTTTTGACATGGGTACCCAGTTATGATTGTGCTACAAGATGGAGGCAGCCAGCCTAAACTATCCGTGTACTATATTTTATCAGCCTGTAAAGCTACTACTGCGCGTAGCCTACGTGTTTGGGAAGATAAAACATTTAACTCCATATGTAAATAAAATTAGCGCTGTTTCAATCCTAAGCCCATAAATGTTTTAAAGCATTATTTTAACAGTATACAGCAACCTTTCTTTCTCAGTTCAAGACAGCGTGAACATGTAATAATTAATAACATTTACACCCTTATTTCATTTATCATGTTGCTAAATGGTGTTAAGCCATTGATACCAACAACAGCAAGTGGTGAGTATTAAAGTGACATAAAACATATTGAACTCAAACTTATTCGCACCTGTACTTGTGGCAGTGGTGCAGGCGTGGAAGCACTAAGGTCGAGGATAGCATGAGCGGCGGACAGATCCTCCTCGGCAGGTCTCCATGGCAACGAGGGCCGGTCGTCCAGGGAGTAAGGCCTGTAGATGTCCTTCTTCTTCGGCGGCAGAGACAGAGCGGCCCCCGTGCTGGTGTAGCACATGGCCAGAGACTTGGGCCGAGGAACTGCCCTGAGGGACTCCGAGGGCGTCTGGAGGGTGGCGTAGGACGGCGGCGTGACCGACGGCTCACGAGGGAGGAAGGCGGAGTAGTGGGGAAGATCATAGCCTGCAACAATAGGAAATAAATTGATTAGACAAGAATCATAAAAGATTTTATTTTTTTATTTGTTTGGTGTTTATCTACACCGGGTTCATCATCACTTTTGAACGTCTATACTCTGACCTAATAACTGTTTCGATCTTTTGTTTGATGACATATTTTATTGGTATTCCAATGGAATCTGGGTCTGTAACGATATTGCTTAGAATGAAATCAGCGACCCAGATTTTAAGGCGAGCACTATGCAACTACCTGAAATAAGTTAAAAATCAGCTCCAATACTGTGTATGAGGTCCTAATAACCATGACAATTTGATTTAGTTCTTTTTCGACATTCTCGATACAACATACAAACATTAAGTTGGCAGCATATATAAAACAGTACTCTATATTACACATAGACACTACTCTATAAGCACCTTTGAAAGGAGAATGATTTACTGATTGATTTATATTATGTGCAATTGTGTGAATAATTAAACGCTTTTCTACTCATTAGGGTGATTACGATAACCAACAAAAATTTAAGTGTATGGTTTAATTTAGGTTGAATCTACTCATGTAACCTAACTCATATCATGTTGAAACATTCCTTAAATATCCCTAAACCACATATTTTCTTTTAAATTACTCCTAACGTAGAAATCGTCTAGTATCCTTTTCGATCACTAAATCCACAACGCGCCAGCTATTTACATTGAAAAGCTGGGAATTGCCTCTCGCGAAGGCGGGTCCTGAAAGCCTCTATTTGCTGAGGAACTGTATTAACATTCATAATGAGTCTGGCGCATTCAGCGATTGTCTAAGTCGCTCGTCGCTCGTAGTCTGCAGCGAGCACTTTCATTCCAGCTCTTATTAAATTGGATATCACATGCAAGTCGCTGTCGGCGGGTTTTGCAACTTTTGGAACTTTGAAGAGACAAGACTGTGTCGGTTGAGAAGTTGAAATTATGAAAACATTTGTGAGAGGAAAGTGACATAACTCTTTGTCGTTAGGGTAAAAAATTATAATTTCGTAAAAAAACTGTATGAGAGTTTTTTTTTGTTTTTTTTTTGCTATAGATAAAATATAATTATAACCGCAATACAAAATAACGAACCCACCCCCAGAAAGATTGTGTAGTTTTAAACACAAAAAACGTTGGAAAAGTCCAAAAAATATTATTATCAAAATAATGGTTGTAAATTGTGTTGGTTTTATTATAACTAGTTTATCGTTACATGTCCTATGGGTTTGTATTGAAAATCAGGTTCAAAATCTCGTTTGCACGTTTTATGCTTGTATAGTGCTTTTAAAATATCGGAATATAGAAAATAACCAAATTTTATGTA
Organism: Macrosteles quadrilineatus; assembly: GCF_028750875.1. Lineage (NCBI taxonomy): Eukaryota > Metazoa > Arthropoda > Insecta > Hemiptera > Cicadellidae > Macrosteles > Macrosteles quadrilineatus. The sequence continues at coordinate 77,456,091 of NW_026542598.1, read as the reverse complement.
AATTGTGATTTACTATAAATGGTTGTCCATATTTGGAAAATTATGTTTTTGAGATCTTTGAAACAGCACACATTCAATCATAAAGTAATACTGTTTATTTCATCCTTCAAAACAGTCAAACCTAAGTCAACCTTTTTCTTATAGTAAAAAAAAAATACAATATATAACTTTTACCATGAACCTTATATAAGCCTCTAAATATATTTTTTATTTATTTAAGTTAAATTGATGAATTTAACTTAAATAAATAAAAAATATATATATATCAAATTGAATTCAACCACCGCAAGTCAAATTGGTTCTCAAGCCACCAGCCAATTCCTATCACATAAAGTAATTCTGTATATTTCATAATTCAAAACTCAGAACAGTAGACCTCATAAATCCACCCTTTCTGATTTTCTTTGGGATAAATTAATTGTACATTATACTACTTCGTATCTTAAACGTTGTACAAGCCTCTAATTTTATTTTTCAATTATAATTTTATTTTTACGGATACCAAAATTAATTTCCCCCTGATCAATATTGTGTTTAAGCCCAAAGTTTAACCGTAGCGACAGGTTTGGAGTGTACCTCATATGACAATGACTTGCCAAGTTTGCTTGTCTTTGTCAACATTCTGTGATGAAGCGCCATGTTGATGTTTGACGTCGAAACCCTGGTACAGTTGTAGGGAAACTTCCCTTCAACAAGGGCTGTACAATAAAACTACGTTTGAAAACAACCCTTGCTATACTCAGAAGTAAATTGTTGGTAAATTCGTATGAAATGTTTTTCATAAACGAGTAGTTTTGACTTTAAATGGTTTCTAACTGTATACTGTAGGAGATGTTTCTAAGAGTTAAAGGACATGTTTTCGAGTAAAAATAAGTGATGAATTAACATGGTTAAAGTAACATCTTAATGGACAAAAATATAAAATGGATATTTACTCTTTTTAATGTTAAATTTACTTTTTTGGTGTTTATCCATGCTACCAATGACATTTGGACTTTTTTTCCTAAGAAAAAAAGAGTAGGCCTAATGAATTATTTATTTTATTCAAACAATGGTGCTCAAATCTTTACCCAAGCAATGTGTAGATTTTGCTTATAGAATTGTCAAAAAAATCATCAATCCGTAATAATAGTTAAATAAAAACAATTCATTGTTGAAATAAGTGATATATTGAAGAAAAAGATCATTTGGAACATATTAAACATATGTAAGGAAATTATTTAATTGAATTAGCCTCTTTCTACTATTTGTGTTGATAATCGAATTAAAATTAAGAATAAGAAAAACACTTTATTGAACTTAACTACAGACAAAAAGATCAACTAACTTATTAACGTTAAGGACTAGTCAAGAACAGCAAACAGCGAATTCAGCATACAATATTTAATTAATACCATAACATAATTTAATTTAAACAATAGGCTAATGTCAATTCGTCTATTGTGGTGAAAATTGTATCGAGTTATCAGGAGGAAAGGAAGAGAAACATTTTCAATTAGTTTTATCGGCGGGGGCCGAGATAACAGCTGATCACACAAACGGGAAACCAACAGCGAGAATGTTCAATGTTGACTTTAGCTGAGCTCAAAACAAACACAATTAAAGCTAAAAGGCCAGCGTGGAACGCCGACGATAGACAGGTCCTCTGGGCAATCAGCTGTTTCAACAATTAAATGTTTTAAATTGTTGAATTTTAAATTAAAAAAAAACTATTACGTAAACACATTAAGAAATTGTTCCATTCAAATTATTTGAAATTTTGATAATAATATACATTTTATTACATGTTTAAATTCTCCATGGCTTCAAAATAGTTGAAAGTGTTTTATGTGTAATATTTCAATGTATTTATTTACTGACTTTGTATATTTTCGCATTTGGCTTTTTTAATTTTCTCATAAAGAAGGTCCTAACCGAAGTTTTGCTACTACAGTAACTATTGTAGACCCTTTCATAGATAGGATCATTATTTGACAGTTCTAAAACAAATAAATGACATCTGGATCCAGTTTAGATTAAATAGCACTCACAACTTACTTTATTTGTAGGAATAATTTTAAACCACTATGTGTTTATTTAATACTGTGATTGCAAATCATAGGACATAATATTTTCAAGGTGCTAGTACGGCAATGGTAAGTTTTGCTCTTAGAAATAAAAACATAGCAATCAATCTCTTTCTGTAGTAGTTATTGGTCTTGTGGTTTTAATTTGAAACGTGTTGCAAACATTTATAGCTATAATTCGATCAGTCATTGTCCACAGAACGTCCCAATGTAATCAAAACACAATCAGAAACAACGTAATCAACCACCCCTATACCTTGTTTTACCAACCAAGAAAATGAGGGTAGAGACAAACATCATTAACGAGTTAGAAGAATGCGAACAGGGCGGAAACATTGTAATGAACGGGAAATATACATAGGGGCGCGTCTGCAAATAAGATACAGCGGAGAAGATGAAAGCTAATTCAGGATCCTTATTCTGCTTGGATGATCCTGCAGGATTGTACAACAAAGGAGGTTGCAGGATCCGCGGAGATCCTGTGTAAATATGAATGTTCTACCTTCGGTACATTGACTGACTTGTGTCGTACTTCCCTTGCTGTTTACCAAAACTTTCGAGACAGGTATGTTAAAATTCGGAAGATATAATAGTTTCCTTTTAGTGTTTATCTTTCGTTAATTTGAATCACCGAAATCGTGGAATCATTAAAACTTCAAGTTTGAGAACACATTTTGGAAACTTTGTAAAACAGTTACGTTCCTTAAAAATGTCATATTCACATGTAATTTTGGTAATAAATTACAAACTAATTAAAATTGATAATAGAGTGTAAAAAGCGTGTTTAATTTAAAACACGTACGTCTATCGTATAAAATCTAGTAACCGTAGGAAAGAACGATGGGAAAATTGCAAGCAGTTGACAGCAGAACAGAAAGTTACTCGTATCATTTAAAAAACCTGAGTTAACCATCGTTTACTATAATATGTTTTCGTAATAATGAAACACTAATGAATGACGTCATCAAGTCATATATTTATTCAAATAAATCAGCAAAACCAAAAATTTTTTAAACAGTCAATTAATCTTCTTTACCGAGGAATTTCTGAAAGTTTCAACCCCAGAGAAACTCTTCATAAATCTTTGATAATGAAAGAGTTTGTCAAGTATAATGGGAATCTTTCTTCAAACTTGGCGGGGGCTTTCTGTTTGTTTTGCAACCGGCTCATTATATTAAGGAAGTTGCTCGAATTGACCTGGCTGGGTCATTTAGATTTAATTGTGTTTGTCTTGAGTGCGGCAACGCTGCGCAATGCTTTGTTAGGCTTCATGTTGACTTTGCTATTATCTTGGTCTACCCGTTTTACCCAAGGGAAATTTTCTTAATGAGTGGTGGTGGTTTTGTATAAGAAAATTAAGTTTTTGATCAGTAAACATTGTTTTTAGATGATTTAAATTGCTGACTAAGAAGACACATGCTCTCGCGATGTGGTATAAATTTAATTATCAATAGAGAATGTGTATAATTTCACCAACAGATGAGATAAAAATCACTAAGCAAATCCTAAGTAATAGTTTTTGGTAATATTTAGATTTTGCTTAGTGTTAACTTTGTGTTGAAATATTTTTGACACGAGTACTGTACTTGGAAATATTAAAAAATATTTATATTTTTATCTGAAAGTAACTATATGAAAGTTCTACAAAATTATATTTACATGTACAGCTTACAATTAATTGTTTTAGTACAAGAACCCTTTATAGTCAAACTACAAAGACTTTTAGGCAGGATAGAAACTTTCTTAATTGAAATATAACAAAATTAATCGAATAAGCAATTGTATGTTTATTTTTTGCTTTTGGCGTTACAGATTTTTAAAAGGGTTTCTCATACGAATGCCACTTTTTGGTAGTATACATTGGGAAAGTTTAGACTACAGATCATCATAGGGTTAAATTAATTAAACACATTCTTCAGGCACTTTTCTCCATCTTCATATTATTGTATCACAATTTGCGATACGAAACCCCCCTTACAGCCGATTCTAGTTACAAGTTACATGATAACGTATCTCAGCACGACAAAGTTCCACAAGACGCACGTCAGTAAAGTGGGGTTTAGAAGCGCTTGTCAAAGTTTAGAAGCGAATTTCAGACACAAGTTTCGTTCGTCGATTAGTCACGTTCAGGGTAATCCAAGCCAAACAGACTTCTACTTAGTTTGTTCAAGCTTAGCTCTTGTCTTATCTTCGACTCCTTGTTGCTCTTCAACAAGTATTTTACAGTGGTTAAATATTTTCTGATAAAGTATCAAAGATTTTTAAATATTGAAGTTGTTAGAAATTTTCTTTAATTATTTAAACTAGAAAAAATCTCTATTTTTGAATTACATGCTTATACATGCGTATTATTCATTGTTGGAAATTTGGTGGGCTTCATCATTTGTAAAACATACTCCCTTGGTTAGTATGGCTTCACTTACCTATTGACTAACTGTACAAGTCCTTAATATTACCAGACAATAGGTGAGTGAAGCCCAAAAGATTTTCATAAACGAAGAAGAGCCCCTAGATCATAAGCTTTAAAATAAAAATAATTACACTGTATAACAATTATCAATATGAAAGATATGTAAAATTATAATATATTATCATAATTATAATGGTTAAAAATTACACGTATGCATCGCTTGGAAGCTTACATAAATACGTTAAGCGATTTATGAGAGATATCCAACATTTATTAAAGGTCGCCCTTTATTAGTTGATCCTATAATTCTGTGTAGTTTTGTATTAAAGAGAGCTCTTGGTTTAGTGTGGAGTTTATGAAAAGTTCCTCCTAGCAGCAGTTTTAGATGTAGTATACAATTCAAATCAATAGCCCCATGTATTTCAGTTAGCACAAGATCTATTACACTATATTTTACATATTAAGGTCCTATAATTTAGTTTCAAGAGTTTCACCCCAAGCTCAACAAGTTACGAGCTTAAGAGTTAAGTTAAACCCCTCCTTAAACTCCTCCACCCCTATATGCGACTGTATAAACGAAGAAGAATAAGAAAAAGAATTAGCTTTTATCCTGCAAGTTGTTTGCAACATCTCGTTTGTTCAATCACACACGCATGTACGTTCTTTATTTTATATGAATTTATTTTACCTGTTTATTTTTCAATTTAGTTGCACTTTTATTACCTTTGCCGAGCTTAAAATCGTCAAAAGGTTGTGAAGTTGACATTATGAAACTGTAAAATGTTTAATCTTTCAATATTGATATTATTTTTGATTGGAAATTCTTTTGAGTTAGTTTTTTTTTTTGGGTGGGGGTTGGTTAAACAAGAGAATATTCTACTTTATTTCATTTAGAGACATGTCCTTGGACGTTTTAAATTTTAATGGAGAAATTAGTTGTTTACGAAATTTAAACCCACACATCTTAATCACACCTAATTACTCTCATTAATTAACCAGGTGTGTCACTAAATTCTGCTAATAAAACAAAACTTAAATTGATAAAACAGACAAAAATGTTAAGGAAAACATCTAAAGTGTAATGTTCTATAATAACATTCAGAATTCTATACTGTGAATTTAGCTTGAGTATGATTAAAAGTTGTGTGACCTAAGTGTACCTAAGTTACTAATATAAATCAAGATTCAGATTATATGAAGACAAGTTAAGTAATTATCCTGCATAAAAGTGAAACCAAACTCTATGAAGTAGAGTATAACATGATTTTCCCTAAAGAATGTCTACAATAATCTTACATAGCAATGTCTGAACCCCCGGGAAAGTTTCCCTGGCTGTTTGCTCTCCGTCCATTATCTAGAACCAACTCCAGCTTTCCACAAAAACTTTTGTAATCAGTGCTGTTTGTTTTGCCCTTAAAAGCGTTCCAATCAAGCAATCCCGCCTTTTCTTCGCCGTCTTCTTTTCACTCTAACGTCCTCGTTAAAAGTCAAATGTACATTCAACCTTGTGAGTTTACAGATGAAGATTTGTAAACGTGTACATACTTTCTTTTCATTTTATTTTTTATTTTTTTGAGCTATAGATTATTAGAGAGGAAATAATGGATAAAAAGTATCCACAATAAGTATGTATGTGCTGTGGACATTAAAATGGTATTTTTGTTTTGCTCTTCCTCCCTTATATTTTCCACCTATGAGAGGGGTATTTTTCAGAAGAGGGCTGCCACTATTTAAAATGTTTCCCTACACGATTAAATTGTTCAAGTTGTGCTAATGATGTTTAGTTAATAAAAACGTGTCAGTAAAGCTATAAACTAATCTAACCTAACCAAAACTGTGGCTTTTCCTCAGTTTCAACAGTGGCGGCCCTCTTCTGAATAAGACCCCAAAAAAGGAGGCTAGTTGCATAAGCAGCAATTCTTAAGAGGATTTTATTTATTTATATTATGATATCAGCCCAAATTGCATAAAAAATTGTGTAAAACGGATTTAAGTCAACATAGAAAGCAGTACAATTGACGTAGCCCACAGAATAATATATTTTAAAATCCATGTGTTCATTCTCATAACTTGTCTAATGTACCCGAAAGAACTAAAATTGTACAATAAAATCAACATTTAAGCATTGTAAGCACTCTCAAGAAATTACCCAAATTCCTTTGTTTGCCGTAATGCGGTTTGCTTACTCCAACAGCCTCGGCTTGTCCAGATTGTTCAAACCATTGTCCAGACAGAGTAGGCTTAAAGGGGGAAACGTGTATTTGCTTAATAAATGGGGCTCCATTACAACGCTGGGATATTGTAGCCCTTAATTTTGTCTTAAGCATTCATTCAGAGTAATTTTAGAAACATTTCCTTTGGATCTGTAGAACTTTTTGTAGACGAAAATATATTTAAGACTTTAATTTAATTACTGTAGTTACAAATGTATGAAATGATTTTTCTGTGAACTATACAATGGTTGTTTATAAATTGCTAAGTGTTTGTCATGTAAAAGAAGGAAAATTTGTGTCCTGCGTTATACCGTGAAATATTAAAAAATTTAAAAATTAACAATTCCAAACATTTTACTGTCATTATTGAGCGTAAGGAAATTACTAAAAATATATTCAACAGGGAGAGACAAAGGTAAAATATAAGTTGGTAAACTTTTAAGTGACACTTGGAAAACTCTTACATTAAAACAAAATAAAGAGACAAGAATTTCCACGAGAATTTAAACTTCTCTGACAAAGTCCTGAGTTGAATACCGATTTTCTTTTTACCTTAATTTTTCTTTAATTACTACAACCTAAATTTCTTACTTCATCTGTTACTTTCAACTCTAGCCTAAGTAAAAATATGAATACTGAATATCTGAATCTAAATACGGTCTGAATAAACTACATAAAGTTACAAAATATAGCCTATTGTATCTAAAAATATAAGTTACCCACACACAATGGTCACAAATTAAATTGATGTTGGGAATAAGTTGTAAACAAATCCATGTCTGCATACCAAGGAATATTTGGATGATTTATGTGCAGAATTTGTCCCTCGTCTTGGGAGAAGCTACAAAACTGCAGGATCCTGCCTTGAATAATAACAAGCTTGAATTAGCTTTCTTCTTCAAGTCTGCCTTTGTTGAAACTCAAACATTTGCAATCACCAGACGATTGTGGTCGTTTTAAATTCTGTTTGTTAGGTTTCGTGAAAATAAAATGTTTAGAAAAGTTAAACCTTACTTAGATGTACTATGATGGGTGGTTTATGGTTGAAAACCATCCACGATTAGATATTGTAAGTATATGCCAGTAATTAATTTATATATAAGCGATACAAGGAAAGTTAATTGTATCCAAACTCACGCAAAATATACGTAATTCTAACATTTAGTTGTTTGTTATTACTTTGTTATTTTCAGTCACGTCTACTTTTATCATTTAGAACATTTAGTTCTACCTTTGACTATTAACAACAAACTACGAACCATTCCATTTTTATTTGTTGCCGTTGAGAAACTTAAATTTCTTTGTAAGTTTTCTGTATTAATTTATTTATATCCTCTATATCAATTCTGATTTATGTTTGATCAAGTTTTTGAATTTAAGAACCAATTACTCTTAAAGTAATGGTTAATGGTGGTGCTTAATGGTTAAGGTAGGTATGGATAGTTTTATTTTTATTTTTATTTTATGCTATTGTCGACTGTTTTATTTTACACTAAATATAATATTTTAATTTGATAGGATTTTAATTTGATTCGAGACATTGTCTGTGTACAAAAAAAGCTACTTAAAAAAGCCCTAAATTCACTTTGTTATGATGAAACAACTCTTACAGTTGAACAAACATAATTTAATGTGAACTGGATAGGTTCATTTTGTTGATCAAACTATGTGATTATTATTTTCATTTATTCAAACTTTTTCCAATATTATTATTTTACCAGCAACATAAAAAATATCAAGATTGAATTGATTATAAGTAATAATGAAACTTCGTCTGAAGTGTATACTCATATTATTATCACAATAGTATTTGTTTACTCCTACCCGATGAAACTGTTTGGAAATAAAATCTTAATTGGATACAAACAATAAAGACATTAATGAAGTTATAATGGTCCTCTCGGGGCTGGATTAATGCCATAATAACAGGGAGCCACCAAGCCCGACTATTGATTCCACAGAGCTTGACAAATGCTTTGTTTTCCTCAGACGAACAATTAAATGCTTATTTCAGAGACGCCGGTGCACTTTTAATGGAGGTAGAACAATTTTGACAATGTATTTTTTAACGTTCATTTAAGACTTATGAAAAGAAGTGTTAATAAACAGGATACTATTTAGTTTTTACTTTATACAATTAAGTGAGTTTCAGTTTTAAACGTTTCGATGAGTCACTTGGTTTATAAGGAAAACATCCAACATGAAAGTATAAAAATATATACTTTAATTTTAATGATAACCTGTCAAGACTAAATTTTCTACATTTCAGGATTAGAACAATTATTTTTAAGTATTAAGAACTAAGATTCAATTTTTTGCATTGGTATTTTATAGTTATTTTAGATAAAAATAAGCCTTTCTTTGCACAAATATTTTTTGTTATTGCCACACAAACTTTAATAACTAAACTTTATGATATATTATTGAATTCAAAAAGTTCATAGTGAATAATAAACCCATTTAACTTTAAAACCACTCACAACGCTTATCAAAACCACGCATCTGCTCTCGGCACTGAAATCTTATCAGACTTCATCTTATCAATTCAGTTGCTGTCAGAACATCTTCGGAGTTTTGACACAACTTTATCCCGACTTGGAAGTTTGACAGAATAAACTTAGAAGCCGGTGAAACAAAGTGCAAGGGAGGCTAAAAGGAAAGTGACATAGAGTAACGCTTGTCGAAGTTTCGCTTGGGATTTGGAAGTTTCACAGCTAAACACGCCAGGCTTGAGCTATTAGCTCTAATATGTTGAAAATGTATCGAATTTGTCTTAAGTATGACGTGCATCTTGAAAACCAGTTTTAGATTATGATTTTTGCGTCCTATCAACGTATGGATGGATAATGGATGTGATTTTTTTGGGACCAATTATTGTGGTTATAGAAATGGTGTGTAATAAATGTACTTAGCATAACGTTAAAAGCTGTAAATTTATACAGGAAGTTTTGTCAAAGCTTTAGGCAATGCAAGGAAACTCTAAGCTGTGAGGTGTTTGTCTTTTACTTAGAAGTGGACTCAAAAAAGATTTCCTCTGAGGTTCTGACTTAGATGTTACCTTAGACTTGTTTAGTTTCTCTTTGTATTTAAGTTGATGATAAACTCTTGTGACAGGAGTTACTTGAGAATTTGCAAAAAAGAGAGTTGTTCGCTATAATTTGCATGCTATTCTGGAAACGTTTGAGAAATAACAAGTAGTTTTGTCGAAGTATAATTATGTTATGTATTTAAATGTATATTTTAAATGTGAAAACTCATAAATAAATTAATATATTATAAACCGTTTAGTACCAACAGATAAAAAACTATGCAGTAGCAAAGTATTGATTACCATACTAATCAATATATTCTAAGGTAAAAAATTGTAGTTACCATACTAAACCATTTATACGAATCCCGACAACTCTATAGACATTGTTCAATAAAATTTATTCTGTCTCTCTAATATCACTTAAGAACTTTATCAATTAAATGAAGAAAAGCACAATCACTCCTACAAAATCAACACTGCGATGAGATGAATATTTTAAGGACTTATTTTCAATATGGGTCTGATAAATTCCAATAAGACTTAATAACAATCAGTCCTTAGAAAGCTGTTGCCTCCAAGCAAAGATAATCAAGGCCGTAATGGAAGTATAATGGCTGTTAAAGTCAGATAAATGATGAAACGTTTGTTCCAAAGTCCACGGCGCCTAATATTGATCCCGTCTTATTGTTCTTTGTTCGGGTTCTTCCATCGAGACAATTAAAGGCCTAGACATTAACCCTAATCGCAAAAAGATCTCAGCGTCAAGCAGGACCTTAAAATTCCCAGGGTGTAAAAATTTCAAACGGAAATTCCTTTTTCCTTTCCCCTCCCGTTTAATTTATCCTAACAGCCCAGTTCTGGTCCGAATGATTGTTGCCCGTTGTGCGCTCCTCTGTAGCCAATTTCGACAAAAACGGCGCGTATTCGCTTAATAAATGCGCTTCATCTGTAACACTGACGCTGGGCCGGGGGCTTAACCCCCCCCCCCCCCCTACTTGAGTGCCACTTTATTAGGCTTTACGCTCCTTACTTTTATTTATTGCTTATTCACACCTACCCATTCCCAAGTTGTTTGTTTTTATTCGAAACAACGAAAATTTTAAAGAAGGGTTTAAAACTCATTTAACATTTTTTAGACCCTATGAAAAGTTCCTCCGTTTGAAAAGTCAATGAGAGTATCTACAAAATGTTGGTCATAAGTTTTATAACCCAATACACAGCCGTAAGTGTTAACTAATACTAATAACCATTAATAAATACCGTTTTTACTTAATTCTTAGTACAGAAGGTAATCATTTCTTTATATTTCTCTTGAATTGCCTCTTATTTGATATGATTTTTACATTACAACGGTCAAGACCATTACATGGTTGATTAATTAAAGCTTTGCTTATGATTATCTCATAAATGTATAGGCTAGTTAATTACAATGCCTTTTGGCCTACTGTAGACACTCTTAAAACTCAAATGAAATTTGGAATTACTATACTGTGTAAAAATTTGTTTTCCAACAATTATTTTTAAATGCTGCATGTTAACTAAAAATTTGCCATTTTGAATATATAAGTTCATAAACAAATTAAAAATCACATTAAAAGGTGTTATAATTATGCCTAACTGCCTGGTCAGATGCTAAATCCCATTTCTCTGAGTTTCTAGTGTAAATTTCTATACTTACAAACAATAACCACAGTAATAATGTATAAACTAGTATTAAAAACAGTAATTTTACTTTTATAACTTTACCAACATTAAAATTCATGTCTCTAAAATTACGTTTCGCCACCAGCCTTTACGACTGAGCCTGAATTACACTTGTTAAACTTTAATCCCTGCACCAGCTGTTGTCTAATATCTTGAGAGGGAAAGTCGCAATATACCGTCAGCTGTTCCCCAATTAAACAGAGGCAAAACAAGGCTACTTTTGGGCATTGTGTCTAAGCCTGTTAATGAGGAGGGAGAAACCCCCTCATTGCTGCTACATTTGCGCATGCAAATGAGAATGTGTTCTTCAGAACCAACGTAAACGCCTGACCGCTACCAATAACAAAACTGTGGCCGCTCATTGAATATACATAAAGAGAATTCAGCTGAGTACAACCTCAACAATTTACATAGAGAAATATTATGTTACTACGGGGTTAGGGTCTCAATGTGTGTAGAGATGGTCAAAATTAATTTGGAAATTAGTTACGGTAGAAATTGTCGTTTTTACAATGATGGTTGGTATGGTGAAAAGGTGTGAAAAAAAGGAAAACCGACCTTTATATAGCTAAATCCATATCAAAAAGAAACTCTCAGGTATTTTTTTTATTTTTTATTAAAAAATTGTTTATTTTAATTTAAATTCATGTTTAGTTTGTGGCTATAAAAATATAAAGCATAGATCATGTCAAAAACCAGACATTCTATCTAGCAACAATTAGATAAATATAAAAAAATACATCGATTTTTCTACACGGCAGTTTTAATTGTACATCTAATTTTTCTTCAAAATATCAGCTACGGTGTTTGGATATATATATGTGAAAATTAGATTAGTGGTGCTACAAAATAACATCTTAGACTACACTGTATTGACATTATTGGGTAATGCCATACAGAAGCGATGTTCAATACCCCCGCCAGGGGCGCTGGCGTCGCGTCGCGTTGCTTTATTTATGGTAATTACCTTGCCAGATGTTTGCGATAAAACGTACTCTGAAAGCCTGCGAAATATCTGCAAAGCTACTTTCTGTCGTTGGCAGAATTAAATCTACTTATAAAAATTGTACTTTTATTTTTTTTTTCATAATATCTTTTCCTTTGGTATTTACGTATTATACCGACCACACCGATAAATCGACTTCCAAAAAAGATTTTAATTAGTTTAAATAACAAAATATTCTTAGCCTAACCTAACCTTAACACCCTTAGGTTAGGTTAGGTTAGGTTATAATTATTAGGTATGGTCGGTAATATGTTAGTACCAGTAAGTTCATTAAGAAACGAGCACTGTTCTCAATTGGTATCCGAAACTTAAACCTCTTAAAAAATTAGAAGAGGTAATAATTACTTACATACTACATATTGTATCGAAATTGAAAAAGAAACTTCATTGGATTAAAAACGTAAAGCTATGATTGTTCACAAGGCTGTAATTAATGATCCGCAATCAAACATAAAAAAGTTGTAAATCAAATGTAAAACGTTAATGAAGTAAACTAGATAAACCAAAAGCCGGGTCATTTCAAAGCGTTCAAACAATTTAATTAATCATCAACAATCCAACGAGGGAAACACCTGTATCACCCTAACGATGATTCTGCGATAGCCCTTTAAATGAAACCAATATTATGGTGAGTATTCAAACAATGCCGTATCCCGCCGGCGTTATCTCGGGGTTTGTCTGTTAAAATGCACGATAACGCAAGGGAGGGGGTGACTGCGTGCAGGGGTAGTTAGGGATTTCAGATTTGAGCGATTACTGACGTAGCCCTGTCGAATCACGAAAAGTGGAGTTCACTTAGGTTTTCTTCATTTAATAGATACCTCTAAAATGTCTAGTATGTATCGAAGCAGGTTATTTAATCCGAAACAGCCTGATATTAAAAAAAATATTTTAAGTGAGCTGTTAGATAAGTCTATAACTTATTCATTTACGGTGCAATAATTGTTTGGATAAATATTTGATAAAATATAAACCAATAAAATATTTGTAAATGTTGAGGTATGTTACATTTTGAAATATTACATTTCTTTGGTTGTAAGTTGAATATAAGTGACCTAATAAAATGCCTCTCTTAAATTACTGTCCCTTTACAAAAAGGTTCCTTTGAAATCAGGGTTATTTCGAGATTCCAGATGAATTAAAATAAGTAAGTTGAGCAATAACAATAATCCTCGCTTAAAAATTTGAAGGTTCGATTCCAAGCGGGGTTGAATTTGAACTCATTTATTTTTCTAACAAAAAGTCTACGTTAGACAGTTACAAAACCAGGGTATGGACCGTTCCAAACAAAAAATAACAGTTCTAATAGAGTTTTTTTAAAGTATCAAGAAAAAAAGCAACAAGTACCAGTCTTTGATACATATAAATGTTTGTTGAAAAAATATATTTTCAATTGCAATTGGAATAGTATAAATTATTTTTGATTCAAGTTCTACCACAAGATATTACGAATCAGTCATGTTTTTATGTATGGGTTGCCGGATGACTGCCCCCCGGAAAACTACCCCCCCCCCCCAAGCAGGTTCCTGCGTCATATTGACGTCAGAGACCGGGGGGGCAGTTTTCCAGTCACGGACACTCAAATTTAGTTGTCAAACAGTTCTAATCTAACCTAACCTAACCAACCAAACTTGCTGTAACAAATCTGTTTTATATTCACCATATGCCTTTTCTATTATCCAACGGAATTACTCGAATTAAAATTAAAATTACATAGCATGATTTGTCAAGGGGGGGTAGTATTCCAGTCGTGGACACGGCTTCCATATTGGTTAGTTAGCAGATTTTGTGACGTTACGTTTCACCTGGGGGGTAGTTTTCTGGGGGATAGTATTCCGCATCCCCCTCAATATAGTCCACACATCCCCACATGTTCGATCATATGTGAGTTTGTGTGTGTTGATCTGACAGGGATTGTGGTGTCATTTTTCCACCCAAATGTCACAGCAAATGTTAATGAGCAACCGCAGGTCACTAATGATCCGACAAAGGTCATCTGCATTCGGACCGAAACTGGAATTAAATTAGTATTGATTTCCCTCCCCCCGGCAGAAGCACGTTTCGCTTTATTATTTCATACGCTCAGCTGACTATCGTGCTCTGCTAGAGAGGGGCCTAATTCAATTTTGATAGATTTGTTGTCTCGACTTTCTGCTAAAAATTCTGTTAAGGTATAATGAGATTAAACTTTACATTTTTCCATATTGGAGTTAATTGGTGTTTGAAAAATTTCTCGATGGTTGATTAGAGATTTAATATAGCAATGCATTTCTTAGTTGCTTTTTAAATATTAAAAGATACAATCGATTTTAATTAAACAAATTATATAAAAAATATCATTTACTATCAACTATTTACCTATTTGAATTTCCTATCAAAACGAATATTTGTAAGTACATTTTTATGTATTGTACGTGTTAATAATGGATAGTAAAATTGATGTAATAAAAAAGATAAAATTCAAGAGATGGTTTAATGAACATGATTTTCTAAGAACTGACAAATGTAAACAAATAATGTAAATAGAAGATTAACAATTAATACAACATATGATTTGTTCACAAAAGGCAGGCAGAACATAGTATTCAGAGAGATTCAGAAAGAACTTCTAACAGTAGGGGAAAAACAAGCTGAGATAGTAATATAATTGTTTTTATTAATGAACTATCAGTGCCTAAGTGTTGAATTGTAATTTAGAAAAATATATATGTTACTGCAAAAGACCATGAAAGCTTTAACATCAATTACTTTTGAACACTTCCTTTCAACCTTCTCTTTGCAAGTCGGATTTAACTTTTTATAACTAAAAATTAATCGAATGGTACAGTAATTTTACAGTAGTGATATAGTTTTATCGCTCTCCACATAGTCCAACGCACAACATATAGTCAGTAATTCCACACAATTATAAATTATACCCAACTGAAACGCCACAATATATTGTCCGCACCACGCTTTATGTCAAAACCAGTCATTACTTCCCATACAGCTTCGCAGGTCCGTGAAATGGGCAATATCGGCAGCATTCAATTATTTGTTGGCAATACTGTGCTGTATTAGGCAATGTTATGGCCCGTCCCGGCGCTGAGCCTATAAACCCACGCGACAAATTAATATTTTAATCTCCCTATACGGATCATTCAGCCCGGTTTTATAATTACAAACATCCCTGGGAACGCCGATATACTTGACAAATTGACGACCGATGTGAGCAGTTATGTTTTTCTTCAATATGTCGAGCTCCCCTCGAGTGGTATTGCCGAGAGGGCAGAAGGGTGATAAGGGTTCTTTTAGAAAAATATATTTTAGCCTGAATTGAACTAAAGTAAAAACAAGGTAAAATATTAAGATGTAAAATTTTGCTTTCAATTTTGTATTGAATTTTTTATATAATATATCGCATGTTATATGTAAACGCCAGGTATTCGATAGCAGTTGAAAGTTTCAAATCAAAATATAACATACTATTTAAACGTTTTGACTCTAGGGTTGTGCAATGAGTACGAAACTAGGAGTTTTTTTGGAACATATTTTTCCATTTCCAATTTTGAAACTTGTATAGTCAAGAATTTAACTTAACCCCCTGAATGTTTGTCACTAAGTTAATAAATGGTAATTTGTTAAAAACTTAAAATAGCTTAAAAAACTTTAATTTTTTTTTACAAATGTGCAATAAATTATTGCCTTTGCTTTTACACCACGAATTAATTTCAATCGTGACTAACTCACAGTTAAAATGTTAGGCTATACTAAATTTTTAAAATATGAACTCCAAAATAATTTTTGCAGAACCAACAATTTCAAATCCCAATCCAAACACTACTGGCAAGGGTCAACAATACTAATTCAATTCTAGTTGTAGAATGCAAATGTGACCTTTGCTGAATAATTCCCAACCCGCGGTCGAAGCCCATTAACATCGACCCATGTCAATGTGGGTCCAAAAACCACCAGTAGCGTCCATCAAAAAACACCCTTACACTGTGGATATAAATGGGGAAAGTACAGTTTGTGAACAATTGAAAGTGTTACAATGCCTAAAAACTATGGATAGAAAAATTTAGAGTTATTTGTTGTTCAACTTTATGTCATATTTTTGTATTAAGTCATATTTAGATATTTTGCGGTAGCAAATGATTTTTAGGAACTACAAATAACGGTATTGTAACCAGGTAGCGTTTAAAAAGAGCCTAGAACGTCGTGTATATGGTATAAATGAAAACATGAATTTAGTCATAAACTTATTAAAAAACGAAAGCATTTACTTAAACTATTAGGGTTTCTGTGTATAGCAGAGTAGATAGATTTTTTAAGCCTCCGAAGGTTGCAGGTTCAATTCCGATTCGTGCCTGGGCCGAAATATTAGTTTTTATATCAGTTAATAATGCTATCTAACAAAAAATGGCTTTGTTAGTAACAAGAAAAAGGTTTGAACAATTTTTTTTACGGAGAATGTTAAAATTGCCAATCACGTAAATAAATAAAAATTCAAAATTTGATTTCTGAGGTTTAGTTTATATTCTTTTTTATTCCAAATATTTGGTGTAAAAGGATATACATTTTGTATCTAAGGAAACTGCATCACTTGAAAATAAATTAAAGGTATTTTTTTTAGTGTAATATAAAAATTTCTAACCAGAGGCTGTAATTGAACAACCAAAATATTCAAAACCGCTTTAACCCGTGTAAAATATCTCCAAAACATCATTTATTCGTTTTTCTCATCCCGACGTAATCCGAGAGCTGTAAACTCCCGTCAGAGCTTTCGATGACAGATTGACAAATGAACATTCTCGACTCATCCTGAAAATTCAAAACATGCATCAATGCTTCAAACAAACTCTCCCTCTTTTGGGGAGATTGGAATACAAAAACACGGGAAAACGTTGAAATGTTCAAATTAAGTCATAGCATCGGTATTCAAACTTATTTTCGTGTTTTCTCGTTCTAAATGTGTTTTCTTATGTTATTCGATAGCTTGTTGCGGAACTTTTGCAAGATCAGTAAAAAATTAAACCATGCAACCGCAACAATCGCCTAAGAAAATTTTATCTTGATTGAAAATGTCCCTAATAGTATCTCTCATAACACAAAATTACCACAGTGAAAACTAACTTTGCACAAAGTATTTTCTCCAATTTAGTGGTTTTGATTCAGTAATTACAACGCTGTATCAAAAGTGCTATTCAACTCAACTAATTGACAAATAAATTGAGTGGAATAACTTAATTATTGTGTAATGCGTAGACCCATTCAATTTACTATATTTACTGTATTGGTAATAACTACTGTAGTGATTGAGTAAATTGTTTCAAGAGTACCATTTAATTTTAAGTAATTTCAAAATATTTAATATTTATTTTGTTTAGAATTATTTTGACGTTTTTCTCTTTATGTGGACAAATACGACATCGTGTCTAAAAAAGACCATCCATGCATTAAATTTGCATAAATAACAGTGAATGTGACAAGAGCAAGTATTAACTAAATGAAGATTTTGAATTCTAAGCAGAGACATACAAGTTTTGGAGTCACAAGTTCATCAAGAAACGTCCCAAACTTAAATCTCATGTCGGGAACAGCCTCGCAGCTTCCGTCGTGGGATAGAACAAGTTTGCAAGTTCTGTGTTATAAACAAAAGAATTAATAGAGTTTTGTAGAACTTTCAATTATACAAAAAAATAACAACACATTGAATTCTGATGTATTCATTTTGAATTTAACATTATTTTTCATCCAATAACGACCGGACTAAAAAGGAATATTCTGTAGAAAAAATATTTGCACTAAAACCACTGTGGAACAGTATGAGAGTTCTCCAAGTGGTTGGAGGCAAAATTACAAAGGTAAAATATTAGGTTCAAAGATGACAGCACATTCACAACCATCTCAAGGTACAAAATCTTCCCCAACAAATTTACGTGAAATAATTTTATTAGTAAATAAACAGCTAATCTTTTTGGAACACAAAATGAAATCAGGATTTTAAATACTATACTTCGTTCACAATATTAAGCGGGTTTAGGGTAAGAAATCTGTCTCCTCCAATTGACCCTTACCTTTAAACAGCTGATTAAGTAACATACATTATATACAAAAAAAAAAAACTGTGGGGAAACTTCCCCTTAAACCGCCTAAATATTGTAAACGAAATATAATAAACACACAATTTACTCATTTTTTTCACATAAAACACTTTGTAGGAGCAAAAAACAATATTAAACACAAAATATTTAAATAAAACCTAAGTCATTTTAAGCATTGGAGTATTCGTTCAATACAGAATCATTAAACCGGCGCCACCGTTCCAATACTCGCGTCTATTTACCCGCGCAAATCCCACCCAAACGTCAATCTATGTTGATTTTCCCGCCATTTTTAATGCGATTAGTGTTTGTCATGGTATTATCCGCTTTCCCCTCAACCACTCCACAAAACACTAATGTTGTCCTGGCCACAATTCAAGATAACTGCGTTATATAGATGGATTTGTTTTATTGACAGCTTCAATCGCTTTAATGTAATTAGTTTGGTTGATTCCTCTTCAATTAGTGTTCAAATGGACGGGCTTTGTGTTTTAATGACGGAGGTTTGTGAGTTTTTCACGATTTTAATGAAGTTAGAAACCACAAAGGATTACGATCTGCTTGTTAACGATGAACTCGATATCGTTTGGGTTTTAGATGTGGTTTTCACGACAAAAAGTGGTTTTTATGATATATTTGTTGAAATTATTAAACATTTTATTACTTTTTACCTTCTCTTTGGATTGCCATAAAACGTTTAATAATAAGACTGCAGCCACAATTATTTCTTCATTGGTATAAAACAAATTACAATCGTAAATGAAAACTTTTAGTGAAGTTAATGATTTGGTTTTAAACAAATATTCAGTATATTTCAAAAACATTTTCGGGTTATAACCGAGAATTTTTTTAAATGCTTACATACTGGTATATGGAGTTAAAAACACAAATTGATCTATATCAAGTATCAAACTATTTTAAAAAAAATCAACACCCCTGCTAAGAACTATCTATTTACAGCTTACTGTATTTAAATTTTTCAATCCGTACGATAAGATTTTCCAAACAGCTTCAATATTTTCCTTTTTATTGAATAGATTTATTGAAATTACAAAAACATTTATGTATTTGATTTTTTTTTTTTTGGAGAAACTCAGTAAAAAGCACACTCGGCTTTACCCATTTCCGAGCGGCTCAATCGTTTAAATGTGATTACGGCGGGGTGGGTTTCATTTTCATTGGAACGATTTGGGAAAAAGGGTTTCATTAAAGGGTTTGAATGATTTTGGTTATTCGTTCGCATAAAAAGCGACTCTTTGTTTCCACGCAGCTTTAACGTTGGGAAAAATAACAAATCTGTCTCGTCAAGTTAACCCTCCTTGGCACGTGAACACCAAATGCAAAAATAGTTTTAATGTAATATATTCTTAGCACTAACAAACTAAAATCTAAGCTTTATAGAACATTTAAATGTAATTTAATTTTTGTTTTGTTAGGTTTAGTTAGAATGTTGACTATAGTTTGTTAACAACAATACATACGAGTAATATGAAACATTAGCAGTGTTTAATTTTTTGTATACTTTATTTAAGCCCTTGGAAGCTAGCTGCCACCTTGGATGATCGGCCTCCTTGGATGATTCCAAACAGCTGCTGAAGAGTTATTTATCATTCAGCAATATTTTTTCAAACACCAAAGTGAAAATATTTTAAATTTATAGGACACTGTGAATATACAATCTTGAATTTACCCACCACAAGAGCTATGCTAATTTCCTTTATTTTAAACAGCCACTGAAGAGTTATTTATAATCTAGTAATGTATTTTTTCAAACACCAGAATATTTGCAATTTAAATATCTAGTTTACTGTGAGATTGGAAATTTTCTTTGGAGTTTTAAATTGTTTTATGAGTTAGAACGTCTAGGCTCAAAGGACTCAACATAAAAAAAAATATATTTATACTACAATATTAGATATTTGGTATACTATTGTAAGGTATAAACACCATGTGAACAATTTGTAGTCTAAAGCAGTCTCGTAGATACAAAGAACCTAGGAGTCAATAGATCAATACTAGTTTCTACAGGGACCGCCATCTTCCAAGCCGCCATTTTGTTTTTTTTAAACATGTTACCTTTCAAAATATTTTAAAATTATTTTGGAAGCTTCAAATATTATCTTTACTGATGCAATAAATTGTAAATGTTTGTCAAAAACACTTGGTATAAAAATGTGAATTTTATAATATGTATTTTATCTCATATATATTTGTTTCCTATGATTTTGGGAAACTTTTATACCACTCTAAGTGGAAATGGAAGTATGACCTCTCTATTTTGATATTGAACATTTAAAAACAGTAAATAAACTTCTTAGGTGCAGTCGGTATTTAAGAATGGTAACTTAATAAAATATATAAAAGTATTTATAGAGTCACTGGTTTCAATCACAAATGGGACAAACATCCTGAACTAGATGTACCGGTACTGAAAATTTTAAAAAATAATAAAGACAGGTGCTAAATTTATTGCGTTATTATACTTATTATTCCACAAGTCTATAAAATTTGAGTGTAGCTTTAATGATGATTATCTATGTTTATGTATAATTGGGGATTTGCAAATGTATAGGGTTGATGGTGAGTTATATTTATACTCTTATCAACTCATAACCATATATTGACATTTTGTTACCTACTTCAGTGTATGCAGTTTTCCATTTATTTTACGGCAATGCACCATTTTAAATTTGTTAATGTGTTATTGGTGACAGTTGTAGAACTTACAATCCTAGGATGTCCATTAAAGTTTCTTCCTTAACCAATTAAGGATGTTCCTCTGAATATGACTATTAATATTCATTCATCCTGAAATTTACAATACATTTGTCTGTTACAAGGCACTAAAAACACAACAATTACAACTTAAACATTTAACGTCAAGTTGCGCAATTAACGTAACAGCTGTAACGTTTACTTCCAAAGTGGTTCTGTCAACAAATGACGTCATAAACTCTACTATCAGCTGTGGGGAACTTACCGTGCGTGTGTGCGTGTAAGTGCAGAACACGCTCCGGCTCCGCGGAACTTCAATCGATGGTGTGACACGAACAAATATACCTGTCGGTCGACTTGGAAGCTAATCTAAAGTCTAACAAATGGCCCTTCCATATCGATTCTATCCGACATCGACTCCTAAGTCGGCACAGGACTTTGGAAGATTTAGTTATTTGAAATGCCAACTTGATTTTTTTTGTATAAATGGACGTGGAACTTTAGCTTGCCAATGTAAAAAATATATTTGAGAGAAAATGTGTTTTCTTAGGTAAAATTCGTTAACGTGTTAATAGCTTTAAAATAATGTGTTTGAAAAATTTGTTTGCTCATGTTTTCAATTCAAATTTGCACAACAAAAAACAATAAATATTAAAATTCTACAACCCATAAATTTATTTTAAATTGCATAAAAGATAATTCTAACTTATAATGTTATTTACTCGAAACGGTTAGTGTTAAAACTTACTAAATACTTGAAAACTTAGTTTAATTAGTGAATGATCAGTGCTACACGGACATGAGCTTGTATGTTAATTTTCGGTATAATGCCAACACAAAAATTACTTGAATTGCTTATATATGAAATTTTAAACTCTTTTGGTTTGAAAATTAAAGCTGTGTAATTAAACTAAATTTTACGGAAAGGGTGTAATAGAAATTTATATATTTTTTTATCAAAATATGACATTTTTAGTAAGGAAAAGTTAGCAAAAAAAAATAATTTTTAGTAGTGAATTTTCTATGTTACCATGATTGAAGGACCGGCGGGCCGGAGCGGAGTGAGCGGGCGACGAGCAGCGCTGTACTGGGCGACTGTGGCGGTTTAGGGGTGTATAGGGGGCCACAGGGGGCGGTCAGGGGGCGAACATTCCTCCAGTGACGTCAGCCGCACCCCCCCTCTTCGGTTTATAGCTATTGCCAAGTTTGCAAAAAACCCTCTGGATCGTTACAGACGATAATTACTACGAGTTGGCCCACAGGCCGCCATAACTGGCATGTGCCAAGTAGTTTTGGCCTAAACTTGTATCACCCTAAGCAACACTAACAGTTAGGAAATCATATAGGTCAATGGGGGTTGTTGGAGCAATCCCATAAACCGACGACATCAGGTCGAGTAGCGATGGTTTACGAAAAAAATAACACTAAAGAATCAAAGTAAAATCTAGAGTTTTTTCGGCTATAAAATGAATACTCTATAGATTATGTACGTACTCAACAGGATCCGTAATATAAAATTAAGATTTTTTTAACTTGGTTAAAATTTTACTTGAATACACTCCGATCAAAGCTTTTTTCGTATAGGGTTTGTTTCTTTACAATTGGCTGAACTATCTTAATATATGAGGTGAAAACCTATTAAATAGATAGCTATTCCACATGTTATGTAACCTAATTAAATTTTTCACTATAGACATGCACGTATACAAAACATTTTACATGCATCTGTAACTACTTATGCTTGCAAAATAATGAAAAATAAATCAAGTGATTAATACAGGTTCGTGTTTATTTTGAGGATATTGCGAACTATTAATTTGATAGCACAAACTTGCCAAGCGTATTAAATGACCTTAAATAGTTTGATCCGTTTCTATATTCGTTCAAACGTGCTATGATTGTGAATGCAAATTCATGATACAAATATGACGTACAGTAAACACTTTTCTGAACTATTAAAACTTTATGAGTCTTTTTAAGGTTGTAAATTTTTGTAAGTGCTTCTATCAGACATAAAGTTTTTTTTTATCAAATTATAATCAACAGTTTTCTGGTTTTTATAACAACAGGTCGCGAGTTATTACTATCTCACCTACCGCAGTAATCGGTACTTTATTTGGAGAATAATTTTTTGTATACTTTATTTAAGAGTCCTTGGAGGCTAGTGGCCACCTTGGATGATTCCAAACAGCTACTGAAGAGTTATTTATCATTCAACAATATTTTTTCAAACACCAAAGTGAAAATAATTTAAATTTGTAGGACACTGTGAGACCATCTTACCATCTTAGAAATGTTAATTTCCTTAATTTCAATCAGCTGCTGAAGAGTTGATGACACTTATTACTTTATTTGGAGAATAATTACTTGTTTAACCACAACGTGAACACCTTAATCTGAAAATTGTCGCCATAAAATCCAACACCAAAACTTTTCGCAGGGTGTAAAACTCCCGGGCTGGTATTAGCCGAGTCACGTGCCTGTTCCCACGCTTCCCTGATAAATAATTCCTGGAGCGAGGTAATCCCCCAGGATTGCAAACATCTTAGCGCCCTAATAATATGTCACTTCCCTGCAACCCTACCCGGGCTACTCTGCTATCGACTAACCCATTTATTCTGCAGGATTTCGAAAAATCTTTGGATAAAACATTTAAATGATTGTGAAAAATAAGTTTTAACATGAATGAAGGAAATTGGTTCACTGTATTGAAAGGATATATGTGTAACGATATATAGTCAGTGTTAGAGGTAACGTACTTTGTGAAGACAGTGTAGTTAGCCGTTGATAGTGGTAGTAACTAAAACGAGACAACATAAATTACAACTGTTAGAAGGATGAATTTTTCGTTTTGAGGAAAAATATCGAACCATATGTAGAATCCATATATTTAGGAAAACAAGTATGTTGAAGTAAGGTTGAGTTGAGGTCTATGTTCTTCAGATCATTGCTTAACCACAAATCATAATTAACATACCTGATTGTGTCAAGGAAATTCAAAGATTGAAATAAAGTAATGAAGGATGACATCTCCATATTAATGAAAGTACAACACCTTAATTGACTCGCAAGATCAGAAGTGTACGCCGAGAAAAAGATAGGCCCCAGGCAACTAACTTGCGGAACGCCTCTATCCTTCGACAAAAAGATGCAAAGAAATGGATCCTTTCACGAGGACAAGTTTGGCATTGCAATGACTTACTTGAATATCAACGGTCTTATTAGAATATCGCAGGTTTTAAAGTGTCACCACTCGCATAGATAACTGATTGATCTAAAATGATTTGATGTAGTCATCAGTTTGTATATAGACACACAATCGAATCCAATATATTAAATAAAACTTAGGAATCATAAATAAATATGGCTGGAGAATATTATTAGTTAATAAATTGATTCCACAATATAGTACCAGACATTTGATGAAATGTAATTAATAAACATGTAGTAAAAACAATCTAAGTTAGCTCATCCATTATGTTTAATGATAGCTGAAACAAGTAGTTTATGAAACCATATAGAATCGTACGACTAACGAAATGGTTTTATTTATGAGATTTTTTACAGATTCCCTTATTCCATTAAGTAGAAAATATTGCCCTTATCCCCACATCTTGGTTGTAACTCCCATTTCGAAATCTTTCATCGGGTTTTCCAATAAGACGCTTTTGTGCAGTTCAAAAGCCCAATTTCGTTGGGAGAAATAACGTTTTGAGGAGAATGAGGCAGTAATAGCGAGGTCTTCTGCTAGACTGGGCCCAACTTTGGCATCTCTGCTGCTTTTTGATGCGGGCTGAACCCCGGCGTTTGTACCTTTGTGTGTGTAATGGACCTGAATAAACCTACGGAACTTGCAAGCGCTTAATTGAAATCGTTCATTTGTTTTACAAATCAGTCCCTTAATTTGGCTCGCGCTTGATTGCATGTTTGTTTCGTCAGGTGTAATGAGATTTGAGTATCATTTAGGAGTAGTGAGTGTCAGTTAGTGTTGATTTCAATATTTGTGAGAGAGTTATTCCGTTTATCTTTGTACACTAAGGCTGAATTACGTAGGCTTAACTAACAATTATGGCTAATTGTAGCATTTAGAAAATTTTTTATGTGATCTTGTTTTGAATGATCAACATAAACTCAGTTCTATAACATAATCTAACCCAATTAAATGTTATGAGGTTTAATTACTATGTTGACTTGGCCAAAATATGTATGTTGTCAATTTGGCTAAATTAAATAGTTCTCAAGTGTTTTAGTAATGTTGTATGTTAAGTTACTGTAGGCCGCTTAGAAGACCGAAGAAGGATGTTTTCGTTGACTTAGCTGAACTTAACAACTTAACCGGTTTTGGTAAGTTGTTGACTAAGATTCCTGTGTAACTTATCTGGTAGTGGTAGTATAAACCTACTCTAAAATGCAAACCCCATCAGTTTCTCATCATAAAAAACCTCCTAAAAAGATTTTAAGGTTATTTAAGGGTTTTTTCTCACGTGGTATTGCGAAATCCTCGTGTAACTTAAACAAAAAACTTCCTAAAAAGATTAAAAGGTGATTTAAGGGGTGTTGTTCAAGAGATGTTGCGAAAAAGTAGTATTATTATCCCTTACTTCTCAACATACTTCCTTTATTCTTAAAATGTCGTGAATTGGAGTTTAAGTTTAAATGCAGTAGTCATTCGTTAGAATAAACTAAAATTCTTCTCCTAAACCTTCTTCTTGAATCCCAGCTGGTAATTCCCCTATTTTCATGTACAAACCCACCTGTAAGCCATGAGCTTCCTTCACAGATGGCTTATCGATCAAGAAGCTCCTGGCAACAGTGTTATTATAATCGATCGTGTTCGCACGCACGAGACGTCCATAAACACCAATTTGTGCCTGTCAGTCACCGGTTTGGAACACGCCCTGTAGTCGGTGTATAATACACGTCATACAGTATACACTATTTGTTATACACTATACAATATACACTGAAGAAAGCACGAAGAACTAAATTGAACTTGTTGATGCACACTTGTTGGTAGCCTTGTTGATTTTACCACATAAAACCGTAGTACTTCAATACTTCGTCGAAGATTGCACATATTGTCTTGTAGACTTGCTATGATAATAAATCAACTGAATATTTAATATTTATTTTTCTCTATAGAATATATCACTAACCTTGTGACTATGATGACCAAATAGAACGTTTAGTTTTTTTGTACTCTCACTTCATACAGATAAATTAATCTCGTATGTATTTACAAATAGAACGATCTGCTGTTTCAATACTTTTGTTTGTCCCCTATTATTAAATCTACAGAGTAAAGCAGATGTAAAATTTAACCTCAAATAAAATAAAACATGCAATGCATTCAAAGCTTTTTGGACAAGAAACACAAATAAAAAAGTTTCATTTTTCAATAGGTACTATAAGAAGACTACTTGTAGTATTATTTATAATTAAATTTGCCTGTCATAAATTCAAATCTTTCTCAAACTTACAAACACTCAATTTTACTAAACATCTAGACGCTTTCTCATTGCTATTATGGTTATGGTTCAATACACATTCTACTCTAATTTTAATTCTACTTTGTCTTAACACAAGGATTATTCTCAGGTTTTATCAAGATGTCTTTTAACCTTGTTTCACGAGTGTGCGTGAGGGGTGAAATTAGTAATTCAGAAGGGTTGTATCAGTAACCATTAACCGGTTTAAAACTAGTTCTTCCAACTTCATAAAATGATCAGTAGCAGTTTGTTTCGTAAATATATACTATTGCATTCATAGTGCAGTTAATAACAAGAGAACAGTTTCAATTTCGTTCAATAATTTTCAATCGTTTAGTCAAAAAAAGACTTATGAAGGAGCTAGAAGCATTATTTAAAAGTGAAGTCATCCTTAGTTCCTTTTATTTATCATCTTTAAAAACTGCTCTGAAACTTTCAAAAAAACTATTTGACAGTAATAATATAGGATTTGTAGCCATAATGTCATTCCTAAGAGATGAAGAGTTGTGTCAAACTATGATACATATTCCTTACACCTTTTAAAATGATCACATAGATACAAATCACTAAAACTATTATGAACAGTTCATGAAATGTTAGTTTACTTTCTTATTGATATACAACACCAAACCGTCCGTTTATCAATGACTAAAAAACTTTGGAGAAAACGTTTGAGTAGTTAGTGGGAGTAGTTACTGGAAGAATTTTAGTTCTTAAGTTGGTAATATATTCGCATTTTCAAAAAAGGGTTAAGTTAGGGAGAGCCTGGGTTTGGAAAACAAATATAAAGTGGCAAAAACAGTAGAAAAAATTACACATTAAACAGCATGGGCTATTTATTGAACAGCGATCCTATAGAGGAATGCAAATCCATCTAACAGCCTGTCATGAAAAGTCAACCAAGGGTTTCTAACCTCAAATGGTATCAATTACTCAACAAACTGATTTTAATGACCACAGTTGTTTTAGGTTAGCTCTCTTACACAAAAAAAATTACGACTTTGCAAAACTTTGCAGCTGTTTGTTTATATTTCATAAAATATTCATGAATTAGCCGATCTTTATTGTACAATTCTCCAAATTACCTGTGTCAAGTTTGAGCACTGGTGTAAATGTAATTTCCAAAGCAAAATTGATCCAATGCATACTTTAATGGTCCGATAGAAATTGTTATAGACATTAGCAACACTATGCGATAAATATTTTGGAACATTACACATTTTATCAGACCTTTTTAATGCAGTAGTCGTTACTTTCTATTGAGTTGCTAAAAGTAGTGTATGATTTCTACGTCATCGTAATATTGTATTTTGCAACAGTACGTAAGAGTTATAGGTTATAGCAGCTAGCCACGTGACACCCACCTGTATGGTAGAGGATGGTGCGGTCAGTATCAGTGTCGGAGGGTAGCGGCGACTGCGGAGGCGGACTGGGGGCAGTGGCGGCGGCGGTGGGACTAGACGGCCCCCAGCACTGGGGCGAAGGCCCGACAGCATCTCCTACGACGTCGATCTCTTCCTCCTCCTCCTCCGCAGCCTGGGGCCACGGGTACGACTTCCACTTCTTGGCCATCAGACAGCGCGGCATTATCACGTGGGGGAGGCAGCGTTGGGAGGGAGGTTGCGGGGCGACATAGACACAGAGACACACACAACACACAAAACCAGCGAGAAGAATAAGGAAAAATAAACACAAAAAAGAGAAAAAACCGAACCGAACAAATCGACCCCAGAGGCTCGTGCGGTTTTTTGAACCGGAGCGCCTCTGATCGAGCGCTTATATAGGGCGCAACACCCCGGCCCCCCTCCAGAGTGCGCGCGCATCGGGGCTTCTTACACCCCTGAAAAATATGACGGCCCTCTGGTCGCCCCTCCCCTCGAGCCGCCCCCACCGCTAATTGGAGGTGACTCTCGACTGTTGCTTCGTTACGTCACGTGTTGTTCAACAATACACACAACAATAAACAGCATTGTTGCGGCGTAAACAATGGTGTCGCAGGTCATTAGTGTGAAGTTTTCAAGTAGGTGATTTTCTCTTACAAAGCAGAGTTTGTTATTTGATACACAACTATGCAGAACAATGAATTACCTTGAGATTTGCAAAGAAGTATGAATAAAATAACTTCCGTTTAACGGGAGTAAACCAATAAGCCTTAAGCAATAGTTTGTTTTTATTAAAATATTAAGCTATATATATTTATTTTGAAGTTTAAATACACATTGGGCTTATACTTAAATTTATTGCTATAATAAATTAAATTGAAACTATTTTAAATTCTGGTTCCGTACCATTCTTAGAAAAAAGTTGAATTGTTTAGTAAACATGCTACATTTTTGTTCTTAAAAGTTTTTAATGGAGATTTTTTCAGAGTTATCTAGCAAAAATCGGGCTTGTTTGACTAGTATGACGGTGATCATATATCATACAAATTTGTGTTATATAATTGAACCTGAAGAGAATAAAATGTGTATGGATGTCTTCGTAATCTTCATTTTAAACACAATATAAGAAGATACAATTATGTACTTTTTGCTTCTTAGAAGTAGGGATAATTTATAATAAATCTAATACGAAAACTATACAAAGAAATAGTAAACCCGTAAACTAATAAAGATAAAGCCGTTATAAAGTCAAAGAAATTATTATCATGAAAAGTAATGTAAAAACGTGGTGTTTAAAGGACATCTTCATCATTTTATCTTTTTTTCAATCAACTAAAATATTATTTCTTTTTTAAAAGGTCATCATTATTATTATCTACTATTACCTGCGGAATGTTGTATAAAATAACTATTAAATACACTATGCTCCGCCGGAAAGGAACTTAATAATTTAAAATGAAGTACATCCACATAAGAATGTTTTGTGCGTTAAATTTGAATGTTTTTCGTACTTTGTTTTTTACTATGACCAATGAAAATTCTATTACGAGCAAAAATGACATGACAATAAAATATTTGATAGTAATTTACGACGATGGACTTTTACTATTTGTAAATATGTAACAGAAATTACAAAAATATAATTAACATAAAACATGCAGGAAATATCAATGTCACACAATCTATCTTCTAGGGAAATGGCACCAAGAGTTTTTAAGTGTTTGTAAGTTAATTTAAACATAAAATAAAACTAATATAATAAAATATAATGTTATCCAGTCCAAGGAGTTCAAAACACAAACAAATAACCTAGCTGATGAACAAAAATTCAATATTATCTGTGTACAGACAGTTACAACACTCTGTGCAAACTATCAGCGAGACAAAGTTTATGTTCAGTTTGGAGCATGTGAACTACAGCCTATAAATGAGTCGATAGTGTCAAACGAATCGTCATGCTAAATTTATAGTTTAGCTATTTAGCCGTACGATCCTGGCTAAAGAAAGAGCGTATGTACAGTGTGATTTGCACCCTGTACGTCGTCGCGTAGTACATTAGTTAATAGGATACAGATTTTTGAAATATTATTTTAGTACGGTAGTATGCAAACTAATGCCACACATACCATTGAACATCAGTATGAAATACGTACAGTGGTATGTCATAATTGAAGTTTTTTAAATTACTTTTATTAAGCTAATTAATTCAAATCGTCTTTTGACCCACAAACACTGTTGACCCAATGATAAATATGTGGTATTTTTGACCTTTTTAGATAAATGACAATTATATAAAACATTATGTAACCTTATAAAGATAAAATTCTTGGTATAACCAGTGTTACATTAGATATATACGTTAACTCCTTGTCCACTTACATTTGGTAGTTTTTTGGTATAACCAATAATCCCTCTACAGTTTGTTTGATCTTTTCCCACTTGAAATGTAGTTCTAAATAAATCTACATCTATTACTATTATACCTGAAAGTAAAAAAAAAAAAAAAAATACCTCAAATTACACACTAGTAATAATACATTACATATTTACTCACAAGATGGTAAATACATTTAAAGGATTGCAATTAAGATGGTTATTCGCCTATGGGGTCTGATGATGATTGGAGAGTCCAAATCGAAATCTCTCACCACTCACCATCTTTTATAAGAATTACCGCCTTCAGAATCCAAATCAGAATATTTTTGTTGCCAAAATAATACAGAAATGTACAGGGCAAAAGTCACTAAAACCAAACAAGTAAAATCCTACCCATTAAAATAAAGATACAAACTTTAAACGTTACAAACTATTTAGATTTTTAAAACGAAGAAACACTCTAAAACTCCTCATCAACTAAATGTTCCCTCAGATCATGCTTAATTTTTTGTTATAATTTTCGCCATTAATTGTATTAGGAAGAGAATTAAAAAGACGGATACACATGGAGAAAGACTGGTTTTTATGAAAAATTGTACTGGATCGTGGAATAGGTAGGTCGAAGTTACTTCCAAGATTGAAGCTGTGGTGAAATGACTCTTCTAATATGAAACATTGTCAAATTTTCTTTTAGAAAGTCAAAGATTCAAAAATGAAAATTTATGGGAAGGTCAGACTATTATTTCTATGAAAATAAAAAGGGATCTACAAGACTCTCTTTATTTTAGGTTGGAGATTAATTTGAGGGCTTTTTTTTGCAGTTTGAATATTTTCTTAGTTTGAAGTTTGTCGTTACCCCAAACGGGTGCACAATATGTAAGAAAAGGGTAAACAAGACCGTAATAGGAGTAGGTTGTGATCAACGACATCTTGTGTGTCAACAGTTTTAGTGTAAATATACAAACAAACGTGTAAATTCAAGTGTTAATTTGCGTATTTTTGTACTTTCAGGTAATTTAATAACAAGTACGATGCTGATCAAGAAGCTATTGGACGTATTTTTACATACTTTCAGTAAATTTAACAACACAGACAACGCTGTTCAATAAGTTATTCCCAATTCTTGATCAATTTTAATCTTTGATTGAACCAACGATTTTTCCCATCTCCTTAAACTTTTCTGGATTTATTATTTGAATATATTTAGTAATTCAAATACTTTAATACCTTTGTTCTGAAATGGCGACCATACGTATGTAGGTATTTTAAACCAAGAATGAATGGAGATGAGTGTAGGATGAGTGGCGCGATCTTTTAGTCTTGTTAGCGACTAAGGCCGACATGTTCCTTAGACACAGCTGTTAATTAATATCACGTACAGCCAATGGCAACTAAGCTACAGACATTTTATAGTGGAATCTGAACTATATTTTTGTCTTGTAATTACGGTTTGGTCTGATTATAAGGATAGTACTGTGGATATTCGTAGTACTCACTGGTGCGACGTTAATCAACACATTGGAGTATAGCATCCACAGTGCATAGCCACAATTATACCTCCAACTAGCTGTATTACAGGACGACGCAACCGTCCCAGTCATCACTATACAAAATAAAATATTTATGTCAGCAACGCGTAACAGATCCCACCCTAATCCGCAACCCCTAAAACCTCCAAGCATTGTGTGTAAGTGTCTACTCGAGCGCAGCGGTACAATGGACTCATGTAACTCTATAGCGGGAAGCGCGCGTGCTGTTCCGGTAAGAGATCCTCCACGTCCTTCGGAAGCCTTCCTGTCATCCGGCGCGTCATCCGACTTGGGTCCGGTTACTCGGGATGTGATCCTGAGGGCATGGGCTCATCCAGGACCGGCGTTCCCACAAGTGGCATACCTGTAACTGGGAACCGAGTGGGATTGGAACTCGCACGTTTGTGAAACTGTCACATCATACTATGTGACATTATACGATTGTTTGTGCTATTTGGTTTGCGCAAATAAATTGAGCGTAAATGGGGATTATTTTGTGTAGATTGTGTATCGGAAAATTGTTAATTAAATATTATCAATGTACCTATAAAAGTTGCATCACAACTTTGACAGAGTGCGTTGATAACTGACTCAAATGTCCACTGTGTTATTTTTATCATATGTTAATAATATATTATCTCATACTCGTATTAAAAAATGGGGTTTTCTATTCGCAGATTCTAAATCAACAACGGATTTTCATAATTCTTCTGTTGAAAGAAAGATATTTTTGAGAGAATAGGAATGTTGGAGACATAATTTTTATTTTGGATTCTGTTTTTCAATAATTAAAATTTAATTTTGAAAAAGTCTAGCAGCCGATGCTAATATTTTGAGTTGGATTCAAGTGCAATGCAATTTTATTTAACGAACATCTGGTTTCAAATTGTCACTAACATGTTTACGTTGCACTTTAGTTGTATACAAAAATATTGCTATTAGCCTACATATTGTTTATGTTTTATTAAAAAATGCAGTTTATTTCCTAAAGGATTTTTGTTATCAGGAAATGAGTGATTTTAAACTATACAACTTAAACACTGGCATATAATCAATAAAATTAATGCGCCGTCATTATATTAAAGTAATGGCTAAGATAGGCGGGCCATGCGTGTAGAACCGACTTTTAACTGTAACTGTGTATTCCAAGGAAAAGCACGAGGTAGACGTCGCGTCGTCTTGCTCAAGGTAGCTAAGGTACAAATGTTTTCCAATATTTGAGTACCAATGTTTTTTACTTGTACTTGAGCTATTTCCCTTAACTTGTTTGATGTAGTAAAAACGTCATCATCATGTAACAAAAACTTGAAGATTTAAAGCAATGGTCACGTCAAATATTTCAAATATGACCAGAAAATTAAGAAATAAAACAAAAAGAGAACCTTTTCCGTTAATTCACTACCACTGGTGGAATGTGGTTAGGTTAGGTTAGGTTGGGTTAGGTTTTTCTAGCTCTATACTAACCTAACTTAAGCTAACCAAAGTTTAATTCACTACCACTTCTGTTGCTAATGATCTATTGCTCTAAAGACTAGTGGTTGTGAATTAACGGAAAAGGTCCCTAAATGATGTAGGTCTTTGTGCCATATGAATAACAGTTTACGTAGGCCTACATTTGAAGAAACGCTTAACATGTCAAATAATTGAATACTAACACAATTACTTGAGTTTTTGGTTTTCGAAAGGCTTATTGTGATCAAAGGTACAGTTAAAAATATTGTATTCTAGGTATTCTAGATCAAAGATTATAGTTGGACCCAATATTTGCCAACGTTCCCCTAATCCAGGTGTGTACAAGGTCGGGTGTTCCTTGACCCCAGCACCCTAGCACCCTAGCACCCCTGTACTGCTGTAGTCTAGGCAGGTGGTAAAACCTCACCTGGATAGCGGACCTGTGTACTAGGGGATTGTCTACCTCAATCACCCCTCCAGAGACAGATGTTTCTACAAACTAGAGGTTTAATATTTAAATGTTGCAGTGAACACTTATATTGTCAAATTAACGTGGATGAAATTACCTTAAATTGTAACGAGAAAGTTTTCAAGTGAATTACGAGTGAAATTTTGGGAAAGTATGGATTTTTGTGAGTATGATAGTCTATTACGTGTACACTACTCGACGAACTAATCTTAATGGCGTAGAGACAATATATCCTATGCACACTGATTTTTTAAATTTCTTACCTGTACTAGGGTTCCGCTTACTAGTTTGCAAAATTGTTATGTTATTCTTATTAATTTATATACTTAATGAAATAAGGGTTACCCTGTTATATCCCTTTTCCAGCCGTTCTAACTTACAGATTTTTACGATTGAGGTGTCATTTAAAAGCTGATGATCTAGTGCACCTGCGAATGGTAATTGAAAAGGTGATTTCATTTAGGGCTTCTCCCCCTTACATTAGATTATATATATGTATAAATTATTTAATTACATTATATTATATAATTATTTATAGAGTCCATTTTCAAAGATTATGCTGGACAACTTTTTTATAACAGTTTAATGGTGTATTATAATTTAAAAGCTGTTCCTTCAGTTGAATGTTTAACCACAGTTAGATCGTAAACAAAAAAGTAGAGCCTAAACAGTTGTAGAATTTTTATTTCAAACTGGCTACTTTTTTGAAAACCCCAACATGATTGAGGTAGGTGGTAAATCACTCTTTATACTGTAGATCTGGAATAAAAACAATTATTATAAATTTTAAGCTCTATTCACCTAATTACTGTTATCATAAACATAATCTTGAAAAAGTATATGTCTATTGTAGTGAATTCATTCCGCTCTGAAACAAGATTTGGATCATATTGAACAGCACAATTTACGCATGGGAACCCTCAGGCTCTTAATATTATAAGGTTAACATATTTTTATCGACCAGCTGTTTTAAATTGTGTTTGATTAAGTTTTATTTTTATTGAGGAAGTTATTTAATAAGAGAGTTGTATTTATTAAAGGAACAGTAGCAGAAACCTTTCAGTATCATTCTTATTGCTTAGTTCGAAATTTGTATAGTAATATGCAGGCAAAGAGGGGTGTCGAAAATGTTATTTTCTTATACAAAGGGTAAAACTCATTAATATGACACATTAACAAGAAGAGTGTAAAGTTATTGCCACTCTACAGTTCATTATAAGATTCTTTTCAATCTATTGATTTCAGCTATAAGTACTATAAGTAGCTATAAGTAAGTGTTTTAAAAGTACGAAGACTTTTAAGTATTCGTAATTCAAATAAAATAATATTACAACAGTACTGTAAGACGCACACATGCGATCCCTTATGCACCCGTACTTGGTCAAATCATCGATAAATAACTGGTAGAATAGAGAGAATATCAACTCCTCATCTGAATTTAAATAAGCATTATCATAATACCCCCGTCGCAGCAAACCTGCAGACTAAGCGAATTTCCATTTGCTTAAATTGGATTTACACAAAAATGTCTCTTAAAAAATATAACATTTTTTCCCTATTTAATTATCATTAATTTAACGAGTACCGGTACTTAGGTTTGCTGCAACAGAGAGGGTAAAAATGTGTTTTTTTTTGTAAAATGTTAATAGGTTGGAATGAAATGAATGCATTTTCCAAATTTGATCAAAATATGTTCATAAACAAGCAAACTACAACAGTTTACTTATTCTCCATAAGAATAACATGGGAATTTTAAATTTACAGTTTTTTGGAATTTTCTCCGTAACCATTAGGCGCATAATAACGCTTCAATATACTTAATTATTTGTTTTTTAAGCTCTACAAAATGGTTTGGAAAGAAAATGTAAAATTTTAAGTTTTTAGGGTAAAAAATGGGTAAAACCAATTTTTACCCCATAAAACACCCCACAAACACCTGTTCCCATAGTCCGATCATGCTGGTTCGCGAACTCGTTCGAATAAATGTAGGTTCACATGTTTGTACCAAATTTCATCAAAATCGGATGAGTTTTGTTCGAGTTATCGCGCTAACGGACACATATATAAATATATATATATATTAATATATATTTTTAAATAAATATATATATATATATATATGAATTTGAACGGATGGTGTTTTGGCCTGTAGGGACCTCAAAACGAAAAAGTAAATCGGTCCCGGGTCCAGGTCTTACCATGAGTACTACGGTAATAGCTTATTCCCTATATGGGAAATTCGCTAAAACTACATGGAAATTATTAACGTTTTAATTAATTGATTTAAATTCATAACATTAATTCTCAAGAAGTCCAAAACACTATTAGTTATAATTTTTGTATGTAAACCTATATGTATCAACACAACGTTTTTGCCAACCGATATGATGGTATATTGAGCTTGCCCTTTCCTCTGGTGTTACACGTGTGAATTTTCTCAAACGCAATCGTCATGAATTGCTTTAGAGTACTTTAATATATGTTTGGAAGAATTTGGGAATTTATTTATTTCTGTAACAGTTTCTAACAAATAAAACAAAACATACTTACTGTATATGATTTTAGAGTTTAAACTTTTATTATTTTTAGCTAAGTTATATTTGCTCACCAAACAATATGATACAAGCTACAGTAGGCTATTTCCTTTGAGGATAACTTGGAAGACGACGTAAGGGGGTTGTTACTTGAATT
Organism: Macrosteles quadrilineatus; assembly: GCF_028750875.1. Classification (NCBI taxonomy): domain Eukaryota; kingdom Metazoa; phylum Arthropoda; class Insecta; order Hemiptera; family Cicadellidae; genus Macrosteles; species Macrosteles quadrilineatus. Next base: position 77,419,472 of record NW_026542598.1, on the reverse strand, counting down.
AACTTGTTATAAACAGGGGGAATTAAAAACGTCTTTATTCTGCATTGTTACAATATTTATTTTTATTTGTGTGACTCTAAATCCATCAAACAGTCCTACAATACAATTTAAAATTGTATAAATATTTAAAAAATAAGTTCAAATCTTAAGTAAAACCTAACACTTATCCTGACCTCTAATAAGGGGTTGCTGCTAAAGTGGAGTGTAGCCAATTAGTTAATAAGTCAGTTGACCCACATTTTAAATTTTACCAAAACAATAAGCCATAACTTAAAAAAAACTATGTAACATCTGCATTTTTAATACAATAAGGGGTTTCCCTGTAACATTCCTTTTCCAGAAGACCTACTTAATTTTTTTTTTCATTGGAGGTGTCATTTTAAAGCTTATGACCTTGATGAGAGGCAAATGTTTGTTAGGGCTTCGCCCTCTTTGCGTTTGATTTATTTCTAGAGTCAATTTTGAAAGACCCAGTTATGCTGACCAACTTACTTTATAACATTTTAAATATTAATTGCAATTTTAACAGCTGTTCCTTTAGTTTAATGTTTAATCACAGTCGGATTCTAAAGAGAATTGGGAATTGATGAAAATTTATTTAAAATGGGCTACTGTGACCTGATTGAGGTAGGTAAATCCTATGGCTTGGATCTAAAGTAAACAAATTTATTGTAAATTGGTACAGTAGTTATATTCGCCTAATAACTGTTCTAAACAAACATAATTCTGAAAAAGTAAATAAATATTGGACCTGTTTTTTTTTTTTTTTTTTTAATTTGGTCCCTATTAAACTGCGAATTTGTGTACAACGGATTCCCTCGTTAACGTGTTAAACGCATATTTTTATATTATTATTTATCATCATTATTATTGTTAATCATTATTTATCATTTATTATCATATTATTATTATGTTAATCTTTTTTAAATATTTATACACTAGCTGTTATGCCCGTGCTTTGCGACGGGAAGAGGACACAAAATAGAAACATTTTAATCTTTACATCTGTTGCATATAATAGTTACACATCCGCCAACTCTTTTAGAAACAAAATTCAACTTTAATGGCCTTAATAGAGACGTTTAAGTTATGACTTTTAAGTCTGGTAGTAGTGGATCCCACCATTTTGGTTTTGATTAATTTTAAATCTTGTGTAGGCTGATATGAGAAAAACTGACCAAATGTTCGAAAACAACTTTGACATAAATGATATACCTTCATCTCCCTTGATTAATCTTACATATATTTTAATTTATTATTGACATTTTAAATTTCAATTTTGAATTTCACTCTTCTTTATATTAAATCACTCTTCAGTTTCTTCACTCACAATAAATCATTAGCAAAACTAAGTCAGCTGTTATAAACTTTAATAGTATATTTCGTACCTAGGGCCGAAAATGAGGTATTGCCGGCTCGAGATAGTTTTTAAGTTCGAGACGAAGTCGAGAACTTAAATCGATCGAGAGCTGCAAAACCATTTTGGTAAGAGAATTGGGAATTGATGAAAATTTATTTAAAATGGGCTACTGTGACCTGATTGAGGTTGATAAATCCTATGGCTTGGATCTAAAGTAAACAAATTTATTGTAAATTGGTACAGTAGTTCTATTGCCTAATAACTGTTCTAAACAAACATAATTCTGAAAAAGTAAATAGGTATTGGACCTCAGTTTTTTTTTTTTTTTTTTATTTGGTCCCTATTAAACTGCGAATTTGTGTACAACGGATTCCCTCGTTGACATGTTAAACGCATATTTTTATATTATTATTTATCATCATTATTATTGTTAATCATTATTTATCATTTATTATCATATTATTATTGTGTTAATCTTTTTTAAATATTTATACATTGTTGTTATAGTTATTAATAGTCCCGGGGAGGATGGCAATGGAGACCCTGGAATAACGTCTTCGCCGACCTTCCCGCAAGGTGCTTCGTTCAGTGGACCTGCGATCGGTATAGGAAGACATATCCGACAATAGCAAAGACAAAAGCATTACATTTTATTCAAGGGATTATTGTAGAAATTTACATTAAGTGCATGGCATGAAAGTTGAAGTAAAAGTGAAGTGAAAAGCCAAGAAGAAACCCACTGAAGCAATAACATTATAGGTTCATGAACTGATTCAATGTAAATGGTGTAAGCTGTATTGAAGCATGTAAATAAAATAAAATGTATAGTTTGATAACTTATTGCTAACCTTGACCATTTCTTTTAACTTTCATCCCTTTAGCGAATCACTATTTATGTTGAATCATGATGTGTTCCAAATGTTTACTGAATAAAATATTGCAAATACAATTATGCAACATTGACCCACGAGAAAATACAATTCAAAGTGCTTTTAATCTCAATCAATCAGTAAAGTAATCGTTGACGTCTTCAAAGTGAGATCAGAGGTGATTTGCTAAGTAGTTTCTAACGATCAGCCCTCCATGTTTCCATTCTGCCATCAGCTGTGCCGGAAGCAATGTTGCCAATATCCGGTAGATGGCAGCAGTGCGCGGCGCTCAGCGCTCCTGGTGTCAGATAAGGCAATCACTCTTTCATCAGCTTTCAGGATATTGCATTTAGGATATTGCCTAGTTGTTGAGTTTGATCCAATTTTGGCCAACTTGGGTCATTACCGGCCACCTTGATGGCTCCCCTCTGCCCTTCCGAATATGGGTTAATTGAATTTGTCGTTTTGTGGTTGGTAAAATGTTTATTGTCAACCATGTTTTGTGAAGATTACCCGAATTGTAGAATTTTACCAATATTTTTGTTGAATATTGTGAGTTGTCAGCAGCATATTCTTTTAGCATAGACTTCTTAGTTGTGAAGGAACTATTACAAAATTAATTTTCATTGATCGTTAGTACAGAGTGACCTATGAAATATAGGGTACACGTTTGATTTTAAATTTTTGACTGTTTATAAATCTAAGATTTTAAAACTTTAAAACCTATTTAAAAGTTTTAAAAACCTTTGAACATTTAAAAATAAAATATAAAAGTTTTACTTACATATTTAAAACTAAAATTTAAAATAAACCTACTCTTGCTTGGTAAAATAAAAATGGAGGCACGTTGAAAAACAAAACTTTATAAACAACATAATAATTATAGAAATATTACTTAGTAAAATTAATAAAAATGTAATAATCATATAGCAATAAAATAAGACACTTGCATAAACAAAATCGTACATTTTTATCGAAACTCCTAAAGTTTGAGTACTTAACACATTTTAATAAATTCACACCATGTTAATAAATAAAAGGGAAGTAATTTCAGATCTTTAAAACTTTTATCATGCCACTGATAAGTTTCTAAAAATTTTAACGAGCTACATTTCCACATAATACAATTAAAACAAAAAGAATAAATTAATTGCGTAAAGTTTCAAATGTTTTGCAAATAAGTAAGCAAGTAATATAAAATATAAACCGCTTCAAGGGACATTCTGTGTAAATAAAAACAAACTTAATATCAACAGAGATAAATAAAAACAACACACAATCGTACGCAGTCCACATGCATGAGTAGGGAGAATAAAACTGTAATCTGTGAGATCCATGCCGTATCTTAACTTCCGTTGTGTGGGGAGGGTGGTGACGCAGATAAGGGTGCCTCACATGTTGATAAGACAGGCGAAATTGGCATGCCATCTGAGTAACTGATTATGACCATGACTGATTATCTGTAGTAGTGTGTGTGATCTTTGCCTATCACAGCATTGTTGACGTAGGAGATGACATCACGACCTTCATTTGTAGATAACATTGACCCGAGCCATGATATCTGAGTAACTGATTATGACCATGACTGATTATCTGCATACTGTAGTGTTTGTGATCTTTGCCTATCACAGCATTGTTGACGTAGGAGATGACATCACGACCTTCATTTGTAGATAACACTGACCCGAGCCATGATATCTGAGTAACTGATTATGACCATGACTGATTATCTGCATACTAGTGTTTGTGATCTTTGCCTATCACAGCATTGTTGACGTAGGAGATGACATCACGACCTTCATTTGTAGATAACATTGACCCGAGCCATGATTTCTGAGTTACTGATATGACCATGACCATACCGTAGATTTTGTTATTTCTGCCTATTTCAACATTGCTAGCCTAGGGGGTGACGTCACAAACTATAATTTATAGATAAGCCAAAACTTAAACTGCGTGACGTCTGTGATGTGCCAATGACTGCTTTTCTATCTACATACAGTACTTTTTGTGGCATGTGTCTTATACCAACATTATCAGTGTGAAAGGTAATGACGTCAAGTAATTTGTCTGAAACAACCCCTTGTATACCAACGACTTATACCGTTTATCCCGTATCGTCTATCCCGTATAAAATAAGAAATAACTGATTGCATGATTGAGTACTAATTGTGTGATATTAGAGCACAGTAACTGGCCCATTGTGTGCGTTGTGCAGCCTATATATAGTTGAGTCTTGAGCAATTTTAATAACTAAAAGATTTTTAATCCTTAATGTACTTTTAATGATTTGTGGGTTCAAAATATTATAAAGAAACAAACTTATCAACAAAGTAAATTCCTGAGGCCAGACATAAATTTTACTTCCATATATTTTCTTGACCTGTGGTTTCTTTTTAGCTATTGCCTATTTTTAGAATTATTTCTAATATGTCAATAGCAATTTTTAAGGAAGATAATCAAGGTGACCTAATACCATGGCACAAAGTAAAAACAACGTTTAATTGCTTACGAAAATAATTCTACAATCTTAGGAAGGAACAAAAATTTATCCACAAAATAATATAAAAAGATAACCTATCTTTGGACGTCACAATATGTATGAGAAAACTTGGTTTCGAAACCTATTTATCTGAACACGTTGTAGGTTACAAAAAGTTGTTGTCTCTACTCTTGTTTCCCTCCAATCTCATCTATATCGTCTCGTTCTTGTTATCACATCTATAAAGTTTTCAATCTTCTTTTATGTTCGACATCACTTTACACGGGAATAGGGATAGCGTGAAGTGTTATGTCTAAAAAACATTTATCTCCAAACGAGGTATTTAATTTACTTAGAAAATAAATTATACTTGTACGGATTATGCAGGCTAATGTCATTAATGTAGCTCTTTATTATTTTTTTTGTTTTCCCCTATTGTCATTTTGGTAGTGAGGAAATGGTTTCCCTGATCCTAGGTAACGTCAATTTATCAATAGACATTTCTTGAAAAAAGACATATAAGACTAATCGTTGCAAAATTGAATGACATAATTCAGAATCGTTTCCACTCAATTTCAATTAAGCAGTTGTTGAATTTGAAATCAAGCATTAGATGGATAGATTTACTTAATCATTAAACATCACACATAAATGCATTAGATTGTGTCAATAATCAAAAGTACGTTACTGCATTATAAGTACTTTGCTACCCAATCAGTCTTTAGTAAATTATTATCAGATACTTACTTATAAACAGTACCTGACAGCTTTTTAGATGTATTTTCAGATCAAACTTTAATGTTGAGTCAATACAAAGTAAAATAGGCGTAAAAGGTGGCAGAGATAACACTTTCTCTACTAGTTAACATCTACAACAATTCACAGTATTTAACCACTCTTCGATAATTTAATAAGACGGACTTCTAAAATCCGGATACCTTTTGACTTTACATAGGTTTAACCGGAACTACACTTGGCAGAAGTAACATCTCTTTTATCTGTAAATCTTTATCAGCATCGGATAACTGGACTCGGGACTGGATATCCGCAAGAAGTGGTTGAAACTCGGAACTGAAACAACTTTTTCCCTAGGGAATTATTTGAGATGAGTAACCACGTGTTTAAACACAATGCTCTCCAAATGTATGTCATATATTTGGGTTAGTTTTCAAGTAATTGATGTAGTATGAATTAGATATTTCTAATAACGTCTTTTTTTAGAGTTTTAGGGGACGTCGGTTTAATCGGGAAAATCCAGTATCCGGACTGTTCTTGGTCCTGATGAGTCCGGACAAGAGTCTATATGCTACCATAGACAAAAAGAATTAAATATAGACCGTCAGCTGTGGTTACCATAGGTTCTGGCGTACACCGCTGGGAGCGCCATATAGTTAAGGCCTAGCCCTACTCAACTACAAGACGCTCCCTTTGGTGTGTGCCAGAACCTATGGTAGCCATGGTAACCACTGCCCAGCTGACAGGCTATATTTAATTCTTTTTGACTACGATGCTTCACTCTCTAGAAAACGTGTATATACAAACCTGCTTGTTATTCAGTCGTTCATTCTCTCTGACTTTACAGCTGGTCATAATGATCAGCTGTGCGTGACCTTCACGCGACGGCAATTATGCTAATATATTCCAGATTTGGGAAAGGTTTTGTCGATATCTGAGCCCATGTTGATCCACGCCTGTGCCGCTATAGTGACGCTAATCAACCACATGATGTGGATATAATGACAGTAACTTTGAGCGGTTTGTAGTCTGAAAATAGATCCGTCGCAGCTAACCTCCAGGCCAATGGTTTTTGAATCAACAGCTATTGGAACTTTACCCTTTACCAAAAATTTTTTTAAAATCATTTAACAACTAATTTTTTAAGCCCTGCTCTTCAAAATTGTTTAGACGGAAGTTGGGAAAATCTAGGTTTAAAGGGTCAAAACTGAAAAAGCCAACTTTTAACCCATAAAACACGGTTTCCATAATCCGATCATACTGGATCGTGAACTCGATCAAATAAACTTAATTACACATTTGATATATATATAAGAATTTGAGATAATATATTTTTTTTTTAATTTAGAGACATTAAAACGAAAATGTAAACTTGTCCCGGGTGGGTCTACCATGGGACCTACGGTATAAGCTTATTCCCTATAAAATAAATTCACTAACTGTATTTTTCACAACTGATTGTTTAACACCTACCCCCAGTTAAATAAAACACCCCATATGACCCAGAGGATATTTTATTTTCCAACGTATTTTCTGTATCTGCGTTTGCAAATACGTGTGTTTAATATTAAATGCATACCATTGCCACAAAACATCATGAAAAGAGAATTTTAAACTAGGCTATTGTCTGTTGGTTTGTATCCGTTGTAGCTGAACGCTGAGATTTTCATAGCTTAATAAAACATGGCTACAAAGGCGAGCTAGTTGCTAGCGAGGTTCACTGTAAAGTTTATGAGGCATGCAGCATCACACACAGTAGAACCCCTCATATCCGGCCACCACGGGACCAAGCCCTTGACCGGATAACGATTTGGCCGGATAAACCAACCTACTATGAAAATGATAATTCATACCTAATAATAATAGGTAATCAATATATGCAATCAAAAGTATAATTTAATTCTGTTCTGGGATCATTTTTAGAAAAATAAACATGTTTGTAAAAAGAAAAAAAAATTGTAGGTTAAATAAAGCCATTAAGTAATGAATGTACAAATATTATGATTCCAGGTAACAAAACCTATTAAATGGAGGTAAAAATTATAATAAATTGTACTGAAAGATCATTAGGACTTAAATGGTACATGCATTTCTACTCAACATTCTTAACTATTTTGTGAAATACAAAAATTTACAAAAATGTACTCATACTGTACTGTACTAACCCCACTTTGGAAATAATCAACCAACTGATCAGAGGTTAGGCCTACTAGCTCAACTGAGTATAGTGATTCAGCAAATAAATGTATAAACTAAAAGATAAATAATGAGAACAATTTATTTTATGACTTGAGCAGTCACAAAGACTAGTGGCTGAATCTAAACGTCTGTAAGCTGTGAGAAAAAAAAATTTGATATTAGCTTCCTGGAAGGGGCCGGATAAACAGAGGACCGGTAAAACCAAGGCCGGATATGAGGGGTTCTACTGCAGTGCATTACTTGTAAAATATATAACAATTTGTTTCTTGAATTGGTCTTGAAATTTAATAAGCAAATCTATCTTTGGGATTAAGTTTTACCTTGGGTTAAAGATAGGTACTTCTTTAGTAGATGTTTATTCCTTATGGATCAGATGAAGAAAATATCAATTATAGTTCCGTCTGGTGTTAATAGGGTCGGGGTTTTTTTACGGTTTGCTTCTTGTTATTTGAAAACTAGTTTAGCAAAATAAAAATCAAATTTTGAAGGTATTTTCTCTACCAATGCACACACAATCTGCTAATAAATCTATTGGTAGGATAAGGACAATTGTTGTAATATTAGTCTTGAATCTATATTTTTTTTAATGCTAATTGAAGTCGAAGTTAATATGATATACATCTCGTACATTAAACATATGGCAATTTAATTAACTAAAACTACATGTAACACTACAAAATATAATTCGCGAATAGAAACAGATTGTCAAACAATTGCAGTTTTTAGTAGGCTACACTATTTTGTATGTTATTGTGTATAGCTTTACAATTGAATCCTTGAGAATTTTGTTACTCTTAAATCATTACAGTCCTTGTCTTGCATCATAATTCTCGACATCTCATCATCTTGATATCATCATGCAATATTTATTATTACAAACTTATATTATGTTTGCCTTAAAATACTACAACTAAAGAGCCACGAACACCGGGGACCACTTGGGTAACTAAGCAACAATGTTAACGTTTACCCCTTTTTCTTGAGAACCATAAAAAATATCATTATGATCTTTTTTTCCCCTTGTAGCTTGGTTTTTTTTTTAGACATAAGTGGAAGTAAAATGGTAAATTTTTATTTCTTATAAATATTTTATTTTTGTATTACAAATTTTCATTTTAAAAACTTACGAAATATAAGTTTTAAAGATTTCTGTACTGGACATTTTTTTAGATTTTTGAATAATTTTAGTTCCAGTTGTGCATAGTCATGGGCTGTGTATGCATAAAAAAATCAGGTAGATATCTCTCATGGTTGCTGAGATAATGGGTCTTATGCTAAGGAAAACAACAAGTTTCGGGAATCGGATAAAAACTAGGCCTAAAGAGGCCTAAACTAAAAACTGGCTGGCAAAATCCCAGCTAACAGTAGATGTACTAATATAAAAAGTTATATTTGAAACACTAATTGTTATCGTATCTTATTAATTTTGGTATCATTTTAACCACAAAATTCTAATCTATAAAAATAAAACAAAAAGTTTTTCTTATTTTTAGCCAAGTGGTCCCCTTAAGAGTGTAGAGCTTAGGCTAGTTCTCACCCAAATCTAAAAATGACTTAATCTCATGCCCTTTAGAAATATTAGTTTATTTTTTGCCAAAAAACAATCAACAAGCATATTTAAAAAATCTTCCTTCTACATAGTAAGCATGGAAAGCCACAAAACTCTGGCGTTTAACACTCAAATGGCTAGTTAAGGTTATCTTTGCAGCTGTTAACTTCTGGGAATATTACGACACTGTAAAACGTCACAAACAAAACACAGATCTTTGTTGACATAAAAGGAAGGTTTATTGCTAGGTTTATGAAGCTTGAAGCGCCGCAGTAAACTTAGCACAATCCAAAACCGAGGTTTTTTACTTCTCTATGGTGTGTTAAAATCCTTTATTTTTTTACATCGCTTTTAGTGGTTTAACATTTTACATTGAAGTAACAAACAATAAAACTGAAATAATGAAAATAGAAAAAATTACCTAATGTGAGCTGGTCTTGGGTCAGATATGTGTTGAATCAAGTTTTTTTTTAAAGTCTGCCACCACTCTGCTCTATTGTACGATTTAATATGTGTATTGACAGTGTAATAAAAAATGTATTTAGCAATAAAATACCAATAAAAGTTACTAATACCAATAAATTTTAGTTTTCATGCATCTTTTCGTTCAAAGTTCAAAAGCAGTTAAAAGTATTCAAAGTTAAATAACTCTAAAGAAACTACAAATATAATCAAAGATTTTTGAGACACATGACAAGCTAAACAATTTTAAGACAAATATAATAGTGTATACAATTTACTCTTATTGACTGAAGTATAAACATAGACTAACCAACAAAAGCAGATTCCTCATCCCATTGTAAATTTTTTTTATCGTTTTTCGTATCTAGTTCATGGACTGTTTGGTTATATAACTAGGGTACGAGTTATTGTTTATGATTAAATCGTTTTAGATGGTTAAACGAGGTTTTAAATGACTAAAATAACAATAAACAAACTGTAAGCAAAAAACGAGACCGAAAAAACTAAAATCAGTACACCGGACAGAACTAACAAATAGTTATTTGTGCAACTAGTGAGCATGAGCAAAGGGAGCAATTAACTCACTCAAGAGAAATACTTGAGCCGTAGGCGAGTGAGGAATGGTAAGTGAGGCAATTGCACTTTGCACTCGAGTTGCACGTTATATTTTTCCTACAGTTACCATAAAACAAATAAATTGGTAAAGAATAGTGACATATTTTTACACAGCAGTGAACTTTTAATGTGACATTTAATGATACAACAGTACAACATCTGACCAGCTGATTTACAGCCAGTGCTGCCCTTGCTGCCAACGTATTTCGCACGCATATGACCTTGTCTTCATGACGCGCTCACTATTTCATTCCTTCACGTTGCAAATTTGGAGCGAGTGAGACAAAGTAATTAGAGTGAGACAATGTTAACATTGTCTCACTGATGTGCGAATTGGCCACTTTGCTTTTTCAAATCAGAGAGAACATATACATTGTTAGGTAACTGTAGGAAAAATATTGTATCAGCTGTTCAACTAGAATGAGAAATTTACCCAGGAAGTATGTTTTATCCATGGTATATCTAAGAAATTTACAGGTCAATTTTCATGGGTTAGCTCATTGTATCAAAAAGGAATAAGATAGGACACATGTTATGTTACATTTTATATTCTTTTGACACGCCGAATGACATGACAAATGTTGATTATATGATTGAAAGATGTATACACTCCTTAAGAATGCGACCTGACGCCAAGCGCGGTTCCCACAGCTGCATAGTAACCGCCATCAGATTGCGTGGTGGCGGTGTACTACCACGGCCAGGGTAGTTCCCACCCTTGTGGCACGTGCACTATCTGCATCTCAGGATATCATGCAAGACCAGTGTCTGAATCACGCTGCGTGGGTCACGGGACATTAACCTCAACCGTTCAACAGACAATTGTGGACTAAAACCTTGTTGGTATTATGCAAACAGAAGCACATGATATAAGCGTAAACCATGACCATTGACCATAGATAATAGATATACATGGTGTATCTTTTTAACGCAACCCAAATTCAAGTATCCTGAACTTTAATGACAAAACAAGGTCATATTTTGGTATCCCTGTTTTCTTTACTTCATTGCCGATAACCTGATATGCATAGATGCATAGTTATCAAGTTACAGTATTTGTATTAGTTCTAGCACACAAATACTTAAGTACTATTCTGTTTCCAAACTCAATAGATAAAACTATAATTTAAATAAACTAGGCCAATGTTTCACATCTTCTGAAACATTGTGTACAAATTACACAACCTTCCATAAACTATTCAATTTTTGGCGCTTTTCTACCTAGCATTCAATCTACATACATTTATAGAATACTATATTGCACTATGAAGTTGATGACTGAAGATTGTAGGTGGGTAAGTCATACACTTTTAGATCACTTAATATTTTATTTCATAAATTCTAGGAACATACATGTGACTCAGTAAAAGCAAAAACAGTAATGTAATATATGACTGCACAAATAGATCTTTGATGATGTACCACCTTCTGCCAGTAATGTTATCTCTGTTATCAACAGTCTAGAAATGTCTCCGTTGCGTGCAGCCAGACACATTAGTCACCTAGAGGGCGGCTCTAAAGGCACTGACACATTGGTAGGTCCACCTTGTAATCGGACATTGTTGAGCCTTGAAACGAGATTGTCTTGCATTTAGGTACAGTAGTATTTAAATGTTTACTTAATTATTATTTTCATCGCTTTACAAATGACCAATAGTGTTTTATGAATTTACCGTGATTATTTGTGTTACTACGCGAATATATTTTCGCACTACTCTGAATCCATTTTAACTCGGCTATCATCCTCAACTTATTTTTAACCCTAGCAGGAGAGAGAAGGTTAGGCTTTATCAAACGACTTGTAGCTCAGTTTTTAAGTAAGTCTACATTCATTGTGTACTTATCAGACTTGTTATCACAAAAAGGATGTTTTCCAAGACCTCCAGCACCAACCCAAACTCCAGATCAAACAGACGACAAGAGACATGGGAGCTGCGATGTATGTTGGCCAGGATCTGATGTTTGACAAGTCTCCGACACTCAGGGCCACTCTGATGTAGTAGAGCATTCAGCTGATGTCTAGTAGCTCTCGAGGTGGCGAAGGATTCTTCACTGGCGACAATCACCCACAGAAAGGTGAGAGTAAAAGTAACATAGCTTACAGTATTTAGAAGAGATTTGTAGGTCAAAAGAGATAATACCACCGTTACTTCGACATAGTACTTCACGAATGCCATCGGTATCCAACAGCGGCTCTCGATGGCGAGGAAGACGCTGTACAGAGAGTTTTGAAGGGTGATTATCTGTTGAAGGTTTTCTTTGCAGTCAGTAATTTCTCCATCGTTTCTTCTAGGCGCCCATCGCCTTTGAGAACGTACGGATGGTTCAGCTGGCGTAGACAGCACTTTCAATAAGCTCTTCTGCAGAGTCGTGATCCCATGCAAGAACAAGATCTGCTCTCCTAAATGTAGAATTAAATTTATGTTGTAAAACGGGGCGGTAAACCATGTTGTTATGGTCAAGCGTTTAGATAACAGTGGTAAAGTGATTGAAAACAGAACGAGAAATTTGGATGTTATGAACAGAACCAAAGTGACTATTGGAAAAGCAACTTTCTTTGGGATATTTTCGTTGTCTACCTTTTTTGCGATATAATTTATTTGCAAAGCTGAAGCAACCTTCTCGTTCCAATTGCAAACGGATCGAATACAGGTGTACACCATGAAAGAACTTCCTATAAACGTCGTTACATGAACTATAGCACTTTCTGACTGTTCGGAGAGTAACTCTCTCAAGAAGTAATTGACGTATTCAAAAATAAAAACTAGAATGGCAAGAATATTGTAGATAACCTTGATTGAGCTTCGTTCAAGAGTGTTAACGTCTACAGTAGCCATGCCAACAAAAGTTTCGATTTTGAATAGTGTCTTAAACATTCCCAGATCTGAGAACATGTTTGAATCTATACTCACTGAAAGCGGTGCCTATAACAATGCAAATATAAGTACAGTAGAAGGTATAACATAATGTTGCTAGGGAATATAAAATCGATTACTTTGACCTTACGAACTCGATCATGTCATCGTGTCACGTCAAGACACAACCTATATTGAATAATTTTTGTAATGCAAGTAAATGCACTTAAACATGATAATATATTACATATTACTACACATATCAATAATACTAATAAATCCAACCGTTGCTACAACAAACCTGCCAACTGTGAATTTCAATTTACCTGAGTGGTTTTTCACTCAAATATTCTTAGGTTGTCATATTTCTTCCCTATTGAATCAAACATTCATATACTCTTATAAGAGCAAAGTTTGCTTGTACGATCTTGAAACGGTTCCGAAGATCACCTTGAAATGTTGTAAATCCAACCTAAAACGTGTTTCACGCAGTTAAAAACGGCAACAAAAATTTACTCAACAGTCAATCAACATTTTACAAATGTATGCATATCGACGGTTACAAATGTAATAGGTTTAGTAAATAGGTATAAAGACAGCCAACAGTACAACAGAGTATTGAACAGGTTGATGCGTATTGCCTGTGAGTTACATTGGACATAAGCAGACCCTTGCATCGCTGCCTGAGCACAGCTGATAGATAGGTTATTTAAAGATCACAAGCCCTTTCTTGAATTTGTCTACCTTATGTTGGAATAAGAGTGAACAAATTGCTATTGATAAAATATCCATCAGCTGTCGATGGACTGTCCCGCCCTGTGTGATGATCATCACACAGGGCGGGCACACAGGGCGGGACAGTCCATCGACAGCTGATGGATATTTTATCCAAGATCAACCCTGATACTATACCCCGGCTACCTCATGATGCAACAGAGCAATATAAAGATTAATACGGATGGTCTGTCTACAACGATATATGTGGACGTCCCACCCTGTTTGATGACAGCTCATGAATCTTCTAATTCCACCTTCCTATGATTCCACCTAAATTTCAACTAGTTCATGAAAACATTGGAAATATGGTCTCCAAATGTACACAGAATCTTTATTTTAATTTTATTACCTCTAGTTTGTTATGTAAGACATTATGGTGGGTGTTGAAGTGTAGCATTCAAATTTGTTTTACTAATTACTATACATCCATCTACTAATTGTTATCTATTACAACTAGGAATTTTCTATTACAAAAAGTTGTTATGTGAGTATTATTGCATGTGCAGATTAATTGTCAACTTTTAAACCACGTATATTGTAAATTTTGTTACCACTATTAAACATTAAGGAAAGGGGCTTAACATGCATTATATATTCATTATATATGCATTATATATTGCCAAAGCATAAGAACATTAGAAATAAAGCACACAACATAAGTCGCTGTAGTCACTGTGATATCCAGCCACTACATTATTCACCTCCGCAGACCAGATCCAGCCTCGTAAAGGCCATTTAATGACTCTGAGGTCATCACTATCTGCGGTCAGGCTCTGTCAGACGACTTTGCTGTTACAGCCACATTAGTGCCCAGCTCTTATCTCAGCTTTGTGTGATGCTCTCATGAATGCAGCAAACGTGTTATCCATATAGTTCCATGCTCAACGTCTCAATTTTAATAAATGAAGTACAAACCATTTGATATGTATGTAATGTATCTGTGCTCATATATTTTTTTCAAAGTTTCATGTTCATTTGTGTACTTTTAAATGTAGCCTACCACATGTGAAGCCAAAATCTTTGTGTAATCAAAATTTAAATTGCTGAACTTAATTAAAAAGTAACACCAGTTTGAAGAAAGTTCTACAACGGTAAAAAGGTTAACTATAGAAATTTGGTGAATAGGTCGTAAATTATTACTTTTTTATTTTGATAAATCTGTTGAATACTGCAGCTTGATATGTGGAGCAAGGTAATGGTAAATGTTTGGCTATGTATATTTAAGAAGACATATTATGTATATGTGTATCATAGTAATATTTCGCAGATTTAAAGACTAGAACAGACACAAGTGTATTTGATTGTTTTAGTGATTGTTCAAAGAAACTAGTAATACTCTTACAGTCAAACCCATCAAGGATTAAACTATGTTGGGTGGACACTTTTGAAGCTTACTTTAACAGTTTAACAAAATGACATTGAATTTTTCTTAATCAGTAAGTGAATGGTGAAATAAGGTTAATGTGACACCATGTGAAGAAACTATTTATTAAATCAAAATCAACATTTTAGCAACAGTATTTTATCTAGTAATTTCAATAACTCATCTCAAAACAAAAGGTAAACAACAATAATAAATAAACAGTTCATCTGATCTCATAAACATTAAACATATGGTTAACTAGCTGAGTACCCGTCCTTCGTACGGGGTTGGTATACAATGCTTATTGTAGTTAAATACTTGTGCTTTGCATTTGCAATGAGAGAGGACACGTTTTGACAAAATTTGGTTTACTATAATCTACGGTATACTATAGTTTATAGAATACCATAGCCATAATGTTCTACCACTTCACCTAAACAATAGAAAGAAGTAACGTTCTCACACTCAGGTTTTGGTTGCTGCTTGGTTCAAATTAGCTGTTGTCATAAATGTATAAAGAACTAATGGTGTTGCACCCTGTTGGTAAACCGAATAACCTTATAATGCTATTGAATATCACAGAAACAAATTGTGTAGTTGAAACAGCTGGCAAAATTATTTAATTCCTTTTAAAAAATATGAATACTCATAAGGTTAACATGGGAAACTCTAGAGCCACTGGGGCGGAGCCCGAAAGGATTTTTGAAGTAAGAATACGTCTATATGTTAATCGGGAATGTGAGCTATCATCATGCCAAATTTCAACACAATCCGACCGGTAGTTAATGCGTGATTGAACTTCAAACAAACAAACAAACAAATAAACAAACAAACACACAAACTTTCACATTTATAATATTAGTATGATTGATAACACTACAGTTAATAATTACTAAAATTATGGTATTTGTAAATACAATTTATATAATAATAACTTTTTTTTATTCTGCTTTGATGATGTTAACCTTTTGTCCGACATTTTATATTCCTTATCAGCAGTCTATAAATAAATGTCTGCGTTGCATGTAGTCTGACACATAAGTAACACAGAATGGGTGGCACTAAAGGACATAACACACTTATATGGTTCACCTTCGGACTGTTCATTGTTAAGCTTAGTTTACTCACTTGTGTGAGCTTTATGTTCAAACACTTACGTTTTTTTTCTTTTCAACGCTGAATTCACTATCTTTGTGTAACACCAATAAGTACTACTATTATTTATTAGTTTTTTTTTGCTGACGCACACAAATACTTCGGCACTAGGCCTAATCTGTTTCGTATAAAAATACCGGGTGTTTCAAAATGAATAGCCGAATTTTAACGCTTTATAACTTTTATAATATTAAACTTACCGCTGTAAAATACACATCAAATGAAAAAGCAACTCAAAGAGTTCATGCCTTCCAAAGACACATTATTTAACAAAATCGATCCAGCAGATTTGTAGATTTAATTGTACAAAGTTAAAAAGTTATCGCCAACTTTTTTCACCACTAGAAGTTCAGAGGTTGCTTGACGTTTTTGCAAATAACTTTTAAATGGTGAGGAAATCGACTAAAGTGAAAGGTATCCACGAAAAGAGAATTGAATTTCCTACAAATTATTATTATGCATTTCTTGAAAATACTCAATTAATGTGGACAAAATTTGCCTCAAAATGAAAAAGTGTGAAATTTAATGTTTGCTATGTCTATTGTCTACATTAAAGACAGGGATTTTAATTTTTTTTTTCATATTGAGGCAGTTTTTTGTACCTTTCTTTGATTATTTTCAAGAATTCATAATAGTTAATTGTAGGAAATTCAATTTTCTTATCGTGGATACTTTTCACTTTAGGCAATTTCCTCACCATTTAAAAGTTATTTGCAAAAACGTCAAGCAACCTCCGAATTTCTAGTGGTGAAAAAAGTTGGCGTTAACTTTTTAACTTTGTACAATTAAAACTACAGTTCTGTTGTATCGATTTCGTTAAATAATGTGTCTTTGGAAGGCATAAACTCTTTGAGTTGCTTTTTCTTTTGATGCGTATTTTATAGCGGCAAGTTTAATAGTATAAAAGTTATAAAGCCTTAAAACCCGGCTATTCATTTTGAATCACCCGGTATTAATACAACTAGGCCAATGCCAATCAAATGTTGTGAAACATTAGGTGTAAACAACCTTGCGTTAAGTATTCAATTATTAAGTCTCCAACGGTGAAAAACAGCCTGACCTAAGCATTTATTCAACAACAACCTCCATTTTCAAACGCTAGAACACAATCTACATCATGCTTGCACTTATCAGACCAGTTAAAACGAGAATAATGTTGTCCAAGACCTCAGCCACTAACCCGAATTCTAGGTCGAAGAGACGACAAGAGACATGGGAGCTGCGATGTATGTTGGCCAGGATCTGATGTTTGACAAGTCTCCGACACTCAGGGTCAGTCTGGTGAAGTAGAGCATTCAGCTGATGTCTAGTAGCTCTCGAGGTGGCGAAGGCTTCTTCACTAGTGACAATCACCCACACAAAAGTGAGCGTAATAGCGACACAGCTAACAATATTAGGAAGATTGTTATGGAAGTACATGGACAATACAATTTTCACTTCTACAGTGTATTTTATGATTACCATCGGAATCCAGCAGCCCTTTTGGATAAGAAGAAAGGTACTGAACAGAGAGTTTTGGAGATTGATTATCTGTCGAAGTTTCTCTCTAAGGTCTTCCATCTTTCTGATGTTTCTTCTGGATGCCCGTTGTTCCTGAACACGTCCAAGCGATTTAGCAGCATTAGAAAAAGCGTTCGATAAACTCTTCTGTAGGCTTGTAAATGTGTACAAGAACATGATCAGCTCTGCTATCTGAAGCACTAGGTTGCCATTGTAATATGGAGCGGTAAACCAAAATGTAATACGCATGTCGTCAGATCGACTAGTAAAAAAAACAACAACGGCTAATCTCCAAGCAAAAACAATGCACAGACCCGTTGTGGTTGCAGCGAAACCCACTTTTCCAGAGGAATAAGAGAGATCTAGTGTTTTTGCGATTGTATTCATTTGCAATGCTTGAGTTACCTTATGTTTCCAGTTGCGCATTGAAGAAATGCTGGAGTACACGATTAACAGAGTTCTTGGAACCATTCTTGCTATAGCTAAAATGGGTTGGTCGGATCTGAGTTTGATTAAAAAGTAGTCTAAAAATTCAAATACAAAAACTAAAATAACAAGGAAACAGTAGATAGCTTTTGTTCTGCTTTGTTGTAAAGTTTTAACGTCAACGGTAGTCAAACCAAAACATGACTCGATTTGAAAAAATGTCTTGAAAACTCCTAGATCGGAGTACATTTTTACTTTTGCAAATATCAATGTTGTAAATGGTCCCTACATTTTAATGTTGTGCGAAACTCATGTTGCTAGGTAACTAACCAATTACTTTCAATTACTTTATAATACTCTTATGTACTTGAATTACGTCAGTTTCTAAACTTTTCGTAATAGATGAGTCAAACAATTAATCTAATAATTGTAACTTGGCCTTCTTTTTTGGAAAAAATTGAATAAAACAATTTAAATTACTTTATTTTAGTTTACTATCACTGGGCACTTCTTGTAGCCAATTTCCCTAAAAGGGATGCCACCTATTGAGCCTGATGATGATTGGAGTGTCCAATCAAATCGATCACCACTTATAACAATGTATAATACATTTTTAACGTATTGGGAGAAACAGTATAAGTGTAAATACATCTTTTAGGGTTATTATACGTATTTCTATTTGCTTTTTGTTAATAAATTTCACAAAGTCATTATCACGTCATCAACTTATGACAATTAAATATGAGTTTAGGATTTTCTTAATTCATTCTTAATTAAACTCTAAAATGTTGAAAATGGCAAGAACATTGTCTTGTTTTACAACCTCTGACCTCTCATAAGAACATTAGACATAAAACACATAACACAAGCACTGTAGTCACTGTGATATCCAGCCACTACATTATTCACCTCCACAGACCAGATCCAGCCTCGTAAAGGCCATTTCATGACTCTGACGTCATCACTATCTGCGGCCAGGCTCTGTCAGACGACTTTGCTGTTACAGCCACATTAGTGCCCAGCTCTTATCTCAGCTTTGTGTGGTGCTCTCGAATACAGGAACGTGCTCAGCTGCATAATTGTTTGTACAATTTCAATTAACTCTTCGATCAAATTGCTACTGTAGTATTAATATTAATAAGGTTTCACCCACACAATTTTTGTATTAAATAGATTATGTTCATCAATAAATGTAATTGTAATTACGGAGTAACATCTATGTTGATAACTCTTAAGAATAAAACTCAACTAAAAATTAACAAGGTTTAAAATATTACTGCAGATGTAAAAAGGAGAACGATAAAAACCCTGTGAATGGGCCATAACGCGGCGCTGTAGTCTACAGCTTACGTAAGCAGAAGAACTGGGCTGTTCAGACCGTTAGCTCTTCAATCCAAAACATAAAATGTTTACTATACTCCTCTATTGGTGCAACTATACTTGACGTCAAAGGTTTAAACATAAAGAATTTATCTCTTTATTCAAAATCCAATGTATGTTTGTTTGTCCTTTATCCGATCGTGATGAAACTTTGGGAAATTGTTATATACACACCCGGAAAGGTTTGTGTGAGATAAAACGTGGGAAAACTCCTCAGGGCTCTCTCCTAGTTGTCTTTATAGTTCCCATGTTATCCTAATGGAGAATATAATTCTTTATTACGTTCGAACATATGAATACTTTTGAATTTACACTATCAATTATGGCAACGGCTGGTTAATTAAACTATACAAACATGTAGTAGGTTAACCTTAAGTTTAAGGTTAAGGTTAAGTGTATTTGATTGTGTCATTGATTTGAGAAATAAGTAAGACTAGGTGAAATCCGTTTATTTCTACTATTACTGTTAAGATTTCAAAACAAAATCAATTAACTATTAAAATTATGAAAATCGTCAGGAAGAAGAGCCAAATGAACTCGAAACAACCAAATTTAACTTCAATAATAAATGTATGGGGAGGAAGTTGATTTAGTGCATTGCTCGAAATTAGTATATACTAGGTGTAACCCGCGGGCTTTGCCCCGTTTAACTTCTTAATTTTCAAGATGATCTCGTTCGCATGGCTCAATCACGTCCTGGTTGAATTTCGTTCGCTACGCTCACTCACCTTTGGGTTGGAGCTCGTTCGCTACGCTCACTCACCTTTAGGTTGGAGCTCGTTCGCTGCGCTCACTTGCCTTCAGGTTAGCTCGTTCGCTACGCTCACTTGCCTTCAGGTTAGCTTGTTCACTACGCTAACTCGCCTCCAGGTTGAAGTTCGTTCGCTATGCTCACTCACTTTTTGGTTGCAAATTAGCTGTTGTCATAAATGTAAAAGAAATAATAGTGCTGCACCCTGTTGGTAATCCTTGTAACTTTAATGCTATTGAACATCATAGAACAGAACCAACTTGTTTAATTGAAACAGCTGTTAAGATTCATTAATTCCATTTCTCATAAGGTTAACATGGGAAACCCCAGAGCCTTTGGGGCGGAGCCGATTGGACGGATCACGAGATTGATGGTGTATAAACCTATTCCATGAAATTCGTGGCAATCGGTTCAGCGGTGTCTGAGTTTATCACTGCCAAATATATATATATATATATATATATATATATATATATATATATATATAAATATATATATATATATATATACAAACATCCTCTTTTATACTTATAGACGAAACGCTATAGTGGGAAGCTTGAAGATGTACTGGTTAGAACTCTTTTCTAAACGAAACGGTCATTTACTGATGCACTCACTCTAATCTCACAAAATAATGGCTATTGGTCGAACTGATAACTGACATTCATCAACTGTCATCAGGCAGGGTGGGGCTGGCTATGTATAGCGATGAAACTGACAGGCAATTCGTATCAATCTGTCACTGCTGTTGTATCATGAGGTAGCAGTGATTGGTCACACTTAGAACTGAAATCAATCGGATATTAACTAACAAGCAGCTTTGTAATTCACAGGCTTTTAGTATCAATTAGTAGTAGGCTTTTACTGAAACAACCTGGACAAAGTTAGGTTGTAGAATAGCACAACTATGAAGGAAAACAAAACTATGAAAACTATGGTAAACTATTAACATGCACCTCCACACAGCAAAAGCAATATTATTTATTAATGAGTGAGCACAAATAATATAACTTTGCCTTTATATAATTTTTATTAATCATACAGTTGTTATCAACAGTCTGAGTTCCCATTTCATAACATGTTAAATTAAACCAAAAAGTCAAAATGTTTAGTAGTAGTCTTATTTAACTGTTGTTTTGTATGTAACTGTCTTATGTATGTTTTTTTTAACTTGTGATTTATCATTACTCAACGACTCATTGGTTGGATGGAGAGAATGCCAATTGAGGATGTAACTTACCTATCACATAACATTCATTCCATTGTCTGTGATTCCACACAACCAATCATACCTTGGTGAGTTGTTAGCTAAGAGCCACATTTATGTGGCTGTAACAGCAAAGTCGTCTGACAGAGCCTGACCGCATACAGTGATGACGTCAGAGTCATGAAATGGCCTTTACGAGGCTGGATCTGGTCTGTGGAGGTGAATAATGTAGTGGCTAGATATGACACTGTCCAGAAAGTCTTGTATTACGTGTTTTTGTCTGACGCTTTAAGGGGAGATGCCCACTTTTTAGATTTAATGCATTTTATATGGGTAAACATCGTGTTGCTTAGGTACCATTTAAGAAAGAACCCTTTTATCTATGCATATCAAATTTTAACTACTTATTTGTATTGACATTTAAGACAAACTGTACTAATTTAAATATGTTCTACCAAAAAAATCATATTTTATCAAAATTTTTAAAATATATAATTTTTTTCACTATTTTACAAATATTAATTAATTTTATTGTTAATGTTTTTTTAAACATAGAAGCAAACTTTTAGTACACTTTGTGGGCCATGATGTCCTAAGTAACAGAAAAAAATTTGAAGTCAGTGGTACTTATAGTAGTCTGGAAAATGGTACCTAAACATTAAAAAACACAGTTTCGGAAAAACTCATTTAAAGTCAAGTCTAGGCCTACCCTATGCCACATTATTCCTCATCACAAACAGCACTATTATTATATACACATATGTTATGAAGAAAGAAAAACAAACAGAAAAAGATTTTTGTTGACTATTTAACCTAGCAACAACATTTATTCAGTGCAACCATTCAACAAAATTAAATTTCTAACATAAATTTAATTGACGCTAATTCAGCCCATTGTGACTAAAACCGAGTGTGTAGTACTATTTATACTATTTTTTATGATTGTTAGACTGTAGTAAATATATTAAATTATATATTTTCTGAATCAGGAAAAGATGAAGAATTTTTCAATGCAATAAACAAAAAATTAATTTTTTGACCGAAAAACTGGGCATCTCCCCTTAACGTGGTTACATGATGTAAAGTAAGGCTAAGCTGTGAACAATAAAAAAAGGGTAAGCTAGTGGTGTGGAGTACAATAAGGAGTAAATAATTCCCCATACGTTCATCGTGCTAAATGTACAATATCAATAATTATAATTTTAAATAAAAATATGACCTTTCTAAAGATAGACAATTCAAAAAGTTTTAGGAAATATCTTAGCAAAAACCAGTTTACTTTTCAACGAACCGAGTATTAAGTAGTTGAGTAAAATTGTAATTTGCAGCCCAGTGGCATTTAGTTAATTATTCAAAAAGGTAGCAAAACTGTTTAGATAAATATGTTATTCAAAGCAAATTTAAATGATAGATTCACTCTCATGTAATATAAGTACGTAATAAGTAAGGTTCATCAGCTGTCATCGGACAGGGTGGAGCAGTACTCATCTGGAGTTGTAACTGACAGATCATCCATAATCTGAACACTGCTCTGTTGCATCATGAGGTAGCCAGGTTATAGTAACAGAGTTGATCTTAATGATAACCCATCCATCAGCTGTCATTACACAGGGCAGGAAAGTCTACATGTGGCGTTGTAACTGACGTACCATCCATATCAATCTGAACACTGCTCTGTTGCATCATGAGGTAGCCAGGTTATAGTAACAGAGTTGATCTTAATGATAACCCATCCATCAGCTGTCATTACCCAGGGCGGGAAAGTCTACATGTGGCGATGTAACTGACATACCATCCATATCAATCTGAACACTGCTCTGTTGCATCATGAGGTAGCCAGGTTATAGTAACAGGACTGATCTTAATGATAACCCATCCATCAGCTGTCATTACACAGGGCGGGAAAGTCTACATGTGGCGTTGTAACTGACATACCATCCATATCAATCGGTAAACTGCTCTGTTGTATCATGAGGTAGCCAGGTTATAGGAACAGGACTGATCTTAATGATAACGCATCCATCAGCTGTCATTACACAGGGCGGGACAGTCCACATATGGTGTTGTAACTGACAGATCATCCGTATCAATCTGAACACTGCTCTGTTGTATCATGAGGTAGCCAGATTATAGTAACAGGACTGATCTTAATGATAACGCATCCATCAGCTGTCATTACACAGGGCGGGAAAGTCTACATGTGGCGTTGTAACTGACATACCACCATATCAATCTGAACACTGCTCTGTTGCATCATGAGGTAGCCAGATTATAGGAACAGGACTGGTCTTAATGATAACGCATCCATCAGCTGTCATTACACAGGGCGGGAAAGTCTACATGTGGCGTTGTAACTGACATACCACCATATCAATCTGAACACTGATCTGTTGCATCATGAGGTAGCCAGGTTATAGTAACAGAGTTGATCTTAATGATAACCCATCCATCAGCTGTCATTACACAGGGCAGGAAAGTCTACATGTAGCGTTGTAACTGACATACCATCCATGCCAATCTGAACACTGCTCTGTTGCATCATGAGGTAGCCAGATTATAGGAACAGGACTGATCTTAATGATAACGCATCCATCAGCTGTCATTACACAGGGCGGGAAAGTCTACATGTGGCGTTGTAACTGATATACCATCCATGCCAATCTGAACACTGCTCTGTTGCATCATGAGGTAGCCAGATTATAGTAACAGAGTTGATCTTAATGATAACCCATCCATCAGCTGTCATTACACAGGGCAGGAAAGTCTACATGTAGCGTTGTAACTGACATACCATCCATGCCAATCTGAACACTGCTCTGTTGCATCATGAGGTAGCCAGATTATAGGAACAGGACTGGTCTTAATGATAACGCATCCATCAGCTGTCATTACACAGGGCGGGAAAGTCTACATGTGGCGTTGTAACTGACATACCACCATACCAATCTGAACACTGCTCTGTTGCATCATGAGGTAGCCAGATTATAGTAACAGAGTTGATCTTAATGATAACCCATCCATCAGCTGTCATTACACAGGGCAGGAAAGTCTACATGTAGCGTTGTAACTGACATACCATCCATGCCAATCTGAACACTGCTCTGTTGCATCATGAGGTAGCCAGATTATAGGAACAGGACTGGTCTTAATGATAACGCATCCATCAGCTGTCATTACACAGGGCGGGAAAGTCTACATGTGGCGTTGTAACTGACATACCACCATATCAATCTGAACACTGATCTGTTGCATCATGAGGTAGCCAGGTTATAGTAACATGACTGATCTTAATGATAACCCATCCATCAGCTGTCATTACACAGGGCGAGAAAGTCTACATGTGGCGTTGTAACTGACATACCATCCATATCAATCTGAACACTGCTCTGTTGCATCACGAGGTAGCCAGGTTATAGTAACATGACTGATCTTAATGACAACCCATCCATCAGCTGTCATTACACAGGGCGGGAAAGTCTACATGTGGCGTTGTAACTGACAGATCATATATACCAATCTGAACACTGTTCTGTTGCATCATGAGGTAGCCAGGTTATAGTAACAGTACTGATCTTAATGATAACCCATCCATCAGCTGTCATTACACAGGGCGGGAAAGTCTACATGTGGCGTTGTAACTGACAGATCATATATACCAATCCGAACACTGTTCTGTTGCATCATGAGGTAGCCAGGTTATAGTAACAGAGTTGATCTAAATGACAACCTATCTATCAGCTGTCATTAAACAGGGCGGGAAAGTTTACATGTGGCGTTGTAACTGACGTACAATCCATATCAATCTGAACACTGCTCTGTTGCATCATGAGGTAGCCAGGTTATAGTAACAGGACTGATCTTAATGATAACGCATCCATCAGCTGTCATTACACAGGGCAGGAAAGTCTACATGTGGCGTTGTAACTGACATACCATCCATATAAATCTGAACACTGCTTTGTTGCACCATGAGGTAGCCAGGTTATAGTAACAGAGTTGATCTTAATGATAACCTATCTATCAGCTGTGATTAGTCAGCAAGGGGTCCATGTCCAATGTAACTCGCAGACAATACGAATCAACCTGTTCAATAGTCTGTTGAACTATTGGCTTTCTTTATTCCTAAAACTCAATATGCAAATTACCCATAACATTTAGACTACACCATTAACTTCATCTCCCAGCCATTTTTGTATAAGCAATCAAAACTGCATCATTCATTTAGAAAACCTTATACTCTGTTGCACATTGATGAATCTAGAGATATCAGGATGATGGTCCATACTCATATCTAGATAATGAGCGTATGCTGCACTCATGTAGTCTGTGCTATTTGTATAGTTTAGAGACATTTAAGTTTCATAAGGATCGGTTGAAAAAAATGCAAAGCTAAAAATGATTAAGTAAAAATACATAATGGCGGATATCTAATTAACGAAGTGATTTTGGAAAAAATGTTATTCTTGATTTTATTTTTATTTTTACAAGGAATAAGTATGCAAATTATCTCCCCACCTTTTTTTAACACCCTTTATAATGAGTGTTCTTTACAAGTGGCTGGCATTTAAAAGGACTTCGATCATAGAATGTGGGGAAACCTAGCCAATGAGATACCGGATCGACAGCAGGGCTAATGATCTCTTCACTGGGGACTTCATACATTAGGAATCTAACATCCAACAGACATTAGATATAGTCTGTGTTTTTACAAATGACCGTCATAACGGACCTGGGGGTCTTTGGGCGTGGAAAACGTCAACTACAGAGCTGCCAGGTCGTTAGCAGGACCTAATGATCTCTTCACTGGGGACCTCATACATCTAGTAGAAGAAATGGCGAAACACATTTAAATACTTAGTTTTTAATTTTATTAAGAAAGGGAAATTAAAAATGGAATATTCTTTCTCAGTTAAAACACACGGCAGTAATTAATATTCACAGAGTTAATCCAATACTAATTATACATGGCAAAGATAATTATAATGCATACATTTATTTGCACAGCATGCATCGTTAGTGGCATTATATAAGAAACAAAATTTTTTATACTAATATCTTTTAATGACTTTCACAATGCTAGTTTTAATTGTTGATTTATTTGCTTGATTATCAATTTGATTCAAATATTTTTGCTTTAAACAAGTTTGGTTAAGACGTGTGTTCGTTAGGATGATAAAATTTATCAATTTTTCATGAAATATGATACAAAATTTTTGGAATAAACCTACGTTTATTCTAACCAGTTCGCGAACCAGCATGATTGTACTAATGGTACGTCGTTTTATGGGGTAAAAATGGGGTATTCTCGTGTTTGACCCTGAAACCATAAAACTTCTCAATTTCTTTCTGAACAATTTTGTAAAGCTTAAAAATAAATGGCTCAGCATATTGAAGCGTTGTTGTACGCTTAATGGTTATAAATAAATGTTCAATAAACTTTTAATTTAATTATGTTCATGTTATTCTTATGGAGAATTAGTAAATTGCTTGTTAAGATTTCCTAATGGATATAGTTCAGTAACATTTGGCAAGAATATTTATTTCATACTAAGATATCATAATTTCACGAAAAATTTATACTTTATTACCTTCTCTATAGGGAAAACATTAGTACTCATTTAAATATTGTTTATTTTTAGAAATAAATATGACAACTTTAAGGAAATATTGGAGTGAAAATCCAATCAAACAAATGGAAACTCACTTAGTCTGCGGGTTTGCTGTTGTGAGGGTATTTTAATCATATTAATATATATATGTAGCAATATGTAACATATTATCATACTTAAGTGGTTTTACTTGTATTATATAATTTATTTGTGACACATGTAGGTTGCGACTCTTAAATGATGACAAGTTCGAGTTCGTAAGGGTAAAGTAATCGATGGTTTTACCTAGCAACATAATAATGCAATAGACCTATTCTTATATGTGCATTGTTCTAGGTATAGCTTTCAGTGAATTTAAGCTCAAAAATGTACTCAGAGCTAGGAATGTTTAAGACACTATTCAAAATCGAATCTTGTGTTGGCATGGCTACTGTAGACCTTAACACTCTTGAACGAAGTACGATAAAAGTGATCTACAACATTTTTGCTATTATGGTTTTTACTTTTGAATACATTAATTTCCTCTCCAGAGAACTAGATATCAACTGGCCTGGAATTAGCATACTAATTAGTGTGTCGGCGTTTTTAGGAAGTTCTTTCATGGTGTACTCCTGCGTTGATTCTGTTTGCAATTGGAACGAGAAGGTTGCTTCAGCTTTGCAAATGAATTATATCGCAAAAAAGGTAGGCGATGCAAATGTCACCAAGAAAGCTGTTTTTGCAACAATGATTCTGTTCATAGCCTTGAAATTGCTGGTTCTGTTTTCAGCCTTAACACAATCTAACCACAAACGCATAACACCATGGTTTACTTACCCGTTTTTCAGCGTCAATATAATGCTTCATTTAGGAGAGCAAATCTTGTTCTTGCAAGGGATCACGACTCTGCAGGAGAGCTTATTGAAAAAGATGTCTACGCCAGCTGAACCATCCATACGTTCTCAAAGGCGATGGGCGTCTAGAAGAAACGATGGAGAAATTACTGACTGCAAAGAAAACCTTCGACAGATAATCACCCTTCAAAACTCTCTGTACAGCGTCTTCCTCGACATTGAGAGCCGCTGTTCGATACCGATGGCATTTATGAAGTACTATGTCGAAGTAACGGTGGTAATATCTCTTTTGGCCTACAAATCTCTACTACATACTGTAAGCTATGTTACTTTTACTCTCACCTTTCTGTGGGTGATTGTCGCCAGTGAAGAATCCTTCGCCACCTCGAGAGCTACTAGACATCGGCTGAGTGCTCTACTTCACCAGACTGGCCCTGAGTGTCGGAGACTTGTCAAACATCAGATCCTGGCCAACATACATCGCAGCTCCCATGTCTCTTGTCGTCTGTTTGTTCTGGAGATTGGGTTGGTGGCGGTGGTCTTGGAAAACATTGTTTTTGTGATGACAAGTCTGATAAGTACAAAATGGGTTTAAACTGGTTTAAAAACGGGGCTTCAAGTCGTTTGTTAAAGCCTAACTTTGGACTATCTTCTGCTAGGTTTGAAAACAAGTTGAGGATGGTAATTAAAGAAAACTTTTTCTTATTTTAAAGGTTGAGTCAGAATGGTGGATTAATATTCTGATGTTCACACTGATATGCCTGATATTTCAAATATTCACGTGGTAACACAAATACTCACGGTAAAACTATGAAACACTTTTGAACGTTTGTATAGTGATGAAAAGAACAATCATGTAAAAATTAAAAAAAAATATCACACGCAAGACAATATTGTTTCAAGGGTGAACAATGTGCGATATCAAGGTGGGCATTATCAATGTGTCTAGTGTCTCACCTCTAGTGCCGCCCTCTGACTAATGTGTCTGGCTGCATGCAACGGAGACATTTCTAGACTGTTGATAACGGAGATAACATTAATGGCAGAAGGTGGTACATCATCAAAGATCTATTTGTGCAGTCATTTAATGTAATGCATTACTAAAGTTGACCCTTACAGAGTCGAATATGTTCATTGATGTAAGTTAAACTAATAGTTTTGATCACTTGTTTCAATGTTTGAGTCAGAATTGTCCCCAAATTCTATTGTTTGATAGACTTCAATCAAGTGAAGTTGTTTGCACTGACGTTTTGAGAGGGACCTATCGAACTACTAGGTTTACAAGACGTGACAGTGTTTGAAAAGATATAATTAGTTTATTTATCTGTTTATTAACACGAAGACTTTCACTACACGTTAGGAAATTATTGCTACAATTGTACAATGGTTGTACATAACCTTAGCTTATGACCAACGGTGAGTTATTTGAAAACGATTAAATTACCACACAAGCCTGTATTATTGCTTCAAGCCTCAATGATTGTGGATACCAAGTTGAACTATCAGTGTTATGTCCTCTAGTGCAACGCTCTCTATGTGACAGATGCGTCTGACTGGATGACACTAAGACATTGCTAGAGTGTTCAACTTATATTATTACTATCAATATACATCTCAAATAATCACTTTAATATGAATTTTTGATTGTAAATACACATATTATATCCTTTTTTTTGCAGCATACTTTAATACCTAGCTTTTAAATACGTTTTCTAGATGTGTTCATTTTTGTCATTAGTGTGAACATTTATCATTGTTGAGTTGTTAAACAGGAGTAAATATAAAAGGGTAGCGTAATTTTAGAGAATCTTATTTACTGTCAAGAGTCCTTCGAGGCTATCTGCCATCTTGGATAATTTTAAACAGATGCTTAGGTTAATTATCACCCAAAACTATTTTTCAAAAACTCAATAAGTGATTATAATTTAGATATCTAATATACTGCGGGATTAGAAATTGTATTTGTAATTTTGAATTGTTTTCCAAGGGAGTCCATGGAAGCCAACGGCCATCTTGGATTTTCCCACCGTAAGACCAATGTTAATTTCGTTAATTTCAAACAGCCGCTGAAGAGTTTTTTACCATCTTATTTTTTTCATATACCAAAGAGAATATGTAGTATACTGTGAGATTGGAAATTTTCAATGTAGTATTTTAATTATTTTATGAGCTAAAATGTCTAGGCTACAAGGACCCTTAACGTGTTTAGTTATTTTCTTGACACGAGCTCAAGTTTCACAACAGCAAATCTAGAGTATAAAAATGACTAATGATAGTATAGAAAACCTTGACTCCTGTAATGACTCACTAAAGTACGTACATGAAAAAGTACTACAATGAAGTACTTCTACTACTACTTTAGTACTTTCTACTACGTACTAAAGTACGTATAGTACCATTTTATAAACTAGCATTCAGAAAACGATGGTTTGTTCTGTGAGCTAGATTCCTTGCCAAGACTAACACTGTTGGTACATGTTACCTTTCGTATACTAAAATACTGTTGCGTTTGTTTCCCCACAGTACTCGACTACGAAGGGATGTTTCTAATTAGACAAAGAGCCAAAGCGGGGGCTTGGAAAGGCACAGGGCCAAACAACAAAGCGGATTATCTTTGTTATTTATGGGGTTGCGGTTACGTTTGCTGCAAACTTTCGGTTCTGATCTTTTACGGCTTTCTCAAAACACATTTTTCATTCTAATCTAATTTAAAACAATCAACGCAGGTCGGCTGACATCGAAAACATCCTCTGCTTGCGTTCTTTTAGAATTTATCTAGTGCGTTTGGATATTGTAGAATATACTTTTATAGTGTTTATTTAGAATTTAACTATGACAAACCGTATGAGGATACTGTGTGGCACTGTACATAACATTGACAGTTTAAATAAGCAAATCTCGTTTTATTTATTTTAGAGAAAATTAAGACAATCGCTTTTGATGTTGAACATCCTAAAACGAATAAGACAAACCAATGAATAATACACAAATATTTCCCCTTGAAAAAATTTGGTTCGAAACTAACTAATGTTTTCAAATATTGTTAGAAAACGTTTGTGTCATTGAAATAATTCAGGAATCAAATAAAACCAATAAAATAAAAAGTAAAGCTTTTATCTTGATCTGTTCCAAATAAAAGCCTACTGAAATAACCTAACATACTATAAGTAATAGCTTTATGAGTATACATAGATATTTACTGCAATCATTAAAGTTTATGCTAGTTTTAGAAAAATAATGAAGGTTATTAATGCCAGCGAAAGTGATTGCTGATTTTTGTTACTGATTTATGTCAAATATGTCAATGTTTTTATCAAGCCAAACTAAAAGAGACACCTTGTTGTGATGAATAGCATCTGTAGCTACACATATTAGCGTTAACTAGAAAAAAGTTTAATTTTCGATAACATTTTCTGTGAGTTACTATTTTATGTTATTCTGAACACAAATTTGCCATTGAAAAATATGATCTCCAGCATATATACTTAAGCATCTAAAATACATGACGTTATTTGGACATGATAGTGACTATCTACCCCAAAAAACCACAAAAATTCACGGTCTCTATTTTAATAAAAATTAGTTATTTATATAATCAAAGAATTGTAAATTAAATCTTACATGAATGTCAATTGCCCGCGCCGTCACAATCCTATGATGCAATACCTGCAGAACGCGCCTGGTTCTATATTGCTAGGTTGCGCCGATGTACACAATGTCAGTTGTTACAGTGTTATAATTGGAATTATTTTTCTCAATATGATTTAATTGCTTAAGTTGGCAATACATTTCAATTATATTTAATCAGCTGACTTGCGACTTTGTTACAAAACAGTCCAAACATAAACAGTGACAAATTTAACGCATCGAAATAATTTTGACGTAAACTTCAAGAGTAATTAACAAACACTTCCTTACTGTTGGATGAGTATTCCTTACGTTTTACGAAAATGGTTACTTACCAATCGTTTGTTTTCGTATTTTACTTTGTAGTAGTTTTACAGTTGGGTTACTGTCAGACGCATAGAAAATCCACTAAGCTCCCCAAGTGCGAAGCTTGTGAAGTGTTAGTCGACTCTTTTCTGATAGGAGTGAAACGAACCGAGAAGAACAACCACGCAGGAGGCAACACAGCATGGGAGGAGAGTC
Organism: Macrosteles quadrilineatus; assembly: GCF_028750875.1. Taxonomy (NCBI): domain Eukaryota; kingdom Metazoa; phylum Arthropoda; class Insecta; order Hemiptera; family Cicadellidae; genus Macrosteles; species Macrosteles quadrilineatus. The sequence goes on along the minus strand of NW_026542598.1, from coordinate 77,387,196 downwards.
AAATGTTATCGTACGCCAACAGTGAAGTTAGGTTTGTCGAGATAATGGAAACCCTTTGTGAGGACAACAACACAAACATTGATCAGTGCCGCATGTTGGCTGAAGAGTTTGAAGATCATTTGGAAGATTGGTGGATGAAGGGCCGCTTTGAAGTACCTGACTTGAAGCATTATCTTTGCGTCACCAAAGTCAAGTTTTGTTATCCAAAGTTGACGTCTTCTGCATCTTCGTCTTCAGCATCGCTTGCGCCAAGTCCTAAAGGAGTAGATTGTCCAGCAGGTTGGGTGTTGGGCTATTCAGGGACTTGTGAAGACGTAGACGAATGCTGGGCTAATCCTTGTGAAGACTTTGAATACTGCTTCAACACTCAAGGTTCTTTTGCCTGCCGCCCCTGCCATGAACGCTGTTCCAAGTGCTTTGGTCCCGGGTTACATGAATGTAGCGAGTACAAAAACTTGATTGGACTTCTTTTTAGCCTTTGGTATATAAGTCCGACATTTGTGTTTGCTTATGTATTCACTGTGTTATGTGTCAATTCAGTGTTTCGAATTCCATTGCTACCGATTGTATTTTGGTCCATGTTTGTGTTTTGTTTAGTATTTAAGATGTTGACCATCGTTAACAGTTCTGTAGAATCGAACAATAAGGTATAATTACTTAAATTTTATGTACCGGTAGCTAATACATAGTGCTACGTATGGACAGCAACTTAAGTAATGTAAAAGTTGATCGTAGTTGCGTAAAAAAGTTTTAAAAGGATTATGTAAGTAAATACAACTAAAAGATCTTTGTATATCAATGTGGGCTTATTAAAAAAAATGGTTAAAGCTCAAGGGTCTACCGGTACCTTAACTAAAAGTATATTTCTAAATACATAACTAAAATGTTAGAAAAATGTCATACGAAAATAGTTTTTCCATGAAAATGCCTGGTGTTTTAGTAGGAGAAATAAATTCCATCAAATACTCAGACAAGGCTTTCAAAAGCACACTGTCAGAAATATCAGATAAAAACCAGAATGGATATAACCAGTATATCCCTACACTCCTATTATAGAGTTTGAATTAATAAGTATGTAAATATATACATTTTAAATGTATTCACAGCTCGGTATTTTATTTCGCAATGAGGTTGCTTAAAAATTACAAACTGAACATTGTTCGGAGTTTGACAATAGGGCATGTAGTTCAGCGTCCTGCCGCTAGAGTGTAACGCCATGCAGAAAATGCAAAGGGTTCCGATATTAAACTAGCACAGTTGCTGTGATGGGTTCCCTTTATAATATACGCGCTTTTTTATTATACTCGGTTCACAATATTTAAGCGGATTGAAGGAAATTTTCCCACCTTTTTGTACCGGGTGGTCCATAATAACCGCTAACATTTTGTGTTATGACAGCTTAGCTAATTCACGGGTTAGAGAGATGATTTTTGCTTTGGATTTTATTTCACATCCATAACATTTGCCGAAATATTATCATCTCTAGTGTGAAAGCATTCAAACATACAAGTCTATCATTCAAACAGCCGAGTATATGACCAAGCAAATATTTTGAATTAAACCAGCCTAATTACAATAATAGCAACTAAAAGTAGTAACCAGTCGTGTAATAGCTTTACAAGTAGTTAGATTTTTTTATTTTACCGTTTGTTCCTTGTATGATTCAGATCCAGATACAACATATTCCAAGTGTTAAGCATTTTCAAAAACCTAGATAAACATTAATTTGAAAATCACATATTCCGATGGTTAGCAAATATTCTATTTAGAAAAGTAAATGTAAACATTATTTGCAATTTTTTATATCTTTGTACAAGCATGAACAAATATCGACTCATCGATCTTTTTTCAGTCAATGGGGACTGATTATGTTTTCCCCAACATTGAACAAGATTTTATGCTCTGATTTAATAATCAAGGTTCTTTTAAGATGCTGCAGTTGATAATTCAAGCCTTCTCCTCTTTTAATGGGGTTAAGCCATTTGTAATTGGGATATGAATGGATTAGTCAATGCTTTAAATCAGGAGGGCGTTACATAGTAACAAGTGCAAGGTTTGTAACGTTACCTCTCAAAAAAACCCAAAGAATCTAATGGGGTGTAAACAAACAAACAAAAACTTATAAATTTATAGTTCTGTATGAAAGTGAGGGACTAAATTAGCAAAAAATTAATTTTCCACTACTAAGGATGAAAAAAGCCGTATAGTGATATATGAACCGCCAATGGAAACTAAAGTATCCGACATAATTAAAAATATTAAACCATGTCATCTAATTATATTTAAATGATAGAACGTTCAAATTAAATTCTGTGAACTGTATTTTTTTTATATTATGAATCAAAGACAGCCAGAAGCAACACCCATAAACAAGTGGTTTTCAACAAGTGTTGTCAACAAGTTAGCGTAACAAGTGTAAAGCCAATAAGGGCTTCAAAGCGCCTTTGTGCTTTGAAATTCCACTTGTTGACTGACCAGAGAGGAATTTCTTATTACTTAAGCAAGCACGCTGTTTTCACGTTCTTTATACCAATTTATTTTATAACATTTTGCTGTGATCCCTTCGGTTAGCGTTTGAAGTATTGCTTTTGGTTTTGGAAATTTAATAATCTATGTTTTGAAAGATTACAATATCGAAACGCTGATATTACTAAACGTATCTTTGAATATACCAGCCAATGGTACTAACCAACACAAGTAGACTTCTCATCTCCTTGTAAATTTTGAAGCTCGCTTTTCGTCTAGTTCCAGTCCGGTAACACTGGTCGAACCAAATTTTTGTTGGTTTATTCTCGACGAAATTTTTTGTTTGTATTATTTTATAATTTGTGCTTCACTATTTGGTTATATAGCTAGGAGACGAGTTATTGTTTATGATTAGATCGTTTCATTTGGTTAAACAAGGTTAAAAAGAACTGAAATAATAAGAAACAAACTGTAATCAAATCACGACCTCTATAGTGCATCGGACAGAACTAACGATAAAACTGGCTTAAGCTGTTCTATGAGAATGATAAATCAACTGAGGGAGTATGTTCTGTCTACGATAGTACCATCGAAGTATATTAACACAACGTTGTGTTAATATACTTCGATGGATTTTTTTTTCATTTCATTTCATTATTTGTCATGAGAGCCGAAGCCCCCTGACTACATACCCGGTACCTGTCGTGAGACTTACCCGGGCCCCATGATGTAGGCCGAAGCTTACGCATCAACCTTTTGCACACGATGGGCGGATGACTTAAGGTCATCAGGCTCACCGGCTGCCGAAGCAGACCCTTCGGAAAGAGGGTTGCCCCTCAATCCTAACCAGGGTTTCCGGCTACTTGTTTAAGCGTCACTCCACCTGGGTTCCACTAGGTCGGGACCTAGAGGACCATGGTAGAGCGCCCCGACGCATTTAGTGCAAGTAACACTCGGGACCTATCTAATCCCTGACAGGCAAACCCGCCATCAATAGCCAGAAGGAAGGGGACCGCCAGCACGCTGACGGGGGGAACCCCAACCTCCCATTTACACCACTACCCGATCGAGGCCTTACCCAGTTGCTGGGAAACCAGAGATAACCAGAGCGATAGATCCCCAGATACCCCTGGCGGGCTCGGACCCAGCACCCGATCTACTTCGTTTTCCCGTCAGACCCAACATCACTGCCAGGCCATCAGGGTTTCCCAAAAGGAGGCAGGTATAGAAGTGGGACCCACCCGGATGAACCTATCCACCAGAGGTGGCGACACCCTTGACTCAATTGAGGTTCCGGGAAGAACCCCCCACACTCAAGATAACCATACCGTCCGTGCTCAGAGACAGGGATTGGTTTGCATAAGTGCCTACAAACCGTTGCCCTCACACTGCGGAAAGTTACGTTGCCCTTGAGTGTCCCCGTGAGCTACGGGTACTTGCCCGTTTTCACCTCCAGGAAAGGTTACTTCCAAAGTCGAGGATTTGCCACACTGAATGCTGGTCGCACACAACAAGCAGGCCGAAGCCCAAAGAACCACAGACACAGGTAGGTTAGAGAATATGATGCACTTCCATCTCTCCTAGAGCTAAACACCCCTCCATCCTGGATAAAGGAATGTCACTGGGACCCAATGCCCAGTCGTCCATGTCTGTGGCCTACTTGAAAATGCCGATACCAACACCGAGCATTTACCTCCCCTTTGGGGGCTAGGTATTTCACCTCCCAGGACGAGGCTACTTCCAAAGTCGAGGATATGCCTCACAAAATGTCAGTCGAACACAACAGGTAGGACGAGCCCGAAGAACTCAGTCACAACCACAAGCTACAGGCAGGTGAAAGATCTATGAACTTAATCAACACTAGCAGAGCTGAACACCCCACCACCCTGAATGGAGGGAATGTCACTGGGTACTGTCACTTTGGGTACAACCCAAAGAGGCTGGCTTGTCCAGTCGTCCATAGCTTGTGGCCTACCTGAAGTGCCGGTTCCAACACCGGGCAATTACCTCCCCTCTGGGAGAGCTAGGGTCCGCGTGGTCGCCCAGGCCACGTACCCACGCAAGCGTGGGCCCCCTGCGGGTTGCCCCTCAATCCTAACCAGGGTTTCCGGCTACTTGTTTAAGCGTCACTCCACCTGGGTTCCACTAGGTCGGGACCTAGAGGACCATGGTAGATGTCGATGGATTGTACGAAGTCTTACAAATGTTGGAATTTGATTGTCTTTCATGCCACAACACCTCGCCACATAAAAAAACATAGCCTTAGTTAAAGCCCACTTTAGCACCCTGACCCAGTTAGTATTTCTATCTTGATACTCCTTTTGAAGGTTGATCAAAATTAGTGTACAAAGGTACCTCTTAGACTAAACCTGACGTTAAATTTATGTTTCTGACCTACATTAAAATAAAAACTGTATTTAGTGTAATTTTATATGGCGGTATTCCTTCAGATTATGTGATTGAGTTTCCATATTCTATCGGAATATGCATATTTAAATAGGTGGAATAGAAAAGGGCTGTTCAGCGGGTTCATCGATGCTAGTTTAGACCACACTGGCGTATTCACCTGCTTTTCCAAGTATTTAATATTCATTTTTCAAGTATTTAATAGTTAACAGACATTTCTCGTTCAATTGATATGTACATAAATCTTGTTGTTTGGACACATATTTTACGTTTTTGTTATCTATTTACGGGTTAAAAAAAACTATCATAGATTGGCTTCTAAATCATTTGTCACTGTTTAGGTTTCCAACCTTTTCATCAGCATTGGCACCCTTTTGGTGTTGTTGATAATATAAGATACTAGCTGGCCTGACAGACCTCGTCCTGTCCTAATGTGGTTTTATGTCAAATGCTCGTTCATTTTCAAGATGAGCTCGTTCGCAAGGACCAATCACGCCCTGGTTGAATATAATAGTGTTCGCTTTGCTCACTCACTTTTTGTTGCAAATTAGCTGTTGTCATAAATATAAAAAAATATACTGCTGCACCCTATTGGTAAACCTATTAACTTTTTAATGCTATTGAACATCACAAAATCAAATTGTTTAGCTGAACCCGCTGTTATATTCTTTAATTCCATTTAAATATGAGTACTCCCAAGGTTAACATGGGAAACTCCAGAGGGGGTGGAGCCCTTTTGACGGATCTGCACCAAACTTCACACAAACCATCCTTGAATAATGTTTAATAATGCCTGAAAGTTTCATTACAATCTGTCGAGCGGTTTTGGAGTCTATAAAGGACAAGCAAACAAACAAACAAACATACGTTGGATTTGATATAAGCGTTGATATCTTTAGAGGTAATATAGATCTTTGGGAAAACACATTTAGGCGATAATTTACTACAGACTGGTATCAAGAGCTTCTACTTTGGATGATTGCCAGCGAGGGTCTTGGTCTTCCAATGAATTTATCTCCAAAGTCCAACGTCCATTATCTTTCAAAATGACTCTTTTTAAAGGTTGGACTTTAAAATGTTCATTTCCTAACGTATCTTATGAATATGAATGATTTGTTAACTATTTATAATAACATAATATTTATTTTATCAACGTAATATCTACTTCCCTTGTCGTCAGTGCCTACATTCCGGACAAGAAACACACCTTCAAGTATAGACAGCTGCTTTACCCTTGATTTGTAGCAAGGCTTAGATCTATAATTATGTACATTATTTATAATCCAAAACATAAAAACTATGTTAATTTGATATATTTTTATGTATATAACCAATGGCTTAATTTTAGAAAGAGGACACAAACCTCTTTGGTTTACAAAGATATAAAAATATGATTTGAATTTATAAGGCTAGTATACATGTATTTAAAAAAGGAAATATTATACACTTATTATTTGGTTACAGTATCATGCTCATTGACCCAAGACAATCATGATGTGACATAGTTTTAGTAAAGTAAGATATTTTAATTGCACTAGTTCAGTACTGGTTTATTATTTTGTAATATTATAACCTAAACTAAAGAAAAAACTAGGAGTTGGCTTCAACATTCAACAATTTAATTCATTGTTGATATAAGCAACACTTTGGTGAAAAAAACTCCACCCTTCCGAGTCGAAAAACAAAACTTGTTTTGTTACAACGTGAAAGTAATGAAGTGGGAAGGTTTTTGAGTTTGGTGGCGCCTCTCTCACCCTGTTTATGTGTTGATATTCAAAGTTTAAAGCAGTGGCTCTAAAACACTTTTCATGTTTTGCCCTTCTGTTTCCTTTTAAAGCGTCCAATAAAAAGTTTAAACTACTCGCTTGGAATTTGTTGTGCTTAAAAAGTAATTTAACATATTTTTTTGAGTCATAAACGTAGCAAATTTATATTAACACTAGCTGTACCCGCGGGCTTTGCCCCGTTTTACTTCATAAATGAGCTCGTTCGCATGTCTCAATCACGTCCTGGTTGAAGTTCGTTCGCTACGCTCACTCACCTTTAGGTTGGAGCTCGTTCGCTGCGCTCACTTGCCTTCAGGTTAGCTCGTTTGCTACGCTAACTCGCCTCCAGGTTGAAGTTTGTTCGCTACGCTCACTCACCTTTTGGTTGCAAATTAGCTGTAGTCATAAATTTAAAAAAAATAATAGTGCTGCACCCTGTTGGTAATCCTTGTAACTTAAATGCTATTGCACATCATAGAACATAACCAACTTGTTTAATTGAAACAGCTGTTAAGATTCATTAATTCCATTTAAATATGAGTACTCATAAGGTTAACAAGGGAAACTCCAGAGCCACTGGGGCGGAGCCCGAGAGTCCGATCAGAATAAAAATAGCTTAGCTTTCCTATTTAATGCCTAAAGAATCAGTGTACCAAATTTCAGCCTCCTAGGTAAATGGGAAGTGGGAGAATTGGTGATGAGTGAGGGAGTGAGTGAGTGAGTGAGTGTGTCAGTGAGGGCTTTGCCTTTTATATATATACTAGCTGACCCGGCGAACTTCGTATCGCCTAAGTTATAGGTTTCCCCTAAGACAGACCGATGGAAAGAAAGTACCGTTACGTTTAATTTTCAAGATGATCTCGTTCGCATCGCTCAATCACGTCCTGGTTGAAGTTCGTTCGCTACGCTCACTCACCTTTTGGTTGCAAATTAGCTGTTGTCATAAATGTAAAAGAAATAATAGTGCTGCACCCTGTTGGTAATCCTTGTAACTTTAATGCTATTGAACATCATAGAACAGAACCAACTTGTTTAATTGAAACAGCTGTTAAGATTCATTAATTACATTCCTCATAAGGTTAACATGGGAAACTCCAGAGCCACTGGGGCGGAGCCCTTTTAAGAATTTCGAAACGGGAAATAGTTTACGTCCGATTCGCATACCTACAGAATTTACACACCAAATTTCATAACGATCGGTGAAGTCGTTCCGGAGGAGTTTGCAGACAAACACTGTGACACGAGAATTTTATATATTAGATAGATGAACGACACAATCATTCACTCAGCAGATGCATGTAGTGCTTAATCATAATCCACAGGAAATTAATAGAAAATAGTTCCAAATATGCAAGTTCATTTTTAAACAAGAAACAAACAAGTTTTTTTTCTCCTGATATTACTTATTACCTACCTATATTTGGACGATCATCTAGAAAGAGCTATCCAAACGTTTTAATGATTTGAAAAAACCCTGAATACCTGAGTATCCAACTGGGTTTAATAAGAGGATTTAAATGTAGGAATAAATTACTTAAGTAATACTGTCACAGTTCAACAAAATATGTATATTGCAGTCTGCCCCTTGCTATAACTGTGTGGTTGGTCAACTTGTTAGAACAGACCTTTTTTCTTAAATGTTTGAATGTTTTTTTTTTTTTTTTGTATTTATTGAAATTGTGTGCACGAACGTACTGTGTTTGTCTTACGGCAATGTTAACAGCTAACTGATCAACTCTAAAGTACCTGAAGCTGACTATGGTGTTTTAACACCAAGACATGAATTTCAAAAATGTACATATTTTGTTGGGCTGTGATGGGATTATGTAAATAATGTAGTCTTACACTATATCCAACAGCTAATGGGCTACAAACATGAAGCTTAAGAGGATTCTAATTCAGATATGTCAATATTCATCTCATGTACTCGTATTATAAACAAAGGTTATTTGCACGAAAATTAACAATTTGTCTACGTTTGAGAGCAGATTTAACGATATTGTAAAGAGGTCAAAAGAAGAACAGTCTGCAAAACCTAAATTCTGATATGAAAAAAAAATGCTAATATTGGCGTCGAAAAGGTGCAAAACTTACTATATGATCTTCAAGGCTCACAATCATACTAAATCATAAACATTTGAATATCGAGACAGATTATTATAAGCGTTTCTTATGTTTGAGTTGGGATTTGAAGCAATGGCTTAGAGCATTTCACATAGAAGGGTAGTTATTAGCAGGATTTCAACTCTGACCTACAAGATCACGTAAAAAATATCACGTACGGAGACCCTTAATTATAAGATATATAATCTTCGAACACCATACAAATTTATCGAAACATTTTTTTTACTTTTAAAACTATACAGAAAATAAATTCAGGAAAATAAAACAAAAACTCGTTCAATCAATGCACTCTCAACAGTAAATGACAAAATAAAGATTGTTATAGGAAGTTTATGAGTAAAAGTTTTAATGAACGTTGTTTGAATGAAGAGCTTAAGACCCTCTTTTGCCAAATCCCAAGCGCTACAAATGGCTTCATTTTGGCTTCGTTAAAATCAACGAAGCGGCAACTGGGGTTAAACAGAGTTTGATTGGCCTTTAATGAGCATAGAGTAATTTAAATTAAGCAGTTGGCCTAAAAATATTAGAAACGAAACTGTGTACTCTAAGTGGCATTAACTAAAATTATAGTGTTTTAAAATTTGTTTTACTAAGTAAAAATTACGTATTCTCACTATTACGTACAACAGGCAAATGTGGTAAACAAGATAAATTAATACTGTCAACCTTTAGTAATTTTACTATGTATGTCATTTGATAAAACGATTTATCAATGAGTGTATACCTGGGATTAAAATTTTCGAGGGGAAAACATTAGTTGAAGAAGATGAAAAGGAATAATGGTGCTTTGTGACCATGGTATTCTAACTACAAACACATGATTACTTGGTGATACAACTACTACTGTTATTTTAACTAGTAAAAACCGTATCTACAGCTTGCAATCCTTATCTTACCTATGCAGTCCTAATGGTCTTATGTTTTGTTCTTATGGTTTATTTGTAACGCCTAATGTGCAATGTAAATAATTGCGCGTATATAAATTCTAATTTCACAATATAATCGATGTATCGATGTTACACTGGTCTAGAACTTATTTTAAAGTAGAATCCCATAATTATACCTTTTAACAAATCGCTCAGCACCAAGTCTGAGAAAAAATTACGACGTTACAAAATTTACTCATATTGTTTTCACAGTTTGCTGGATAGAAAAACACCTGATCATCTTTCAATTCCGGAACAAGAAACACCTTCAATCTTGATTTATCGTGTCTCCTTCATCTTGCGTGATATATCAGCAGCAATAGTGAGACCAGCTGAAACACATAAATGTAGCAATGCAGCAGGATTGCCGCAATAACAATAACACTTACAGCAACGCCCTGACCACCTCTGTCTACAGAATTGCTGTCTTGCTGGATATTTTGCTCCTGCTTGAAGTGAAGAAAGGTTTGCAGGGTTTCATTTTGGTTTTAAGAGTATTTTGATTGGCATAAACATTTTTAATTAGTTATAGGCTATATTCGTGTCAGTTTAAAATCCACTCTCAATGTAGAGTCAACATTATTTTATTCTGTTTTTCTGACTTAAACTAAACCTGAAAGTATCATTTGTTAACTACACATGAATTTAAATTCCTAAAAAAACCTGTAGCAAAGAAGATTTGATATTTAAATGTTGCTTAATAGTCTCAGAAACGAGGGTTGTAATGACAACTGGAATCCTAACAGTGAACATTAGTGTAATGGTCTGTAAATGTTTCTGCTTTGTTTATGTTTATTTCTCACTAAAACCAGCAATGCTATCTCGTAACCTCCCTACGGAAAAAAACATACTAAAGCCAATGAATGCAGATTTATCAGATAACACGCATTCAAAAAGAACAAACGCTGATATTATGAACGATAGTAGGCATATATATTGAAAAATAGAGGGTGGATTGTAGTTTATAAAATGTTTATTAATTCCCATAAAAAAATAATTCAACAATAATTTCTTCGACCCATCTTTTCGACCCAACAATAAGTTAATAGAGCCAGAACAGCTTCAACGTTCTAATTAACACCACAGACAATACTATCATTCTCTAATATTTGCTTTGACCTATGTCTTTTATCTGATTATCCCCTTTGTAATTTTAAAATTATTTTTTATTTCAAATTCGTATAAAAGTGTAGTTATTTTTATACTTTATATTCCAGCTAAATGAAGTAGACAATTAGTAAGCTTTGTTTGGATATACTATAAATATGAATTCCTATGATAAAAATTCAAAGTAGGCACTTTTTTACAAGAAAATACAATAATAGTAAAAAAGTACAACCAAAAAAGGTACTGGTTGAAAGGAAGGTAGGTAAAATATACTATAGAAAAATGTTCACTTTTAGTGCTACTGTTATTAGTATGTATAGAAATATTAAACCATAGTACCCTTTTTAAAGTATAATATTATTGTTGTCATATAAAAGAGATTGAGACAGAGAGGATAAAGAGAGATTGAAAGTTAGGATATTTGTATGGATATCCAATTATACATTAAAAATCATGAATCCAATAAATATAGGATTCACTGAGAGAGTTGTATAAAAATAATTTGAAGCTTAAAAGTTAAAACATAAAAGTTCAGTTCTGAATGTGCGATTGTAGATAAAATAAAGTTTCTGATGTGTCAACGGAAATAAGTGGCAAACATTCATGCTCTAGTTCCTCCATTGTACTTTGATTTTATTCCTGGTACATTGTTTGCAAATATTTCAACGTATATTCTAGTTTATTCAAAATTGTAAAAATAACTTTTGATCAGAAATTTATTTTTATTTTACACGATATTAAAGAAAACTTAAATTTGTTATTTACTTTCAAAACATACTCTATGTTTTTGTTATGCACTTTTCGAAGTATTTTAATGATTAAACAATTATGTTTGTGGATAATATATCTAAAAGCTTAGAAACCTCCCTCACTTTAAGCTGGATACAATCACGCATTGCTGTTGGTCATTTAGCCAAACCCGCCCAGATGGCATTATGCTATAACCATTCTCTATTCTGGTGCTAAAAACTTACATTATACCAAACAACTGTGAAAAATAATGCGAGTATATCCCTATACCGTAAGATTATCCATACTGACCTATTATAAAAGTGACGTCCATCATTTTATTTTACACTAAACCATTTCATTGGTAGAACGGTCTTCTGATTTCTTGAATAGGGCATACTAAAATAGTTTATCGCCAAATGATCACTATTTTTTGATCTTGTAATATTAGAGTATTAAATTGAGTTGTCATGAAAAAACAAATGTGTAAGTAGGTAATTTTCCTTTGTTTCATTGCAAGTACCCAAGTCTGGTTAAAACAAACAATTTTATTTTAATTTTTTTTTATATAATTTTTACATAATTTACACAATTTCAGATCAGAATATAAAGGTTGCAGTAATAACCATTGTGTATTTACTCATCGCCGACAATTTATTTGCATTCTATATGAGGATTTCTTCACATAAACTCATTTTAATACATCATCTAATACCATCATGGTTACATTTCATTTTACTTGACAAAATAGGTTCTAATTGTCGTACCTCGTCTGATTTTTTCACAATACTTTTTTGTTAAAGGTTTGAAAGTTGTTCCTGAGTTATAGATAAGAGGGTTACCTACATTAGTTTGAGTACACTTTTTATAAATAATATCTGTGTGGGTTAAATCTTCATTTTCGGCCGAAAATTGCAATCAATGTTGATAATAGTATATTTCGTACCTAGGGCCGAAAATGAGGTTTTGACGAAGTCGATGACTTAAAACAATCGAGAGCTGCAACACCATTTCGTTCCGTGGTACGAACGCTATTTTTCACCACACTATACCCACCACTATACCTATTACCACTATTCACCACAAAAAAAAAAAAAAAAAAAATGCTCACTGGTAGTCAACAGAACTAAACTTTAAGGTTATGTGAAGAAATAATTTGAGGAATCAGCTAAAATAATAATAAATAGTTGCTAGGAAGCGGTGACAATGAAACAATTCTATTGCAATGCTATGGATACTGATTGTATATTTAATATGCATTCATGTTTTAAGTAAGTAAGCGGACAACTGATTTTGCGGCCCCGGGATGTAAAAACCTGCTCGGTCCCAAATTGACCATGACAGCTGGCATGGCCAGCAAAACGTAACTTTCAGCCACCAATAATTGGAGTATGTAAAACAGCTAAAAACATCGTAGTGTAGTGAAAAAATTATCGAATTTTACGTACTATTATTTACCAAAATAAAGGTCCACTCCTGAATGATAACTGCAAGAACTTTGAAGAAATCGCAAAAGAAGATTGGCCAAGATTGAGACGAACGATGTCGTTAAGGCACTGAACACTGACAAGTTTATTGGCACTATTTTAGGAGAACTGTAGTTCCATTGTTCATCAACAAAGTTAGCCTATAGAGCATTGTACCTATGAAAAAGTTGATATAGCTACTTTTATATAACAATAAATCAATTGTTTACTTAAAACTTAATAAACTACACAGTTTTCTTATTACATATTCTTCCATAAAATGCATATAGTTTTCCCATAGTATTACCTTAAAGTTAATAGGACCTTTCACCATCAAAACCTATGTTAGGTCAAAAAGATTTTATCTATAGTTTTAAAAATAGCGTCAATACCACATACTAATTTACTCTAGGAAGAATCGGGGTATCTAAGGTAGAAGGCTCTTGTATTTGAATTACGGCTCCAAAACCCCCTTTTATTTTTTGAAAAATTATTTAAAATGCACACTTAATTTTAAATACAAACTTAAAATCAGGGAAACGCCAGGGATCATTATTATGTGAAATGTTCTAGTTTTTAATGTAAAAAAAAAACATGCATTAATTTCAGAACGGAGTCCGTTAAGAACTAACTCATACGTCTCTATATATAATTACATCCCAGTTGATATGATAAAAATAACATTTTGAGATGCTACATATCGATAATGTTCTAAATATCTTCTACGGTTAAGTCTACATCCGGAACTCAACAAACAGAGTTTCATGTTATTGATTGCCCATATTTGAATTGGAGAAGTCTGTGTTATATGTAGCTTTCAATCAGATTGTAAAATGTATATTTTTTCCTGTAACATATTACAAATAATTAGGATCACGAGGAACAGTAATCTAACTTAGCAATAAATAGATTGGCCTATGCATAAACCACAGTAATAATAATATGCCTTTATGTAAACCTATAAATAAATAAGTATAAATGTCTCTATATCTACTTGCCAGTAGAAGTTATCTGAATCTTATTAACCACAATTATTAACTTTTATATAACCTACAACAATTAGAACCGAGTCAGGCTACTCTTGCAAATAGTATATTTTTGTACTATACATTTCATCACTATGGTTGTTCAATACCACGTTTCTTAAATCATGAGTAAGGGTTTCTTGATTGATACAAATATAACAGGTTTTAACGTTTCAAACATAGATCATTGCTTTAATGCAGTGAAAATGTAATCTAACTTTGGCAATAATATTTTAAATTCTTCCGGGGTTAAAATTAATTAGTTTATTTTAGGATTCCCTTTAATATGAGCGGAAATGTATACGATACTTGTATTCTATACTTAATCGCTCAGGTAATGTAGTTAAACAAACTTTTGAAACATATTACAATGGAGAAATCATCTTCTGTAGATTAACCATCCACATGATATAGCTAAAGACAATACCAAGTTAATATGTTTTGCCCTTATAAAAAGCGCTTTGATATTTTTTGTTATATTTAAGAAACTATCATAAATGGACATATAAATTTTTTTGTATACCACTGTTTTTCATAAGGTATTGTTGATAAAGAGCGAACCGATTCTTCTCGCAAACCTTGTATATGAAAAAAAAAACTTTTATTCAACGTGCAAAGCAAACCCCAACAAAACACACGTAAACTGGCATAGTGATTAGAATTGAATGTTACAAATTTTACACACATTAAAATATGATTTAGATTTTACAATATAATCTTATATTTTAGCACATTATCTTAAAGTTAATGACCAAATATAAAAAATAATAAACATAAATGTAAATATACTTCTATCTACAATCGTTTAAGAATGTTCCCAATAGACAAAACTCGTCCAGACAAATCGTTGCGGAATTTGCACAATGTTGGCTTAGTGATTTACTGAATTTAACTCTGCATTTTATTGACTGGTGCAGTAATACTAATTATAAAACGAAACGGACTTGGAGTTAAGAGTTCACTAATATTGACATTCAATTATTTAAAAGTGTATTTAATGCAGTGTTTAAGAGTGTTCATTCGAAAAAGTAAATACGATTTCAATTGTTTCATTATATGAATTTAGCGCGAAGTTGTTTTATTAAGTTCTTTGCCAAGTTGCATTAAGTTTCTTGAGCTATGTTTAGTGTAAATACTAGCTTGGATGAAAGTGGCAATATATTTTTTTCCACCAAGAATGGCAGCTGAAATTCTTGGTAGGGAAAATATATGTTATTTCTTAGCACATTTTCCACAATAATTCTTATGTATACATGGATTATAATACATTGATTTATATAATGGATTCAAAAAGTAACTGTTGAAATGCATTTAAGCTCAGGAATAAACAGTTTTTCATTTATATTTAATTTACAATTATTATCGATGTTCAACATTTGATTGGTCTACATTAGGAACAGTTTGTTTTTAATAAACAGTAATAAACACTAGTGAAGTCTCTGTTCATTTTTCTAAAATAAAATAAAATTGTCTTGGGTTTTAAATTACTCGAAAAAAATCATATAAAGTAGCCTAAAATTCAGAATACCTTTATAACCTCAAGCAGGACCTGTAAGATACGAATATGATTTTTTAGAGCAAAATTCTAGTCTACAGTTTTCATCTAACTAAAATATGAATATTTGGGGAGTCAGTATATACATTTTTATTCGCTAGGTGAATGCCCCAATTAAAAGGCTTCAGCACGTTTATAGCATTGCTGGTTTTAGTGTGAAATAAACATGAACAAAGCAGAAACATTTACAGACCATTACACTAATGTTCACTGTCAGGATTGTATTTGTCTTTACAACCCTCGTTACGAGACTATTTAGCAGCTTTTAGTATCAAACCTTCATTGCAAGGGATTTCTAGGAAGTCAAACAAATACTTAATAATTTAGTAAAATATATTCGCAAAATGTTGTTTTTGAATTTCGTAGAACACATATTACTAATGCAACCGTTAATCTGAATAAATTAAACTGGTAACAAACTTCCAATCTCATGAATAATATAAATTTGTGTTCTTCTGAAGTCTAAAAATTACATTTATGAAACCTGCATAGGGACCTAGTAGAAGGAAATAAGGGTAATATGTATATAGGTTTAAAGTCTCCTATTTAATCATTCGTAAATACAAAAGGGTACATAAACGCAAACTTCCTTTATTTATTTTCATCAATATATATCATAACCTTTTAAAAACAATTAATGGGAATTTAATTAGATTGCTGAATGTTTCCTTTCACTTGAATAAGGAAAATATCCAGCAATTCTGTAGACAGAGGTGGTCAGGGCGTTGCTGTAAGTGTTATTGTTATTGCGGCAATCCTGCTGCATTGCTACATTTATGTGTTTCAGCTGGTCTCACTATTGCTGATGATTTATCACTCAAGATGAAGGAAAATATCCAACAAAGACAGCAATTCTGTAGATAGAGGTGGTCAGGGCGTTGCTTTAAGTGTTATTGTTATTGCGGCAATCCTGCTGCATTGCTACATTTATGTGTTTCAGCTGGTCTCACTATTGCTGCTGATTTATCACTCAAGATGAAGGAAAATATCCAACAAAGACAGCAATTCTGTAGATAGAGGTGGTCAGGGCGTTGCTTTAAGTGTTATTGTTATTGCGGCAATCCTGCTGCATTGCTACATTTATGTGTTTCAGCTGGTCTCACTATTGCTGCTGATATATCACGCAAGATGAAAGAAAATATCCAGCAAAGACAGCAATTCTATAGACAGAGGTGGTCAGGGCTTTGCTATAAGTGTTATTGTTATTGCGGCAATCCTGCTGCATTGCTACATTTATGTGTTTCAGCTGGTCTCACTATTGCTGCTGATATATCACGCAAGATGAAAGAAAATATCCAGCAAAGACAGCAATTCTGTAGACAGAGGTGGTCAGGGCTTTGCTGTAAGTGTTATTGTTATTGCGGCAATCCTGCTGCATTGCTACATTTATGTGTTTCAGCTGGTCTCACTATTGCTGCTGATATATCACGCAAGATGAAATCCAGTAAAGACAGCAATTCTGTAGACAGAGGTGGTCAGGGCGTTGCTGTAAGTGTTATTGTTATTGCGGCAATCCTGCTGCATTGCTACATTTATGTGTTTCAGCTGGTCTCACTATTGCTGCTGATACATCACGCAAAATGAAGGATAATATCCAGCAAAGTCAGCAATTCTCTAGACAGAGGTGGGTCAGGGCGTTGCTGTAAGTGTTATTGTTATTGCGGCAATCCTGCTGCATTGCTACATTTATGTGTTTCAACTGGTCTCACTATTGCTGCTGATATATCACATAAGATAGAATAACGTAAATCAAGAGAAAGTAAGACTGTGTTAGTTAATCTAATGTTTAAAAAGCTGTTATTAGGATGTTTACTATTTTATTTTTTTATTTGCTTAAATATTACAGGTCAATTTTAGGAAGTTTTAGCAATTTAGAATTTAGACCCAAGCGTTGGGCCGGTAGTTTTTATACTAGTTTCTTCGAATAGAAATTACAAGATCAGCTAGCTCCTAGAGAGGTATAGGTTATTGTAAACACATGCATCCCATGAACGATTCCCTTCAATTTATTACTTGTATAAAGTCCAAGGTATAAAATATAATCAGTTGTGCAGGGTAAAAAAATGAACACGTTCAAACACGTGCTCATAAATAGCTTAATGCTACTTTTTATTTCTACAAAATGTCAAGGTACGGAACAATATCACAAGCGTTTTACAATATAACTTTAAAGGAGTAGCATAGTTGATTAAAATATTTTAGTTATAACTGACATAAAATGTTATACTATATTTTTAGTTATAACTGAAGTGAGTAAGTTATAGCTATTGTTGCTTTTGTCCTTATACGGAACTGTCTATGCCCTGGTCCTGGTATTATGTAACGTTGAACTGTTATTAAATAAAATTAAATCCCAATGTCAGTTCCCTATTATTCCTTAAAATTGATAAGTTATATTAATAAACGGACTATATACTACCTTTTGCAAATATAATTTTTGTTTTTTTTTGTTATTTTGTATAGTATGGCATTGCTATACTTTTTTTAATTTTGATATTTAACTAAATGTACTGCTTTCGTCATTACAGAAACCTCACACCTTATAATCATGACAAATTTTTGTTTGAGCTACATCAAAATAAAATGTTATAAAAAGGTAGATTAAATAAATTAAATTAGGTTCGGTGGGAAAAACAAGGAAACATAAAAATATACGATGTTTAAAGCATAAAAACTGTGTTCTCTTTGTTTCACGGGTAAAATAAGAACTGGATAACGAGATCAATTTGACAATCGTTCCCGTTGTTACGTTTTAATGAAGATCCTTGCATAATAATAATTTTGAAAATATATTTATTCCGTTGTTTTATCAGTTGGTAATTGGTTTCAAATTCAATAATTAAAACAACAACTTTATCATTATTTAAATAAGAAATACTTACATGATCTGATATCGTATTCTTTAGGTGGTTTCTATCATGTCTAGTAATTTCTCACATCAACAGTTTGTCATTGAATGGTGAAATTTAGTTCATAAATGGTTCTTTTAGGACACCATTGCCTTGTGTAATGAAGTTTTTAGCGTTGTCCGCGTTTATCGTTGTCTAACTTCGTCATCCTCCCTTTTAAAGTCAATAGACTATCTTAAGGTAATAATTCCCCCCCCCCCCACAATACACTGTTTGCCGTTTGCGTGCAACGAAAAAATTAAATGTGTCCGGTTTCGTTGTATGAACTTCCACGCACTCATTTTGTCCGGAAAACAGCTGTTTGCTGGTATAATCAAATGGGGTTTCATTACATACATAACTTTTACTAGACACCAGCTGATTATAATTTGCAAGAAAAAGTCGTGATAAAACGAATTAGCCTCTCTTAGAAGTTATGAGTAGTCATTTAGTCGGTAGGAATATATAACGGATTTGTAAGTTTTTTTTATTGTTAGGTTAGTTTAGAGAAGTATGGTGATAGATATCTTAAGCCACTCGTTCAAAATGTGTTTACCGTACTTGTATGGCATTTCCGCACTCGACTTCGTGTCATTGTAAAGCATTTTTGTACTAAGAAATGTTATAGCGAAGTTGTTTTTCAAATATCAAAAGTTTAACTGAAATAGTAGACTACCATTTTGTGAAGCATCAGCTATAAACATATTTTAAATTAAGATTAAGGATTAACATGAAAAATACTTTTTTGTTACAAGTGTACAATTTAATGGCACATTTTATAACTGAAGTTGGTGATTTCTATGGATTCACTAAACATTTAGGTTGGCTAGTTTAACACTTTTTACTATATCATCGGCTTTCTTCCCCTTAAAGAAGGAGATGCAGTTTGCACCCTTTGGTCCAAATCCGTATGGTTTGTGAGCCATGGTGTTCAAATAATACGTCCCTTGTGCACTGAAACAGGTCAAGAGCAATCGGTCAGGGTAGGGGACACTTGCTAAATATCATACTGATATCATACCCTTATTATACTGATTGACTTTTTCTTGTTCATACTATTTAGGAATAAACTTGCTTACAATGATGATTACTAAATTTAATCATAAATCAATTTTTAAACTATTTTGTCAAGATAAATTGGTTACAGTAGGGGACACGTGCCAAATAACTCCTTTTATTACTGATTGATGCTACAATTTCTTATTCATACTCTTTAGGAATCTAATGATGCTTACAAAACTTGATCAAAAATCCAAAGCCTTACGTACTGGTTGAAGACTGTTACAGCCCAAACCAAGAGTACCTACTTGTTATTGTTTGACTGACTTTTACTCAATATCTAGTCAATAATTATAACGTTAAACAAAGCGTAGTTATTCACCCAGGAACTGGTGGGAATGTGAGTGAAGTCTTTTCCTTGAAACTGCAGAGACAGGACGAGAACAAAAGATAACTGCTGCACTTCCTCGCTGTCCACAACTCAGGGTATAAAATGATATACCAGAATAACGGGACAGACCTTTTATGACTGCAAAACATTTTGCGACCTATAAAAGAGTATACAATAAATATGTGGAAGATTTGGCCAGATTAAAACAAAGGTAACTTAAACTCTTTTAAGTCACAAGTTAGTTGCGAAATTTACTTTTCATATATTGTTTAAGGAGAAATAAATGTATTTTGGTTGGATTTTGGGTACATTATGAGCTTATATCACATAGTCTGAAATGAAAATAGAGTACAGTGAGTAGCAGGGTAGGATTCCAGAGGAAAATCATAAAAGTAAGCAGAGCTTGATACGCATGTTAAATTAAAGATCTTACACAGTACCACAAACCCGAATTTAGACGGACAACTGAGTAAAAAATAAGAGCCATACAAAAACTCAAAATTGCTAATACAAGAAATCTTTCAATACCTGCCATTTCTTACTCGTTTGTTCCATAATTTAACATTTAGGTTTGGTAGAAAAAATACAACCATAGAAAAAAAAGTCTGATATGCTTAGGTTCGATATTCCATATGAGTCCTACGATAACTTAAAAGTTTAGTTAATATATGAGTGCGATATTCTATAAGAAAGCATTTCTATAGAACCGTCATTTCATCAGGTAGACATAACTATGACCCATTTAAATATCCATGTTGGACTATTCAAACTTCTTACATGATAGTGCAAATATTTTACAAAATATGCCGCCAATAAGCGCAAAAGAGACGGTACCTGGTGGGGTCCTCTAGGCTCGATGGGAAAAAGGGAAAACTATTCTATATAACTTAGGCATGGTGCGCAAAAGATGTCCACCCACACCTTGGCACCCCCATCACCAGCTGTGACATAATGTATTCAGACCGTTTTGACAACAGAGCATCTTGACATAAGAGATATTATGGTGTTCCCACAGTTTTACTGACACATTACCGACGAACAAAAAGCAAGCAACAACTGTGGAACTGTGTACTGTGGATTTTTATTGGCTGGAAAAGGGTCACATCACAAATTAGTTTTGAAGCTGTAATATGAATTGAATTATCGTCTAATACCATAGATAAAACATACTTCCTTAGTGTTGTTTAGTCTATGCTAATACTTACTAAAGAAACACCCAGGCTGGAACCCTCCATTGTTTATTACAAAATCAGCTGTTGCCTTGCGATCAAATGTACCACCGTAAAATGAGCCGGTGTGGAAGACAAATACCAGCTCGGCATCGTTCTTAGAGATCACGCTGTTTTTGTTTTTAATGCTGAATAACGTCGTTGAGTATGGATCTAGAGCTGCGGAAAACACGGTGTGTTAAAAACATGCTTGAGTTAATTTACATTGTTATCAATGAGGTATAAAACAGGTGTACTGTCCTGTTGTGACCTTAATAAGTTTAATACTCAGAAATGTTTCAGAACAAAACAAAAAGAAGAAGGTCCGTTTTCATTAATGTGAATAAGTACGATATCATATTCCCATAGTTCCACGACATCTTCCGATGTCAGCTCCATTGTAGTATATTTTAAAATTTCTATACTCAACTGATGTGTTATCATTGATAAAAAGTGTTAATCATTGAAACAATGATTAAATGTTCAATGTTTGAATTTTTATACATACAGGTTATAATTGTTGTAATAAAAAAATTGTTTATTCGGTTATAAAATGCGTGTACTTATTAACTCTAGTTCTAAGACTTTAAAATGTACTAGGGTTGTGATTGACGTTAAATAGGAAATATAGATGGCCAGAAATGTTGATAATATACGAAGGGTAACTAAAGAAGGCCAATTGTTAAGAACAAATGTATGTTATCACCGAAAATTCTCCTTAGATTTTACACAATAATCAAATTAAGTTAATTGGCTATACTTTCCTTATCATAAGTTGAATGTCAATCATGGCGCTGTTCCTGATGAAACAAAAACAAACAACACTAATCTATTTAATTTTTCTTTTATATTATTATCTTACAATTAAATTTATCTTCCTAAAGAATACATAGTAATTCTCCTAGTTTAAGAAGGGCAAAGCAAATTGCGAAATCACGAACAAATATTTTAACCCACCCGTTATGGATTTCATCTTCTTGCCATCGTTTTTCGAAGATACATAGCGACCTATATAGCCTGAGAGCTGAGCAGAGAAGCAAAAACCAACAAGATGTATTTTGTCGATTTCTATTAGATTGTCGGTAATCGCAGAGTTGAAGAAGTTACCAAGGACTTCACTTAATGCCTGCAATATTAAACATATGTTATTATAGTTGCTTATTGCTTAACCATGAATTCAGTCTTAGGAAAAATTGCAGAATGGTTATATAAAACAACTAAGCAAGAAAGCAAGGACCAAGACAATACTTGGCTTCGGATAGTTTCAGGTTAAAGTGCTGCTATAAACCTGAATGAAAAATAAAAATTACAATTTATACAAATGGTTTACATTAAAATATTCCTACAAACGAATTCATTTAGTTAGTGCAGTAGGAACAGCTGTATTTCTGTCTTAAAATTCAGTGACATGATAAATTTACTTTTTTTTTAGAAATTGTGTACTATTTTACTAAGAATTAAGTGGATGCACTGTTTTATGTCATAACTCAAACTCAACTATAGTAGCTCAAGTAGCTGGATCCTACTTGGATCAACTATGACAGGGGGAATTACTGTTACATCTGCCCCTGAATCAATTTGAAATGTTCGTGGTTTTTCCTCAAATACTAATTCTAGTTTCCAGGGCTTTTAATCACTTAAATAAATCGAAAAATATATTCAAAGTAACGTTCTATAACCTTGATACAATAACAATTTACTAATCCTTAAGTGTAAATGTTTGCCAATAACCCGACAACTAGTGCCAGAGAGAAAGAAATGAGCTATTAAAAAGGTTGAAAATTGTCAAAAATGAGCTACGATACGCTGTTGTCCTGTTAGAGCTCATAGAATTAACAAAATTAAGGCGTTATTAGCTGTCCACGATATTAAATTTTTAAAGGGAGTATATGTTTTAAAATATCACTTTTGGATTTTTCAGAAAATTTTAGATCACTTTCTACACAACGCCTTGATCGTTTTCATTTCATTTACATTTGAGACTCGTTTCTAAGGGGTTTGAATCAGCATACAAAAGCTATAACTTTCAATGCTATTCCCCATAAAACAATAACATGGAGGGAATTTCATTTTTTAGGGGGGGAATATACGACTTGTTATGTTACAGGAGGTTTAGGTCCAAGACCAAGGACTCTGCCAAATTTCAATTCTCTAGTACATCCAGAGGTAGTAGAATTTTTATCCCCCAGTAAGTGAGTTACTCAAGCGGCTCTACAATTCTTTTCCCCCCCATTTCTCCCCTAAATATAGTCTTAAATATAAGTAATAATCCTAGCAAAAATATGCATGAGACCTTTTTATAGACAATCTTACGTATATAATATTTACACATGAAAAACTTTCTGCCAAATTTTTTAAGCTATCAATGAAAAATCGAAAAAAGAAGGCCGCAAGAGCTTTCTTAGCCTCCCTATTTGGTCGTCGTTGAGTGGGCTACCTGTTTTAATATAATAATCTAAAACAAGCGCATGTACGGACAAACCGTCAAACTGTTATTTTCGTCCGAGGATTTTAATTTTTTTTTATCATGGGGCATTTGGCCACGAAAAATCAATTGGAGTTTTTCACAAGGCTGGGAAATATCCAGTTTCCGACTTACTGCTCTTTAAATTGATCATACTATCGTCAATGCCTTTTTGTAGCTGTAGTTAATAAAATAGCTGATACAGGTAATTTTAAAGCAATATATGTATTTGTAAAGTTGTATCAAAATGTTTTCTTTAAATAAATAAATAAACGCGTCTTTATTAGCCAGCGTTTCTCTGATACATATAAGTTTTTCAGGACAACTTTTGTCATTAAACTACTGTACTTACAACTAAAAATTTATATCTTTTAAAAACTTTTTAAACTTTATCTTAAAGGTATTGTTGGATGCAACGGGTTTTAGGCTCTCGGGTAGTCCGATGTACAATGTGGGTCCGAAATTCGAGAAACTTATCTTTCCCAATTCTGAGGTGACCCTTAGAAAGTGAAGCCTCCCACCATGACGTTTCCTACGTTGTATGATGTCATCCCGGACAGAAAGCCTCTCGCAAAGATAGTCGGGCTCACAGAGAGTCAGTACACTGTGAGTCATGCAGCACGTCAAAACCTGCGCAGGGCTTCCCTGGGTAACATCCCGGCTGCTTCACGGAAAGGGGAAACATGATCACATTTTTTAAGGAAGAATACAAATCTGATTGCTGAGCTTTGAATTTGCTGTATTCTGCACTTGTCTTCCTACTATTGCCATATGCAGGGAAGCAGTAGTAGACTACTGACAATATCAGTGACTGCATGAGTTAAAGCTTTGCAGCCTCAGGCAGCATACCTCTGAACCTGTACAGACCTCTCAGTCTTCCTATTGCTCGTTGGGAGACATGCGTGATGTGATCTTTAAAATTCAAATTTCTGTCAATAATGACGCCAAGAGTTTTGGCTTTGTCACAGACCGCCAAACTCCTGCCATGAAGATTGATGCTCCAGCCATTATCTCTTAGTGTTTGTACTAGGTTCACAGGGACAGTATGAAGTACAGTGCACTTGTCTGGATTTAGCCTAAGCCCATTAATGTTAGACCATTTGGAGATGTTATCCAGATCAGTGTTGATCTTGTCGATCTTGTCGACAAGATCGACAAAACATGAGTCGATTGATCGACTCATGTAACCAGGCTCATAAGACAAGTGGAATTATCCACACACAAGTAAGCAGTACAACGTTTTACACAGCTGGGAAAGTCAGCTGTGTAAAGCGTGTTAAGTACAGGCCCCAAACAGGTACCTTGAGGAACGCCCCGTTTTTTGACGAGGGGATCAGATGTTTCACTACCCAATCTGGTAACCTGCAGTTGGTCGATAAGGTAAGAGCGAAGTACTAAAACCCATATATTTCATTTAGGCAATCCATAGAATTAAATGCCTTGGAGTAATCAAGTATGACAAGTGAGCAATGTTTCCCTTTGTCCTTGGCATCAATCATGTCACAGAATAAATTTGTCAAAGCTGTACATGTACTATGGTTTAAAAAAAAAAAAACCTGACTGTAGTTTAGGTAGCAACCTATTGTCATTCATAAATTGGGATATCTGATCAATCAAAATTTTCTCTAATATTTTAGATATTGCTGGAAGTATTTGAAGTACTGGAAGAATTGGTCTGAGATATTCTACCTTAGTTGGTTCAGCTGTTTTTAGCAATGGCCTGACAATACTTTGCTTCCATGCATTCGGGAATACTCCACTGATGAGTGACTCATTTACAAGATGTGTGATTGCTTCAATAGCAAACGGACTCACAGCTTTTAACATATTTATTGATATTTCATCACCGCCTACAGCTTTAGACTTTATTTGATTCATCACTAGTTCTACAGTTGCTTCGGTGACAGCACTAAATCTAAATTCGTTTCTTGTTTCATCTTGTTTTTAGTCATATAAAATGTAATAATTTCTTCATCAGCCTTGATACCAGACCCCTTTTTGTAAAATATTCATTAATATCATTAGCTTCAAAACCGTCAATAATGTCTATACAATTGTTCTTATTCTTTATACATTTCCAGAAATCTTTGCTGTTTGTTGTCGACAGTTTGTTGGTAAAAAACCTTTTTTCACATGCCAGACCATTAAATTCAATATGTTTCTTATGTCCTTATACTTATGCCAACCAAGATTGCTTCTTGACTTCCAATATATATTCCTTAATTATTTTTTCCTCTCGTCAATTTCTTAATCATACCATTTCTCCACGGAGCTACTTCCTTGGTTACCCTTTTACACACTATAGGTGCGTGGTTATACTATTCTTATTTCATTGGTCAACGCATTTTCAATATTATTTACTCCTTGTAAAATCGTTATCTTTTTCCAATCTATTTCAGAAAGTTCTCTTATCGCTTGGTCAACATTGAATTTTGAAAATCACTATATCTGATAAACTTTGGTTTCTTTTTTTTCTTTTCTCAGGACCAATTCACAAAAATAAGCTTGTGGTCTATAAGTGACTTCCCTCTATGATCTAATCTAATCTAGGTGCATTTATAACGCCAGGGTTCTTGACTTCAACCGACCTGTCCACGATTATGTGCTCTAACAAGTGGCTGCAGTTGCTGTCACCCTCGTAGGCTCATTAATTAACTGGATTGTATTTGATTCTTTCAAGAGTTGGCATAAATATTTAGAATCACTACTTGTTTTTGACATGAGATCAACGTTTGTGTCACCTAGACAGATCACAGAGTCGACTTCAACTGCTAAGTCAACAAATAGGGAGAGAATCAAAGAATCAAGGTTCCCTAGTGTATCATACGTTTGGAGACCTGTATACTACATACAGACCCAGTCTCTGGCTTTTTAGCCTTATGACAACAGAAAGTGTTTCTATTCCAGGTGGAAGGTTGGCTGGAAAAATATGTTGGTCATGCGTAATTCCTTCCTTGATGTATAAGGCAATGCCCCCTCCGGCTTCCTCCTCAAATAAGCCAGAAATGTGGTGGCGATCAGAGCGCAACAAACGGTATCCTGGTATTTTGAAGTTGTCCGAGGGAGTGTCAGGGTGAAGCCACGTCTTGGGTGTTGAGTAATCTTTGTATCATCTAAAATTTCTTCACATCAATAAATTACCATACATAATAACAATATCTTTAATTATTTAGCTAAATAACTTATCTAATAGGTTTGTTGTTTAATTCAATACGAACAATGCTCGGTCTCCTGGTACTTCCTATTAAAGTAATGTTCATGATTATGTCATTGTATAGAGAGGGTTATTCACTATTTATCTTACGATTTTGGTTGTTTTTAAACTTAAATTTTACCTCGTGTTGGAATTTGATAGCAATAACCTTAACGAAAGTCTATTCGTCAAATAACGGTTATTTATGGTGGAAGTACGATTTGTTTGATCTTACTCAATATTATTTTTTCCCTAATAATCCTATTAAACTTCAACAACGCTCGATGGGTAAGCTAGTATTATACGAAATAATATTTAATCCAAACAATGACAAATATTTAAAAATTGTAAATATAAATAACTTTTTTTCTAGGACGCTGGGCACGAGCACGGAATTGTTTTTCACATTACTTCAGGCTAGACCTAGGGGTTACGGCATTATCACTTCAGATTATCTTGTAAGATAAAATTCAAATATAAATAACTTATATATATTAAAGTATATTTACCTCATAATTTAATCTTCGGCCCAACATTACTTCGATGATTGTCTGCTTTATATAGTTATTCAACTCTTTCAAATCAAACGCAAAAACATTATATTTCTTTAAGAAATTTCTCAATACCAAAGCTGCAACATTAAATATAAAAACAATTTTAATATGTAATAAATCAATAAGAGGTGGAAGTGTTGTATTGTCTAGGTATGAAACTCAAAAACCCTTATAGACTATTTGATTGAAGAGATTTACTTAAACGAATAGAAAAATGTTTTAAACATTGCGTGTTATTGGTAGCTTTTTTTGTACCAATTTTAAACAAATACACCGTATCCCAAAAAGAATGGATCAGCTTAACATAGAGCGCGTTCTGGGAACATGTACCGGTGCACCGGTACAGATTAACCGGTGACTTAGCCACCGGTACCGCCCCGGAGCAAGAGTCTTGGTATCCCAGAACGGTTATTCACCGGTTTACGGTACACATCGGATTATAATTTACACATTCACCTATTATTTACTTTATAATATTTAAACCAAACAAACTTGTCTTCACAGAATAAATTATTTGAAAATTATTCACTTAATACGTAATTTAACCCCCTCATAGAATAAATTATTCACTCATTACGCAACATAACCTATAAAACTAATGAACATTATTAGGTAGACCCGCCATCTTGCCGTGGCTGCAAGCTGTTGTCAAAGAAACTGACCAATCAGAGGCCGCCGGTGTATAATGCACCGTACAATTTCTCCGGTGCATAAATCTTGCACCGGTGGAGGAAAAAGAGGAAATAGCTGTCTGCTAGGTTAACTCACCGGTCTCCCAGAACGACACATTTTTGCACCGGGGCAACACCGGTGCATGTTCCCAGAACGCGCTCATAGTCTTCGTGTTCTCATGGGTCATAGAAAAGACAACTACATGGCTAATTTTAATGCATTTTAATTCATATTAATGTTTTTTTTGTACCCTTCGGCAGTAATCAGCTGGTTTATTGTTGTTAGCACGTTTAATCTTTCAAAAAATTAAGTTGCTATTTTTCGTCCTAAGACGCCAGGGACGAGCCCGGGATCGTTTTAGCGAATTTCCCTATAGGGAAATAGCTATTACCGTAGGTGGCATGGTAAGATCTAAGCCCGGGAGCGATTTACTTTTTCATTTTGATGTCCCCAGAGGCCAAAAACACCATTCGTTCAAATTTTTATATATGTATACTAGCTGACCCTGCGAACTTCGTATCGCCTAAGTAAGTTATAGGTTTCCCCTAAGACAGACCGATGGAAAGAAAGTACCGTTACGTTTAATTTTCAAGATGATATCGTTCGCATCGCTCAATCACGTCCTGGTTGAAGTTCGTTCGCTACGCTCACTCACCTTTGGATTGGAGCTCGTTCGCTACGCTCACTCACCTTTAGGTTGGAGCTCGTTCGCTGCGCTCACTTGCCTTCAGGTTAGCTCGTTCGCTACGCTCAATCGCCTCCAGGTTGAAGTTCGTTCGCTACGCTCACTCACCTTTAGGTTGGAGCTCGTTCGCTGCGTTCACTTGCCTTTAGGTTAGCTCGTTCGCTACGCTCACTCGCCTCCGGGTTGAAGTTCGTTCGCTACGCTCACTCACCTTTTGGTTGCAAATTAGCTGTTGTCATAAATGTAAAAGAAATAATAGTGCTGCACCCTGTTGGTAATCCTTGTAACTTTAATGCTATTGAACATCATAGAACAGAACCAACTTGTTTAATTGAAACAGCTGTTAAGATTCATTAATTCCATTTCTCATAAGGTTAACATGGGAAACTCCAGAGCCACTGGGGCGGAGCCCTTTTAAGAATTTCGAAACGGGAAATAGTTTACGTCCGATTCGCATACCTACAGAATTTAAACACCAAATTTCATAACGATCGGTGAAGTCGTTCCGGAGGAGTTTGCAGACAAACACTGTGACACGAGAATTTTATATATTAGATATATATATATATATATACATATATATATTTATATATATGTCCGTGAACGCGCGATAACTTGAGTATTTTTTGTCAGATTTTGATGAAATTTGGTTTAAAGTTGTAAAGCGGGAAAAACTAAATGAGTTCGCAAACCAGCATGATCGGACCATGGGAACAGGGCTTTACGGGGGGTTTTATGGGGTAAAAATTGGGTTTTCTCACTTTTGACCCTCAAAACACAAAGATTCCCAATTTCTCTTTATACCTTTTTAAAGAGCTTAAAAAACAAATGATTTAGAAAATAAAAGTACTTTTGTACGGTTATTGGTAACGGAGAAAATTTAAAAAGTTTTAAATTTAAAATTCCCATGTTATTCTTATGGAGAATATTGTAAAATTTTGTAGTTTGGTTGTTTAAGGATGTATTTTGATCAAACTTATTTATTTTGTACTAAGCTATTAATATTTTACTAAAAAACACACTTTATTAGTTTCCTTGTAGCAGCAAACCTAGGCACTCGACCTATAATGTTATTTAAATATATTTAATTGAAAATCAATTCAGACAAATGGAAATTCGCTTAGTTGTCAGGTTTGCTGCGACGGGGGTTTACATTACTTCAGGCTAGATCTGGGGGTTGTGGCATTATCGCTTGGATATAATCCATTGGTGATATCCCGGGATTTCAACCCAGTTAAAGTTGCAATAAACATTTCTACATAAGTTGCAATACGGAGTTGCAGTTGAAAGCACGGTGTATTGAATGGTCTATAGAGCCAAAATCTGTGGGGTAATTCATTTGGTCTGGGGGTTCGTGAAAGATCAAGTATGTCTCTTAACCGCTGATATAAAACATAGGTGTACTTAAAGCATAGATAAG
The DNA here is from genome assembly GCF_028750875.1 of Macrosteles quadrilineatus. Taxonomy (NCBI): domain Eukaryota; kingdom Metazoa; phylum Arthropoda; class Insecta; order Hemiptera; family Cicadellidae; genus Macrosteles; species Macrosteles quadrilineatus. Next base: position 77,357,152 of record NW_026542598.1, on the reverse strand, counting down.
GGAGGCCTTTAGAAAAAAATCTAATAAAATGCGCCTTCAATGTGCAGTCACAGCTGGAACTCTGACTTGACATTCTTCGAGCAAATAATGGAGAAAGTTTAGAGGTTAGGCGGTGAAAACACGGTGGGGAAAAATTTCGAAGTGAAAGAAAAAATTGTATCCAGGCTAAAATTCACTTTTTATCTTTTATAATTATTTTTATACTAGTTTACTTTTAATCCATTCTTTTTGGGACACCCGGTATTTAAATGACAGCACAGTTTCCCACGGTGAAATTATAGAAAGGTGAAATGAGTCTTTGATTAAACAAACAATGACACTATGGACACATGCCATGTTTTGTTTTAAAATTCCATCAAAAATACAAAAAATTCAGTATTGTACCGATTTTGAGACTCAAAATAACGATAACCAATATTACCTAATGGAAACCATGAATAACTTTGTAAAAGGACTTCATCGTATTGTATCTTTCAGTAACTTAAGGATCGAGTTGAAATGTTGTAAAACACCGTAACAATCAGTGGAGTATTCTTAGACCAATGATATACAGTACCTGTAATTGAGTTCTTGACAAAGTCGTCGTTAGGAGAGCCGTTGACAGTGTGGATGATAAAGATAGACTCTTGTTCTGCTTTGTAGCCATTTTCTTCTTTCAACAGCTCCTTAGCCTCGGCTAACGGGCTACTGAGGTACTTTAGTTGTAGTTCTTTAGACGTAAATATTTTGAAGGCATCTTTCACTGTGCCGCGGTATTTGGGAATGACATCATCACTCTGAACAGCATTGGTTCCATCTGGCACCCACTGTTTGCTGGAAGAGATTTGAATGTTATAATTCTCTATTCTTGAAAATTACAACTATACTGTATCATTGTTTAAATTTGTGATCTGCACAAAATATTGCACTTAATAGTATATTCCAATTATAATACTGAAAGTGGCTGGTGCATACTTAAATTTGTGAGTGGAAGCCGAAGCTTTAGCTGAGTGCGGCCATGAATTTTGAGAGCGGTAATACACTCAATATTTTGTCAATCTCCATAGTTTAATGACTAAAATATCACAGAGCTAACTTTTTTTTAGTTTCACCTAAATGTTATCTTCGTTATGTTTGCTTTAAGCGAATTTATATTTCCTTGTTATTCTTATGAAAAAAAGACTCTTGGGTTTTGCTATTTTTAAGATTGTTTATGGATTGATCAAATTTGAAAAAAATGTCTTATTCTATGCTATAATCATTTGGACAACAAAACACGATAATTTACCTTCCTGTAGAATTAAACCTAACCAGTGGTTCAACCTGGTTGGTTATTTTAAAGGTGAATAAATATGTCATGTGTAAAAAAAGATTTGTGTAAAAATTCAACCAGATAAATTTTAATTCGCTTAGTCAGGTTTGCTGTGGTGGGGGTATTGTTTTCATAACAAATTATAATATTATAAAATACTCTCTATAACATATAATTCAATATATAAATAAATATCAATACTTACTCGAGAAGGTGTAATTGAATTTTCGCTTCGATATCTTCTTTTGATACACTCTTTGGTGTCAGTAAAGGGTTGCTCCATTTAAATGCATTCTTCCATTTTGTATAACTTGTCCTCCAATCATAAGCTTCCACATTCAAACCTTGCAAATTGACTGAAAAATGTCAAACATTTGTATATTTAAAACAATTGAATACTAAATAAAAAAAAACTCAGCTGATATAAATTGCTTAGTCAATGAATGAATCAAAAACATTAGGAATTAGCCATATTAACTGTTTATCCACAATTCATAGACACACACACGCACACATTTACGCATACAATGAAACGCCCATGCCTATATAATTACAACATGTAAATATTTTCATTAATTAGTAAACATATAAAATAAAAGTACTTACTAAAAATCAACAATAAAAGAATCTGTTTCATTTTCAAACATGTATATCCATCCTAAAACCTTTGGAACGTTGTTTCCATTAAGTGGAAAGCCAAACGAGTGATGTGTACCACGTCAGTACTAACACACGGTTGCTGTTTTTGACGGCTTAATGACAGCAATAACTCAGATGTGAAACATTATAATCATACTACCTCCACCACTAGTAGTGAGGTGGCTACCGAGCAAAATAAAATACTGGCGATACATATTCTTTAATAGTTTAATACTTTTTACCTAACCCGCCATGTTAAACATCCCTATCCCAAGCGTGATGTATACAACTACCTTACTTCTCGAGTGATGTAAAGTTGAAAAAAACTCACTCGGTGATGTAATGAAACCCATTTAAATAACATTGAGTGCTTAACTTAAAAAATATACCTCTATGGAGCCAACGACGTTCAACGCTAGAAATCAGCTGTGCGCTTGAATTTTATTGTTATGTTTTGAAGAATTTTCCTAACCTAGCTTTTGTTTGTAAATGAACGTTACTGTCAGAAGATGAGTGAAATGGACAATGAAAAATATTGTTCGTAACCTCCTGTATATTGTCGGGTCAGGTAAAATCTTGTACGTTACACGTTACGCAAGAGCGTGTTTACATCACTTCGGTAAATTATGCAACTCGCTTCCGCTCGTTGCACAACATTCACCTGCGTGATGTAAAAACGCTCTTACTACACTTGTAAGGTAAATAGCTATTACTGAAATGGCGACCATACAAAGTAGTTATTTTTAGCCAAGTATGAATGGAGATGAGTGTAGGATGAGTGGCGCAATCTTGTAGTCTTGTTAGTGATAGGCCGACATATTCCTTAGACGCAGCTGTTAATTAATAGCTCATACAACTAATGGCAACTAAGGGACCTACAATTTATGGTGGAATCCGAACCACATTTTTGCCTTGGTATTAAAGAATTGGTCTAATTATCAGGATAGCACTGCGGATAGTCGTAGTATTCACTAGTGTGGACGTTACTCCACACCATGGTGTATCGTATCCACAGTGCATGCCTATAAGAATCCACAATTCGTGATCTCCAAGTAGGTGGATTACAGGACGTCGCCACCGTATTTGAGTTTTATGGCAAGAAGGTTTGAGTAGAATTTACGTATCAGCTGAGATGACATAGGCAGAGATGACAGAGAACTGTGTCGAGTTTAAAGCTGAAATGACCTGAATAACGCCTATCAATTATGTGAGTATATGACTAGGGTATATGATTTCATGGGTTAAATTATACCATATTCCTCATTTTCATTCTGCTGATTCCATAACCTATGATAGGTTCACATCTATAAGAAATATCCCCTAAACAGCAAACCAGCGGATTACATAAATTTCCATTTACCTGGCAGGATTTCCACAAAATCATTCCTTTAAAATCGTCAGATTTATTTACTTTTTAGATAATGTTAATAAGTACTTGAGTTTGCTACTACAGAGAGGATAATAGTATAATATAACCAAATAAGGGAGTATGTTTAATCTATAGTACAGATCTATTTATTTCATTTATATGCTGATAGATACTAGGCAATAAGATTTTTTAGCAAAATAGGATACATAGATCAGCCAAGTTTACCTCATCCCCCATACATATTCCAACCATGCTGGTTAAACGTAGGTTTGCGCATTTGTGCAACATTTAATAGAACTGGATCTTTTTTACTCGAGAATACTTTAGTGTCACCAACTTTATTGTAAATTCCATTCATTCACCTCTTTTCAGTTTCATAAATTTAAGTGTGATAAACGTTTATTAGATCTTTTACCTGTTACTTAAACTCATAGTTCAGAGTATAGTTTTATTACATAATTTTACTAGCAATTAATTTTTCTTTTACGTCAACCAATTAAATCTGCCAAAGTAACCCAAGAGTTTTATGGATATTAAATAAGTGAGCATTTACTTACATGATTTAGCCTGTTTTCATTACAAAGTTATCTTAGTATTTATTAATTAGAAATGTAAGGTAATATGGCAAAGAACGATAAACTACTGATAAAGTTAATGTTTAACCTCATGGATTGTGAAATATTATGTATTTTACACAATGATATTATGTACCATTTACCTACAAGATAGCAATATGGAATACAACCCTAGTATGCAGTGGTATTAGGTGTAGGCAATTCCGGTGGTAAACAGATTGCATATTGCAGCATATCACTATGCAATCATGTGGTAATGACGAGCCTACACTATATAACGTATTGACCGTTTACGGATCACATAACTAGAATGGCTGTGGGCCTAGAAATCTATAGAATTATACATCTCTTGAATATAGGAATAAAACTTAATAGTGAATTGATAATGTCATCCTGTTTCTATAGTGTTGGTTACAAAAGCTTCTACTTAACACAATTATATTATTATGATACAATTATTATGATACACAATTATTAACTATTGATTATTATAGGCTTATCATTACTGTTTTTGAAATAAAGTTACATTAAAAGCTGCAACACGTCCTTACAACTGTTGGTGTAAAATTAGATTATAGATCAAAATGAACTAAACCAATTACAGCTCAGTCTATCGCATTGTCATGTCAATTGAAAAAAGTAATTAATTCTGGAAACAGCCGATTTCAAGTGTATATTAAATCAAACATCATTACTACCTTTATCTTGTCAACAACCCTTATAGTGAATTAAGGGTGGGAGTAACTATCATATTTTGCAAGGGATGTCACAAAAGTTGGTACAACTTGTGAACTATAATTAATTCAGAAATGGGGGGTCGTACCATTTCATACTATGTATGCACCATGTACATACATACGAGTATATTCAACGTATGGTGTTTTTTATGCCTTTGGGGACATCAAATTTTTTTAAAGTAAATCGGTCTCGGTTTGAGGTTTTATCATGAGACTTACGGTAATAGCTAGTGGGAAATCGCTATAAGGGGTTTTCAAACGTTACACTATTTCATGTTTTATTGATTCGACTATCCATGAATATTTGAATTTGTATCTTTAATAAATTATTACATTATTTTTGAACCTACATTATTGATAAATAATTAGTAAACCTGAATCAATTCAATTATTTACACTACTAAAATTATGAGTAAAAGTATATTTTAAAATTTTCAAGAAGTGTATCGATTCTACAATCTTTTTAACGCTGCCTACATTGAAATGAAAAAAGCAAAGCGAGAGCTTAGTTGGAACTAGTAAAGTGTACCGACACATGTACAGTAGGCCATTGCCACGCAGGTGTTTTATGACGATTAACAACAACTAGTGTACATGTTGCTCGAAATCGAGCAATTGCAAAGAAGTACAGGAGTTATTTATAAACAAATTACTTATTTAAAAACTAAGAATAGTCATAATTTCCAATGATTTTAAAAGAGCCAACTAAAAGATTATTAATCAATGGAAATACTCACAATTTACATAACAGTCCTATTCCAGTTTAAAGGGTAAATTTTTAACAATCAAACTGCCCATGGACGGGAATTGCTTACAATTTAAGTCAACGTAAAAAAGCTGTCCGCTTTTATAAAGTACCAATTAAGTAAAAATTTAACTAATAACTTATATCATTAAACAGAAACCAACATCCAAAACTATACACATTTTTAATACAACGTAGATAATTTACACATTGACTGTTTACAATTAACGTATGTTTTTCTTCTCACTATTAATTTTTCCTTCGCAATGGGAAAAATCTGTTTCATAATCATTGAAATAGATTTATAATAAATAATCTATCATAAAGTTTAAGATTAAATAAACCTACCACATAGTTGTTTTAATTTTTTTTATCAGCTGTCTAAAATTGTGAAATAGGCATTTGACAGTTCTGGTTGTTTACATTTAAATGTCAAAGCAAATGTAAACATTGTGAATTTTCTCACTCTTCCATGGAGACCAATTATTAATATTTTATTTCTGACAACAGCTGGAGTTTCAAAACAATATTTGTTTCTCATGTTAATCTTATGGAGAAATACGAAACTTTAAAGGGCCCCAGGGCCTCACTCTTTAATTATTTCCCTAAAAAGAAAGTTTCCTGCACAACTTCACGTTACGCTCTTTCCAATGACACCAAAAACATGTCAATCGGTTCAGTAGTTTCGGAGGAGTAATTGTCACAAAAATCCTGCTTGCGTATTAAATAAGTATAGATTACTCACAGGTTAAGTGTAATTTTGTGAAACTTTTACCGATGGTCAGATGAATATTGAGTACAAAAAATTACCTAGGGCTGTTTTATTTATTTTTGCTGTGTTAGCAATTTGTCCATTTGGAAATAAGCTTTGCCGTTGGTATAATGGTAATACCTGGAACCGGGACCGACTTACTTTTTCGTTTCAACGTACCAGGTGGCTTAAAGAACCATTCGTTCAAGTTCATACGCTATAACTCGAGTAAAAAGATCCATTAAAATTCTGTACAAAAATGTAAACCAACGTTTATTCGATTGATTTCGCGAACCAGCATGGTTGGTATATGTATAGAAGATTTGTAAGAGGCAAAATAGGCTTATGGGTATATTTTTATCAGATTTATCAAGAGTGTTTATTGCCTAGTTTCTATCAGCATTTCAATGAAATAAATGGATGGCATTACCTTCCCTGTATCAGCAAACCCAAACACTTATTAAAATGGAAAACAATCTGACAATTTTAATTGAATAATGTTGTAAAAAACCAACCAGGTAAATGGAAGTGAATAGGCCTAAGACATCCTTAGATATTTGGACCATGTTTATACTAATTTTGGCTTTATCTCCTAAGTACTTTAGTCGGGCTGGGACAGCCACCAAGATAGACAAACATCCAGATAGACAGACGGACACAACCTCGTGTGTATAAGTATAGATTAGCTGTCTGTTATAAAAATAACATATATAAAAAACAGCGAAATTCTTTATTTTATTTCTAAATCTATTAACACCACACCCTTTGGCATAATTCAACCAATGTAATCATATATCCTAGTCATCAACTCACATCATTGAAAGACGCTATTCAAATAATCTCAGCCTTAACTTGACACAGTTATCTGTCATCGCTAAATAGTCATCTCTGCCTATATCTAGAAGAATTATAAAGAGAGTATAATAAGAGTAGAATTTACGTATCAGCTGAGATTGATACGTAAATTCTACTCAAGCCTCCTATCCACTCAACTCATATTTGCAAAACCAGTATTTTATTTTGCTGGGTAACCATTTTTGCTAGAGGTGGAGGTAATATAATTATAATGTTTCACATCTGAGTTATTGCTGTCATTAAGCCGTCAAAAACAGCAGCCGTGTGTTAGTACTGACGTGGTACACATCACTCGTTTGGCTTTCCACTTCATGGAAACAACGTTCCAAATGTTTTAGGATGGATGTACATGTTGGAAAATGAAACAGATTCTTCTATTGTTGATTTTTAGTAAGTACTTTTATTTTAAGTGTTTACTAAAATTAATGTAAATATGTCCATGTTGTAAATTAATAGGCACGAGCGTTTCACTGTGTCATTGTGTCATTGTGTAATGCGTGCGTGTGTGTGTCTGTGCCAATTAAAAATTTTCCTTAAGGGCTGTTTTACATTAAATAAGAACAAAGTTTGGAACTAAGAATAAAAAATTATCAAACATATACCGGTAGGCTGTTTTATAGCTATGTTATATTTTAAATTTCACATATAAAAATGGAAACTTATGGTTGTTGAATCATACTTTAAAGTTAAAAGGAATAGTCCTTTTTTGATCTGGCATACAATTATTGTTAGTGTTGTGTATTGAATTGTGGATAAATAGTTTGTATGACTTAAGAGTTTCGATTCATATACCCTTTTTCATTGACTAAACAATTTAAATCAGCTGGGTTTTTGTTGATATAGTATTCAATTGTTATAAATAACCAAATGGGTATAGGGTAGTATTACAGATCCATAGCAAAAGTTAATATTTTGTTTCAAAGTTTGTAACTCTGAACCTAAAGTGTCCTTAGCTAAACTAAGAGCCTTCATTTTAGGTTTGACATTGTTTCAGTCAATTTGCAAGGTTTGAATGCGGAAGCTCTTAAACGGAGGAAAGCTTATAATTGGAGGACAGGTTATATATGGAAGAAGGCTTATATTTGGAGGAATGCTTATACGTGGAAGAAACCTAATAAATGGAGCGACCTTCTACCGACAAGAAAGAGTTTACCAAAAGAAGACATCGAAGCGAACATTAGATTACACCTTGTCGAGTAAGTATGACATATATTGAATTACATGTTTTAGAAAGTATTAAAATTTTATAATATTATTACTTGTAAAGAAAACAATACCCCCGCTCCCTTTTGTCATGGTGGACAACAGGTTGAGCTGGAGGGATCAGATCTTCCGTAAGGCGGACAAGGCTGCTTGAAGTCGCTGCTCTTAGTAAAAGCTTACGGCCAATGTCGGTGGTCATCGGTCCAGTCGTAGAAGACTATTGATGTCTACAGTCCAGTCCCTGCTTCTCTACGGCTCTGAGGTGTGGGCAGAGGCGCTCAACAAGCTCTTGGCAGCGGGGAGAAAGACAATCTACCAGAGACAAGGCAACATCAAGGATGACTCCGAAAAAACGGAAGAGCGCACTTTTCAGATGTGACAAGAAAGCTGGGAAAGGGAGACTCGAGGACGTTGGACTGCCAGACTCATCAGACAGGTCCAACCGTGGGTGGAACGGCAGCACGGTGAGGTTGACTACTATCTCATGCAGTTCTTGTCAGGTCAGGGCTATTTTCAGTTGTACCTGATGGCCTGGACTTGATGACCAAACGAATTCACCTGACTGTATTTACTGCCCATGCATTCCTGACGACGAGGAACACATTTTTTCCACTGTCCACGATGGAATATGCTCCGCCGGGAGGCCACTCAACATCTTGGGGTGCTGTCGATTGAATCGATTTGTGAGACCTTGCTGGAGGGTGAGGACAACTGGGACTGCTGGTCGCACTCTGTCCAGAATGTCATTTAAGGGGGAAAAATATTTAGATCGGATCACAGTCTAGATTTTGTAAGAAATGAACAGCTAGACATAGAGAAAGCCCTTCGGGCGTAGGCAAACTCGCCCTAGTTCTGATGAAGTGCGACAAGTGTTCCCAGGCAAGTGTCCGAAGAGTAGAGGAGGTTTTTAGTGGGTAGTCTATGGGCCCTAACCCCGTTGGAGTCACACACAACAGGCTAGCCACCTATGTGCATAAATTTTCCCACCTCTTCATAAAAAAATGAAAAAAATACCACAGCTACAGCAAACGTGTAGGCTACGTGAATTTCAATTTTTCTGATTGTATTTTTACTCAAATCTATATATTAATTTGAAACTGTTTTTCTTTGTCATAGCTATTTTGAGAATATGGCTGGGTGTAGAAACTCGGCAGAGGTGTCTAAAGAAAGGTCTTGGTCTGTAGATGAGCCATCAAAAGAGAAACATGGTGAATTCCCTTGGGGCTCTGCCCCCGTGGCCTTTAAATTCACATCCCATGTTATTCTTATGGAGGGAAACGGGGTTTTTGTCACAGCTAATTTGAAAGAACGACTGGGCGTAGAAACTTGGTAGGGGTCTCTAAAGAAAGGTCTTGGTCTGTAGATGAGCCATCAAAAGAGGAAAGAGGTCAATTCCCTTGGGGCTCTGCCCCAGAAGCCTTTAAAGTTGCCTCTTCAGATTTGTTTACATTACGACCATATGCATCATTCTACACTACCTTTTAATTAACAGCTGTTAATATTTAAATTGTGATTTATTGAATTTGTCAAAATGAAGTACAGTATTTGCAATGGATTTTTCTGATTTTAAAATTGATTTTCTTCTGCATCGTGTCATGTTTTGCAATACAATGTTCTATTACCAAATCAGTGGAAAATCCTAATATCACAGTAGATTTTGAAATTATTTCTTATGGAGTTAACTTATATCTATTGTATGGGTTGGTTTCTGCCTTTTTACCACTTCTTGGAGATTGTACGTAGGTGATATTCTTTGGCATATTGCATCTGTAGACGAAACTTTGGTTGGTGTAATTATTACAATGGAAAAGAGCGAGAAATCCTGGACAATTTGATATAGGCTAAAAATAAAACTGAATTAATACTGTGCTACATTTCTTGAGCAATCATTGAAATAACCGATTTGCAAACAATGGAAACATAGAAAAAGTCATAGAACACAACCAAGTAGAAGAAAAAGAAATAATGTTTTTTTTTCACACTAAAAACGCTCAAAAAACAAGATTAACTTTTACGAAAAGAGATAAGATATTTACAAAAGATTTTGATTATATCTAACTGTTGTGTAGATCGTGAGTATTTCCATAATCTTTGAGTCGCCTGTAATGCTTCGCAATTGCTCGAATTCGAGCAACAGGTACACTAGTATTTTCTTAATCAAGACATTGTTATTCACCTTTTAAGTAACATTAGATTTAACAAGCACTCAGGTTTGCTGCTACAGCGTAGGTAAATTGTGGTTTTTGTTGTCCATATGTTAATAGTATTGGGTTAAATAAATAAATAAATAATTTTGCCAAATTTGATGTATCCACAAACAATCCATGAACAAGAACACCACAAAGGATTTCTTTTACTCCATAAAAATAACATGGGAATAGAAGTTATATAAAAGCAAACATAACCTAGATGACATTTCATATAAAACTAAAAAGTTCACAAGTCAGTTATGGAGATAGACAACATATTGAGTGTATTTCTGCTCTCGAAATGTATAGCCGCACTCAACTAAAGCTTCGGCTTCCACTCACAAGTGAACTCACCGGAAAATTCCACTTTATTAGTAGGGATATATAAGTTCCCTTTATTAGTTATAAGTGCAATAGTTTGTCCAGCTCACAAATTTAAACGATGGTTAAGTTGTAATGTACATACATGAATGTAGAAAATTAAAAACTCAAATCTCTTCCAGCAAACAGTGGGTGCCAGATGGAACCAAGGCTGTTCAGAGTGATGATGTCATTCCCAAATACCGCGGCACAGTGAAAGATGCCTTCAAAATATTTATGTCTAAAGAACTACAACTTAAGTACCACAGTAGTCCCTTAGCTGAGGCCAAGGAGCTGTTAAAAGAAGAAAATGGCTACAAAGCAGAACAAGAGTCTATCTTTATCATCCACACTGTTGATGGTTCTCCTAACGACGACATGGTCAAAAACACAATTACAGGTATAGTTTTAACAGCACTTCACTAGTTATTACGGATTTTATAAATTAAATCAACTCGATTCAACTACAGCCTTAAGTTAAATAACACTGAACGAATGAGGAACTTATTTTATACAAGTTTCTATCATATTTTTCAGTTTTATTTTTGGTGTTTAACTTTAAACTTTTACCATGTAATAATGATGCTTATTATTTCTGATGTGGTTCTATATGCGCAGACGAAAATATTCTATGCTCAACACGCCTCTAGTGCTGGGGGTGCCGGGGCACGCCTCTAGAACGAGCCGTATCCAAAAAAAGGTTCTGGGAACTTTTCTCTCAGCTCTTTCCCTGAATATTTTTCACACTCGGGATTCAATTAGCACCCTTCCTGGTACTTTTGTGTTTTGCGTCAATTACGTGCTCATACCTTTGTCTCCAGAAACACTATATTAAAACAAATTGTTAGGAAATAAAATTTCTAAATTGTATTTTTATAGGGCAAATTAGGAGAAAATGATGTAATATTCTTTTCAATCAACCTCCTATATCAAATGGAATGTCATTATTAGGTTTTATTTAAGTTTTTTTACCAGTACATTAAAACAGCTGCATAGCTTCTTTACTGTTTTAAGTAACAAGTTAGGTTTAATTGTAATTATAAATAAAGTTGCTCCATTACATATATTAAATTTGTTCCTATTTTTGCAGCTTTGGCATTGAGAAATTTCTTAAAGAAATATAATGTTTTTACATTTGATATAAAAGATTTGCAGCGCTATATGCAAGAGACTATCCGCGAAGTAATGATTGGGCGAGGATCAAAATATGAGGTAAATGTATATGTTTCAGACTTAATTTATTGTATTTGTAATTGTTTAAATTGTATTTTTTTTTATCATTCGGATTAAATATTATTTTATATTTTGGTTTACAGCACCGGTTTGACCTGAAAATAACTGAAACCAAGTAGTTTCCTAGTCCTTGCATTGTTGCTTTTTACAAGGTGAATATCAAGTCAAGACCCTTCCCATATAATATTTTTTTAAGTAAATATATAGAGATGTCCCTTTCGTACTCGTGCAAACTTAGAAGGAAGTTTTATTTGATGATTTTGAAAATGGGGGATTTTAGGGGCAACTCAAAATCTTTAAATGTAAACACCCTTCAAGTGAGACCTCATTTTGAAGTGTTTGCAAAAACTTGAGGTATGGTCATAACCAGAGTTTGATACCTCTTCTCTATCTAAAATAGTAGCCATTATTTCTGTTTTTGTCCCATCTTAAACGGACAGTGTTAGATGTCCGTTTTAGATGGGACGGAAACAGAAATGTGCTTTAAATCAATGTTTTTAACGTAAACGAGTAAATTATACCTACATAAGATTATAATTTTATTAATGTTAATATCGAACTGTTAATAGTCCGAAGCGTCGCTAATAGGATTTTAAAAGGGTCGTGCAGGACCACCCGGTAATGGCCATGCATGTCAGTTTGGGTTGCCTCAAGTTAAGCCTGGTTATTCTACGATAAAACGTAACGATTTGTTTGCAACGACAAAATGTTCATGCAAGAAGGAACGTGTAAACTGGAAGACGTTACGTTTTGTCTGCGTTGGAGTGAGGTTTAAAGGTTGGTGGAAGAGTGGCGAGGACTATGAAAAACGATAGCTTTTCATTTTTATGCTTTTAGGGCTATGATGTAATTTTTACTATCGTGTTTTACTATGTATTGTAATTGTGCCAACCACAACAGACGGTTTTTATAACCATTGTTGATTTTGCTTTCATCTAGTATTGTAAATGGGTTTGGTGAATAATAAAGACTGAATTCTTGGTTTAAAAAACTATAATAACATAATGTTTAACGTTGCAGGATTTAAGCGAAGTCATTGGTAACTTTTTCAACTCTGCGATTGCCGAAAATCTAATAGAAATCAACAAAATACACCTTTTTGGTTTTAGCTTCTCTGCTCAGCTCTCAGGCTATATAGGTCGCTATGTATCTTCGAAAAACGATGACAAGAAGATGAAATCAATAACGGGTGGGTATGAAAAATATATTAGTGATAATTAAATTAAATTTTAGCAAATTGCTTCACTCTTCTTAAGCTTAGATAATTTTTATGTATTCTTTGGGAAGTTACATTGTAAAAAATAATAATTATAAAAAAAGAATCTTAAATAGATATATTAGTGTTGTTTGTTTTATTTTGATCAGGAACAGCACTATGATTGACATTCAATCAATGATAAGGAAGGTAAAGCCTGTATGTAACATACCCAATGTGGTACGTCATGTTTGTAGGAAAGGTGATTTGCGATTAATGAATGCAACAATGGATATCTAAATATAGTTATGTGATAGGTTGGAATTACAGATAGACTGGCAGGAACAAAGAAATTTTAAATAACACGATGACAAATTGACTTAACAAAAATCTTTCATAAATTAATAACATCACTGAGTATACTAAAATGTATTAAGGATACTTCAGAACAGTATACACATTTTAGACCTTTTTGGTATCGAGTAAATTATCATATGCATGTTTTCTATTCTTCAGCTCTAGAACCATTCTCAACGACGTTATTCAGTATGAAAAACAAAGTGGTCTCCAAAGACGATGCCGAACTGGTCTTTGTGTTCCACACCAACTCAATTTACGCTGGTACATTTGATCACAAGGCAACAGCTGATTTCGTCATAAACAACGGATGGTTCCAACCTGGTTGTTTCTTTAGTAAGTATTAGACGATAATTATTTAAATTCATATTACAGCTTCAATACTAATCTGTGATATTAATCCTTTTCCGGCCAATCTAAATGCACATTATTTAGCTTGCTTATTGTTCAACGATAATGGGTTACTAAAACTGTGAAAACGACTATTTCTTATGTCAAGATGTTCCGTTGTCAAAAGGTTTCGAATGCATTACTTCACAGCTGGCGATGGAGGTGTGGACGTACCTATTTTTGGCACCATGTCTAAGTCAGATAGAAAGGTTTCCCTTTTCACGCATTGAGCCCATAGGGCCCCAAAACTGGCCAAATGTTCAGCATATTTCTTATATACTCTTTTATAGGTCGCAACATGTATTGCAGTCATCAAAGGTCTGTCACGTTATTCTGGTATGTCATTTTATACCCTGAGTTGTGGACAGCGAGGAAGTGCAGCAGTTATCTTTTGTTCTCGTCCTGTCTCTGCAGTTTCAAGGAAAAGACTTCACTCACATTCCCACCAGTTCCTGGGTGAATAAACTCTTTGTATAACTATTTACTAGATATTTAGTAAATTACAGTCGAACAAGTAGGTACTCTTGGTTTGGGCTGTAACAGCATTCAACCAGTACGAAGCTGAAACGAGATTCTTCTTCAAGACTGTTGTAACTTGACAGTTAATCACACACAATAAGTGGTTGTTATTTGAATCGGTAATATTTGTTTTGAAATTGTTTAAGGTCACAGAAGTATAGAAAGTTATATAAAAATAGATTGTTGATAACATTTAGTACGTATCGTATCATTAAAAGCAAGTGTATTCTTAAGGAGTACGAATAAGAAATAGTCAATCAATACGACAAGTTATGTTATTTAGCATGTATCCCCTACTCTAACAGAGTATTCTGGTCTTGTTTCAGTGCAAAAGGGACATACTACTTGAACACAATGGCACACAAACCATACGGATTCGGACCAAAAGGTGCAAACTGCATCTCCTTCTTTAAGAGGAAGAAATCCGATCACATAGTAAAAAGTGTTAAACTAGGGAACCTCAATGATTAGTGAATCCATAGAAATCACCAACTTCCGTTCTGAAATAGAATGTGCCATTAAATCGTCCATTTGTAACAAAATAGTCTTTTTAGATGTTGATCCTGAATCCTATTTTAAAATATGTTTGTAGCTAGTGCTTCACAAAAGCGTAGTACTACAATTTCTTATAATGGTTTACATCGTACAACATAGAAACAGGTACATTTCCATCCGTATTGATAGACTGGAAAGTTGTCCTTTACCATTCCTAAACATGGAAACGTAGGTAATAGTATGTTGCATAACAAGATTAGAAAGTGGGTCATTACATATTTGAGACCATGTTTGAAGTGCGAGATTTGTCGAGCACTTTAAATGGTCTAGAATATGTATAGACCCACTTTCACCCGTGTTTTGAACGTTACTTTTCGCTACACTACAAAAAATAATTATTTTCTTTATTACAAAACTCATAGAATTGTATAGGTTATGCCTTCAACTTAAAGTTAATATTTACTTTAGTCGTTGAAAGGGACGTTGCAAAAATCTAACGTTACCGGGCTGAAGAAAAGTCTAGACCAATATTTTAGTTACACTTTATATGCTTAAAAACTACAACTTCTTTATGCAATTTTAAAGTACACAAATGTTGTCCAAATTTGCAATGCTACTTCATTATCACAACTACTTCAGAAGAACCTGTTTCGGAATCTGTTGAGACAGGCTACCTGACCGAAGTAGACGGGGAGAACCCGAGAATGAATTTCAACTTTACTGAATGCAAAATTAAAAAGTGGAATGTAATTAATATTTTGTAATCCAGAAAGGATGATGAACTGTTGAGAAATCTGTAAACCGCACATGATCATGATATGCTAGTGTGGTCATGATTATCAGAAAAGAAATATAAGGTATGTAAACTGAAAATAATAGTTTATATGTCCTTTTAATAATCATAATGGATAGACTATTAATTTGCATATATTCTAATTTTTAAATAATCTATGTTCAACTTTGGTGATCACATATAAATGGATTAAATTTTATTTTATTTAGATCACAGATAAAATTTTCATTATATATCTTAAAATGCAATTCTTTTCAAATATATATTTAAGTATTTTTTAATGTACTATAAGATAGTATTTAAGTTTTTAGTAATTATTAACCAGGACCAAGCCATGGGGTATACTATTTAACTATAATTTTGAATAATAATTGTAATTAGCTGTCTTCTCAACCCTTAAAATCACAGACATTAAACATAGAATACAAAGGGAAAATTTATTTGTGTGGTGTCATAAACAAACAAAACCGCTTTTAGAAACACGTGAGCCTCTGTCTGCGCTCCTCTCCTTCGGCTCTCTTCTTCTCTGCTCGTCCTCTTTTCCGTAGCTCTCCACGTGGATGCCATCCGCTCTCTTCTCTGCGCGTCCTCTTCTCCGTATCTCTCCACGTGTGTAATCTTGAATCTTGAATCTGTACGTGATATCTAAACACAGATACACAGTCACAAATGCTTTGGCAACCCCCAAAAACCAATACACAGATTCTCACAGATTCTCTATCCCTGTGAATTAGCTGGAGAACTTTTGGGTATGTTTTGCTAATATGTGGAAAGTGTTTTCAACACTTATAAGTGCTTATTGATATTCCACAAAAAACAATCCCCAAATTATACAATAGCATAAGAAATCTACTCGAAAATTCAAAGTCAATGACAAATCATAATAGTTTTAAACAAATTAAATGAATTGTTGATAAATCGAGGAAATTACTTCAGCTGCGTTTTAATTATAACTGTCAATCAGTCGCCGATGGTTGAAATCTGTAACGGCGTGTTTTGTCAAGTGAGGTGACGTCACAGCAGTTACGCTGTGTCAAAGACAAGTACATTAATATTTATCATGTCCCACAACCATGCATCAATGTAACGCTTGTGCCCGAGCTCTGCGAGGTGACGTCACAACAGTTACGCTGCGTCAAACACAAGTACATTAATATTTATCATGTCCCACAACCATCCATCAATGTAACGCTTGTGGCCGAGCTCTGCGAGGTGATGTCACAACAGTTACGCTGCGTCAAACACAAGTACATCAATATTTATCATGTCCCACAACCATGCATCAATGTAACGCTTGTGGCCGAGCTCTGCGAGGTGACGTCAAAACAGTTACGCTGCGTCAAACACAAGTACATTAATATTTATCATGTCCCACAACCATGCATCAATGTAACGCTTGTGCCCGAGCTCTGCGAGGTGACGTCACAACAGTTACGCTGCGTCAAACACAAGTACATTAATATTTATCATGTCCCACAACCATGCATCAATGTAACGCTTGTGGCCGAGCTCTGCGAGGTGACGTCACAACAGTTACGCTGTGTCAAACACAAGTACATTAATATTTATCATGTCCCACAACCATGCATCAATGTAACACTTGTGGCCGAGCTCTGTGAGGTGACGTCACAGCAGTTACGCTGTGTCAAACACAAGTACATTAATATTTATCATGTCCCACAACCATGCATCAATGTAACACTTGTGGCCGAGCTCTGTGAGGTGACGTCACAGCAGTTACGCTGTGTCAAACACAAGTACATTAATATTTATCATGTCCCACAACCATGCATCAATGTAACGCTTGTGGCCGAGCTCTGTGAGGTGACGTCACAACAGTTACGCTGTGTCAAACACAAGTACATTAATATTTATCATGTCCCACAAACATGCATCAATGTAACGCTTGTGGCCGAGCTCTGTGAGGTGACGTCACAACAGTTACGCTGCGTCAAACACAAGTACATTAATATTTATCATGTCCCACAACCATGCAGCAATGTAACGCTTGTGGCCGAGCTCTCTAAATCACACGGCCTAACTGGATTGTGACCTCCTGGCTGGTTAGAATTTAATATACTTTATTTTACCCTAACCATAACCTTTTCAGATGCATAAAATTGAGTGAAACAAGAAAGTGGTTTTTTAATATAAATTAATTTCAACATTTACTTTTAGGCGGACTGGATAGAGAAATTTAGACCTAGTGCATTTTTACCTGTCGTTTCTTTAACAGCTAAAAATCTGATTATATTTTATAACTATTATAGTGAATCCAGATTTTTTTACTCCATAACTGCACGAGACCAAAGTTTTTCATTTTTTTAAATTGGTGAACTATGGGAATCGGATGTAAGAAAATACACTTTTTATTTTACCAATAAACTATCAGATTTAATATTTACTCAGTTACATAACTAAACACTTATTAAAAATGATTATATATATTTTTTTTGCATACTCCTTTGCCACCTTATACATTTTTCCTTTACTTCCGGATCATTTCCCCGAGGTCTAAAAGAGACTGATATTAAAAAAAGGAAACCCCCGAATTTGTAATTTCAGGGGCTGTGTCCTGCACACCTCTGAGTATGGAGCAGCTACAGACCAATATCTATTGCTTCTTCATTCTCGAAGAGGTTTTCAGAAGAAGATGGTCACTAGGTTATGGAAATTCCTAGACAGTAATAATATAATTACTATGGACAACACGGGTTCTTGAAGAGGAAACCTACTCTATCTGCTATATATAACTTCATAACTGGAGTAGTAAGAGTAGTAAATGAGCTCGATTCCAGAAATTTTCAGCAGGGCTTTTCTTCGACCTCAGTAAGGCTCGATGATGTTGAAGGGGGGTCGAAGGAATGATGTTGATCACAGGCTGCTGCTACAGAGAATGAGTGAGGTGGAAATACGTGGCCTGGCCTTAAACTGGATCACAAGTTACCTTGAAGGCAGAAAACAGTTTGTAAAGATCCGTTCAGCGGATGAGACTGGACTTTTGCGTCCCTATTCCTCTGCCAAGTCCTCTATATTGAGGGGAGTGTCCCAGGGTTCTGTACTCGGGTCTGTCCTATTCTTTCTTTTTACAAATTCCCTCCCTTCATGCACTTCAGCTGTAAAACCTACACTCTTTGCCGACGACACATCCCTTTCCGGCTGCGGAGTTCAGTTAGAGTTGAATGCCTTATCTGAGGCCAACAATTTAGTACATTTGTTTGAAGTCAACTTAAAGATGTTAGTTATGATTGTAACATACGATCAAGTTTAAAGGGTGTGAAAAATCTCCATTTGTACTAGATCTTTTTAATGATAGTGTAGTTAGCAGATTAGTGAATTTTATATTTCTTAGTCTTTGTAAACACAGAAATTCTTCAATTTTAATCTAGCAACGATCAGGCGAAAAAATTTCATAAGCCTGGGTGCTATGAGAAAGTGAACCATTCTTCCCAGCATGTGGTATTTCATTTAAGTTGTGTTGTGATATTCCTGAAAACAAACTTGACTTTGTTTTGCACGCAAGCTTCGTTACATTATAATATATGGGATCATTTTGTAAATGTCTGGCAAAGAAAACAATGCCTTAAAAAGTAAGTAAAACAATTCTCCACATATTTTATGTTCTTATAACACCGCAACAATATGAGACTAGGACTGATGATGATGTACTGGACATCAATATTGACATCAATATTGATTGATCAATATTGATCAATATTGACGGCCAATACCCAATCTGTGTCATGCTGGACATAATGCATGTACTACACTACCGAGAATTAGAGAAGAGACTCAACCAATTGGTTAATTATGCCCATCCGAGAGTTCTTCATTTTTGCTTTATTGACAGGTGAATTTAAAGATAGACTTAGGCTCAGAACCAGTCAGACACATGACAATAAAGTGGTTCAAATCCATATGTGATTGGTGATATATGAACTCTGTCCCGAGACCAGAAACCCCGCTCTAAACTTCTATTTTTGAAATTAGAGTCTTTGTGTATCGAGAACCGTGAATATTTGTAAAAAAAACTGGTATTAATAAAAACTACCCCCTTTTACAGGGAGACACTATTTAAAGATATTTTTAACGTTTACTGTAGTTAACTCACTTTGTATAAGAGACTTAATAATCCTTGGAGGCTAGCGACTGTCTTGGATAACTGCAAATAGCTGAAGAAGAGTTAATTATCATCCAAAAATAGTTTTTCAAACAACAAAGTGATTGTAATGTAAATATTCATCATACTGCGAGATTAGAAATGTTATTTGTTGTGTTCAATGTCTTTCCAAGGGAGTCCATGGAAGCCAATGGTCTTCTTGGATTTGTCCACCATAAGAGCAATGTTAATTTTGTTATTTTCAATCAGCCACTCAAGAGCCATTTACCTACCTAAAATATTTTTTCAAGTACCAAATTTGTTGTAATTTAAATATCTAGTATAATGTGAGATTAGAAATTCGCTTTGTAGTTTTTAATTGTTTTATGAGTTAGAACGTCTAGCCTCCAAGGACTCTTAAGTTTAATTTTAAGAACCCACTTTGTCCGTGAACTCTCAACTAAAATGATGTAAATATTATAATTAATTTGTGTAAATGACTCTGTCAGTGCCTAATAGCTCTTTTTGTCAAATAAAATTGGTTTTATTTGTGATTACGAAATTCTATTAGATAATCATTTTCACAATCAAGCTACAATAACGAAGACTTTCAAAGCTAGATACAAAGCAACATGGGAAGTTAAGTAACTACTAATTGTCTAACTAACAGGCAATTATCACACTAATGACATTGGTACATGCCAGGACTAGATGTTATGATATAAATCATTAGTTTGTGAAATGTTACATTTGGTGTTAATTGGGTGTATTCGTTTTTACATTTTGATATATTACTTATTGCATTGTAATATATTTTAGAGAAAAAATAATCAACTGACTAAATACTAGAAAAGAATTTAAAAGCAAACAATAAATAATTAACATAAGTTTTAACATAAGACATCAATTGTACGTTTACAATAATCTGGTAACAGCGTTTTAAATGAAGATTTAAATGAAGGTTCATAATGTGCATATGCCACGTTTTCATTTTATCAAATTCAAGTTTTCTTCATTTGTTTCTTTTTTTAGATAGGTTTATCTAATCCTCTGCGGAAACTTCATGTTTACTTTTAATTTTAGTAATCTAGCTTCACTAATACTCGTGCGCCCTTCGTACGTAGGGAAATAAGCTGTTTTGAAGATTTTGAAGCCATGTATTAACTAATACATATATTTATAAAGTTTCCTATAGTTAGTAGGCAGATTTTATTTGTTGACATAAGTAAATGATTTCATAGTAGGACATACGACTCACTTTTTGGAATTTTATATAAATTATTATGCTTTATTTATATAAATAAAGATTATAGTTTATATAACAATAAAACCAACGCAATTATTGATGAAATTTTACTTGACGTGAATACTGAACAGGATGGTGGACGAAATTTAACCGCTAAAATGCTTTTAAAATAGAGATCATACCCTCCAGAGTACCAAATGGTGTGCTTTAGGGTATAAATGGTATGATATAAAGGTTGTTATAGTATTAGCATTGGATAAAGGTGGTACAAGATTTGCAGTAAAGGGAGAATGATGTTCATTGTTCAGACATAACTAAATTCTGAACCAATTCATCACATCACATGATTGTGATCATTCAACTGCCTTTCATCTCATTTTGGTCGGATGGCGTTTACATGATCATACGTTCTTGTTTTAGGGGATGTGCAAGAGGTGTTTGTATTACAAGATTTACATAGTTTTGGCTTACTGGTAAACGAAAAATTAAAACAGGTTTTGTACGTTCTTATAAAACTATTAAATAGTTCAGTTAAAATTAATGTATTGCTTAGATGTTCACATAATTAAATTACTGACAAAATTACTCACATTCTACTCGTCATTCCATAGATATTGGTATGTACAGTTATACATATTTATCCATAACTAAGAACAAGTACTGAGAAATTAGTGCCTAAATGATGTTTCATGAAAGTCCGTTCACAAAATTTAGTTGGTTAGAGAGGAAGTCCCCCAACTTCTGTTAGCTTAATGTATACTGCAGCCTGCAACTTATTGACGTGTCCAATGTTTAGTATTTCAGGTTTTAATCGGTTTTAAGGGTAGTTTTAAGTGCGGGTCGAATAGGTTTATTCCTTTAAAAAAGGCCCAATCTTTGTAAACGTATTATAGTATTGATCAGAGTGACTCAATTAGTCACTTAGTCAGAACACTAGTCACGCCAATGCTTAGATAAAGCATGATTAACGGAATAATCCCTGGAATCGGTGTAAAGGTTCAACTAAAGTTCCTTTATTGATATGACGTCTAAACCTAACTAGTATGGATGCTTAGTAATAGAAATTTTAAATATTGATCTTTTTCTGATCAATTCAATTGCATAGTAAACATGTAGCAGACTCTGGCAACAAGGGTGTTCTTAGTGTTTTAATTTACTTGACAATTTATTTTTAACTAATTATATAAACTTACTCATTTTAATAATGTAGCTTTCAAAAAGTATATAAATGCGTTGCTAAGAAGATATGATCGTTAACAAACATACCGGGCTTGTGGTATCAAAGCAAAAAAAAAAATTAATTAATTAAAATATTAATATCTACTTTAGGATTTTTATTTTTTACGGACTCTTACTATAAAATACATACAGTATAAGTTGAGCATTGACCCGAATTCATATTCCTCCATCAACAGTTTGATCAACAGATTACAAGTTTATTCTGTGAATATATCCTCACAAAGTCTTCTGTCTTTTTGAAATAACATTAATTGCGTTGCTAATGTTTAAATTTGTTGTTCTGAAGATTGGCATGAAAACAATTATGCTGCACACTCACATAGTAAAATGTTTACCCAGTTATATGCATATGAAGATATGTATTCATAAACAAAATTGGTATGTACATCATGGATGGAATACTATGGAGATCAGCTGATTCATACATATCAGCCACATAAACCATACTGACATAGGGATGTGATCAGAAATCAGCTGTTCGATCAACCGCATGAAAAATGCGTTGTTGCAGATATAGGGTCCACAAACTCGATCTGTCCTAAAACCAAGCTTATTTCGATTGCCATATGACCATAATTAACCAGTTTAATCAACTACAACGCATATTAATTGTAAAAAATAAGTATTCAGTACTATACTCAATAAATCAAACTATCA
Source organism: Macrosteles quadrilineatus (assembly GCF_028750875.1). Classification (NCBI taxonomy): domain Eukaryota; kingdom Metazoa; phylum Arthropoda; class Insecta; order Hemiptera; family Cicadellidae; genus Macrosteles; species Macrosteles quadrilineatus. The sequence goes on along the minus strand of NW_026542598.1, from coordinate 77,334,215 downwards.
AAGTACATATACAATGATGTTTGATTGACCTTGATAAATATTGTATTCCACTAAATTGATAAAGTGGTACTTTTCTGTGTCATCGAATATAGGCTACAAAATTTAATAACAGTATATAACATATGGAAGTTACACATCTTGTTATTAAATGTGATATGATAAAAATACATTACATATTTTTACGTACTACTTTTAATTGTTAAATTATATAACTTTATGCAATTGCATGATTATTTGCTATTCTAAAATCACTTTGATGATAGGGTACTGTTGCGATTATAAACTGATGAGTTCAACTTAAATACAAGATTTACAAGTTTGGTATGTCATTACGTTTAGCGAGTAGTAGTACGACCAGCTTCTAAATCATGGCAGTAACGTCGTCAGTTCGGATCCTGGTGCTCGCCATAAAGTTTTCACGATACAGTTCATCCTTGTACTGTATCTTCTCAACCCTGGCTTTGTTGGATACGTTTTTACGCATGTATTCGACACTTATATCTTTAAAAAAATTAAATGTCATGCAGTCGTTTGGATCCCTCCGAAACAATTTCAAGTGTGTAAAGTATTTCTTTCAACTTAAGTGTTTGTAAAGCGTAAAGTTGTCATGAGTTGAAAGAGTTGAACTCAGTAAGGCTATAGGATTCCTAAGCAATTCTCTGCTCAAGATAAATGCACACTTGAGACTGTCAATGTTATTGGATTTGTATTTTACTGCAATAAGTCTTCGATCCGTTTCCTAATGTTTATCCAATTTATTTTCCTTAGTCTATTCTATGATGGAAACTACTAAGCTATGTACAAATGTTAAGTAAAATTTGTTAACGATTCTTTTAGTTGTAAATGAGGTTAATGATATATTCTTATTTGTGTTTTGACTCAATAGCAAATTTCTCATAGGCACTATATTTCCTACGGGGGGAGCAAGCTGGTCCAGTGCCCGAAATAGCTTGGGATTTCGGTCCAAGAGGTCCCGGGTTCAAATCCCGCCAAATCACCAATGGATTTAATCTAAGTGATAATGCCGCAACCCCTAGGTCTAGCCTGAAGTAATGTGAAAAAATCCCAGGCACCTACATGGAATGAATTAATTCTGTTATTAAATAAATGTGATTATTTTAATATATTTACTTAATCTACAATAGCACCGATACTAGTTACAAATTGAAGTCTATCAATATGTGCTCCTGCGGTTCAATGTATTCTTTATTGGTCTTTCTTATACAAAAGTACCAATCTTTAAGCTAAATAGTAAAATTTAGAAACTATATGTGTCATATATCTTGAGTTTTTATGCCCATAAGAGTTTTGAATCAGGATTTTGTAAATGTATAGCTTCTTATTTGTATTTTAGTGAATCATCATTGTTGTTCATTTAAACTATTATTCCATTGACATTTCAGAGATAAACCATACTAACCCTACGCTTACCATTAGGAACACATGATTGTGCCATAGAAACACATATAGATGTATACAAGTAGGCGAATTTAAAATTATTTATCAACATTTTCATTTTATGAACATGGAACAGAATAAACCTACAGTTTGCCAATATGAGCTGTGACGTAACCTCTGCGGTATGAAGGGTTGATGAGGTGGCTTCAATAATAACCCCCCTATCTCTGTGTACGTCATAATGTTATTATTCTAGTGGTTGATAGTTTATCGAATACGTATTATAAGTACGGAATTGACTGATTCAGCCATTTATTTTATTAAATTTACATACATATAATTGGTATACTTAATTTTATTTGAAAAGAAAATAAAACTTATCGAAACTTAAACCTTAATCCTTAGTAAAACAATCTAGTCATTATTTGTTATTTCTTTCTATCATACAAGCATAAGTAATGTAATAGTTTGAAGGTCACTTTAAACAATAAGATATTGTAGATTTTACTCATATTTTGGCGTATAATGTCATAGATAATAAAAGTACTTCGTATCAAGTTTAGATGCACAGATAGATCTTTCTAAACTTTTTATTACCATCAAATTACACCTTTGGATAATACACATGATATAGGTACTTAAAACCACGAAGACCATTAGTAGGTGTTAATAATGCACTTGATGTATAATAAGACAATTCTTAATTTGTCAATAGATTGGTGTAAACCATTTAGTTTTATATAAATCATCCCCCTCTTCTTTATCCGACTCTTGTTGACATATCTAGCGTTTAAATGGTGGAAATTGTCTGGGCAAAAGGTTTAAATATAAAAAAGAAAAAGAAGATTGACCAAGATTGAGACGAACGATGTCGTTAAGGCACTGAACACTGACAAGTTTATTGGCACTATTTTAACAGAAACTGTAGTTCCATTGTTCATCAAAGAAGTTATAGACCATTGTTCCAATAAAATATTACAGATACTTTGCCTTTCACTTCAACAAAAAGATTTCTTGCTAATAAACAACTTTCTTTTCATGTATTGACAAAGTTGCGTTAACCAAGTAAGTTACTTTTAACTTGTGTTTTTAAAGATTACAGACAGTGGAACTAACAATATTACTATCTAGAAGGAAATAGAAGCAGTATCAGAAACTATGTATATATTATTCAAGAATAATAATCAGTGTTTAAATAGCAATGACAATAACTTACTCACAATTTCACAAGGTAAACACGACCAACTACTATCCAAAAATGGATCTGCAAATCTAACTAAACTCAAAGAACGATTGACTTCAGTAATCGTACCTTAAGATAAGCCATCTGTTAATGAAAAAGTAATCATACTCTATTAAGTCTATTGTAATAAATATTTCGACCTTTAAATGCATGGTTTAAAGTAGAGTCTTTGTTTATCTTAGACCTTTGGTTTAATTTGGAAAAGTGGAAATATGCCCTTAAGTAAAACAAACTAATTTGACAATAAATTATGAACTGGAAGGCGTTAATTAAATAGTATTAACGAGATTACTTTTTTACCACAGATGAAAATCAGTCTTGAAATTACTTTCCCACTTTTACCATCATAACAAGCAGTGATTGCATAGGTGCAACAAATGTCACCAGTACAAAAAATACAATTATTTAAATTGTCTTAGTTATTTTATTCATTAAAGATGAAGGACTAGAGAATCTATATCGTGAATCTATTAAGGGTAAGGATTGTTTAAGACTGTTCCCAATATACAAAAACTCCTCCAGACAAAACACTGCGATTGAACACAATGTTAGTTCTGCATTTTATCGACTGATCTCTATAGCTTCTGATCTCTGCGATCTTTATAAAATATTTGTGAAAGGCAAAGGTATTCAGTTGAGGATGCAGTTTTAAAAGTTAGAATAAATTGTACGTATACAATACAATTAAACATTTCAATAACTAAGCCATAAGAATAGTCCACATTGGACTTAAAACATAATATAAGCATTAAATAGATATTTATTTACTAGATAAAAATTTAAATTATAATCGGTTTATGCTATATTCCATTCTAGAGACAGGTTTAGAGGTTAAGTAAGTAGTAGAGTTTCAACCTTTTGTAGCAAATGAAAATTTTACCAGTAACTATCTCATACATATTACATATTATAATTTACACTAAAACTTATCTTCCAGGCTAGATATACACGCTTAAGAAACCCGAAACAGGACTAAACTTAATATTACACAGCACAGATTGGCAAAATTTGTCACACCACACAAGGAAAATTGTACCGTATACAATTTTTTAAGGAGCTACATGAATTGGTAAAGGCCATCACTCTCAACATCTTTAAAAAAAAGGTAACCGCTTAATTTAATTTAATTCAATGACAATGCCTATCTCATATCAATTAATTGTCAATGGCAAATTTACCATTTCATTTTATTTTAGAAATAACTTGCAAGTCCTAACTTCATCTCTCACTCAAAAACATTATTTTAAATGAAATTTAATTTTAGTCGAGTCTACATGACAAAATAAAATCAATGCTTTACAATTTTATTAACAATGAAACCTGATAAAGCTGGCTACATTAGCAGTTGAAATTGATCATGTTCTATCATTCCAAGTTTGAAACACTAATTAATTATTGTTTACTGTCCCATCATGGCAGGATTTGTTCCCTGAGAAATATCAGTTATTGGTGTGTATAATAAATTATGTATAGTAATAATCCTGAGTTAATAAATTCACAAGGATTCAGCACGTTTTGATCCGTAGGAGTTTACGAGATAGCATTGCTGGTTTTAGTGAGAAATAAACATAAACAAGCAGAAACATTTACAGACCATTACACTAATGCTCACTATTAGGATTCCAGTTGTCATTACAACCTTCATTACTATCAAGCAACATTTAAAATCAAAACTTGCATTGATTTACTACGCTTTCTTTAAACTATTTAAAAATAAAATCATGATTTAATCAACTTACGCAAATGAGAAATCTAATCTCAATATGTACCATCAAAAACATTATATCCAACTAATTAAAATCGATTATTATTTCCCAAATGGCTGGTTATGGTAAAACATAATTCTTAAATTTATAAAAGTGAAATCGTATAAAAAAATCATGTTTGAAGTACAAAATACACTAAGCCCCATGGTCTCGTATGATTAAAAAAAATCCCAAAAAGATTATATCTTTGGATTCAGATTTAAGACATTCACAGTTTAATTAAAAAGAATTGTGGTTAAAAAGACGTTTCTTGAAAGTTTTTTTTTTTTTTTTTATTTTATAGAATTTCCTGGATTCTCATCAGAAAAACAAGCATTTTCAAATGCATTGTGTTATTTAGGACTTTATCTATTAGTTTTATATAAATATATGTAAAAGTATAAGTAGGCCAGACAGTTTTTTGGGGAGGGATTTAAGATATTGTATTCAAAGGCACCATTTCTTTCAGAAGAATTAAGTATTTACAATATAAATACGAATTTCATAACTACTTTAAGTATCAAGGTTCAATATTATACGACTACTTTTTATTAAAGTTTTTATTTTTTATTTTTGTTTACACATTATGACGAATCATAGTCAGTATAAAAATGGCATGATACTGAAACGAATACCAGCCAGCTTCGCGTTAATAATGTCCTCCATTACTAAAGTAGGTAATGTGTCAAATCTATGGGCTGTAAGGTATTGTATGTTTCATGACTTTATAAATTATATCTAAATTGTATGTAAACTAAACTCAATTCAAAAAGGTTATGAATAAGATTATAAATATATGTGTGTTAGCACTATTCTTAAGAACAAAACACGATCAAATATTTTAAAATTACATACTAAATAAAAAATATAAAAATGTGTACACACAACTGAAACCCTGTATTCATTTCCTTTCACGTTTCTCTTCCTGTAACCATATTTTTGTATTCCCATTGAACAGGGAACAGATTCAAAACCTGAGAGTTTTTTTTTCACTTGTATAAGGAAATATCCAGCAAAGACAACAATTCTGCAGACAGAGGTGGTCAGGGCGCTGCTGTAAGTGTTATTGTTATTGCGGCAATCCTGCTGCATTGCTACATTTATGTGTTTCAGCTGGTCTCACTATTGCTGCTGATATATCACGCAAGATGAAGGAGATACTAGAAAGGAAGATAAAGCAATAAATGCCAATAATAATAATGCAATAAATGTATTAATAAATGCCAATGTCTCATAACAGTTATTTATGTGTCACTTATTGTTAAATCGATTTCGACTCAGAATAAATGAATTAATTATAGTTCAAATGGTTAACCTTGTATAAGGTGTATTAACTATTAATCTGAATTATACACATTTCAAACAAATGACTGACATAAAATTAAAACTGTAAGACATTGATCACGATTTGTTTAGTAGCGTACTGTAACAAAATCGTTCCACGGAATTTAAAATAATGTTTACAAATTCTGCAATGGATTCCATGTAGGTTTTATAATTCCTAGACGATAGTTATAGATGATGTTAAATCATATAACTATTTCAGTTTTGTATTGCATTAAACACACTTCAAAATAACAAGAACGAGTGTACACAAATTTAATATAGTATCATTTTAATTTATTGATTGTTTTGGTTAAGTTAATGAAGGTTTTAGTTTTCAAACTCTAAATACTGTAACACCAACGGAACTTGTGGGTTGATGTTAAATCCATTTAGTGTTAGTAGAAGTCAGAATCATATTTTGTGCACTTAAGTCATTATATAGGAGACTTAGCTTTGCACTCATGTGATTATTGAAATCGAATCTTTTAAAATGCATATTCTATCAGCTATCAAGGTGTATTAAAAACTGAAATAGTAAAAGGAAATTGTTTATCACGTTTCTTTTGTTCCTGTTTGTAAAATTACTTTTAAAATAAAAGCTTTTAAGCCTTATAATGAAAACACCCCCTATAAAAAAGTAATTTCTGGCCATATATGGCCATATCAAAATTCCATATATGTTTTTATAAAGCCATATATGGTTTTTTATGGCCATATATGGAAGCAGATATGGCCAGATGTGGTTGTATCCATATATGGTGGTGTCCATATATGGTCATATATGTAGTCTATATATGGAATTATTGGCCATATATGGCCATACATGTTTTCTATATATGAAATGATTGTCCATATATGGCCATACATGTTTTCTATATATGAAATTATTGCCCATATATGGCCATAAATATCCTCCATATATGGAATCATGGTCTATATATGGCCATATATGACTCCCAGGTATGGAATTAAATTACTCATATACGGAATAATAATTTTCCATTTATGCTCATGTATAAATGAGTTTTTGGCAATAACTGGAATTATTATAAGGAATTGTTGCCACATCTGGATTTTGTAACTGGACTCCCAAACACTTCTTATAATATATATATAATATTAGAGATCTTAAAGTTTGTGAGTTTGTGTATTTTCTTGTTGCTCTCGCAAGCAAAAACTACTGATTTGATTGAGTTGAAATGTGGTACAGTAGGGGGGCAGATAATATAGGCATTTCTCATTTAAAGTAATTAGTAGTAAAGCTATTGCTTTACTACTTTATTAAGTACTTCATTAAGTATCCAGATTTGAACCCAGATGACAAAATCCTGTACATACATCTATTGTACAATTTTATTACAACACAACAAAATCTTAAAACTGACGTATAATTTAAAAATGTAAGTGTAGTAGGCCTAAATAAAGATAATATTATATTAACAATTAATTAATTGTACCTTTGCTATCAAACAGCCGCAAATATCTATGTCACGTAGTTAGGCTATATTAATAATAACATTCTTCAAATGACATAAAATGTCTAAGAAAATCTAGTTTTACGAGACCAAATACAGCTTCTCTTATTCATAATGGGTTTTGTTAAGTTATCTGATATGAAGCGGTAGTGGTGTAGGGGTTAAAGGGGCGAACTCCCACGCTGGAGTTCCGGGTTCGAATCCCAGCCGGGTAATTGAAAATTTTGTTTTGAAATTTTCGAATTAAAATTTTTATTATGGTTTTAATGCATAGTTTATACCATTTAATGTGAAAATATGTTTAATTGTATTTTTTTTATTTGTATTTATATATTTTATATTTTTTATATATTTTTTATTTAAACATTTCCATATATGGGGGATTCCATATATGATCATATCTGGTTATATTTGGTCCAAAACCAAATATAAACAGATAAAAAAAAATTATATGGCCATATATAAACTTTTTCATAAGGGACTTGCTAAGCTAACACACTAGTTTAAGTTAGGACGATTAAATATTTTATATTTCTTTAGAAGAAAGTCATTTCTAACTATAAAACAATCTTCCATCTGGTTTTATTGCATTAAATTTTTACAGCAAGACTCAATTAATTCCAAAACAAACGGTGTGTTGTGTTGCAAATAATATAGTAAAAGAATATTGTTGTTTGGCCCTACAATGTAATGTGTATTGTAACACTAACCTTTTATTCAGCCAAAGTTTAATTTAATCTAAAACAACCCAATCTGTGAATCTTTTTACTGCATCGTCCACATAAAAACCTGACAACGATAAAAAGGACATTTGGGTGGAGACCAAACAAAGTTGGTTTTTACCCAACGGAACTTTCCAGAGTAGGAAGATCTTTAACTATTCTCTGTTGTGGAAATATTTTTACGTATAAATTTTTGCTATGAAATTATATGATTCGCTACACACTTTAATTTAAGAACCTACTTTATACACTTTATGTATCAACCAACAAATCTAAAAACTAGCTAAATAGTTAACAACTTAAAAAACATAGTTAATACTTTTCAATGAAATGGTGACCATACAAAGTAGGTATTTTAAGCCAAGTATGAATGGAGATGAGGGTAGGTAGTTAAAATGCTGTGTCATATTTCAGTTTGTTAAAGTTCCATGGTAACCCTCAAAAGTGAACTTTTTTTACTGTACTCCTAGTAAAGTAAATACTTAAGTATGGTTGTATATTTGTATGATGATATGATTCAAAATGTAACACTTTATAATGAAAAATACTTAACGAGTAGCAAATATATTGTAGTTGTTAGCTAATACAACCTTTATCGTATTGACTTCATTGCAGGATAGTAACGGTAAAGAAATGCTGCAGCCAAATCCCAAACCACTCAAGCTTTTAAGTTGTAGTTAAACTATTCCTTTTTACATGCCCCAAAATTAAATAAATCCAATTGTGTTTGTATCGTCGACTAAAAAAAATATTTGTCATCAATCTATGTTTTATAAACCAATTGTTTATTGCAATTATCATATGTTCTGTTTTACTGTTCATATGTATGATATGATGTGATGGTATAATATGATCATATGATGTGATGATATTGTAAAACCATTGAAGCCAAGGTAAAACGTGGACAGCCGTTAAAAGACCAGTAATCGGTTGGGAAGCCTCATTTTATCACAGTCTGAGCTAGGCTTCCATTAACACTACAAACCTTTTAACCCAAATCCACACATAAAACCCGCTAGTGTTACGGTATTGACAGTTTCTTTGACAATGTCGCCGTGATATTGCGACAAAATACTACGGGTAATATAAATATAATAAATGTATCTTTTACAAAACATCTTCTTAAAAAAATTATTAAGAAGAAAACAAATTAACAAATATGTCAAGCAAAAACGACTAAACTATTTTCGAATTTTGATTATAGTGGTTAATTGGAGCAGTGCCATACTAATCAGCTAAACGAATCAAGTTTTTATTGTTATTCAACACGAAAACACGTAAAATTATTATTTTCCCCCATAAAAAAATACAAATGAAAAATTTGCTTTAGTAAATGTATTTTAAGGGGTAATTTTTTATGAACTCAGTACTATATAAAAAAAATTGCTTTGTGGTTAGGTCAGTGTCCTTATGGTCGGACAGTATTGCTGGACTTTAGCAAGCCCTATGCTGTAAACTTACACCTTACAAACCTGTATTACCTCTGCATTGTATTAACCTGCAATAATCTGTTTTACCCTATAATAACACTTTTTAACCTTCAGGTTGTATTGTAATGTAAAGTGTAAGCCTATACGGTCAGTAGGTTATATAGTGTAGGATCGTCATTACCACATGATTGCATAGTGATATGCTGCAATATGCAATCTGTTCACTGGAATTGCCTACGAGACCTAATAACACTGCATATGTGGGGTATATATTTCATACATGTATCTGTTAGTACAATAAATTAAGAAAAAACCATCCGATAAAAAAAAATACGAACTAGTAATAAAAACAGTTTCTAAATAATGGGTTTCATCATGTATGTCCCTAAAAAAATAAATTTTCCAAATGTTTTTCTAAACCATTTAGGAGAGCTCAAAAAATAATAATTTAACTTATATTATTATATTAGTGCTTTTCTAAAACCTTAAAATTATTTCAGACTGTTATGCAATGGAAACGAGCGTTAACATTTAAATAGCTAAACGTAATGTTAGCAGTTTACAGTAACTTTGTATTTTGGACAAGAGGCACCAAACTATTTATGATACAATTTAATTAGAGAAGAGATTCAGTGAAGTTAATAATGGTCAATCAGTACTTGGATGATATCGTTGTGTTTTGTCAAGTGAGGTGACGTCACAGCAGTTACGCTGCGTCAAACACAAGTACATTAATATTTATCATGTCACACAACCATGCATCAATGTAACGCTTGTGGCCGAGCTCTGTAAATCACACAGCCTAACTGGATTGTGACCTCCTGGCTGGTTAGAATTTAATATACTTTATGATTAATAAAACCAAAACTTTCCAGGATATCCCTCTCTTAGCATTTGACGTAACCAAATTGTAAGTAAATATGGTTTTTACCACACTATGATGTTTTTAGCTGTTTTATTGGCTGTTTTTATTGGTGGCTGAAAGTTACGTTGTGCTGTCATCGTCATTTGGGGTCCGAGCAGGTTTTAACATCCCTAGGGCCGCAAAATCAGCTGCCCGCTTACTTTCTTAAAACGTGAATGCATATTAAATACACAATCAGTATCCATAGCATTGCAATTGAATTGTTTATTGCCACCGCTGCCTGGCAACTATTTATTATTATTTTTGCTGATTCCTCAAATCATTTCTTCACATAACCTTAAAGTAGTTGTGTTGACTATCAGTGTACATTATTATTGTGTTGAATAGTGGTAATAGGGTATAGTGTGGTAAAAAATAGCGTTCGTACCACGGACTGTAATGGTTTTCAGCTCTCGATCGTTTGAAGTTCTCGACTTCGTCTCGAACTTCAGAACTATCTCGAGCCGGAAAAACCTCGGCCTCAGGTACGAAATATATTATTTCGTGTCATTAGTCGTTGGGAAAATCCTATTAAGATTACAATGACTGTTTTAACATGTGTTTATGGCATTAGTAAAATTGTTTTAGACAAACAGAAATATTTTCAATCAAACTTCTTTGTCTGATTTTACATATACCGCATGTCAAATAATAATAATGCAAAAAAATAATAAACATATCAGTTAATTCAATTTTAACCCAAAAGGTTTTTCTTTTCATTTAAAGACATTGATAAAAATTTCAAAATATACAGATTTACATAAATATTGATTATCTTAAGAAAAAGCCTTTTACAAAATAATTACTTTTGTATAAAGCATTTAAACGACTAAATATTCGGATATATGCTTGATAATTACTGAAAAATGTTTTAATTATTGTTTTAATATGAACCTCTGGACGGTATGAGAACAAACTTAAGTGCTTTAGTAATAAACGAATTTAAAATTCTATTATTATAATACTGCCTTAGTTTGTGGCGTCATTCCTTCATCTTACGTGATATACTGAGAAAAACTTATGTTGTTTTAAAAGAATTTCGTACTAAGCTTTAAATTAGTCGTTGGGCTCCATTGGTACAGTCTTTTTCAATCTTGATTTTATATATATAAAAAAAAATGAAAACATGGAACTTTAAACGGTGACGTTCTAGAACAATTCGTGCAAGCAAGCAATGGTATTTAAAAGATGCGAAACAGTCTCAGTCTCATAGAATTACATTTAACAAGCGTTGTAAATGTAATTCTAACAGTGAACATTAGTGTAATGGGCTGTAAATGTTCCTGCTTTGTTTATGTTTATTTCTCACTAAAACCAGCAATGCTATCTCGTAACCTTCTACAGATTAAAACGTGTTAAAGCTTGTGAACTTGGATTAAAGACTTTAAGATATATTATACATACAGCAAATATCAATATTTGGATTGATACGTTTGGTTGAAATGCATCAAAGAAAATATATTAAACGATAAATAAAAATGTTATCATAGAGGGGAAATAATGACGACAACCCAAATTTCACGTCCATAAACCTATATATAATTTTAAGTACATTGCTGGTAATAATAAGATGATATATCACTGTGTCTAAGGATAAATGTCGGCCTTAGACACTAACAAGACTACAAGATCACGCCACTCATCCTACACTCATCCTTCACTCATATTTGGGTTAAAATACGCACATAGTGGTGTCCCCATCTTAAATAATTTATATAAGGTATCAGTTCAAAATAACACCTTCAGAGATAAAAAATTACAATAAAACATTTTTTGAATTTTTTTTTATATCATGAATGCAGAAATATAGATTACTGTAATTAAGATAATATAGGGCAATGTTTTTCACTAAACTAAAAATATTAGTAGTTTTTAGCTTATTTAAATTTACGATATAAATTTATAATAACATACATCAATTAAAATCTTTACCAAGCCATGTATCGATCCCCAGGTAGGGCCTACTAAGGGAAATTAATAGTTGGATTAGGTGGTATAGTACATCTCTCCGTTGCCAAGCACGGGTACAGCACTAGTAATCTATAAGAATAATTACTCATAACAATGCTATAATGCAAACAATTATATTTGCTCAACATCGCTCCCTTATATCAGAGGTTATTAGACTTTTACTCCACAATATAACATCCAAATGGTTATTGCAAAGGGTACATTATTCACGTCATAACAGTTCAATTATGATTCTAAAAGCTGTAACCAATATAAACGTTAATGGTTTTAATTAGATATCAAGATCCAATCGAGATATTCGTGAGTAATTAGCGATATTTGCCTCTATTGCTGGTGATTTAAGTGTTAATGCAATAGTTTATCGCTCAAAGAATCATTACAATCATCTAAACGATTAGCTTTGAATCTTAAAATGTTATTTATATATTTGTATGCATAATATTTTCTAAACATAACTATTAATTCTGATTAAATAATTTTGTAATGATAGCTGAATAAACAAGATTCTTATGTGCAAGTCACAGAATTAATTAAAATGTATAAAACGAACAAAGATATTTCAAGTGATAAAAGGAATTATTTTTTTATTGATGTGAACTGTGATAGTCGTTAATTTATATTAGAAACATACATAAAATCCCAACTGTAGATGTAAATATTTTTTTGTTAATTCTATGAAAAATTAAGAGAAGAAAACATGTTTAAGTATCTAAGAAAGTTAATGACTTTCCCTCAAAGTTAACAGACTACTCAATGTAAAATCTGTAATGTTATTATCATTACAAAGTGAATCAATCATAAATAATTCTCAAAATCTTTAAATGGGTGCTTCTAGAGTCTCCAGGCAAAATTTTAAGAGATACGGAGAGTGGGAATATAACAGAATTTATTCTTATCTTATATTAACACAATTTTAGAAATTTGTTTGCGTGTGGTAGATTTAGGAAAACGTATAAGACACTATCAGAGAGACATCTAGTAAGTTTCCTAAAATATTGTGTCAATAGACCTGTATGCCTCTGTGCATTAAGATCTTTTGTTTCACCAATTGCACCTACTCAATATAAATGAGTCGATAACATAACTAGTCATTCCTAAAACATCCAAGAGATCTCCAGCACAAATTTGGTCAATCAATACTTGAACTGATACTCTGTTGGAGGAGTGCCAGATACAGACCTAACCTTGGAACACTTAGGAAGAAAACACCACAATCATTACAGATGCAATAATCATGGAAAACATAACAATATGTGTTCCATAAATTTATATGGTCATTATAACTTAACATAGAGTGTGTATTAGGTAGTTCCAAATCTACTCCATTATTCTTAAGAATACCCGATTTGCTAAGCAAATACACTTGTGATATTGCTTCTATTGATTCTGCATTTTCGTTTAATTTATAGTAGACTGTGTAATTTTGATTATTGTTGTTATTATTATATTTTATACTATAGTTTAAGTGAAACTAGTTTAATAGTTAAAAACTCAGTAGCATAGTGTTTTGGCATGGTAGATTAGAATACTACCCTCACAAAAAAAGATCCATACAAACATTTTAAGAATGTATACTCTCACATAATTAGCACTAATTACTCAGCAATTTAACGAGATGTTAACAAAAAAATACTTTCATCCCACAAAGAAACATATTTAGAAAACAGGGAAATGCTATTTCTATATGTTATACATTGTACTCATTGGGTGGTATTAAAATTACGTAATGTTTACTAAAGATTACTATAATATTTTTTCTAGGAGATAAAAATTTAACGAATGGCACGATAAATATATCGATTACTAAAAACTACTGTTACTACCTATTTGTTTATTTTTTTTTTGCAAATTACTTAGCATATATTTTTAGCACTTAAGAACCATCAGCCATGAATTGTAACATGGATTAGCTTGTTTTGACTAGCTAACTTAACCGAGCTACCCAGTTAACTTATATAAGATTAAATGACAATAAAAATACATTCAATACACTTTACTTAGTACTTGGCACAAACATACACCACTGTATGTTTTGAAATATTTATAAATAATGTACCAAAAACAAAAATGAACAAACAAACAATGGAAGCAACTGGAGCATGAATGTTTGCTGCTTATTTCCGTTGACACATCAGAAACTTTATTTTCTCTACACCCACACATTCAGTCGGTTACATTCCTTTTTAAACTTAAAAACCATAAAAATGTTTATTTTGCAATGTTACTTCATGCTTTAGTTATTAGCATTGTAAATTTACACAAATTCGGTCACTTCATTTATTAGATATATTCTTTACTCAAGAAAGGGCGTTGTTACTAAATGCGGGAATATTAGCTAAAACCTCTGATCTAAATGAAGGAAATGGGTCATTTTTCAAAGCCTTCAACGTACTTTTAAAGCCATTTCTACCTATTTCCTATCGAAACCAAAAAAATGATTTCTGTACACCTTTTCATGTAACGCGTTGTTTTGCTGCTGACATTTCAATAAAGATATCTATTTGTGTATTAAGAGCGCAAAGTACGTCATTGCGAAGTGTGGCCATACATATAGAGTGCGGCAATGACTGATTGTGCTCGTAATACACACACGATTTTTCCCAACACCGTAATTAACTTATCATGGCACAAAATTAACTTTTTAGTTGTAGCCTATATAAAATGTAATTTACGTTATATTTGCTTTTTTAAGTTATGCATTTGCGTTGTTAATGTACTTGATCCGTGGCTGTGATTTGTATAGAAGCAGTGAAATCAGCTGATTAGCGAGCGGGAATGATCCATTCCCGGTCTAGAGCGTAAATGAGCTATTTTGTGGGCTGTTTTCAGCTTTGGCAACGTGTTCATTTCCTTGCATCTTAGAAAAACATTTTGTTAAATCCACCGTTTACAGTAATACTCCGAGAAAGTTGATTATACGTAGTCAATAAACTATCAAGGACTAGAATAACAATATAATGACGTACACAGAGATAGGAGGGGGTTGATTATTGAAGCCACCTCATCAACCCTTCATACCGCAGAGGTGACGTCACGCCTGATATTGGGAAACTGTAGGTTTATTATGTTCTACAATCGCAGATATACACAACAACACCTACATCACAATATCTAACAATGTGTATTATTGTTAAAAATGTTTCAAACAATGTCAAAACTGAAGGGATTTTCTCTATGAGCAGATAAGACAGAAGTCCGGAAAAATTATTGATATAAAAATAACATGGGGTAACGACAAAACAAACTTTCTACCAAGATATTTTTTAAACTAAATTTCTTTTTTAAACCGTCCAAAGCACAGGTTTGTTCCAAACAGGTTTTTTGTTCATTCTGATAAACGTGTATTCAATCTTTTCACAAAGCTTGCCCACTTATTTAACGGGGTAACTAAGCGAACAAAAGATTTTCACAGTAAGATAAGTATTCTTGTATAATATATGATTAAAATGTTATTTTGGCGTAACAAACGTAAAATTTATTTAAAATCAAATCAAATCAAAATCTGTTTTATTTTAAAAATTGTTAAATTACGTATAAAATACTAAAAATATAGTTTCACATACTTCGTACAAGGCCTGTGCACGGGACGAGATCTATTACATATCTATCTATCTATATATTAATAGGCAAGCATGTTTCTTTAAAACCTTTTTTCTCAGCTCGTGTGTATCGTAGGGAAAATCTACGCATACCGTTAGAAAGCTATTTTCCTGTAGGTGTGCAGAATCCCTTTATAAATTAAAATAGGCTCAAAAATAAACACAAAAAATGAATTTGAAATTTTAAAAAATTAACATGGGTCTTATGGGTTGCTATGGTGATGACGAAATAACAACACAATATAAACAGAAAATCAAAGCAAATGGAAGACATTCCAATCACATGTTTTATTTACAGTGTGGGGTGAAAATAGAGAAGTTTGTACAAAACATACTTTTGGTCGATTTTTCGACCACGGGGCGAGCTCTCGTTGAAATTAATACAAAAATTAAAACTAAATTGATCAAAATATTATTTACAACTAAGCAATGAGACAGCTACAGAAACAGTTAAAGCTAAGTAACAAGTAGTCGAGTGAATGGAGTTGCAGTTACTGATGTCTGTACGCTAAATATTGTTTGGTGTACTTGTGTATCAATTATTGTTAGGTATTGTATACTGACCTGATGTGTGTCTCAGACTGATCGAGCCCAATCTCCGACAGCCAACTGCTTACCGCACGTTTGTGAACTGGGAGATACCTGTAGATCTCTAATCTCTGATGCTATATTCGTATACAAAATTCTCAATATAAAAAGAATTGGTAAGGTTTGCAGATTTGAAAACTCTGGTTACCTGCATACCTACATTTACTGCTCCTCTGGTGGGACATTTATGCGTGATTGGTGTCACTATCAAATCTTTATTGGAGTAGGTATATATATATAAGTAAATTGTTTATAAAAAGTTGACGCACCGAAAGTAATTGAGTGTTTTTGAATAATAAATTTGTAGACAAATGTCTGTTGAATTGAAAAGCTATTTTAATAATACGTTTTTTTACTATTTTTCTTGTAAGGTAAATATTGTTTGTTGCTATCAATGAATATTGGAGATGTCAAGTCACTGAATCAACAACTTCCAATTACTGTAGCCTTTGAGTAGCAATTGTTAAGGATGCTATAGTTTTTTTTCTCCAAATTGTGCGTAACCGTGTATTAATTATAAATTAATTGTGTAAAGATTTTAAGACCAAACAAAAAAGGCACTAACAAAACATTGAAACAGAAATATTCATATATTTTTTCTAATGCATATTTTAGCTAGTTAAGGAATTACAAATGCAATAAACATTAAAGAATAGATCGAAGACAATTCCAGTAAAATACAAATCCAATAACATTGACAGTCTCAAGTGTGCATTTATCTTGAGCAGAGAATTGTTTGGGATTCCTACAGCCTTACTGAACTCAACTCTTACTTTCCTTGGAAGTTTCATACGTAAACATTACTTCCAAAAGAAAAAAAGTACATAGTTAAATTTGTACACTGTGCATTAGAATTATCTTATTTTTCTATTACTATTAAAAATTATGTTACGTCTAATAGTGTTGACTTTCAGGACAGTGGCGTCCTTTATATTTTTTGTGGTCCCTACGGTTTTCTCTTCCAATATTAGGGATTAAAACCAATCAACTGACGATTATATTGTTTTCGTACATATACAGCATCATAACAATTATGGCTATGAGAAATTACTATTACCACGTTTATTTACTCCGTGTAAAATTACTCTCATTCCAAACAGATGTTCTATGGCTTTGTAGGGTCGAAGTTGGGTTTGTAACGACATTTTCCCATTGGGAAGTAGTTATTGACTAGATTATTTTGTCTTAACAATAATTATAATAATAATAATAATAATAAATGTAATTTTTCATTAGTTTTATATGTCAGTCATTATTGTCTATCAGCTTGTTTTCATAACACTCATGAATCGATTACATTTAATTTAAGCAATTAATGCATGTAAAATATACACCCTTCTTTGGCAATATACAAGTACTTAAAAGAGAAATTTGCTGTTCATTTCTCGGTATGTTTCCTTTGTATGAACATTATGCTATTCACGTCAAATTTTGCATCTGAAAACGTTGTAGCTATTAAGTAATATTATTATTACAGTTCAATGATTAACTAGCAATACAAAACACCACTTACAGTTTCCCTACAAATGACAATATAGAACTGGGATGTATGTTTTAATGCAATCAACCAACTAACATGAGTGAAAGGCTTTTCAGCTGATCGAAAAACACCGATGAAAGGTCAACGGTTACAGAATTTAGTTATAACCGAACATGAACATTATCATTCTCCCTTTACAACAAGTTCTGAATAACGAGTATACTATGTAAATGTTGTACTTTATGTTATATTGTGCCCCTAAGTGGGCTTATTCCATGACGGTGAATGACATTAGAATGCAAGGAAATATAATTGTCTAACAAAAGATAAAAATATTTTAGTCTTAAAAACCCATTCAGTTTTCATATCCTACAAGTAAAAACTTATTTTACATCTTAACTAGAACCTATGAAAAACCTATTAGGAACATCATTAGTAACTAAATGAACCAAACCTCAAACTAAAACCACCAACTCGAACCAAAACTCATTAACTAAATCTAGAAAGATCAGTCCTATGGTGGATGATATTTTATTTGAATAATATTAATATTTCAATTGCAGTAAAAAGCTTCAGTTATTTCGAAATATTTAGTAAATCCTCTTTTTTCCTTCAATAAAATCTCATATAAAGGATATAAAACGTCGAAGTGTAAGATTTTGGTGTACTAAGGTCTAGTTAAGATATTTATATTCATACAACATTAAAATTTAGATTTGTTGTCCAAAACTATATTTTAAGCGTGTGTTCTAGATTATGGAAGGTGTGAATATTTTTCAATTTATACCTGCATTTTTGAGTAGCTAACCACTTCCACCAAACAATATTTATTGTCCTTTAGTATTCCTTAATTATTTCCAGAATTTCAGAATAAAATGTAATTCTCTACCAAACAGTTGAACAAAATTTACCATAAGGCGGTTCCCATGAGAACGTAAAAATGTTCTCAGCATGTGGTATATTACTCCAGATGTGATGTGGAAGATATGAATTTTTTGCTAAACGAAAGTTTTTCTTAAGTTATAATACAGGAATTTATTGGTTAACTGTTGCAACTAAAAAATCCTTACTATCTCAAACGATCACAGTAATCTCATCACAAATTAATAGAGTGTTTTGATATTAGCAAATGTTATGAGACTCTTGTGAATGAATTGTAATAAATAAACATCAGTATTGGCATCAATTAATATACAACGACCTGTCCCCATGGATGTATGCCAGTCTATGCATAATGAATAGGTATATTGATGTACTATACATCCACTATAGTACGTACGTGTACTATGTATTGATTAACCTTTTAAATAAATAGAACAATTTTTTGAATTGTTATGAGGTGTATATTGTAATAGCTTAAGGGGGATCTTACAAATATTATAAATCCGAAAGTTTGTGAGTTTGTGTGTTTGTGTGTGTGTGTGTGTGTTGCTCAATCACGCATAAACTACTGGACAGATTGGGCTGAAATTTGGCACGATGATAACTCACATTCCCGATTAACATTTAGGCATATTCTTATCTCAAAAATACTTTCGGACTCCACCCCGGTGGCTCTGTAGTTCCCCAGGTTAACCTTATGAGTACTTACATTTAAATGGAATTAAAGAATCTTAACAGCTGGTTCAACTAAACAATTTGATTCATTTGAAAGATGCCGTAGATGCAAGTATGAACACGTTTGAATTGAAAACAACCTACTCCTTGATATACTGATGGATGGAAGTAACTATTTTGTTGGATATTATTTTATTTCAAAACTAGACAGTAACTTAGTCTTCAGTGTTGTGTAGCAAGGACAAAAACAATTAAGTTCAACAAAACAATTCCGGTTGATTTTAGTATACTGGATTTTTTTTTATTCAACTGCTGAAAATCTAATTTTCGTCCTACATATAACAAAATATATAACTGTAATATGAATACTATATTATGTATGTATGCTATTAATGGCATTTGTTTTAGACTCATCAGTGATATGAACGTATATCGTACGATTTCTTTGAGCATTTTATGGTTGACATGTAAATGTAATACAGGGTATCCCAGACCACCCGGCCGACTTCTATAGCTCCAATATGAAAGCAAATAGAAACCTAATTGCAACTGGAATCACCTATTTCGACCCCAAGGAATTCAGCTAAATTATTTTCAAACCCAAAAAAGTACCCCAAAGAGCTGATTTTAGGGGGTGGGATGGTTTTTGGGGGGTGGTTTTCAAATGTTAAGGGGGGTCGTGTTATACCTAATTTAAAAGGTCTTAGAGTCCTTTAGTATTTTAGTGGAACAATTTTTAAATCATTTTCATCCCTATTCATCCATTTTTATCCCAATATCTACGTTCAAAAACGTACTGCAATAACAAACTCTTTTTCAAGCTAACTACAAAGCTCAAGAGGTAGTTTGTAACTAATTGTCTTACAAGTAATTATCACTCTTATGCCATGTGATACGTGCCACCAATTATACATGCTCTGTTTTATTAGTACTTACATTTTATCAGACATGTTTGTTGATTAGGCAACGGCTTGTTTTAATTAATTTGATTTTATGTACAGACAATGGGGTGTTTTGATTTATTAGATTTAGACTACCTTATATGCACAAGATAGTTTATTTAAGAATAAAAAGTTTTGTATAGGAAACTCAATTGATCCTTTGCATTACATAGTCTTAATAGTCATAAAGAGTTAAATCATTAAATGTTTTGGGGTTGCCAAAAGACTCAAATAGTATTCAAACAAAAGCTGTGCACAGTCTTGCAGAACACTCTAACCACCCTCATTTTGTGGTTTTAAGCTTGATGGTTTACTCTGTCAATTGAAGTCAGGCTTGGATTGTGTGAATGGAAGTTATCTTCCGAAAGACCTTTTCTGTACGCACACTGCTATTTTATTTACGTTTCTAAACGTATTATAAATGTTGTTTTAATATAACATGAGTTTTTAAATTTCTTCCTCATAATACAAGATTAAATAGATACTTAACTATATTTTGTAACCAAAATAAATAAATCACTGTTGAATTGATGTTTTTTGCATATACGGTTAGAAAGATAATTTCATATTATTCAATTATGTAAATTCGGCAAAATAGTTTAAAAGATCCCAGCGAAAACATATTTCATTTCATCAGATGATTTTATGTTCCCAGACGTTGGCCCTTCTCCAGCTGAGTCAGAAGTTTTTTGTGGCTTCGAAGTTTTCCTGGTCCATATACTGCAACTTTGCCGCACCAGCCTTAGCTTGAAAAGAGCATTCTGCAAAGAAAAACTTTTACATATAAAGTTATTGCTATAAACTTATGACTAAAACAAAACCTAGAATTAAAAACAAACACCAGTTTCTTTTTCAGATTCTGCAAATAAATTATGATTTCACATTGATTGATTTAATTTTCAGTAATGGAATATAGCTGTCCAAATTTTGCACTAGGTTGGAAAAACAACATAGCAGTACTGAAAATGAGCAATAACAAAGGCAATTTGTTGTTGTTTTTATCCTTCTTTTCCCACTATGTTGTCTAAGATATGTCACAGTTTTATATTTTATCTAATTGTGTTACCTAGAGAAAATGTAAAATTAGTTTTGAATGCGGCCAATTCAATCAAACCTGCATGGTGAAAAACATTACAAAGTTAAGTATTTGTTACAAAAGGAAGTAATTTATAGTTTAATAAATAATACATAATCTTCTAGAAACATGAATAATGACCGTGTATACTGATGATTATTGAACCTTTAAGGTCAGAATTGGATTATGTTTTTCATACTTGTATTATAGTATTAAATTGAGGCTGTTTAAAGTAATATAGCTTCAAAAATGTGTAACATAATTCAAATCCAATTCTACTGTTTTACTGATTGATTCATCTACATATACTGTATTATTTATTAGGTCGAGGGAAAATTGTTCACCCGTGAAATAAAATATATGAAACCAGAATGTAATTGACACCATTTCTTAATTAGTTTTATGACTATGGATTTAAATCTCGTCCATCTGGTTTGCTGCATTGCGTTTAACTAATTAGACTGAACTCAACACAACAACAGAAACAGATTGCTTTTGCTACATGTAATGCTGTATATAGCTATGTTTTGATCGGTAGAATAAACCTTGTTGATTTATTTGACTCTAAAAGTCTTACATTTATGTACATAATTAAATTTCAAAACAAGATTACGTGTAAAAATAAATTGATTTAAATCAACAGCTCAAAACACGAACCCATAAGCTACGCGCGCACTACGGCGGCACGGCACGGACGGCATTTTTAAGAGGGGGTGCGCGCACTAGGGCGGCACGGCACGGACGGACGGGACGGGACATCCGCACATCCGCAATTTAGGACAGTTGACAGTCTGCGAGCTAAAAATTATGAGTAAAGATGGATGTAGATTAAGTGGTGATAGTAGGTTTAATTTTGGCAGAGGAAGAGGAGAGACAAGAATGTGCAAGCAAAGATTTTAGATACACCACATAAACAGAAAAAGACTAAGTTTTGGAGAGTTCCACACCTTGTTTCCTGGTCTTGTAGAAGGGTTATGTGTAAAACTTACCTGATTGTTTCATAATAGATCATATTTCTGCCCATATATCGTCACGCCGGACGTTAACAAAATATTCCAGATGTCGCATGTTGTACAGTTTTGGGGTTTTCTCAACGAGAAAAATCAACTTACTAACATCTATGTTTACAACACACGAAAACACTGCTAGACAGAGATCAGTTGAGAATGGCGGATGTCCCGTGCCACCCGCTCGGTCGGTGTGCAGTGCTCCCGGTCGGTACGGGCGGTACGGGCGTCACGGCAGCTCGGAAATGTCCTGGAGTTCTGTCTCCCGGACTTTTTAACAAACGGCGGAAGCTGCCGAACGTCCGTTGCCGGCCGTACCGCCGTAGTGGGCGCACTCATATGACATTCAATGTTATTAACTTTTAAAAATTGCCGTGCCGCCCGCCCGTCCGTGCCGTGCCGCCGTAGTGCGCGCGCAGCTATAAACCGAATCATCCAAAAATAAAATTTATAACTCCCACTGTTTTCGTCGTTTCTTTCCGGATTTTATGAGATGAATTAGATTACAGTTAGATTTAAAACTGTAGATCTGCTAATCTACATCTATGACATAAAATACTGTGCACGAAACGAAGAACTTTTGGTAGGCCTAAACATAATTGGATTAAATCATAAAAACACTCACAAGACCACATCAAGCTTATTTACTTGTATTACAACTGATTAAATAAAAAAAGGTTGGTTGAAAAGGGTATTAGGAGTACATTTTAAGTAACAAATCCATCTACAAATCTCACTTATCCTCTACTGTTCAAATGTAGAATTATTAACTATTCTCATAGACTAATAACGAAAATAAACTATAAGTTATTTGAGTAGGTTTGGGTTAATTTTAAACTGTTTACAGTTTAAGCCTTAAAAGATGTGACTTTTGGGATTAATTTCGATTTCAGACTTTGCTCTGCACTAGTTAATGTATTCATATTGATGTTTATGATTCCTGTAGTACTAACCTTTACTAAATTACAGTACTTCAAGTTACACCTTAGGGTTTACAACTCCATTGAGTTTTAATATACCGAAATAATTAATTTAACAGTTCATTTACGTATCCATACGTTGCTAAAGCAATGCAGAGGCAATTAAAGCCAAGGTAAACCGTATACTTCCGCTTAAAGGTAATTAATCGCTTGTGAAGTCTTATTTTATCGAAAAGCTGATCCTGGCTTTCATTAACTCTACAAACCACTTAACGAATCCACAAATAAATCCAAAGCTAATTAACATTGAAAACACTGGTTCACTCTTTTTAAATGATAGTTTTAAAATATGCTCATTCAAAAAAATACGTACAAAATTAGTGGTGTTTTAAACATGTCGTATTGTTTAAACACAGAAAATTTTAAACTGGAGGGAAATGGAACACGTTTCAAGATAACGATTGAGATACCTGTAAGGGCGGATTATTGGCGATTGACGTAATCTGACTGAACCTCCCTATGTAGATCAATAATAATGTAATATGAAATATAAAATAAAACAATTATTAAATAATTGTTAAGTAGGCTACGAGTTAAACTATGTTGACAACCAAAACAATTAAACCATTAATTAAAGGTTCCAAAACAATTAAAGGTTTTCATACCTATCAATATTTAGAATTAAATTATACTCTGAGATATTAAATGACAGTAAAACCAGTGAAAATGTCTCATTTTCATCTAGTTAAATATCATCCGTCTTCATGATAATATTTTAAATCTTCAACGATTTTGTATCATCAACAAACTGTAACTATTTAATTTACAAATATTATAACGTATTTCAAATAGAAAATTACAAATACTTTTAACAAACTAGGCATATTTTTAGTATAACATGAAAAAAGAAATCGACCAGATTGTTAAATTCAAACTAATTCAAGTTTAAATCTGCTCCAGGCCAAGCACTCAATTTAACCGGAAGGCGAGGCAATATAAACGAGATAAGCCCTTCTTAAGTTACCGTCTTATCCAAACCGGATTGACCTACAAAGTCAAGGGTAAGACTTTTATTTCCTTCTGTGCTTGGCCATGTTTAAGCATAAACGGTCAAGTTTTAAATTTAGCTCTTGGGTCGATATATTGATGCAATGTGTATACAGTTAGTAGGTTATATAGTGTAGGCTCGTCATTACCACATGATTGCATTGATATGCTGCAATATGCAATCTGTTTACCACTGGAATTGCCTACACCTAATAGCACATCATAGGAGGGATGAACTTCATAACGTCACGTAAGGTAATCGATAAAAGGCCTACATTACACCATTATATATAAAATTCCGACTTACAATAATTACCATATAAACTACTTAATCTAAATTGTATATCTACTTTGATGAGTGTTTCTGCATTATCAGACATTTGTGATAGTGATGCATCTGTGAGGATTTAAAAAGATATCATAACAATAGAATACAACGCTTTTTACAAGAAAAGTTATTGACAACTACAGTTTAGCTATTTTTCTTAAACCTATTGAATGTATTGGTAAAAATTTAAATACTATTAAATATATTTAAATTAAAAGAGGCAAAACAATACACCACAATTAGGAAAAAACGGGTAAGATTAAATAATTCCTATCTATTAACTTTGACTTTTGTTATAATTATAATTACCGTTACATTAGATGCAAATTACACCCTCTTGATATTTATTTATTTATTGTAACAGTACAAAATTAATAGAGCCCGTTAAAATGTACTACTCAGGTAAGAATTTTACTTGGTTTTGAAGAAACGCGTATTTTTCTAAGATTAAGCGATTAAAATTGTGCTCAAAGAAAACTGAGTTCTACTGTACCTACAATTTCAATAGAACATTTTAGGCAATATCTTTAAAATACTTACGTATGTGATTTGTATTATATTTTATTATTTAGCTTTTAACGCAGTATCCATTACTTTGTATATATAATTAAATTGGCAGATGATATTAACTTATTCTATGTAAGCTTATTGATCTTACTTTGTGTTAAGTGTGGCTTCCACCAATACAAAGCCATTAACATTACTTTCCAGAGTCAGTAAATACTGTAACGACAGCGGCCCTCGTGTGTGGGTTTGTTAAAAGGTTTGCGGAGTTAATGGAAGCTTCGCTCAGTTGTTGATAAAATGAAGTTTTACAGCTAGTCAATGGACTTTACATTGCGTAAAGTTTGTGTTAATTTATACAACCTCTAAACAGCAATGTACGTGCTATTGTATTGACGGGAAGTAAACTACGTGCATCAAATAACGCGTTTAACATATATTGTTCATTTATAGTGTTTCACTACAAAACGGAAAATATAAGGTGGGAAAACGATGGATATTCCAATCATAAACAGGGCCAATATAAATTACAACAATTATTCATGATGGTGTTATTTTTAAACCGAGCAATATTTTGTCCTACTTTGATGAAATTTTCATAATTATGTAGAGCTGGATAAAATTGATAGATTTTTCAAACCAGCAAAATTACCAAAATTGCATTTTTTTCATTTATTTCAACGGTAAACACCATTTATACAATAATAATAAATACATTATGATACAGGCAATAAATCAGTCTTATGAGTAACAATAATAACAAGCAGAATAGGACTAGAAATTGATAACAAAAAGGATATAACAAACAAGAAATCACAATGTGTAACAGGTGATTCACTTAAATTATATGGAGATTAAGAATAGAGAAGCAGTGTAAAACAGAGATGATAAAAATGGGAAATAACAACCAACAATAAATAGAAAACAACAACAATAATGAATAACAGTGAATAAAAATATGAAACATCAATAACCAGTCTAAACAGATAATAAACAGTAAGAAATGTAAAGTAACAATAGCAGAAACAGGACACTTGTTTAATCTTGCACTTTTTGTGGCCCATTAGTGGCACCACCAAGGTAAATTCATTTTCACATAATCTGGCTCAGCACAGAGCCAGATTTAAACCATCGTATGGAATCTTAAAAGCAAAATTATATATTGGAGCGTTGTTGTACAGTTGAAGGCTACATAGAAAATTATAATGAAACGCGATTTTGTAACGGGGTGTTGTAGGACGTTTGATCTCTTTGGTTTGATGATTCTTGACGTCCCATTGTTTTTATAATGTAAAAAACACAGTTTGTCAAATACACAAGCTATTACAGAAGTACAGTTCATTTTATTGTGTCACATCCTTATATATAATACGTGAAGGCGATTTCTAGAAAACACTACTCCTCCGTTAATAATGGACGGATTTTTACAAACGACGTGTCAAAAT
The DNA here is from genome assembly GCF_028750875.1 of Macrosteles quadrilineatus. Lineage (NCBI taxonomy): Eukaryota > Metazoa > Arthropoda > Insecta > Hemiptera > Cicadellidae > Macrosteles > Macrosteles quadrilineatus. The sequence goes on along the minus strand of NW_026542598.1, from coordinate 77,307,510 downwards.
AAAGTATTTTTTGTGTAGACGCCCCCTTTCACCAATTCATGTAGTAAAAATCCTCGGGCTTTGCCCCACAGGCCATCAAAGTTGGAGTTTCTCCCATAAGATTAACATGGGGAATCTAAATATTTGATTGGAAACTTTGTCCCCACTAATTTGAGAGAACGGTTGAGCGTAGAAACTTGGTAGAGGTGTCCAAAGAAAGGTCTTGGTCTGTAGATGAGTTATCAAATGAAAAACTAAGCAAAATCCCTTAGGACTCTGCCCCAGAAGCCTTAAAAGATCCCTCCACAGAGTTGTTTACATTTTGGCCATGAGAAAAATACTTTTTAATGAAACAGCTGTTCATTTTTAAATTTATTTATTTTATTTATTTATTTCAACGGACATCTCCATTTTACAGCATACAAAACAAAACAATAAACTCAGGATGACTTAAATTGATAATAACAATTTTTGTGCTTAATATTAGAAATAAAATGAACAATATATAATGATCTAATAACAAACAACAGTAACAATGCCAAACCTAGCCAAACAAAACAAAAACTGACAAAATAACAAAAGGTATACAAATAAATAATAATTTCAAACAACAACAATAAATAAAAGATATGAAACAATAACAACAAACCTACCATCAACAAAACCAAATGATAAGATAAATATATAGATTGACTAATAGAAATGTTTAAGTGAAATTTTTAACAGACAAGAGTAACAGTTTGAACAACAAAAAACAAAACAAAAATAAAAAATAAAAAAAAAATAAAAAAATAAATAAAAATAAATTGTATTTCAAACAACACCAAATAAGTATTTGCAATGTTATTTTCTGATTTTAAAATTGATTTTCTTCTTTATCATGCCATGTTTTGCAATATAACGTTCCATTACGAAATCAGTGGGAAAATCCTTTTATCACAGCAATTCTTAAATTATTTCTTATTGAACTATCTTATATCTATTGTACGGGTTAGTGTGTGCCTTTTTCGCCACTTTTGCCTACATTTTATCATATTATTCTACAAAATATCAAATATTTATGTAGAAATATCTGCTCTTATTATGTCTAATAAAATCCAAACTTAGAAACATTGCCTAAAATGGTACCTATCTTGACAAATTATTTGCACCTGCCTATATTACGGACTTTGGCGCACCGAATTTGTAACATTATTGAAAATAACACGACATTTTGGCTGTAAAATATGGTACAAAGAGAAAATAGAATTTAAGCAGCTACTGTCATGACAGAAAGGTCATATTCCTTTTAAACTAGATCACATAATCCTTTGACTGGGACGGGTGGCGTCGTCCTGTAATCCAGCTACTAGGAGGTCACGAATTGTGGATATTTATAGGAATGCACTGTGGATGCGATACTCCCTGGTGTGGATTAACGTCCGCACGATTGAGTACTACGACTACCCGCAGTGCTATCCTGATAATTATACCAATTCATAAATACCAATGCAAAAAAACATTTGGTTCCAATTCAACTATAAACTGTAGGTCCCTTGGTTGCCATTCGCTGTATGGGCTATTAGTTAACAGCTGTATCCAAGGAATGTCGGCCTTAGTCACTAACAAGACTTCAAGATCGTGCCACTCATCCTACACTCATCTCCATTCATACTTGGCTTACCTACTATGAATGGTCGCCATAAAAAACATATTAAAGGATTAAAGTATTTATCATATACGTTGATTAACAATATGTAAACGTCAATATATACGTAACAGCCATTTTACAGTATTTTTGATTTTTGGAAATGTTCCATTGCTATGTCATTTGCATTATTTATAGCCAATGAAGCCGCCAAGATCATATGAACTAGGAGGCCCCTAACAGTTCAAGAATAAAAGCCAACTTTACTTCATGTATTCCACTACACCTAACATTCCGTAGAGAGATTATATTGACAACTTTATGTTATTGATAAGGCCGAGACAACTAACTGACATCCCCCATGTCAAGGAATTCCAGCTTTATCAGTAACCCCATAGTCAATTTCTCAAAACTATGCTAGAGGGTTCATTCATTGGCACAGAAGTACGATATGAACTGACGCGACGTGACGAAGGAAAATCAAAGTTACACTGTAACGGATATAACTCCCTTTGAAGTTAGAACGTGTCTTCTCAACAAACATATATTTTTTCTCAAACACTGATGAAGTCGCGGAAGTGTTTAACTACAAGATCCACCAATACGATTTAAATACTATTTAAAGGTTCTACCAAAGGAAGAGATACCATATAACATTCTAATAATAACTCCGATGACGTACAGGATAGGAAATATTTTAATCATTGAATGAACAACCAAATTTGGCAACTAACGCAATATTGTTATTTTTTTACACTTATTACTCTTTGAACAATGTTAAATGCTCAAAATATGTATATTTCACCCAATTCATCGCAGTTAGATGAATTAACGTAAGCCTTGAAAGTATCCGTCGATTTCGACGGGTTTCCCCTAGTTTGTTATAATATTCTATGTATGTAATAGTAGTTGCATATGGTGTTTTGAATCGTGAAGACCACTCATACTTCATATTTTTGAACATGTAAGCGATTTTCGTATTCTGTTGACCGTGTACCTAAATGTGCAAGTTTATCTGGTTCTTCCAACAATGTTATGATGTGATATGTTTCCATGTTTATTAATTTGATGGCTGATCTTTCCGTCAAACGTAACACATTGTCAATCCAACTCAATCAATTTGCTATTACTTTAATCTAAATTCGATGTTTTTATGAATTATACCTGTCAATCAGGCGCTGATGGTTGAAATCTGTAACGTCATGTTTTGTCAAGCGAGGTGACGTCACAACAGTTACGCTGCGTCAAACACAAGTACATTAATATTTATCATGTCCCACAACCATGCATCAATGTAACGCTTGTGGCCGAGCTCTGCGAGGTGACGTCACAACAGTTACGCTGTGTCAAACACAAGTACATTAATATTTATCATGTCCCACAACCATGCATCAATGTAACGCTTGTGGCCGAGCTCTCTAAATCACACGGCTTAACTGGATTGTGACCTCCTGGCTGTTTAGAATTTAATCTACTTCATTTTAATGAAAAATAAACTTTGTAGGACACTCTACAAAGTAAAACATACTGCCTGGTAAACAAATTGGTAATTGTTTTGTTTCCTTCTCAGGAAAATTGCAAAATTATGCATGCAATTTCAACATAGTACTTGAAAGCAGAGCATACGTTTTTTATATCAAAAGAATAATAGCTTTTATGCTGATGCAAATTTTAAGTCGAACAGAAGAAAACAAACCTTTAAATTACTCTTTGATCTTAGGCTACTGTAAAATGATATTTCCATGCATTGTAAACACAATAAGAAAGAATACAACATAATCAAGTTTTTAAACTGATTTTGCAAAAATCCCGCTGAAATATTAGGAAAATAAAGTTTTATTAGTTAGTTTTCAGATTTATGGGTGAACAGGTTGTACATTTACAGGTTTATACATTTACATAGGAAATTTTGACTATCTTCATTCTGCTTTTTCGACATGGGAACAACATAACATCGGTTCAGCATTTTCTCATCAATAAATGAATGTTTAGATAAATGTTTAGACGATTTATAACTTCCACATTTAACTTATGTTTTTCCAATTCCTATATCGTTCAAAAACGCAAAGGCTAATTTGGCACCAACAAATATTTTTATTGTAGCAGTATTTATTTTAATGTGACACTTTACTAAAACAAAAGCAAAAATAGAAATTCGATATCTAAGTTTTGAGCCGAACGAAGCGCGTTGTGTAAACCTTGTAGAGGTTTCAATTTAACACATGGATTTTTACTCAATACAACCGTTTGTTTTCAAATAAAATACTCTTATCTTTGAGTCTGCTAATTTTATTTTATTCATTACTCCCAATTGATCAACACAATTCCAAGTTATTGCTTTGAATTAAGGCTTAAAAATTCTGATTGTAGTTTATAACCATTTTTTTTTTTTTTTTTTTTTTTTTTTTTTTATCAGGCGTTCTATTTACCAGGAAGCTTGCATAAGTTTCTTGTGGTAAGATATGCTCGACATATGAAGATTATCCATAAATCATTTGTGCAGTAGAAGCGATTGGATCTGAGTTCTTAAATCAAACAATAGCAAACTTTACAGAAGATAACACTTCTTATTAGATAACATCAGTAATACAGATTACATAATAAATTAGAGCAAATATTAATTGACTTGTTTTGATAATCATAACTTGAGACGAAATGATTGAATAACACAAAGCAATTTCCAATTACCGGTACATCATTACGATTTGAGTCATGGAAGGCTCTTCATTAAAAGGAAATAAGGGGGGAACGTGTTTGAATTGCTGTTGTTATTTAGTTTTAATCTTCCACGAAAAAGAGAACAGTTTTCATATTTACAACTAGGGCCTTTTTTAATACAAGGATTGTCCGTCTCAAGCTTTTGTCACAGCCAAGTGAGATAATTCAAATCTTAGACCAACGTAATCTCCTTACTTTATCCACTACCATTGAATGACCTCGAGATAAACTCAATATACATACTATTCCAGCCGGGTTCTAGCGCTATGGCAATAAGTTTTGTCTTGGTAATCCAAAAACACTGTAAAAAAAATGTTCCATTCCACCAAATAAGAATCGCATTATGTGATAAGTTTTGCGCAAGAATGAGGTCAATCTGTTGATTACTTTTGCTCGTTGACATATGCATATGTAGAAACAGGTTTGGAAGTAGAAAATATGTACATCAGGAATGGTATTGGTTTCGTCAGTTTTATCATAATTTTTTTTTAATGTTACAGTCGACATTCTTTGTTATAAAGAATGCGGTTTTTATTTTAAAATGATCCGGCTAGTTTTTAGGCCAGTAGAAAATTGTAAAAATCAGTACAAATAAGCGGTACAAAATAATATTTTGTAGATATACCAGGAATCAAACCCATCCCTCACATGTTGAAGTCCCGGATTCTAATCACTGGACTAAAAACACAACCAAATGAATAATTGACCAATAGCTATAATTTAGTGGACTTATAACCATGGTAAACGTATTGCATAACTTCTACTAAACTATTATCATCAGGGCAAGGCAATTATAAGCGTGAGAACCATTAAAAATTATAAAACAAATATCGTATTTAATTACAAACTGTTCTATAGAAGGAAATAATCGGGTGTGAAGCCCCATTCTATCACAAAGCCAGGCTTCCATTAACACTGCAAACCTTTTAACCCAAATCCACACACGAGGCTTCCGCTGTCATTACTGTATTTACTACCTTCGTTAACAGAGGGAAAATGACGTCACATCGGTTGTGAACACATGGACCAAAATCTATATCTATGGATCTAATGTCTATGCTTTGGTCTTCTTACTTTATCACCAACCGTTTGTTGGATTGCATCATTATTTTGATAGACCAATGACAAATGGGATCTGGGACTGGAGACCACCTTGCTTAAAATTGAACCAGCTACCTTCCGACATGAAGGCGAGCACTATAACCACTTGGTTACCCATACAAATAAACTCTGTGTTCATCTAAATTAAGGCGTATATAACATTCTTGTTGTATGAAATTTTATTTTGTAAATGGCTGTGACACTTTTACGAAAATTTTAGGTGACGGGAAGCGGAGCGAGTGCCGTTATATTCTTTAAACTCCAGTCATAACCTGTCAAAACCGTCAGGTAGGCCTGAGTGCCGTTTAACTCCCCAGAGAGTATGAATGATTCAGCGGTTATTATTGGAAGGGGTGTAGTGGGGAGGATGTAACAGAGACCGGGTACAGTTTCTTAACTGGTAAACCCTAATATCGATTCGACTAGTAAACCTTCACTCTATTTTTTCATAATCAGCAAGTTTGGTTAGGTTATGTTAGGTTATAATAGTGTCATTCTATCCCTCAAACAAGTATTGCTTATCCTGCCCCCCTAGTCGATCTTCCACCCCATATCCACCGCACCGTGGAACCGGTCACTGATACCTGGCTGGCACTCGCACCGCCAAGCCACAGGCTGTAAAATTATCCTCATCAAAGTGTTTAGGCAATGGCACTCGGCCCTACCTTCGGAGGTGACATTAGGTAATTTAAATGTCAATACGGAATTCCATTAAATTCTACTTGAAGCTATTATATATGCAATATTTGTAAAATGTATAATACGTGGAATGAAATATATGGGAAAATGAATTTCATATTGAGTCTAGAGTTCAATTTATCTTTATAATTTTAATTAGCTTATAATAGTATTCAGATTAAACTTAATTATTAATATTATTTTTTTATTAGTTTGATTGACTCACATAACTCCCTAATGTATATTCAACGTAACTAACCATTATAAGCAGCATGCCGTTTATAGAGATTGGAATCTCCTGTTCAACAATAAAATTAAATGATCAGACATTATACTGGTTTTCCTCGCATTGTCATATTCCATTCAATAGCTTGGATTAAACTTGTTTCGTCCTTTTCACATGTATTGATCAGGGTTCTTGACATTATCGTATATTTATCGTTTATAAATATACTCTTACTGCAAATGAATCAATGTGGATATCATGTTAGGACCATTGATGACACAGAGGATTTTAAAGCAATACTCATTAAAACTAGTTCAAAACTCTGACACTAATATGTGAATCCAAAAGTAGTATAGATTAGGAAAAGTACTTAACGTAGTTAAATATTCTAGTACCATAAAATATACTGAAATAAAACTTTGCCTTGTAAACAAACATGTTTTAAAATGCATCTGTAGTAATACAGCATTCATGTATCCAACCATTAAGCTTTTAATAAAGGTAGATGGATGCTAGAAATGTTAGGATGCTTCCGACACGACAGTACTTCTGTAACTTGTTTTTGTATTGGATTTAGCTGCCGAAGGTGAATATTTGAACGAATACGGGTTTCTAATAGCCCACAAATCAGTGTAAATGTTTCGCAAGAACTCTAAAACTTGATTATTGGACAGAAATATAATACGGTTAGTAATTTTGTTTATTATAAGATAGTTTTGGACATTTTAAAATATTAGCTAAGTTATATTATATTTATGAAAGAATATGTTAAAAGCTGTAATACCTAGTTTCACAGTTTTTATGGTTTTAGTTTAAGAACCGTAAGAGTTTACCGAAAGGGGGGACTGAGGAGAAAACTTCGGCAGTAAGTGGTTTCATCACGAACAGGAATTTGGCTTGGTTTTACCGTGAAAACTTTCTCTCTTAAACGTAAACAAACACAAAATAAGTAATTGAACTGTGGGGAGCAGCAGAAGTGGCTCTCTTTTACCCAAGGTTGTAAAAAAACTCCTTTTCTCTTTTCTAATGTGATTTTGTAACCAAACTTGATGGACATTTTTTTGATATTAAAAATGTTCTTTAATCAAACAAGTAATTCCAATGGTAGCTCTACTTTAATATAATATACATACTCATCTTTTTAACTTTCAAATGTCAACTTCTTAGAAGGAAAAATATTTTTTTGCTTTCATTTATCAATTTCTGTTTGAACTAAGGGACGTCACCATGCATATATTTAAACAACATAGAACTTTACACTCCAAATATAGAATCAAGAATGCTGTACACTATAATTTTCATTTGTTTACCATTAATAGCTCACAATTAAATAATGAATTCTGATATGTTTTTACTCAAACAAGTGATTTCATCAGCCGATAAGCTATTGACTTGCAAAATCTAGTCCTTCCATTTAATCCGATTTAGCATTACAGTACTTTTTACTTTTACTTATACAATTTACTTTTCCTTCACCAATAAATCTTTGATGAACCAGATGATACTTTATGTGCTGCTTTTTACCTACGATTTTAACGAATGGCTAAACCTATCGACCAAGAACCATTTCTATCTCTTTGCGTAGTCTCCACCCTGTAATGAAAAATCTGCTTCATCAATTCATGTTTTTCAACTATAAATGCTGCTTTTAATTTCACCACGAGACTTCTCCTGTTATTTTCAACGCTTACCATATACGATTAAAAAAACTGTTTTCAATCTCACCTTTTACTTCCACCTCGGTGTACCTCGTGCGACCTTTTCACTTAATTAGATTTGTTTATTCCTTTTGTCCTAAATTCAAAAACTTGTTCAGTAGGGTCCTGCAAGGAACATTTTTGATGAACATCACTTCAGGCTTTTCCTGGAAGGTCGTGGCATTATCACGTGGACAAAATCTATTGGCGATTAGCGAGATTTGAGCCCTGGACCTCGTGAACCGATGATCATGTTTAAAATCTAGACCTGCTTGCATCCTAAATAGAATATGTTCAATTTGATATCACTAAGAAAGGAAAACACCCATTGGTGATTGGAGGTATTTGAGCCTAGGACCTCGGTAATTGAAGCTCGTGCTCTAAATATAAACCTGTTTGCCCCTTTGTAGGATATGTTTAATTGGATATAACCAAAAAAACATCATCAACGTGGATAAAATCCATTGGTGATTGGCAGTATTTGAACCCAGGACTTGGGGAATTTAACATTATGCTCTACCACTAGACCTGCTAGCTTCCTAAACACGATATGTTTAATTGGATATCACCAAGAAAGCACATCATAGCAACCATTAATTTTAATCATTATACAGTAGTATTATGCAACTAAAACTTTGATTGCTATTTATTAAAATCGCTGGTTGCAACCTTACCTATTATTTCCGATACAGGGAGCCGACCTGTTACTTAACCATTCTGACGCAACAATACCTGTTACTTTCATTGAAGAGAACCTACCTGTTCGTTTCACTAGCCTCATCAGCAGGTGTCGTGATGACGTCATAGGAGTGGGTGTCAAAGCTTGTTAAAGCTTGCGTAACCGAACAAATGCATGACAGTGCGGGAACATGTTGTTTTTTACCGATGTCAAAAGGGCTTCTTTGAGCCCCTGTTAGACTCGTTAGGTAGAAATATCTTGTTAATGTACCTTTTCATAGGTCAACGACTCTCGTACTTCATCGTGAATCTTGACAACGATTAAAATAAACTTCACGACCTAAATAAAACTATGTATTTGCAATCTGTGTGGCGAAATAAAAGCTAACAACTTGATTGTAATTTAAACATAGAAAATATATTATGAATCAAAAGTTCAACTCAAGAAAGAAATTAAACAAACTATTATTAGTAAAAACAGTTGTAACAACTGACACATATTAAATATTTAAATTAAAATTTTAACTGACTCTATAATTTAGGTCTGTGTCTTTAGGAGATTCTTCATGGAAAAACTAATAGTTTTCAAGGAAGTTTCTCACTAATACCTTTCAGTCTGTGGACCTGTGTGCGACTTAGGGGTTTCACAAAAGATCGAGTTCCTTATTAGCTTATAGATACTTGAAGTCTGTTTCCCTGTGATTTCTAATACAAATACCTATATAAATCAAAGATGATGTGACAAGTGATAAATAATTTATCTCTATAAACATGTTTATTTTAAGTAAAGCATTTAATGGAGTTTTGAAAAGTTTTAAATATTCATTTAGGGAACTGCGGTTTAAAGCAAGACAAAGCCTTAAAATACAATTGAGACTTCCCAAAAGACGGCGCCTTCCAATAAAAACAGCGATAAAATACAGAAGCGTCCGAAGCGGCTCTGATTGTGACGTGAAATACAGCCTTCTTCCTTCCTCTACTTGCGATTTTGTATTTACTTAAAAATGTATGTCGTTACATTTCGTACCACCAGTATTTATGTTTATGTTTGTCAAAATATTATCAATAGTGTTGAGAAATGCTATAGACTATATTGTTAAGGTTTAGTTGATCAAACTCTTTAATTTGTGAGGTTCGTATTTAAATATACCCCTTAGCAGGACACTAAATTTTCAACTAACAAATTTGGTATTATTGTAGTTATATCAAGAAAAAATTACTTGTCTTCATTTGACAAAAAAAAACCCTAAACAACCAAACCCTGTATCAATATCATACTACAATCATTTGGCTGGATAAAACAAAAGGTGCTGTGTCCGCGTTTATAAAATCACCACCAGAGCAATAACCGTCGACAAAGAGCAGTACAGGGTCCAATAAAGGGGGTCGGTTTGACTTATGCAACACTACCGCAGCCGCAACGGGACGTGTGCTGGGTAGCGACCAGGTAGCATCGGAAAACCGTTCAAACGCGTTTCAACAAACGGGAGATCGGGACGGGGTGTCTAATTTCGACATGGCAAAACAGTAAAAATATAAAAAGCCACTTGTAGTGCACGCCAAGGTTGGGGGCGGCAATCAATAGACGGGGTGGGGGTGGGGGTGGGGGCTGTAACAGGTGTCGACGTGCACGGGTCGATAGCAGGGGGTGGCGCATGCGTCCTGGCGTACACCAGAGGGAGTGGTGCGTCAGTCTGTGCGCCGCCGATCAACAAGTTTCGACAAGTTGCAGTGGGCAACCCTAGTGCCGACTTGGCCCCTTCCTGTCTGCTTCTATTCTATTCTACCTCTACTCTTCGTTTCCGTGAGTGTTTCTTCAGTGTTAGTTCGACCCTTTCCGTATCTCGCGCTTCGACCCGAAACTCGCCGCAACAAAGTTTTAGTGAATCAAGTGTCTCCTCAAACGACCTTCCCAGCCGATCTTCAAGTGTTCGAAGTGCTTCGCCTCTACAGGTTGTTCCGTTTTGACCATGTCTACCTCCACCGGTCGTTGCTCACTATGAATTTTACAAACCCTACCGCAACACCTGTTGACTAATCGATACTGAAATCTCTTCGTTCTTCTCGCTTCTTCGCAATGATCTATTGAATTTACAAGTGCAACGAAGCAATACAGTGCCGAAAGTATACAAATGTTTCGTTCGCATTAAAGTTTTTGTTTTTTACGTGCCACTAACCGGGAAGGATGCCTCGTTGCTACATGGTGAAGAAAGCCTGCAATAAGTACCAGACTCCTGCTAGGGACAGTGTCTGGTCCCCCCCTCCCCCCGTGCCGACATCAAGTCACGAGGATAATCGTAAGTTCACTTTGGAATTACTATCAAATAACTTTTATCATTTTAGTTAACATTTTTTTCTAATTTAAAGCCCTGTGTTCGTGCTAAAGCATCAACGCTAAACGTTTAATTCATCCTCACTTTGACTAAAAGCTTCTTGTCTTCTTTGACAAAAATTGTGTTGCTTCATCAGTAGATGATTTATTGCTAAAGTGTGCATATACTATTGGAACTTTTCATCAAATTAAATAATATCAAAACTAATTAAGGTCCCAGAGATGATTTTTTTAACATATTTTTAACAGGAAAATAAATACTCAGCTTTATTATTTTTATGTTAAAGCTAGCCTATAAGAGTCTAAGTCTCATTCAAAGTTCTATTCATAAGAGTGTGGTCCTTTTAGTGAATTTCCCTATAGGGAAGTAGCTATTACCGTAGGTCTCATGGTAAGACTTAGGCCCGGGACCGATTTACTTTTTCATTTTAATGTCCCCAGATGCCAAAAACACCATTCGTTCAAATTTTTATATATGTATATATATATATATATATATATATATATAGGTATATATATAGATTTATATATATATGTGTCCGTGAACACGATAACTTGAGTAATTTTTATCCGATTTTGATGAAATTTGGTTTGAAGGTGTAAGGCGGGATAAACTTGAATGAGTTCGCGATCCAGCATGATCGGACCATGGGAACAGGGTTTTATGGGGGGTTTTATGGGGTAAAAATGGGGTTTTCTCACTTTTTACCCTCAAAACACAAAATTTCCCAATTTTTCTCTAAACCTTCTTAAAGAGCTTAAAAAAACAAACAATTCAGTATATCAAAGTGTTTTTGTACGGTTATTGGTTACGGAGAAAACTAAAAAAATGGTAAATTTAAAATTCCCATGTTATTCTTATGGAGAATATTGTAAAATGTTGTAGTTTGCTTGTTTATGGATATATTTTGATCAAAGTTGGCAAATTTATTTATTTTATAGTAAGCTATCAATATTTTACTAAAAACACACTACTTTATTGGTTTCCTTGTAGCAGCAAACCTAGGTACTCGTTAAACCTAATAATGTTATTTAAATAGATCAATTGAAAATCAATTCGGACAAATGGAAATTCGCTTAGACGGCAGGTTTGCTGCGGCGGGGGTATTTTGTCTATATGTCTATAAAATATACTGAATTGCAAGATATTTGAAATTATCAAAATCATATATCACAACATTAATTATGGAATTTTAGGTTCCATTTTGAAAACATAAGGAAAAATTAAATTGAAAGTGTCTCTTTTAAAACAACTTTGTACGATGTAAAAAAATTGGGAGCGCTATCCATAACCATTCACAAATTATAAAATATTCCATGTTGTAATTTATTTTTCTATTAGTATTTTCTTTACGATCCACATTCAAATTACTTTGAACACTGTTTGATTCTTTATTGGTCGATCAAGGTCTGAATCAAAAAGTCAAAGTAGATATTATTTTGTATCTAAAGCAATGATAAATAGCCTATTTAAATACCACCCACATGCAGTATCTAGAGTCTGACTTCATACATTATGGAGTCTGGACATTATTCAGAGCTCAGGTCTTTTCATATTTCCGCCGTTAACCTTCCATTTTCCTTCGCAAACTTCGACCTCCCATTTTTCAGTTCACTCTATATCAGATAATATATTGCACCATTACGTTCTAAGCTGAACAGTTTATTTATATAATTATCTTTATTATAATGCTCATTGAGATCCAGTGTTGTTAATTTTGATTTAATGTTTTTTTAAGGAATAAATAAAATCCCAAATTTTACAATATTAAATCACAGGGCATGAATTTTAGTTTATTTATGGACATATAAAGACATAATTAGAACATTCTCAAGTAAGACTATAGGATAATTAGTATATGATAAACTTTGCATTCATTGAATGAAAATAAAAATTTAGTATTATTACGATAACCAGACGATATCCGTTATTCTGTTAGTCTGTCTAAGACTATGAAAGAAGATATCAATAAATGTACGTTTGTGAATCCAGAATATAAAAATCATAAAAGGCTAGTTTCTATAAACAGTTACACATAATTAAAACAGGTTAAACTTGACAAACAGAATGACACAAAATTATTTTTTAGCTTTTTTTTAGCTGATAGTGATTACAGGTATGTTTATACATTCCATACTTTAATCTTTATAAACAAAAGAACTTAAACTAAGTAACGTGTAGTTTTTAGTTGCTTTTTTGATTTGGTTATGTTGGTCTACAAGATACTATTATCATATGTTACACCGTAAAAAAACTTAAATATTACCTGAAATGCCATGGTTTATCCATTATGAACGATAATAACAAGTATCAAAAAGTATAATGCTTGATCATTGGTTATTGTGTAATTTGTTTATTAACTCTAATGGTCCTCATATTCACATTGAAGTACATGAATAAAATAATAAGTAGGCCCACAGATAAAAAGACTAAATCAAGAAAAAACTGGCTGGTCTAATGTTAATGTTGACCTAAATTAATTAGTTCTCAATCCTAAAAACAACGTCTAAACTACACACATCCCAATGAAAACATTTGCTAAGAATACTTTTTAAATAATTTTGCACACGAAAATGGCCATATACATACAGCTGGATTGAAAATCGTCATTTTACATTCTACCAAAACATTAGTTTTCATGTCCTAAACATTAGTTTTCCTGTCCCAAACACATAGTTTACTTTCCAAAACAAATGAATGAAGATGACAGCTGACTTTTAAATCTATTGTAAAACCATAATGAAAACACTTGAAAAAGAATCCCTGAACTGTGGAAAAGTGTTTATTGGTTTATTAATTAAAACTAACAACCTTTGTGTGATAATTCTCATGTCTATGAAACGTTTCGTTCACTACTAGTCCCAAAGTTTAATTTTGAGGCTCAACATTTGTTTCCGCACTTGGTTGTAAAACAACATCTTGCCCCAAAATGTTTCGCTTTGAAGATAAATAGTGAAATATACTATTTTAACGATCCTTTAAAGTGTCTGTAGTGTAAAGTACCTTAGTGATTTGATTGCATGAAATATGCAGTGAAATTAATATGAATATTTCTGTTGACCTTTACAAAACCCCCGTAAAATTCCGAGAATGTTAGGGTAGTTCTATTGTGTGTTTAAGCTGACTATGTTATTCTGAGTCTTACATCCCTTAGGATTTAACATTCCTCAAGGATTTAACATTTATCACTATGCAAGAACTATAGGATTTAAGGATTATGCAAGAACTATTTTTTTATTTTATTGGTCGGCTTCACAAAAACAGAAGATGATTACAATATTAAAGCATTATTTACAAACTTATAATCTGTTGTAATAAAAAATACACAGAATATTAAGTGTGCCACTTTTTCAAATTTAAGATCAAAAGAGACCATGTCCTTCCTAAAAATATTAAAACTATGTGCTACTATACATTTAATTAACGTTGTAAAATTATTTTGTACAATGAATAAAACTTTAAACTCTGCAATAATTTTAAAACTAAATGTTTATATATATAACTAGGAATCGTATATAATTTGTTGCTTCTTTACCGTTGCAATGGGCATATAAAACTACTTTCAGTTAAGAATAGTGTTTCATTTAAACTAAACTTTACGTTCTCATACACCATAAATCCACACACGTTTTCCCTTGTAGCACACAACGTTTATTATCCCAAAGGAACTTTTATTAAGTGCAAGTATTCATGGAATCCACAAGCATTGCAGACTGCAGAGGCGCATCTTTCATTCCTCGAATACCTCGTCTACCACGTCCGTGTTTCTCAAAAGAATTTAATCAACATTTACGCTACCCAGAAGTAACGTATGTATTGGTTTAACTCAAATTTCCTCGTACTGGAAAGGGTTTATTGATCAATACGTTTTTTAGAAGAATATTTTCATTTGCTAAAATTGATAAATAAATATAAACTAACGACAGCCTTCCGTCAAAAACGTGGTGATGGTACTCTAAAACTAACTGTATTTAATGTACGTCTTGACATTAATTGCACGTATTACGATTTATTGTACGTGTTACTTCATGTTTTCTTTGTGTAATAATTGTTTATATTAAAAAAGATATGCAGATGAATGCGTTTATTTGTCTACCCAGGAGCTTCAATGGAACCGTGGGTAGTACGTATCAATTGATAAACAGATCAATTATTGACATATAGAGTAAAAAAGTAACGTTGAACACCTAAATAAATTCTAAACTAGGACCATTAGCAAAAACTAAGATTATTACCCCATTAACAGAAATACTAGAAATGCCAGTTGTATGCCTATACTCGTTTTAATTTGTATTGAAATTAAAACTTAGTTTATATATTATTGATGCGATTTTTCATGATAATCCAAAGCCCTGTCAATATAAATGTGTGTAGCCCATCAGCAAATTGACATTTTCAAACTACCTATTTCATGGTAAATATTCAAACACCCACTTTTAATTGACCCTTTTGAATAATTCACTAGCCAAAATACAGTCCAATCTTGACCCATATTTACTGAAAGTAATCTTATCCCAAATTAATTCAAACTATACAGACATTATTACTTAATTTCGTAGTTGCTTGCGGACATTTTCCATCACAATTTAAAATTACACAACGTTTTGGGATTTTAAAATTTGATCCCGTCCTCAGGTGAAAGATAACAAACTAAGTAACATAATGAAAAATCTACAGTTCATAACCTAAGTTGGAAGTTGGAAAGGATGTGGATTGTATTTTACCATTGTGATGTAATATGTCCGCAATAAACCATTAAACAACATTAAGTTGTGGTGTCTGAATAGTTTGAATTAATTTGGTAAAAGATTAAACTAACAACATTAGCTCACCATAACAATTAACTTCAAACAAAAGACTATTACTTTATTATTTTATGACAAAGGCAAATTAATCACGAAACAGAGTAAGGCAAGAAATCACCCAGCTCAATTAGCAGCAGACATTATTGCAGTTTAATCACAAATGTTTGAATAGGAATTCAATTAATTTTATCGTGGTAGTAATTGTCTTTGATTTATCCCATGTCCCCAATAGCTATCGATAGTTTGATTAACTACAACATTAATATTAGCATTGGTCGTTGTAGATTTAGGTCAACCACACAAACAAAACGCTACTTTGACACTTCCCAATGTAATATATATCACGTAATTTGGTGTAATTAAATAAAGAGGAGATGTATCAGCTTTGGACAGTAACCAAAATGGTAATATTAATACTCTTTTATAAAAACTATGAAGGCAGAAATGCAGACTGGTATAGTTTTAAAGATATTTGGGATGTGGGTTCTAATCCATGGTATCACTAGACCATTACATTTTTTTTTTTAATTTAGATTTTAATGGTGATGTCCCCATAAAAACCCATTAAATAACGGAAAATCGAATTTTAATAAATACGTTCAAAACTATTTTGATCAAAATTTAGTTCGATGTGGTATTTTCTTTAAACAAAACTGTACATCCCGTAATGCTGTAAAATTGCGGTTCGACAGTCATTAAACATTTTTGCGTTTAAACCTAAAAAATATCATAAGCTATTACTCCCCCTGCTTACCTGCTTACAGGTTGTTGACAAGCTATGGGATAAAGTATTTGTGAGACTGCTGATAATGTTTATTTATTTTAATTTTCATACCGAATTTTGGCTAGGTTATTGTTTAATAAGATGTATTAGCTTGGGATAATGACCACAATGATACAGATTAATAACAATTTTAAGGATATACACTAATACCTTTATTTGTATACCAAAGTACAAATGTTGATTTGTTCGTGTATGTTCAAAGTTTACTGTGATATCGAATGGTTTGCAAATACATTTATTTTTTCTCAATTAATATCCCAAAAGACTACACTCTTCTCATGTAACATTTACCATTTCAACATACTTACTCAGACAAATAATTTGCCTCATTGTGTAGTTGTACCCATAACGAATTCCATACAACAAAGAAATAATTTCTCTATTACTTAGTTAATTTTACGATTGTCCACGTGTGTATGAAAAACGTGTAATAATCACTAATAAACCGATTTCTTAAATCAGAAACTTTTCGGTGGTAATATAATTATTATTTATCTTCACCTCCGATAGAAGAACTTGGAATCTAGGATGCGTCTTAATTTTTAAATTTTAGAATCGAGGGAGTATTTGAAGTTGCTAATAACTTAAATATTTGTTAAACTTAACACTGTAAGGCTGGGAACTTTTTTTTGTAAATCCATACCAATTGAGACTCTTAGGTTTTAGAACTACTTATAAACTTAAAACTGTAAATGGAGGTGAAATATTCGAAGTACTAATAATCAAATCACTTTTTAAACCTAACACTTTAAGGTAGACATTTTCATAAATAGATACAAAATGGAAGCTTGGATTCCAAAGCACGTCTTAAAGTTAAAAACTTTAAACGGTGGAGGAACATTTGAAGCGGAAGGTGGACTTGAGGTAATCAGTCCAACTTGGTAGTACAGTCGAGTAAAGTTGTAACACTTCTGTGATAGGCTGCGGCAGTGACTGCGAGAGTCCGTTAACTGAATAATAATCACAGGATCATTGCTGCAGTGGTGGTTGCCTCAAACAAATCCTTAAGTTTACTGTTAATTCAAAACGAGTTCTGGAATCAAATAAGTATAAAGTGACCGCTCAAAAGAAAACCTAGTTTTATGAATAGTCAATGAATTAGTTGTAAGCTATAGTTTGGTTTATCTGCTTTGCTTTAGTTATCAGTTAAGTTTAAAAAGTTCAATAAATTAAAGAGCTTAACTTAAGCATCTATATTTCTCTTCAAGTTTTATAATGCTACATTATTCCCTTAATAAAGAAAAAAAACTAAAAAAGACCTAGTTAGAGTTTTGCATTTTTCTATTATATGTTTTGACAAAATTGTATTGGCTTGGTTCAGTGAAAAATTGATGTCATCAAACTTTGTTAACTGTATCTAGGAGCAGTCAAATACCGCATTTAACAGCAGAAAAGCTTACATTATATTTTGATTAATTAAATGTATTCTTCCAAATCTGACAACTACTTATAGGACTTTTCTTTCCACTCTCTCAATGTTTTTTGACTATTTATTTTAATGATTAACGGAAACATGATTGGGCAAAGGGCTTCACAGTATATTCTTTATAACTGTTTTGATGGCAAAATAGAAAATTAAATGTTTGAAAACTGTTACTAATATCTAATAGCAACAGAAATCATTGAACTTGTGGATTAATTGGTAATGAAAAGTAATTGGTTATAGCTAGAATATAGGTTAGAAATTGGACTTGTATTGGACAATATTCCAAAAATAAAAATCATGTGACCTTAAAATTTAAGTTTCGTGAAAAGTATCAAATTTAGGATCAGCTTTTACCATATTCAAGGAAGTCAATATGCAAAGTCAACATTGCAATAAAGGGTGAAAAAGTGTAAGATCGACAATCTATTTCTATATCTTGAGGTCATTTTATTCATTTTTGGTTAGAACAGAAAATTTTATGTGATAACCGAATAGTATTGTAACCTTAAGTTGAACTCAGAGATTGCAGACAACATAATGCTACCTTTCCAAAAGTCACTTTACAACATTGAAGGATATAATGTATGTTAATACTCTTGACACAGTCAACATGTAGACACTGAGAATTTCTAGTTTATTGGGTTATAACTCCAATCTGTTCACCATTGAACTGAATTTACACTTATAACGACGCCCGGTCGTAATACCATAGATAAAAGGAGTACTATTGATTATATGTGCACTTTGGTTTGCATCCACAAGGTGACTACAAATATTTCATACTACTAATTTAAGAATAGTGTTTCTAATTCTACCATTAATTAATAATAGTAGAACCTAAGAATATCCCTCGTAAAAAAACGCTATCGAACTTATACAGTACCGTATTTTAACAGAATTTTGTTACTGAAAAATCTATTGTTAGACAAAGTGTTTAAAATGTTTAGTGAGATTTATGAGAAATAGAAGGAAACAACATTTATTTACAAAAGGTTCATTTTCAAGACTAGGACTAGGTTTTACTATATTTAAGAAAGTCATTCAAGAGTTAAATACTGCACTGTATTAACCACAGCCTAATCAAGAGATATTATGATAAAGACTAACAAAACTAACATTATTTACGTAATTGTTTTACTTCATGTTAGCTGATTCAGTTTAGGCTACAGCTTGGCGAGTAATCAATGGGCGATACTTTTCACGTATACAAATAATAAGATTTAAAAATTTTAATCGTTTTGTTGATGCATCTGTATATCTATTATAAAGTCATTATTAACTTTAAAATAAATAGATAATGTCTTTTTTACTTGAAATGATTCTATGTTTTAAGTGAATTTCCCTTACAGCTATTACCGAAGGAAATAAAAAGGATTACACCTGAAACAGAATATTTTATGGCACCAGATCTAAAAAAGACCATCAGTTCAGATTTATAAATAAATATATGATAAATTACAAATGTCCTAAACTAACGGGAAGGGACCTTAAGAAGATGTCAAGCGAAGGATATAAGACAGTTTTGCTTAAATAAATACGTTAAAATTCCATTTTTATCATAAACCAAGGAAATCGCCGCAATATATTTTGGTTAATTTTGTCTCCGTATTTGAATATTGTTCCTAATCACTATTTTATCTTAGCTAATAAAACGTTTAGATTACAAGATAAACTATATGAAATAGAATTCAATAGTATTTAAACTAGAAGATTATTGAATTTGGGAAAACATTTGCGTTTAACATAAAGGAATATAATAATATATTACTAATGATATAAAATAGTTGGAATATATTAACCAAAGAATTTATTGAAAAATCATACAGAAGCAACGTGTTAACGTTAGGAAAGATTTATGGGAAATTTTCGTTTCCTTATAAAATAAATAAAACCGTGTGGCAAATAAAAAAAATCCTAGGACAATAGGAACGAAGCCCTAAAGTAAATGACCTTTTAGCTACAATTCACTTCTATGCTAGATCATAAGCTTTAAAATGACACCTTAATCTTAAAACCGGTTAGGTAAGACGGAGAAAAACGGGAGGTAACAAAGAAACCTTTTTTTTTTTTTTGCTCGTATCTACGCCAGTGGCATTTTTGTAATGAAGTTATTTCAAACACTTTTAAGGGAAAGCGGTCCAAACCCATTAAAGTTTTGTACAGCAGTATTATATCAAGTAGAGAGAAGAGGATAAGTAAAACTAAAACAGTAATTCCAAGAACATGGATATATATTATTCAAATCCAAAAATCAAATACAAATTAGATACTTTGAAGAAATACGGCAACGTAAATATTTTTGTAGGACTAAGACAACGTGTTTCACTGTATAGCGTTGCGGCTGTTACACTTCTAACTGTGTAAGGGGTCACGTTCCAAGTATATAGTGACAGTCCAGTTATCAGTAGTGGCAAAACGTGGTACCTTCGACTACTGATTATAACTAGACGTGTCATTGCCAAGTTGAATTCGTCGATAAATATTAAAATTGAAATGGTCGTAGTTGAATTAAGCTACCGACAGAGTATGCTGACGTAATTTTCCAATCTGTGTCAGGTGTACCTAATCTTTTTAATCCAGTCGAAGTGATACGATATAGGACAACATATTTTAAGCTGTTGTATCTTTTTGGGCACATCGCTTACCTCAATAACAACAGCTGAGGGAGAAAATAAAATCTTTAACAGTAGTGAGCTCTGTGAGTAGGTTTATTCAAGGATGTTCATATTGAATATGAAATAGGCATATACAGGTGGTCCATACAACTGGGCTGTGTACTTCTGTATAAGATTAACTGTGTTACAAAATTGGTCCACAGTATATCTATTTGTTGCACATTTATAATAAACAATACATTACAAATCTACCCAAGTTTGAGGGGCCGTGTTTGAAATATTATGAAGGATAAACATTTGATTTTGTTGATTCCCGGTTAGTCATATTTATCTGTCCTTTGTAAATCAATGTATGAAAATATAGTTTGACATATTTGAATAAAATAAGCATTCCGTGCCGATTTTTTGCCATAGTTGGTCAATTTTGATTTATTCAATTTTCTTATGAGCTAAAACGTAATTTTTTTAGAGTATTGCACCATGTCAATTATAATGAGCAAAACAAATGCCGCACTAAATAGTAGGAGTAATAATGTATAATATTTTTAAAATATTCATTACAACCAAAATGAATTATAGGAAAACATGTGATATTCATGTGTTAACACAATAGTGTTTTTAATCCAATGTTTAGTAGGCTACGATTATAATATTTTTATTTTATTATTCCAATACATCTACTGTATACTTAGTTTTCTAATGGATACCCTAACTTACGTATTGTGATTTTTTTATATTAGTCTAAAAGGTAATGTTTTGTTTCAGGAACGCCACCAGACAGAAATATGGGTGAGTGAATGGTTAATATAATTTTACAATTAATAATGAAGAAATTTTAATGAATTTACAAAGCAAAGTTTTTAAAGAGATTGGTGTTTTTTTTTCTTGACATTATGTGTATACCTTGATTTTCTTATGATTGCCTGCTTTATGCATATTATTTCTATATAAAAAGTATTATAAAGTAATGCTTACTTTCGAGCATCTCTCAATTCAAACGGTTACTAAGTATGATCAAGCATGTAATTTAAATGCATGCAGAAGAGTATGAATAGCTTAATACAATCATAAACAACAATGTATATTTAACTCACTTTCATCGTCTTCTTAAAGAGTAGCCTGTATAGTAAGCCTGTATGCCATTTATGCGTAAATGTAAAATTCCAGATTGCAGTGCCAAAAAATTAGGATAGTCAGCTTTTGAAAACCGAAATAGTGATCTACCTTTTCCTTCTACGTATTTCTTCTAAGCCAAATATTATTCTAAGGTTGAACTTTTTACAGGAAATATTAATCTACCTTTGGTCAGTTGAAACACATCCTTCTCCCTGTTCCAGGCTACATGCAGGAGTTCATACCCGAGGAGCGGTGCAGGGAGGTGCTCGGCCATGACGGGGGAATTCCTATCTTCCGTATGAGGAGTGTGGAAGAGACCGAGGCTGCTCACGACCTCCTGGAGCTGTCAAGATCACTGCCTCCCCTGCCTGCACCCGGCGTGGTCACCGTGCCGTCAGAGCCTGTACCCGTCACCGTCACCGTCCAGGAGCCAGTCCCAGTCTACCACATATACGAGCCTCACTACCCCGCCCCTCCACCACAGCCTCCCCTCACCCCTCCTACCTCAGAGTACTCCTCCGACGCCGAGAACAACAACCCTAACCCTCAGGCCACCGAGAACTCTCAAATCGCCAACTCGGCCGTCATTTACACCTACGACGCCTTACTGGTGTCGGACGGGAGATCCAAGAACAAAAACACCAAAAAATGTGCTCCATTAAGTCCGTCCTCGTCCGAAGACAGCGTTTCTACAGAGGTAGAAGAGGTGAAGACGGGTAGGTACACCTGCAGCGAGTGCGGCAAACAGTACGCCACATCGTCCAACCTGTCGAGGCACAAACAGACACACCGGAGTCTCGACTCTCAGGCGGCCAAGAAGTGCATGACCTGCGGCAAGGCGTACGTGAGCATGCCGGCCCTCGCCATGCACCTGCTGACCCACAAGCTGACCCACGGCTGCGGCATCTGCGGCAAACTCTTCTCCAGACCGTGGCTGCTGCAGGGACATCTCCGGTCACACACGGGGGAGAAGCCGTACGGCTGCGCTCACTGCGGGAAGAGCTTCGCCGACAGATCCAACCTGCGCGCTCACATGCAGACGCACTCGCTCGACAAGAACTTCGAGTGTACCAGGTGTCACAAGTCCTTCGCTCTCAAGTCCTACCTCAACAAGCACCTGGAATCCGCGTGTCTCAAGGACGACGACGGACCCTCTCAAGGACACTTCATAGACGTTGAGTAGCATCAAAGGACCTTTTCAGTGATTCAGTTCGCCGGTGTTCTTCCCGATAAAGTTAAGGCGGACAGCGAATCACTCGAAAAGAACGGCTCCTCGACATAAACATTTGCAATTCCTCGAACGACTTTAAAAGAACTTTCTCGAAAAGATTAGTTTCTTACACGGTGCTACGGTTTACTCCAGTGTAACAGTCCAAGGTTATTAAATATTTAGTAATTCCTAATGCATGTGATATGATCGGAGTTATTAACATATTACTCTATACAGATATACTCTAGAGCTACGTGTATATATTTTTTTAGTACCAGTAAACGTAATTGATTTTGAACCTGAAAAGAAAAGAATCGCGATTGTATTTGAATTTATTATGAAACGTGTTGAATGAAAAAATACTCATTATATTTTGCACTGTTAAAATACGAACGTACACATATCAAAAAGAAAATGAGACGAAATAAAGCCCAGTAAGAGTTTCTTTGCCGTTTTGTGTAATTTACAAGTACTCGACGTGGTATTTAGTGGAAAACGTCATTAACATTAAAAAGCTCAAACTACATTGTGAAGATAGTGATTCTCGGTTATAGGGGCCTTATTTCTAAATCCTGCAAACCTCTCATCTTTCTTCAAGAAATAAAACGATATCACTCAAGCTCCACCTGTCCTGTTCGAGTATCATTTCATTGTGTCAATTTGTTGTCAAAGAGTATTTTCACTTACTATTGTGATGATCTATACTACGATCGTGTGCTTTTAACATGTTGAAGATTCATTGTTGACGTGGCTCGAGCTTGCGTTGAACCAATTAATTATATAAAGTTAACGATGGTGTAGAATGTATCATCTATTCAAGAAGCTTTATAGGTATCTTACCGTAGAAGTACATAGTTGATATTCGAATTTGTTCTGACAACGATATTAGTAGAGATTTTAGACGACCCGTTAGTAGATTCAACTAGATTTTTACATGTCGATGAAAGTTTTGATATTTTTCAAGTCATGACGTAATTACTTAGCCTATTTACCTGCTCAAAATATCGTTTATCACCAAGATATAATACCTTATAGAGTATATGCATTCGGTATGTAATATTTGATAGACTGTATTACTAGTGTAGGTATTTTTGGATAACACAGACGATGTAAAGTGATGATAGAGTAGATCCTGTACTTAAAGTTTTGTGTTTTGTATATATCTAGCGTTCATTCCTCTCATAGCGATTATAAGATAATTATCTTTTTGAAACCGCTTTTATTGAATAAAATATTTTGTGATAAATGAGCGACTTTATGAAATAGACTCTCATTGAAATAAATGATAATATTTAAGGACTATTATTGTTTACGAATTTATTTGCTAATGTTTATTAACGCTTTGCTTGGAGCAACGACATTATTTCATTGATAGTTTCATATTGGCTGTCATACGTGTAGAAGTGTTTATATCTGAATGTGGGAGAGTCGACAAAGTCTCGATTTTGTTTACAAAATTATTTTCATTTCTTTCTGTTTATATTATATATTAATTGATTATACTTTTGTATGGACTCATTTTATTTCTTAGCCTGTTCAGTTACCATTAATTTATTGTTACTTGTCTTAACCGTCGACTCTTCTAGTAGACCGAGCCCGAGGTATTTGAGCAATAAGGTAGTGGTAGTAAACGTTTGCTCAGATCCCGTAAGCTAGACAATATAGTGCGACTCCATTTACAATTAGATACATTCAAATGTGCGCCATTTTACTTTTCGACCATTGCTACTCTTCTGAGTTCAAACGCTTGCCTACGCTGCTTGAAAATATTTGAAAGGTTTTTTTTGACAACTTGTTATCTATGAGAACACCTCCATGTTTAAGATTTTGAAAAGCATTACCTACGTAAACGTAAATTATTTTTTATTTTTGCCTGGTTGCCAATAATATTTTTACTAATTGTGATTTCATGTATATTTTAACAAGCAACTCCTCAGTATGGTTTTTAAATTCAATTTTTGATTTATATTGTATAATTGGTTAGATCTTATGTAAAAGTAATAGTTTTGTATAATTTACCATTTCGAATGATTAAACTTTGTAAAACGTTGTAATAGTACATTTTTAAACTTAAGATTTTTCCAGATATTTTGTAACTTTATAGAATATAGAGTAGATTCGCATGGTTAGAAACAAAAGAATTTACCAGCTCTGTAAACACCAATGGAAATTATTTTTAATTCATACATAATATATACTCAGAGGTTACGACACAATGTTGTTAAAGCGACTTGTGAGAAAGGTAAAATAATGGCAATAAAATAGCAATATTATGTATTTACAATCTTATTTAACTTCCCATAATCCTTGGTATTTGTGATAAAGGCATGTGAAGCATGAAGTTTTTACTACAATATAGTTCAGAATACTTTACGTGTGGTTAGGTGAGTCTGACAAGACCTTAGTACATAAGGAAATTGACATAAAATATTGTGTGTACCAAAGAACAATTTTAAGTATTTTAAAAACTGTTTCAGTTTTTAATTGCTCATTAAAAACATTAACACAATCGTTAATTCTAAAGGAAACTGAATTAAGTGCATTTACTGCTACATCACTTACATGATGTCTTTCTTTATAGACTCACTCTTACTTTGGTAGACTTACTCTTACTTTACTCTCACTCTCACTTTTTCTTACTTTACTCTTACTCTTACTTTTTTTACTTTGGCACTCTTAACATTTGTTAAGTTTTCGGACTAGAACAACTATTCATAGTAAATTAAGACTACTAAATATTAGTTATTAATATCAATATTTATGATATCGAAATCATCAATTTGCATCTTAAAAATCATGATTACTAGATTTTTTTCAACCATCAACTTTTCAATTGAGCGAGGGAAAATATATTCCTAATAAACTTGATCATTTTGCAAGTTTTACTGTGCAATTTCCAAAATGATGAGATTATTTAAATCCTGAAAAGTACTGTACTAGATAAGTGTTACAGTAATATTGAAATAAACACAGTGACGTCGTTTTAACCATTAGATAATATCTGATGTATTTACTATATGGCTGTGCTTTGTGAGTCGTGTATGTGTGTTTTTTAGAGGTCGTACACAGAAATTTAATATAGATAATTACAAGACAAATAAATCTAAATTTACAGATATTACAAAAATTTTGATTCTTTCAATAAATATGTTGGATGCCTGCTCCATCTTCGAATTCTCGAGCAGATCTCCATTTTTTTCGAGATCTTCTCAGGCACATACTTGTTGCCCTTAAAATTGAGCAAGTCAGTCTCGTTCTGATCCAATTAACTACCAGGCTGTAAGGCTTAACCCATTTTTCTGACAATCTCTCAGCTAGTGCTCTTATTAGTGTTTGAAAGTCTTTGCCTAGGATTCCGCAGACTGATGTTATCAAAGGAGTGAAAGAGGCATTCCGGCTTTCACAGGCTGAAATATACTTTCTTTTCTTTTCTTCTTCTGCATTTTGTATGACATTGTCATGAGGTTTGGAAGCATATGAGGGAGCATCGGTGTCTACGACACGGATATCAAATAATGCTTCCCTCTGTGTCTCCCATACCCCTCTACATGCCAAGTCAGCTTTAATTGCAGGCCCGTTTGCATTTCTATTCTCTGCTATAAGGGGTTCTTTGATACAATTCCCCCATGCCTGTTCCATAATGTTTCCTAAAGCATCTCTAATTTCATTGTGTCGTTTGATAATTAGGCCACCTACAGGACATGTAAGGGCATGGTCTGTATTAAATTCTTTCCCACAGCCATCACATTTGGTTGGTAAATGGATCGGTGTCCGACCATATCTCAGTGCCAGGGAATCCCTAAATTCTTGGGGTGACATGTCTAAATTTAATTTCTTCAATGGTACACAGGATAACCAGCTGCCATGTTTTGATTTAGGGTCAGCATTTCGTAGAATTACATTTTGCCTTTGTAGTGAAAAATATTTTAAATTTTCATTTAATAATTTGTTTTCTTCAGTTTTCTTTTGTTCTCTATGGAACTTTAATGCTTTTTTAAAGAATCTTCATGCTCACTGAACTCAAAAGAGGTTTTTAATGCAAGAGATTGTAAGAGAACTTCACACCCTCTTTTTGACGTTTCATATATGTGTTTAGATTGTACTATTGGATCAGCCATCCCTATTCCTCCACTTTTAACTGTTAGATGAAGTAATTCATGCTCTTCTTTACATAGGCCTTCTTGTAATCCAAATAGATTGGGGAAAAGTGATGTTCTAATAGTGTGCTGGATTGGACTGAACATTTCTGGTTCAACTTTTACTACTCTCTGGAAAAAAGTCCATTCTGCTTGTAATGATTTTGTAGCAACAGTATGGGCTGATTGAGGGTGTTTTTCAGCAATCCCAGCAATATTTTCAACACGCTGGGTCCAAGCATTGATCTTTTCTGTTGCAAACTTTTTCTTTTCTTCCTCGCAGCCAATAAAGCCTCCTAAAAACTTGCTGCCATGAACAACTTCAATTCCCTCCATTTGTTTCATAACTTTTTGGGGAATTTCAAAATCATGGTTCCAAATTAGTTTGGTTTTTTTTGCTTGAGGGTAGTATCCATATTTTGGACCAATTTCTTTAAGTTTTTGCCACCATTGTATCACATTATTAAGGGATCCTTGACAAGATGAATCATCTGCATACCAGGTCTGAAAAACATCTGGCATTCTTTTTAATTCCTGAATTAGTGGATAAAGGGTCACCTTGGGTGACACCTTCTTTGCTGAACAGTTTTTTACTAGTTCCAGGGATTATCAAGTCTGCGTTGCATTGATAAGTGTTGTAAATAAATCTGGCAGCTCTAGGCCAATGTAATCTTGCTTGCCACAATGCATTTACTCTGTTAATTTTATTGAAGGCGTTATCAGCATCAACTAATATCATGCACCATTCATTTGTATTGTCAAAGTTCTCATCCATAACAGTTTGCATAAAATGTATTGCTCCCTCTATGCCTGATTTTAGGCCTCCACATAGTTGATTAGTACCTAAAGCATGTTTTGCATCATCACCAAATGCTACTATCATGCATTTAGCTATGATACGTCTTAGGCATTCTCCAATTCCGATTGGTCTCACTCCGGGACATTTGTCGATGGCTATCAATCTATTTGCCATTAAGGCTCTTATTTTATGCCAAGGTATTATTTCTCCATTTAATTTCATGGCTAAAGAGGCTATTGAAGATCTAAGAAGCGCACTTTTCTTTCCATGTCTTAACAAATTTTTAACTAATGCTGTTTACAATCTACTCTTCAATTACACGAACAATACTGAAATATATCAATAAGATGGGAGCAGTGCTTGACTTGGGCAATTTATTAGTGAGCTTGTTTTCGAGGCGAAACGAACTTAGTTATTAGTCTTGGTGAATAAAACTACTAATTTACGATGGGATCAATAAAATAAAGAGTGATTCACCTACCTCAATCAGGTGACAATTATAATTTCAGGTAGCCTATCCAAAATCTTGTTTGTAATGTAACTGTGATAAAACATTCAACTGTCACTGTGTTTATTTCAATATTACTGTAACACTTATCTAGTACAGTACTTTTCAGGATTTAAATAATCTCATCATTTTGGAAATTGCACAGTAAAACTTGCAAAATGATCAAGTTTATTAGGAATATATTTTCCCTCGCTCAATTGAAAAGTTGATGGTTGAAAAAAATCTAGTAATCATGATTTTTAAGATGCAAATTGATGATTTCGATATCATAAATATTGATATTAATAACTAATATTTAGTAGTCTTAATTTACTATGAATAGTTGTTCTAGTCTGAAAACTTGACAAATGTTAAGAGTGCCAAAGTAAAAAAAGTAAGAGTAAGAGTAAAGTAAGAAAAAGTGAGAGTGAGAGTAAAGTAAGAGTAAGTCTACCAAAGTAAGAGTGAGTCTATAAGTTAATGAGTTACAATTAACATTAAAACATGTTAAAAAAAAATTAAGTCAGCATATCTGGATTTTTGTAAGCAAACTTTAAAAACAAATCAAACACCAATGGGTGAAGCCCTAAACGAAATAACATTCTTATTTCTTAACATTCTTGGAAGCTTATTCATCCGTATGCTCTATCAAACCCCTTGGTGTATTAACAATTCACGGAATATACAATTGTTTTATTGTTATTGTGTTTTCAGATTCGACACGTAAATTGGCATTTGACGTTTATTTAATTTAAATAACAAAATTGATCGGTAAAATGTATTTACTACTTGAACCAGCATAACCAACATGAAGATAAAAAATCATATAAATAATTTTGAAAACTACAAACCCCCTGAACCTTGTAAGAATCTTTACCGGCACCGCCTTAATACATTCCCTATTTTCAGCCACCTGTTGTTAGCTGTAACGAGAATGAGGTTTAGCTGTCTTGGGTGTTTTGTTCTCTCCCCTAACACACACAGGGGGATGAGTGGCGTGGGGGGGGGGGGGGTAGTTTCCATGGTGATGGTCGGGTTCCGATCTCCACCCTTAAAACATAAAGAATATTTTATCGTTACATAAACCAGACATTTATACAGCGACGCCACAGAACGTAACTTTTCCTGTAAGACAAGTTTACTTAGGTACAGCTGATCAGATAAACAGCTGTGCTGAAACAGCTGGGTGTATCAAAAGGAATATTTAACCACGGATATTATAACAGAAACGGTGAGGATCATAATCATAAACAAATGATGTCAGTGGTTCAAAAGTAAACATGTTCGTATTAGTTTTTAAGGGTGTCAATAAAACGTCCGAACCACTTGAAAATATTCGTGTATTTAAACAAAAAAGCATGGTTTTTAATGTTTACGTTTAAGTGAATTGTCACGTAATGTTTTTGTTAAATGTCGCAATGGTAAAGTGATAAATGAAACCACTATTAAACCGCTAGTAGTTTTTATTCAAAGTCAACTGCAAAACCGTTTAGCGTAAGATTTATTGTACCTTTTCATAGTTTTAGATGTAATTTGTCTTGTAGAATACCCTTTCCGTTTTTTAATGTATTGGAAACCTTAAATGGAAAATATTCAGGACGATACTTCCAAAGCTCTTTTAAAAATACTTTTGTGATTTTTTTAAATTAAATATTTTTAAACTTTTAAGCTCAAAGCTACAATCATGTTTTACGATACAATAAGCTAATTACTAAAAAGGTTACACTTTATAAAAAAAATCTATACATATTTATTATGTACATATTATTGGCGAGGCCAAATACCACCAAGAGTAGGCCTACCCATGGCCATGGCAGTAAGTAAGTATGTATATTATTCTACTTATTATAAAGAAAATAATTTTATTGGCAATACCTTTAAGAAGATTTGTTGTTGTTTTTAGTTTTTTTTTTTACGACATTATCTATTTTTAAACTATGTTGTTTAGACAAATAGCCAACTATACCAATATATACATTATTACCAATAATGTTTCGGCTACTAACATTAATTAATTGGGGAGCGAGCTGGCGTAGTGGTTAGAGCGCGGGACTTCGGTCCCTGAGGTCCCGGGTTCGATCCCCGCCAAGTCACCAATGGATTTGTAAGTGATAATGCCGCAACCCCTAGGTCTAGCCTGAAGTAATGTGAAAAAAAAATCCCAGGCTCGTGCCTAGAGTCCTTAGGACAAAAAAAAACAAAAAAAAACTAACATTAATTACGAAAGGCAAAGAAATAATTAAATAGCCCAAACCACAAAATATCACTTATTAAATATTTGCACCATGAACTTCTAGTAAACATACATACATTTACTACCAAGTGACACAAGACCATCCTTGAATAATGCTTAATAATGCCTGAAAGTTTCATTACAATCTGTCGAGTGGTTTCGGGGTCCATAAGGTACACACATATACATACATACATACAGACATAGTTCCGCTTTTATAGATATTATATTGTAACGGTTGGTAGGCAACGTGTCAACCGAAATTATCATAATTAATAGATCTGCATCTAATAAATGTGCATAATTCAAGGCTAGTAAGTTGTGAAAAAACAAGAATTTTGCAACGAGAATATAGCTTAAATTGATTTTTAAATCTTCTTCTTGTTAACCTTTATAGAGCTTACAGTTTGCAATAAAGTTGAAGTATCGGATACAACCTTCTCCACAATCACGTACGGGAAGGTAGCAAAGTTTCCGCTCTAATTTGAGGTAAGTTATAAATCCCCTTGTTGAACTTTGTCGATGACATGTGGGAAGTTTATATGGCTCAATATGTTTCAATAGTATTATAAAAAAGATTTTCTTTAATCGGATGTAGTAAGACAA
This sequence comes from Macrosteles quadrilineatus, assembly GCF_028750875.1. Lineage (NCBI taxonomy): Eukaryota > Metazoa > Arthropoda > Insecta > Hemiptera > Cicadellidae > Macrosteles > Macrosteles quadrilineatus. Next base: position 77,276,256 of record NW_026542598.1, on the reverse strand, counting down.
GCTATTTGTTCACATAGTACGAACAATTTTTTGTGAATTTTTTTGTTAGTATGTACCTATTTAATATGTGTGTTTTTATTCCCCTTTTTCCTTATTTTTTCCATTTAGGAGCTCAAAATATACAGAAACGTTTAAGTTGGTTAACTAATATAATATGTAATAATTTTAAAAATTTTGTAATGGCTCCATAACTCTTTAAAAATTTTAAAATAAAGTATTTGGTATAGAATATACTTTTACTGCTAGACGTGTCTTTCCAGACATATATAATAAATCATCCCATACATTTATAATTTTGTACAAAAAGTTATAATTTATCAACATTTTGAAGAATATCTATCGGTTCCAAGCAAAACGTTTACTCCAAAATAACAATAGTTGTTTAAACCTAAAATTAAAATATATCAACGTATAACTGGGTTAACGTTGCAACAAATTATGTAAGTAAAGCAAAACACAACGAGTTGGTACTTCGTGAACCACATTCTCTTAGTCTTAAAGGTGAAGCTTTGTTTTAAACAAGGAAGCCCCCAACTAGAACCATTCTCATTTCACGGATCCGGCTAAGACAGTTCCTGCATACAAATTTCAACAGGAATGGGTTTTCAGTTGGAAAAACTGTGGTCCGGACTTGAATAAAAATCGTCGTTGCTTCCTTTACCTGGTCAGATAAAAATGCTAGTCAATGGCATCCCCTAAGTAACCAGCTACTGTATAAGGTAAAATTATTTATTTTAATAAAGTATGAAATTGCTGTTCAACTAAGATATTGAATCAAAAAAAATTATTAAAATTATTTTACGTTAGTTACGATTGCATTCGTATATTTTCATATTTCGAATATCATTCAAAGTTTTTTAGTTCTTGAGAAAATTCCAGTTTCATAGAGAGCTTCATATTGTCATAAAAATCAAAATATAATTAATTCACGCATTGAGTTTAATTTACAAATAAAAATGTCTGTTCAGCTTTGAAGCAATAAATTTAATTCCTGCACAATAAAAACGTATCTTTCCCTCAAGAATAAAAAGCTTACCAGCAAGAGATAAAAAGGACGAGAAATTTATGTGTTTTGCTGGTGAGATCTGCTTTCCGTAACAATGATTTTATACTTAATGTACATTATCTCAGGGTTAGGATGTTTTATTTTATTTTTTCCTGCATGTCAAGATTTCCTGTATTAGCATCAAGTGTGTAATAACTTATTATATTAAGTGAGGAGTGTTTTATGATTTATTGGTTTTAATACTAATGGCCCAATGTTTTTGTTCGTATTATATTTACTGTGATCTTCTTCTACAAATGCATGCAAATAAAACATAGAATTACAAATGCATTGTATCAGGATCTAATTCTAATTGGAGGTTTCAAATATGTAGCTCAAATTATTTACTCTTTAGTCAAAATAATCATTTAGTCTAAATTGGCTTTGGGTAGTGAGTTTTTCAAACGCAGGAAAAGATTATCTTGGTCTACAAGGCCTTTATTTTTAATTAAATGTTTTGCAAGTATGCGGATTTAAATTATACTCCATACCGTTGATTGTGACGTGAAAATATAGCTTAGCTAACAGTTGTTGATGATCGTTGGGGATTTTATCTACGAAAATCCACAAAACCACACCAAACCAAAACAGTGTAACGTTTTAGCTAGTGTTAAGTTACACAATTTATCTAAAGGATTTCTCAAACCTCTATATATTCTTGGAATGAGACAGATTGCCTTAATCGAAAAGTCATCCTCATTTCACGGTAGTAAGGAAACTTCTTGCTGCATACAAATGGGAAATGAACGTGCGACGAGCTTTACAGAAGCAGCAGACAAGAATTGGAACTAGACAATCGAGTTGAAATTGGTAAACCAGGTGGAACTTGCCAAGTATATTTTACATCTAATTACTTGCGTTATACCCAATGTGGTTGGTTTATTAACTTAACTTATCGAATTACTTATTTCATTATTTTATCTTCTTGCTTTTCCATGGCGCATATTTTACCTGACTTATCCTATCTCTTTTTTTTCTTCATAATTTATTAACTTCAAAGAACTCCAGTCAACGCACAGGCTCTTTACCCATATCGATCTATTTGCTTAAACTATGTAAATTTTTTTTTTACTCTAGATATCATGTGTATTTATTACACTTTTATTTTAACATTTATGTTTTTTGTACTTTTTTGTTATTAATATTTTTAGAGTAAAAATTTAATTAGTTCAGGTAATAATTTATTTCTGTTCATTTTAACTTCACAAATAATTTTTTTATTTAAGTGGACGAAGAAATCCAGAAAACTTACGCATAAAAATTTAAGCAATGAGTTTTATCAGTGAAGGATGCAAGTTCAACTATTGCAATTACAACTCAGTCAAAATTAATTAATTGTTATATTTATTTGTTGAAGTTCAACATCAATAAGTTTTAATAGTGTTTTTGAAAAGACTAGACATTCTATATATCCAGGGAATAACTTCTAGCTAAGAAAAGATAACCATAGTGGAGATCTCATCTTTGTACATAAAAATTTTTAAATTATAATATTTGACCTTTTAAAGATAACTACAATAAGACTTATAAAAAAGTCCAAATTTTACTTTTCATTAAGATATCACATTACTTATTATGTAATTTATAAATTTGCCGATCTAATTGAGTTCGAAAAACACCATTGTAGTTTAATACATAAGATAATTAATACATCTGATGTCATAGAGTTAATATTTTAGAAAGTCAAAAAATAAGATCGTTAAAATAAATAAGACTATATCCTACCAATATGACTAAAATGGTTGAAGACAATAACCAGTAAGCAGTTTTAAGCATTCGCACTAGTTACTCTTTAGAAAGTATCAGTCTCGGCTCAAGCTATTGGTAAATCAAAACATCCAATAAAATAATATCCTATTATGAAAATCAACTCAATATTCTTAGTCTTGGTGAAACAAATATACATAAAATCTAATGGAAATTCAGCTTCTTAGCTAACTTTAATAATTGATTAAAACTACCTTTGGCAACCGATTAAAAAAATAATTGATTTTTTTTAGTTGCAAACACGTTATTATTCTATTAAAAAAATTGTCAAGTCATCCTCAAACAATGGACTTACAAAAACAACAAAGACAGAATACATCTGACAAACGACCAAAATCTTGACCTGCTTTCCTTGAGTATTCATTTCAAAGAACAATGTTTTCCAGATTTTCATTTCTTATGTGTTATTTATCTCTTTGAGTCACAACTGTATCAAGTTACAGCTCTTTGGATTCTTTACTCTGTTATTTCGTTTAGCTTCTTACAGCGAAAAAGGCTTTCACTAGCAACACCTCGTTGCTATGATACCAATCGATCTGTGCATTCCACCTTATTCTTCGATTGCCTTACGTTCTCCGGATGTTGTGTTGGTTTTACAGTTAAAGGTTGACATAGATATTGGGAAAGTAGATTGCAAAAAAGTGACATTGTCTCAGAATAATTTCAATAAACAGATTATAAATTATTTTAGTTTACTACCCGTTTGTCACCAGTACATCAATAACCACTAGAATTCCTTTCTAACAATAACTTGGCGTATATGATAACCATGATTGGCATTTTGTATGAGTGTTAAAGTTTATACAAAATCAGGCACTCTTTTCAAAAATATTCACGTCAGCTTTGATTCGTACTCAGGACATACTTTTTCCCACTAGAGTAAATGGTTTTAATTTCCAAACTGCTATGAGCTATAACTTAATAATGGATTCGATAAAACTGATAAAATTTTCGCACATTTCTAATCAAACAATTAAAATAGATTAAGTGTAGTTACAATAATTACAATTATTGTGTTAAATTATTACCATTATCAGCATGAAACTGTTGCTACAATATTCGCCACATGTTTGATTAAAACTGTTGTTCATTGCGAACAAAATCCAGAGGTTAAGTTAATCTCAATTACTTTATTGCCTAACTTCATTTTCGCTTTAGACTGTTGTACTATCCTAGTTTGATTACCGAACAAGCAGCCCTGTAAACCACCTGTTGTAAGGGTTGTAAGTGAGTCATTATTGTTTATGGCAGTCCCAGGTCCCTGAGTGCGATAGTTGCCATGGTAACGGGTTAACATCACCTCACGACGTCAATAAATTTGCTTACGTTACTGTAAAATAATCAATCCTTGTTTAACAATCACTTTTTTAACTTTGAGTCATGTGAAAGTGACAGTCAACAATGTCACTTTCACATGATTCTGTTGCATTGCGATATAGTCTGTTAATATATTTTCTTTTCTTTAGGGTAGGTAATTGCTAGAATAAAATGGGATAAAATGCTGATTACTGTTCTATAAATCACAATAATATAGGTTAGGGCAAAAAAACTAGGAACGTCTTACTGGATCTATGATGTTGGAATTTTTATTCAAACGCCTTGAAGCATTCATACTTGAATGCTTACTTGAATGCTTCAAGTATGAATGTATATTATATATGTATATAAATGTATGTTGTATAGGCAAAATAAGGTAGATGTTTATTTGAAATAATGAATAATTTACATCTATCAAGTTAACTTCTTATGTTTTGTCCCAAGACTATTTTAAAATACTGATTAACTTCACAGTGCCCAATAAAGGATGCTTCACAATTGATAAAGGGAATCCAGAAGGTAAATTGATTTCTTTTTAAATATATACATGTCTAGTGTTTTTTACTGTTACATATTTGAGAATAGGTCTAAATTTATTTTTGGATAAATCCACTATTCACGTCATACGTTGCGCGGACCCTGTAGTTTTTCAATGAACATAATTCACATGAGTTATATTACCCAATAATACTAACCTAATCAGCCCACACATAATTATAAAATCCTAAGCCAATCTCTAAAAGGAGGAAAAAGTTAAATGTCTGTTTTCGATTTAATCTAAAATTCTACAAACATTTTCGCATATGATCTTGAAAATGAATTAACTCAATTTAAAAAAAACGAACTACCAACTAACCTCTGAAATATTACTCCCAACGTTTGAAAAGATCAGTATTAAAGGCTTGGCAAAGGGTAATATTAAGGGAAAAACTCATGTTATGTTTTTAGTAAATAAAAAAGAATGAACAATAAAAGTAAAGTGAGCACAGGAAACGTGAACGCTCGTTGTCATGGATACAGTGGCTGTGAAATGCGTCGTTATTTTCAAATCTGTAAAGCTATTTTCAGGTTGTTTTTTGTCTTTCAGGAGACATAATTCTTAATGATTTGTTTGTGTCTTAATTGAGATTCACCGACGTAACTGCGTTGGTTTTGGTAACAAGGTCATTGAAAATCGTGTATATGTATCAAATTATGATTCAGTAAAGGCTACATTAAAAAGCGTCTTACTAAATTCAACATCGCATTGTTGCGTATGTTTCTTATATTAAACTAGTGATACAAACATTGCAATTCTACGTCTAATGACATAATTTGTTAAGTTACTGTTGTATTTACTGTATTACATAATACTACAGCAAATTATAAAGCTAAAGAATAAGTTAAAGCAAACATATTCATCTGCGAAATATAATTGGTAAGATGAAACCACGATTCTGTTTTTTTTTTCCAGAGAAAGGGCTATTCCTTTCATAAATCTATACAGTGGTTCAACGAAATGTAAGCCTATACTTCAATTGTTAACTGTCTATAGTTAATTGTTTTGTATCTTTTCGTGTTAGAATCATTAGGGAAGTTTTTAGATTAAAATGCCATTTTTCTGGTCCACTGAAAACCCTCACAACCCCTTCTCACAATAATTATCGCCTAGAGTATATGCTGAGGACATATTTCACATGCGGTTGTAGAGTTGACCACGTTTGACAAGGGTGTTGCTATGACAGCACTGGCCAAATCTGGTTTTACATACCACACTAATAATTGTTTATGTTCTTTGCTGCATTGTTACATTTGCATAAATAAATGTTCATGTAGAATGCAAGGATTTAAAAAAAAATAGAATTTGCAAAAAAAGAAAAGAACTACGAGTTCCTTGTTTGACAAAATATCAAAGATGCGAGCGTTTATGATGGATAAAATCAAGATAGATAAGATAGATAAGATATATGAGATAGATAAGATAGATTAGATAGATAAGATAGACAAGATAGATAAAACAGATAAAATAGATAAGATAGATAAGATATATAATATGACGGGGCGGAACGCTGCCACGTTCCTTGATAGATAAGATAGATCAGATAGATAATATAGATAAGATAGATTAAATAGATATGATAGATAAGATGGATAAGATAAGATTCCACCTATAGATGAGATTCCACTCAATCTTATGTTGATAAGGTTAAGTGCATTTTCTCAAGGATAGTTGACAGAACCAAGAGTTAATTGTCCACTACTCTGGACGAAATCTTTGTCTACTACATACGAAATTACTTCTAATAAAATGCGTATAACTACCGTATACCTTATTACATCATACGATTCCAGCTATTAAATAGTATTGAAATTTTTCTTCCAAATAAGCTTTTATTAATAAAGAACACTTAGTTAGGTAAAGGTGTACATGAAAAGCTTTGTAAACTTGTAGTAAGAGTATGAGTAAGGAGGCTTGCACTTCATCTTTGTAAAGTGGGTAAAATAAATTGATTTAAAGTGCTTATGAAAGTGATTTAAATGGGTGCATGTAACATTGTTAGGGCCTATTCATGTACCTCATCCCTCGCATTACTTTCAGTTCAAGTAGTTAACTTCTTAGATAAGTTTAGTGTGATTATTTATGTTTTATTTCCATTCAGATGGTACTAGCGTTTCTAAGAATAGGTTTGCTTCAATTATATCCCACTAAAACTGTATTACACTGTTATTACAGAACTATTCATCTTCCAATCTATGATTGTCAAGTTATTCTCTGTTTTTTTTTTTTTTTTTTTTGTATAGTCTTAAATATATTGAATTGATCTTCAAAATGTGTTTATACATAATTTGCACTAGGCTAATATGTATTTTGTTTCATACCTATATTTCCTTTTTCAGGGGAATCTGCTCGTTTTAGTCACTACAGTCGAACATCAAGTCGAGAGCTTTTTATCAAAGCTTTTCGTGTCAAACTGTAGATCTATTTTGGGGTATCTGCGGGACTAAGAGAACAATCCTTTTGTTTTATCCTCCTTATCCTTACTAAAGCTCTTTTGATTTATAACCATCCGGGAAAACTTGTAGGTTTATGGATTTGGTTTAGGACGTGTAATGTATTATTCTACATTAGGTTGTATGTTTATCTATAAGGGTGTAAAAGTTAAAGAATTACTGTAATCGTGTGTTTTTAATTTAACAACCTTCACTGACTTCTAAGGATTTAACCTTTCCAAACCAAACAGTTAAATCCTTTAAAGCAGCATCTTTTCTTATTCTCATCAGTTGAAATCTGAATAAACCTTACATGGGGGAGTTCAATCAATCTAGTTGAATAACCAAACATTATCAGGAGAATTAGGTTTATGGTTGTATAATAACAAAGGAGTGAAAATGTTGAGATGTATAAATATGACAAATCTTGCAATTTAAATATCTTTTTTATACCTAAACCAAATTAAAATATAACAATTAGTAAACTAAATTCGCCAATATTTTAATGGTGGCCTCATATATGAGCCTAATATTGCAATGCTGTTGACATGGAAAACGCTTTTTTACAGATTTTTATATTAGATTAGTGAAAACATAATCGGAAGAAATAGCAAAATACTAACTTGATGCAAAGAAAAGTAGTGCAACTTTTACTGGCCATCATATAGTATTAAGAGCGATGTGTGTAATTCAAGGACATAGAGATCAACTACTAAATATCTACAATATAACATCCTGAAAGACCTATGAAATGGTGAACACAGCTATTTCATCATGTAGCAAAACAACGTTAACGAGTTTTTGATCGTAGCCATTAGGTTTTTTTACATGAGAGCTTATAACAGAATCCCTTTATTGCCTGACTTAGTAGCATGTGATGAATTATCCTTTGTTGAAAAGGTCATCTGTAGTTCTTCTTAACAGTTAACGACATAAATATAAATGAGTGTCAAAAAAATTCGGCGGCTGTAAGCAAAATATTAGTTAGCTTTTAGTTAGCTATTAGTTAGTAAGCAAAATGTTAGCTTAACTGCTTCGCTGTTCCTTTTAAAAATCGATCATCAAGCCATTTTAACCTTGATTAATATAATTAAAAAAAAATGTTTATAAGGAGAACATTTGTTTATTTGTAATTAGGGCTGTATAAATTAAATTGTGTACCAGATCTTTATTTTTATAGACATTAAACAAAGGAATAAATTAAGCCTTTTATTAGTTATCTAATCTTTTAGATTTATATGGATGGGTTTTTACAGAAAATCAAGACATTGAAACATAAAATGTTGTGCAGGAACAAATGTAAGCACCTTAATATACTGCAAAACATGTTGAAAATTGCGTGATAAGTATTTGAATTTGTGGAAGCAAAAAACGAGAGGAGTTTCTGGAATGCTACATGTAGAATATATGAAAAACATAGCACCATTCCTTCAAGTAAAGATCTGCAATATTTACTTTACATCCTCTGAGACGAATGTTGTGACAGGTTATATATGTGTCGTTTGATAAGCTTCCTTTTCTACCTTGAAGTTACCCGCTTTTTGATTTTACATTTTAGGAAAGAAAATTATTAAAACGTTTCGTTGTTTTAGCTTTGAACTAACCTGTCCATAGATGAAGGTATTGTGAATACTAGTGTAACTAACGACAGTATATTACACAGTTTAATAATATGTGACGGGTTAATAACCCGAAGCTTAAAAAACAATTTTATATCCAGGATCCCTGTTCTTGTTTTGACATTAACCTAGGGTACTGCTAACTATCTTACAGACATTTAAGGCAGTGAAGTATAGAGTTATTGTGTTGCTTAGCTTTTTTAATTTTTTTATATATAACAACAGTTTATTCTCAGATCATACAAATATTCCCTTGTTCTATTCAGGCGTTATAGACCTGATTCTGAAAAGTAAAAATTCTATTTGACATAGTATACTAGCTGTTGTACCCGTGCTTTGCACAGGATGAAGAGGAGACAAAATAGAAACATTTTCATCTTTACATGTGTTGCATGTAATTGTTACACATCCGCCAATGCTTTAGGAAACACAATTCAACTTTTATAGCCTTAATAGAAACGTTTAAGTTATGACTTTTAAATCTGGTAAGTAGTGGATACCACCATTTTGGTTTTGATTAATTTTAAATTTTGAGTAGGCTGATATGAGAAAACTGACCGAATCTTCGAATAAAACTTTGACATACATGATTTACCTTCATCTCCCTTAGTTACACATCTTTTAATTTACTATTGACATTTTCAATTTCAATTTTAAAGTTGCAAAAATACTAATTGTTAAATTTAAATGAACATTTTTTTTTTATTTCACTCTTCTTTCTATTAAATCACAAATCCTTCCATCTTCAGTTTCTTCAATCACAATAAATCATTAGCAAAACTAAGTCAGCTGCTATAAACTTTAGAAATATTGCTGTGCCTTATGAATACAGTCTTTTTAAATATTAAAGAAACTATATCTATAGGTACTATAAAAAATTTTAAACAAATAATTTAGCATTAAAGACAGCAGACAAAACTATGATTATCAAAGCATCGAGGACTAAAAAAATGCAAAACACAAATAATAAATGTATCAAATAAAGTAAATGTGAACTGAAAGCTATGTTAAGATAATATAAGAGTATTTTGGATTACCATTTGATAATTAAATATAGAACAAACACATATACAACAGATTTTAGAAAACAAAAATCAACGACGTACAGTTTAGTTATTGATGATATTCTTTAGTTTAATTTAAGCATATGTTTAGCAAAAAAAAAACATATAAAAAACAATGTGATGTGCAAGTTATGTTAAATTAATCTAACACATGTTAAGCAGTTCGAATTTATTTAAAGTAGCCTCCAAATTCATACAAAACATCCATACATTGTAATTTTCATACTGTTTCCATGAAAACATATCAATAACAATATTTTCATAACTTAGACGCTTTAAAAAAAATCCAAAGCAGAGCCAGAGCTGATACAACAACGGTTATATAGAATCTTTTTTTCTATAATCATTGACATAGTTTTAGAATAAATAATCCATGATAAAAGGTTAGATTAAAATAAACCTACCTCATAGTTGTTATGGAAAAGATTATTTAATTTCTTTGTATCAGCTTTCTGAAATTGTGAAATATGCAGTTTAGCAGTTCTTCTTGTTTACATTTAAATGTCAAAGCAAATGTAAACAAACATTGTTAGTGTTCTCGCAGCCATGGAGACCAATCAATATTTACTTTTAAAATGTTCACCTCAGAACTTTTAAAGCCAAAGGGGCAAAGCCTACGGTCAGTATCGAAATGTGAATATTCCTATAATGGTCCTTAGTATGGTAGCTATATTTTTGTAAAATTTAAGCCCAGTTGGGTCAGTAGTTTTTGCACCTATTAGTAACACACATACAGACAGACACCATTAGATTTTTATTTAATAGTATAGATTGCTTGTCTGTTTTTTTCTGGTTATCACTGATTAGGGTAGTGCTTTGCTGACAATAGTAGTAAATACAACTTGTTTTTTTTCTACAGGTTCTCCACACAACGGTTAAAAAATATTCTGTAGTTACCAGGAGTTACCAGGTTACGGGAGTCTATAAAGAATTTTTTCGTCATACTGCAGCAAAAACAGCCGTTTTTAATGCATGCGTTGCGGGTCTAAAGTTGAATTTTTACTCTATAAGGAGTAAAAATCGTGTTTAGCCCCTAGGGAATAAGGATCTGCTGATCTCAACTCAGATGTCAATTTCGAAAGTAAACAATCATATCTATCGAAAGTATGTATCGATTGTAGTTTATTTTTGCCTTATTGTAAATAGTTCGACATATCGATAGTATACTGTAACACAATCGTAATAGACGAAAAGATTGAATCACTTACTAAACAGCGGCTTGTTTCCATTAGCAAATTAAATTAAACATAAGTGCAATATGACGAAAAATATAGATCATCACACGGGCTAAAGTGTCTTTTCAACCCTTCCTCGGCTTCACCTTGATCGTAAAACTTAACATCGGGTCGAAAAGAGTTACTTTAGGCCCTAGTGATGAAAATTACATTTAACTTGGAAAACCAAGTTCCAAACAGTTGGTGAAACATATACTTAACTCATAAATAGTAAACGTTTTTGTTTTGAATCACATTAACCTAAATAGGGATTTTTCCTAGAATATTTGTTTTCAACAATGAAAGAAACTTATTCCAACGTTTAACCAAGACATACCCAATTAATTAATTTAATTTAATTATGAAACGTGTTAAGTACATTAACAAACCGACCTGAGTCAAGGCCAGTTCCCGTATCACGTAACCTCAAGTGTAATTTGCCTTGAGGGAGCGTAGGAATGTCAATATGTCTGTGGTGAGATTCTACCAGGTTATCAGTAATTTATTTCTATTGCTATGATAATTAACAATATGTTTATTACACCGTTTAAACTTTTCCTAATAACCATAAATAATATTAACATTTATATTAGGTAAGGCTTCATCTTCCAAAAGTTACTTTTAGATTGTGGATGTGAAGTCAGAAATATTTACATCCTCACTTTGACCAGAATGTTTTATAATATTCAAGAATAATTTTGCATACCGTATAGAAATTATGCCATGTTTTGTGCTCTATTTTAATTATAAGGTATTCAATTTAAAGGAAAACTTCAAAACCTACTTATATATCTCACCTAGAGTATCTTTATACAAATACTAAAACAATAACAACTCTTCCTACGTTAACTTGTAAGTCATAATCTATAGGCCCAATAGAACCAGTAAGAATATATTTTTTATCAGAGTCTGTAATTTGGGTATTGTGGGTGTGTGATGTTAAAATAGAACAGCTGATCGACCAGGCTCTCAAGTTGACGTTCAATACAGAGCAACAAACCTTGAGAAAGACTATCAATCATGAACCGAGCTGTGACATCATCCTACATTTGTAACAAACTTTCAGTATCTCTTTTATTTTGGCAAAGCTTAAACTATTTACAAATCTTGATGTTTTTGGTTGAACATTACTACACTTAAAATAATTTTAAAATTATTTAAAATCATTTTTTAATGATTTAAAGTGCTTTTAAAAAAAATTATAAGTTATCTTCCAAAGATTTTCAAGTTCTGTTTTCAAGCTCCTGACAATGAGATAAAAGTGCTTTTATAATGATTTTTGATTGCTTTATCAATGATTTTATAGTGCTTTTCCAATGATTTCAAAGTGATTTATAAATTACATTTGTATATAACTTTAAAATCTATGGAAAATCATTTTGAAATCTTTGGAAAATCACTTTAAAATCTAAATATATAAAGCAATTAAAAATCATTATAAAAGCACTTCAAACTCATTTTCAGAAGCTTGAAAACAGCTTTAAAATCATTGTAAAATAACTTAAAAATTACTTTAAAGCACTTTAAAATCATTAAAAAAGGATTTGTAATAACTTTAAAACAATTTTAACTTGGCGAAAATGTAATATTTAACCACTGACTTTTGTACTCCTAATTTTTAGTTAAAAGTGGATTCATGATGATTTTGAAGTGCTTTATATAATATATAGATTTCAAAGTGATTTTCCAATGATTTCAATGTGATTTTCCAATGATGATGATTTTAAAGTGCTTTTAAAGTAATTTATAAGTTATCTTCCAATGATTTTTAAGCTGTTTTCAAGCTCTGAAAATGAGTTTAAAGTTCTTTTATAATGATTTTTAAGTGCTTTATCAATGATTTCAAAGTGCTTTTTCAATGATATTCAGGTTAAATACTTTTTATGCCATCTACATGAAACAAGCAACCCTTTTGGAAGAAAGAAAAAAATAATCTTTGCTAATTTCTTTATGAAAATTTAGTTGGTTTTCAGTAGTGGAGAGAATCCCCAATGGCAATTCAAAAAACCCTTTTCCTAATAATTTGTTGCTTATATAATAAAAAAAAATTGGTGAGCGGTTTTTTTGGTGGTTTTTGGTATAAAGGTTTACCTATGCCATTTTATCAGGCAGGTAGCCTGGTACGAGTAAATAATAATACAATAGTTTTGCAAAGTCAATACCCCAACTACCACTATGGCCAGAACAATGTAGGCCAGTGATACCATCTTCATGCTAACATATGATGCCTGCCTAAGCTAAATTTGCTCAAGATGGAACTTTGGAGTAAAAATTAGTTTTAGAGAAGTAAAATTCTAATTGAGCTATACATTTTTACTAGTGAAACCTGGTGTGCATTTTAAGTTGTTTCTAAGAGAAAATTATAAACTAAAACTGTAGGATTTGAAATAAATGAACTTAGCTAGCTACTGCATTTACCTAAATATATATGGTAATTTAATAGCTATGACTCTTGTTACTTAAATGAATATTACGTGATGGTGTTTAAGAAATAAAAAATGAACTATGTACACTTGGCTTAGTTGAAAGTAATAAGTAACATAAACTGGTATGAAAAAATTCAAGTACAGTCTAGTCTATGGGGTGTCCCGTAAGAAAGTAAGTCAGGAATAAATTATAAGTCACAATAAAACATCTCGAATAATTGTTTTTTTTTTCATCACCACAATTTTTTTACAAAAATAAATGGCTGACATATTTCTAACGAAGGTATTTTAAAACATTTTTTTCTTGGTTTTTGTTTTATTTGACCGATTTAATCTATTCATATATTTTTGGTACCAGTTTACGAGACACTTTATATACAAGAATATTGAATTTATTAACTGGGAAGATTAAATAGTCTTAGAATAAAATTTATCTTACAATAGTTTGTAAACCGGCATTATTTGGATACAGTATTCAAATATTTAAAAACACAGTAGGGCAATATCAAACAACTGCGTAAAAATGCAAAGAAAGGCCATGAGTTGGCGGGAAATAGCATCATAACTGAACAAACATTGACTATAACTGACCTGAGCTCTTTGTTAGCTCAGACCCGAACTGTCCTCTCTACAATTTATCCTACAGTTTGCTGCTTATTGTGTAAATTAAACCATTGATACAACAATTTGTTAACATGAAAGTTAGATTATAGCTTTTCCTGGTCTTACGGTTGGATTTATTCATATAAAGCCAGTATAAACCATCGTCAGTACTGTATTTTGATCCATGATTAAAATCCTTCATTATATTTTTCACGGTCAAATCCTTCATTATAATCACCATGATGATACAGTCATACTGCTTCCGACTTCTGTTATTTGCATTTCGTAGATTTGATATCGGTTCAGAGAAGGTGTTATCACAAATTAAATTTGCATTTGCATCTTCCAGAGTGTTACACATAAAAAGGGTTTCAGAAAGTTTGTTCCATTTGCCTAACTGTCATCGGTAGGTGATAAAATCTTTTAGTAATATCTTTTTGTAATAGTTTTACGTGATAAAATCTTTAGTTATCAATGTAATCTATATATTAATTTGAAACTGTTTTTCTTTGTCATAGCTAAATTGAGAGAACGGCTGGGCGTAGAAACTCGGTAGAGGTGTCTAAAGAAAGGTCTTGGTCTGTAGATGAGCCATCAAAAGAGAAACGTGGTAAATTCCTTTGAGGCTCTGCCCCAGTGGCCTTTGAATTCCCATCCCATGTTATTCTTATGGAGGAAAAACTGGGTTTTTGTCCCAGCTAATTTGAGAGAACGGCTAGGCGTAGAAACTTGGTAGGGGTCTCTAAAGAAAGGTCTTGGTCTATAGATGAGCCATCAAAAGAGGAAAGAGGTAAATTCCCTTGGGGCTCTGCCCCAGAAGCCTTTAAAGCTGCCTCTTCAAATTTGTTTACCATATGCATAATTCTACACTACTTTTTAACCGACTTCCCCACTACCAACAAAGGAGGAGGTTCTCAATTTGTTTGTGGCGATGTTTTTTTTTTTTCTATGTATGTTCACCAATTTCTCTGTGATTTTTTTACCGATCAGTGTGGTTCCACCACCAAAATAACCAGGAGGATTTCTATTTGGTACCTTATATATTATGTTTAAGTATAATATTTGTTTCGGTGAAATATTCTGAAAACCTTAAATATTCAACATTTGTTTTGTTTACATTTGTGCAGATTGTTTACATTTGTGCAGAGAAGGCAATAAATAATAATAACATTCCTACAGCTGTTAGTTGAAACCATTTAAATGAAGCCACAGACAATTCTTCATAAAACAGTTGCTTCATACTAATCAATAAACTATTTCTTGCCATGGAGCCTTTGAATTACATTGAGAAAAATGCATTTTGTTTTGGTTACTATAAAAAATGTATTTTAACGTTTGACCTGATTTGTGTATACAGTAATTCTGTTATTAGTATTGAATATTCTGGCTTACAAAAACATATATGTTTCAGTGAATAGCATGATATTGACAAATAAAGGTGTATTGTGAAAACCAAAGCATTCGTAAAACAGGTCTAAATATAAATTAAATGCAATTATTCCTTACACGACCTAAGAAGTGTGACAGTGCATAATCGTCAATTGTCTTAAAAGTGATAAATATTTTAATTACTAAACATGCATTTTCAGATGTGGAATGTTTATTGGTATTCTCTACCCAGTTACTATATCATATCAATACTATTATGCCTGCTTCGGAAAGTCCTAGAGGAAGATGATTTGCAATTTCGACTAGGCTATATCTTGATCAAACAAAACCACCTACATGGCTTGCACCACTTTTAGCTGAACCAATCTTTCATATACATATTTCATTTGCAGATGTGGAATGTTTATTAATATTCTCTACCCAGTTACTATATCATATCAATACTATTATGCCTGCTTCGGAAAGTCCTAGAGGAAGATGATTTGCAATTTCGACTAGGCTATATCTTGAGCAAACAAAATCCCCTACATGACTTACACCACTTTCAGCTGAACCAATCTTTTATATAATATTTTCCAAAGGTACTATACGTGTTAACGACCAATTTTCCAATTTTGAGAGATTTTTTAGTGCTGGTAGCTGAGGAATAACTTTCATTCCAAAAGGCTTGAGACGTTACTGTATTTCTTTTTATAATGTAGAAGTACACCGATTGCAGGAAACGATGATGTCTGACATGTCAATGTATCTAGAAAAGACAATTAGTTTTTCATTAGGCCTAACGTAATGGACAACTCTTTCCTTCTTAAGGAATATCTAAAAATGTTTATTTTCATACCCATTGATTATGTAACCTGAACAGGTGACTCAAGCAATTTTAAAATAATTATTGTTCCGTGGAACTTTTGATTGTGTCAAACAGTTTTGCTTATCAAAAATCCTCAAGTAATTAATATATAAAAAATTATACAGTCACTAAAAATCATGAAATAATTTATTTTTGTAAAAAAATACAACCGACTTCAAACGCTCTAAAAAGAATGAAATAATTTCAATATAGTAAACTTTTGTATTAGGCAAGCTCACGTATTTCAAGTCGGCGCGGCTCAAACTGCAAATATAATTGAAACTAAATATTGTATGTGTATTTTGAAAATTAATAAACTGTAGCTGGATAACATAAATATATAAAAAAAACATACTGAACTGTTTTGTTTATATATTAAAGGAAATATCTTCTTGTATTTTATGTTTAGGCCTACTTCAGAATAAATGCATTATGAAAATAACACACACAAATGTTCTATATGAATAGGAAAATCATTTAGTTATGATAGGGAAAAGAAGCTAGTTTAGTATTAAAACGTTACTTTTCCAATTAAGAAACATTTAAATGCGTTATACGCTTTTTAAAGATACTCGTTAATACCACTATAATGCCGATCTCTGATTACGGTAATAAAATAACACTTAACGCATAACTATGAAAAAGACATGCAGATTAACACCTTTAGTTATAGATAGTCACCTGCAATATGGACACCCTCGTTCAATTTTGTATAAAAAATCATCATAGAGCCGCGCCGACTTAAAATACGTGAGCTTGCCTAATACAAAAGTTTACTTTATTGAAATTATTTCATTCTTTTTAGAGCGTTTGAAGTCGGTTGTATTTTTTTACAAAAATAAATTATTAATGAAACAGCTGTTAATATTTAAATTGTGATTTATTGAATTTTTCAAAATGAAGTACAGTATTTGCAATGGGTTTTTCTGATTTTAAAATCGATTTTATTCTGCATCGTGTCATGTTTTGCAATATAATGTTCTATTACCAAATCAGTGGAAAATCCTAATATCACAGTAACTCTTAAAATTATTTCTTAAGGGGTTAACTTATATCTATTGTATGGCTTGGTTTCTGCTTTTTTTTACCACTTCTTGGAGATTGTAAATCGTCTGCCACTTCTTGGTGATATTCTTTGGCGTATTGCATCTGTCGACGAAACTTGGGTTAGTGAAATTATTACAATGGAAAAAAGCGAGAAATCCTGGACAATTTGTTAAAGGCTAAAAATAAAACTGAATTAACACTGCTCTACATTTCTTGAGCAATCATTGAAATAACCGATTTGCAAACAATGGAAACATAGAAAAAGTCATAGAACACAACCAAGCAGAAAAAATAGAAATAATGTTTTTTTTCATTTGTAATCGTTATCATAGACAACCTAATGCGGCTATGAGAGGGAAAAGTTTGTAGAAAACACTAAAAAAACAAGATCAGCTTTTTGAGAAAAGATAAGACATTTACAAAAGATTTTGATTACAGTATATCTAACTGTTGTGTAGATCGTGAGTATTTCCATAATCTTTATGAGTCGACTATAATGGTTCGCAATTGCTCGAATTCGAGCAACAGGTACACTAGTATGTGTTGATTTGTAAGTGTAAGTTAATTTCTTTTTTACACTTCTGTATCGTTATAAAATTTGTGTTTTTCACTTATTAAAAGTAAATTTTATATTTCCATAGTCCACAACTCTGTACATGTATATGTTGTTTGTATATTTGTTGTTCCTGTCCTGGGGGAAGATTGGACCTTTGGTCTAACTCAGGGAAGGTTAAATAAGGAATTTGTCATTTGTCATTTGTCATCTGTATTAGTTTTGGAAAAGTCTTTTGTGATGAAAGAATTGCTTGAGTAAATGCTATATGATGGTTTCTAAAGAAATTGTATCATAACATATTTATATTTCTACGATGTAATGCATTTAAAAAAGACAAACCTTACATAACTTATTTTTTCTTATCTCTCTCGCTAGTCTACGAAACAAAAAGAAATACCTGATTACCTGATTACCTTCCTCTTCGCCAAGACCAGCTTTACCGGATAGGTTGTGTCATAATAAAAATAAAAATAATACTAATTGAATTGATAATTTCTATTTACAATAACAAACATTGGCCCTGATGGCTTAGAAAAACGAATTCCAGCAATTACATCTTTATGAATGTGCCATCCTAATTTTCGGAAACCCAGATTCTTTAGATGACTGATTTGTTTTTGTTGGAAATATCGTCTAAAATAACAAGTCGTCTTGTGGATCAAAAATTAAGTTAATTTAATAGGTAGTAAAACTGATAGAATGAAAAACTTAGATTTGTGTATACATCTTACTTCATCAAAATATAACAAACAACTAAACTCTGTTACCAAGGAAACATCATATGTTCTTTTCTAACATAACTATTATGGACATTATAATATGAATATATTATATCTTCAACACACCCCCGTAATGTCCATAAAACATTTTAGAAAAGTAAGTTTTTGGTTAAGGGGTCACCATCCCAATGAAAGTTTTCATTTTAACATGTTTCAATGATGATAGGCCCTTTGTTAAAATATCAGCGGTTTGTTCTTCTGTTGGAATGTATCTGACAGTGATCTGTTTCCCAGAGACCAACTGTTGAACATAATGGTATCTCGTCTCAATATGTTTAGAGCGATCGTGGAACATTGGATTGTTCATAAGTTTAATCGCACTTTGATTGTCCACATGTAGTATAGGAATAGACTTTTCTTCAATTGCGCCAATCTCTTTCACAAGACGAAGGGATTTATAGGTCTCGCTAGCGGCAACATATTCTGCTTCCATTGAAGATTGGGAAACACACCGTTGAAGCTTACTCTTCCAAATAGTCTCATCAAGATTACCATTCAAAAATGCTGTTTTAACATCAAACTGTTTGATAGCAAGATTGTACTGAACTGAATAGCCTAACATAGTTCGCATCGTCTTAAACCGAGCTACAGGGCTGAAAGTGTCACCATAATCAATACCAGGACGCTGAGTAAATCCTTTTGCGACCAAACACGCCTTGTAACGAATGATCTCGTTCTCAGAATTCGTTTTCAGTGCAAATACCCAGCGATTATCGATGACTTTTCTTCCTTTTGGTTGATCAACCAAATCATAAGTTTTATTTTTTATTAATAAATTTATTTCTTCATCCATAGCGGATTTCCAATCGACGACATGCTCAGATCTAATTGCTTCATCATAATTTTCCGGTACTTCGTTTGTAAGTATTGCAGAAGCTAAAAGCTCATTTTTATCTCTGTCACTGACACACATGACAGAATCATCTCTATATCTCATAGGTATTTTTATGCCATCACGTTTTCTCAGGTTATAAGTCTCCTCTTGTAATATATCACCTGGAATAGCGTTATCATCACTAGGACACAACATGTCTTGCTCATCAGTATCATTGGTTCCTGGATACACAATATCTTGCTCTTCTTCATGGAATATATTGTCCTGATTACTGTCAACAAGCTGATTTCTGGTCTCATCATTTAGAATTGATTGCCTACTGTCAAGGGGATCATGCTCGATATCATTGCTACTCTCTTCAATGTTAAAGTAGTGTTTATCATCGTTATTGTTTATTTTCTTCAAAATAAAACATGATTCTTTTGGTGGAATGACCTTAACAACCATATTATACAATTGATTAGCTGTATTAAATATAGCCAAAGCAATGGTTGTTCCGTTTTGAGAAAACACCCATGACTTACCATTGTTTTTCACAGTCTGGTGAATGCCTTTTTCACCTGCTTTCCTCACAGAGAATAAGTTACAAGCAACATCAGGACAGTACCAAACATCATCGAAATACCTGTAAGTCCACTGTTTACCATCAAAAACCATAACGTCTATTTTTCCTGACCCCAAGGCCTGAATATGAACACCTTGGCGAGCACTGTCCATCTTTTTAGGAGTATCAAATGGTTTGTAAGTGGCGAACCAGTCCCTGCGGTTTGTCACATGGTGAGAAGCACCACTGTCAACAAGCCAGTTATCACATTCACTGAAAAATGACTTATCAATTAGGCCTACCTCTAGATTTGATCGAGTCATCATTGCAGCATTTTGTATCTCACGGGTACATTCATTTGATTTATGTCCTTTTGTGTGACACTTAAAACAAATTACACCTGTTCGACAGTTTTTAGATAGATGACCATTTTTGCCACATGAAAAACATTTTATCGCTCCTAATTTTTGCAAGTCTCCCTTTTTGGCATTTTTGGCTCCCATATATTTTGGCTGTTTAGAACTTACTTTTATTTTGGAAACCATGGCTACTGCTACATCCATCTCGTCTCTGTCCTTTAGACGTAATTCAAAGTTGAGACATTTCTTCTGTAGAATATCCCATGTCTTCACCTCCCTTGGTGAGTCGTGCCAAGTCACATATATGTGATCATATTCCTTTGGTAGAGTTTGAAGGAGTCGAGCACACAAATCGTCTTCATTAATAGGCTTACCGTATATTGTTAATTGGTTTTGGATTTCGTCAAACTTTTCCAGATGACCATTCATTCCAAGGGTAGGTTCCCAAGAAATGTTATGGAACTTATTTCTCAATATGTCAATATTTTCAGTTGACTTGACATCATAAATGTGGACAAGTTTCTCCCACATCTCTTTTCCTGTAGAGCAATTGCTTACTCTAAGTAGAGGATTCGTCTCAAGGGATAAAACAATATATTTTCTGGCTTTTGCATCATTTTTTGACCAATTTACCAATTTTTCGTCATAATTTGATGTACCTGCTGTTGGTTTTCCGAATTCTCCACTAACAATTCCATAAACTCCTTCACATTCTAAGATTACCTTCATGACTATTTTCCATGTTGTGAAATTCTCAGTCCCTCTTAATTTTTCAATCTGTTTTTCATTACTCATCATTCACTATTCTATTAACTTCTTCTCAATTAATTTAACCACTCTGTTCTGCTACCATGTTGGAAATATCGTCTAAAATAACAAGTCGTCTTGTGGATCAAAAATTAAGTTAATTTAATAGGTAGTAAAACTGATAGAATGAAAAACTTAGATTTGTGTATACATCTTACTTCATCAAAATATAACAAACAACTAAACTCTGTTACCAAGGAAACATCATATGTTCTTTTCTAACATAACTATTATGGACATTATAATCTATATATATAAAAGGCAAAGCCCTCACTGACTGACTGACTGACTGACTGACTGACTGACTCACTCACTCACTCATCACTAATTCTCCCACTTCCCATTTACCTAGGAGGCTGAAATTTGGTACACTGATTCTTTAGGCATTAAATAGGATAACTAAGTGGTTTTTATTCTGATCGGACTCTCGGGCTCCGCCCCAGTGGCTCTGGAGTTTCCCATGTTAACCTAATGAGTACTCATATTTAAATAGAATAAATGAATCTTAACAGCTGTTTCAATTAAACAAGTTGGTTCTGTTCTATGATGTTCAATAGCATTAAAGTTACAAGGATTACCAACAGAGTGCAGCACTATTATTTTTTTAAATATTTGACAACAGCTAATTTTAAACCAAAAGGTGAGTGAGCAAAGCGAACGAACTTCAACCCGGAGGCGAGTTAGCGTAGCGAACGAGCTAACCTGAAGGCAAGTGAGCGCAGCAAACGAGCTCCAACTTAAAGGTGAGTGAGCGTAGCGAACGAACTTCAACCAGGACGTGTGAGTGCAACGAACGTGCACCAACCTAAACGTGAGTGAGCGTTGCGAACGAACTTCAACCAGGACGTGATTGAGCCATGCGAACGAGCTCACATATGAAGTTAAACGGGGCAAAGCCCGCGGGTACAGCTAGTATGAATATATTATATCTTCAACAGTTTTCATTATCTTCCTCACAGTTCACTGAAGGGTGATGACAAACAGTTATAGTCTGTAAGTCACGTGTTGGGTCCATTCATCTCTTTATTGAATCTCACTTTTTGTCACACTTAGTGACTTTCCCGCCAAGAATTCTTTTTTAACCTATTTTACGCAGCAAACATTGTTCATCTTACGAAATTATGAAGATATAGTGTTGAATTGTTTACTTTGTTATGCAATACGTTTATGTTGTAAGCAGTTATTCTTATCACTGTAATACGTCTGATGTACATACTGCATTGTTAATTGAAGAAAGTGGATCATTTTCAATTCCTTCAGAATAAGTTTAAGGTAGTTGACACAGGTACTTTACATCCAAAATGTGTATGATTCTACAGGTGTAACGTGTATAAGAATTTGTAATAAAGTAAGCTGTTTGGAAACAATTTTTAATTACTACTAATTTGTTATGTAAATTAAATTATCTATGATGGTTTGTAACACACTTAAACATACTTATCCTGCCATCCGCGTACAAAATAATGCGCTACCTTTTTAAATCTGAGATTAAATTAATATTATCGAAAACCACGATCATTAATTTGTAGTAAAATAACCACATGGGTTGAAATTTGAAAGCAAAACCCATATCGATATCTCCAATCGGGAATGTTGCTGAAAGTCAACAGTCCCGGAAGATCAAATAATTTATACCTGTGCCGCTAGGTCAAAAACTACAATGTTTGCAGTGTCTGTAGATCAAAAATCCCAGAAAGTCAAATAGTACAGTCCGGGCTAAAAGTTTAGTCTATGTTAAAGCAATTGACTTATTGGGAATTTGACCTAATGCAACAGCAGGATTAATATAACGAAATACGGTAAAATACAAGTTCAGTTTCGCTGAGTCAAAAGTGTCGGAAGATCAAAAGCAATAAAAGTGAACGTCGATTCAGTGTAAAGTAGACCTCCTGCAACGCTTACTACACCAACAAAACTCGCTTTTAGTTACTTCGTGTTTTGTCATAATTAGAATAGAGCTAAAATTATCATATTTGGTACATAGCTTATTTATTAATGCTTCTTGCCAACTGTTTGGTCAACACTGTAAATAGGTATAGTTTATGTAATGAAAAGCCTTTCGTCAAAATTTGTGGCATAAAATACACGCAAGGACGATCTGAACATTTCTGGTTATTATATACGTTTGTAAAAGGAGATCCATTTAATTGTAGAACTATTTTATGAGTTATAATGTAGTCTACATATAAACTGTGTAATGTATTACGCCACGGAAGGGTTGAAACCTGTCCAAACTATCATATATATTATTATAACGTAAATGGGGTTTTTTCACGATTCTGAATCAACCAGTCGATGGATTTTCATTAGTTTTGTGTTGAAAGAAAGACAATTTTGAGAACTAGATAATTTCAAAGCCATAATTTAAAATTAATGTCCCAGTTTTTTATAAATTAAGTTTTAGTTTTTAAAAAGTCTAGCAGCCGATGCTAACCTTCTCCAATAAGTCAATGCTTCTAGCTAGCTTTTAGTACATTATAATTTGCTTAACATAACAGCTGTAACATTCAGTATTTGTGACACAAATTCAGCATTTGGAAGAAAATTCAAATACATACTTATGGTTGACTTATTTATACTATGTATGTGTAATGCTGACCATTGATACATTTAATTCTTCGGTACGAGGATGGCAGTTTAATTAAATGTGCATAGTAAAATACAGTAGTAGGATGTTCAAATTATTTTTTAAAGTATTCTTTGTAATCATCGATTTGTTTTAGTCCAATATAATTTGTTTTAACTAACAGCTGGTTGAATGTGCTATGTATACTTATAAAAGGCAAAGCCCTCACTGACACACTCACTCTCACTCACGCATCATCACTAATTCTCCCACTTCCCATTTACCTAGGAGGCTGAAATTCGATACACCGATTCTTTGGGCATTAAATAGGAAAACTAAGTAGTTTTTATTATGATCGGGCATTCGGGCTCCGCCCCAGTGGCTCTGGAGTTTCCCATCTTAACCTTATGATTTTTCATATTTAAAAGGAATTAATGAATCATAACAGCTGTGTCAATTTAACAATTTATGACAACAGCTAATTTGCAACCAAAAGCTGAGTGAGCGTTTCGAACGAACTTCAACCTGGAGGCGAGTTAACCCCAAGGCAAGTGAGCTCAGCGAACGAGCTCCAACCTAAAGGTGAGAGAGCGTAGCGAACGAACTTCAACCAGGACTTGATTGAGCCATGCGAACGAGCTAATCTTGAAAATTAATTAGTTTAACGGGGCAAAGCCAGCGGGTACAGCTTGTTATTCTATAGAATTATTAGGTTTTTAGCTGTCATCGTTATTCGGGGACCGAGCAGGTCCCTAGCAGCGACCACAGAATTAAAATTTTAATTTTAATTCTGTGGTCGCTGGTCCCTAGGGCCGCAAAATTAGCTGCCCGCTTACTTACTTAAAACATGAATGCATATTAAATACACAATCAGTATCCATAGAATTATTTTATTGTCACCGTTGCCTAGCAACAATTTATTTTTATTTTTGCTGATGCCTCGAATTATTTCTTCACATAACCTTAAAGTTGTAGTTGTGCTAACCATCAGTGTGCATTATTATAGAGGTGAATAGTGGCAATAGGGTATAGTGTGGTGCAAAATAGCGTTCGTACCACGGACCGAAATGGTTTTGCAGCTCTCGATCGAGACGAAGTCGAACTATCTCGAGCCGGCAAAACCTTATTTTTGGCCCTAGGTACGAAATATACTATTAAATGGGTTGTAGCTTAATCGGGTTTCAACTTTATTTAATTTACAGTCTGTTTCAAAAGAAGAAAAATAAGCAAATACATTAACAATAATACAACGTTAAAAGTATAGTGATTTACCACTCTCAACACTAGCTGACAAAGATAATTTTGATAACACAGCCGAATCTGAATGGGAGGTTTAAATGTCGTAAATGGTGTTGTGATTGTCCAATAAATTTAGTGCAAGATGAGAGCTCGCCTTGTGGTCGGAAACTTGACCAAAAGTATGTATTTTTCCAACTTATCTATATTTACCCTATGCTATAAATAAGACATGTAAATGGAATTTCTTCTATTTGGTTTTATTTTCTGTTTACATTTAGTTGTTATTTCGTTACCTACATGGCAACCCATACGGCCCAAGTTATTTTTAAAATTTTAAATTCGTTTCTTGTGTTTATTTTTGAGCCTATTTTAATTTACTAGGTGGCGTTCGCAGAGGCATCCACAAAATTGAGCGGAGTCATCAAGGGTTCATATTATATTGTTTTTGTCTTACTGCAGTAAAAACAGTATTTTTTCATGCATGCGCTGCGGGTCTAAAGTAGCATTTTTAATATTTAGGGAGTAAAAATCGTTTTTAGCCTCTATGGAGTAAAAATCAGCTGTTGTCAACTCAGTTGTAAATTTCGATTGTAAACGATTGCATGTATCGAAAATATGTATCGATTTGTGCTTCGTAATCATTTTAACATATTACAGTCTACAGTCTCTTCCCGTAGCATTTTAGCATTGCAGATACATTAATCCATTCCCAAACTCAACACTGCTGACCTTTACTACTTCCTTCACCACACCCTACGTCGTGGACCTGTTTCCCTCTCTTCCCATAGCATTTTAGGATTGCAGATACATTAATGTAATTGCCAAAGACAGTTCCCACACTCTGCGATGTTAGCCTTACTACTTCCTTCACCATTTACTACGTCATTGGCCTGTTTCCTTCCTTTCTCATAGCATTTAAGTATTACAAATTCATTTATCCATCTGCTCAAACGGTTCCCCCACTCTGCACTGCCGCCAGCCTTTACTACTTCCTTCACCACTTACGTTGTGGACCTGTATTCATCGCTTTCCATAGCATTTTAGTATTTTATATACGTTAATCTAATTGCAACAAACATCCCCACTGTCCGTACTGCTAGACTTTACTACTTCTTTCACCTGTTCCTACGTCACGAACCTCAAGCTAGTGTCGTCATTTGATTATAGTACCTGGGGACCGAGCTTTGCTCGGGGAAAATCATTAGTTCACTCTGAAAGCACCGTAGTATTGGAGATACATAAATCCACACATCTACATCCTACACAATTTCCTACGTCATGGATCTGTTTCCCTCCATTCCATTGCATTTAAAGATTGCAGATACCTTAATCTAATCGTCATAAACAGTTCCCACACTCCGGACTACTCGCCTTGACTACTTCCTTCACCACTTCCTACGTCGCGGACCTGTTTCGCTCCGTTCCCATAGCATTTTAGGATTGCAAATACCTTAATCTAATCGTCATAAACAGTCCCCACACTCCGGACAGCTCACCTTGACTACTTCCTTCATCACTTCCTACGTCGCGGACCTGTTTTCCTCCCTTCCCGTAGCATTTTAGGTTTGCTGATACCTTAATCTAATTGTCATAAACATTTCCAACACTCCGGACAACTCGCCTAGACTACTTCCTTCACCACTTCCTACGTCGCGGACCTATTTTCCTCCCTTTCCATAGCATTTTAGGATTGCAAATACCTTAATCTAATCATCATAAACAGTTCCCACGCTCCAGACAGCTCGCCTTGACTACTTCCTTCAACACTTTTTACGTCACGGACCTGTTTCCCTCCCTTCCCATAGCATTTTAGGATTGCCCATACCCTTATCTAATCGCCATAAACAGTTCCCTCACTCCTGACAGCTCGCCTTGACTACTTCCTTCACCACTTCCTACGTCGCGGACCTCTTTCCCTCCCTTCCCATAGCATTTTAGGATTGCCCATACCCTTATCTTATCGTCATAAACAGTTCCAACACTCCGGACAGCTCACTTTGACTACTTCCTTCACCACTTCCTACGTCACGGGCCTGTTTCCCTCCCTTTCCCATAGCATTTTTGATTGCCCATACCCTTATCTAATCGTCATAATAGTTCCAACACTCCGGACAGCTCGCCTTGACTACTTCCTTCACCACTTCCTACGTCGCGGACCTGTTTCCCTCCCTTTCCCATAGCATTTTTGATTGCCCATACCCTTATCTAATCGTCATAAACAGTTCCCGCACTCCGGACTACTCGCCTTGACTACTTCCTTCACCACTTTCTACGTCGCGGACCTGTTTTCCTCCCTTCCCATAGCATTTTAGGATTGCAGATACCCTAATCTTATCGTCATAAACAGTCCCCACACTCCGGACTGCTCGCATTTACTACTTCCTTCATCACTTCCTACGTCACGTACCTGTTTCCCTCTATTCCCATAGCATTTTATGACTGCCTATACTACTTCCTTCACTACTTCTTACGTCACGGACCTGTTTCCTTCCCTTCCCATAGCATTTTAGGATTGCAGATACCTTAATGTATTCGTCATAAACAGATCCTAGACTTCGCACTGCTACCCTTGACTACAATGTATCGAGTAATCTTAAGTATAATCTTTGCTCAATATTAACAAGTGATGTTTTCCTTTTGTACTGTATTTGTAATTTCCTAGTATACTGTGGGTAGTTGGCTTATTATGAGCACATGCTAAAACTTCAAATCTTTTGTTTACTTTTTACTTGTTATTTAATTCAGCCAACATGGTTACCTAGCAACCCATAAGACTATTGTTAAAAAAATGTAATTTTCAGTTTCATTTTTCTACGGATTCCTGACAGACTTTTTTAACGCCATATAGATGTTGGCACTCACCGATATGGTCTTTATCACCATGCAAAATTTGAAAACGATTGATTCAGCCGTCTAGGAGGAGTTTGCGTATTACGAAATGCATAAAAGTCGACGTATAAGAGCTTCGCTCGCTTCGCTCGCTCCGCTCAATAAAGGGATTCATCACATCTACAGGAAAATATCTTTCATTTGGTACCAACCGCGTGTAATTCGTTCCAGTAGTATGGTCAGGCTAGCTGTCATAAGTTTTGCAAAAGTTGTTTTGTATAAGACGATTTTGAATGATTTTCCAATTTGATTATCTTTTTTCACTAGATTTTGTAATTTCTTCTTTGACTTTTCAAATTCTAAGATTATTATGAAGTGTTCTGTTAGTAACAAACCAAGGTGCGTTGACAATTTTACGTAGCAATTTTGATTGGTATCGTTGAAAAATTTCAATGTTTGATGTACTTGATGATCCCCAAAGTTGGATCCCATAAGTCCAAATTGGTTTTTTAACTTTTCTGCAAAGTAACATTATTTTGTGTACTAAGTTTTGATTTAGATCCAAGAAGACAATTAAGCTTAGTTATTTTAAAATTTAGATATTGTCTTTTAGTCCAGATATGTGCCTTCCAATTAAGCTTTGCATCTAAGTGCATGCCCAAGTATTTTATTTCTGTTACTTTAGGGTGGTAAATATTGTTCATGGATACTGGAGGACATGTAGCCAGATTTAGGGTAAAAGTAATGTTTTCTGATTTATTTTCACTAATTTTGAACCTCCATGTTTTAAACCAATGTGAAATTTCATCCAAGTTTAACTGTAAATTTGCTGTAGTTTGAACCGGTTTGTCGTGGACAGATAAAATGGTCATATCATCCGCAAATGTGGCAACCATAGTGTTTACAATTTCTGGTAGGTCCGATGTAAAGGGAATATACAAGTATGGTTCAAGTACGCTTCCTTTGGGGATTCCTGATTCTATAGGGTAAAGGTCAGTTAAATAATTTTGATGTTTAATTTGGAAAGTTCTGTTTGTAAGATATGATTTTTAAATATGAAAAACTGAATGGGGTAGCTAAATGTGGCATTCTTGTCAATAGTTCGATATATCGATAGTAATATACACTAACACAATCGTAATAAACGAAATAATTTAATTATATTTACTAAACAGATGCTTGTTTGCATTAGCAAAATAAATAACAATTTAGAAGTCATTTTGAGAAGTTATCTTAGTATTTCTGTTAAAGAAATGACATTTCTTCATAATCTTAACATCTCAAATTACTTTAATACTTTCTTCTGAAATGGCTACCATACTAAATTCAAACTCACATAACAAGAAATTAAATAACATCTACACATAAATTAAAAAGTTTTACACCACAATTAAAAAAACAAATGTACGATTGCTCTTGCTCATTCTTCGTCAGATTAGGCATAGGCACGAGACCCTCCTTCATTGCGCAGTCTGTAGTCTTGGAGATAAGAGAGATATGCGGTAAAGATAAGCAAGAACTGGAAAGGTCCGTTGTGGGTTTGCAATATTTATCTCAAAATTCAGCGCAAGGTTAACTAAATTTTGGAATTAGGGTCTGAATACGTGATTGGTGAAATCCAGGAGGCAATACTGAACTTGCACTACTTATGTTTTATCGCATTTTTTACCTTATCTACCAAAATTATGCTATTTTCCTTTGGCACTTTAGGGGGAAACGACTATTTCACCCTGAAAATCACGTTTGGAAATCGAGAAAAGCTTTAGAAATCGGCGATTATAAGCGCTTGAAAAATCTTTTTTTCTTTTAATGGAAGCCTATTTTTTATTATTCGAGTCATTTCAAACTTCTTTTCCTCTTGCACTTTTTCAGCAAACACATATTTCACCACGAAAAACACGTTTGAAAATCGTTAAAAGCGTTATAAATCATTAATATCGCCACATTTGACTGGTAAGTGTCAATAAAAGAGTGTAAAAGAGTCCTTGGAGCCTAGACGTTGTAACTCATAAAACAATGTAAGAACTACAAAGACAATTTATAATTTAACAATATACTAGATATTTAAATTACAATCACTCTGATGTTTGAAAAAATACTTTTGGACTGTAAATAAATCTCCAGCTGCTGTCTGAAATTAACGTAATTAACATCGCTCTTATGGGGGACAAATCCAAGATGGCTGTTAGCTTTCATTGACTCCACTGGAGAACAATAAAAAACTACAAAGAACATTTCTAATCTCACACTATACTCGATGTTAAATTATAATCACTTTGGTGTTTGAAAAAATATTTTTGGACGATAAATCGCTCTTCAGCAGCTGTTTGAAATTATCCAAAATGGCCACTAGCCTCCAAGGACTCCCTAAAATAACCTTTAGCTGAGCTCCTCAGCCCTAACCTAAGCTGGGTTTACCCAAAATCGGTAATTTTCGGCACTTTGCTGATCTAAGCATGGGTTAGGTTAGGTTAGGTTAGAGTAAGCTAGGTTGGATTACTTTGGTTTACCCACAAATTGGTAATTTTCGGCACTTTGCTATTTTTTAATAAGTAAGGTAAATTAATAAGTACGCAATTAATAAGTACGGTAAACCATATTACTGCAGAGGCCGGTCTTTATAAGTTATATTGTCTATGAGAGATTTATTTTGGACCTATTTGCATAAGTATGGTGATGCAAATGCAGTTGTCATCGAATTTATAATCATCGATCAGTCTAAGTTTTATTTTGTCAATAAATGTAAATATCCTTTTTGGTTAACAAAGGATGCAACCGAATCTGTAAATTAAGACAAGTATGCGAAAAACTTAAGTTTTCCAACCACCATTATTGCCTTGTTTACAACTATAAAATCGGAAGTAAAAATAACAATTAGGACAGCGTATACTAACTATTTGATTTTTGTTGTGAGTTGTATACAATATCACTTCTTTTTGAAATTATGTCAAGTCCAAGAGACATACATCTAGTTTTGTATTAAAGTCTTCTGTCAAGAACTACACGAATGTAAATGTTACTGTGGACAAGGTAGCTGAAACATTTGCAAATAGGTGTAATAAATTTAAGAATATTGTATTAGTAAAAGTATCATATACATTTGTCATTGATATCACTGTATTAAATAATGTATTACCTAATTATTTGTAGGGAGTAAATTAGTTAGTAGACTATCTATTAATCGATTTGCAAGGTACATTATGAATATTTCATAATGTAGCTTGTAAATCGATTAATGTATTTAAACCAGACGCTCGTCAAATAATGCAGTTCAAGGCGGAAATGTAGTGAGGGATACATCAGGATTAGAATGTGTGTTACAGAACAAGAAACTGATGACAATAGTTGGAATAACTAGTCAATGTCAACGCACTCGATAAAAGCGCGGGATTAAAAAAGGCGCGAATATGTGCAAGTACTACTGTATAACCAACGACAACACCTATGAAAAACCAGACATAAGCTATATTACAACCAGGCCTACGAAAAAGTCAAACTATGTAAATAATGAATCACTGAATATGATTAGACGAAATCACAGAGGTACAAACTATGTTAGATATTTACGTGGTAAAGGAGTGTAGTTTCCTGATAGGTCTAAACAACGTCATCAGTTACCAAATCAATTATTTTTACTAGTTTTAGTCATACAATTGTTCTCATTTAAACTTGCGCTATTATGCTAATTCAACCTAGGGCAGATGTAGTTCCCACAATATATCTATACTTACACGAGGAGAGCGTGGTTTCGGTGATTTTGTAAAGTAAGAAATAATAGATGTAGAAAGAAATGTGTAGATTTTGAACTTTTTTCTTTTTTCATTGATTTACTGTGTTGATTATGCACCACAGTGCTTTGTACTGTAATTATTTTCTGCCATTATGAAAAATTCATTGCCAATATTTCTTTCAAGGTCCCTTGCATTATTTTGCGTGTACTAATATGTACTAGGTGTACAATGCAGTTGTCTGCTTGCAATTTTGAGCGGAGCTATCATAGTACTGTAATCAAATACTTTTGCAAAGTCAATGCTAAATATAGTTCACGTAATTGAGATGTCTCCTACAAGTCCACTAAGTCAATTGTATAATTGTTTCTCATAAATGGGATGACTACTTGTAGTATCCAAAGTCAATGCTTTATCTGTTTCTCTTAAATGAAATCTCTACTTGCAGTATCTAAAGTTAATGATAAATCTATGCTAAAACTATTGCCTTGGGTGTAGTACGCCAGTGTCACGGTGATAACGGCGGGAGTGGTCGTGGTAGGCACGGATGAGTCGTTGTTCTTGCAAGGCTGTTTTTTGCCTGTCTTCTGGCTCAGTCAGCACTTACACCATCGGGAAGAGATAGTACATCCAAACTAACAAAAATAGGTTCCAAGGACCCATATTAGATTTAATACAATTGGCGGCAAACGTTATTGTTGATTAGTATGTTAAATAACAATAAAACTGTTGTAGGAGTTTGTTCCTAACCGTAGGTGCTCTGTATAATATTTAAATCGCTAAAATTATACCCCAACAATCAACGTTTACAATCGTGATACGTAAACAAATGATCCAATAATATGTAAGCCGAAGGATCGTCGTAAATTAATGTCTTTCGTGTAATACAACAATATGATAATAAACAATGTTACTATATCACTAATAACGTGTACGTAGACCGTCGTAATTAGGCTCAAATTAAAATATAATAATGCAATGTCAGTATTAAACAATCTTAATACTTGTGCGTAACAATATTGCTGTACTACAGAGAAACAAGGGTTTTCGAGTCGCTGTTGAATAATAGGACAACAAGAAATTTAATAATAATACGTTAATGAATACTATTACTATTAAACAGTTTCAATCCCAAATATTTTACGGGCAAGCAAGTCGGTTGTATTATGCAGAAATAAAGCCTATAGTAGAATTATGAACGAGGAAACTCAAATAGTAAACCGCACGAATACCGTTATCAAACAGCTGATTGGGCCCCTCTTATCTCTTGCCCATTCATCCAGAGTACAATTGACGAGCTTAAACAGTGTACAGTACATTTCTTTTTACGTACAGGTCTAGAAGGGTAGGTACAGGTCGACTAGCATTTACAATTCTCACCAAATATTTGGTAAACTGAATGATAACTGAAAGATAACTGAATGCTCTGACATGAAGCAGTGTTCTTCTTTACCTATAAAACAAGGTTGACACCTTTCTTCACTGATCACGTAATGCGTGATTTTCTATAAAGTCTTGGAAAAATAAAAGGAAAAATAGATAGACTACAGGTGTACTGTATGTGGTTTACACACAAATATTCATCAAACTGTGTGATAGTTTGTTATAGCAATGAACAGTTTGAGAGTACCTATCGTATTGTTTAAGTCGATGGAAAATCTCTGTTGATCCTGTTTTACAAGCAAACCAAAAAGATACAGTAGTCACCACTCTATGCGACATATTCTAGCCAGAATATTGTAATCGTATGATTCTATTAAGCATTGGTACGATTGCAAAGTACTACACAAACATTATTTCAAGGGTAATAACAGTCACAATTTCCGCTGACTTTAAAAGAGTCAACTAAACTATTATACTAATGGACACACAACTAAATGGAACAACTAATGGAAATTCTCACGATGTACATTCGTTCGATATAAGCATTGAGTATACACGTCAGTACATACGTGTATACCCAATGATATAAGCAACGGTTCTTGCAATTTATTGCTTATTGTTTTTTAGAGTTGTTTTCGGACTTACTCACACTCGTATAAGGTTTTCCACGTTTGTCATTGATAATGTAGCCATGTTGCTTTGAAATGGCGACCATACAAAATGTATGCATTTTAAGCCAAGTATGAATGGAGATGAGTGTGGGATGAGTGGAGCGATCTTGTTGTCCTGTTTGTGACTAAGGCCGACATAATCCTTAGACACAGCTGTTAATTAATAGTGCATACAGTCAATTAATAGCAGCAGAGGTCAAGTTTGGTATCAAATTAAAGGTTTTATTCATAAAAATACATTGCTGCAAACCCAAACTCAAACGAGGATGATGATAATAACGTTAATGATGTCGCTAAAACGGATCGTTTGAAATTTAACAGCTGA
Organism: Macrosteles quadrilineatus; assembly: GCF_028750875.1. Taxonomy (NCBI): domain Eukaryota; kingdom Metazoa; phylum Arthropoda; class Insecta; order Hemiptera; family Cicadellidae; genus Macrosteles; species Macrosteles quadrilineatus. The sequence goes on along the minus strand of NW_026542598.1, from coordinate 77,242,327 downwards.
AAATAAGTGAAATAGAAAAGGTTTTGGTTAAATCCATCAAATTGTAATTGGACACTAGTAAATACTAGTGCACTTGTTGCTACCTCCCCCCTTCGGTTTCATGTATTCCTCTCAATCAGTTCAAACCTAGGAGGATTAAACATTAATGTTAATTAATGTTAAATCCTCCTAGATTCAAACCTGAAACACCCAGATCGAAACTCGCCTGTCGTTATTTTACCATCGCCTGTTTTTTAAATATATTTTTCAAAAAAGAAATATTATATTGATTTACTTTGGTTTTTAAAAATGTTAACGTTTTATTTTGTTAAAGATTTATGGTGATACGTAAATATTGTGGTGTAGTAGAGTATATTATATTGTAGTTAAGTGTTAAATTTTGAAATTTTAGGGTGAATCGAGATGAATCTTTGTTTATAACATGGGTCTCTCCTACCTTAACATACATACCAAGTTTGATAAACATCGGTTGGAAAAGTGCAAAGATAAATATTTGTATGTAAAAAATACAAAATGGCGAATATCTGGTTAACGAAATTATTTTGGAAAAAATGTTATCCTTGATTTTCTGTTTATTTTGACCCAAGGAATTACTAGGTAAAGTATCTCCCCGCTTATTTTAACACCCTGTTTATGCTGTATTCTTATAAGTGAAAAATGTTAGCTGGTAATAAAGAAAGATGTTTTTATAAATAATATGAATGTACTGGTGATCTGTATATTCACCTTTTTCTTGTCCTTAGATAAATTAAAAGTCCACTCAGCAGTCGCATCGTACGATGTAGTTCTTTCCATGCGTTGCGAAATGCTACATTTGCCGTCCTCTTCAACCCAAGTTATCTACTGAACCACTGATTGTAAAAAATTCAAAAAAATATATTTTACGCATTACACTTTTGGCTACAAATTTGCCATAGACAAAACCTCTCTAACCCAAAAACAAAAAAAAGTCTCGCATGCTAACTTTTTCATGTTAGAAATCACGATTTAAAACTATTTCACCATACAAATCATTTTTTATTAATTAGATCGGTAAATAGTTTAAAGTTCCAACAAAATAGTCATCGAGTAGGACTAACCAAGAAGCTCTGTGCCAAATTTCAAAATTTTAGCACAACTTTAAGAACACCAAAACACGAAATTATTGAAGACATGCGTCGAGAGGACTATCGTTGTTTTTAACAGATTATACTTTTGACCTTCCGGCACTGTTGACTCAGCGAAACTGAACTTATATTTTATCTTATTTCGTTATATTAAAACTGCTGTTGCATTAAGTCAAATTCCCAATAAGTCAATTGCTTTAAAATAGACTAAACTTTTAGCCCGGACTGTACTATTTGACTTTCTGGGATTTTTGATCTACAGACACTGCAAACATTGTAGTTTTTGACCTAGCGGCACAGGTTTAAATTATTTGACCTTCCGGGACTGTTGACTTTCTGCAACGCGTCCTCTTCAATCAGCTACACGTACAACGAATGATATGAAGGTTCTGTGAATCTGTCAATAGATATAACATCTGGAACCTATTTCTCCACTTTATAACGCATTCTCAATATCGCGCTTTTCAATATCACTGTATTTATACATCTCCACTTCTACAGTAGTTTTTAGCAGTTTTTTGTAAGTTGTAAACATTATTTTCGTTGTCTTTATTAATAAATTTACCCTAAACGAGTGCTACCTTATGTTTTCTATAATACCACCGGAGATCGAGCTTTGCTAAGAGAAAATCATAAGTATACTCTGAGAGGTATAATGTATGATTGAGCAGAGGATCATAGCAGACAAAATTCTTTGATTCCTTCTAGATATGAATACTTAAGGTTAACATGGAAAACTCCAGAGCCACTGTGGCGGAGCCCGGAAGGACTGAGATAACAATAAGTCTATATGTTAATCGGGAATGTGAGCTATCATCATATACAATATGGTCACCATTTAATAAGAAAGAAAGCATATCAAATTTCAAACCCGTCGGTTTAGTATTTTTCGCGTTTACTTGTCACATCTATCCATACATCCAAACTTTCTCACTTATAATATTAGTAGGATTATAAACCTAAATCATTTTTAATTTGTTTTGATACGCATAAAAATATTTAGGTCTCAAAGTGACAGAAACTGTTTAACACTTGATGAATGTCATGACACTTGGGAATTGTCGTTGATAGTCCATGGAGGGCATTCAATCAACAGTACTTGAACTGTATAATATATCATGAATTGAAGATAGAAGAAACTACGCTGTGTTTATTAAGTCGATATTAATATCAATATGAGATAAACAACAGACTCTATATAATTACTTTACAGCTTTGTTTTGGAATCTGGCTTCTACAACGCAGATGAATTATAGTCCTAATTATAACCACGCCACTAAGACTGTTGTTCTTCATCAATTAAGATTATACTTTGTGGCTTTGACAAGTGTACTGGCTATCCCAAAATACTTTTGTTTTATCCATATTAAATTATTGTTTCACAAATAAAATTATAATTACCGGACTGGATGTAGTGAGTTTTTTAGATCACGCTGTACATTTTATTATGAGTATTTCATCAACATCTCGTTGAAATAACTGTTACACTTCCCATTTTCTTAGTTAGATTCTCAAAAAATGTTATTATATTATATTCAGAAGGCAAAAGTCTATTGTTATACTTAGATTTGTAGCCATCTAGGAATAATCATACATATAAAATATTTAATCATAAAGGCCTTGAAGTAATAACTCAGTAATGTAGCTTTACAGTAGATACGACTAGATGAAAACCAGGAACGTAAAATTTATGGAGTTTTGCGGCGTGTTCTACATCCTGTACGACGATGAATGTGGAAACTCAGTGGGATATCATGCGTTGTTTTATTTATTTAATCCCTACTCCAAAATATTGTCTCTAAAACAACACTTTACATATAGATTATTCTAAAAAATGCATTTTTATAGAAACCACATTTATAACTCACTTATAACTCACTACACACCAAACAAGTTGAATTTCCGTTAAAAATTCAAATGTTTAATGCATTTAAATGTTTTACATAAAAGCGTTGCTTACTTACATAACAGCAAATTTTTACTTAACAACACGTATGGACCAATAAGGTTCAAGGATTGAGAGAAAGGAAGTACAATTTTAATGATTCGAACTTCAACTAATCAGCTGTTCAGGCCAATTTTATTGTTGACTGGTGCAATTTAGTCTGTACAATGTTTCATTTGAGTCAAATTAATGGAAAGAGTAGTGGAAATACAGATTTTCACCAAAACTCCAAACTAAGTGTTATGAAACGTAAAATGAATAAGTAAATCATGTATTATAGTTAGTTTTTAGTTAATCATAGTATGTCGTGAAACTTGAGCTCAGGTTGAACAATCACCTAACAGTGATGAAATTTAATATATAAAATGACAAAATGTGTTTTGTTATAATTTGTCACAATCTTTCACAACAATTGTTATGTTGTTCTCATACAAATACTAGATCCACTCTATAAATATTAAACTAGTTTATGTAATAGTGATAACTATGTTGTTATACCTAGTAAATAGTAAAGTTAGACAAGTCCAACACTGTTTTGTGATGTAAAACACGTATTGTTCAATTTATAACTAGTTTATTATTTGAATAAAATTACTACTTTTGAACAAAAGTGTCAGGGTCAGTTAAAACATATAGGGCTCATTTCTCTTCTTCTTCTAACTTTGTTTTTTTTTTTTATTTTCTTTATCTATGTTTTCTCTTTATGTTTGGGCCTTTGACGAATACAACATTTTTTAAGTCAGAGTTGTTTAATTTTTCATACAATCATTTTCAATTTTAAAGTAATAACATTTTTAAATTCACTAGACTTTGACAAACCTTTACGATTAATGCTATTCAAAATTCCAAATCGTCTGTAGATTAAAGAAGATAATGGAATAAAGTTAACAGACAATACTCGATTCAGATCTTATCTAGTTATTCGTTCTCATGTGTCAATAAAGTGAAACTTAGTGTCAAATAATATAATGTTTGTTGTGTTTAATAGCTGTCTCAGAAACATGTATGCTGCAAGTTTGATTAAATGACATCATTGTTGCAATGTTGCCATCATCCATATGTGATTTCCCTTGAGGTGTACTTGTGTACTGGGTGGTGAACAAGAGGCTTATTTCATGTGCCTTGTTCAAAATACATTTAAAAGATTTACATGGTTCTAAATACAGGGTGGTTGGTGATGAGTCTTACAAAACCTTTTTGGTGTAAGTACGAAGTAAATGATGATGAACATGGGAGGTTCCTGAGTCAAAAAATAATCTCCCGGAGAATTATTTTATGTTTTTAAAAAATAACCATATTTTTAAACTTAATACAGCAATTTCTCAATTACCAGTAAATGGATTTGAGAAGATGGTGCCATATTTGTGTTCTACATTAAGTTTTGAATAAGAATAAAAGAAAATTATGGAGGATCAATAGAGTTTTTTTTATAAGAAACGATATTAAAATTCAATTCATAAATGAAAAATTAGAAACGAAAATTATCATTAGTGTATACACCAACTGGAAGAAAAAGCGTTTCGCTGGATGTTGACATATGGACGGAATTCAAGAAGTTACAAGAGTAATAACAATTAAATTACCATATATATTTAGGTAAATGCACTAACAAGCTATGTTCATTTAGTGCAAATCCTGCAATTTTAATTTGTTTTTTTTTTCTCTTAGAACAACTTAAAATGCACACCAGGTTTTACTATTAAAATGTATAGCTCAACCAGAATTTTACTTCTTTAAAACTAATTTTCACTCCAAAGTACCAGCTTGAGCAAATTTATCTTAGGCAGGTATACAACATATACACTTTTTTTCTACATATCAGAATGACTGCCAAGACATAAGTTCGCGTAAGACCAGGATGACGACTTCCATCCATCTCATGCAATACTGAATCCTTGCTGTCTCGTTTGTCAAATAACTCTGTAATTTCTCTCTCTGCCTTTTCATTTGCCATTTAAACACATCCACTGTGAAAATTTAAAACGATGAAAACATGTAGCTGTACAAAGTATAATATTTTTATAATCTTACACTTTTGAACATGTGTTTTTTTTTATAACACATTACCTTGTGGTACGGCTGAATAAAACTTGACCTGATGTTTTAAAACTGTTAAACAATTCAATACGTGAACGTTTGTTTCAATTGAATTCTCAATATTATTGTATCGTTCTCGTCATTCGCGAAATATTGAAAATCCAATTCCTGTACCAGTGTGTTCCGGTCAAATTTGTTTAAATGTTTCAACCAGGCCATGGTAAGGGAAATTGAAATTTATTATATGATTTTTTTCATATTATTTTGAAGATAACATTATAAACTAGATAGAGTGAAAAAAAGATCAAAATAGTCTAAAATCACCCATGCATGATAGGGATAAATAAATATAGTATTTTTAAGTTATTGATCATTAGTAACAATTAGAAAATTAAGAAAGTTTTTCCATAGTTTTTCGAAGCAATTATCGGAAAATTGCCAGTTAAAACTATTCAAGGAAACAAGAGAAAACTACTTTTGACCAAAGTATGGTTTAACCAAGTACCACAAATAGTGTTTACAATAACAGAAATGTATAAGCATGTGGTGAAAATAACTGATGACGACAACAATACCATGTGGTTATACTGGCAATTACATAGTAAGACAACCTCTAAACAACTGACGACCACATTAAAAGGTAAAGTAAAACGACAATATATTATCAAAAAGGAATGTTCACGACTGACGATGACATGACACTAAGTGATAACGACTTCGTAAAAAGACCATGTGTTTATGAATTACTATGACATAATAAAACAAATGATTATGACAAAATAATAAAACCATATGTTTACGACTGACGACTTCATAGTAAAACCAAGTGATAACAACTAACGACTACGTGGTAAGCCAAAGTGATAACGACTTTGTAATTAAGGGATGTGATTGTATCACATTGTGTGCATGTCGAGAAGAGGATCTTGATAGATTCTCATTAAAATCGAGTTTAGTGCTCATGTATTTACAATAATTACCAACTTTATAATTAAACTAACTATATTTTGTGACGTCAAGTAATATAGCCTAAAGTCTGATTAGTATTGTTTTATTTTACATATTTGATAAATTAAAACATTGTTTTTAGTTTATCTTTATTGTAATTTTTTTATTCTGCCTTCGCAAGCTTGTCAGTTTGTTAACACATGGATTTTCCAAAATACTTGTATATTCATGGTTCATCTCTAGAAGTTCTTATTTTGGCATTGGGTGAGCATATTACATTTTAAAGTAAATATTTTGATGGTTTAAACGATTTACGCTTGCTAGGTCAGCAGGTAAAATATTACAAGCAGTTTTTAGTAAACGTATTATACTGCTAAAGTGTGTATATGACTAACTGAGAAAAATAGTAAAAATCACAGCATAAATTCTTTTATTATAATACTTACGGAATTATCATATTTACACAAACGATCTATCGAATCTGCTGAACAAACGTTAAACGACTGAGAACTAAAGGTTTCTATGGTATTTCACAAATTATTTTGTCGTGGTACTTCAACTATACCAATGGGACAGTTGCACAGTAGCGTTATATAATTTTTGGTTTTATAGAAATAACTTTGTTCACTTAAATAATCCTGGTATTTTGTCTTAATAATCTGCACACCTAACCACCATCACTCTTTGGAGATTGATTAGCAGATTTGCAAAAGATTAATGGTTTTATAATCTCGAACGTTAAGACTCCAATAGTCATTCAGTGTGTAAATGTTTTAATCTTTCTCAAATTATAAATTTAAAAAACTCACGCTAATAAAATATTGACAATACAATAATACCCATGGATATAGTTTAAAGAACACGTAATGTTGAATTGAAACCCTGACATACAGTTTAATAGAAGTATTTGTTGCTAACTACTTTCATTAAAGTCAAACAGCTATTAAATTAAATTTATAAAATAATTAAGCTGTGATTTTTTTACGTTTTGTAGATCTGGTCTATTTAAATCGCTTGTAAAATGATAGTATCACAGTAAAATATTTGTACACAACGTTCTCTAACAGTTGTTCAAATTAAAATACAATTTTAGTTAAATTTGGAAAACATAACAATCCAAAAGTAAATCCATTGATCATTATAAAAGGCACAAGCCACTTTTTTTGCTTAAAATAAACAGATTTACATCACGTTTTCAGTATTCTTTCCAGTCAAAATACTTAAAGTTTAATAATCCCTTATCATATAAGTTAATAACACCAGTTATCATCAATTGTAAGTTGTATACATCCAGTTATAAAGTATGCCCATTGAGAACGGATGTGTTCTATAACAAATCACACTAGCAACTCATCAGTTACAAAATGACAGACTGAATTACAGATTCACATTGGCAGTGGCGTTGTGACAATATTGAGAGGTAAATGTTTCCAGTGTTTTATTCTTTACTCACCGGTGTTTGATCTTGTCAAAACATCGGCTGTGAAAAGCCTGACAAAGCGTTCTATTGTGTCATCTTGTCAAAGCTGTTTCTGTTTCTTTAGGCTTTTAGTACATCTATAAGTCTAACTTAAAATGTTATTCAATATTCGTGCAATGCCTAATATAAAGTTTAACTACTAATCTAAAAATTTGTTAATGTTTATACTTTTTAATACTGCCAGATTACTGGTTTTGATAGTTTGGTATAAAAATGTAGAATCTTTACAAACTATTAAGGTATTTTTACGAAAATGCTTATAAGAAAACAAACAGAAATTATTGACTTCCCAAAGTAAAATTAAAAATACTAAACCATAATAGGCCTAGGCCTATTTCTATAAAGTAATGTTATCACCCTTAAAAAATTAATAATTTACTTGCATTGTTTCTTTGTTTATCTAATAATTTCTTAAACACATAAATTAAGGTTATTTATGAAAAACTTTGAAGTTCAAATGATGCCAGTTTTTTTTGTGAAGGTGTATAAATGTATAATAGTCAATAATACAATTAGCGAGCCTATCGCCATATCAATGAAATTGCTACCAATATTATACAATACCACATTACAATAGGCAAGGGAATTTGCAAACTAAACATTTCGGTACAGTTTAAACATTTTTTTTATCAAAATCCAAATATAATTCATGGGATAAAATAATATATAGATTACGTATGAAACTCAAACTAGTTGAAGTGGGTGCAAGCCTAGCACAGACATGACAAAACGTATGACACAGTTTTCAATTTAAATGCATTTTCTGTCAGATGCATACAGTATTTATATGAAAGCTATTATTCTCAGCTGTTCCGAACAGCTGTATGCTGAAAACGTTTGGCATAATATTATCATACTAAATTTAATTATATGTATTAAAACAACCATTATCTTAGCCTATATTTTATTGTTGTTTAAATTTTTGTCTAAATTTTCTACACACATATTACCAATCCATTAAAACCTATATAATAACGTATAATTTCAATATTCTTAAATTATTTAATTACGATTTTTGTTTGTTTTGGTTTTTCAAATATGCCGGAAATAAGAGACTACAAATATATATTTGATAACAAAAAAATTACAAACCATAACCCATCCCACTTGAACTTTAAAATAAAAACGACAATTAGCTCTACTTATTTTCAACAGAAAATGGAATTTTCTAACCGTAGAGCATTACGTACATCCAGTTATATCAAACACTGCATATAGTTTACAATTACGCCGGGTAAACGTAGACAACTATTCCTACAAAGACAATAATGGCTAATTCAAGCTCTCTTGTAAAAAACGTAATGGCTTACGATCAAGGACTCGTTAACGTTGTTTTGCTACATGATGAAATTGCTTCGTTCGCCATCTCGTAAGTTTTTTACCTCCGTGTTTGAAGCAGGCTTTGTTAGCCCCTTTTGGCCAAGGTCAAAGCCACTTTGATAGTATTAGTTGGTAATTTAAACAGAATTTATGACCCAGATTTATATATCGCAAATCTGGGTCATCAATAATGTTCAAAAGCCAATTACCGTTAATAATGTTGTGGTTGCAGCTCTTTGTTTTTTACACAACCACTTATTCTACAACATATTTCTCATCTCAACGACAAAGAAACACATATGATGATACAACCGTGAATTATTTAGTGTAAAAGAAATAGTTGGAATCTACTGCAAAAATAAAATTGCAATTAAAGCAATAAAATATATAAAGCCATTTTGTTAGCTATTCAAATGCATTCTTAAATTTATAATGCATAATGTTCTTTGCTTCTTTCTATCCTTAAGCTCAAGATTGTCCATTTTAATTAAAACATCATTGAATCTAAAAAATTGCCCTGTTTTACAACTCTTTTTGTTTCCTTTTAATTGAGCTTGAATCATAATGATTCGACAGTGCGATTTTACTCAATCCTTTTTGGAAAGGTTTGGATCATCTTAAATAGTACAGTGTTTATAGTAACAGGGCTAATATTACAAATACAAAATACTTCACATTTTCTTCACCATGTTTATAGTAACAGAAATCATCAATGCAACTAATTCTCCTATGATTTTCCTTGTTTGTATTTAAATATAACCCTAACTTAAACACTACTTACACCTAATACAAAAGCCTTCACATTTTCCTGGAATTGCCATTGATCAAAGGAGCTTTGGTGAGGACAAAAAGATCAAACAAAGAGATTCTTCTCTTAAGTCAGTCTGATACCCCATGATACATCTAAAGTAAATACCTTTGAGATGATTTACTTTGATAAAATCTCATTATTGAAAAGGGTTTTAATACTCATGCCAAAACAGATAATAGGAAGACAATAATAGGAAGACTAATGAATGACAAAACCAGTTGAGAAAATAACATCATGATAACATGTTGTTTCTTTTAAACACCTTACACCGGCATGTGTAACTGACAGGGAATACGAGTTTTGGACCACATTTCAATTTGGCATGCTTGGGCTTGAAACCCCGGGAAAGTGACTCTTTCCAATATTACCCCCCCCCCTCAGTTTTTTTAGTTTCTTCCTACATTGTTATTATGAGGAATAAGCTATATTGTTATTGAATTTGGTGTGCAGATCCAAACTCTTTCGGAACTTGCAAGATACTTTAAATTTGGAGATAATATAGAACATGATCATAGATCAATAAAACAATTTTCAATCCTCAAATTTGACATTTTTACCTCCTCTAAAATTTAAAATGGCGGACATATGAAAACGATTTAACACTTTTTTATAGGCCATAATGGGATGATGGTAGGTCGTATCTGAAAACGGATAACACAGTCAATGAGTTTTGACAATCTACTGTTTTTTGATGAAACTTTATTAGGATCTCTACTACTTTACCTGTAGGTAGCGCTATATATAAAAAATCATGTTCTTTGAATCGTTGAGGGTTGCCCATTTATTTAATAAGAATACATTGTTAGTAGATGTGTAGATACCTTACGATATTTTGTGTTGCTATATTATTTAGTAGCATTTTATGATTATCTTGGTTTGATTTTTCTATATTAGTGCCTACAACCTTTTTTAACTCTACTTCTTCAGCCTGAAATTAAGAGTTTGATGTCGAAATTTGATATAGTTTACAAACTTTTTTAGATTTTGTTTTCAACGTTTTGGTGCTAGAGAATTTCCAGATATAAATGATCAAACAATTACTAAAAATGTAATATGATTAGATGGGTTATTATAATTCTGTAATCAAAGACTATTGTGAAAAATACCTAATTTGTCAGAGAAAATCCGCACAAAAAGATAAAAAGTGTAAATTTTAACTGAGGAAATTGATGATGTATGCGTCTTGGGTAATCACTACATCTATAAAAATGCATAGGCCAGACACTGCATCTGAAAATTGTGCCCAAGATATTGGAACATGAAAGTCAACCTTGTACCTGTGGCAACGGATCAGAAACAAAACAATTTCAAAATTCTTCAATAATTAACTACTATTGTTTCATTTTTGTTATAAACACCTCTAGATGGTAATTATAAACACCATGTGAGATGGTGATTTACTTACCTATTAAAAGATGGAACCGTTTAGGATTTTACGATTTTCACCAATTATTATTCTTGAATAGGTCTGCTGATTATTTACCTACAACAGGGTCATAAAATTTATGTTTATATGCTCATAATAATTACATTGGCTAATTAATTGATACTTAAAACGCTTAGTTTTATTATAAAAACATAACAATCTCGAATCTATATATTAATAGGCAAGCATGTTTCTTTAAAACCTTTTTTTCTCAGTTCATTTGCATCGCAGGGAAAATCTACGTATACTGTTAGAAAGATATTTTCCTGTAGATGTGCAGGATTCCTTTATAAATCAAAATAGGCTCAAAGATAAGCAGAAAATTAATTTGAAAATTAAAAAAATAACATTGTCCTTATAGGTTGCCATGCTGGTGACGAAATAACAAAAATATATAAACAGAAATTCAACACAAATGGAAGAAATTACAATCACATGTTTGATTTACAGCGCGTGGGGTGAAAATAGAGAAGCCTGTGCATTACATATTTTTTGGTCGACTTTTCGAGCACGGGACGACCACTAGTACTAATAAATATATTTCAATGACATTTAAACAACAAATTAAACCTGACTGAACATTAAAATTATAGTATCAAGCATTGTATAGTTGATTGCTTATTTTTTTATTTATGTCTAAAATACAATAATTTATTATTTTAACAAAATACAATAACGCGATTTTATATTTGAAGACTCCCACTAGATATACATTCGTATAATACTTCTACAGTAAGAGCTAATGCATGTGAAATTTAAAAAAAAAACTTCCCATAGAACCATAGAGCTATGTTCTTACTTAATAAACATTATATAAAGATACTGTTTTTTTTTCAGAACATTTTTATTTTTTTTACTAAGATCTTAAAAAAGTTAAGCGAATAAAATGGCTTGTCAAGATAATACAATAGAACTCTTTGTCAGTCTCATCACCACCGATGTTTTGACAGGATCAAAATGTCAGCTTGTAAAGATTAAAATGCTGGAAAACATTTACCTTTATTTATGCTATGCACTGTTAACATTAAACATTTTGTGTACTACTTTGATTAATGGAAATTTAAAAATGAATAACTAAGAAAGTGTTTTTTATTGAATATACTCTCTCTTTGTTACTAAATATGGTCTCTGCCTGACAAGCATATAATCCAACTAATTCATTACCTGTAAATGTATTGGATTAAACACATTTATCCATCATTTACAATCTCATTTTAAAATATTTTAGGGATTTGATTTGATTTATAATCCTTGTTTATGTGTTGAGCTAATTTTACGCAAATATTATATCTAAACAATGATAAACAGATTATCCTTATAGATTTACAACATCATTTTTTTAATCTGAATTATTTTGCCATGATTTAATTTAAAAGAGTGATTATTGAATATTCATATCACTTTTCAAATACTGTGTTGTTTTTTTACCGACTTGTCTGTCTACTTAACTAAATGTGTAATTACAATAATTTTAAATCATACGAAGAATAGCCATAAGTTGGTAAGTCATGTATATTTTTATCATTTACTATATTATCTTTTTTCGTTGATACATGCTGTTAATAGGTCATCTTCAGTTTAATTGTTTATTGTGTTTTTGCCAAATATGCTGAAAGTTATTGTATTGTATTGGTCAGTCTTTTTACATTAAGTTTTATTTTATAGGTTGTGAGCACTTAAGTTTAATAATTTTGTTCTAATAATTTAGGTTTCGTATTTATATCATGTTATTTAACAATTTCTTTTTATTAGTAATATTAAAAGGTCGTGTTAGCTAAATTGTCTTTGAATGTACCCTAAGTCTAACCTTTTTTTCTTTTTCTAAGATTGACTTGTTCTAAATGAGATTGTTTTACCATATACCTTGGGTGTTTATCTTTATTCAAAACATATATTATTTATTGTAGTGAAATCCTTACTATGGACACCATCATTGTATTTGCACCATGGTTGTTACCATTGGTAATAGAATTAATAAACAGATGAAAACCTTTATCGAAAATCTGCGCTGACATTAGTTTTAGAACCTATTTAATGGACTACTCAACGTTTCACAAATATTTATAAATCCTTTTGACCTAACACTATTGTATTAAAACATGTGACTTTTGATTCATCACGTTTAAACCTTCAGGAGCTGTGTATTTTAGTATATTTTAATTTATATCCTGTGAGATATTTTATGCCTTTTGAGACAAAGCCTGGTTACTTGTGGAACGTTGAGATATTTCACTTGCTTAATCTGAGGTTAGGAGTGTTTTTAATTTAGCTGCCAAGTCTCACAAGACCTCAATTACAGTTGGGTTTGACAAACTACCATCCAGGACACAGGATTACCGCGTCCTTCAAGATAAATGGAACTCCTTAAGGACTGTCACAGACCTGCTAGCCGATTTAATTAACTTTAACTATAGAAGTCTTACTTGAACAAAAACGTCACATAGATTTTAATTTTTTAGAGATTTCTGCAGCATCCACAAAACAATATTGAATTTTACACTCGCTGAATAAGTTATATTTTTTCATTATAATTCAGGAAATGCTTAAAATACAAAAAATTAAATAATAAAGAAACTAATTAGATTAGGTAAGATTTTTTTATAAATCCGATAACATTTCTAAATAGCAGTGTTCTACCTTTGACTATAATCTTTAAAATGTGTCTTTAGCATCCAATAGTCAATGGTACTCAAACTATTTAACTTGTTTACATGTGTTTTAAATAATAAAAAACCTGATAAGAAAGTTTTTGTGGGTCAATATTATGTCCCGAAAATTTACCACATCATAATTTGCCCTTTTCCTTTGACAGATTAGCCGTAGCCTTGTATTTTAACATAGTTACACCCTCGGTAGTTCGTGTCCTTGTTCCACGCATCACGTTTTTAGTCGTTTTACTTCTGAGTAGGCATTTAAAATTTACGTTATAAATGTATCCAAAATATTTACTGAATTTTACAAAAACATACATATATCACTTTAAAGGATATTGACAATGCCAAACGTAAATAATATTTTGAATCGCTAATTCATTGTAAATATGCAATAAACTATCGACAATGCGAGTCAGGATGCCGATTGAAAAGAAAAATGTCTTTATATGGGAGAAGATTAAATTTAAGCTATTCACTACAGCTGATAAAGTATAGTTAAATGCTACTGAAACCGTACATAACCAAAATATCCAAAGAACCTTAAAATACATTATTTGAAAAAGATTAGAATATTTATAATATCCATCTATTGATCACTTTATTTATTGTGAAATGCATAATGGTTCAAAAAGGTTTATTTACTGTGAAATATTTTGATTATTTCAAATCAATTACTTTATTATACTTATACGTTTTTTACCATCGTTAGTTGGTCTTTATTAAAAGTTTGCCTTATTTTAAACTAATAAAGTACTGATAAATGTTATAACATTCCAAAAATACATAATTTTTTTAAAAAAATGAATACATTTTTAAAGGTTGAATTAAACTAACCCAAATGACAATTAATTAATTTGTCTACGAATCGTTAAGATAAAATAAAATTCAAATTTTTAAATGTATTATCATATTCAAAAAGAACATTAGCTAATTTGATTAAAATACGATTTTGTTAATAATTATAAATATTTGAGCACTAAACACTGTGTTAATGAGACTCGATCAAGATCTTCAGCTTCCTTGAGATGACGACAAACAGCGTGTGATACAATCACATCCCTTAATTACAAAGTCGTTATCACTTGGTCTTATCACGCAGTCATTATTCGTTATCACTTGGCCCTATCACACAGTCATTGTTCGTTATCACTTGGCCCTATCACGCAGGCATTATTCGTTATCACTTGGTCTTATCACACAGTCATTATTCGTTATCACTTGGCCCTATCACACAGTCATTATTCGTTATCACTTGGTCCAATCACACAGTCATTATTCGTTATCACTTGGTCCTATCACGCAGTTATTATTCTTTATCACTTGGTCCTATCACACAGTCATTATTCGTTATCACTTGGTCCAATCACACAGTCATTATTCGTTATCACTTGGTCCTATCACGCAGTTATTATTCTTTATCACTTGGTCCTATCACACAGTCATTATTCGCATCACTTGGTCCAATCACTCAGTCTTTATTCGTTATCACTTGGTCCTATCACACAGTCATTATTCGCATCACTTGGTCCAATCACTCAGTCTTTATTCGTTATCACTTGGTCCTATCACACAGTCATTATTCGTTATCACTTGGTCCAATCACTCAGTCTTTATTCGTTATCACTTGGTCCTATCATGCAGTCATTATTCGTTATCACTTGGCCCTATCACACAGTCATTATTCGTTATCACTTGGTCCTATCACACAGTCATTATTCGTTTTCACTTGGTCCTATCACACAGTCATTATTCGCATCACTTGGTCCAATCACTCAGTCTTTATTCGTTATCACTTGGTCCTATCACACAGTCATTATTCGCATCACTTGGTCCAATCACTCAGTCTTTATTCGTTATCACTTGGTCCTATCACACAGTCATTATTCGTTATCACTTGGTCCAATCACTCAGTCTTTATTCGTTATCACTTGGTCCTATCATGCAGTCATTATTCGTTATCACTTGGCCCTATCACACAGTCATTATTCGTTATCACTTGGTCCTATCACACAGTCATTATTCGTTTTCACTTGGTCCTATAACACAGTCATTATTCGTTATCACTTGGTCCTATCACGCAGTCATTATTCGTTATCACTTGGTCCTATTACACAATCATTATTCGTTATCATTATCGTTACCGGTCCTTTAACATACACTTTATTTGTTATCAATTGACCCTATCCCACCGTCATTATTGGTTACCATTTTATCCTGCAAGCGCTCTATAAACGTTTTCGTTCGGGCCTATCCCACAATCGTTATTAGTTATCACTCTATCACACCGTCACTATTTGTGATTCAGTCCTACTACCCCTCTATACCCGTTTTCACCTGGTCCTATTGCGGAGACATTATTTGTTATAGCTTTATCTTATCACGCCTTTATTTTTATCGCCTTATTACATTCATCTTATTACGTGTGCTGTCGTTTTATTCTATTTCAGCTTATACCTCATTTTTCGTCTTTACCAGCTTCTATTACGTCAACGCCTGTCGTTGTTGATCATTTTACTAATCGTAGATAGTCGTTATCATGTCTGTTATGAGTGTTTAAACATTACCGGGAAATACAGAGTATATCCATAAGCATTTGTGTTTGGTGACAACACAATGACTTCATAGCTTCGGTTGGAACTGGAAAAGCCGAGAGAAAAATTACAGATGAGTTTGACAAACGATGCAGCAAGGATTCAGGATTACACGAGATGAATGAAATTCTTTGTCCTTGCCTCCTACAAACGTGTGTCCGTGTATATCTTGTAGTAACAAATGTAGTTGTACAGGATCTATTGTACACTAATGTGTGTGTGTAGATTTTCGCATTTTTCATTAGGTTTACATATTTATGTTAAGGATTCATGTATAAATCTTTTTAAAATACATGTAGCTTTAAATTTTGCTGGAGTACACCTCATTTGGAAAATTATTTTTTTAATGGTGACAACATCGGCTACAACGGAATAAATTGTCTGATGTGTAACCTACTGGAGTTTCAGGGGCAGTTGAACATACAGTAAAACTTGTTAATAAAGTTGATATTACAGAAATAAACTAACACTGTCACCACTTAGTATTAAAATAGTTATATCGAATGATACCCTTGCTTACACCAGTAATACTAACCACTCGAAAAATTAGATGTCTGCATTGTGTGTAAGTTTAATTTCGTTAATTGTTAATTTTTAAGTAATCGATAAACCCAAATGCAAGCATTTTTTTTTCAAATGATATATTTGTTTAAAATACAGTTAATTTACCTGTAGAGTTTTACTAGTCTTTTTAGGAAAGTAACTTAAAAAAAACATTAAAAAAACTAACGTTAAGTAAACAGTTGCAGCATAGATAAAGTGTTGTAGTCTATATGAAGAGACAAAGTTTTATTGCAGGTTTTAGGGAAGTAAAAAAGCGCATGATATCCCGTCGAGTTTTCACATTCATCGTAGTACAGGATGTAGAACACGCCGCAAAACTCCATAAATTCCACGTTCCTGGTTTCCATCTAGTCGTATCTAAAGCTACATTGCAGAATTATCACTTCACAAACATTTCAGATTGACAATTTTTACATTTCGGTTATCGTGACTAAGTATAACAAGAATGTTAGACACTAAGATGTTAAATTCATGAAAATATATGTTTTATTTGCATTACACTAGGAATAGAATATTTATTTTGTACAAATAGCATTTTTATTTTTTTATCGCCAGAAACTAAAATAATTGTTTAAAAACTAACAGACATCTCCACTTTGTTTTGTTCAGTAGGACAGTAAAATACTTAGAAAGTCCTGCGTGGCCTCAGAATGGTTTTGTTTATTGTAAAGGCGTCATAATAAATGTTACTTTAACTAGATTATAAATAACATGGTAAATTTTAAATTTTACAAATATAAGCTGCTTACTTTGATTCGATTTTTTTATGGTGACTATCATAAGAAAAATAGCTCTCAACAGTATCCTTAATACATTTCAAGGGTAGCGATAATTTATGTTAAAATTGTCTCACTGGTATAGAAAATGGTATAGATACTGGTAAAGAAAATCATAATTTTCGTCTGTTTTCAACTATTGCTAAGTTAAAAAAAGGTAATCAATATTTAATGACACTCAAACAATAATCAAACTCTATTGTTAATAAAAAAATAATGATATAAAAGTAAACTGCAATAACAGTTTTTTGGATAAAAATATTGCATAAACAATAAAGACACTAACCACTAACACGAACGTTTTGTAAAACGCCCTTTTTATTTAGAATATTTACACTGATAAAGATGAAACATCGGAACTACAGCTTCTTATATCAGTAGCAGTTATAATAATTTCAGAGTAACTGTCCAAGCCACTAAGTGTAATCTTAATTGATGAAGAACAACAGTCTTAGTGGCGTGGTTATAATTAGGACTATAATTCATCTCCGTTGTAGAAGCCAGATTCCAAAACAAAGTTGTAATTGTTTGAGCTTGTTTGTAGATTGTCCACACACTAGATAGACTTTGGTTACCGGCCGTAATTCTCAAACTAAAATTAAAGTTTACAATGCCAAAGTAATATTAATTTAATTATTTTCTTGGTAGAACTTTCATTAATATGAGCCAGGTGTGCGTTTCTACGTGTTTAATATTTGCTGCCGGCAGGCACTCTCTAGGACCTCCCTTTTAAGGTTGAAACTTGTTACTTGTTATTTATAAAAATATTTGCCTCATTTTATTATTGTAACACAAATATTCAACAGAACATTGTAATATAACCTTCATTCAAACGATAACACTATCGATTCTATAACCCTCTATGTAATACTTTGTTGCATAAAAACTAAAACGTAAATTTAAAGCTCGCCCACAATTCTGTTGCATGTTCCTTCCTTATGTTATTATTAAAAAAGTAAAATATGTGAGATAACAAATCTGTTTGGCCATAGATAAAAAACATACACCCAAAACATACACCCTTAGCAGATTTCTCATCCTTTTATGGATCAGAGGGCCCAAGGCAGCGATGTCGTGGGTTCGGATCCTGGTCACTCTGCCACTAACATTTATCACTACAGTTCACCTTTGTACTTAACGGCTCACCCCTTGCTTTGCTGAATACGTTCCACGCACAGGATCTGTAGTCTATGTGGACGGGCAAATGAGAGTCTATGTGGGGTTAAAATAGGTCACCAACCTCTAAAAAAAATTGAAAAAAATTGTCGACACTAATGATCAGTGTCACCAACATGAACTAGACACGAAAAACGAGCTTCAAATATTACATTGGGATGAAAAGTCTGCTTGTGTTGGTTAGTATATGATGTAACTAAACATATGGATGGGGTAATGTTTGAATCATGTTTGATTTATTTATCAAAGAAATCGCTGTAAATATCATTGTAAGCAGGTTCCAAGTATCATTTGGAAATATCTTTCAGCCAATAAAGGTCAGCTACCATTTACTCTTATATGAATAATGAAAAAATAAAAAAAGATAATTTACCACCTACAGGAACCTACTGTAGAAGGGTCCATGCTCAACTGGAGATGTAGAAATAAAGTGATATTGAACAGCACGATATTGAGAACGCTTTATAAAGTGGAGAAATAGGTTCCAGATGTTATATCTATTGACAGATTCACAGAACCTTCATGTCATTCGTTGTACGTTGATGGCTGTGAAGCTGAGCGTAAATATTGAACAAATGTTTTCCTTTAGATTGGATGTAAAAACCGTATTTTATTTAACACACGTTTAGCAAACCTAATTGTTTACAACATTATATAAATCTAAAAGTAAAAAAATTGCAAATGTTTCCTTTTTTAGCCGTGTATGTATAGTAATATATGTAATAAAAATTTGAATTTGTTCATCACTAAGAAGGATCTGTTTGTGTATATGACATGAAGATATAATTTTTTGGATAGGATTATTTCGTATTAAAGTATTGTTGTAGTTGTTTACATTTTAAAACCGTCAGATCTTTTTGCTACGCCCGATTATCCCTGGAAATAAATTTGGATGTTAGCAAACAACGCTATTATCTTAGGAACAATTCGAGTGAACGATGAGTTTTTTGTTTTGTTTATGATAACCAAATAGTCGTTTTAAAGAGAAAAACGACCAATACACCTATTAAAGGACTATGTATTCTGCAACATACATCACTCAACATTTAGTTTTACACACCCAGATCATGATATGCAATATAAATAACTTAACATGGGAAAAAAAGCAGTTTACTTATGAATAGAATAGGAGGATCAAGCAACCTTTACTACTGTAAAAGATCTATAATTTTTTTTTTCGTTTCATTCCTGATAATAGTTGCACGAGAAATGGGGTGTTTTTTTTCCTTAGTCTCTTAATTAAAGAATACGAATACTTTATGTAAATAAGAAAATGATTATTGCAATGTATGCTAAATGAATACGTAATGTTAACAATGTGTTTTTTGAAAAAAAAAACTCAAATAACAAAAAATGTTTACCGAGAAAGTCACTAAGATGTGGAAAAGAGAGATTCTTCATAGAGATGAATGGACCCAAGACGTGACTTACAGACAAGTCAACTATTTGTCATCTCTTCTAGATTGGCAAAATGGCGAGGGAGATAATGAAACTAGATCAGTTATCCAATGCCTCAATGATTTAGAATAATTATCTATTACAGAATAAAACCGAGGATATCGTTTTTTCTTTCTTTTATAAATACTAGAGTAATCCTTAGTTAATCGTCATAAAAATTACATGATGTAAGAACGCCATTAACATCCTACTATTGTCTATTGGTAAAGGTAAAATTCTTCAGGAAAGCAGATGGAAATGCAACACTATTGGTAAAACGCTGGTCCTTATTGTGAGACAATTTGTTTCACAAGCCACCACAATTTGCTAAAATTGAAACAAAATAATCAAATATTTCAATTCTATTTCACAATGGATATTTTTGAAACATCAATTTTTACAAACCTGTCATAAATATATATAATATATATAAATATATTATATACATATATATAAATAAAATAATATAATAATATATATTATACATAATTATAATTTATATATATATATAAATTATATGTATATTTATAAATATATAATACATATATATAAATATATTGTGGTAGAGGAAGAAATACATATGATATACTTTCGATAAGGCACCAAAAATGCAGGCCTATCTATATTTTTGTTCAAAGAACTATCGTAAAAAGAATGTTATGGGATATATTGTAGGGAGGACAATTTGAGTCTGAGCTAACAAAGAGATCAGGTCAGCTATAGCCAATGTTTGTTCAGTTATGATATCGTTTTCCGCAAACTCAATCGCCTTTCTTGTTTGCATTTTTACGCAGTTGTTTTAAATTGGTCAATTCACTGTATTTTATTTTACGCATTCACAAATCTCCGATATTGTACTGGCTTGTGAATCGAATCTTTTGGGTTTTTATTTTACAATTTGCGTTCCAACGCCAGTGGAATTTTTTACGTTTTTGTATGGAATTGGTCCAAACCCTGGTTGTGTTACTAACATCGATCTTTTTGTTGGGTAGCATATCGTTCTAGCACGTTAGACAGCCCAATGACAAATGACATCTGGTTCTAGTAACGAGCTTGCTTGGATTGAACCAGAGACCTTTGGATTTAAGGTGACACCACCATCTCGAATTGTATATCCAATCACTCGGTGCTTGTGGAACATCCCACACTCACTTTTAAACTCTTAAAACTCTTTATATGTAAAATGGTTAAAATTTTTAATCTGAATTTCAAACACAGATACAATTTTTTTGAGCAACCTATAGTACCTATAAATAAAATAAATACTGTGTGTAGGTAGATATTAAATGTTGAGATATTAATTTTTTTTCGAAAACAAGGATTAAAATATTTCAAGCCTACCCCTTAGCAGATTTCACATCAAACATATTGGTGAAGCTAAGGACTTTGTTAAAGAATAATTTTACTTAGTTAAACCATGTCTCATAAAATACCTAGTCCACATTTATTACAACTAGAGGTCGTCAAGTACTCGAAAGCTCACAAAAAAATATGTAATGTACAAACTTCTCTATTTTAACCCCACCCTGTAAATAAAATAAATGTGATTGGAATTTCGTTTGTGCTTATTTTTGAGCATATTTTAATTTATAAAGGGATTTGACACATCTACAAGAAAATATCCTTCTAACAATTTCCGTAGATTTTCCCTGCGATGTACACGAGCTGAGAAAAAAAGTATTTAAAGAAAAATGTTTGCCTATTGACATAATTATATATTGTATATTCATATAAGAATATGAAACCAGCTTATATGTTTTATCAGTATATTGTTTGGCATTACTATGGTAGTTATTACTAAAAATAGTTAAAAACATGCCACTTTTCTTTAGAAACATTAAGTTACTTTGATTTTCTAATATTAGTTTCAGACTTAAATGACCCAGTGTATATTCAAGGCAGGCAGGCATAATGCATAGGCATTAAGATGTTATCGGAGGCCTGCATGATATCACTGTGATCGCAGTTGCGGGAATTGCCTCTTCCAAACTACCATTTCTACATATAATGTAACCAAATAATAATTGTGAAATTAATCATCAAACTACTAAGAATCAATCTTGAAATTCATACATGTAATGTACTGTAAATATTTTATTACTGTTCTATATTCAGATTTTTCTCTACGTCGGTATAATATCAAATGAATAAAATACGAAACAATTGTATTTATTAACTATATTATTCAGATTGGCTTATATTATTTGGTTAGCAGGAAAAAAATAATATAGACAGTAAAATAAATAATTCACTATTTTGAGCCACCAGCAGGGAAGTAGAAATTAATATCTAAGGTCAACATTGAAAATAGCTTCATTTTTTTATTTACATCGTTCATACTCTTTAAGTACTTTTAGAACATAAATGGTCATGACTCTACTGACAGTGTCTTAAAGAGAGTAAAATGCTCTGATCTTAATTAAAATCATCTGTAAATCAAATAACTAAATTGGAAACATAAAAGACCAAACTACACGTGCCTAAGAGCTACGAAACATTACCTGTCACTGATGAAAGGCATTAAAGCGCATAACAATGTTACATGAACCTATTTAAGTAACTTTCATAAGCGCTTTGAGTCAATTTATTCCAGCCACTTTACTAAGATAGAGTAAAAGCCTACTTACTTATATTACTTTAACAAAATTAAACATCTAAATTATCTTAAATATTGAAATGTTATAAAAGTATTTTAAAATTTTTACTCTTACGTGAGGGGCAGGATACCCCTTTGGGGCTCTTAGTGGTTTTTACACTCATATCCTTCACACATGATTTTTTAGAAATATATCTCCAAGAAACTAAAAAAAAAAATTTAAACTTATTAGCTTTCTAAACTGACAAAAACCATCCACAGAAATACACACAATTTATTTTTGTAAATTGCCTTAGGAAATCAATTTGAATCTTGGTAAAAATAACGCTTTGACCTTAGGATTATTTTAAGTAAAACCACACCGCTGGGTGCGCCATGCAGTTACGACATACGCGCTACGTAAGTACACGGCCCTCACAGCGGTATGCGCCAGAACCTATGGCAACCGCAGCACAGTTGACAGTCTATATTTAATTCTTATTTCAATGGTAAAACCATTTATTATTAGATACTGAAGTTGACTTCCCATCCATATGGACCAGCTGTAGCCAATTTCTTATTAAAAAAGAATGTAGTTGTGTGAGTCAGTCACATAATGCACTAGTGTCTAAAATTCGTTTATATACCTTACTTTTTTTGCTGACCAGATTGATGGGTCATAATAGTTGCTATAAGTCATCATAAGTCATTTCCCATGCTTGACTTGGTTAAAAAGATTGTGTACGGTATTTGGCAGAATTTAGTAATTTAGATCAGCCTGTTTTGTAGGTGGCTCACATCAAATACGACGATAAAAAAAGCTGGCTACAAATTTAAAATGGTGATGGAATCTCTAGGAACTAAAGAGTTTTCAGTCATGCTTTTGATATTGTGTAAACAATCAAATTAAAAGCAAACCGTCCAATACATCTAAAATAACCCTATGTTGAAAAATCGGTGTAGTCTATATACAAAAAACTCGGCACCAAAACAATCAAGTTGATGAACGTCCAAAGCAAGATAAACCAAAAGAGATACTGAAAGTTTGTTACAAATGTAGGATGACGTCACAGCTCGGTTCATGATTGATAGTCTTTCTCAAGGTTTGTTGCTCTGTATTGAACGTCAACTTGAGAGCCTGGTCGATCAGCTGTTCCATTTTCACACAAAGAAAAGTACAACACACTGAAGAATAATATAACAAGCAACCTTTTTAAAGAAAATTATTTTTGTTTTGTTTTTTTATTGCCGCTTTTAGGTCTATGTAAGAATTACTCTCAAATCAACACTGGGGCAGTTGTTATCATACAATCCTAGTATATCGCTAAATTTTACAGTACTCTTCTTTTAGCGAATTTCCCCTATAGGGAACAAGCTATTACCGCAGTACTGAGGGTAAGACCTGGACTCGGGACCGATTTACTTTTTTCATTTTGAGGTCCCTAGAGACCAAAAACACCATCCATTCAAATTCATATATGTATATGTGTGTGTGTGTGTGCGTGTGTGTGTGTGTGTGTGTCCGTTAGTGCGATAACTCGAGCAAAAATCATCCGATTTTGATGAAATTTGGTACAAACGTGTAAACCTATTCGAACGAATTCGCGAACCAGCATGATCGGATTATGGGAACAGGGGTTTATAACAGGGGGCTTTATGGGGGGAAAATTGGTTTTCCCATTTTTTACCCAAAAAAACTTAAAATTTAGCAATTTCTTTCTAAACCATTTTGTAGAGCTTAAAAAAACAAATAATTTAGTATATTGAAGCGTTATTACGCGCCTAATGGTCACGGAGAAAATTCTAAAAATCTGTAAAATGAAAATTCCTATGTTATTGTAATGGAGAATAAATAAACTGCTTGGTTTTTAATTTAAATTTTCACTAGTTAATGTAATTCATATTTGTTGAACTTGTGTCTTGATTAAACATTAATCTGGTTTATGGTATGATGTCTCTTTTAATGTTAGTCTGTAACTATTTATTCTGCTTGTTCATGCACGTATTATTTTGTAATGAGTCGGATCATTCAATGCAATCTGAAAAAATTTTCTAGTCTGTTGTATGTATATTGCGCCATGTGTAATTGCCATTCTTGTAATTTTTTTTGCAAACCATCTTGTTTTCATATGTATTTTTTATGGCATTTGCCGTAGGAATAAGTAAATAAATAAATATAAATGAAAATCAATGTAATGATTGAGATAGCTTTTACCAAACATATTTGAAAATAAGAAAACAAACAATGAAATTTGATAAAAGTAACGTTAACTTCTTGCAATTATAAATTCTTACGATTTTTTCTTGAATGTTTTCCAGTGTCCTGTATGGAGTGAAGAGAACCAAGGACCTATATAACCAAAGTCTAACCAGTAGTTCAAAACGTCATACATATATTCAAGGATGTTCATGTAGCACCTAAATATTATCCAGTCCCTGATGTTTCTGGTTGTCTCGTCTTGAATGTCGCGGAACTCGTTAGGCATGACTTCTCTACCCACGTCGGGCATTGGCTGCAGACCTAGGTATCTCACATAGTTCCAGACATCACACAATACCTGAAATCCAATACAGCAGTACACTTAATAACTGGTGGGTCAAATTTGAAAGGTTTAGAGTTTTGATCTATCGAGAAAAAAAACGATTCGTGTTACAAATATTTCATTTTGTAAATGTAAGGTTTCTTTCGTAATTTTGTACGATACCTTGGTGAGAGCGGCTGCAACTTGACGGACGAAAACTTTTTGTTTTCACGTTTAATTTTAATCCTACAACTAACCTCAGTACTATACTGATAATTAGACAAATTCGTTAATTACAATGGAAAAATGTGGTATAAACTGTAGATCCCTTATTTGCCATTGACTGTATGGGCTCAAAATTAACAGCTGTGTCCAAGGAATAATTCGGCCTTAGTCACTAGCAAGACTACAAGATCGCGCCACTCATCCTACACTCATCTCCGTTCATACTTAGCTTAAAATACCCACATTCGTATGGTGGCAATTTAATGAAATAAAAGTAAAATACATTTGGTTTTAACTGTTAGTTAGCATCGTTAGCTGAAACCCCAATCTTTAGTCACGTTCAGTATGATACGACTTAATTAAAGTTAATCCCAGTTCTTCTTCCCGACAAATCTTTAATTACCGTACGCTTGGTTATATTACCCCATTGTCTTTGTTGTTCTAAAGTCTCGAAAGTTATAAAAATAGATAAATGAATAGTACTTACTAGATTATTTGTGTACCATATATCCTCAAACGCTTCTTTGTATTTAGGATTGCCTTGGTCTGCCTCTAGATGCCAGTCCCACAGAACTTGTTCTAAAGCAACATCGACTATTTGTAACCAATATGTACACTGCCCCGCCCATCGGTCAAGCTGTAACATGGTTTTTTTTATAATACTCAACAAAATATTAATATTCGGAAAGTCAATAGTTATTTGTGCATCTAGTGTGCGAAGTGGCACTTTGCTACACATGAGAGAAATATTTTCGCACGAGCCGCAGGCGAGTGTGGAAAGTTCGTCGAGTGCAGCAAAGTCACTTTGCACTCGCGGTACACATTTTTCCTACAGTTACTATATCAGTATTTTAAACACTGTACAACACGGTTTTAGGTTAGGTTAAATCCCAACGTTGAACAAAATGGGAAAAGCTGCACCAGCTGATCGTAGTTGTAATATATTTAAGCTGCCAACTTATTTTTAAACAAACACAGATGTATAATAAAAGCACGCTGTTTTATGTTGTTTGGTTGGAATATTGGTGTGTACCAAAGTTAAATCGGTGTGCCAAAGTAGGGCTTTTTGTACTATAATCTGTGCATGAAACCCGCTTTGCCAGGTAAACTGTAGGAAAAGTTAATTTAATTATTCCTTACTCTTGAATTTTTATGACATAAATTTACGAAATTTGCGTACCTCTTTACCATACTAAACCTGAAAGAGTGGAACAATCATGAGTTATGCATGAAACATCCAAGTTAAACGAAAATTGAAATGTCCAAAAACCTTATGGTATGGTTACAAAATGTTTATCTCTTAGTACAATTTTAATTTGCTGGCCTTACATATAGAGTTTTGAGGTGTTCCTTTGGAGTTTTCTCTCCAAGTTTCTTGGGTAATTTTGGAAGCCATTCGTAGTCGTGGTTCGCCCATTCGCGATTATGTTGGAAGAAATTGACTTGAAAGGTCTCTTGTACCTGCACATTACAGATTTTTATGTTTATGGTAGGATTCAAAACAAATACTACAAACTTCAAACTTAAATAAACCAAAAAGATTTTCAAATTTTTGGTACAATATTTCTGATTTATTGTAAACCACCTTTTAAACTTGTGAGAACCTTTATTTATCAGCGGTTCTTTAGGAAGACAATAGCACCGTTCCTAATGAAATTCTTAACCCGTGTAGTGTGCTACGGTGGGGCATTCAACTATTTTCAACTAGTGCAGAAAGCAACTATCAACAAATAAATAGCCGAATTAAATGTATTTGCAAAGCCCTTTGTTAAAACTGATCTACAGATTTTTGTTTACAAGAGTTATGTTTATAATGATCTGCATGGAAAAATGCAAACTTTATATGAATACAAATTGCCATACATAAAGGTTTCAGCTGACAAGATCCCGTACATAGAAGAGGGCCTGCTTTGTTATAAGCTTCCAAAACATGGATTACTGTACATGAACAAAAAGAATACACAGTTAGCCTTAACTGTAAATACAATACAGCAATTACTTTTTTTTATTTAGAAATATATACTACATCTCTTAGTGAACACCGTACATTAAGGGATGAACTAAGAAGATACTTACATATCTCTCTCTAAACTCTTCAAAGCTTTGTTTAGCTTTTCCTAACCACATTTGAGTGACTTGAAGCATTGTTCTCCACTGCTCCCCGGTCGGCCTATAACTGTCCTCATACCAGATGGACTGGTACATGTATTTATGTTTGAGTCCGCAAGGGTTGATCCATTTCATTTTCCACTTTCCAGGGACGGGCTTGCGACCTCCCATCCACCACCATGCCCCACCATGATCCTCAGCCAACACGGTGACGGAGCAAAGGAGCAGACAGTATGCAACTGCAACTAAGACAGGAGTATTTTGAGTGTGAGAAATTCTGCTGACTTCTTTTCCCATAAGGCAAAAGCTTGTTGTAGACGACTAAGGTGGGACAAAGTAAATTTTAATGAATACTGTTATTTAATGTCTGATTGTTTAGTAAATAAAGTTATCATTTATCAATTACTAGCTGTACCCGAGGCTTTGCCCCGTTTAACTGCGTATGTGAGTCCTGGTTGAAGTTCGTTCGCTACGCTCACTCACCTTTACGGTTGGAGCTCGTTCGCTGCGCTCAATTGCCTTCAGGTTAGCTCGTTCGCTACGCTACCTCGCCTCCAGGTTGAAGTTCGTTCGCTACGCTCACTCACCTTTTGGTTTCAAATAAGCTGTTGTCAAATATTAAAAAAAATAATAGTGCTGCACTCTGTTGGTAATCCTTGTAACTTTAATGCTATTGAACATCATAGAACAGAACCAACTTAATTAATTGAAACAGCTGTTATGATTCATTAATTCCATTTAAATATGAGTACTCATTAAGTTACCATGGGAAACTCCAGAGCCACTGGGGCGGAGCCCGAGAGTCCGATCAGAATAAAAACCACTTAGTTTTCCTATTTAATGCCTAAGGAAGCAGTGTACCAAATTTCAGCCTCTTAGGTAAGTGAGAAGTGGGAGAATTAGTGATGAGTGAGTGAGTGAGTCAGTCAGTCAGTCAGTCAGTCAGTGAGGGCTTTGCCTTTTATGTATATAGATGTGCTGCTATAAAATTAATAGTCCTGCCAGTATTATAAGTATGTTAAATGCTATAGTGAATGTAAGTAATAATGAAATAAATATGTTTATTTTATTTCTTTTTTTCTACATGAGAAGGTTAAGTTAGTTTGTTTTTATTTAAATACTTAACTCCAAAGATGAAAAAACAGTCTAAACGCGTCTTTCAGCAGCGTATTTAGGACTTTACCTGTAGTTCTAAGGTGCGTCATATAGAGAGATATGAAAGTATTAAAAATTACCTTATACTTTGCCCAGTGTATTTTAGACTAGTAATCCTATACAATGTAGGATTACTAGACTGAACTAGACTGTTACAAAATAGGGGACACGTAGTTCAGTAAATATAATGCTCATCTAACAATAAAAAGGTCACCGGTTCGATCCTGAAAAAAGTCAGTAGCTTTTTGATGGTTCGAAACCGGCCCAGCTGTTCCTGATCATCATTATTTGATTGATGAAACAGCTGAACTTAGTCAGTAACAACAGATCATCTCACACCATTCTACACACACAAGACACAAGTTAATACCCCCGCCGCAGCAAACCTGCAGACTAAGCGAATTTCCATTTGACTGATTGGATTTACACTGAAATGTCTACTTAAAAATATAACATTTATTCTTGATTTAAATAGAATTAGTTTAACAAGTACTGATTGGATTTACACTGAAATGTCTACTTAAAAATATAACATTTATTCTTGATTTAAATAGAATTAGTTTAACAAGTACTTAGGTCTGCTGCATCAGGGAGGGTAAAACTGTTTTTTTTTTTTTTGTAAAATGTAAATAGTTAGTAAGAAATAAAAACATTTTCCAAATTTGATCAAAATATGTTCACAAACAAGCAAACTACAACAGTTTACTTATTCTCCATAAGAATAACATGGGAATTTTAAATGTACAATTTTTTGGTATTTTCTCCGTAACCATTAGGCGCATAATAACGCTTCAATATACTAAATTATTTGTTTTTTTAAGCTCTACAAAATGGTTTGGAAAGAAATTGCGAAATTTTATGTTTTTTGGGTCAAAAATGGGAAAAACCTATTTTTACCCCATAAAACCCCCCGTAAACCCCCGTTCCCATGGTCCGATCATGCTGGATCGCGAACTCGTTCGAATAAACGTACGTTTACACGTTTGTACCAAATTTCATCAAAATCGGATCATTTTTGCTCGAGTTATCGTGCTGACGGACACACATATATATATATATATATACTAGCTGACCGGGCGAACTTCGTATCGCCTAAGTTATAGGTTTCCCCTAAGACAGACCGATGGAAAGAAAGTACCGTTACGTTTAATTTTCAAGATGATCTCGTTCGCATCGCTCAATCACGTCCTGGTTGAAGTTCGTTCGCTACGCTCACTCACCTTTGGGTTGGAGCTCGTTCGCTACGCTCACTCACCTTTAGGTTGGAGCTCGTTCGCTGCGCTCACTTGCCTTCAGGTTAGCTCGTTCGCTACGCTCACTCACCTCCAGGTTGAAGTTCGTTCGCTACGCTCACTCACCTTTTGGTTGCAAATTAGCTGTTGTCATAAATGTAAAAGAAATAATAGTGCTGCACCCTGTTGGTAATCCTTGTAACTTTAATGCTATTGAACATCATAGAACAGAACCAACTTGTTTAATTGAAACAGCTGTTAAGATTCATTAGTTCCATTTCTCATAAGGTTAACATGGGAAACTCCAGAGCCACTGGGGCGGAGCCCTTTTAAGAATTTCGAAACGGGAAATAGTTTACGTCCGATTCGCATACCTACAGAATTTACACACCAAATTTCATAACGATCGGTGAAGTCGTTCCGGAGGAGTTTGCAGACAAACACTGTGACACAAGAATTTTATATATTAGATATATATATATATATACATATATAAATATAAATATATATATATATATATATATATATATATATATATATGAATTTGAACGGATGGTGTTTTTGGCCTCTAGGTACCTCAAAACGAAAAAAAAAAATCGGTCCCGCGTCCAGGTCTTACCATGAGTACTACGGTAATAGCCTATTCCCTATATGGGAAATTCGCTAAAAAATACGCACCTAGCTGGCGTTTCAATCTCTAAAAATTGATAATTATTGAATGCATGATTATATGATTTCCCCGTAATACATATGTACATATATTTCTAAAACTAACTATACAAATATAAAAGAATGTGTTTGCATTAAACTAGACATTTCTAAGATAACTGTAACCATGTGTAACTTAACGTTCATTAAATGCAATTTGTTTAAAATCACAAGATTTTTGAGTCTGGTAGTCCAAACACTTTAAAGCGTTCTGAACTAAGTTTTTTTCTAGGTTTGACTTGACTAACCGAATGTTTTTAATGAACTACCTTGCTACCATTGGATGTATTAAAGTCACTGAACGTTTTTTTGACGCGAAATCAAAACAATTAAAAACCCTAATGCAAAAGTATTATTCGAAAAGCACAAAATATAATATGATGAGTCTTACCTATGACAGTATGAACGTTTCTTTGATGTAAAATCAAAACAATTAAAACCCCCGATGCAAAAGTATTATTAGAAAAGCACAAAAAATATTTATACAAAATGGTGAGTCTTACCTATGACAGTAACCATTTCGTATGGTGGCGTTGATTCTAAAACTTTTGTTTCATTTGAGTATCCTTCACAAGTTGGCTTCAGATTAAGAACTAATTGTGCACGCTATGCAGGACTTTAAATGTTCCATTTGAACTGAAAACTGCTCAATTTAATTTCAATGAGCAATAAAATTTGATTTAATGTTCTGAATTTTCATAACGATCATTGTATCTCACTCGGTTCACATCAATTAAATGTAGACCTTTAAACGTTAATGACACATGATATCATAACACTGCGATACTATTCACAGCCAACCAATCTGTTCGCACATATGACATGAAGATAAAATTTTTCGGATAGGATGAAATCGTATTAAATATTGTTGTAGTTGTTTACATTTTAAAACCGTCAGACCTATTTGCCACACCCGATTATCCCTGGAAATAAATTTGGATGTTATCAAAACAACGCTTTTATATTAGGAACAATTCGAGTGAACAATGAGTTTTTTGTTTTGTTTATGATAACCAAATAGTCGTTTTAAAAAGCAAAACGACCAATACACCTATTAAAGGACTATGTATCCTACAACATATATCACTCAACATTTAGTTTTACACACCCAGATCATGATATGCAATATAAATAACTTTACATAGGGAAAAAAACAGTTTACTTATGTATAGAATAGGAGGATCAAGCAACATTTACCGCTGTAAAAGATTTATAAAATTTTTTTCGTTTCATTCCTGATAATAGTTGCACGAGAAATAGGGTGTTTTTTGTTTCCTTGGTCTCTTAATTAAAGAATACGAATATTTCAATGTAGGATAGATGAATACGTAAGGTAAACAATGCGTTTCTTTGAAAATATAACTCCAATAACAAAAATATGTTTACCGGGAAAGTCACTAAGATGTGAAAAAGACAGATTCTTCATAGAGATGAATGGACCCAAACGTGACTTACAGACAAGTCAACTATTTGTCATCTGTCCTCGATTGGCAAAATGGCGAGATAAATAATGAAACTAGATCAGTTATCCAATCCCTCAATAATGTAGAATAATTCTCTATTACAGAATGAAACTGAGAATATCCCTTGTTCTTTCTTTTATAAATACTTGAGTAATCTTTAGTTAATCGTCATAAACATTTACATGATGTTAGAACGCAATTAACATCATACTATTGTCTATTGGTACAGGCAAAATTCTTCAGGAAAACAGTTTGGAAAAAGCAACACTATTGGTAAAACGCTGGTCCTTATTATGGGACTATTTGTTTCACAAACCACCACAATTTGCTAAAATTGAAACAAAATAATCAAATATTTCAATTCTATTTCACAATGGATATTTTTGAAAAATCAATTTTACAAACCTGTCATAAATATATAATATTGTGGTAGAGGAAGAAATACATATGATATACTTTCGATTAGGCACAAAAAATTCAGGTCCATCTCTATTTATGTTCAAAGAACTGTCGTAAAAAGAATGTTTTGGGAGGACAATTTGAGTCTGAGCTAACAAAGAGATCAGGTCAGCTATAGCCAATGTTTGTTCGGTTATGATATCGTTTTCCGCAAACTCAATCGCCTTTCTTGTTTGCATTTTTATGCAGTTGTTTTATATTGGTCAATTCACTGTATTTTATTTTACGCATTCAAAAATCTCCAATATTGGCTTGCGAATTGAATTTTTCGAGGTTTTTATTTTACAATTTGTGTTCCAACGCTAGTGTTTTTTACGTTTTTGTATAGTTAATCCAAACCCTGGTCGTGTTACTATCCAACATCGATCTTTTTGTTGGGTGGCATATCGTTCTATCACGTTAGACAGCCCAATGACAAATGGCATCTGGTTCTAGTAACGATCTTGCTTGGATTGAACCAGTGACCTTTATATTTAAGGTGACACCGCCTTCACGAATCGTATATCCAATCACTCGGTGCTTATGGAACATTCCACTCACGCTTTTAAACTCTTAAAACTCTTTATATGTGAAATGGTTAACATTTTTAATCTGAATTTCACACACTGATAAAATTTTCTATTTTTTAGAAGCAACCTATAGTACCTATAAATAAAATAAATACTGTATGTAGGTAGAAATTAAATGTGGTGATATTATTTTTTTATATATATAGAAAATAAGGATTAAAATATTTCAAGCCAACCCCTTAGCAGATTTCACATAAAATATTTTGGTGAAGCTAAGGACTTTGTTAAAGACTAATTTTAGTTAGTTAAACCATAAGTCTCATAAAATACCTAGTCCACATTTATTACAACTAGAGGTCGTCAAGTGCTCGAAAACTCGCAAAAAAAATATGTAACGTACAAACTTCTCTATTTTCACCCCACTATGTAAATATAATAAAAGCGATTGGAATTTTGTTTGTGCTTATTTTTGAGCGTATTTTAATTTATAAAGGGATTCCACACATCTACAGGAAAATATCCTTCTACCAATTTCCGTAGATTTTCCCTGCGATGTACACGAGCTGAGAAAAATGTGTAAACTTTTTTTTGCCTATTGATATGAATATAGATTGCATATTTATATAAGAATATGAAAAAACTTATATGTTTTATTGACATATTGTTTAGTTATTACTAAAAATAGTTAAAAACATTCCACTTTTCTTTTAAAACATTGAGTTACCTACTTTGATTTTCTAATATAATATTAGTTTTAGACTTAAATATATGACCCAGTGTATATTCAAGGCAGGAAGGCATTACATAGGCATTAAGGTGATATCGGAGGCCTGCATGATATCACTGTGATCGCAGTTGTGGGAATTGTCTCTTCCAAACTACCATTTCTACATATAGTGTAGCCAAATAATAATTGTAATATTAATCATCTAACTACTAAGAATCAATCTTGAATCTCATACAAGTAATGTACTGTAAATATTTTATTAATGTTCTATATTCAGATTTTTCTCTACGTCGGTATGATATTAAATGTATAAAATACGAAACAATTGTATTTATTACTTATATTATTCAGATTGGCTTATATTATTTGGTTAGCATGAAAAAATTATATAGACAGTATAATATACAGGGTTAGTAAAAAGTGTGGAGACCCCCTGTTATTTTTTTAATGGCCCATACTAGAAAAACTAAACTCGGCACACCTTTATGACATCTTATGAAGTACTTTATAAGCATAACCGTCACTTGGTGTACATCCCCAAAATGGGGGATTTTGGGGAAAACTTAAAAATTTTTAATACAAAGACCCATCGAGTGACCCCTCATTTTGAAGGTCCTGGTAAAAGAAGACCAACAACGCAAACTAGAGGTCTTTATCTCAATCCAGTAAAAAATGGCAGCCAATTGAAATTCTCAGAAGTTAAATTTAACTTACAGCTTTCCAAGTCTGAAGACCCCCTGTAAATTTTCTAGCGGCTCACACTAGGAAAAATAAACTCTACACACCTTTTTGGCATGTTATGAAGTACTTTTTAAGCCTAATAGCCACTTGCTTACAAAACCCAAAATGGGGGGTTTTGGGGAAAACTCAAAAGTTTTAAATAATAAGCCCTATCAAGTGACCCCTCATTTTGAAGGTCCTGGTAAAAAAAAACTAACAACGCAAACTAGAGGTTTCTATCTCAATCCAGTAAAAAATGGAAGCTGATTGAAATCTTTAGAAATCGGTAATAACTTGCAATTTTATATTCAATTGGCTGTCATATTGTAATGTGTTAAGATAGAGACCTATAGTTTGCGTTGTTAGTTTTCTTTTATTATGACCTTCAAAATGAGGGGTCACTCGATGGGGCTTATCGTTTAAAATTTTTGAGTTTCCCCCAAAATCCCCCATTTTGGGTTTGGGAAGTTATGAGAATTTCAATTGGCTGCCATTTTTTACTGAACTGAGATAGAGACATCTAATTTCCGTTGTTGGTTTTCTTTTATTATGACCTTCAAAATGAGGGGTCACTCGATGGGTCTTTGTATTTGAAATTTTCGAGTTTCCCCCAAAGTCCCCCATTTTGGGAATGAACACCAAGTGGTGGTTATGCCCAGAAAGTACTTCATAATGCCATAATGGTGTGCCGAGTTTAGTTTTTCTAGTATGGGCCGTTAAAAAAATAACAGGGGGTCTCCACACTTTTTACTAACCCTGTATTATTCACTATTTAGAAACCACCTGCAGGGAAGTGGCAATTAATATCTATGACTAACATTGAAAATAGCTTTATTTTTTATTTATATCGTTCATACTCTTTAAGTACTTTTATAACATAAATCATCGGTCATGACTCTACTGATAGTGTTTTAAAGAGAGCAAAATGCTCTGGTCTAAATTAAAATCATCTGAAAATCAAATAACTAAATTGAAACATAAAAGACCAAACTACACGTGCCTAAGAGCTACGAAACATTACCTGTCACTGATGAAAGGCATAAAAGCCCATAACAATGTTACATGAACCTATTTAAGTAACTTTCATAAGCGCTTTGAGTCAATTTATTCCAGCCACTTTACTAAGATAAGAGTAAAAGCCTACTTACTTACATTATTTTAACAACATTTAATTAAACATCTAAATATATGTTACTAAATATAGTCCTGGACCTTTCTGGACCAAAAATTCATTAAATATTGAAATGTTATAAAAGTACTTAAAGAGTTTTTACCCTTACGTGAGAAGCAGGATACCCCTTTGGGGTTTACACTCATGTCGTTCACACTTGACTTTTTAGAAATATATCTCCAGTTTAATAATATTTAAAATATTCAAATAAAAAAATATTGTTTATTCAAATAGAAACTGTTTAACTTTCCCAACTGACAAAACCCATCCACAGAAATTTTACAAACAAACCATTATTTTTTTGTAAATTGGTACAGGAAATCAATTTGAATCTTTGTAAAAATAATGCCTTAACTTTAGGAATGTTTTAAGTAAACCCAAAGAGTTTTCAGTTATGGTGTTGATGTGTAAACAATAAAATTAAAAATCAAAATGTCCAATACACCTAAAAGAACCAACCCTATGTTGAAAAATCAGTGCAGTCCATATACAATGAACTCAGCACCAATAACAATCAAGTTGATGAACGTCCAACGCAAGATAAACCAAAAGAGATACTGAAAGTTTGTTACAAATGTAGGATGACGTCACAGCTGGGTTCGTGATTGATAGTCTTTCTCAAGGTTTGTTGCTCTGTATTGAACGTCAACTCAAGAGCCTGGTCGATCAGCTGTTCTATTTTCACACAAAGAAAAGTACAACATACTGAAGAATAGAATTATAAGCAAACCTTTTAAGAAAATCGTTTTTGTTTTGGTTTTTTTACCACTTTTAGGTCTAGGTAAGAATTACTCTCAAATCAACACCGGGGCAATTGTTTTCATTATTTTTTTAGGTATAAAATCCTAGTATATCGCTAATTTTTACCGTACTCTTCTATTTTAACTTTAGTTTGTTTGCATAATGTACGATGAAGCTACACATCAAGATATTCTTTCTACAAACCATTCAGCAAATTCCGCTCATTCAAGGGTATTAAAATAGAATTTTACTTTTCTAATGCGTGAAAAAGTACAGTATTGCTGTTAGTAAATATTTCACTCTATATCCTTCAGACCCTTTTAAGACAGGACTGTTAATCTGAAAATATAATTTTTATAAAGATAAAAATATATACCTAAAGGTATTGAGTATTGTCATGGTTCCGGCTAAATCATATACTTTTTGATTATTATAACAAATTGTCATATTTTGTGTCAGTACCCTACCATAACATACCAAAGGCCGAGGAGTTTAGGATTATTTAATTTAAGTATATGTAGTTTTTTTTGTACTTATTCAGATAAACAACTTAGGCACACAAGAACAAACTAGACCTTTGTTCTTAACCTTCCCTTTTCTGCTATCTACTATTGTTTACTTTCTGAGATAACATTTTGAGTAAAATACACATTTTAATATAATTTATCATTAAAAGAGAAACGGTCCAAGGTACCGTGTCTAAACCAATATATTTTAGGTTAGAATTAACTTGGTAATATATTATTCAACCACTAGCAAGATCTTTGGGCCACCCACCAATCCACTGACGTATTGAAATTCCTGCATTTAATTAGTTGATTAAACTTGAGGTTACTTGATAGTGGCACTGAACAAACGTTTCCTGATATAGGTGGGTTTGTCACCGAATCCTCGCAAAAAACTATTGTTATTCAGATAATACCCAGAATGATTCTGACTCACTAAGGTTTATATATTCCGCGATAACAAATTGTATAGTCAATAGTTACACATTTTAAAACGAAAATTGTTAACTTAAAGAGGTTAGTCTTTTCTTAAAATTTTGTGTGTTAACTATAAATTTATTTTCGAAATTAAAATCATTTCCTATTCCTAATTAGTATTTTTTTTTTAAGCAATCAATCGTTATTTATTTTTTTTTATTGTTACACTTGCGGTTGTCAAATTGTAAATTTTTTTGGTATTTCGATAAAAATCTGAAGCAATGAATTAATGATTTCCTGAAAAAATTAATTTCAAATCAGGTAATGTTAAGGAGTTTTGTAGACAATGCAAGTTTATAAAACGACGTTTATGTAACCCGTCATACCATTTGTATCCCCATATATAAGGATAATACAGCAGATCCTGGGTAGAAGCCGTTGTGCTACATACTGCTTGGTTTGCGCACTGCGTCGTCACGGTCGGTACCGCACCTTCCGCAGTCGGCCAAAATTCCGAAGGAAAGATTTCTAGGACATCCCGACGTCCCGTATTGATGACGCATCCGCCGTCTGAAGAGCACGTTCGGCACGGTCGGTACGGACGTTCCGACATTAACTTAAACAGACTGATAAAGTCAATGCTGCTAGTCTCTCCTTAGGACTCACTGCATGTAGCAATTCTTCAAACTTTTGATGTGTCATCCGAAAGTATTGAAAGAACTTGCAGTCATCTTTTTTTAAGTCTGAAAATAGAGCGTGATACCCTCCAAGTTCTAATCTCTTGCGATTTATGTTGTGAACCCAAAATCTGCGTTTTGTTACACTTCTTGACTTCTTTTATTCTTCTGCCACCACCATTAGCCTAACAACGATCTCTTCTTCACTTAACATAGCGTTCTCTTCACTACACATGCATCACAAAAGCTATGAAGTGACTGTGTTGGTAACTACCAAAACTGCCGAACGTCCGTAACGTACCGACCGATCCAGTGCGCGCAGCACCTCTAAAAAAGTGCGGAACGTCCGTACCGTCCGTCCGTGCCGCCCCGACCCAGTGCGCGCGACGCTTTAGTCACTATGCAATTCATATTTGTCGATTTTGTGTCTTGATAAAACATTAATCTGGTTTATGGTATGATGTCTCTTGTAATGTTGGTCCGTAACTATTTATTCTGCTTGTTCATGCACGTATTATTTTGTAATGAGTTGGATCATTCAATGCAATCTGAAACCTTTTCTAGTCTTTTGTATGTATATTGTGCCATGTGTAATTGCCCTTGTATTTTTTTGCAAACCATCTTGTTTTGATATGTATTGTTTAATGGCATTTGCCGTAGGAATAAGTAAATAAATAAATATAAATGAAAACCAATGTAATGATTGAGATAGCTTTTACCAAACATATTTGAAAATAAGAAAACAAACAATGAAATTTGATAAAAGTAACGTTAACTTCTTGCAATTATAAATTCTTACGATTTTTTCTTGAATGTTTTCCAGTGTCCTGTATGGAGTGAAGAGAACCAAGGACCTATATAACCAAAGTCTAACCAGTAGTTCAAAACGTCATACATATATTCAAGGATGTTCATGTAGCACCTAAATATTATCCAGTCCCTGATATTTCTGGTTGTCTCGTCTTGAATGTCACGGAACTCGTTAGGCATGACTTCTCTACCCACGTCGGGCATTGGCTGCAGACCGAGGTATCTCACATAGTTCCAGACATCACACAATACCTGAAATCCAATACAGCAGTACACTTAATAATTGGTGGGTCAAATTTGAAAGGTTTAGAGTTTTGATCTATCGAGAAAAAAAACAATTCGTGTTACAAATATTTCATTTTGTAAATGTAAGGTTTCTTTCGTAATTTTGTACGATACCTTGGTGAGAGCGGCTGCAACTTGACGGACGAAAACTTTTTGTTTTCACGTTTAATTTTAATCCTACAACTAACCTCAGTACTATACTGATAATTAGACAAATTCGTTAATTACAATGGAAAAATGTGGTATAAACTGTAGATCCCTTATTTGCCATTGACTGTATGGGCTCAAAATTAACAGCTGTGTCTAAGGAATAATTCGGCCTTAGTCACTAGCAAGACTACAAGATCGTGCCACTCATCCTACACTCATATCCGTTCATACTTAGCTTAAAATACCCACATTCATATGGTGGCAATTTAATGAAATAAAAGTAAAATACATTTGGTTTTAACTGTTAGTTAGCATCGTTAGCTGAAACCCCAATCTTTAGTCACGTTCAGTATGATACGACTTAATTTAAGTTAATCCCAGTTCTTCTTCCCGACAAATCTTTAATTACGCTTGGTTATGTCCCTTGAGCTACTTTATATTACCCCATTGTCTTTGTTGTTCTAAATGTCTCGAAAGTTATAAAAATAGATAAATGAATAGTACTTACTAGATTATTTGTGTACCATATATCCTCAAACGCTTCTTTGTATTTAGGATTGCCTTGGTCTGCCTCTAGATGCCAGTCCCACAGAACTTGTTCTAAAGCAACATCGACTATTTGTAACCAATATGTACACTGCCCCGCCCATCGGTCAAGCTGTAACATGGTTTTTTTTTATAATACTCAACAAAATATTAATATTCGGAAAGTCAATAGTTATTTGTGCATCTAGTGTGCGAAGTGGCACTTTGCTATACATGAGAGAAATATTTTCGCACGAGCCGCAGGCGAGTGTGGAAAGTTCGTCGAGTGCAGCAAAGTCACTTTGCACTCGCGTTACACATTTTTCCTACAGTTACTATATCAGTATTTTAAACACTGTACAACACGGTTTTAGGTTAGGTTAAATCCCAACGTTGAACAAAATGGGAAAGGCTGCACCAGCTGATCGTAGTTGTAATATATTTAAGCGGCAAACTTATTTTTAAACAAACACAGATGTATAATAAAAGCACGCTGTTTTATGTTGTTTGGTTGGAATATTGGTGTGTACCAAAGTTAAA
This sequence comes from Macrosteles quadrilineatus, assembly GCF_028750875.1. Lineage (NCBI taxonomy): Eukaryota > Metazoa > Arthropoda > Insecta > Hemiptera > Cicadellidae > Macrosteles > Macrosteles quadrilineatus. Next base: position 77,201,830 of record NW_026542598.1, on the reverse strand, counting down.
TCAGTGTGCCAAAGTAGGGCTTTTTGTACTATAATCTGTGCAAGGAAACCCGCTTTGCCAGGTAAACTGTAGGAAAAGTTAATTTAATTATTCCTTACTCTTGATTTTTTTATGACATAAATTTACGAAATTTGCGTACCTCTTTACCATACTAAACCTGAAAGAGTGGAACAATCATGAGTTATGCATGAAACATCCAAGTTAAACGAAAATTGAAATGTCCAAAAACCTTATGGTATGGTTACAAAATGTTTATCTCTTAGTACAATTTTAATTTGCTGGCCTTACATATAGAGTTTTGAGGTGTTCCTTTGGAGTTTTCTCTCCAAGTTTCTTGGGTAATTTTGGAAGCCATTCGTAGTCGTGGTTCGCCCATTCGCGATTATGTTGGAAGAAATTGACTTGAAAGGTCTCTTGTACCTGCACATTACGGATTTTTATGTTTATGGTAGGATTCAAAACAAATACTACAAACTTCAAACTTAAATTAACCAAAAAGATTTTCAAATATTTGGTACAATATTTCTGATTTATTGTAAACCTCCTTTTAAACTTATGAGAACCTTTATTTATCAACGGTTCTTTAGGAAGACAATAGCACCGTTCCTAGTGAAATTCTTAACCCGTGTAGTGTGCTACGGTGAGGCATTCAACTATTTTCAACTAGTGCAGAAAGCAACTCTCAACAAATAGATAGCCGAATTAAATGTATTTGCAAAGCCCTTTGTTAAAACTGATCTACAGATTTTTGTTTACAAGAGTTATGTGTATAATGATCTGCATGGAAAAATGCAAACTTTATATGAATACAAACTGCCATACATAAAGGTTGACAAGATCCCCGTACATAGAGAGGGCCTGCTTTGTTATAAGCTTCCAAAACATGGATTACTGTACATGAAAAAGTAGAATACAGAGTTAGCCTTAACTGTAAATACAATACAGCAATTATTTTTTTTAATTTAGAAATATATACTATATCTTTTAGTAAACACCGTACATTAAGGGATAAACCAAGAAGATACTTACATATCTCTCTCTAAACTCTTCAAAGCTTTGTTTAGCTTTTCCTAACCACATTTGAGTGACATGAAGCATTGTTCTCCACTGCTCCCCGGTCGGCCTATAACTGTCCTCATACCAGATGGACTGGTACATGTATTTATGTTTGAGTCCGCAAGGGTTGATCCATTTCATTTTCCACTTTCCAGGGACGGGCTTGCGTCCTCCCATCCACCACCATGCCCCACCATGATCCTCGGCCAACACGGTGACGGAGCAAAGGAGCAGACAGTATGCAACTGCAACTAAGACAGAAGTATTTTGAGTGTGAGAAATTCTGCTGACTTCTTTTCCCATAAGGCAAAAGCTTGTTGTAGACGACTAAGGTGGGACAAAGTAAATTTTAATGAATACTGTTATTTAAATGTCTGATTGTTTAATAAATACAGTTACCATTCATCAATTATGTGATACTAAATAAAATTAATAGTCCTGCCAGTATTATGCGTACGTTAAATGCTGTAGTGGATGTATTTAATTTAAGAAATAAATATGTTTATTTTATTTAATTTTTTCTACACGAGATGGTTAGGTTAGTTTGTTTTTATGTGAATACTTAACTCCAAAGAAGGAAAACAGTCTAAAAACGTCTTACAGCGTCGTATTTAGTACTTTACCTATATTTATTTATTTATTTATTTATTTATTTATTTGTTAACGGATGCACCATTTTTACATGAAAAATACAATAATCTTACATACAGAAGCAGAAAAAAAATCACAGGTCAGTACAAAAGTAGTGAAAAAAACTGGAAAACAAAACTTCCATAACAAGACATAAAAAGATAAATAACAACTATAAATAACAAACTATAAATAAATAACTATGAATAACAAACTATAAGTAACAACTATAAATAAAAAACTATCTGAGCAAGTTGACAAAACGAGAGATTCAAAAAACAAAACTAGTATAGGAACAATACAATGATGCAATGCAGTAGCCGAGTGAAATTTCAGTAAAGAGGCAGAACAAACTTCAAGAAAACAGATAAAACATTCAGAAAAATAACAATATAATAAACTCTGTACAAGAACAAGATATAACAATAACAACAGGATAGACTATATTAACAAAAATAAATAACAATGCAATAAATAGAAAGTTTGGAAACAACTATAGTTGTAAGGAGCGTCATGTAGAGAGATATGAAAGTATGAAAATTAACCTTATATTTTGACCGGTGTATTTTAGACTAGTAAACCTATAGAATGAAGGATTACTAGACTGTACTAGACTGTTACAAAATAGCTGAGTAAATATAATGCTCACCTAACAATAAAATGGTCACCGGCCCAGCTGTTCCTGATCATTAAATAAATGCTCCTGATTGATGAAACAGCTGAACTTGGTCAGTAACAACAGATCATCTCACACCATCTACACTCACTAGTTAATTACGCACCTAGCTGGCGTTCCAATCTCTAAAAATTGGTAATGATTGAATGCATGATTATATGATTTCCCCGTAATACATATGTACATATATTTCTAAAACTAACCATACAAATATAAAAGAATGTGTTTGTATTAAACTAGACATTTCTAAGATAACTGAAACCATGGTGTAACTTACCGTTCAATGCAATTTGTTTAAAATCACAAGATTTTTGAGTCTGGTAGTCCAAACACTTTAAAGCGTTCTGAACTAAGTTTGTTTCTAGGTTTGACTTGACTAACCGAATGTTTTTAATGAATTACCTTGCTACCATTGGATATATTAAAGTCACTGAACGTTTCTTTGATGTAAAATCAAAACAATTAAAAACCCTAATGCAATAGTATTATTCGAAAAGCATAAAATATATTTATACAAAATGGTGAGTCTTACCTATGACAGTAACCATTTCGTATGGTGGCTTTAATTCTACAAATTTTGTTTCATTTGAGTATCCTACACAAGGTGCATTCAGATAAAGAACTAACTGTGCACGCTATGCAGGACTTTAAATGTTCTATTTGAACTAAAAACTGCTCAATTTATTTTCAATGAGCAATCAAATTTGATTTAATGTTCTGAATTTTCATAACAATCATCGTATCTCAGTCGGTTCACATCAATTAAATGTAGACCTTTAAACGTATTTAATGACACATGATATGATAACACAGCGATACTATTCACAGCCAACCAATCTGTTCGCACATATGACATAAAGATATAATTTTTCGGATAGGATAAAATCGTATTAAATATTGTTGTAGTTGTTTTTATTTTAAAACCGTCAGATCTATTTGCAACACCCTATTATCCCTGGAAATAAATTTGGATGTTAGCAAAACAACGCTATTATACTTCGACTGAACAAGGAGTTTTGTTATGTTTATGATAACCAAATAATCGTTTTAAAAAGCAAAACATCCAATACACCTAAACTAACTAAGGACTATGTATTCTACAACATATATCACTCAACATTTATTTTTTGCACCTCTAGATCATAACAAGCATTCATTAACTGTACATAGGAAGATAAGCAGTTTAATTATGTACCTATAGAATAGGAGCTAGCAAAATATACCACGGTAAAAGATTTATAACATCTTGTTTTAGTTTCATTCCTGATAATAGTTGTACGAGAAAGAAAGCGTTTCTTTTGTTTCCTCGACAACACAATTCGTTTATTAATTAAAAGATACCAGTACTGTATGTAAATAAGAAAATGATTATTGCAATGTAGGCTTAATGAATAAGTAGAGTAAACAATACATTTCTTTGAAAATATAACTCCAATAACATAAAATGTTTACCGGGAAAGTCACTAAGATGTGAAAAAGAGAGATTCTTCATAGAGATGAATGGACCCAAGACGTGACTTACAGACAAGTCAACTATTTTTCATCTCTCTTCGATTGGCAAAAATGGCGAGGGAGATAATGAAATTAGATCAGTTATCCAATTTATTAATGATTTAGAACAATTATTCATTACAGAATAATACCAAGAATATCGCTTTTACTTTCTTTTGTAAATCCTAGAGTAATCTTTAGTAAATCTTCATAAAAATTACATGATGTAAGAACGCAATTAACATCATCCTATTGTCTATTGGTAACAGTAAAATTCTGCAGGAAAAAGTTAGGAAAAATCAGATTTATTGATAAAACTTTGGTCCTTTTTATGAGACTACTTGTCTCATAAGCCACCAAAATTCCCAAAATTAAAACTAAATAGAATCACATATTTCTATCTTATCTCAAAATGGATATTTTTTAAACATCAATTTTACATACCTGTTATAAATATATAATATTGTAGCAGAGGAAGAATTTTATATGATATACTTTCGATAAGGCACAAAAAATGCAGGTCTATCTATATTTTTGTTCAAAGAACTGTCGTAAAAAGAATGTTATTGGATATATTGTATGGAGGACAATTTGAGTCTGAGCTAACAAAGAGATCAGGTCAGCTATAGCCAATGTTTGTTCAGTTATGATATCGTTTTCCGCAAACTCAATCGCCTTTCTTGTTTGCATTTTTACGCAGTTGTTTTATATTGGTCAATTCACTGTATTTTATTTTATGCATTCGAAAATCTCCAATACCGGCTTGTGAATTGATTTTTTTTTATTTTACAGTTTGTGTTCAAACGCTAGTCTTTTTTACGTTTGTGTATAGACTTAAACCAAACCCTGGTCGTGTTACTATCTAACATCGATCTTTTTTGTTGGGTGGCATATCGTTCTATCACGTTAGACAGCCCAATGAGAAATGGCATCTGGTTCTAGTGACGATTTCGCTTGGAATTGAACCAGCAGCCTTTGGATTTGAGACCAACACAGCCCTCACCAGTCGTATATGCAACCACTCGGCGCTTTTTGAATATTTTATTGTGACTTTTTACACCAGTAATACGTTAGTGTATGTTAGTAATATGTTAGTAATAACACTCGAAAAATTAGATGTCTGCATTGTGTGCAAGTTTAATTTTATTAATCGTAAATTTTAAGTATTCAATGAACCCAAATGCAAGTAAAATTGTTTTGTGATATATTTGTTCAAAATACAGTTAATTTACCTATAGAGTTTTACTTGTCTTTTTAGGAAAGTAACTTAAAAAAAACATGAAAAAAACTAACGTTAAGTAAACAGCTGCAGCATAGATAAAGTGTTGTAGGCTATACGAAGAGACAAAGTTTTATTGCAGGTTTTAGGGAAGTAAAAAAGCGCATGATATCCCGTCGAGTTTCCACATTCATCGTCGTACAGGATGTAGAACACGCCGCAAAACTCCATAAATTTCACGTTCCTGGTTTCCATCTAGTCGTATCTAAAGCTACATTGCAGAATTATCACTTCACAAACATTTCAGATTGACAATTTTTACATTTATTTTATCACAAATAAGTATAACAAGAATGTTTGACTATAAGATGTTAAATTCATGAAAATATATGTTTTATGATATTTGCATTACACTAGGAATAGAATATTTGTTTTGTACAAATAGTGTTTTTATAATTTTTTTTTATGTAGCCAGAACCTAAAATCAATGTTCTAAAACTAACTTAGGCAACTTAACTTTGTTCATTTTTTGTTCATTAGGACAGTAAAATACTTAGAAAGGCCTGCGTGGCCTCAGAATGGTTTTGTTTATTGTAAAGGCGTCATAATAAATGTTACTTTAACTAGATTATAAATAACATGGTAAATTTTAAATTTTACAAATATAAGCTACTTACTTTGAGTCAAAAATTGTTTACGGTAAGTCATAACTATTTAGAAAAATAGCTCACAACAGTATCCTTAATACATTCCAAGGGCTACGATCATTTATGTTAAAATTAATTGTCTCAAAATTGATGGACTAGTATAAAAAAATCATCATTTTCGTCTGTTTTTAACTATTGCTAAAGCAAGAAAAGGGTATCAATATTTAATGACACTCAAACCATAATCAAACTCTATTACTAATGAAAATATAATTCTATAAAAGTGAACTGCAATAAAAATTTTTTGCATAAAAATATTGCATACACAATAAAGACAGTAACCTTTTACAAAACGTCCTTATTATTAAGAATATTTACACTGATAAAGATGAAACATCGGAACTACAGCTTACTTATATCAGTAGCAGTTATAACAATCCAGAGTACTTGTCCAAGCCACTAAGTGTAATCTTAATTGATGAAGAACAACAGTCTTAGTGGCGTGGTTATAATTAGGACTATAATTCATCTCCGTTGTAGAAGCCAGATTCCAAAACAAAGTTGTAATTGTTTGAGCCTGATTGTAGATTGTCCGCACACTAGATAGACTTTGGTTACCGGCTGTAATTTTCAAACTATAATTACATTTTACAATGCCAAAGTAATATTAATTTAGTTATTTTCTTGGTAGAACTCTCATTAATATGAGCCAGGTGTGCGTTTCTACGTGTTTAATATTTGCTGCCAGCAGCACTCTCTAGGACCTCCCTTTTAAGGTTGAAACTTGTTACTCGTTATTTATACACATATTTGCCATGACATTTTATTATTGTAACACAAAAATGTAATAGAACATTGTAATATCACCTTCATTCAAACGATAACACACTCGATTGCATAGCCCTCTATGCAATACTTTGTTTATGCAATACTTTGTTGCATAAAACGTAAATTTAAAACTCGTCCACAATTCTGTTACATTTTCCTTCCTTATGTGATTATTGAAAAAGTAAAATATGTGAAATAACAAATCGGTTTGGCCAAAAAAAAGCATACACCCAAAACATACACCCTTAGCAGATTTCTCATCCTTATGGATCAGACTAGGAGCTGAAGACGATACTTCCAAGAATTTAATTATTAGTATCGTCCGGTGCACTGTATCGTGTCTTGTCTACAATTTGTTTCTTGTTATTTCGGTTATTTGAAAACTCTTTAACCAAATAAAACTATTAAATCATAAACAACAACTCGTGCCCTAGTTATATAACCGAACAGTAAAGTTCGACCCTTCAAATAAATAGGTTGGTCGGTGGCTCAGTTCGTAGCGTCACGGACTTCGGGTCCAAGGCAGCGATGTCATGGGTTCGGATCCTGGTCACTGCCACTAAAATTTATCAGTACAGTTCACCTTTGTACTGTACCGGCTTGCCCCTTGCTTTGCTGGATACGTCCCATGCACAGATTTGTAGTCTATGTGGACGGGCAAATGCAAGGTTAAAAGAGGTCGCCAACCTCTAAAAAAGATTGAAAAATTTTGTCGACACTAATGATCAGTGCCACCAACATGAACTAGACACGAAAAACAAGCTTCAAATATTACATTGGGGTGAAAAGTCTGCTTGAGTTGGTTAGTATATGATGTAACTAAACATATGGATGGGTAACGTTTGAATTATGTTTGATTTATTTATCAAAGAAATCACTGTAAATATTATTGTAAGCAGTTTCCAAGTATCATTAGGAAATATCTTTCAGCCAATAAAGGTCAGCTAGCATTTACTCTTATATGAATAATGAAAAAATAAAAAAAGATAATTAACAACCTACAGGAACCTACTGTAGAAGGGCCATGCTCAACTGGAGATGTAGAAATAAAGTGATATTGAACAGCGCGATATTGAAAACGCTTTATAAAGTGGAGAAATAGGTTCCAGATGTTATATCTATTGACAGATTCACAAAACCTTCATGTCATTCGTTGTACGTTGATGGCTGTGAAGCTGAGCGTAAAATATTGAACAAATGTTTTCCTTTAGATTGGATGTAAAAACCTTATTTTATTTAACACACTTTTAGCAAACATTATTGTTCACGACATTATATAAATCTGAAAGTAAAAAAAATGCAAACGTTTCCCTTTTTTGCTGTGTACCGTATGTATAATAATTTATGTAAAAAATGTGTAATAAAAATTCGAATTTCTTTCATCACTAATAAGGATCTGTTCGTATATATGACATGAAGATAAAATGTTTCGGATAGGATGAAATCGTATTAAATATTGTTGAAGTTGTTTACATTTTAAAACCGTTAGATCTGTTTGCCACGCCCTATTATCCCTGGAAATAAATTTGGATGTTAGCAAAACAACGCTATTATACTTCGACTGAACAAGGAGTTTTGTTATGTTTATGATAACCAAATAATCGTTTTAAAAAGCAAAACATCCAATACACCTAAACTAACTAAGGACTATGTATTCTACAACATATATCACTCAAAATTTATTTTTTGCACCTCTAGATCATAACAAGCATTCATTAACTGTACATAGGAAGATAAGCAGTTTAATTATGTATAGAATAGGAGCTAGCAAAATATACCACGGTAAAAGATTTATAACATCTTGTTTTAGTTTCATTCCTGATAATAGTTGTACGAGGAAGGGAGCGTTTCTTTTGTTTCCTCGACAACACAATTCGTTTATTAATTAAAAGATACCAGTACTGTATGTAAATAAGAAAATGATTATTGCAATGTAGGCTTAATGAATAAGTAGAGTAAACAATACATTTCTTTGAAAATCTAACTCCAATAACATAAAATGTTTACCGAGAGAGTCACTAAGATGTGAAAAAGAGAGATTCTTCATAGAGATGAATGGACCCAAGACGTGACTTACAGACAAGTCAACTATTTGTCATCTCTCCTCGATTGGCAAAATGGCGAGGGAGATAATGAAACTAGATCAGTTATCAAATTCCTCAATGATTTAGAATAATTATCTATTACAGAATAAAACCGAGAATATCGCTTTTTCTTTCTTTTGTAAATACTAAAGTAATCTTTATTAAATCGTCATAAAAATTTTATTTTATAAGAACGCCATTAAGATCCTACTATTGTCTATTGTAAAGAGTTTACTAAGTTTACTAAGGTAAAATTCTTTAGGAAAGCAGTTGGAAATGCAACACTATTGGTAAAACGCTGGTCCTTATTATGGGATTATTTGTTTCACAAGCCACCACAATTTGCTAAAATCAAAACAAAATAATAAAATATTTCAATTATATTTCACAATGGATATTTTTGAAACATCAATTTTACAAACCTGTTATAAATATATCATATTGTAGCAGAGGAAGAATTTTATATGATATACTTTCGATAAGGCACAAAAAATGCAGGCCTATCTATATTTTTGTTCAAAGAACTGTCGTAAAAAGAATGTTATGGGATATTTTGTAGGTAGGACAATTTGAGTCTGAGCTAACAAAGAGATCAGGTCAGCTATAGCCAATGTTTGTTCAGTTATGATATCGTTTTCCGCAAACTCAATCGCCTTTCTTGTTTGCATTTTTACGCAGTTGTTTTGTATTGGTCAATTCACTGTATTTTATTTTAAGCATCCACAAATCTCCGATATTTTACTGGCTTGTGAATTGAATTTTTTTTATCTTACAGTTTGCGTTCCAACGCTAGTGTTTTTGACGTTTTTGTATCCAAACCCTGGTCGTGTTACTATCTAACATCGATTTTTTTGTTGGGTGGCATATCGTTCTATCACGCTAGACAGCCCAATGACAAATGGCATCTGGTTCTAGTAACGATCTTGCTTGGATTGAACCAGTGACCTTTGGATTTGAGGCCAACGCAGCCCTCACCAGTCGTATATCCAGTCACTCGGCGCTTTTTGAATATTTTATTGTGGCTTTTCAACTTGTTTTTCATAAAATGTAAAATGTTTAAAACCGATGATCAAAATGCTGCGCACTGTAATCATTTTTTATTTCCTTAGTTAAAAAACTTAATGTATAAATAAAATTAATATGTAGGTAGAAATTAAAAGCTTGTGTGTTTAGGTATTATACCCCTTCAGATTTTACATCAAATATATTGGTGAACGACTTTGTTAAATACTAATTTTACTCAGTTAAACCTCATAAAATACCTAAACCACATCTATTATAATTGCATATTTCGTATACAAGCATATGAAACAAGCTGAATTCAAGATAAGCTTAGTATCGGTATATTGTTTAGATATACTAAAAACAAAACAGTTAAAACTCGCCACTTTTCTCTAGAAAAGTTAAGTTACTTTGATTTTGCAAAATTAGTTTCAGACCTAAATATATGACCCTGTGTATATTCAAGGCAGGCAGGCATAATGCATAGGCATTAAGATGATATCGGAGGCCTGCATGATATCACTGCGATCGCAGTTGTGGGAATTGCCTCTTCCAAACTACCATTTCTACATATTAAGTAGCCAAATAATTTGTAAAATTAATAATCAAACTACTAAGAATCAATCTTGAAACTCATACAAGTAATGAACTGCAAATATTTTTTTGTGGTTCACTATTCAGGTTTTTTTCTACGTCGGTATGATATTGAATGAATAAATTACGAAACAATTGTATTTATTACCCATATTATTCAGATTGGCTTATATTATTTGGTGTAGCAGGAGAAAAATAATATAGACAGTATAATAAATAATTCACTATATTGAGCCACCAGCAGGGAAGTAGAAATTAATATCTAAGGTCAACATTGAAAATGGCATTATTTTTTTATTTATATCGTTCATACTCTTTAACTACTTTTAGAACATAAATCATCAGTCATGACTCTACTGATAGTGTTTTAAGAGAGTAAAATGCTCTGGTCTAAATTAAAATCATCTGTAAATCAAATAACTGAATTGGAGACATTAAAGACCAAACTACACTTGCCTAAGAGCTACAAAACATTACATGTCACTGATGAAAGACATAAAAACCCATAACAATGTTACATGAACCTATTTAAGTAACTTTCATAAGCGCTTCGAGTCAATTTATTCCATCCACTTTATTGAGATGAAGTAAAAGCCTACTTACTTACATTACTTTAACAAAATTAAACATCTAAGACAGTCTATATTTAATTTTTTTATGGTAAAACCATTGACTATTGGATACTGAAGTAGACTTCCCATCCATATGGACCAGCGGTGGCCAATTTCTTTTTAAAAAAGTATGTAGTTGTGTGAGTCAGTCACATAATGCACTAGTGTCTAAAATTCTTTTATATACCTTTTATTTTTTGCTGACCAGGTTGATGGGTCATAACGGTTGAATAACTCATCATAAGTCATTTCCTATGTTTGACTTGGTTAAAAAGATTGTGTACGGTATTTGGCAGAATTTAGTAATTTAGATCAGCCTGTAGGTGGCTCACATCGAATACGACGATAAAAAAAAGCTGGCTACAAATTTAACATGGGGATGGAAACTCTAGGAACTAAAGAGTTTTCAGTCATGCTTTTGATATTGTGTAAACAATCAATTTAAAAAGCAAATCGTCCAATACATCTAAACTAACCCTATGTTGAAAATCGGTGTAGTCTATATATAGAGAACTCGGCACCAAAACAATCAAGTTGATGAACGTCCAACGCAAGATAAACCAAAAGAGATACTGAAAGTTTGTTACAAATGTAGGATGACGTCACAGCTTGGTTCATGATTGATAGTCTTTCTCAAGGTTTGTTGCTCTGTATTGAACGTCAACTTGAGAGCCTGGTCGATCAGCTGCTCTATTTTCACACAAAGAAAAGTACAAAATACTGAAGAATAATACAACAAGCAACCTTTTTAAAGAAAATAATTTTTGTTTTGTTTTTTTTGTCGCCGCTTTTACGTCTATGTAAAAAAACTACTCTCAAATCAACACCGGGGCAGTTTTTTTTATTATTTTTTTTTATATATAAAATCCTAGTATATCGCTAAATTTTACCGTACTCTTCTTTTATAGCTTTAGTTTGTTTACATAATTTACGATGAAGCAACACGTCAAGATATTCTTCCTACAAACCATACGAAAAATTCCGCTCATTCAAGGGTATTAAAATAAAATTATACTTTTCTAATGCGTGAAAAAGGACAATACATTCATAAAACACAAAAACTTTTAGTTTTCAATCATTGTTGTTAGTGAATATTTCACTCTACGTCCTTCATTGACGACAGGACTGTTAATCTGAAGATAAAATTGTTATAAAGATAAAAATATATAGGCCTACATAAATTATTGAGTGGTGTCATGGTTCCGGCTAAATCATATATTTTTTTATTATTATTATAACAAAATATGTAGTTTTTCTTTTACTTTTTCAGATAAACAACTTAGGCACACAAGAACAAACATACTAGATCTTTTCTTTACCTTGCCTTTTTCCAATATCTACTATTGTTTGCTTTCTATGATAGCTTTTTGAGTAAAATATATATTTTAACATAATTTATCATTAAAAGAGAAACGGTCCAAGGTACCGTGTCTCAACCAATATATTTTAGGTTAGAATTAACTTGGTGATATATTATTCAACCACTAGTGAGCCGTGACTATTTCCACCGGGCGAATGTCACGACTCATGATCAATGGTTCAAGTGTTTTTTTTTATAGTAGGCTAGTTCAGTGTTTCTCACTCCACGACCCCGAACAAGGCTGTGGGTTTTGTTCTTATTACTCCCACCGCCGACGATTCAGAGGCTCCGAGACTTTCGTTAGCGCTGCATCGGCATAAATTTTGCATCGTCTTTCATCTTAATTTTGTAGTATGTTTGCGTTGTATTTTTGCCTTTTCCTTACTTGTGTGAAGGTATTCTCTACTATGCAGTAAATTAAGAGCGCCCAGCGCGCTTGATGGGTAAGTTTGGACTATTTTCTGATACTTAGGTTAGTGCACATGTTGCACTAGGTCTGGAACCTAGTCTTGGGGTCGTGGAAGACTTTTGATAGTTAGTTTCCCTTTTCTCTGTTGTTTTGTATAATTCAGGGCCTTGCCCGAAATGCTAGGCCTAGAATTGACTGAGAAATGTTTGTTGGAAAGCCGCTATTTGAGAGAAACTGCCAAGTCAGTTTTGGGTCCTTCTGACTGTTTTGTGGTAGGCCTAGGCTTACAATTTTTGCTCAGTAAATGTAATTGTCTTAGGCTACTACTCTGGTAGTCTTTTGTTTCTGTGTCCCGTACAATTTTTAGTGTTGTTTTGTCTTGTAAAATGTTCAGTTTGTGTTACCCAGTCAAGTAAGGTTAAAGTCTTTTATTTTGCTTTGTCCTTGCCAAACTAGTTAAATTAAGTTGAATTAACTGCTCTTAAAGCTCCCCAGAAAGTTTGAGTCATTTTACTCAAGTTTTAAGAAAGTTACAGTAATTTTTAGTTTGGCAATTCTCCATTCAGGTTTGAACTGGGTAACCAAAGGGCCTACTGGTTTCAGCCTTTGAGTTAAGGTTTGGGATGGTCTGGAGAAGCTGCTGGAACATTTCCCCCAGCTTTTAAGACCATTCCGAACAAATTCGGATCACAACTTTTGGAGAAATTAGCAAAAATACATGAGTCGTTGCGTTAGGCCTAAATTTTTGTATGGAACGTTTTTTGACAATTTTAAAGTATTTTTCTGTGTTTAAGTGTCAATTGTTCTCTGTTAACTTGTTCTTCTGGCCACTTTGGACCAGGCAATTTAAATATTTTCTCTCTATTGGTGAAATTTATCACTGTCACATACCCGTCTAGCCTGCTGACACCTTTACCGCAAATATTAATGTTACCGTTCTTGTACTGTTTAACCTGTTAATTGTTATGTTTAAAATATTGTTATTGTTTGAAATGTTTTATATTGATAGAGAGCTGTGATAGAGAGACAAACCTTTTAAAAAATTTAGAAACTTGAAAATGATATGTTAGGCCTAAAGCAGTGAAATATTGGAACTAAATGTAAATGGTGAAAGATGTGACAGTGAACCTTGCGGATATGGACTCAGTCTATTACTCTTACTACTGTGTTTCCTGGGTTTTGTCACTCAGGGCCCGTGAGGAGGAACATGGAGTACCGGTAGTCTGCATCAGCCTTGGCGGAGTGGGAATTACAACTCTTGGCCACCCCTGGATCTTGGCCCCCCTCTTCCGTCATGCCTGCTTCCCCTCCGGTGCTGCTCGCCCAGAAACATGAACTAGTACCGCAAATTCCGCAAGTTTTAGGCCTAATTAATTATTGCTAACCACCGTCCTGGACTTGGAGATTTCGTTACCTATTTGTTAATTTGTGCACAGAGATTTATTAATTGTTTTTCTTTTTAAATTTTAAATTCTTTAGCCTAGGCTACTTGTTGATCTTTTTTTTAAATTTTATAATTTTATTAAATATTCTATTGAATTCTAATTTGGGGCCCCTAAAGTTTCTATAGTTACCAGATGAAATGAATTTATTAAAAGAGTCATTATATATATCATGTTGTAATTTGTTAATTTAAAGTTTTTTGAAAGGTAAAAGCTAGTAAGATTTATTTTTTGAAATTTAGCCTATTTGAAAATGATTAATGAAATAATTGTAAGTTAGTAGGGTAAACGGGTATCAAAATTTTTTAAAGTTTAATTGAGAGTATTTAATTCATGTATTATTGTTAATTATTGTTGTTGATGTTATTGTTGTGTTATTTTTTTTAAAATGGTTAATTACAGCTCGTTTCTCTCAAATGGCGTGTTGTTCTTGAGCCTCCATCCATGGTTCTCATTTTGTTATGTAAAGTTTTGTGAGCCGCTCCTCGGGCCTGCGCATGGTTCACGCTTCCTTTTCGTTAGTCTGGGTGCAGGCGCGAGGGCATGGTTCATCTGGTAGCAGAGCGTGGTTAGTGGGTTGCGTCCTGGGTGCCTTGTCGTGAAACTTGGTTTCACGACTCGGATACTTAGAGATGCGATCACTGTCCGCGTTCTGTTTTTTGTTTTGTTTTGAAGAGCCGTGGATGGATTGGTTTCTTGGAAATGTTCTGGCCTGGCAGTTTTGGAAAAAGGTCTTGTTGTTGTTGTGGTGGGGCGTAAACACATTTTATTAGGAGCTCGCCCTTTGGCCGAGGCACCGGGTGGAATCGGTGGTAATGACTTGCATCCTTCGGGAGCAAGAGTGTCAAAAGCATGGTCATGTGTCAAAAAAAAAAAAAAAAAAAAAAAAAAAAAAAGGTTTGTGTGTACCCCCCATCACACAAGTGTTAGGTGTTGTCTAGTGTATGTATCGGTGTATGTTTGTGTGTGTGTACGTTCGTGGGTCATTTGTTGTTGTTTTTTCTTGCGGTACTTGCGGTATGAATGGGCAGGTTCTTCTTTTGGGCCCCATCAGGTGCGTAGGCATCAACGTCCAGAAGCCTTAGGAATTAAATTTCTGTGTTTGTTTTGTGAAAAAATTTTGTTGTCATTTTTGAGTCAAGTGCTGGTTGAGACTCGGTATGGCGTCAATTGTGCCGGAATATTTGAGGAAGCCGGAGCTGGTGTACGAGGTGCGGTCCCGGGGGGAGACTCCTGGAACTGATGTACGCACTTTGCGTACACAGTTCAGACAAATTGCTAGCATGCCTCAAGCTTGGGTTGAGTCGCTCAGTTTGGATGAGGAACTGGAGGCATGTAAAGAGAGGATGGAAGAGCTAAGTGGGGAAATTGATAGTTGGAGTAGTTTGCCTATGGGCTCAGCTAAGAGTTCGGCTATCACACAGCTGACGCACTGGCGTAAGCGTCTGCTCTTGGTTTCAGGGCAACCTGAAATCCAAGATGAGGACAAGAGCTGGGTGGAAGCCAGAATTCTTGAGCTGGAAGGAATTTTGGAGAGTATTAAGGCAGGAAAGTCTGTCAAGGAGAAAGTTGAAATTTTTGAAGACAACCGTTCTTCGGAAACTTCAAACGAAGTGCCAAAGTCTGTTGTTGAAGTTGTGGCTCCAGTGGGTACCCCCCAGGCTCCGCCTACGCCAAGTACACTGCTCCAGTTGCCTGCAAATGTTCAAATGTCAAATGCAAATGTCACACCGTCCCCCTCTCACACGTCCACCTTGGCTGCGGCTACGCTGAATGTCCAGTCCCCATCTCCCTTTCCTTCTCAAGTTCATAGTTCCCCTTCCATCTCTAACTCCTTTGGCAAACTTCCCCATCCCCTTGCCTCTGTCCTGAGTGGTTTCCGGCCGGTGGACGGGTTAGATGTGAATGGTCTTTGTTTTTTTCTGGAGAGTGTTTTGCGCATGCGTGAATACCCTGGCATGTCAGACGCAACTTTGATGGAACTCATTGCTCCATACTGTCTGAAACCGTTGGGGGACAGATTGCTTGATTGTTTGCGCAGAGGCGTCACCTTTGATGTTTTCCATAAAGAAGTTTTGGAGCTTTTCATGCCCCGTCGGGTCATGGAGAAGCTGAAAGTTGAGAGAGTTTTTCGTCCTCAGCAGCCAGCCGAGTCTCTCAGCCAGTACGTGGGGGACATTCGCACGGTGGAAAGGGTCTTGCGTTTGGGGATCAGTGAGCTTGAGCTCATTGACATTGTGCTTCAGGGGTTGAAGCCTGAGGAACGCTCCCGTCTGGTTTTTGCACCACGGCCTTCTTCTTTTGCGGATCTGGACAGACTTTCCATCCTTTCGAGATCTGTCCAGGACGCTGATTTTCAGAGAGACCAAGCGGCGGGGCATCTTCCCCTAGCTGGTCATCATGCTGTCGTAGCACCCGTGGGAGTGTTGGGTCCTGAACCGCCGCAGTGGCAGAGGCAACCTGTTGTTTGTTTTGGTTGTGGGCAACCAGGTCACATTCGGCGGCATTGCCGTCAAGGTGGAAATTTTGGACGTGGTCCAAAAAACTAGTTTGCTCACAGGAGGAAAATTTGCCCAATCCTTCCTGTGAGGTTGTTGATGATAATGTAAAGGGCAATAATTTGAATGTTTTTTCAAGTAAGTCAAAGTCTAAGTTAAAGTCAGTTAATGTTTCTGTTGCCTCCCCTTCTGGGAGTGTTGTGCCTGTGACCGAGCCTCTGCTGCGGGGGATTGCGGGCCTTGCTACCATGGGCGTGAAAGCGGCGCGCTCAACTTGCCCACGTCTCAACATCTTCATAGGTTCCACGGTGCAGAAGGCCCTAGTGGATTCTGGGTCAGCCCGTTGCCTCATTTCCTTGTCCCTTTTTGAAAACCTTGAATCGTCTGGGCTTATCAAGCAAGTTGAGCGAAAAACCCCTATCTGCTGGACTGCGTCAAATTCACCCCTTCCCATCATCTATGAAGCCCGTTTCAAGTTCAAAATTGAACATTTTTCTTGGGTTTGGAGTTTTTGGGTGGCTAAGGACCTTTGTTTCCCTGTCATTTTAGGAGCGGATTTTATCAAGCACACTGGCCTAATTTTGGATTTAGGCAGAGGTCAGTGTTTTTTCCGATTTGCGAGACGGGTATTAATATCTTTTGCTGATGAAATTGGTGGTGGTGCTGCGGTAGTCGAGCCTGAGATACCCAGCAAGCCAACAATTGATCCGTTAGGGCATCTGACTACTTGCGAGGCTGAAGCCATCAGAACCTTGTGTTCTCGTTTCCCAGATGTGCTGACGCCAAAGCTTGGAGTCACTAACCTGTTGGAGTACGAGATTCGTCTAACAGATACCCGTCCCGTTCGCTCTCACCCATACAAATTAGCTCCACCCAAAATGGAAACTCTCAGAAAAATCATTGACGAACTTCTGGAAAATGGTGTCATTGAACCTTCCCGTTCGAGCTACGCTAGTCCAGCCTTTCTCGTCCCAAAACCCAATGGCAAGTCCCGAATGGTTTTGGACTATCGCAAATTGAATGCGCAAATTGAAATCGACTCTGTGCCTCTCCCCGATTTGCATTCTGCGTTTGATTGGTTCGGTAAGGCCAAGTATTTTTCTGTTTTTGATCTGAATCAGGCCTATCATCAGATTCCTTTGAAACCTGAGTCTCGACCTCTCACTGCTTTCTGCGTTCCGTGGAATTTGTATCAGTTCACAAGAGTTCCGATGGGTCTTGCTGTGGGGGCCCAGACTCTCACCAGACTCCTTGATTCCATCTTTCATGATGTCAAGTTCAAGTTTGTGTTCAATTACCTCGACGATCTCTTGGTGTACAGTGAGAGCTTCGAAGATCACCTGATTCATCTTGAAGAAGTCATGAGTAGATTGAATAGGGCTGGCCTTACCGTGAATCCTGACAAGGTTAGTTTTGCAAAGCCGGAAATTTCGTTCCTTGGTCATCTTATCTCCCATAGAGGCGTCTGCATCGACCCCGCTAGAACCCAGGCTATCAGGGAGTTTCCTCCTCCCAGAGATGTCAAGGGTATTGCTAGGTTCATCGGCATGGTAGGTTTTTACCGACGCTTCATACCCAGTGTTGCTGAATTGGCGGCTCCTCTCAATGAGCTTCGGAAGAAGGGCGCCAAGTTTGTCTGGGGTGAAGCGCAGCAGACGTCTTTTGATCTTCTCAAGGAGGCTATCATGCAGCCCCCTGTTTTGGCGATGCCGGATTTCAATCAAAACTTTGTCTTGCAAACAGATGCTTCCTCCATCGCAATTGCGGCTGTGTTGTCACAAGAGGTGGATGGTGTTAGGCAGCCAATTGCGTACGCCTCACACACTTTGAGTCCCTGCGAAAAGAAAAGCTCTTCGGTGTATGAACTCGAGTGTTTGGCTGTCGTGTTTGGAGTCAATAAATTCAGACGCTTTTTGGAGCACAAGGAGTTTTTATTGGAAACCGACAACCAGGCACTCTCGTGGCTTCTTGCACATCCACGCCAGCTTGGGAAAATTGGTCGTTGGGTTGTCCAAATATCGTCCCTTAAGTTCCAAGTGCAACACGTTCGAGGCACTCAGAATGTGATTGCTGACACACTATCTAGGATGTACCATTCACCCGACGATCATCCTTCTGACCAAGAGCAACCGGGTTGTGCCGTGCTCTTGGAGTTTCCACTCGCCTTTTCTGATTTCATTCCCCATCAGCTGAAGGATCCTGAGCTGGCAAAGATCATTGGTGAGCTTCAAAATGGGGGAGCCCACCCCCCATATTTTCTGTCCCAGGGTGCCCTTTGCTGTCGCGCTCGGCAGCGAGGTAAACCTAAAGTTGTGCTGCCTAGTCTTCTAATCCCTATGGTCTTTGAGTATTTTCATTCGTCTCCTGTGGGTGGGCATCTAGGTATCCACAAGACCATTGCGAAGGTTAGGGAAATGTTCATCTGGAAGGGTATGGATCGGGATCTTGCTGCTAGGGTGCGTTCTTGTCAAACGTGCTCACTGAGCAAGCCCGCTCAAAACTCTAAGTTTGGTTTGTTGTCATCTGAGGTGGCGGAAAGACCTTTGGAGAAGGTTTTCATTGACTATGTAGGGCCTCTCCCGCGTAGCAAGTCAGGAAATAAGTTCCTACTTGTTTGTGTGGATGCCTTCTCCAAGTTTTGTTGGCTTTTCCCCTTAAGGAATGCCACTGCACAGCTCACCGTGCAGGTACTTCGAACTCACCTTTTCCAACATTTTGGAATACCCGCCACCATTGTTTCCGACAACGGAACACAGTTTGTTTCCCATCTGTTCAAAAGAATGTGCTTTGGGCACGGAATCCGCCATGTGACTACTTCCCCTTACTATCCACAGCCTTCTCATGCTGAAAGGTTCAATCGCAATCTTCGCTCCGCTCTCATAGCTTTCCATGCTGACAAGCAGACCACCTGGGATCAGGAACTCCCTTGGCTTCAGTTTGCTTTCAATACTGCTCACCATGAGAGTCACAAGGCGGTCCCTTTCGAGCTGTTTCTAGGCTATCCGCCTAACAACCCGTTAGCGAATGTGTGGGGAATTGGCGACCTTCTGCCACCTCCTGGTGCGGCTGATGTCAAGGCAACTTGGCAAGCGGCCAGGAGAAACTTGATCAGAGCTAGGGAATTGGTCCGGAGGAAGCACAATCGTGGTAGAGTAGACAACCCTTTCCAGGTGGGGGATTTGGTGTTTTGTAAAGCTCATCCAGCCAGTTCGGCTGTGGACAAGAGAGCTGCAAAGTTGTGTCATCGGTGGTCAGGTCCCCACCGCATCCTGAGGTTTTTGACGCCTGTCACGGCGGAGCTTGGAGATCCGCGGACTGGAAAAGTTTTCCGGAGGGCGCACATTTCTCATCTCAAGCCCTTCCGCGGAACTCTTCCGTAGGCAATTTTCTTTCCTCTTGTGTCTGGGTGGGAAGTGCACTGGGCCAGAGAACCTGATCACTTCTCCTGTCCCCTGTGTTCTGCGAAGGAATTTCCCTCACAAAATTTTCCAGCTCTGGCCAGAGCAAACCCTGGGGGTGAGTTTTCCCCTCAGTTTGGAAGTCCCTTGGCGTTCCCCACCACAGACACTTGAGTTGTCTTTCAGGTCATTCTCTTTTCAGGAAGTGGGGGAGAGGCTTGTTTGTTTGTCCCTTTTGGAGAGGAGTGTCCTCTTTTGGGGAGGGAGGTTGAGCCGTGACTATTTCCACCGGGCGAATGTCACGACTCATGATCAATGGTTCAAGTGTTTTTTTTATAGTAGGCTAGTTCAGTGTTTCTCACTCCACGACCCCGAACAAGGCTGTGGGTTTTGTTCTTATTACTCCCACCGCCGACGATTCAGAGGCTCCGAGACTTTCGTTAGCGCTGCATCGGCATAAATTTTGCATCGTCTTTCATCTTAATTTTGTAGTATGTTTGCGTTGTATTTTTGCCTTTTCCTTACTTGTGTGAAGGTATTCTCTACTATGCAGTAAATTAAGAGCGCCCAGCGCGCTTGATGGGTAAGTTTGGACTATTTTCTGATACTTAGGTTAGTGCACATGTTGCACTAGGTCTGGAACCTAGTCTTGGGGTCGTGGAAGACTTTTGATAGTTAGTTTCCCTTTTCTCTGTTGTTTTGTATAATTCAGGGCCTTGCCCGAAATGCTAGGCCTAGAATTGACTGAGAAATGTTTGTTGGAAAGCCGCTATTTGAGAGAAACTGCCAAGTCAGTTTTGGGTCCTTCTGACTGTTTTGTGGTAGGCCTAGGCTTACAATTTTTGCTCAGTAAATGTAATTGTCTTAGGCTACTACTCTGGTAGTCTTTTGTTTCTGTGTCCCGTACAATTTTTAGTGTTGTTTTGTCTTGTAAAATGTTCAGTTTGTGTTACCCAGTCAAGTAAGGTTAAAGTCTTTTATTTTGCTTTGTCCTTGCCAAACTAGTTAAATTAAGTTGAATTAACTGCTCTTAAAGCTCCCCAGAAAGTTTGAGTCATTTTACTCAAGTTTTAAGAAAGTTACAGTAATTTTTAGTTTGGCAATTCTCCATTCAGGTTTGAACTGGGTAACCAAAGGGCCTACTGGTTTCAGCCTTTGAGTTAAGGTTTGGGATGGTCTGGAGAAGCTGCTGGAACATTTCCCCCAGCTTTTAAGACCATTCCGAACAAATTCGGATCACAACTTTTGGAGAAATTAGCAAAAATACATGAGTCGTTGCGTTAGGCCTAAATTTTTGTATGGAACGTTTTTTGACAATTTTAAAGTATTTTTCTGTGTTTAAGTGTCAATTGTTCTCTGTTAACTTGTTCTTCTGGCCACTTTGGACCAGGCAATTTAAATATTTTCTCTCTATTGGTGAAATTTATCACTGTCACATACCCGTCTAGCCTGCTGACACCTTTACCGCAAATATTAATGTTACCGTTCTTGTACTGTTTAACCTGTTAATTGTTATGTTTAAAATATTGTTATTGTTTGAAATGTTTTATATTGATAGAGAGCTGTGATAGAGAGACAAACCTTTTAAAAAATTTAGAAACTTGAAAATGATATGTTAGGCCTAAAGCAGTGAAATATTGGAACTAAATGTAAATGGTGAAAGATGTGACAGTGAACCTTGCGGATATGGACTCAGTCTATTACTCTTACTACTGTGTTTCCTGGGTTTTGTCACTCAGGGCCCGTGAGGAGGAACATGGAGTACCGGTAGTCTGCATCAGCCTTGGCGGAGTGGGAATTACAACTCTTGGCCACCCCTGGATCTTGGCCCCCCTCTTCCGTCATGCCTGCTTCCCCTCCGGTGCTGCTCGCCCAGAAACATGAACTAGTACCGCAAATTCCGCAAGTTTTAGGCCTAATTAATTATTGCTAACCACCGTCCTGGACTTGGAGATTTCGTTACCTATTTGTTAATTTGTGCACAGAGATTTATTAATTGTTTTTCTTTTTAAATTTTAAATTCTTTAGCCTAGGCTACTTGTTGATCTTTTTTTTTAAATTTTATAATTTTATTAAATATTCTATTGAATTCTAATTTGGGGCCCCTAAAGTTTCTATAGTTACCAGATGAAATGAATTTATTAAAAGAGTCATTATATATATCATGTTGTAATTTGTTAATTTAAAGTTTTTTGAAAGGTAAAAGCTAGTAAGATTTATTTTTTGAAATTTAGCCTATTTGAAAATGATTAATGAAATAATTGTAAGTTAGTAGGGTAAACGGGTATCAAAATTGTTTAAAGTTTAATTGAGAGTATTTAATTCATGTATTATTGTTAATTATTGTTGTTGATGTTATTGTTGTGTTATTTTTTTTAAAATGGTTAATTACAGCTCGTTTCTCTCAAATGGCGTGTTGTTCTTGAGCCTCCATCCATGGTTCTCATTTTGTTATGTAAAGTTTTGTGAGCCGCTCCTCGGGCCTGCGCATGGTTCACGCTTCCTTTTCGTTAGTCTGGGTGCAGGCGCGAGGGCATGGTTCACTAGCAAGATCTTTGGGCCACCCACCTACCCACTGACGTATTGAAATTCCTGCACTTAACATATTAGTTGATTAAACTTGAGGTTACTTGGTAGTGGCACTGAACAAACGTCTCCTGATATGGGTTTATCACCGAATCCTCGCAAAAAACTATTGTTATTCAGATAAGACCCAGAATGATTTTGACTCACTAAGGTTTATATATTCAGTGATAATAAAATGTAGTCAACAGTTACACATTTTAAAACGAAAATTGTTAACTTAAAGAGGTTAGTCTTTTCTTAAAATTTTTTGTGTTAACTATAAAATTATTTTCGAAATTAAAATCATTTCCTATTCCTAATTAGTATTTTTTTTTTAAGCATTCAATCGTTATTTTTTTTTTATTGTTACACTTGCGGTTGTCAAATTGTAAATTTTTGTTTGGTATTTCGACAAAAATCTGAAGCAATGAATTAATGATTTCCTGAAAAAATTAATTTCAAATCAGGTAATGTTAAGGAGTTTTGTAGACAATGCAAGTTTATAAAACGACGTTTATGTAACCCGTCATACCATTTGTATCCCCATATATAAGGATAATACAGTAGATCCTGGGTAGAAGCCGTTGTGCTACATACTGATTGGTTTGCGCACTGGGTCGTCACGGTCGGTACCGCACCTTCCGCAGTCGGCCAAAATTCCGAAGGAAAGATTTCTAGGACATCCCGACGTCCCGTATTGATGACGCATCCGCCGTCTGCAGAGCACGTTCGGTACGGTCGGTACGGACGTTCCGACATTAACTTAAACAGACTGATAAAGTCAATGCTGCTAGTCTCTCCTTAGGACTCACTACATGTAGCAATTCTTCAAACTTTTGATGTGTCATCCGAAAGTATTGAAAGAACTTGCAGTCATCTTTTTTTAAGTCTGAAAATAGAGCGTGAAACCCTCCAAGTTCTAATCTCTTGCGATTTATGTTGTGAACCCAAAATCTGCGTTTTGTTACACTTCTTGACTTCTTTTATTCTTCTGCCACCACCATTAGCCTAACAACGATCTCTTCTTCACTTAACATAGCGTTCTCTTCACTACACATGCATCACAAAAGCTATGAAGTGACTGTGTTGGTAACTACCAAAACTGCCGAACGTCCGTAACGTACCGACCGATCCAGTGCGCGCAGCACCTCTAAAAAAGTGCGGAACGTCCGTACCGTCCGTCCGTGCCGCCCCGACCCAGTGCGCGCGAGGCTTTAGTCACTATGCAATTCATATTTGTCGATTTTGTGTCTTGATAAAACATTAATCTGGTTTATGGTATGATGTCTCTTGTAATGTTGGTCCGTAACTATTTATTCTGCTTGTTCATGCACGTATTATTTTGTAATGATTCAGATCATTCAATGCAATCTGAAACCTTTTCTAGTCTTTTGTATGTATATTGTGTCATGTGTAACTGCCCTTGTATTTTTTTGCAAACCATCTTGTTTTGATATGTATTGTTTAATGGCATTTTCCGTAGGAATAAGTAAATAAATAAATATAAATGAAAACCAATGTAATGATTGAGATAGCTTTTACCAAACATATTTGAAAATAAGAAAACAAACAATGAAATTTGATAAAAGTAACGTTAACTTCTTGCAATTATAAATTCTTACGATTTTTTCTTGAATGTTTTCCAGTGTTCTGTATGGAGTGAAGAGAACCAAGGACCTATATAACCAAAGTCTAACCAGTAGTTCAAAACGTCATACATATATTCAAGGATGTTCATGTAGCACCTAAATATTATCCAGTCCCTGATATTTCTGGTTGTCTCGTCTTGAATGTCACGGAACTCGTTAGGCATGACTTCTCTACCCACGTCGGGCATTGGCTGCAGACCGAGGTATCTCACATAGTTCCAGACATCACACAATACCTGAAATCCGATACAGCAGTACACTTAATAATTGGTGGGTCAAATTTGAAAGGTTTAGAGTTTTGGTCTATCGAGAAAAAAAACAATTCGTGTTACAAATATTTCATTTTGTAAATGTAAGGTTTCTTTCGTAATTTTGTACGATACCTTGGTGAGAGCGGCTGCAACTTGACGGACGAAAACTTTTTGTTTTCACGTTTAATTTTAATCCTACAACTAACCTCAGTACTATACTGATAATTAGACAAATTCGTAATTACAATGGAAAAATGTGGTATAAACTGTAGATCCCTTATTTGCCATTGACTGTATGGGCTCAAAATTAACAGCTGTGTCTAAGGAATAATTCGGCCTTAGTCACTAGCAAGACTACAAGATCGCGCCACTCATCCTACACTCATCTCCGTTCATACTTAGCTTAAAATACCCACATTCGTATGGTGGCAATTTAATGAAATAAAAGTAAAATACATTTGGTTTTAACTGTTAGTTAGCATCGTTAGCTGAAACCCCAATCTTTAGTCACGTTCAGTATGATACGACTTAATTTAAGTTAATCCCAGTTCTTCTTCCCGACAAATCTTTAATTACGCTTGGTTATGTCCCTTGAGCTACTTTATATTACCCCATTGTCTTTGTTGTTCTAAATGTCTCGAAAGTTATAAAAATAGATAAATGAATAGTACTTACTAGATTATTTGTGTCCCATATATCCTCAAACGCTTCTTTGTATTTAGGATGGCCTTGGTCTGCCTCTAGATGCCAGTCCCACAGAACTTGTTCTAAAGCAACATCGACTATTTGTAACCAATATGTACACTGCCCCGCCCATCGGTCAAGCTGTAACATGGTTTTTTTATAATACTCAACAAAATATTAATATTCGGAAAGTCAATAGTTATTTGTGCATCTAGTGTGCGAAGTGGCACTTTGCTACACATGAGAGAAATATTTTCGCACGAGCCGCAGGCGAGTGTTGAAAGTCCGTCGAGTGCAGCAAAGTCACTTTGCACTCGTGTTACACATTTTTCCTACAGTTACTATATCAGTATTTTAAACACTGTACAGCACGGTTTTAGGTTAGGTTAAATCCCAACGTTGAACAAAATGGGAAAAGCTGCACCAGCTGATCGTAGTTGTAATATATTTAAGCTGCCAACTTATTTTTAAACAAACACAGATGTATAATAAAAGCACGCTGTTTTATGTTGTTTGGTTGGAATATTGGTGTGTACCAAAGTAAAATCGGTGTGCCAAAGTAGGGCTTTTTGTACTATAATCTGTGCAAGGAAACCTGCTTTGCCAGGTAAACTGTAGGAAAAGTTAATTTAATTATTCCTTACTCTTGATTTTTTATGACATAAATTTACGAAATTTGCGTACCTCTTTACCATACTAAACCTGAAAGAGTGGAACAATCATGAGTTATGCATGAAACATCCAAGTTAAACGAAAATTGAAATGTCCAAAAAACTTATGGTATGGTTACAAAATGTTTATCTCTTAGTACAATTTTAATTTGCTGGCCTTACATATAGAGTTTTGAGGTGTTCCTTTGGAGTTTTCTCTCCAAGTTTCTTGGGTAATTTTGGAAGCCATTCGTAGTCGTGGTTCGCCCATTCGCGATTATGTTGGAAGAAATTGACTTGAAAGGTCTCTTGTACCTGCACATTACGGATTTTTATGTTTATGGTAGGATTCAAAACAAATACTAAAAACTTCAAACTTAAATTAACCAAAAAGATTTTCAAATTTTTGGTACAATATTTCTGATTTATTGTAAACCACCTTTTAAACTTGTGAGAACCTTTATTTATCAGCGGTTCTTTAGGAAGACAATAGCACCGTTCCTAATGAAATTCCTAACCCGTGTAGTGTGCTACGGTGGGGCATTCAACTATTTTCAACTAGTGCAGAAAGCAACTATCAACAAATAGATAGCCGAATTAAATGTATTTGCAAAACCCTTTGTTAAAACTGATCTACAGATTTTTGTTTACAAGAGTTATGTTTATAATGATCTGCATGGAAAAATGCAAACTTTATATGAATACAAATTGCCATACATAAAGGTTTCAGCTGACAAGATCCCGTACATAGAAGAGGGCCTGCTTTGTTATAAGCTTCCAAAACATGGATTACTGTACATGAACAAAAAGAATACACAGTTAGCCTTAACTGTAAATACAATACAGCAATTACTTTTTTTTATTTAGAAATATATACTACATCTCTTAGTGAACACCGTACATTAAGGGATGAACTAAGAAGATACTTACATATCTCTCTCTAAACTCTTCAAAGCTTTGTTTAGCTTTTCCTAACCACATTTGAGTGACATGAAGCATTGTTCTCCACTGCTCCCCGGTCGGCCTATAACTGTCCTCATACCAGATGGACTGGTACATGTATTTATGTTTGAGTCCGCAAGGGTTGATCCATTTCATTTTCCACTTTCCAGGGACGGGCTTGCGACCTCCCATCCACCACCATGCACCACCATGATCCTCAGCCAACACGGTGAAGGAGCAATGGAGCAGACAGTATGCAACTGCAACTAAGACAGGAGTATTTTGAGTGTGAGAAATTCTACCTTCGTCACTGCTGACTTCTTTTCCCATAAGGCAAAAGCTTGTTGTAGACGACTAAGGTGGGACAAAGTAAATTTTAATTAATACTGTTATTTAAATGTCTGATTGTTTAGTAAATAAAGTTATCATTTATCAATTACTAGCTGTACCCGAGGGCTTTGCCCCGTTTAACTTCATATGTGAGCTCGTTCGCATTGCTCAATCACGTCCTGGTTGAAGTTCGTTCGCTACGCTCACTCACCTTTAGGTTGGAGCTCGTTCGCTGCGCTCACACGTCCTGGTTGAAGTTCGTTCGCTACGCTCACTCACCTTTACGGTTGGAGCTCGTTCGCTGCGCTAAATTGCCTTCAGGTTAGCTCGTTCGCTACGCTACCTCGCCTCCAGGTTGAAGTTCGTTTAAAAATAATAGTGCTGCACTCTGTTGGTAATCCTTGTAACTTTAATGCTATTGAACATCATAGAACAGAACCAACTTGTTTAATTGAAACAGCTGTTATAATTCATTAATTCCATTTAAATATGAGTACTCATTAAGTTACCATGGGAAACTCCAGAGCCACTGGGGCGGAGCCCGAGAGTCCGATCAGAATAAAAACCACTCAGTTTTCCTATTTAATGCCTAAAGAATCAGTGTACCAAATTTCAGCCTCTTAGGTAAGTGAGAAGTGGGAGAATTAGTGATGAGTGAGTGAGTGAGTCAGTCAGTCAGTCAGTCAGTCAGTCAGTGAGGGCTTTGCCTTTTATGTATATAGATGTGCTACTATAAAATTAATAGTCCTGCCAGTATTATAAGTATGTTAAATGCTATAGTGAATGTAAGTAATTTATGAAATAAATATGTTTATTTTATTTCTTTTTTTTCTACATGAGAAGGTTAAGTTAGTTTGTTTTTATTTAAATACTTAACTCCAAAGATGAAAAAACAGTCTAAACGCGTCTTTCAGCAGCGTATTTAGGACTTTACCTGTAGTTCTAAGGTGCGTCATATAGAGAGATATGAAAGTATTAAAAATTACCTTATACTTTGCCCAGTGTATTTTAGACTAGTAATCCTATACAATGTAGGATTACTAGACTGAACTAGACTGTTACAAAATAGGGGACACGTAGTTCAGTAAATATAATGCTCACCTAACAATAACAAGGTCACCGGTTCGATCCTGAAAAAAGTCAGTAGCTTTTTGATGGTTCGAAACCGGCCCAGCTGTTCCTGATCATCATTATTTGATTGATGAAACAGCTGAACTTAGTCAGTAACAACAGATCATCTCACACCATTCTACACACACAAGACACAAGTTAAAATACGCACCTAGCTGGCGTTTCAATCTCTAAAAATTGATAATTATTGAATGCATGATTATATGATTTCCCCGTAATACATATGTACATATATTTCTAAAACTAACTATACAAATATAAAAGAATGTGTTTGTATTAAACTAGACATTTCTAAGATAACTGTAACCATGTGTAACTTAACGTTCATTAAATGCAATTTGTTTAAAATCACAAGATCTTTGAGTCTGGTAGTCCAAACACATTAAAGCGTTCTGGACTAAGTTTTTTTATAGGTTTGACTTGACTAACCGAATGTTTTTAATGAACTACCTTGCTACCATTGGATGTACTAAAGTCACTGAACGTTTCTTTGATGTAAAATCAAAACAATTAAAAACCCCGATGCAAAAGTATTATTAGAAAAGCACAAAAAATATTTATACAAAATGATGAGTCTTACCTATGACAGTAACCATTTCGTATGGTGGCTTTGATTCTAAAACTTTTGTTTCATTTGAGTATTCTACACAAGGTGGCTTCAGATAAAGAACTAATTGTGCACGCTATGGACAGGACTTTAAATGTTCCATTTGAACTAAAAACTGCTCAATTTCATTTCAATGAGCAATCAAATTTGATTTAATGTTCTGAATTTTCATAACGATCATTGTATCTCACTCGGTTCACATCAATTAAATGTAGACCTTTAAACGTTAATGACCCATGATATCATAACACTGCGATACTATTCACAGCCAACCAATCTGTTCGCACATATGACATGAAGATAAAATTTTTCGGATAGGATGAAATCGTATTAAATATTGTTGTAGTTGTTTACATTTTAAAACCGTCAGATCTTTTTGCCACTCCCGATTATCCCTGGAAATAAATTTGGATGTTACCAAAACAACGCTATTATCTTAGGAACAATTCGAGTGAACAATGAGTTTTTGTTTTGTTTATGATAACCAAATAGTCGTTTTAAAAAGCAAAACGACCAATACACCTACTAAAGGACTATGTATTCTACAACACATATCACTCAACATTTAGTTTTACACACCCAGATCATGATATGCAATATAAATAACCTTAAATAGGAAAAAAACAGTTTACTTATGTATAGAATAGGAGGATCAAGCAACATTTACCACTGTAAAAGATGTATAAAATTTTTTTCGTTTCATTCCTGATAATAGTTGCACGAGAAATATGGTGTTTTTTGTTTCCTTAGTCTCTTAATTAAAGAATACGAATATTTCAATGTAGGATAGATGAATACGTAAGGTAAACAATGCGTTTCTTTGAAAATATAACTCCAATAACAAAAAACTTGTTACCGGGAGAGTCACTATGTGAAAAAGAGAGATTCGTCATAGAGATGAATGGACCCAAGACGTGACTTACAGACAAGTCAACTATTTGTCATCTCTCCTCGATTGGCAAAGTGGCGAGGGAGATAATGAAACTAGATCAGTTATCCAATTCCTTAATGATTTAGAATAATTATCTATTACAGAATAAAACGGAGAATATAGATTTTTCTTTCTTTTGTAAATTTTTTGTAAATCGTCATAAATATTACGAGATGTAAGAAAGCAATTAACATCATACTATTGTCTATTGGTACAGGTAAAATTCTTCAGGAAAACAGTTTGGAAAAAGCAACGCTATTGATTTCGTCCTTATTATGAGACTACTTGTCTTACAAGCCATCAAAATTTACAAAATTGAAACTAAATAGAATAACATATTTCTATCCTATCTTACAATGGATATTTTTGGAACATAAATTTTACAAACCTGTTATAAATATATAATATTGTGGTAGAGGAAGAAATACATATGATATACTTTCGATAAGGCACAACAAATGCAGACCTATCTATATTTTTGTTTAAAGAACTGTCGTAAAAAGAATGTTATTGGATATATTGTAGGAGGACAATTTGAGTCTGAGCTAACAAAGAGATCAGGTCAGCTATAGCCAATGTTTGTTCAGTTATGATATCGTTTTCCGCAAACTCAATCGCCTTTCTTGTTTGCATTTTTACGCAGTTGTTTTATATTGGCCAATTCACTGTATTTTATTTTACGCATTTACAAATTTCCGATATTGAATGTCATAATAATGAAAGCCATGTCAATTGAATTTTTTTTTATTTTACAATTTGCGTTCCAACGCTGGTGGAATTTTTTAAGTTTTTGTATAAAATTGCTCCAAACCCTGGTCGTGTTACTAACATCGATCTGTTTGTTGGGTGGCATATCGTTCTATCACGTTAGACAGCCCAATGACAAATGGCATCTGGTTCTAGTAACGATCTTGCTTGGATTGAATCAGTGACCTTTGGATTTAAGGTGACACTGCCTTCACGAATCGTATGTCCAATTACTCGGTGCTTGTGGAACATTCCACTCTCGCTTTTAAACTCTTAAAACTCTTTATATGTGAAATGGTTAAAAAATTTTAATCTGAATTTCACAAACTGATACAATTTTCTATTTTTTAGAAGCAACCTATAGTACCTATAAATAAAATAAATACTGTATGTAGGTAGAAATTAAATGTGGTGATATTATTTTATATATATATATATATATATATATATATATATATATATATAGAAAACAAGGATTAAAATATTTCAAGCCTACCCCTTAGCAGATTTCACATCAAATATTTTGTTGAAGCTAAGGACTTTGTTAAAGACTAATTTTACTTAGTTAAACCATAAGTCTCATAAAATACCTAGTCCAAATTTATTACAACTAGAGGTCGTAAAGTGCTCGAAAACTCGCCAAAAATATGTAACGTACAAACTTCTCTATTTTAACCTCACACTGTAAATAAAATAAATGTGATGGAATTTTGTTTGTGCTTATTTTTGAGCGTATTTTAATTTATAAAAGGATTCTACACATCTACAGGAAAATATCCTTCTACCAATTTCCGTAGATTTTCCCTGCTATGTACACAATCTGAGAAAAATGTGTAAACTTTTTTTTGCCTATTGATAGATTGCATATTTATATAAGAATATGAAACAAACTTATATGTTTTATTGGTATATTGTTTAGTTATTACTAAAAATAGTTAAAAACATGCCACTTTTCTTTTGAAACATTGAGTTACCTACTTTGATTTTCTAATATAATTCTAGTTTCAAACTTAAATATATGACCCAGTGTATATTCTAAGCAGGTAGGCATAAAGCATAGGCATTAAGATGTTATCGGAGGCCTGCATGATATCACTGTGATCGCTGTTGCGGGAATTGCCTCTTCCAAACTACCATTTCTACATGTTATCTAAATAATTTGTAAAATTAATAATCAAACTACTAAGAATCAATCTTGAAATTCGTACAAGTAATGTACTGTAAATATTTTATTACTGTTCTATATTCAGATTTTTCTCTACGTCAGTATGATATTAAACGAATAAAATACGAAACAATTGTATTTATTACCTATATTATTCAGATTGGCTTATATTATTTGGTTAGCAGGAAAAAATAATATGGACAGTATAATAAATTATTCACTATTTCGAACCACCTGCAGGGAAGTGGCAATTAATATCTAAGACTAACATTGATCATAGCTTTATTTTTTATTTATATCGTTCATACTCTTTAAGTACTTTTAGAACATAAATCATCGGTTATGACTCTACTGATAGTGTTTTTTAAAAAGAGCAAAATGCTCTGGTCTAAATTAAAATCATCTGTAAATCAAATAACTAAATTGGAAACATAAAAGACCAAACTACACTTGCCTAAAAGCTACGAAACATTACCTGTCACTGATGAAAGGCATTAAAGCACATAACAATGTTACATAAACCTATTTAAGTAACTTTCATAAGCGCTTTGAGTCAATTTATTCCAGCCACTTTACTAAGATAGAGTAAAAGCCTACTTACTTACTCTTACTCCTGTGGCCATTGGAAACCTAGGTGGTTTTTGGCCTCGCCAACCATGTACCTCCAAGCTCTTCTATCCTCTGCCAGCTCCAAGTCTGCTCCCATTCCTCTCAAGTCCTTCGTCACCTCATTACTTAAAAGCCTACTTACTTAAATCATTTTAACAACATTTAATTATACATCTAAATTATTTTAAATATTGAAATGTTATAAAAGTACTTAAAGAGTTTTTACCCTTACGTGAGAAGCAGGATACCCCTTTGGG
The DNA here is from genome assembly GCF_028750875.1 of Macrosteles quadrilineatus. Classification (NCBI taxonomy): domain Eukaryota; kingdom Metazoa; phylum Arthropoda; class Insecta; order Hemiptera; family Cicadellidae; genus Macrosteles; species Macrosteles quadrilineatus. Next base: position 77,169,367 of record NW_026542598.1, on the reverse strand, counting down.
GCTCTTAGGGATTTTTACACTCATATTCTTCACACATGACTATTTAGAAATATATCTCCGAGAAACTAAAAAAAAGAAATTCAAATAGAAACTTTTTAGCTTTCTAAACTGACAAATACCATCCACAGAAATTGTACAAACAATTTATTTTCGTAAATTGCTACGGGAAATCAATTTGAATCTTGGTAAAAATAACGCTTTGACCTTAGGATTATTTTAAGTAAAACCACACCGCTGGGTGCGCCATGCAGTTTCGGCAAACGCGCTACGTAAGTACACGGCCCTCACAGCGGTATGCGCCAGAACCTATGGTAACCGCAGCACAGCTGACAGTCTATATTTAGAGTCGAGACCACGTAAGTTTGCAGTTGGTGGCAGCCAATCACAAGACAAGGCTAGTGCGACGTTGCCACATCACTGGTTGACAACACTAATAATTATAATTAAAACATACTAAGTAATATGTTCAAATCAGCTGGTATTATTAGATTTGGCAACACCGCACGGTTCTCATTGGTTCATTCAAAACCATATGGTAAATAGGCTCCTCCCTCAACTGCAAACTTACGTGGTCCCGACAATAATTATTTGTTTCTATGGTAAAACCATTGACTATTGGATACTGAAGTAGACTTCCCATCCATATGGACCAGCGGTGGCCAATTTCTTATTAAAAAAGAATGTAGTTGTGGGAGTAAGTCACATAATGCACTAGTGTCTAAAACTCTTTTATATACCTTTTATTTTTTGCTGACCAGATTGATGGGTCATAACAGTTGCTATAAGTCATCATAAGTCATTTCCCATGCTTGACTTGGTTAAAAAGATTGTGTACGGTATTTGGCAGAATTTAGTAATTAAGATCAGCCAGTAGGTGGCTCTCATCAAATACGACGATAAAAAAAGCTGGCTACAAATTTAAAATGGTGATGGAATCCCTAGGAACTAAAGAGTTTTCAGTCATGCTTTTGATATTGTGTAAACAATCAAATTAAAAGCAAACCGTCCAATACATATAAACTTACCCTATGTTGAAAAATCGGTGCAGTCTATATACAGAGGACTCGGCACCAAAACAATCAAATTGACAAACGTCCAAATCTTTTGAAAAAATTAAAGAGATACTGAAAGTTTGTTACAAATGTAGGATGACGTCACAGCTCGGTTCATGATTGATAGTCTTTCTCAAGGTTTGTTGCTCTGTATTGAACGTCAACTCGAGAGCCTGGTCGATCAGCTGTTCTTTTTTCACACAAAGAAAAGTACAGCATACTTAAAACTAGTGAGATAGTAATATTGTTATTGTTTTATTTTTTTTTTGTCGCTTTTAGGTCTATGTAAGAATTACTTTCAAATCAACACCGGGGAAGTTGTTCATCATTATTTTTTAAAGATATAAAATCCTAGTATATCGCTAAATTTTACTGTACTCTTCTATTTTAACTTTAGTTTGTTTGCATAATGTACGATGAAGCTACTCATCAAGATATTCTTCCTACAAACCATTTGACAAATTCCGCTCATTCAAGGGTATTAAAATAAAATTATACTTTTCTAACGCGTTAAAAAGTACAATACATTCATAAAACACAAGAACTTTTAGATTTCAATCATTGTTGTTAGTAAATATTTCACTCTATATCCTTCAGACCCTTTTACAACAGGACTGATAATCTGAAAATTGAATTTTTATAAAGATAAAATATATATCTAAAGGTATTGAGTATTGTCATGGTTCCGGCTAAATCGTATATTTTTTTATTATTATTATAACAAATTGTCATCTTTTGAGTCTGTACCCTACCATAAAATACCAAAGGCCGAGGAGTTAAGGATTATTTAATTTAAGTATATGTAGTTTTTTTTGTACTTTTTTAGATAAACAACTTAGGCATACAATAACAAACTAGATATTTTATTAACCTTGCCTTTTCCAATATCCACTATTGTTTGCTTTCTGAGATAACATTTTGAGTAAAAGACACATTTTAATATAATTTATAATTAAAAGAGAAACGGTCCAAGGTACCGTGTCTCAACCAATATATTTTAGGTTAGAATTAACTTGGAAATAGATTATTCAACCACTAGCAAGATCTTTGGGCCACCCACCTATCCACTGACGTATTGAAATTCCTGCACTTAACATATTAGTTGATTAAACTTGAGGTTACTTGGTAGTGGCACTGAACAAACGTCTCCTGATATGGGTTTATCACCGAATCCTCGCTAAAAACTATTGTTATTCAGATAAGACCCAGAATGATTCTGACTCAATAAGGTTTATATATTCCATGATAATAAATTGTATAGTCAACAGTTACACATTTTAAAACGAAAATTGTTAACTTAAAGAGGTTAGTCTATTCTAAACATTTTTTGTGTTAACTATAAAATTATTTTCGAAAATAAAATAATTTATTTCTAATTAGTATTTTTTTTATTGTTAAGCTTTCAATCGTTATTTATTTTTTTATTTTTACACTTGCGGTTGTAAAATTGTAAATTTTTGTTTGGTATTTCGTCAAAAATCTGAAGTGATGAATTAATTATTTCCTGAAAAAATTAATTTCAAATCAGGTAATGTTAAGGAGTCTTGTAGACAATGCAAGCTTATAAAACGACGTTTTTGTAACCCGTCTTATCATTTGTATCCCCATATATAAGAAGGATAATACAGCAGATCCTAGGTAGAAGCTGTTGTGCTACATACTGCTTGATTTTTATATTTAAATTTTTACTAGTTAGTAGTCACTATGCAATTCATATTTGTCGATTTTGTGTCTTGATTAAACATTAATCTGGTTTATAAATGAAAACCAAAGCAATGCTTTAGTTAGCTTTTACCAAATATATTTGAAAATAAGAAAGCAAACAATGAAATATAATAACAGTAACGTTAATATCTTGCAATTCTAAATTCTTACGTTTTTTTCTTGAATGTTTTCCAGTGTCCTGTACGGAGTGAAGAGAACCAAGGACCTATATAACCAAAGTCTAACCAGTAGTTCAAAACGTCATCCATATACTCAAGGAGATTCATGTAGCACCTAAATATTATCCAGTCCCTGATATTTCTGGTTGTCTCGTCTTGAATGTCGCGGAACTCGTAAGGCATGACTTCTCTGCCTATGTCGGGCATTGGCTGCAGACCGAGGTCTCTCACATAGGTCCAGACATCACACAATACCTGAAATCCGATACAGCAGTACACTTAATAATCAAGCAAATAAATTTGAAATATTTAGAGTTTTGATTTATCGAGAAAAAATCGTAATTTTGTACGATACCTTGGTCAGAGCGGCTGCTACTTGACGGAGGAAAACTTATTGTTTTCACGTTTAATTTTAATCCTACAACTAACCTCAGTACTATACTGATAATTAGACAAATAAATAGTACTTACTAGATTATTTGTGTACCATATATCCTCAAACGCTTCTTTGTATTTAGGATTGCCTTGGTCTCCCTCTAGATGCCAGTCCCACAGAACTTGTTCTAAAGCAACATCGACTATTTGTAACCAATGTGTACACCACCCCGCCCATCGGTCAAGCTGTAACAGGTTTTTGATTATAATACTCAACAAAATGTTAATGTTCGGAAAGTCAATAGTTATTTGTGTATCTAGTGTGCGAAGTGGCACTTTGCTACACATGAGAGAAATATTTTCGCACGAGCCGCAGGCGAGTGTGGAATGTTCGTCTAGTGCAGCAAAGTCACTTTGCACTTGTGATACACATTACATTTTTCCTATAGTTACTATAAATAATTAGTATTTAAAACACTGTACAACACGTTTTTAGATTAGGTTAAATCCAAACATTAAACAAAATGGGAAACGCTGCACCAGCTGATCGTAGTCGTAATATCTTTAAGTTGCCAACTTATTTTTAAACAAACACAGATGTATAATAAAAGCACGCTGTTTTGTGTTGTTTGGTTGGAATATTGGTGTGTACCAAAGTAAAATCGGTGTGCCAAAGCAAGGCTTTATGTACTATAATCTGTGCAAGGAAATCCGCTTTGCCAGGTAAACTTTAGGAAAAGTAAATTTAATTATTCCCCATTCTTGATTTTTTCCTTGACATAAACTTACATAATCTACATAACTCTTTACCGTATAAAACCTGAAAGAGTGGAACAACCATGAGTTATGCATGAAAAATCCAAGATAAACGGAATTTAAATGTCCAAAAACCTTATGGTATGGCTACAAAATGTGTATCTCTTAGTACAATTTTAATTTGCTGGCCTTACATATAGAGTTTTGAGGTGTTCCTTTGGAGTTTTCTCTCCAAGTTTCTTGGGTAATTTTGGAAGCCATTCGTAGTCGTGGATCGCCCATTCGCGATGATGTTGGAAGAATTTTACTTGAAACGTCTCTTGTACCTGCACATTACGGATTTTTATGGTTATGGTAGGATTTAAAACAAATACTACAAACTTCAAGCTTAAATTAACAAAAAAGATTTTCAAATTTTTGGTACAATATTTATGATTTTTTGCATGAGAACCTTTATTTATCAACGGCTCTCAAGGAAGACAAGATCACCGTTCTTCATGAAATGCTTAACCCGTGTAGTGTGCTACGGTGAGGCATTAAAGTATTTTCAACCAGTGCAGAAAGCGCCTTTGGTGTAGTTCACCTTTGGTCCACCTTTGGTGGATAGGTTCATCCGGGTGGGACCCACTTTTATTCCTGCCTCCTTTTGGGAAACCCTGATGGTCTGGCAGAGATGTTGGGCTTGATGGGCAAATGAAGTAGATCGGGTGCTGCGTTCAAGCCCGCTAAGGGTGTTCAGGGATCTATCGCCTTGGTCACCTCTAGTTTCCCAACAACTGGGTAAGGCCTCGATCGGGTAGTGGTGTAAATAGGTGGTTGGGGTTCCTCCCATCAGCTTGCTGGTGGTCCCTTTCTTCCTGGCTTTGATGGTGGGTTCTGCCTGACAGGGATTGGAAGGTCCCAAGTGTTGCTTGCACTAAATGCGTCAGGGCATTCCACTATGGTCCTTCTGGGTTTCGTACCTGGGGGAACCCAGGTGGAGTGACGCTTAAACAAGTAGCCGGTATACCTGGTTAGGATTGAGGGGCAACCCTCTCTCCGAAGGGTTGCTTCGGCAGCCGGTGGGCCTGATGACCTTAAGCCATCCTCCCATGATGTGCCAAAGGTCGGTGCGTATGTTTCGGCCTACATCATGGGGTTCGGGTATGTTTAATTATAGGTACCGGGTTTGCAGTCAGGGATCTTCTGGCTCTTATGACAAAACGAAATGGAAATGGAAATGGAGTGCAGAAAGCAGCTCTCAACAAATAGATAACCGCATTAAATGTATTTTCAAAGGGCTTTGTTAAAACTGATTTTTGTTTACAAGAGTTATGTTTATAATGATATGCATGAAAAAAATCAAACTTTATTAAAACAAACTGCCGTGCATAAATGTTTCAGCTGACAAGATCCCCGTACATAGAAAGGGCCTGCTTTGTTAGTGAACCCCGTACATTAAGAGATAAACCAAGAAGATACTTACATATCTCTCTCTAAACTCTTCAAAGCTTCGTCGAGCTTTTCCTATCCACATTTGAGTGACCTGAAGCATTAACCTCCACTGCTCCCCGGTCGGTCTATAAACGTCATCATACCAGATGGACTTGTATGTGTTTTTATTTTTGAATCCACAAGGGTTTAGCCATCTCATTTTCCACTTTCCAGGGACGGGCTTGCGACCTCCCATCCACCACCATGCCCCACCATGATCTTCAGCCAACACGGTGACGGAGCAAAGGAGCAGACAGTATGCAACTGCAACTAAGCCACGAGTACTTTGAGTGTGAGAAATTCTACTTTCGTCACTGCTGACTTCTTGTAGACGACTAAGATGGGACAAAGTAAATTTTAATTAATACTGTTATTTAAATGTCTGATTGTTTAATAAATAAAGTTAACATTTATCAATTATGTGCTACTAAATAAAACTAATAGTCCTGCCAGTACTCTGCGTATGTTAAATGTTATGTAATGTATGTAATTTAAGAAATAAATATGTTTATTTTTTTTCTACATGAGAAGGTTAGGTTAGTTTGTTTTTATGTGAATACTTAGCTCCAAACAGTCTAAACGCGTCTTTCAGCAGCGTATTTAGTACTTTACCTGTAGTTCTAAGGAGCGTCATATTGAGATGTAAAATTATGAAATAATGACCTTATACTTTGCCTGGTGGATTTTAGACTAGTAACCCTATAAAATGGCCGGCTACGGAACTGAGTAAATATAATGCTCACCTAACAATAAAAAGGTCACCGGTTCGATCCTGAGAAAAGTCAGTAGCTTTTTGATCGTTCGAAACCGGACCTAGCTGTTCCTGATCATTAAATAAATACTCCTGACTGATGAAACAGCTTAACTTAGTCAGTAACAAAGCTACACATGTCATCACACACCATTCTACACTCACAAGTTAAAGTACGCACCCATCTGGCGTTTCAATCTCTAAAAATTGATAATGATTGAATGCATGATTATATGATTTCCTCGCAATACATATGTACATATATATCGAAAACTAACCATACAAATATAAAAGAATGTGTTTGTATCAAACTAGACATTTCTAAGATAACTGTAACCATGTTTAACTTACCGTTCATCAAATGCAATTTGTTTAAAATCACAAGATTTTTGAGTCTGGTAGTCCAGACACTTCAAAGCGTTCTTAACTAAGTTTGTTTCTATGTTTTACTTGACTAACCGAATGTTTTTAATGCATCGCCTTGCTACCATTGGATATATAAAAGTCGCTGAACGTTTCTTCAACATTAAATCAAAACAATTTAAAACACTAATGCAACTGTATTATTCGAAAAGCACGAAATATAATATGATGAGTCTTACCTATGACAGTAACCATTTCGTATGGTGGCTTTAATTCTACAAATTTTGTTTCATTTGAGTATCCTACACAAGGTGCCTTCAGATAAAGAACTAATTGTGCACGCTATGTACAGGACTTTAAATGTTCCATTTGAACTAAAAACTGCTCAATTTCATTTCAATGAGCAATCAAATTTGATTTAATGTTCTGAATTTTCATAACGATCATTGTATCTCACTCGGTTCACATCAATTAAATGTAGACCTATAAACGTATTTAATGACACATGATATCATAACACAGCGACACTATTCACAGCCAACCTTTAAACTTTGAGGCAGTTACAATTATAAGAATATTGTATATATTTAAACGAGTAACACAGTTTTTCACTATTAATTGATTCTTCTGTTTTGTAGCCTACATTAATCAAATGTGTAGTAAACGACTAACGAGGAATCCAGTATTAAAATAAATTATGTTTTTTAAAATGTTTTAAATCAACTAGCTCTCAAGTTCCTTTCTCTAAACCTTTAGTTTTTACATTTCAAAAACCTACTGTAATTGATACACATTTTAATTTTGATTTAGCATTAAGACTTTTAGAAAATCATATAAATACATCCGGGAAAACTTTCAGAGAAGGTGTATATACAAATTCCTTTTATTAGTAATGAAAAAATTGTGTGTTTTAGCTATAAAAGCTACATACGAGTAAAATATTTTAACTCCAAAAAATATTCCTAGTAAATATTTAAATAATTTTTTTTTCAATAATTTTGTTTTAACAGGAACTTCTAATACATGAAATTGCATTAGCTTTTAACAAACTCTCTATTGATCATGTTTAATTTACATTTCAATGCTTATGTTTTCATCTAAAGATTATTTTTGATGACATTCAATTAATTTCATAAGTTTTTTTAATTACTTTTGATCAAATATGGACATATGCTGCGTGAAATAAAATTAGAATTTTACAAGCTAGTCAGTATAAGCTTGTAAAATTATGATTTCATTTCATGCAGCATATGTCCATATTTGTTCAAAAGTAATAAAAAAACTTATGAAATTAATTAAATGTCATCAAAAATAATCTTATGATGAAAACATAAGCATTGAAATGTAATATGTATGATATATATTTTTCATTAGACTCGATACTTCACTTTTATTTAATCTTAAGATTATTATTTTTTTATATTCTTTTTAATTTACATTTAAGTTTCTAAATATTTTTTTATCAAATATAATAGACATATGTTACACGAATCTAAGAAACTGAATAACGGTTAATAGATTTTGGACGGTTTAAATAGATAAAATGTTTAAAAAAAGACAATTTGAACAAAACATTACTAAAGTTGGAATATTTACTTGTGTTAAAAAAACTCCTCGATTTGTTTAAAATTTTAAGAAAATTTAAGCATATTCATAGAAACTTGTATGTTTTCTTTCATAACATTTGTTTTAATATAAAAAGTTAGCCTAAAGGCAAAGATTTAACATATTAGAACGAATAGTGTTTATGCACGGTTTATGCCTCTGGAGACACCAAAATGAAAAAGTAAATCTGTCCCGGGCCCAGGTCTTTCCGTGCCACCAACAGCCATAGCTCATCCCTATCATAGCAAATTCGCTAAAACCGAGATTATGCTTAAGCTATCTTTAACCAAACATAATTGAGCGGAGCGAAGCGAAGCTCTTTGGGATCGCCTTCACTGCAAACTTTCTAACACATTAACTCATTAACGGCTAAACATGTTTTAGCCAAACTTAACAAGGTTGTTTTGTCAAATGTTTGAAAGTTTTTTACGAAACCAATTTCAATTTTTGACAATGCTTTCATAATTTAAAAGTAACTCAAAGTTTTTAAATTTTAATATTTTCTTTGGGTTGCCATGATGGTTACAAAATTGCGAGGTAAATGTAAACAAACCAGATTTTAACAGATAGATTTTTAGATTTTAGATTTTAACATATGCTAAATCATAGCATATGTTAAAATCAAGCCACGACCTAAACACAGTACAAAGGAAACAAATCTACCACTGGTCAAAAAATACAGAGAAACTCCTAAGTTTACATGTAGGTCGCAATTTGGAAACGTCCACTGATCAAACTGGTACAATATTTTACAAATTTGATTTACGTAGCTAAATAAGATTATAACAAATAAGGTTTATCGATAGTTTTTTGGGAATTTAAACAACTACATGACTCTGCAGTTTTAAATAACGAGGTATTCTTAAATCTATATTTTTTTCTAAATAGGCTATTATGAACATACTTTTTTATTATTTACTTTGAAATATTGTTCATTTTATCATCGTGTTGGCTACACATTTGTTGTACGGTATTGATTGTTGTGTTGGCAACACATTTGTTGTGCGGTATTGATTGTTGAGTTGGCAACACATTTGTTGCATGGTATTGATTGTTGTGCTGGCAACACATTTGTTGTACGGTATTGATTGTTAAGTTGGCAGCACATTTGTTGCATGGTATTGATTGTTGTGTTGGCAACACATTTGTTGTACGGTATTGATTGTTAAGTTGGCAGCACATTTGTTGCATGGTATTGATTGTTGTGTTGGCAAAACATTTTTCGTACGGTATTGATTGTTGTTTTGGCAACACATTTATTGTACGGTATTGATTGTTGGGTTGGCAACACATTTGTTGCATGGTATTGATTGTTGTGTTGGCAACACATTTGTTGTGCGGTATTGATTGTTGTGTTGGCAACACATTTGGTGTACGTAATTGATTGTATAGGCAACGACTTGGGTTATATGATTTCCCAAGAAGGATAAATTATTTTTTGCGTTTTTGTTTTACAATAAAATACCTTATTCGCATAGGAGTTTCATATTAAGGAAAACTTCAGAATTAATTCGAAAAAATTCCTAATATTTGTAGAAAATGAAGGTAAGCAAAAAACGCGCGGGACGCACGAACAACTACTTCTGGCAATGTTTTGAGATAGTAAAATGTAGAAAACTTGCTTGAAAGCAATGCTTTTCATAATTATGTTAAATGTAGAAAGTTTAAGAAAACAAACCTCATACGGTATGGTGAGAACTATTTGTACAATTCTCTCAGCTGGCCAGCCTTTAAACGGCTACATCTCCTAATTGTATGGATCCATGCAGGATTATTTCTGCTCGAATTGCATTTCTGGGCAAGATTTAGAAAATGTTGATTGGTTTAGGTTCAACCCGAACTGTGGGTTTACCAGATGACATTAGCAAGTGAACACTGGAAAATGCCGATACAAAGGATAAATATGTTATGTCCTCAATCCACATCTTTACTTAAACTTGTTATATTTGTTGATAGTTATGAGCGAAACTGGTAAGTTGAATTGATAAAATATTGCTTTATTGAAAACCATAAACGTGATTGCTCCGCTCAATTGGCTTTCTCTGCCATGAAAGCAATCCTAGTTCTATATATGAACTCAACTCAAACTATAAAATAAGCTAAAATAACAGTGAAATGTGTCAGTTTTATTTTACAGCATCATATTAGTATTGTTGTTTAATATTTTAATGAGCGCATTATTTGTAAAGTCATTCTTGAGGAATTTTCATATAGTCAGAGTTTATGTATAATGGAATTCATATAATGGCTGGGTAACCGAGTGATTTTAGTGCTCGCCTAACAATCAAAGGGCGATCCTGAGAAAAGTCAGTTTTTCGTGATTTCAAAAGTAAGCTTTTTAATGATTCGAAACTGGATCCAGATGTTCCTGGTGATCACCTGTCTGATCATTGGTTTTAAATAAATGCTCCTGGTTAATGAAACAGCTGATCATAGTCAGTAAAAGCTACACAGATCATCTGATACCATTCTACACCCATCCTTCCCTTATGTTTGGGTTAAAATACGCACCTAGGTAGTGTCCTCGTCTCAATGATAATTTATAATAGATAATAGATAATAGATATATTGTATATGATCTCAAATACGCAACAATTTAGGAAGAAAAAACTGTTCATAAATTTGGTAGACACTAGTATTTATTGGGTCTAGACAAAGGCATATCTAAGGGTCTTGTAGAGTTATCCTGAAGGACGCATCTTGGAGGTTATGGATAAATAACCTGGATCGAACCAAAGACCATAATCCTTATCCAAAAAGTATTTAAGAACGTCAGCCATATATTCAAGGAGGTTCATGTAGGACTTAAATATTATCCAGTCCCGAATATTTCTGGTTGTCTCATCTTGAATATCACGGAACTCGTTAGGCATGATACTCCTATTTACGTCATGTATATTCAACCCGAGGTCTTTCCCATATTTCCACATATCACACAGTACCTAAAACAAATAACCATTGTAACATGTAAGTTGATAGCCATGATGTTTCACATAATTATGTGTTATAGCTTGAGGTCTCTTGAATATAAATAAACCTATACAAAATTGACATTCACGCAATAATTTTAATAGTTGAAGTTCTTTGGTTTTGACGTCTCGACAAACATCTGAGCTTATTTGCATGCATGGATCTAAAAACGCAGGTGTCTTATCATTTCCTTAGTTCTATGGCTGCTATAGGTAACCAATGTGATTCAAGCCATTCATGTAACTGTGTTTTACGGTAATAAAGAATATTTAATTTGATTTGAACCAATTAAAAGTATTGTACATTTTCACATTTGATTTAGACTACAGCTAACCTAGCATCGTCAGTTAACAACCGACTATTTACAAGCATTACGCTGCAACCTAATTTTCAGTTAATCCCAGTTCTTCTTGACAAATGTTCAATTTCACCTGGTTATGTTTCCTTGAAATGCATTTCCTTTGTCGTTGTTCAAAATTTTTCCAAAATTAAATGAATAGATAAAAAATAGAACTTACTAGGTTGTTTTTATGCCACATATCCTTGAATGCATCTTTGTATTTAGGGTTGCCTTGGTCTGTCTCTAAATTCCAGTCCCACAGAACTTGTTCTAATCCAACATCGACTATTTGTAACCATTGCGTCATCAGTTTCACAAATAGATCAAACTGCAACAGGTTTAAGATTATATAACACTCGTTCGATAAATGCATTTAGCAGAGAGAGAATGTAAGTGCTAGGTTTTTGTGTGTGAATTACGTACGTTAACTTAATTTACATAATTTTCAACATTTCAAGCCTGAATGAGTGGAACAATCATGAGTTACTGTTTAGGAAAAACGTAATATAAGGTATTTCAGTATAGGCTACCACCAAACCTTACGAAAAGGTTACGACATTTTTATCTAGTAGTAAAATGTTTGTTTTGATTATCCCTCACGATCAAATTGAATGGTGGAAATCTTACATATATAGGTCTTTCAAGTTGTTTTCTTGGAACTGGTTCTCCAAGTTTCTTGGGTATGTTTGGAAGCCAATTGTAGTCGTGTTTCTCCCATTCCTTATTATGTGAGAAGAAATCTACTTGGAACGTCTCTTTCACCTGCACATTACGGATCATTGTAAATGCTTACGTTATTATTGTGGAACCAGAAAAACTAAACCTGAAAACAAACCTGAAACATTAAATAAAAAAATCATTTTTACAATTATTTTTTAATTGATTTACAATATTTCTGACTTGATGTAAAGCTCATGTTATAATAGGTACGAGTACCCTTATTTGTAAGCGTCACTGTTGTTAATAAAACTGCTAACCGGTATAGTGAGGTAGTATTCAACTACTTTTAACCAGTGTAGAAAGTAGCTTTCTATTTTACCACAGGGCCTATCAGATATTTTGTAACTGTGATTCTGAATAACTAAGTAATGCCTCAACTAACTACAATATCCCCGTGCAGAGAACGAGCTTACTGCTAGTTTGTTATGAACGCACAAACTCTGGACTAGTGGAGTCTTGACACTAATATAAATAGAAGATAATATCATTTAGCTGCTGTACCTATGCTTAGTAAAGCGGATAATCAAACAAAAATAATAGTGTTGCACCCTGTTGTTAAGGCATGACTTTTATTGAACATTATGGAATCCAACTTCTTTTTTAAGTTGAAACAACTGTCAAGTCTACAAAACAGGAATAACAAAAGGAAACTCCAAAGCTACTGAGGTGGAGCCTAAAAGGATTTCTGAGATATTATTATGCCTATATGTTAATGAGGAATATGAGCTATGATCATATCAAATCTTTGCCCTATTTGACCGGTAATCGTGATCGAGCCAAAAAAGAAACTAACTAAAAAACTTTCAGCTCTATAATATTGCTATTATTAGTACTTTCAAATAGTATTTATAATTATCTACGTTTCTACGTAGATACCATACATTTTAATGATAAACTAAGAAAACGAAAGTGTGACTCACATATCTCTGTCTAAAAGTTTCAAAGCTTTCTCGAGCGTTTACTATCGACTGACGAGTGACCGTTATCAATCTTTTCCACTCCTGTCCGGTTCTTCTTTGACTAGCAGGAAACTCCCAGATGGACTTGTAAGGGGCTTTATAATTATTGACTCCACAAGGATTGATCCATCTAAGTCTTGTCTCTGGAGGGATGGGCTTGCGATCACCCTGCCACCACCATGCTTTACCCTCAGCCAATACGGTGGCAACGCAATAGACGAGACAATATGCTATAACTGCAACTAACACATGAGTACTTCGAGAGTGAAGATTCCGACCTTTATTACGGCCTGTAGTTGAATGAGAGGAATATCCCTTCTACTAACTAAAGTGACTTGTGCTTGGTGTGGCAGGTTATATGATCAATAAAAATTATTGTTTGAATAGAAAACTATTTATTGAAGTAAGTTATCAGTATTAAAAAAAGTATATTCTTAGCAATTTAAGATAGCTATGAAGAATTTTGTAGTAAATTAACAAATGTTTTATTGCATTTGTTTACTTTATTTTTACCTAACCTAACCTAACCTAACCTAACCTTACCTAACCTTACCTAACCTAACCCATCAGGTGTAAAATTAACAGTAGGTGTAGTAAACTGTACTTACATGATGATATTTACTGTTTATTACAATGCAATTTAACCATAAACATAATTAGAGTTTTGAACTTTTAATCTACAACTTGGCATTCACTTAGCATTTTGAACCTAGTTTATTTCTACGTTTATTTTGAACATAACCAAAAGATAGTAATATGTAGTAATATGTAGGCAATATGTATATTGATTTAAAATATATTGCGTCTTACCTCTGGCAGTAAGCATATTGAATTTGGCTTTAGTCCCAAAATATCATTGTATACCAAAGACAAGGACAATATATATTAGTTAGGAGATTCAATTACTCGTAAAACCCTTATTTGTAATTATTAATGAAACATGATATTTTAACGTAGCGACACTATCCAAAATGATTTGGTATTCAAGCCTTGATGCGGTAATAAATTAACGATTAAAACATCGAATATCTTTTGCACTATTGTACTAAAAACCTCATTATGTTTTGTATATTAACTAAACAAATCGTGAACAAGTATTCTAATAAAAAATCAACAATTCTTTCCTAGCTTAATATTTTAGAAGGTCTAACCTAACCCTCAAATTTTCTTCTTAAAACATTACTGTGTAGTATCCTTTCTACTTTCTATGATCAGCTGTTGTTATTAATTATAAAACAATGTAGTTCAGTGTTTACCTTTTATAATCATAGTTTATAAATTTTCCATTAAATAAAAGAGTTTGTTTAAAAGCGTGCAATTATTAACTCTAATTCAAAGTCAAACTAATTGGTGACGAGGAAAAAGTTTTCAAAAGTTCTACTCAACATTTGGATCCAGAACCTTTTCTAAATTTCGATTTTATACAATATTATAGATTCAGAAAAATTAACAGCACTACTAAAAACATTCACTGAGAGCCAAATCACACTTGCAACGAAGATTACAGAAGAACTTCAACTTCAACTTCCAGTACAACAGAGTAATACGTTAGTAAGTATTTAACCATTTGCAAATTTCGTTCAGAAAAAGGAAAATTTTAAAAACTATTTGGAACGCTTTGAAAATTATCTTGCTGTCAAAAACAAATAAGATGAAATGAAATAAAATTGATTGTAAAATTTTTACCGGACAAGAGCTCAACCTAATAAAAACGTTTTAAAAAGCACAACTTCTTTGCCCTTCAATTGGATCTGTTCACTAAAATAATCTTTTGGCATTAATTGGACCTCTAAAACCTATCAAAGACCTAGATTTTGCTACTTTTTCCAAATCACTAAGTGACATGTTTTCACCTCACCGAACAGCTGTAGTTTCACAGCATTACTTTTTATGTAAATATATAAAAGTAAATCAATCAATTCCTGAGTACGTAGCTTCACTACAAAAAGACCTGTCTGAATGTGAATTTACTGTTCATTGTGATTGTACAAAACAAGTTTCATATACCAAATCTCACGAAAACCGTTAACTTTACAAACACTTTACAAGAGACAAAAAGTAAGTAAATTTTATGTAGTTTTCAATGATACCTTGTTTGTTAAGATTAGATAAATAATAACTTATAAATGTGTTCTTTTGGTAATGCATGAGCACTTTTCTCCATTTAAACAATGATAATACTCCTTTTACATTGTATTAACAATCATCTGTTTTATGTCAATCAGGAGTTTAAAAAACCGCTGATTGAATCGTTTGTTTTTGTTGTTTATAATTATTTATTGTTGTTAAGTAGCATTAATCTTTCGTAAAAAAAAAACATTAATCATGTAAACAATTATTTGTAATTATAAAATACAATTCGATAATACCTTATGGCCCTTTTTTACTTACAAGAGGCAAGTTGTTAGTCGTAGACAAGACAATAGTCAGTTGTTATAGTTATTATCGTATTTATGTAGGTTGGGTTTTAATTTTCTTGTAAATATTTAAAGAATGCCACAAAACTTTGCATACACATAATCGCATTCTTTGTGTAGACATGGAACTAATTTTCAGGATTTTGCAACTTGGTTTTATTGATTGTTGACGAGTAACGTAAGAATAAATAAAACATATTAAAGTCACCAGATATTTTGGCACGCTGTAAAGACTTAGTCTCTAATCATTCCTGAAAAATCTTTACTGATTACAGTAATATTTAATGGAACCTCATTTTCAGGTAGTTACTAAAACATTTTGTTAAACATATCTTTGTAAAAAACATAAATATTTATATATCAGTCTTATAACTAAGCGTTTTAAAATCTGAACTTTATTATTATTTTATTTTTTAACTTGATAGTATAGCCAACAATTTAAAGAAATCCTTTTTACGCTGTTTACGGTTTGATAATTGTTTAGAATCTAGCAGACTGTAACGCGGTGTGGTCAGTGTGGGCGACATTTGGGAGGGGGGTATTTAAGGGGGGGAGCCCACCGTCCTCCGATAAACCCGATTGACTTTTGCCCTTTGTCCCCTAGTTTGATATTTTGCCTCTTTATAAGCTATTACAAAGGAATCACATAATGTTATGATGTATCAGCTTATTCAAGTTTATACTGTTTTAGCGAATTTCTCTATTAGTACAGTAAAAATATGTTTTGACCCAAAAAAAATTAGCACAACCGGGGAATTCGGTACAGAAGTTGGGTGTACCTTCCTTTTGAACATACTAAAAGTCCCCTAAAATTGAAGCTGTACTACGGCCGCCATATTGGAAAATGGCGGCATATTTCTGTATTTTTCGCTATAGTGACTTTATTATTAGAGATACATGAAAAAGCTAAATATACAAAATGTAGGTCATCTAAAAATACACATTTTTTGTATTTATCATCTTTCTCTAAACCCAACGGTTTTTGAGTTATTTGTTATTAAGTATAGATAGTTTTTTCTATTTATCAAAAATAGGTGAAACACATGGAAATTGACCGTTACTTTCAAGGATTATGATAATTTATCCTATTTAGTTAAATAGTGTGATAATATAAAATCTAAAAATTTAAGCTTATTTTATGAGTAAAACAACTTCGCCACAGCAAACCTGCAGACTCAGCAAATTTCCATTTGATTGGATGTTTTATTAAAAAATTTATATAAATAAAATTAGGTTCAACAGGTACCTAGGTTTGCTGCTACAGGAAGGTTATTATAGTGTGTTTTTTTTTTAATATCAATACCTTACTATAAAATAACTAATAAAATAACTAAAATATATCCATAAACAAGGAAACTGCAACAGTTAACTAATTCATAAGAATAGCATGGGAGTTTTAAATTTACAATAAACAAATTTGAATATATAAATTTTGGTTGTGTTTACTAAAAAGATGGCGATTATTCGTCACGATTAGAATATTAACCAAATAGGTTTTCAAAAGGAGATGGAGCCTATTATTTAAGTAATATTAATTCGTACCAAGCACCGAAAATATTGTATGCAGTAAGGTAATCTACCATATTTTGTAAAGTACGCAATAGTCATATTAATATTTTATCTTAATTTTTTATCCATTTAATAGTTAACATTTTAGTATTTTGATGGCACCACCACACTAACTAACTATACTTGACATCCCATTGTAAATTTGGAAGGGTGTTTTTCGTGTCTAGTTCATGTTGGTGACTAATTAAGCATGTTATAGTTAGTTTTATTTATCAAAAATCGATGAAACCCATCGCAATCGACGGTTACTTTCAAGGTTTACGACAATTATTCATCCCACTTAGTTGATATCAGAGTGATAGTGGTAGTGTCATCAAAATATTAAAATGTTAATTTATTAAATGGGTACAAATGAGTATAAAATATTAATATGACTATTGCGTAGTTTACAAAATATGGTTGATTTCCTCACTCCATACAATACTTCCGATACTTGGTACGAGTTAATATTACAGTACTTAAATTACTTGCTTCATCTCCTTTTGAAAACCCCTTCGGTTAGTATTCGAATCGTGACGAATAATCGCCATATCTTTAGTAAACACAACCAAAATCTGTATATTTAAATTTGTAAATTGTAAATCTTAAGCTACGATGCTATTACTGTATTATGAATTAGTTAACGGTTGCAGTTTGTTTGTTTATAGATTTATTATGATCAAACTTGGAAAATTAATTATTTTATACTAAGTTATTGATATTTTACTAAAAAAAACACACTATAATAACCTACCTGTAGCAGCAAACCTAGGTACCTGTTGAATCTGATTTTATTTCAATACAATTAATAAAACATCCAAAAGGAAATTTGCTGAGTCTGCAGGTTTGCTGTGGCAGAGTTGTTTTACTCATAAAATAAGCTTAAATTTTTAGATTTTATATTATCACACTATTTAACTAAATAGGATAAATTATCATAATTCTTGAAAGTAACGGTCAATTTCCATGTGTTTCACCTATTTTTGATAAATAGAAAAAACTATCTATACTTAATAACAAATAACTCAAAAACCGTTGGGTTTAGAGAAATATAGTAAATACAAAAAATGTGTATTTTTAGATGACCTACATTTTGTATATTTAGCTTTTTCATGTATCTCTAATAATAAAGTCACTATAGCGAAAAATACAGAAATATGCCACCATTTTCCAATATGGCGGCCGTAGCTCAGCTTCAATTTTAGGGGACTTTTAGTATGTTCAAAAGGAAGGTACACCCAACATCTGTACCAAATTCCCCGGTTGTGCTATTTTTTTTTAGGTTTATGGAATTTTTCTCTTATTTTTACTGCACTATATAGGGAAGTAGCTACAACCGTATGTCTCATGGTAATACCTGGGCCGAGGACCGATTTATTTGATCATTTTGATGTCCCCAGAGGACAAAAACACTATTCGTTAATTTTTTTTAATATTTGATATCTATGTATGTCGAGGCCGCGATAACTTGAGTAGTTTTGGTCCGATTTCGATATAATTCTGCTTGAAGGTGTAGGGTGGGATAAAATAAAATCGGTTCACGAACCAGAATTATTGGACCATAGGAACGGGATTGTACGGGGGGGGGGGGTCATGGGGCAAAAATTGGTTTTTCTTAATTTAACCCTCAAAACAAAAAAAAATCCCCAATTCCTCTCAATACCATTTTAAAGAGCTTCAAACAAATAATTCGGTATATTGAATGGGTTTTATGTTATTTATGTTAAATTAAAAAAAAATTCTGATTAAAATTACTATACCGGTACTAATCTTATGGAGAATAAGTAAACTGTTGTATTTTGCTTGTTTACGGATATATTTTGATGAAACTTGGCAAATTAACTTATTTTATACTAATTTATTGATCTTTTACTAAACCCCCCCACTTAATTACCCTCCCTAGAGCAGCAAGTCTAGGTACTTGTTAAACATAATGTTATTTAATTTTTTTTATTGAAAATCCAATGAGGCAAATGGAAATTCGCTTAGTGAGGGTTGTTTAACTGGCTTAGCAGGTTTGCTGTGGCGGGTGTGTTTAATTGATTATATTCAGTTATCAACACAAGTGTAATACATTATTTGCTTAAATTATCCAAAGACTTTACCTAAACAATAATTGACATTATTGCCAAAAATAAGCTATCATCTAGTTGTGGTTTTTACAACCTAGAAAAACAAGAAAACTTAGAAACAATTAAATGTCAATAATATTTATCTTGAATTTGTTGAGTGATTTAAAAGAGGATATTGTAATTTAATTTGTCAACTCGATTATATACTAGGTATAAAATTTTGGGTAGAAAGAAAAAAAGTGTCTAGAAAGTTATATACTATAAAAATATATATTTTAATTCAGGAAGTATTTGATAATTAATAATTATCTTCCCCGTTGGATTATCAGACTTAAAACTCTCTTTGTTCTTCGAAAATCTGAACCTGAAGGACTATTAATCTTTGATTTGCATCACTGAACAATTTCTCATTAAAGTTCCTGAACAAAGAGAATGGATAATAAGGCCAAAGATAGATGAAGCTTTAGAAGAAGCTGTGCTGGATTATTTTTATTTGTAATAACAAGACCGCTAGATTTTTTATTTACAAAAAGAGCCATTGCTTTTGTTCAAAACTTAAGTGTTAGTAAAAATGACCAAAAATACTAAGTTCAAACTAAGCGTAGGAAAACAAATAATTTTAGTTAAATCACGATCGTAGAATGATATTTTGAAAACAGTGTTTTTTAAATTTGTTAAAATAAAAAATAATAAAAAACATTATTGACTAGATTTAACCTTTATATTTTAACTAGATAATTTTAATATTTATTGCCTGTCATTACTTATACAGTATTTGTATTAAAATTTATTTAATAGGCGTACAACTATACAGCATTTATTTTTTTTGTAAATAATGTTTGTTTACGTTATATAGATTTTTCTTCTACAATGTAAGTGAACATTTTATTTCCTCGCAGTGAAATTATATAGAATAGAATTATTAAACACTAACTATAAATTGACCAATTTTGATAAGGCCCATTTATTTTGTAAGATTGATGTGTAATTGTTTCCATTTAGTTTTTGTCCAGAACCTTTTATTTTTTTCAGGGAACGGTCTAAACTTAGGATTTTCAACTATCTATCGTACAACAGTTTGTTTAGTAGTTTTTTACATTTTGTCCCAAGGAACTGACTGAACCCTGGTGTTTCAACCAACTAACATACAACATATTGCTAGATACCACCACTAGGCAATGGTCAAAATAAAATTTCTTTTAGGGCCAGAATAGAGTTATTTTGGAATTGACCCAGCAATTTTCTAATTCTACCATAGCCACTCAGCTGACTGGGAAGTTATATTTTTATTGGAAACTTTATTGTTTTAAAGGGATATACGTGCTTTTAACGTCACTGTGTAATTTAAATAGGGGAACATACCGTACTTTAGGTTAATTTTGTTCAAAAACCGTTTGACCTTTTCACATGAAACTCTTACGCTGTAATAAAAAGTACATTAGAAGTAATTTATTCCTCAACGAACTTAGTTTTTTTTTATTAACAGTATAAAATAAATAAAATTATTAGTATGTTTTTCAGTTTATTTTTATTTTTTTATTCTGTAGATAAACTGGATTGATTTTTTTTTATAGGTAAAAGCACAGTTGTTTTGTACACAAAATTTCATGTTGCTAAAACTAGAGAAATAGAAAAGGTACACTTGGTTCTGAAGCAGAAATGAAAATTACCCTCGTGGTGGGCTAATGGCTCGCACCACTTTATATATTTTAATACAATAAAAAAATATATTTTACAGTGATAAATGACTATAAAACGTTGGAGTATCTCTGGCAAATAAAAAATAATATCTCCCTCGAGATAATTCTCAAAACATATTACAGAGCACAAATACTCCAAAATATCTGTTGACAATTTTTCTCTCCGTACACAATAAGAGTAATTATTTTGATATTGGGTGGAAATAGAGGATCGCAGATAAATTTGACTTTGCGCAGCCTAGAAATATGTTTAATAATTATATACGCATTGCAATATATTCCGGGATTTTGAATAATGTATAACCCCCTTGTAATATGATTTCAGCTTTTCAAACCTTGCATGAAATGGAGTCACTTTTTCAACAATACATAAATAATTATTTTTGAAGAGCCTTTAAAAATTAACTTAATATTAGTACAGTTTATTGGTCCGACATGCGAAAATTTCACCCAGTAAATTATTGCTTCTTGCAAACCTGGCCACTTTTTGACTTCATACGAAGTTTCCACGTAATATAATTTAGCTGAAAGAACCAATATAACCACTTTTTCAGAAGTTGTGTTTCACAAATCGCAAAATGTTTTTGGAGTTTCATCAACATGTTACGCAGTTGGCCAGTAATTTTCTCGTTGAAACTTGTACTAACTTACCTTCCTACTATGAAATTGCATCGTACAAATCCCTTCAAACTTATGTTTACTTAAACTCAAACTTAAAATCCACTCATAATATGCCTACCTTGTTGAATGTTCTGTTACATTATCGTTGATAGAAAAAATATATCTCCTACAGATAGTTTTTTAGACTATTAGACTTGAACCAACATAGTGTCTCTTTACCGATGTGTAAACTAATACCCTACATTCTAATAAATCCTCGATTTTTTTTAGATCTTCGGTCAAATACCTCTATACCACCCCCATTGAACCCCTGGAAAGTTAATGTAGCAGTGTAAGTCGTTCCAGCTCTAACTTGAATCTCCCTACAGAATCGTTCATCCACCCAGAATATACCCTTGAGGCATGGGTTTACAGATATCAGCACACTGGCATAAGTCGGATCAGCTGATAGGACCTGTAGCCTTCGCACCAACATGTCTAACTAACAATATCAATTATGTAATTGAAAGTTTTTATTTTTATTTTAAACTAGCTGCTGTACAAGTCTTTCACTTTATACTGAGCTACCGTTTCTAATTAAAAGCATAGTAATTATATTTTGAAGTTTTCTTTGTAGGTACTTTGAGTTTGTACAAAATTAAAGATACTTATAAACTAATTTACTTCGAGTATGTCCTAATCTAAATAAGATATGTGCAACAATAATTGTAATCGATGGTTTTTATCAATAATTGTAACATTATCAAAGTGGTAATGTAAAAACCATTTAAGTTAGTGTGTCCAAAATGCATAAAATAAAGCTGTATGTTTGTTCACATCCAGCAACCACTAAACCACGGATACGTTTCTGTGTCATCAGCTGTTGGATTAAAACTGGCGGTAAACCATTCGCAAACCTAATAATACATGTGTTGTACAGATTTTATAGTTTTATACAATTCATTGTACAATGATTTGGCTGTGGTTGGTAGTAAAATTTTGTGGATTTTTCTTTTTTTTCCTTTAACCTGCTTTAAATAACATGCAATGGTTTTGATAATATATAAAAAACTGTTTTCTACGGGAAAGTCTGCAAACATAAAACTTTAAAAGTATAATTATTGCAATATTATACAATATTATTCATCCAGGACGTGATTGAGCCATGCGAACGAGCTCACTTAAGAAGTAAAACGGGACAAAGCCCGCGGGTACAGCTAGTAACATTATAGTAATAGCTAAAACTCTTTAACCTATACAGTATATCTGTGGTCGTTGGCTAAAGTCACTGATAATTAGCTCAAAAACAACAGCTGTTTTAATTGTTGGTTGCCCAATAAGCGTAAATATTGATGTACACAGTATCTTAAAAATAAGTTTCTTTCCTCATGAACAGATTTTCTTCAATTTGGTGTAGTTAATGACAAATTGTGCCAAAAGAATATATCAACAAAAGTGTAATGTTTGTTATTTCAGTAAAAAAAATATGGCTGCTATTCTGAAACTAAACATGAACATTATTTTAATGGGTCTTTGCATTATTACACGATTACAATTTCAAATTACTTCATTTAGCCATTATCAAATTAAAATTGTTATTTGATAAAAGAAAATGGTGGCTGTACGGGTATTTTATTAGTTTATTTTAGTTTTCCCTTAATGATAGCTAAAAAGGTCAGGGTAGTACCTGGGACTTCCTATATAATAGGTGAAAGCTACAACTTTTTACCATTTTCAATACTTTTTTGTTACTATTTTGACCTTCGTGTATTTGCTTTAACTACATAAAACCAACTGTTTCAGACCTGTAATAGGGACTACAAATCTCCAAGTTATAGTACAACACTTTTATTGTCTAGAGATTATAAATATAAACAATATCAATTAAATAAACATAAGTCAATCAAGATTTACTACCATGACCTCTCAAAAGGTCCCAATCAATAACTAGATGCTGATACCTTTTAAGCCTATTTGTTTTCGAATGTCATTTCTTTGTCGTTACACTTTTTTAGTTAAGACTTATACCCAATTGTAAGTCTGTTTGTTCTCTCTATATTTTTGTTGTTTAAAGTGATTTTAACTGTCATCTGTCGAAGAAAAAGTATTGATTATCCTTAAATATGTATATCACCTGTTTCTAATAAATTTGCTACTTTCCAAATAAAAACAGTGTTTCTATAAGAAACATTAAGTTATCTTCACCTAAGACAAGAGTTATAAGATAACATATCTGCACCTAAAACACAACTCAATTTACAGCAATGTAGTGAACACGTGATCTTACGGGCTATCACCCTGGAGAAGTGAATCTAGCCGCGTAAATTGCCTCATAAATTACAAGTTAAGTTGCTTTTAAAGGCTCTGGTGCCAATTTATTCGTCAGTAGATACTTCGGCTATTCAACGACGCTACAATACAATGATTAAGTCATAAGAGTGTTGATGGCGGCCGTTACAGTCTACTTCGACTTTCATTTGCACTCAACACCTTCATTTTACCTTAAATTGGAAAGTATTGTAATACACTAAAACCAATATCGTATGGCATTGGAAACTCCATTGATTTGTAACTGCAACCAATTTAATGATGTCTGTCTACATAATCTTTTGGGAATTATAAATATTTGAAGCTGCTTAATCAAAACAGGATTTAATCATACTTAAAAGAGTACATGAGGCTAAGACTTATATTTGATAATATAATAAAAGGTATTTAACATCCAACGAATCATAATACCATCAGATTGTCCTTGAATTCATTTGCAATAATAGGCTACTTTTTAATAAAATACATAAAGAATATTTTATTAAAGAATTTAATTATTAATTAAATCAATACACATGTAGAATTGCCACTCTTTTGTTATTTTGAAACTGTTCTTTACTTTTTGGCCATATTGAAGCTCGCTTACTTCTATCATTATTCTATTCTGATAGGCTTTTAAGCATCCTTTATTTCAATTTAAATCAATATTTATTAGTGAGATGGTATTTTGTTTCTTCTTATTTTACAAATAATTGTTAAAGATAGATTTATTAGTGGAATTAAATGTAAGTGCCAACCGAAAAGACTGTTATCTTAACCATTGTTCTAAAGTGTGATTTTTGACAGAGAATGTATACAACTAAGTTCATTGGTAAATAAAGCACTAATTTCATTCATTCATTCCTTTATTTATAAAAGATATAAAAAAGATATTTATTATACTTGGTGTTCCTTACCCTAAGTTTTATATTGACTATCATGTACATTAGCAATGTGTTTAAAAATATAGCTAGGTATTTTTTTATTTGTATACAAAATGCAACAAAATAGAATTCATTATGGTTTAGACAGAGATTTATAATCATGGGCTTCATAGTTACATTTTGCCTCAACCAAAGCAGTTGAGCCAGCTTATGTTTTACGAAAACCTTTTTCAGAGATATTTTAATGGCACAGTGAAAATTACTGAAATATTAGTATTGAGTGAATTAGATTAAGGATTCATTATTAAAGACCATCAGCTGGTTTAGCCGTGGTCATTTATTAAAAGTCCGATAATGAGGGCAGATGGGTCAAATTGCGAATCATTTCAAAGATTTAGACTTTTTTTATCAAACGAGAGATGTAATGATTAATAAAGTTACTCTATGAAATAATATATCAAGTAGATTCATCCAACCAAAACTCTTTCATTAAAATGGCCTTTTGTTATGTTTCTCGTTGCTTTTACCTAGTGATTTGTTGTGTTTGTAAGAAGGGGCTGCAGTCCCTAGACCTAAATTAACAACATGCTCGAAAGGAAAGGCTGTAATCTTGTACTAAGTTAGTCACTGTCTACAAGATTTATTTCTTACCTCTTACTTTACAAGGCCCAAAAAGTAGCAATGGGATAAATTTCAATGCTAAGACCACTACATTTTTAAAAACCAAAACACAGTTGATACTTTTAATATTGTTTCAATGCCCAAGCAATGAATATATCTATAAAAATGCAAGATTAAATGTTATATTTATTAAAATACAAAACACTGGTGAATATGTGCTTCTCTTTGTTCTTTAATGATTTATAAACATAATCTATTTTCATATGAGTAAATGCTTACAATTTTACTTGTAACTAGAGGACATAAAAGCTATAAATTACCATTAGCCTACAACAATAACGCCAAACAAGACAATGTATAAAGCTGTCCAAGTTATTGTCGAACCTGCAATATTGTCCCTTGATGTATAGCTTCAGTCCTTGAATTAATGTAGTTCACCAAGCAATTATATAGTTGGATCCACTCAGTTCTCTGAAAAAATTTATATAATTATACATACATAAAATAATATATTTTACTGTTTCGATTTTCCAATGGTTACACCAATTGATCTATATTGGTAAAAAAGGTCCGTTGACGTATTTATATAACTTACTCACAAAAATATTCTATCTAATAGCTTATACATTATCTTTTAGAAAGAGCAATTCAAAACTGGCCAACTGAATAAGTAATAGGATTAATTACAACTTTTATCCAGCAAATACTATCACATTATAGGAGAACCTTGTTTTTAAAACTCTCTTTTAGCGAATTTTCCATAAGGGGAATAAGCTATTACCGGTGTACTCATGGTAAGACCTGGACCCGGGACCGATTTACTTTCCCTAGAGGCCAAAAAAACACTATCCGTTAAAATTCATATATGAGTGTGTGCGTTAGCACGATAGCTCGAGCAAAAATGATCCAATTTTGATTAAATTTGGTACAAACGTGTAAACCTACATTTATTCGAAAGAGTTTGCGAACCAGCATGATCAAACTATTAGAACTATTAGGGGGGTTATGGGAGGTTTTATGGGGTAAAAATTGGGGTTTCCCATTTTTTACCCAAAAAAATTATATAAAATGTTGCAATTTCCTTCCAAATCATTTTGCAGAGCTTAAAAAACAATTGAAGTGTTAAATGCGCCTATTGGTCACGGAGAAAATTCAAAAAAGATTAAATTTAAAATTCCCATGTTATTCTAAAGGAGAGAAAACTTGTTGTGTAACATTTTACTAAAAAACACTTTTTTACGATCCCTGTCGCAGCAAACCTAAGTACTCGTTAAACTAGTGCAATAATAGGGAGATATTTTTAATTAGATATATTTTAGTATGAATCCAATCAGGAAAATGAAAATTTGGTTAATCTGCAGGTTTGCTGCGGCGGGGTATTTTAATGGTTAGTCCGATTATGTTTAGGTTTAGTTTCATAACACCAAAGCCACACGGACCACCAGACAGTTTTAATCCCGAATGCAGGACAATACAGTCTGTCTGGCTAGGGATAATTGGTCCTCTGTATTACACAACAACAAACTAAGAATATTGCTTTGCGAATTATCTTTATATACTCTTCTTTCTTTTTATTAAACCTTTCAGAAGGTACATTTCTGTTTTAATAGGAACACTGAGGTGAAAAAAATATTCAAGTTTATTTTAAAAGATATTTTTAAGAAGTGATTCATAAGATGTCCTGCCAATGTAAATATGCACTTTTGTTTCAAACTTTGGTGAGTGTTTCTAACAAACACCTAATAATCAATACAATTCTAAGATCAGTTTGAAGCTAAATG
This sequence comes from Macrosteles quadrilineatus, assembly GCF_028750875.1. Taxonomy (NCBI): domain Eukaryota; kingdom Metazoa; phylum Arthropoda; class Insecta; order Hemiptera; family Cicadellidae; genus Macrosteles; species Macrosteles quadrilineatus. The sequence continues at coordinate 77,142,190 of NW_026542598.1, read as the reverse complement.
TTAGAAACTTTATATCCTTTTCGTCAATGGGATCTAACGGAATGTACTCGCCAGAACGAATCTGATGTTATCTAGTAGCAAAGTTGCACAAGCTCATTTCAATAATCTACCTAACTATTACCTAAATAAGTGTAAGCACAATTTAAAATTGTTATACAGAGATCTTAGAGTAGGCAAAATAAGTTATACTAAACAACCCTTCTATTGAAACGTAGTTACCCCAAATTTCTTACACTGATATTATTCGTTAATTAAATAAAGTTTATAAGACACATTACATTGTCTTTACACATAGAAATAGTGCGCTGTTAACTAGATTCACGTAAAATTACAGTGTGTAAACTAGTATAAGTAGACATTGTAAATGAGTTATGACACAGCCGGGACCACAACACATGGCTGCAGTGCGACAAACCTCAGGAGACGATCTTAACTGATAGTTGAGTTTCAGTAAACCAATGTCCAATAGCTAGGGTAACATATTCCTACCTAATAATCTGTAATTGTACATTATATTTGAATACAATTAGTTTTTGAACCTGGAAATTATATGGATTGAGTTCTGAATAAATAATCTTTTGGTATATCATTTTCTGTAGTCTGTATTGAGAGAGTTGTGAAAATAATTTACTGTACATGCTAAATTTCATATTTTCGCTCTGTCTCGTCCTTTGTGGAGGATGACGTGTGTTATGACTTCTTTCAAGCTATAATCCATATAGATTTGTGTTAATTTCATTTCATTCCAAACAAAAAAACTTGGCTGAATTGTTTCAAGGGAATATAAGGCAACTAGCATGTAATGTATGCATTAAGGAAACATTTTCTTTCATGTTCCATACTTCTATCTTTTGGTTTATCCAAACAGGATATTAGGACCAAATTCAAACTATTAACACACATAAAATGCTATAACAATCACAATACAAAAAACCATGATGCATGACATAACAACAACTAAGCCTAGATTTATATCTACGTATAACGAAAGTAATCCAAATAATTCTCAATTTAGGCAAAGTTCGACTTAGCGTTGAATAAAACGTAAAACGCACTATTTATGTTCTAGTGATTAAAAACTGTCATCTTCTTTACAGTGTTTCAATATATAAAAACATTGCTATTTTACAAAATAAAAACTCCATAATAAATATGACTAGTAGCGGATTACATAGACAAACAAGGACAAATGAAGGTCATTTATATGTAGGCAATCGTTCACATCATGCAGTTGAAATTAACATTTGTTTTCTATAAACTATTAAAGAAATGTTCGGAATTTATTTTATGATTATTGTTTTACTCGGTTTTAAAATAAAATCGTTGGAGCAACGTAGGCAAAAGGCGTAAAAAAATCTTTTTGCACATCGTCTTCAGTCTTTTTACCGTTACATTTCATGTTACCTAACTGTGGCAACATCATAGAATACAACATGTTACCATCGCAACCCGTTGTCATGTGCTGTGTAGATTTTCATGGTTGGAAATGATATATGTAAATGTTATATGTATGTTATATGTAAATGCTATGTGTTGTTATGTTATATGTATGTTATGGTTGTCTACATTTTGTCTTACAGCAAGGTTGGTAAGAGAGTGTTTCGTTTGTTATCTCACATTACTCCTTGGTGGTAAATATTCTTTACGATACCTTTCATGTGCCCCTGTACAATCTCACGTTGTTATTTTTACACCTTTCCACAATGTTCTTGTATGTAACTCGTGCTTTGTTGTTAAGTCGTTCTATATGTTGGCAGGTCGTTAATTTTTTCTTTGTTTCTTATTTAAATGAGGTTTTAGCAATACGTAAGCATTGCTACTTAAATACAAAAATATGTTGCAATAGAATTTGTCCTCATTTGGCTATAGTTAAATTTGAATTTCTCTTAAAGCTTACACGTTTTGTAGGCCTACACGAATTGACTGTTGGATACTGAAATAGATATCCCATCTATATGGACCAGAAGTCGCCGTGTTTGTATTAAAGACATATAGTTGTGTGAGCCAGTCACAGAATGCGTGTCTAAAATAAAATTTTCTACCTTATTTTATGTTGCTAACCTAGTTGATGGGTCATAACAGTTGCTATAGTTCATAATAAGTCATTCTATAAGTTTGACTTTGAAAAAAACATCGTGTATTCCACTAAAATTAGTCATTTAGATCAGCACAATCTGTTCGACATCAACTACGTCGAATTGAATTAAATAACTGGTGACGACTTTAACATGTGGATGGAATTTCTAGTTGAAAGTCAAAGGTACATGTTTCTCTATTTTCACCACGCTGTAAATAAAACATGTGATTTTAATTTCTTCCATTTGTTTAGATTTTCTGTTTATATTTCTTTGTTATTTCGTCACCAGCATGACAAACCATAAAGTCCATTGCAAATGTTGTAAAATTTCAAATTTATTTTTTGTTGTTATATTAGAGCCAATTATAATTTATAAAGGGATTCTGCACATCTACAGGAAAAATATCTTTCTAACAGTTTGTGTAGATTTTCCCTGCGATGCATACGAGATGAGAAAAAATGTTTTAAAGAAAGATGCTTGCCCATAAATATATAGATACGGGGTTCAAAGAATTTAAATTGTTTAATAGTTTGATCTTTCATTTTTCGTAAATGAAACATAACCACCAAAATAATAAGGACCAAAATATTATTTATCAGTGATCAGCAGCGAAGCCGTAGCGAGACAAAAGTGGCAACGTCGCAGCCCCGGCCTACTGAAACAGCTGTTGTACTAGGCATAATGGAGCTTCTCCTCAATGTTTATGTTTACACGTTTATTACTACTGTAATTGCTATTGCAATAAGCCAGCCGGTGCGACGTTGCCACACCAAAGCCACAGCCTTGTATTAGAGAAGGCTATGGCATCACATAGTATATCTGCCCTATTTAGCTTTAAAAATGTATTTGTTGTATCTGTTCAAAATGAACCGCACCACCGAACCTCTCCATCAGATTGTCCAACGTTTTTTCCAGATTGGCCTAACATAGTTTGAAAAAAACTAATTCCTAGTTTCAAAATCCTAAACTCTCAAGTTGTGTTTGTAATATCAAGCTCATTTAATTACAGTTAAGTTCGAAACAGATATAAACGATCGTCTACTAACATCAAAAATGTATTGTTACAGTATACTCTTAATAAATAAGTTTGTGATGAAAAAAGTACAATATTAACTAGTATAAAACCTGTAATACTTGTTACAGCGTTTGAAAGTAAAATTTTTATTTTACTCTTTAAATTTGTTTGATTAATGGATAAAGCAAAAGAGAAAGTAAATAGGAATTTTAAATAAACTCTTACGTTTGAGATTTAATAAAAATAAATTATTATATGCAAAGTTAAGTATTACCATTAGGGTTGTTAAGGGTGTTAAAACAACAATACATAAATACCAAACCATGTGCTAAACCTACAACCTTAAAATAAAACTCTATAACATAAAGTGAGCTATTATAAAGTCATTAATTAAATTATTTTATTATAGGACATATCGGTAAACTTTCAACAACGCAACAGAGATTTTAATCGAAATTATTCACCTGTTGTTTAACTGAATTTGCACCTCCAAAGAAGTTTAATTTCTGCTTTTAAACACTTGTAAATATCAATTAATATTTTCAGTCTGTTGATTTGTGCCGCATTATTGTTGAAAGCTCGCATTTAAAGATAATTTTCAACTCCAGATACATTAATATTATTATGTAAAGTACAAAAGCTTTTCTCAATGTTGTAGTTTCATTTTGGTTTTTTACTAAAATGATTGGTGTAAGTAGGGTTAATTTTTGATATCCTATCAGTTTAAACGTATTTTATCAAATTCTTGCAGTACTTAAATGTATTTATTTATTGATTAAACGTAGATATATATGTACTTTATTAGTATCCTTTTTTAAAGTCTTGTACAATAAAATCACTAGTGGTTACAAGAAAATCTAGTTTGACGATAAATAATTTAAAATCTCTTTACCGTGCATATTAAAGTTGATTAAAAACATTTTAATGCTTTGTCATAAGGATATTTATCTCATTGCGCCGTTTAAAAAATAAAACAAACAGAATTAATACATAAGAAAGTATAAAATAAAGTAGGATAAAGGGGTGGGCGGGAAACAGTAACAGCTACCACAGGTTATAAGCTTCCTACCAATGTTGTAACTAATAATTGCTTTTGGATGTCGTAAAGGGCCGTGATCGTAGGAGCTGAGAAACACATAATTGAATCCTAACGCTTAAGAGGGTTTAAAGCGCTCTAGTCAAAACTTTTACCTGAAATATTATAAACATAAACAAATGACCTCACTGGTCCAAATGCCTAATTTTATATATAATAGCTGGTTTGGCAGTTATATTTCAATATTAATAGAATCATGTTTACTTTAGGATAAGTGACATCATTTTACATTTCTGATACATACCTTTTCTATTCATATATTCATGACTAATAGGTTTTTTTTACTACGAGAAATTTCCCTGACTATATAACAAAATAAATGGTAAAACCATGCTGTGACAACTTTCAAGTGAATTACTCAAATATGGAGCATCATATTTCTATTTAAAACCAAGTATTATGTGATAACCAAAGGATCCAAGGATGGCACGTTTTTGGGACTGGTAGGGAAATATACCACTATTTTTTTTTTCTTTTATGCCAGAATATGGTATTTTTGAAGTGAGAATATAAGTATGTTTGAATAAGTTGTTTTAGCAATATTAATCATGATGATCTTACTTTAAAATTACACTTTGTTTTTTTTTATAGTAGTGCTTCTGTTTAACAGGTGATACACTTTTAAAGATTTTACATGTTAGATAACAAATATTCTAAATGTTGTGTGGATTACCTAAATTAATACACACACTTCTTTGTTTAATTGTTCACTTGTTTAGCACTGAGCTCCCCTACAGCTTGGTGCTACGACGATATCATGTAGCTATCTGATAACATCTTAATGTCATGGTGTTATGCCTGCCTCCAATGAATATTCGCCTGCTGACCCTTCCAACTGACGTGGACGGGGGGACTTCGGCAGTTTTGATATCGATCCTAACATAGGTAAAGAGTAGAAATGTGTACTTCATACGTATTAATAGGTTGGATCTTTTAAAAATTAAAACTCGCTTTTATCATCAAGGCATCGTAGGATAAAGGTAAAACTTTATTGATAATCCATTACTGGATTTTGATATGATAGGTTGATTAAGTCATTAATAAACCCATCGCGCCCATCGCAAACCCATCGCGTCAACTTTTTAATCTGTGCTATTACTTTTCCAGACCTTAACCATTGTTCTATGGATGGATAAATCTCTAACTATCATTCTCATTTTGGAACTGTTATAAATTACATCACCTATAAAAACTTATCTCATTGCTAATATAATTTTGTTACATTGTCGTTAGCTTGTCTAACCCCAGGTCAGCAAGTGAGTATTATTTAATTGAATTTGCTTTTCTGTGTTTCATTGGGATTTACTACACACATTTTTGGAATGCAATATTTTAATTTCTATATCATGTTTTTATTGTATAACTTATAGGTATGCAAAAGTTGAAACAGACTAAAACTTAACTGTTAATGAGATATATTTATCCTTTGTAAATTTTACTTGTTCTATTTTCTCAAAGAATCTCCTTAAGGACACCTACACCTAAGGTTTTTTAACACCTTTTTAAAGAATGGCAAAACCATTTTCTTCCAAATCCCTGCATAAATTGCCACCAGAGTCAATCTAAATTCTATTACAGACTCGCAAGAGCTCACAGCTGGGGTAAATGGCTTTCAGGTACGTCTTCTGGGTTAACTGATATTCTGCTATAATGTATATGTAAAAAGTAAATCGATATTTAAAACGTTTAATTTATATCAGGCAATTTTTCAACGTACTATAATGTGATAACTGAGAAACTTTGTTTAATTATTTGTAATTACATACACTCCTCAGCAACACATAACATAAACGTAAAATAATCTATTTTATTTTCACGAAATACATTATCTTTCCAGTTTTTTTTTCTTTTGAAAGCAATGCTGTTTTACAATGCTAATGATAAATCCAATACACAGAGACTAATAACTATAATCACACTTAGTGTCATGTTTTTCTTCTCCTAACCAAACTATGTTATTTGGATGGCAAGTTGTTGTAATAGTTACTTACTTACTGGTTGGTGATGCAATAACTTTGATTAACAGTTGAAGTTACTATGGTTATCTACGGAGCCAAGTGACCGGCAACAATCACACTTAAACTAATATCTATTATCATAACGACCAACTATCCTAATTGCTCTTGTCATTAATTAATTGTTATTTTTTGTTTTCAAATACATTAGGTAGGTATACAATGTCAACAAAATAGCTAATTGTTAAAATGATCATGGGTTTGCCTCACTCTAAGTATGTTTGCACTTATCAATGGAGCTATGCGGTTATAACAATAAATATTTCGTTGAAAACACAAAATCTAAGTAACACATATGTAAATGAAGTGCCAAAAACAACAGTGACTGCAAACAACATCTATTACTTTCAGGTGAAGCTACCAACTCTAGTTTTACTACATTTAATTGGTTCTTTCATATGAAGGCTCCAACAGCACTACTACAACTTGCATAGGCCAACATGCAACGAATTGTTTAAACAGGTACTTTAACAAAGTAGTGTGACGAATCTTGTAACGCCATTAATAACTCCTCCTCTAAAAGGTTTGTCACAAAAATTATTTTGTGACAGGAAAAGTTATTTTTTTGTAATTTGTGAATATAACAACTGCTGACATATTGTAAAAGCTATAAAATATAAGACATATTCAAACAACAATAGCCAGTTAGGATTAGGAACCAACTGCAGGATTTAAATTTGATATAACTTTCATGACTCTGTATTCGAAAATAGCCCATCTCTAAACAGCAGAGATCTTCGAAAATCTTCAATTTCCACACACCAAAAACAAATAGTAATCAGCTGACTTTTCCTGACATAAACATTACTTTCGCTACACAAAAAATACTTTGCCTGACATCAACAAAGTTAGGATCAGCTGGATTTTACACTAACATTTATTGTACAGCCGTATTGTGTTTAGAATAGAAAAATGAATAGAGTAATATCATTTATTTTTTTAGTTTGATGAAGTAGTTTTTTTTCATCATGATAAAAAGTAACGTTCAATACTAGTCACGAAAGTCCCATTTCAGGGCTAGTAGTGAAATCTTTGTACAAAACATAAACACATTAAAATAATTTAATTTGCCCGTAACCAGATGATAGTGATGTACACACCAAGGAGAAATGGTAAGCTTAATCAAAAGTAACAATATATCTAGAGTTGGGCCATCGCCAATGTATGACTAATTGCACGATATCCTCATTAATTTTACTTATCAAAGCAAATTCAGGTTCGTGGTTTATTTATCTCTAATTGTTGTCCTTGTTGGATATTTTGTTAGGATCAAACAACATTAGATCTCATGTTTGCTCTATAGGATATGATTTAGTGAGTGACTATAGTAGTGGTTCATCTAATTCAAAATACAATCTTGTGATAATGGGCTTCTTATACAAAAGTACTACCGTATAACATGACTAGCTAAGCATAATAGGTAGTAGTTTAGTGAGTATCCTAGGTAAATAGGATGTTGTAGGTAGCTATAATGTTTTCAAAATGCACTTAGAAAAAATATTTTGACTAAATGAAAAACTATTTAAGTTACTAAGCTGCTGACCTATCTTAATTTCTGTTAGCATTTTTTTTATATAAGACATGAACTAACTTACTTTTTTTCTTAACTTACTTTTTTCATAACAGATTGTATTAAAGCAAGTTATGTGAAATAACCTTGAAATAACAACTTTTGTTGAAAAGTACGGGGATGCTTGTTTAGAACATACTGTTCATATACTTAGGAATCTGAGTGGTTACAGTGCTTACCTAGTAGTCAATAACGTGGCTGGTTTGATCCTGAACAAGGTCAGCGGTTTTTCGATTGCTCAAAAATAGGACAATTTATCCTTGATTGGATCCTTGGATTGAAAGCTTTTGAAAACGATCCTGACTAATACATCTGATCTTAGTCAGTAAAAAAACTACACAAATCATCCCACTACATTCTATACTTACCTTTCATTCATGTTCAGCTTGAAATACTAACCTAAGAGTACATTCCTGTCTCAAAGAATCTATAACTAATATGACGTCAAAGTTTTTCTAATCTCACTTTGTCCATGAGGAATTGCCTGAGTTTTCCTCTGTAAATTCAGTTTGAAACCACAAAATAGTGCAATATAGTTATATTTATTACTGTCTCACATACTTATATTTTTTGGGGAAGAGATTTAATTTCTCGTATATAACTATCGTTCAAACTGAATAGTGTACGTTATTTCAAACGCCACAAAAGTAACTTGCAGTCAAGTGTAGATATAACCTTCGCAGTGTCAGTGAGAAGGTTCCAGTGTCAACCAGAGGTTTGGAGGTATTGACATTCCTTCGGGTAATTAAACTACCCATATCAACTTTAGACCACCTCAGTCAGATCGTTAAATTAAACTGCGTCTTTTTACCATACGCTTTATGTAACTTACTCCAAGCAGAGTCGTGAAGAAACAAAACTGTTTTATTTTACACCTAATACTTTACTCATGGCAAGAGTATTTATTATAACTTTTCTCTTGTATTGAGCTTTTTGTCCAATAAGATCCAATAATGTACTGACGATTTTTTCATATAAATAATGGGTAACAGAAGTAAAGCCTATAAAAAAATACAAATTAACTCATATCTATGTTAATTATACATTCTATGTTGAAGTTATGAAGCTATGATATTAAATTTACATTTTTCAAATGTGTTTAGTCATAATATGGTTTAAACCCTAAACAAAAAGCGTTTCTTGCCACTTGACCATCATAAAACTATAAAACTTAGATATGTCCGTGTTTTCAAGTTTAGTAACTTTTCAGTAAAGCTCAAAACTCGAGTGTCTACATTTTTACCCGACAGTAGTATTAGAATGCGTCAAGGAACAACAATTATTCTTAAGATAACGTTCCACGTTTCTTAAGATAACGTTCCACGTTTCTTAAGATAACGTTCCGCGTTTCTTAATATAACGTTCCACGTTTCTTAAGACAACGTTCCACGTTACTGTAAATTGTTTATAAATTACGAATCAAATAAGTGTTTACTAATTTCCCATAGCTTAATTTAACTGCCGTTATAATAGTTTTGACTATATATTACTAAGCCTGACCTTTCAACATTTTAAGTAGTCTAATACAATTAAATAGTTATAAATTTGGACTTTCCTTAAAAGTCTTGAATCTTTTTGCTCAGAGTTTCCTGTAATATATAAAAAAAAAATACTTTTAACTTTAACTTTTGTTTTCTATTGCTTAATGCTTAAAAATACAATATTTTGAAGGGCTGTTGTCAAACCATTACATTTTTATAGATTACAAAAATATATAGACTCTGAAATCAGTTCTTAGGTTTTAAAAGCACTATAAAACCATACAAGAGCATTGCCCACGCAAATTCAAAGTTAAACTGGAGCTAATGGAATTTGCATAGTTAGGATGCTTTACTTAATGTGCTTTGTGTAACTAGTTTAAGGGCTTCTTAAGTAAAATTTCTCCACAACTAACTCTACGTATTAAAATCCTGAGCCATTTAGTTTGTGAGTATATTAATATTACTGTTACAATCTTTAATTTTTTTAAAGGAACACAAACATATGTTGTAAAATAGCTTTAAAATGATCTTTTAGGCTTAATAATGTGTAAGAAAATATTTTCAAGTAATTATAAAATATTTACACGTAATTTATGATAACTACATTATATTAATGTTTAAGCTAGATTAGGCTACCTCCATAGAATATCGACCTAAACTATCAAACCTTATTTTTTGGTAGGTAAACATGATATAAATCTGTCCTATTTTCAATAGCATTTAATCAAATAGTTCGTATTCGATTGGGTCTCATCATTACCTCGTCTACAAGGCCGTGGCTAGACAAAAGTGGCAACACCGCTGTCCCGGCTAACTGAAACAGCTGTTTAACTAATTCATAATGGAGAGAATATGCAATGTTTATGTTTACACATTTGTTATTACTATTTTTACCATGGCAACAGGGCAGCCGGTGCGACGTTGCCATACACCAACGCTGCGGTCTAGTATTAGAGGAAGCTATGGTATAATTTATATATATATATTTAATTTTATAACAGTAGAGATTAGATGGATAGATATAATTACAATATAACTTTAACCAACACAACTTGTAGCAGTTGCGTTGAGTGTAACAGTGTACCCTCAGGGATGGAATCTTGCAGGTCAGGTCTAAAGGGACGAATAGCCTCGATTATCATTTGAATACACAATCCTCGCAGAGGCCATGACCTCAAAGTTTATTTAAACCTTTTCTCGTATCCCACGTTAGAATGCTACACGTTTCAAAAGATGTTTGATTACTGTATGTTAGTCATTACAGTTTACGCATTATGTAAAATTAATTATGTTTTTGGATCTACATTATTAGTAATATGAAATAACGATCAATGGCTATCAAATAATATTTACTACTGTCAATACAATAAAAATGTTTATGTTTTCAAATGGTAACTTCAGTATGACACCTTACTGATAATTTTAGTACAAAATATCGGACTCTGAACCCCACCCCCAATTTAAACATAACAGGCCAAAACTACAATTATTCGGAATGAAAATATACATTTTCCTAAATATTTTACCTTTACAGAATTTGTATTATATTCACCTCACCATTATAACACAGATTTTGTGTTTGCTAAACATGAATAATAAATCTCTACGCAGTAAATAATACAACCAAATAGTATTTTACCATTATGATATTTAAGTTTGTTCAACTATATCAATTTACAAAAATGTTAAATTATCAATTAATTCATCTCACTGTAGTGGACACTACAAATATACCCAGTCCCGCATAGCATGGCGCAAACACGGTAGCAGCATTGTACTACAAACATGCTTGTCCATAAACACAAGCTAAACATTTGTTGTATGTTCTGTTTGGAATTCTAACTAAGTTTTTTTAGCTAGTCTGTCAGAGCACTAAATCCTCAAGAAGATTAGAAAACTCTCCTTTTCAACAATAAAAGAAATATTTTACGTCTAACAAAATAAATTCCTTTTCTCTTGTGTTGTACTTTTTTTGTAATGTTTGCTAAAATTTATAAATTTTAGGCATGTAAGGAATGTTTTACTAACGGTTTTTAATCTGTTGATTTACACCCATGAGGTTGTTATTAACCTAGCAAATTGCCTTAGAGTGACTGATTTAATTTACAGTGCCATCGAAATAGCTGCATCAGCCGGATCAAAACTGTTAACAAAGAAAACTTTACAGCATTAAATGCTACTTTAAAGCTTTATCAGATGTAATGTTAACAGATTTTATACAATCCTCGATTATTGATAATGTAGTATACACAGCAAATATATACAGTCCCGCATAGCATTCCTCAAACATGGCCACAACTGCATTGTAAAATAATACAAACATAGTCTACATGTCAATAAACACCAGCTATAAATTGGTGTTATGTTTCTTTTATTTTTCTTCAAGCTTCTTAATTAGGTAATTAACTCCGTTTGAGCTGTAAAACATCAAAGAGCCTATAAAACTGTCAATAATCTTAGTCAAAAATATAAAAACACTTGTATTTCAGCCTTATATTTTTTTACTGCATTGTGTAGCATATAGTCAAAGGTAGTATAGAAGGTACTTGTGAGGAATACTTTATAAATTGTTTTACCTGTGATAATTCGAATACCAATCGAGTTGCCTTTTTTTTAAGTGACGAAATATTATTAAGCGTATATATTAATAATAAACAATAATATTAATTTAAATCTCATGTTTTGGTATCATAATGCAATGCATATACAGATTTTACAACTAACCATTTATTCAGCTTACAAAACCAAACAGATGTAATAACGCGAGGTGTTGAGAACACACTGTAGATGCCTCAATGCGGTTTTACGCAACCAGGGCAATGATTATTAAAATCGTTTAAGAGAAACATAAAAACAGGTCGGAAGGTCTCTACATTAAACAAAAATGTACTAAAACAAATGTCCCCTTAGTTTTCATGGCGAGGCCAAGAATTGGGAACAAAATACCCCAAACTATTGTATAATATTTCCATAATGATATTGTAACCGTTTTGAGGCCCTCTCAGAGGCTAAAAACCCCGTTCATTGAAATACATATAAAGTAATGAAATGATATTCTTAAATGCAATATTTTTGTTAAAAGGTCATTAGACACATCAATTAACTGAAAGATTACTTGGTGAAGAACGAAATCCGATTCAGCTAACGGAACATGTAAATGAAGCCATTTCGGATCTTGGCCCAACATTGGACGATCTGATATGGTTACTGGAGGGCTTAATGTGGAGGTTATGCGTTTGTATCCTTATCTGCATACACATTTAGTTGTGTAACTGTTTAATTTACCAGCAGAACGTTTCACCCATTGGAAAATAAAGTATATCATGAGAACTATTTAAAGTAGAATTTGAAAATAGAACAACGATTAAACGGGTTTTGGTAGTAGCTTAACAGTACCTTGTAATGGCAACAGCAAGTTGTAATGGGGATTTTCGTTTGAAACCCCATAAAACAACGCAAAAATGGACTATTACAAAATAGACGACCTTATTGGATCAGAAGACTTTAAATAATTGTGTTATAGATCTTTTTATTTCAAACTAAATGGTATTTCTTATCGCTCTAAAGATTAATGTCAAAAAGCTATTGTGACTTTGGTGGTTTTACCTATAAAATAGCATAGTAACAGTTACTCCCATCACTTACCCATGATAAGGGTTGTTGACAAGTTATGGTAGATTTGTATGAGTCAAATTTTTTAACAGTTTATTTAACCAAAGATGATTTGGTAGGTCATCATATACAAAGCAATGTTGCAGAGATTGAGTTACGGGATTCAATTTTCTGACTTTGAGTTTAACCTTTGATTGTTCATGAAAAATAAAAATTACTTGATTTGAGAGTAATCACTTATTTTCGTACTTAATTTTTTTTGTATGGTAAAGATTATAAGACAGCATTTTTTCAAATAGTGTGTCATTATGCCAAATACACTTTCTATTATAAACTTGCTATAATGCTATTTAACCTGTTCAACTATCTTACAAAATTGGTTAACCTATAATTCTGTTTGACAAACCGTATTATGGCTTTCAAAAATATAATAATACTAAAGGGTTATTGGTTATTCTTTTGCCGATCAAATATTGTCATCATTTTATGACGACGTAGGTCGTAAAATGGCACCAAGCGACTTGTGAGATCATAAAACAGTTGTAAAATATCGTCCAATACCTGAGTCAACTCCATTAAATGCTTTTTAACAATTTAAACGTTAAGAAAAATGCTGACATTAAATATAATAAAACTTATAAACTGTAATGTAATGTTACCTTAAAATGTATAGATCCTAATTATTGTTAGACTATAACTATAATATAATAGTTTTTTTTTTCTTTGCTTAAAGGCGTCTTTTTCGTCCTAGGACGCTAGGCACGAGCCCGGATTTTTTTCACATTACTTCAGGTCTACTAGGAGTTGCGGCTTATCACATGGATAAAATCTATTGGTGATTTGGAGGGATTTGAACCCGGGACTCCTGGAACCGAAGTCCCGCGCTCTAACTACTAGATCAGCTCTTTCCCCCGAAGGCAAATAACATAGCACTGCATTATAGTTTATATTATGAAACAATCAATACCAATACTATAAGTAAAGTGTTCTGTTAAATGTATGGTAATTTTTGTGTGGTTTTTAAAACAACATCCAGCCAACGTATCAGCCAACTAGTTGTATCTCTGTTCGATGTGACATCAGGGAATAATGCAGCATCTAATCTGTGTTATGTCCTGATTGCATTGAACTTATCATGTTGGCTCGTATGACTGTTGAGATTTGAATACATCAGCATAACTTAATTTGGAATTGAAATATATACCCCGTAAAATTATGCTGGGAACTTGCGTTCAAATAAGATTTTTTGCTGTTCAGTTAGTTTATTATATAGTACCAGGAGACCGAGCACTGCTCAAATTGAATTAAACATCAAATTTATTAGACAGTTATTTAGCTAAATTAAAGATATTTATACTGCACAAGTATCAATGTGGAAACATTTAGATGATACAAAGAAAGATTTTAATACACAAAATAGATTGCAATAAAAATAACCTGTATTAGCTGTTTTATTACTGCTGCTACAAAATGGTATTGCCCGCTATACAACATGGGTACTTTCAAGGGCTGTAGGGCGGATAATGGATTTTTCCCAGCCTTGTGGCCAACTCCAATCGGTTTATCGTGGTCAAATACCACATAATGAAAAAAATATAAAAATTCTTTGGACGAAAATAAAAGTTTGACCGTGCACGCGCTTTTTAAAGTATAGGATTATATTATTTCGATTAGGAAATGAGCTTAGAATAAAGGGATATAAATGACAGTGGGAAAATATTTACACTGATGCATTTAAAACAGTCAGTTTTGACACTAAACAATATCTAAGAATTTCTCAATAAATTAATTATAAGATTTTACATTTTCTCAGCGGATAAGGCATTTACAACAGTCAAAATTGTGACTAAATTTTCAAAATACTCACTGGCGAAGTAAATATTAAACTGGCTGTAAAAACAATTGAAATATATACATTTGAAAATTAGGAATAAAAGTGTTATGATTTACTCTAAATACATAATTCATTACAACAAACTTCGTACTGTATGCTGGTCTTAAATAGGTAATAAATCGAATTTTTTAGATAAATTTGATACTAATGCCATGGTGTATACTTTAAACCAATACTTCACTACAATATCATAGTAACTAGTGATCGTAGTAAAGTTCTGGTTTTTATAACTGTATATTTTATACACTACTCCTTATAACTGGGACTAATGCCAATTTATTTCATAGAGCCTGCAGTACCTGATATCGTTCTAACACTCCAATATATTTCTATCATTTGTAAACCATTTTAGATTGGAGAGCTCTAAAAAGTGGGTTGGAGATTATAGTGGTTATGCTTATCTTTAGAAAAAATATAGCTAGTAGTTGTCTCGATATAACCTAAGATAAAAAGGAAGTATAATTGGAAGGTTTATTGTTGGACTCGCTATGTACTCAATTCAGTGGTTTGGTACTTAATAAAAAATGAATAACGATAGAATAAGTTAATTAAAAGATTGATAGCTTACAATGTAGCTCTGACCTAAAACGTTTAACTAATTGTTTTATTGTATACTAATATTTAGGTACTTCAGTTGTATAATGTAAATAATTAAGATATTATTAAATACTAGCTGTTGTACCCGTGCTATGCAACGAAAGAGGACACAAAATAGAAACATTTTTATCTTTACATCTGTTGCATATAATAGTTACATATCCGCCAAGGTTTTTAGAATCAAAAATCAACTTTTATGGCCTTAATAGAAACGTTTAAGTTATGACTTTTAAATCTGGTAAGTTGTAGATACTACCATTTTGGTTTTGATTAATTTTAAATCTTGTGTATGCTTATATGAGAAAAACCGACCAAATCTTCGGATAAAACTTTGACATACATGATTTACCTTCATCTCCCTTAGTTACATATCTTTTAATTTATTATTGACATTTTAAATTGCAATTTTGAAGTTTCAAAAATACTAATTATTAAATTTAAATGAACATTTTCACTCTTCACTCTTCAATTCAACTTCTACAATTCAATTTCACTCTTCTTTATACAGGGTGATTGGTACTCAGTGTGACAAAAAATCTTTGGTGTAAGTACAAAGTAAATGAAGTGTGATGATACATATCAAATGTTCCAAGTCTAAAAATTAGCTTCCCAAACAATTATTTTATGTTTTTAAAAAATAACCATGCTTTTAAACTTAATACAGCGATTTCTCAATTACCTGTATATGGATTTGAGTAGATAATGTCATTTTCGTGTTCTACGTTAAATTTTGAACAAGAATAATGGAAAATGACAGAGGATCAGTTGTAAAAACTCCATTGTAAATAGATCCAAAGATAAGAATTAAGATGTTTGATAAAAATTTAAAACCAATGGTCTATTGCATTTTTCACACCCTGTTTACAAGAAAGTGTCAGAATATGTTAAAAACTGCGCCATTTTATAAGCTTTCCAACCATATGCTACATTAGAGGAATTACTATTATTATTACTTTAATATATAAATAATACGTAGCGACTCGTATCCTCAACTTTACTATTTGGGTTGAAGCCGTGGTTTGTATATTAGCTGTGTGTGGAGATTAAAAAACATTGCTAAGCAATTAGTTATGATAGTGATAATTTGTAGCGATATTAGATTACCAATGATATTGGCTGGATCTCAACACATTAGACAAGGTTATTTTGTCTCCCTCCCAAAATAGTCTATCTTATATTTTTTACTAATAAAGCTTATATTATAAATGCGAAAGTTTGGATGTTTGTGAGTATGGCACATAGTATTTCACGTGAAAACTACTAGATGATTGGGCTGGAAACCAAGCGAGTTGCCTGCGAATGGCTGATTAATTTTGTAGTTCAGCTTTACTGAACCGAAGTAAAACATGTTTTTAATAAAGACACCTTAACAGAATATTCCTATTTAAGTTTTATGGTTAGTGTAGTTCAGGTATATTTCAGTTATATGGTCCCTTCACAATGAAAAAATTTTGGATTTCCATTATTATTACTATAATAATGGAATTTCATTTCTATAATAATATTATATTATAAAAAAATTCTATGAATATTTTTTCCCCAACAAAAAAAATTTAGATTAATCTCTATATTTATGATGAACAATATTACGAATATAAACACTGTTTTGGTATCATAATGCAATGTATATACAGATTTTACAAACAACCATGTATACAGGTTACAACACCAAACATATGTAATAACGCAAGGTGTTGGGAACAAACTGTGGATGCTGCAATGCGGTTATACGCAACCAGGGGATAATGATTATTGTAATTGTTTAAGAAATGTTCAAAACGGGTTGGAAAGTCTCGCCTTTTTAGTAAATTTTACTGTATTTAAAATATCTGTCTTTACAATAAGGCGTACTTTTGTGACCGCAATACTCCAGTATTTGTCTTAGGACTTTATCAGAAGCTAAAAACGCCGTTGAATAAGTTTGATAACTATGTGTTATGGCATTTTAAGAAATCCATATTAAAAACGCATAGTCATTAGTTTGTTCTATAGGTAAATATTAGATAACAATAAATACCTATGCAAATACAAAATCGTTTACCAATAACAATTTGGAAATATGTCAAACTAAAAATTAATAGTATGTAAATACCTATTAGGGTCAGTAACAACTATGAAAACTG
The DNA here is from genome assembly GCF_028750875.1 of Macrosteles quadrilineatus. Lineage (NCBI taxonomy): Eukaryota > Metazoa > Arthropoda > Insecta > Hemiptera > Cicadellidae > Macrosteles > Macrosteles quadrilineatus. The sequence continues at coordinate 77,124,709 of NW_026542598.1, read as the reverse complement.
AGACACAATCAGCTTGTTAAGTAACATAGCAATATTAAAAAGGTTTATTGAACCAATTACTCAAATTATTGAGCAGCGGGAGTACTTGGTGAAGAACGAAATCGGATTCAGCTAACGGAACATGTAAATGAAGCCATATCGGATCTTGGTCCAACATTGGACGATCTGATACGGTTACTGGAGGGCTTAATGTGGAGGTTATACGTTTGTGTAAATCTCCATACACATTTCGTATACATTACTGTTTAATTTACTCTCTTTATACTAAGTGTAAAATTTAATTCATTATGTTAATTTGTATAATGTAATAAGTTTTTGAAATAGTGAAACAACAGTTTTTATTAGTTTAATATAGATAAGACTTGTTTATTTGTTTGGAGTAACAAAACCAGCTCCTGTAAAAATCCAATTCTAGGTTTTTCAACATATTTTTAACATCAAAAAATTGTAAAAAAGCTTATTAATTAAGTTAAAATATCAAACCAAATATGTTTCTAATTTTTTATTAAACGATTTCCGAAAAAATAAGAAAATAACTCAATAACCGTAGTGAAAGATTGCCCAAACAATACCAAATGGCTTAGTTGCCATAGTATAAAAAAGTGTTTTAAAATAGGTACATAGGAAAATTGGGTTTAGAAGTAACAACTTATTTCAATAAACCGGCCCAATGGATGGATATAAAAAGTGGGTAACAATAATACTAGAAATATTTTTAACTGGAGGCAATAAAATGTAGGTGACAATATTCAGGACAGCGAATTACCCTATAGCCGAGGAAAACACAGACATTAGATGGAGAATTTGATATCTTCGTCTTGTTTGCATCATTTCTTGCATTTAAATTGGTACATTATCTATATAAAGTTCAAATAGTGTTTGGAGCTAAGTTTTGAATAGTATTATAACAAACAAATTATATTGTGGTGTTATGAGCCTATTGATAAGATAAAAGAACTAGAATATATTTAAAGTATTTAGCCTTGAAAATATATGAGTATGTATACTTGTAAAAGTCAAATGACACTCACTCATTGATCACTAGAATTTAAAAACTATACTTTATCAAAACTTAGGAATCGGCATGGAGGTTCAAATCAACCTCTATGTGTGCAATAAGAAGCGTTTTCATGAAATTCCATCAGGACTCTTCCCCAGTTGCTTTTTAAGTTCCCATGTTATCCTTAAAAGATTCGTTTACATTTGAACACATTATTACTTTTGAATCTGCACTTAATTAAGGGAACAGCTGGTTATATTTTATTAGGTGATATGATAATCTATTATTTTTGTGGCTTGTCAAGATGTGTTTTTGTCACTATTCTATTTATGTTTTGGGGATTTTAAGATCCTTGTGTTCTCTGTAATTTAATAACAGTATAGTATTTTATGTGTTTAGAATGCCAATGTCAAAGGGACAATTATTGGATAATGAGTTTAACCTTTTATTTGAAGGGGTGGCATCTGCAGTCTCCTAACGTTTAATAACTATATTTATTTTGTTGTCTTATCAGATTAAACCTTTAATTTTCTCATTAAAATTTTCATGAGCGAAGCCACAACTGGTTTGTTAGTTGAATTGTGTGTTTGAAAATATAATAAAGCGAAATGTCATTTATCGTTGGCTATTCTTTAGAGCATCAAATAGATCGACTTGTAAATGTGTCATCATTTTATGACGACGTAGGTCGTAAAATGGCACCAAGCGACTTGTGAGATCATAAAGTGGTTGTAAAATAACGTCAAATACCTGAGTCAACTCCATTTTATGCTTCCTTGTGGCCATTAAAGTTTGAAATGTGAAGAAAATATCAATTATACCCAGCACTCCATGAAATGCATTGTACACCCGTTTTGTGCAGAGTAAATTTAATATTTTTTTTTTTATTTTAAGATCTTAATAGTTAAATTAGTTCACCAAAGGTAATTTTTAATCTTAAGTGTCCTTGGAGCCTAGATGTTCTAACTCATAAAAATATTTAAAAACTACAAAGCGAATTTCTGATCTCACAGTATACTAGAAAATATTTTGGGGGTAGTAAATAACTCTTCGGCTGCTGTTTGAAAATAACAAAATTAACATTGCTCTTATGGCGGGAAAATCCAAGATGGCCGTTGGCCGTGGACTCCCTTGGAAATACATTCAAAACAACAAACAACATTTACAATCTCACAGTATGTTAAATATTTACATTATAATTACTTTGTTGCTTGAAAAAACTATTTTTGGATGATAATTAATTCTTCAGCAGCTGTTTGAAATTATCCAAGATGGCCGCTAGGCTCCAAGGACTCTTAAGCTAGAAAAAATAACTATACTTTAATAGTCAAAGAACAGGATCTGAGTATTTATCTTTTAGCAAATTCCCCATATAGGGAATAAGCTATTACCGTAGTACTCATGGTAAGACCTGGACCCGGGACCGATTTAATTTTTCGTTTTGAGGTCCCTAGAGGCCAAAAACACGATCCGTTCAAATCCATATATATATAGCCTATATATATATATATATATATATATATATATATATATGTGTGTGTGTGTGTGTGTGTGTGTGTCCGTCAGCACGATAACTCGAGCAAAAATGATCCGATTTTGATGAAATTTGGTACAAACGTGTAAACCTACATTTATTTGAACGAGTTCGCGAACCAGCATGATCGGACTATGGGAACGGGGGTTTATGGGGGGTTTTATGGGGTAAAAATAGGGTTTTCCCATTTTTTACCCTAAAAACACAAAATTTTACAATTTATTTCCAAACCATTTTGTAGAGCTTAAAAAAACAAATAATTTAGTATATTGAAGCGTTATTGTGCACCTAATGGTTACAGAGAAAATTCCAAAAAATTGTAAATTTAAAATCCCTATGTTATTCTTATGGAGAGTAAGTCAACTGTTGTAGTTTACTTGTTTATGAACATATTTTGATCGAATTTGGAAAATACATTCGTTTCTTACTAAACTATTAACATAAAAAACCACTTTTTACCCTCCCTTTTGCAGCAAACCTAAGTACTCGTTAAACTAATTCTATTTAAATAGGGAATAAATATCATATTTTTAAGGAGGCATTTTAATGTGAAATCCTATCAGGCTAATGGAAATTCGCTTAGTTTGCAGGTTTGCTGCGGCGGGGGTATTTTTATTTGGTACCTAAACATCACTAAGTTTAGGGCACCCCGAAATGGGTTGAGCTAGACAAAGTTTGGATCATTGAATTTACATTGTAGGAAACTTTGTATGTTAACCTAATCTTTGGACCTTATTTTGTAGTTATCACACAGTATAAACACAGCCTTAGTCTTTGAAGTCTTTAACTTAAATTACCGTAGCTCAAGTCACTACAGCTACTGTACTACTTAATAGTAGTAGTCTAGCTTGACAATGACGAAATATACGTGAAAACCGGCCACCTTATAGTCGACTTCAAGATTGCCTGGACAAAAATAAGGTAATTTAACTAAATTGTTGATTCAATAAACAGTTGATAAAACCAATATGTTTATATGTGTTATATGTGCTGCAACACATACATTTCTACTGTGACCTTTTGAACTATTGTCTACTTGAATATCTTATTTTATATACATAGTTAGAAAAACGTAAAATTTATTTTGTATTTGGGGTTTCAAGGGTTTGTAGGGGGGTAAAGGTGAGTGGATGATAAGAAATCGTTAATGTTCTGACGACAGCAGAACTTCGAAAGTTCCGGATGTTCCGAATTTCCAGGAAGTGGAGATGAGCTTTTTCAATGACATCTGGCTGTCACCTCATAAAATGTCTACCAATTTTGATTTAATTTAAGTATTTTTCTAATATGGTATTTATTTATTTTTATTGGGACCATTCATTAGGTACTGTATATACTAATATACTCATTTTCCCAAATCGATTCTTGATCAATATTTATTTTACGAGTGTATTGTATGGCATAAATATATTGAAATATGTTCATATTTAAGTGAACCTGATTTTGAATTCATTATTCAGCAATTTTATTCATCTCAGGAAACTTGAAATTAATTAAAAATGAGTTTTCTTTGTTTATAGTGTTTTATACAAAACATTCTTTATGCTGCTGAACAATATTAATAGGAGTACTTCTATTAATACAATAATAAAAAATTAATAGTTGGATAAAATCATGCAAGACCAAACAGGAGTTTATGATACTAACCGATTGATCTCATCTTTGCACTGAAGCTGTAACTATTGGATTGGGGAGTGTTGAACGACGTTCAGTCATTGTAACAACGTCCAAAATATAATGTTTGAGCCATCTCACGACATCCAATATAAATTATTCGACCGTTGTACTATGTCCAAATCTCATCGTGTCCAAAATTACAGTAACTGCAATAGGCCAAATTGCACATAATTGCGCATACTAGGCCATAGTATTTATACAAGCTTTGGACGTCATAAGATTGGTTGTCATGCCACAGCGCACTTTTTACTCTTAAAACTTAGCAGTATCACCACGTCCAAAGCCACTGGACGGTGAGCTGGAGTAGGTTAGGTTAGGTTGGTTTAGGTTACGTTAGCTTAGGCTTTGGACGTGGTGCAGCTACTACTTTTTTAAGAATGTAAAGTGCGTTGTTTCATGACGACCAACACCATGACGTCCAAAGCTTGTAAAAAATACTACGTTTCCTGCAGTTACTGTACTTCTGGACATTATGAGATCAGGACATCGTAAATATTTTATACTGATAACGATTTTTTATTGGACGAAGTGAGACAGCTCAATAATTATATTTCGGACGTCGTGACACTGACTTATATCATTGGACAGTCGTGACACTTGGACGTCGGTGAAATGCATCCTATTATGACGAATGAGCTTGGCTGGACTCCAACCATCGATTGATGGTCCCAAAAAGTGTTTTTGCCAACTTGCCAAGTCATAAAACATAAACCAACTGGCATAAATATTCTTATAGACCAAATGAATTTTATACTCATTTTAAAGTTATATTTATTTAGTTTCTTATAAGCTTTGGAATGCTGATCTGGTTCTAAGGTACTCAAAGAAATACTTTGATGGAAATTTTAGCAACTTCAAATTGTGGTCCCCTTAAAAGTAATGTCTTTTACCCATCGAAAAACAAAAGAAAATAACAAATACCATAACATATCCCAGGACTTCCCTGCTAAAACTATTATTTTACCAGACGAATTTGATTAATAATTTTCTACATCTATTTAACTTGTTATGTACTCTTAGGCACAATGCATTTTACAAAGGGTGAACTTTGATTATTTTAAATATTGTGGATAGCCATGTAAATCTTTATTATTTTTGATCCAGGTGATATTTTGGCAACAAGGGTGATACTGAATCATTAAAACTTGTAAATTCCATTCACATTGTGACAGCAATTTAACAAAGTTTGTTTCTCAAATCATTATATTTAATTGGAAATTTGCAATGCACTCCTGCATTCAACTGTCAAAGCGAAAAGATAATGAAACTCATCACTCTCATTTACTGCAATGCGGAACTCTTGTTGTTAGCCTCACTTTGTGTATGTTTTAAAACTTAAGCCTTTTGGTTAGAGGGACAAGTGACAAATTGATATGTAAAATTTCTATGTTGTTTTTATGAAAAAAAGTAAATTCTTGCAATTTTAATTGTGTATGGAGATGTTTCAATCAAATGTGGCAAATTTATATATTTTATACTGTGGTATCATATTATTATTTTACTAAAAAACTGAATTTTTTTTTAAATTTGGTAGTAAACATAAGTACTTGTTAATCCAAATTTTATTCAAATAGGTAATAATTATTGTGAAAATTTTAGGAAATATTTTAGTTTACATTCATTGAGAATACAAATTTTTCTTAGTCTTCAGGTTGGCTTTGACGAAGGTATTTAAGTTTTTAATAGGTAACGAGTTTACGATAGCACGAATATATGTGTTTTAACTTTAAGGATTCAAAAAAGTTATTAATTTAAAATGTTTTAGTTTTTGTTTCTAAGCCCTTTTTAATAATATAAAATAATGAAACTACCTTTGCCCAACAGTAAGCCAATGTCTCTGTCATGGTCAAGAAAGAGAAGTAGTTTTTATTCCAATATAATTCCATTTTAACCGAAGAAGACACCCATTTTAGCTGCCAAACAACAAAACCGATCACGTCAGTCCCTGATCAGAGCCAGATATTTTGTCCATTGTCTGTATCTGTGTTAATGTCACGAAAGACTAATGGTGTTTTAAACAATTACCTCCTCTGTAAGGTAGTAGAAATCTACCTAAAAATGTTAAAAAATCTTTAATCAATTCATTCATAATTACTGATATTTACCTGTGCAGCTTAGGACACACTACTTCATATAATTTCGAAATGAAATTATGTTTATGGACTATTTTATACGGTCTGGTTTCAAAAAAGAGCATAGCTAATGCATTAAATAATAGCTGGTCATGTGCAAACGTAATCAAAACACTTACATAAACAATTACATAGCTTATGGTAGATTTTGCTGAGCCATTATCCCAAGCCGGCGCTCAAGATGCGTGCATAGACTCCTTATTCTGCAAGAATATTGAACTTTTTATAGCTTTTAGTGAAACAACTGTTGTATCAAACTTATAAGGCAAGGTAATTTACACTACAACTTAATTTCATAAGGTAATATTGTTTTAGGTGATAGGTTATGGCACATAATGGACACTATTTTAAAATATATCAGTCATCGAAAAGCTATTTTTTTACATAAGAATTTGTTTAACACAATTTGTGTAATTGATTAAAGTTTAACAATTAATTATCAATTCGCAAAGAATGTAATTTATTTTTTTATCATCTTTAACTTTGTGCTATTATTATATAGAAAATTGTTTGGTCTTGGTTATTTAGTAAATACTTATTTTGGAGCCCCTAAGCCCAAAAATATCTTTTTGTAGTAGTATTTGTGCTAATGTATGTAGATGAGCTTTACATGTTCATGTAAAAAGCCAGACTTCTGTATATACCAACAAACTAACTTTTATAACGTTTGGTAAATATAAACTTTGATAGCCTCGTCCGTAATGTGGTTCGGATTCCACTATAGGTAGGTCCCTTATATCATTGGCTGTATGGGCTATTAATTGACCGTCCTGTCTAAGGAACATGTCGGCCTTAGTCACTAACAAGACTACAGGATCGCGCCGCTCTCTCCTTTCGTACTTGGCTTAAAATACCTACCTTATTATGGTCACCACTTTAGATAAAAATATATAAAAAAGTCAAGCTCACAATAAAAAAAAAACATTAATAAACTACAAAAAATATGGTAAAATAACAATTTACTAAACGACACAACGATGCAGGTGAATTGAAAATTATATAGTTGCCGATTTATTCGTCTGTAAATCCAGAAAATATATCTCTGATTTCTCAAGTTTTTCCATTTACGATTTTCTTTTATTGTTTGGTTGTTAAAGTGTGTTATGTGTTAATGTTTTAAGCAATAAAACTTGAACATCGTTAACGCTCAAGAAAATACTCCAATTTTAGAGTTTACTTGGGCATGAAGTATGAATAAATTCATTAAATTCACCATCAACTATTGTTTCCTATTTCTCTTCTTAAAACAAGTTCGTACTATAAATCACTTTATATTTTGTTTTATTGCATTTTAACTGTGTGACCATTACACAAAAAAATAATATTGTTTAGTACTTACCATAAGAACTTTCTTACAATACAATACAAAACTTGTAACTTTCTTTCTTTTAACAGAACACGAATACATGCAATTAAAATGACTAAAGCCTCATGATATCTTCCGTGGTTTCACTATTAATTTAAAAAAGAAAATAATATTACAGCTCGTTGATTTTTATTGTGTTATATGAGCTACATAGTGCTAAATCTACCTGTTTGTTTACGCTGAAACAACAATGTTATCATGAGATGAGATAAAAGTAACTTGTTTTCCGTCTCCCTGGAAACTATTGTAATATCCGTCAATTCAATCGAAACAAACCTGATTCTCCGGGGATTTTTATACCAAAGAAAATATTGAAAAGCTTTCCCATTACCTCTTGCTTTGAAGGTTGCATATTGGAAATAGTTTTTCTAAGTTCAAAGTACTGTGACTTATACGTGATTTAGAAACTAATAACCTAAAATTACCCTAACTACTAACACTTTCCATATTTAAATTAACCTCAAACGTTTTATAGAAATATTCTTTTTTACAATTAATTCAAAAAAATTACGTTTATAGAGTTTATGTTATTCAAAGTACGTTGCTACATATAATGTTAAAAACTGTATTTTATTATATGTTTCAACAAACTAATAATCAATCTAGTTTATAAAAAAGTATCAGAATCCATAATGTGCATATGGATTATGACATTTCACCTAAGGCACAGTTTTTAAGTAATTCATTCTCAGTTTATCTTGGTACCGCTCCATTAACTAGACAAATTGCAGGGTTTGATTTATCTTAGCCGAATGTTCCCTTTAGCTTGTATAAAATTATATAATATGGTGGGCAATACAATGGCTGTATTTCCTTACAGAATGAATACAAAAATATATGTTAGTTAGTTTATTTCAGGCCACAAAATAATTTCAAATACAATTTGAATGTTTCCCTTATTTGGTTCGATGAAATGTATATTTTTAAATGTACAAATTACTGTTGTTTACGCAAGAAACTCTTAAATTTAGTTTGAAACTTAACTGAGACAAACAACTTTAGTTTATCGAACTGACCATGGTGTTCTGAACATTTATCAGAGTTCGGAACAACAATAATCAGAGAATTATATGTCATATAACAGACATTTGTTTATGCTATATTTAGTGTCCACCATACAGTAAAATATTGCCTTGGAAAATTCTGTTAATGCTCAGTTATTTAAAATTACCTTTATGTATATTCATCGTTACATTCAATTTTGTGTTTTATGTTTATTGTTGCTTTTGTGTATGTATATTGTAGCAAAGTATATGTCAATAAGAAATGCCAAATAATATATGACTATTTTTGCCCATGATTTTATTAAAATCCGTAGATTATAATTGGATATTAATGTGTTGGATTTGGGTGTCTGTATAGCGCTTTTGAAAATCTCTGTCCAAACAATTTTTAAAACCAATAAAAGCAAAATCGTAAAAAGTCATAAAATTGGGAGTGAATGTAATTTATTTTATAATATTTTTATTCTATTTGATCCGAAGTTTAAAAAAGTATTTAATAATTTTAATAATGCCATAATACGTTTCATATATTTTTAATGTGTTTTTCGACGACAGGGGCTACCTATCTATATCACAGCATGATAACCTTACTGCTTTTGCACCTCACGCCTGTTTGTATCTGGAGAGTTGCAAGAAATTAGCCAATTAATTCTAATGTTAAATCCTACATTCTGTATTTAGTGTTTATTTAAAAATGTTTAACCAGAACAAGTTAATATGAAACCGCAAGCTTTAACTAAGGTAGTATTACTGTTCTGTCTGTTTCATTGTTTATTATTGTGATGTATTCCAGTTTCATGTTCTATCTATTCTTGAAAGAAAGTCTAAACCTCTTTAAGTTTATTTTTAGATACCTAATTAAATGGGTAACGCAACTACCAAAACAGATATCTTAGTAATATGTTAATAACGAAGTTGGAATTGATTATTTGTATTCTTCATCAAATAATTAAACTAAATGAATGCCGCAAAACGTTTCCACAAACACAAACTATCAAAGACGTTTTATAGGTATCATGCCGAGATTTTTGTTAGAATAATTTCTATACTGTCCATTAAAGTGATAGGCCTACGTATTTTACAAAAAATTATTTCCTCATGCACCATTACTTAACTCTCTGCAAAGTCATTGGCTGATCGAAGTTTGAATAAACATTCGAGAGGTTGGGTTAACAATTAATTCCTGCATTGCAGTAAAACTGAGAGATGAGTTTAATAGTTTTACGCTTGGACAGTTAAATTCCAGGGCAATTTAAAGACTTACAATTCCCGTTATTTGCTCATGCGTAAGCTAACAATCATTAAATCCATTTAAGATAATATTTCTTAAAAATGTTTTAACAGATTTATTTCAATCAAAGTAAAAATCACTGCAGTTCGTTTTTATTTCAAGAAAAGTGTTCATGAATTCCTTCAGTCTTATTGTTTTAGCGAATTTCCCTATAGGGAAGTAGCTATTACCGTAGGTGGCACGGTAAGACCTAGACCCGGGACCGATTTACTTTTTCATTTTGATGTCCCCAGAGGCCAAAAACACTATTCGTTCAAATTTTTATATATGTATATATAGACTTATATATATATATATATATAAGTAGATAGTAATGTACCAATCCTAGACCAAAAAAGGAAGACTTTAATAATTTAATGAAATTTGTTGTTTTTCAATACTAATATGTTAAATTTTTGCCTCTTTTAGGCCAATTTCTAACATTTTCATATTTTTCTAGAAAAAGTATATAATTTTTGATGAAATTTTCATGAATATGTCTATATTTTCCATAAAATTGAGTACAAAACAAAATGTTTTTAAAAACAAGTAAAATTTTAAAATTTAATGAGTAGTTTTTATACAAATTTAACTAAAACAGTTTCTTTATCTTTGAATGTTTTAATTTCAGTAATAATTAAGTTTAAATCTTTTTTATTTAATTCTTTAATTGTTTTTTCATCAAATATATTAATAAATCTATGAGGCAAATGAACTTTACATTTTTCTAATTCAACAATAACTGTTGGTCCATATTTATCTTTAACTTTTTCAAATTTTTCTATTTTATATTTTGTATTCAATTCTAAACTTTTTATTGGTTTATATTCTTTGAATTTACATTCTCCAATATTATTAATCTCTTCTAGTAGATCCATTTATTACAAAAATAATTATAAAAATTTTAAACAGTTAATAATTGAAATATATGAAAAGAATTTTAAATATCACACAACTGTTTGTTAGAACTGTTGTGTGATAGATGAATATTTTATTTTTAAATAATATCTGATGTATCACTTATGTTATCAGAAAAACCATTATGTTGATATATTATGCATGGATCATTTAAAGTTGATAAATGTTTTAAGAATTTTAAAAAATTATCATCAAAATCTGGTTTTATATAAAAATCCATATCTAAAAGTTTAAAAATCATTGGTAATAGTTTCTTAAATGATATATTTTTTTTTGTAAAACTGAAATATGCATTAAAAATTACTGTAATATTTCTTTTATCTTCAAAATTTAATTCAAAATCAATATTGAATATTTTGTTTAAGAATTGATAGTAAAATATCCAGTTTGTATAATTTCTTTGTTTTAAGAATAATTTTATATTTTTAGGTGTTATTTCAAAACTATTGTCTAAAATACATAATGTATAGATTTCATTGATTAATTGTTGTGTACGATATGGTTGAAAATGATTAAATTCTCTTAAAATATTTATAAGATGTTTGTTCTTATTCTTTCGTCTATTAATCTTTTTTTCAGAAATAATTTTTTTACATATATTACATCCTATACAATTTTCAATAATTGTAAAGTTATTAAAATTATGACATCTATAACATACATACATTTATATATAAAATTTTTATATCTAAATGGAAGAACTTATTCAGTGTCATAAATGTAAGAAGAAAACTAAAAATATTAATCCAGAAATTGTTGAAATGAAGAATGGTTTGTTTAGAATTGCTACCAAGTGTTCAATATGTAAAACAAATAAAAGTAAAATAATTAAAAAAGAAATTAAACCAATAATAAAAAAGGAAGTAAATAAAAAAGATCAAATAATTGAAGCTAAAGAAATTCATGCTCCAATAAGAAAAAAATTTCCAAAAAGAAAGATAGTTACATTAGGTATTGATGATTTATGGGCAGCTGATTTGATCATTATGAAAAGTTATGAAAAAGAAAATGATGGTTATAAATATATGTTGAATGTTATTGATACATTTTCTAAATATGTTTGGTCAAAACCTTTAAAGAAAAAAGATGCAAAATGTGTATCTATAGCATTTGAACAAATTATAAAAGATGCATTAAAAATTGGTCATAAACCACCAAACTTATTACATACAGATAAAGGACTAGAATTTATAAATAAAGAATTTAATGGAGTTTTAAAAAAGTATAATATTAAATTATATCATACAGAAAATGAAGAAAAATCAAGTATTATTGAAAGATATAACAGGACTCAAAATGAAAAAATGAAAGTTCTATTTGAAATTAATAAAAATTTTAGATGGATTGATATTCTTCAAAAAATAGTTAAAGAATATAATAATTCATATCATTCAACAATTAAAATTAAACCAACTGATGTAAATAAAGAAAATGAAAATGATTTATTAGATACAGTTTTTAAATATATCCCACCAAAAATAATTACAAAATCTAAATTTAAAATAAATGATAGAGTTAGAATAGGAAACAAAAAATCAACTTTTTCAAATAAATATAAAAACAATTGGTCAAGAGAAATATTTGCTGTTTCTAGAATTAATAATACAAATCCTGTTACATATAGTATTAAAGACTTGAATGATGAAGATATAATTGGTAGTTTTTATGATTATGAATTGAAGAAAACTAATTTGTAAAATTTTATACTATATAAATGGAGAAAAAATGTATAAGGTGTAATTTATATAAAGATGTATCTGAATTTTCAAAAATGAAATCAGCAAAAGATGGTTTATATTATTATTGTAAAGAATGTTATAAAAGTTATAAAAAGGAATTATTTGATAATATTAAAGTAATTGAAATAAATCAAAAAGAGTGTTTGAATTGTAAAGAAATTAAAGACATATCAAATTTTCATAAAAATTACTATAGTAAAGATAAAAAGTTGGCAATTTGTATTGAATGTATTAGACATATGTTTTTAAAACCACAAATGTGTGAATGTGGAAGAAGTATTAAATGGGTCAATAACTATTCAAAACATTTAGAAACTAAAATTCATAAAGAAAATATAACAAATAAGATGAATTAATAAACTAGTTTATAAAAGTTTTATTGAAAACAAATACTCTAGAAAATATAAATTGACTAGTTGATTACTAATTTTATAAAAAAAATACTCTAGAAAAAATAAATTAATCATTAATTTGGGTATATTACTTATATTTTATAAAAACATATTTTCTAAGTAAAAATTATTTTTATTAAATAAAGGAATTTTTTCTCATCTAAATGGAAAGACGAAATGAAAATATATTATGTCCTTATTGTATTAAAAATATATATTCTAAAAACTATGCAAGACATTACAACTCAAAGAAACATTTAGAAAATAAAATAAAATATGAAAATGAAGTTAATAATTTAAAAATATGGTGTAAACAAAATTATATTAATGATTATAAAAACAAAAATCTAGATCAACTAAAAGAAATAAAAAAGTCATATGATCCAACAAACTATTCTTTATTTAAAGAAGAAAAATTAAAGGAAATTGCTAACAAACTATCTGTTAGAAACTATACAAATTTAGTAAGAAATGAACTGATTAAAAGACTAAATAAAATTAAACAAAATCCTAATAATTTAAAATATAGATCATTGAAATTTATTCAAGATTTAGCTGTTAAAAATAATATTAAAATTGTAAATAAAACTAGAAAGGAATTGACTGAATTATTGACTGATCATCTTAAAAATAAACCAATTCTAAAAGAAAATATAATAAATATTCAAGAAGCTTCTTCATTAAAAGGTTATTTTCAAGAATATATTCTAACAAATTCAAATGATGGTTTGGATATATCTGATTATTTAGAATCACAAAGAAGTGAAATTCAAAAATTAATTGAAAAACAAAAATTTAAAAATATAAAAGGACAATTAGCTTTAACATGTGAATATCAAAGAAAATTGGTTAGTGGTGAAAATCAAACCAGTACAATGTATTTTGCTCTTAGGAGTTCAGATATCTTAAATATTAATGAATTTATAAATGATCAGTTTAAAAAATTAATATTAAGAGAAAATTTGAATCAACCATCAAATGGTAGTGGTTGGTCATTAAGTAGATGTTTAGAATTAAATCTCAAATTGTATAAAGTTAATTCATTAAATGCTGGTTCATATATTGAACTACCAAATAAAATCAAAAACAAGAAGAGTTGTATAAATTTTAAAAATAAAGATGAATATTGCTTCATTTATGCAATTAGATGTGCGATTGATAAATATAAAAATAGAAAATTAGATCATCCAGATAGGGTTAAACAGTATCAGAGTTATATAAATGATGAAATTTTTAAAGGTTTTGATTATCCAATAACATTAAAAGACATAAAATTGTTTGAAAAAAGATCATTTGATCCTAAATATAACTATCCATCCATGTCAATTAATGTTTATAGAATTGATGAAGATGAAAAGATTGTTCCATTACAAATATCTGAAAATTATGATGCAAAATTAGACATTGATTTGTTGTATTATAAAGATGGTGACAACTCACATTACATATTAATAACTGATTTAAGTAAATTAGTTTCTAACCAAGTTTCAAAAGATGGTCATAAACTATATATTTGTAGACGATGTTTGACACATTTTTATAAAAATAGTGATTTGAATAATCATTTAATAATTTGTAAATCTCTTGAACCTTGTCGACCAATTATGCCATTTCCTGGTGAAACTGTTAAGTTTGAAAATTATTGTAAAAAACTTGAACATCCTTTTGTAATTTATATGGATTTTGAAAGCATTCTGAAAAAGATTAATACTTGTGAAAATAATCCAAACAACTCATATACAAATAAAATTCAGAAACATATACCTTATGGATTCACAATTTATTTAGTTTCTAGAGTGACTAATAAAATATATAAACCAATTTGTTATAGAGCAAAAACAGATGAAGAGTTGAAAAATGTACCAAATAAATTATTTGAATACTTAGATGAGATTTCAAAGTATATAGCTAAAAAATATAATTCGAAAAACAAAAAGCCTATGAGTTTAACTAAAAATGAAGAAATTGAATATCATAAAGCAAGTGTTTGTCATATTTGTGAAACTATTGGTTTTGATAATGACACAAGACGAAAGGTAAGAGATCACTGTCATTTAACAGGAAAATTTAGAGGTGCAGCACATTCAAGTTGTAATTTAAATCTAAAATTTCCACAAAATATACCTGTGTTTTGTCATAATAGTTCAAACTATGATACACATTTGTTTATTAAAGAATTAGCAAAAAAATATGGTAAAATTGATTTAATAGCAAATACTGATGAAAAATATATAAATTATTCAGTTAATTCAGGATATGGTTATGAATTTGAAGATGATAAACCTAGAAAATTTGTAAAATTCTCATTTGTAGATACGTTTAGATTTATGGCCTCATCAATTGATAAGTTAGCTAAAAATCTGAAAGAATTTAAACACTTGACTAAATTTATAAAAAACATTGATATAATTAAAAAAGATGATGAAACATTTGAAATATTATCTTCTAAAGGTATATTTCCTTATGAGTTTATAGATGATATTGAAAAATTAAATTACGATAAAATATTAGATAAAGCACAGTTTTATAGTTCTTTAACTGATGAAAATATTAGTGATGATGATTATAAATACTATCTAAAAGTTTGGAATAAATTAAAAGTTAAAACATTAGGAAATTATTCTGATTTGTACAATATTCAAGATGTGATGTTATCAGCTGATATATTTGAAAATTTTAGATCAGTTTGTTTAAAGAACTATCAATTAGATCCTGCACATTATTTAACATCACCATCATTAGCATGGGACTCTATGTTAAAATTAACAAAAATAGAATTAGAATTGATAAGCGATTATGATATGTATTTGATGATTGAAAAAGGTATAAGAGGTGGAATTTCTCAATGTGTTACAAGGTATTGTAAAGCAAATAACAAATATACCAAAAATTATGATCCTAATAAACCTGAAAATTACATGTTATATGTAGATGCAAACAATTTATATGGATGGGCCTTAAGTCAAAAACTACCATATAAAGATATTAAATGGATTAATCCAAATGTATATACAACTAATGAATGGAAAGAAACTATATTAGAATTAGATGAAAATGCTGATTATGGCTATATATTAGATGTTGATTTAGAATATCCAAAGGAATTACATGATAATCACAAGGATTTACCATTAGCTCCTGAACATTATAATAATAAGCTTTGTACTACATTATTTGATAAAAAAGACTATGTGGTTCATTCAAGAAACTTAAAATATTACCTAAAACAAGGTCTAGAATTAAAAAGAGTAAATCGAGTAATAGCATTTGATCAAGATAACTATATGGAAAAATATATAAAACTGAACACAAAATTAAGAGCTCAATCAAAATCAGACTTTGAAAAAGACTTCTTTAAGTTAATGAATAATTCTGTATTTGGTAAAACAATGGAAAATGTAAGGAATAGATGTAATATAAAATTAGGTGATGAAGAATATTCATTAAAACAAGCTAAACAACCAAACTTTAAAACGTTTAGTATATTTGATAAAAATTGTATTGCTTCACATTTGATTAAAGAAAAAGTTAAATTTGATAAACCAATATATGTGGGATTTTCAGTTTTAGAATTATCAAAATTATTAATGTATGAATTTTACTATGATAAGCTAAAGAAATATGATCCAAATGCAAAATTATTATATATGGACACTGATAGTTATTTTGTGGAATTAAAGAAAGATCCTTATAAAATTATTAAAGAAAATATAAATGAGTTTGATACAAGTGATTATAAAAAAGATCATGAGTGTTACACTGAAAAAAATAAAAAAGTAATTGGTAAATTTAAAGATGAGCTAAATGGTGAAATACTAGAAGAATATTGTGGATTAAGATCAAAATTATATAGTTATGAATTTAACAATAAAAATCCTGTAAAATGTAAAGGTATCAAGAAAAGTGTTGTAAATAAGACAATTAATATGAGTGATTTTAAGAAATGCTTGTTTGATGATATAGAACAATATAGAACAATGACATGTATTAGAAGTTATAAACATGAATTGTATACTATTAGAATAAACAAATTAGCTTTGAGTAATAAGGATGATAAAAGATTTGTATGTGAAAATAGAATTGATACATTACCTTGGGGACATAAAAATATAATTTAAACATAAATAAATGGAAATAATAATCATACCAAAAGAATTAATAGACAGTGAATATGATCAAAAATTGTTTTTGTTTAAAACTAAATTATCAAATAAATATTTAATTTATCTTTTTAAATATAAAGGATATTATGTTTATCACAATGCCTTTAATTTTAATATAAAACCATTCTTATATAAAGTAATACAATATGTTAAAGAAAGTTTTAAGGAAAATGATCAAAATGTAATTAATTTAAGATTTTAAAATTATTGAATATAAACCTGATTCATGAATTAATATATTTTTATTTTTAAATATAAAATTATTATTAAATAAATCAATAGTTGTCATTATTTATATAGAAAAAAATTTAAGTTAGAAATTTTGTTTTAATCTTAAATACACAATATTCTTAACATTTTTATTATTTATCAAATTTCCTTCATTATCTTGAATAGATATTACAATATTTTGAATTTTATTAATATTTTTTAAAGGAACATAGTCTATTTGATTTGGTTTTTCACTTATTTTTGAACCATATTTAACATTCGGATAAAAAGTATATAGAATTTCTGATTCTTTATGTAAATGCGAGTGATCATTATGATTTTCAAAGCTAGGTTCAACCAAATTACAATGGATTTCTAAAACATCAAAAGATCTTAATTTAGGTAACTTAATTCCTTTAATTAAAGTGTCTGGTTCAATCATTTCATCCTTTAAACCTAATAAATCAGTTATAATAGCTGTTACTATAATTTTAACAGGTGATTTTATCACAATAAGAGAACCCTCATTTTCTAATAAAAACTCATTTTCATCAAAATTATCTGCTTTCTTTTTAAATTCTTTTAAGCTATTTTTAAAGTTTTCTTTTATAGTTTCTAATGTGTGATATCCTTTGTTTAAATTAAAATATTGATTTATTTCTTTTTCACCATTCTTAATAGTAAAACCATATACATTTTTATAATCATTTGGTACATTTAATACAAAATTATCTGAATAAAATCCACAAAGACCAATACTATAATTTCCATCCAAATGAATTGGATGTTCTAATCTTAGTTCAATCTTTGAAGAATTGCCTGTAATTTTAAATAATTTCATCTTATTTAAATGGAAAATTTTTTAAAGGAAAAAAATAAGATAAAATTTGATACATATGATGAAAAAATCAAGAATAATCAACCAATTAGATTGTTAATAATAGGATCAAGTGGTTCTGGTAAAACAACATTACTATTAAATTTCATCTATAAAAGATTGATACCATACACAAATTTATATGTTTTTAGTAAATCACTAGAGCAGCCTGCATACATAAAATTACAACATAGATTTAAAAATATTGAAATGAACATTAACAAAAAAGTTGCAAATTTCTTTGGTTCATGTGAAGATATAATTTCATTAAATGATTGTAAACCAAATTCATTAATTGTTTTTGATGATTGTATTTTAGAAAATCAAGATAAAATAAAAGAGTATTTTGTAATGGGTAGACATAAAAACATATCATGTATTTATCTTTCACAATGTTATTCAAAAGTTGACATTAAATTAATAAGGAATAATTTAAATATGTTATGTATTTTTAAGCAAAATAATCATTATGTAAAACAAATTTTTGATCATTTTGTAGGTTCTGATATGTCATTTAATGAATTTAAGGATATTTGTAATGATTGTTGGAAAGAAAATTATGGATTTTTAACTATGAATTTGATATTAAAAACAAATGAAGGAAAATATATGAATAAGTTTTCTAATATAAAATTTTCTTCTAAATAAATGTGGTGTATGCTTGATTTAATTGTTGATAAAGTATTTGTTATAATAATATTTGCCTTATCTTTAGTGTTTATTTTTCTTATTAAATTTACAGAAAATAAAAAATGATGTGTTTGTGTTTAATTTTAGATTTACTTATTATTTTTGTTTTATTTATATTAATCATTAGTGTAGTATTGATTGTGCTTAATCGACATAGTTTATGTTTATGTTAACATGGTTTATGTTTATGTTAACATCATTTATGTTTATGTTAACATATTTTTTCTTTTAATAAATGGATAACATAACTGTTGACAAAGCTAAAAAGTTAGATGAAATTGAAAAAAAATTAATAAAAGAATTTAAAAATCAGATTAAAATTGATGAAAATTATGAACAAATTAAACAAAAAGCATATGAACCAATAACATCTGCAATTGGTAAAGTAGAAAATAAAATTGGTGATGTTTTAAATGAAAATAAAAATTTAATGGATTTAGTACCTATTGTTAATCAATTTGCAAACATATCAATACCACAATCTGAAGAAGAATTTATGTTACCTTCAAGTACTCCATTTAGACCAATAAGAGAACAAATTATTGAAGAAGAATCAACCTTTACAGATCCAAATATTGTTTCACCTCAAATATTAAATAAAATCATTGGTCCAATTGCACAAAAATATTTACCTAGAGCAAAAGATGATAAATTTGGTTTGTATTGGGATAAACATAAAAAATCATTTATGATTGGTGATAAAATAACAGTAACTGATAATGATGATTTACTTGTTAATGGTAAAACATATACTGGCACTCAAGGTTTATGGAGATTATTGACATATAAAGACAAACCAGATGATAATTTATATAGTCAAGATGATTTAAATAATTACTCAAAAATTTTATGGGAAACAGATTCAATTTATAAAAATAATGATCCAAGTACTAGAAAACCAAAATCAAGTAAAGGTAATAAATATATGAATTTGATTAAATTTATTTGGGATTCTAAAGGAAATATTGAAGGATCTGGTATAAGAAAATATTCAGAAAATAAAATTGAATACAGATATATTGATGATTTAAACAAATTAGAAAGTATAATCAATTATATATATGCTCAAGAAAAAGCTGGAAATAATAACTTTATCAATGAAAAAAGGGCTATTAAAGATTTTATTTCAAACAAATTAGATGAATTAATTGAAAAACCTGATGGTATAAAATATTTAAAAAGAATATTACCAACTATAACATCACCAATTATAGGTTCAGGATTATTAAATGATTTTATAAATAATTTACCATTTGAATTGCATGTACCTGGTTTTCAATATCTAGGACCTGGAACTAAGCTACAAAAAAGATTAAAAAGAGGTGATCCTGGAATAAATGATTTAGATAAAGCTGCTAAAGAACATGATATATTTTATAGAGATCATAAAGATAAAGAATCTAGAAATGATATTGCTGATAAAATATTACAAGAAAAAGCATGGGATATAGCAACATCTAGTAATCATGATATAGGTGAAAGATTAGTTGCTTTACCAACATCAGGTGCTATGTGGTTAAAAAGAAAATTTGGAATGGGATTAGAAATAGGATTAAAATTTTAACCTATATAAATGGAGAAAGTTAAGATAAATTTAACTGATTATCAAAAATCTAAAATTAAATCTGCTTTTAAGAAAAATAAAAATTTGACTATACAATTTGAAATAGATCAATTTAAAAATGGTAATGATATATTATTATTAACTAAAAGACAATTGAATAAATTAGAAAAACATAAAAAATTAAATACTGGATTAAGACTTGAATTTTCTTACAATCAACTTAAACAAATAAAAGATGGTGGTTTATTAAATGAAATATTAAATGTTGCTGATTATATTCCTGGCATAAATAGTTTAACACCAAAAGTTAGAAGAGGAGCTAAAGTAGTAAAAGACAATGTTATTCCTAAATTTAGAGACTTTATTAATTGGTTAGATCAAGAATTAGCTAATGTAAAAGGATCTGGATTAGATGAAAAAACATTAAAATATGTTAAGAAAAAAATTTCAACCCATTGACTTTAGCTGATTTAGAAAAATTATGTCAAAATATTAAGAATTTTAGAGGTGTTTTTATGAGAGATATGCTTCCAAAAACTGTTAATAAATTTGAATGTGGTATAGTCAATTTAGATTCTTTTTCTGGTAATGGAACTCATTGGATATGTTATTATAAAAAAGATAAAATTAAATATTACTTTGATTCTTATGGAAAAATTGTTAATAAACCTTTTAAGGAAATTGTTAAATATTTAGGAAAAGACAATATATTTTTTAATGATTCACAAATTCAAAATTATGATGATCCACCTATATGTGGTCATTTGTGTGTTTTTGTATTAAATGAGTTGAATAAAAATACAAGATTTGATAACATAATCTATAAATTAATTCTTAATAAATATGGATTCATTAAATATATTTGATCTATTTGGTAGACAGAAAAAAGATTTAATTGAAGTAAAAAATGATTATATTAATTCAAAATTAAATTCCATTTTTAATGATATTAATAAGGATTTAAAAAACCATATTAAGAAAACTAATAATTTGGTTAATGCTATTAGTTTATCTAAAAATTATTTAAGTATTAATTCTAGAAGAATTGTTAATGTAAAACCAAGTATTAATGATTATGATGTTGTTATAAAATCTGAGTTAAATGAAGTTTTAAATTCTATTATTAAGATTGGTAATGATCATTCAAAAACTAAACAGGATTTAAATGAATTGGTTAATTCATTATTTAATCTAAAAACATATGTTGAAGATTTAGAAAAACAACTTGAAGGTAAACTTGCTGAAGTGATAAGATTAGTAACTACTGGATTAGCACAAATAGCAAGTTTTACATTAGAAGATAAACTTAATACAGAAAACCAAGAAGATGAATAATTTTTACTATATAAATGGAGTTAATTTACTGTCTTAAATGTAAACAAAAAACCAATTCTAAAGACATTCAAGCAATAAAATTAAAAAATAAAAATATGATTAAAGCAAAATGTTGTATATGTAATTCAAAGAAAAGTTGTTTTGCAAAAATTTCTTCCTAATAAATGGCAAACTATAACTCATTTGATCTTTTTATTATCAGAAACCAATTTATGTTGACCAATGAAGATTGGAATATTATTTCAGAAAAATATGAATTGAATGAAGATATGATCAGATTGTTTCAAAATAAACTAAATTGGGAAAAAATTGCACGATATCAAACATTAAGTATACAGTTTATTGATGAGTTTATTAATTATCAACTTAATGCTTATATTAATTTGGTTTGTAAGTATCAAAATTTAGATGAAGATTTTATTGATAAATATAAAAATGATTTGGATTGGGAAATAGTGTTACAATATCAAAATATATCAGCAAAATTCATCATAGATCATGCACTGAATATTGAACAGTTTAAAGAAAAAATGGATTATGACGAGATTGATTAAATTATTCCAAAAAGATTTATAAAACTATTCTTTATTACAAAAATTTTACTGGTTTTAAAAAACCTTTTTCTTTCCATATTTTTTTCATAAATTTCTCCTTAATAAATGGCTAATACTTATGAAATTGAAAGAGCTGAATATAAAAATTTTTATCCTCTATCTAAACTACATTTGAATGAACCAAACAAAAAAACTGAATTTAATATTGATTTTGGAGATGGTTTTTGTACATCTAAATTTCAATTTTATATTTCAGGAACACTAAAAAAATCTGATGATAGAGACTATGGTGCTACAGATAATGTAAAGTTGATTAATAATTTTGTACCATTCTTATTTTCAAAAATTGAAATTAGAAAACATAATAAATTAATTGAGGAAATTGAATATCCTGGACAATTAAGTACAATAAAAGGTACTGTTACTTATTCAAAAACAGAAGCAGTATCCAACATTTGTAATGGATTTCAATCAGATTTCAAAAAAACATTTGAAGCTGTGGGTAATCTATCACATTTTGGATTAGGTTTCTTTGAAAATGTTAATGTTCCAATATACAAAGGAGGATTCAATATATGTTTTGTTAGATCTGAAGATAATGATGCCATTTTTAGATGGAAAACTAAAAAAGTTGATGGAACTTTTGATGATACTACATTACCAAGTGCTGGAAAAATAATTATTGATGACTTTTTTATTAGAGTTCCAATAATTGAGTATAAAACTACAAGTAAAATTCAATATATTAATGAAATAACTAAAAAAGAAAAAATACTATTTCACTTTAATCATTGGCAATGTATTGAACAAAAGACGATAACTGGAAAAACAGTTAGTTTTGATATAACAAATATTTATCGAAACATCTATAATCCAAAATTTATAATAATTGGTTTTCAAAAAGGTAGAACTAATGATCAATTATATGACACTTCAAAATTTGATAGTATGTATATTAAAAATATTAGAGTAAAATTAAATGGTCACTATTATCCTGATGAATTAATAAATCTAGATATAAATAATGAAAAATTTAGAATTGTATATCAAATGTATCAAGATTATAAAAAGGTTTATTATAACAATAGTGAAATGTATTATGATCCAACAGAATTCATTGAAAATAGACCATTGTATGTGATTGATACTACAAAAACTACTGTAAATATTTCAGGATCGAAAAATGATATAATAATAAATATGGATTTTGATTATGATATAACTGTTGCTAGTAAAACTAATTGCTATGTAGTTGTTGTGTCTGAAAGATTATTAGAGTATAATGTAATTAAAAATGATATAACTGAAATCAAATAAAATTATTATAAAACCACCATTTATTTACTACTTTTTGACATATTTTTCAAAATATTATTATATTTTATGAATAATGAGACTACTATTGTTAATTTAAAATTTGTTTCATAAAAAAAATAATAATAAATAAAAATGTTTGATTTTCAAGGTCACAAGAAATGAATATTTTAAATTTTATTATTTAATAAATTTGTACTTACCTTATAGATATATCATACCAAATTTCATGTAAATATCTTAACAAACAAAAAAGTTATTAAGGTTTTTAGTTTAAGGGTAGTTCACCCTAAATTGGAAAATTGTATTAAAGACATTAATTTTAAACATATTTTTTCATAATTTTTAAGTTTCAGAATTATTCAATCATTTTTAGAATTTTTATAAATAAAATTAAAAAATAGGGGATGAAAGTACCCTTAACATAAGCCGAAAACATTCTTTAATATTCGATGAGTGTATGTTTCAAATTTGGCTAAGATTGGTTTACAAACACTCAAGTAAACATACAATAATAACATACAATAACATACAATATATTTCAAATAATTTCATTCGATATTAACAATCGAATAATAAGTTGAAACATTCGATATTAACATTTGAATTACTGAATAGGAATTCGGTAAGAAAAATAACTCACACAAACATAAACAAATAATATTTACTGTACAATTCAGATTTATCAAAGCGTGCATGCAATGCACGCTTTCGTTGAACATCATTTGGTTTAGCAAAAAAACTGTCAAATAAAACAGCGCAGTCACTTAAATTTTTCTACACAAAATATTTACTGTACAATTCAGATTTATCAAAGCGTGCTTTAGAAGCACACTGTCCTTGAATGTCATATGGTTTGGCAAAAAACTATCAAACAAAGCAGCAATCACTTGACCTTGAAAATTCGGATTGTTTTATAAACAAGTTATGATTGCAAACAATAAAAATAGTCTATAAATAGTTCAATAAATCACTTTTACTTATTAAAATATTAGTTAAAAACACTTGAACAATCCAAATATGGTGATGAACACTTCAAACACATTTCACTTCACAACACGATAGTTTCACAATTTTCATAGTTAATCTTCTTTATACTTCATCTTCAATCAATAAATAATAAACTTTTACCATCAATATACTCTTATTTTAAATATTTCTTCATAAAACAAAATGAGAATATACATAGAAAATCAGCCAGTCGACAGAGCCACACCCATTATGATAGCTAATGACGAGATTTTTGCTAACTTGAAACTTTTTTTTGTTCAATCGGCTAGTTTCATTAGCTAACTATTTAACCATTGATTATACATTTCAAGCATTAATTATAAAATACTTTTCGATTAGTTTAGATAAATCAAAATAATTATTTTAATCCACACTGCAATTTACTAACATTCAACTGGTTATTATTTTATTCAATCACTTATTTTCATAAAAAGATCGACCAAACAAATTAGGCCATAGACTAATATTCCTTCAATAACATTATATTTACAACGCAATTTGTTTTTGTTGATTTTTACATTATCTTTAATCGTACAGAAATGTATAATATATGAAATAGCATTAATTTTTAACAAGCTTTTCATTGGTGATATTTATTTTCAATTTAAATCAATACTTATCTTTTTATCTTAAGATTATCATTTTGTTAACATTTTTATGATTTCACAATTGAAATATATAAAAAGATATTTTTGATAATTAAACCTTAAATAAACCTTTACAAACTTGTTTTTTTAATCAATTAATCTACTTCAAGATTTTTATGATATAAAAAACTTTAATAATTTTAATAAATTTCATATTTTTTAATAGTTTATTTAATAATTAAACCTTTATAAACTCGTTTTTAATCATTTATTAACGCGTCGCGATTTTTGCGACGCGTCAAATATTTAATAAATTCCATAAATTTAATAATTTATTTGATAATTAAACCTTAAATAAACCTTTACAAACTTGTTTTTTTAATCAATTAATCTACCTCAAGATTTTTATGATATAAAAAACTTTAATAATTTTGATAAATTTCATATTTTTTAATAGTTTATTTAATAATTAAACCTTTATAAACTCATTTTTAATCATTTATTGACGCGTCGCGATTTTTGCGACGCGTGAATAAATGATTAAAAATGAGTTTATAAAGGTTTAATTATTAAATAAACTATTAAAAAATATGAAATTTATTAAAATTATTAAAGTTTTTTATATCATAAAAATCTTGAAGTAGATTAATTGATTAAAAAAACAAGTTTGTAAAGGTTTATTTAAGGTTTATTTATCAAATAAATTATTAAATTTATGGAATTTATTAAATATTTGACGCGTCGCAAAAATCGCGACGCGTCAATAAATGATTAAAAATGAGTTTATAAAGGTTTAATTATTAAATAAACTATTAAAAAATATGAAATTTATTAAAATTATTAAAGTTTTTTATATCATAAAAATCTTGAAGTAGATTAATTGATTAAAAAAACAAGTTTGTAAAGGTTTATTTAAGGTTTATTTATCAAATAAATTATTAAATTTAAGGAATTTATTAAATATTTGACGCGTCGCAAAAATCGCGACGCGTTAATAAATGATTAAAAATGAGTTTATAAAGGTTTAATTATTAAATAAACTATTAAAAAATATGAAATTTATCAAAATTATTAAAGTTTTTTATATCATAAAAATCTTGAAGTAGATTAATTGATTAAAAAAACAAGTTTGTAAAGGTTTATTTAAGGTTTAATTATCAAATAAATTATTAAATTTATGGAATTTATTATTTAAAATTCTTTTCATATATTTCAATTATTAACTGTTTAAAATTTTTATAATTATTTTTGTAATAAATGGATCTATTAGAAGAGATTAATAATATTGGAGAATGTAAATTCAAAGAATATAAACCAATAAAAAGTTTAGAATTGAATACAAAATATAAAATAGAAAAATTTGAAAAAGTTAAAGATAAATATGGACCAACAGTTATTGTTGAATTAGAAAAATGTAAAGTTCATTTGCCTCATAGATTTATTAATATATTTGATGAAAAAACAATTAAAGAATTAAATAAAAAAGATTTAAACTTAATTATTACTGAAATTAAAACATTCAAAGATAAAGAAACTGTTTTAGTTAAATTTGTATAAAAACTACTCATTAAATTTTAAAATTTTACTTGTTTTTAAAAACATTTTGTTTTGTACTCAATTTTATGGAAAATATAGACATATTCATGAAAATTTCATCAAAATTATATACTTTTTCTAGAAAAATATGAAAATGTTAGAAATTGGCCTAAAAGAGGCAAAAATTTAACATATTAGTATTGAAAAACAACAAATTTCATTAAATTATTAAAGTCTTCCTTTTTTGGTCTAGGATTGGTACATTACTATCTACTTATATAAATATATATATATACGTCCGTGAACGCGATAACTTGAGTAATTTTTGTCCGATTTTGATGAAATTTGGTTTAAAGGTGTAAAGCGGGATAAACTTGAATGAGTTCGCGAACCAGCACGATCGGACCATGGGAACGGGGCTTTACAGGGGGTTTTATGGGGTAAAAATTGGTTTTTCTCACTTTTGACCCTCAAAACACAAAATTTCCCAATTTCTCTTTAAACCTTTTTAAAGAGCTTAAAAAACAAATAATTTAGTATATAAAAGTATTTTTGTTCGAATATTAGTAACGGAGAAAATTAAAAAAATTGTAAATTTAAAATTCCCATGTTATTCTTATGGAGAAAATTGTCAAATGTTGTAGTTTGCTTGTTTATGAATATATTTTGATCAAATTTTAACTTGGCAAATTTATTTATTTTGTACTAAGCTATCAATATTTTACTCAGAAACACACTTTATTAGTTTCCTTGTAGCAGCAAACCTAGGTACTCGTTAAACCTAATGTTATTAAAATATATTTAACTGAAAATCAATTCAGACAAATGGAAATTCGCTTAGTCGGCAGGTTTGCTGCGGCGGGGGTATTTTTAAATATAGTTAATTAATTAATACTGGGAAGCTATTTAAAATTTAAAATACTTTCTAAATGTAACCACAGAAAATCCCTAAAAATCTCAATGGAACACTTCATTTAAAATAAAGTCAAAGGAACAAAGTAAACAGGAGTAACTTAAGAATCCAATTTTCCCTAAGATCCAGACAGCTTAGTCCTGATTCTCTAACCTTAGTCTACTAATATATTGCACGTCAGAGTCAATTAAATCCATTCTCAAATCCATTCTCTTTGTTTTGTGAAATCTCGTTTTTAGGAACTAAAAATAAATATCTTTTTACTCGAAGATCATAGTTACTTAATTTTTATTAAGAATTGAAAAAATCTGACTAACTTAAAGTTTGGGGGTTGTTATTATTTTTGTTTTATTGGGTTATATGTTTTCAATAAGTACAGAATAATAGGTTTCGCATTAGAAATCATTAAATATTTTCTTGAAATTCTCGTATACAAAATCCGGTATGAATGGAATAAAAGCATTACGGCTTCAATTCCTGTAATATATAAAGGTCCAAAATCCCCTATCGTCAAAAAAACACATTACAAAATATATGAAACGTATTGTGACGTCATCAAAATTAAAAAAAATATATTTTTTCAACTTCGGATCGAACGTATTTAAAAACCTTATGAAATGATTATAAAAGACATTTATTTTACAGTTTCCTTTTCAAACATAAAAATGCCACTGATGTAGAAACACACGAATAAGAAATACACGGAATGTTTTGGTAATTTAATAAATGTACCAATATGTTAAAACTATTTTTGACGTACAAAATTAACAATAATAGAATACAACACTAATGTATCAATGCAAACCAAATTTTGAAGACAATCCAACGCAAATCAGCTGTCAAACGTGGTTTTATCTAGCAATTTATGGCCAAATGCATCAACATAGGACAAAACGTAGTTGTAATATTTACCAGCCTGACAATAAAATATTATTGTCAGAATAGATACAGGGTGGGGCAGGGAAGTATCCCTAATTTTGAAGGTACATTTAAAGACAACCAAAAATGTTAGAACCAAACTTTTTATTGAGATTAAAAGGTCACGTCTGGGAGTTTATTTTAATATAACTTAGCTTGGTTTTAAACAGCATATCCTGCAAGTGGTGTCCCTAATCTTAAATGCATTGCTATATTCTGGTTCTGGAGCTCATAATAACTTTGTGGAGCATTTGTTGTGGAATGCGGCAAAATTCAGGGTGAATTGCATCCTTTAAGGCATCTAGGGTCTTCCCTTGAACTACCCTAGGCTTAGCATCACTCCAATAGAGTACATGCTGATTTACCGCTCCAGAAATATGGAAGTGTGCCTCGTCACTAAACAAAACCCGAGCAGCATTAGGTAGTCCCGCAATTAAGATTTCAAATGCCTGCGTTCGTTTGTTGCCAGTCCCGTTGTGTGAGTTCATGAGCAACTACCCTCTTGTATAGATGGAGGTGTAGGTCGCCATGGAGAATACGAGGCACAGTATGACTAGAAAACGCCAGCACGGATGCATGCTTACAAGCAGAACTTTGAGAAGACTGCTAAATCGATCTTCTGACAAGGTCAATGTTTTCAAGACCCCGGACGGTTCTTTGAGCTCCAAATATCCTCCAAATACACGAAAGTAATTCACCCACACCAAATTGTAACAGCTTTGCGACAGGCCAGCCGATAACAAGTTTGCAGCAAACGGTAGCTGCACAGCAACAATAGACAGATTTTTGAAAAAAAAAACATCTCGAATGCAAAAGCACATTGCTCACTCGAACAAGCCATGTCTACTACTGAAAGTGATATTCTTAGAAATTCCCAAAACAATAGCTTCATTTGAGCCTAACCCCATTCCTCCAGCACACTCCCACTACTCACAGTGTCATCTTAAAAGTAGGGATATTTCCTTGCCCCGCCCTGTATAAGGCATTACAAATCACACATAATCGGTCTTATAATCATACTTGTTATTACCAAATGGTAGTTGTTCATGTTATTGCAACAGTAATTATGAGTAGACCATCTACTCATAAAAAGCATACTCAAACATTTGTTTAAGAAAGTGCTAATAGATTGCACTTTCTTAATATTATATATATACTAGCTGACCCGGCGAACTTCGTATCGCCTAAGTTATAGGTTTCCCCTAAGACAAGACCGATGGAAAGAAAGTACCGTTACGTTTAATTTTCAAGATGATCTCGTTCGCATCGCTCAATCACGTCCTGGTTGAAGTTCGTTCGCTACGCTCACTCACCTTTGGGTTGGAGCTCGTTCGCTACGCTCACTCACCTTTAGGTTGGAGCTCGTTCGCTGCGCTCACTTGCCTTCAGGTTAGCTCGTTCGCTACGCTCACTCGCCTCCAGGTTGAAGTTCGTTCGCTACGCTCACTCACCTTTTGGTTGCAAATTAGCTGTTGTCATAAATGTAAAAGAAATAATAGTGCTGCACCCTGTTGGTAATCCTTGTAACTTTAATGCTATTGATGAACATCATAGAACAGAACCAACTTGTTTAATTGAAACAGCTGTTAAGATTCATTAATTCCATTTCTCATAAGGTTAACATGGGAAACTCCAGAACCACTGGGGCGGAGCCCTTTTAAGAATTTCGAAACGGGAAATAGTTTACGTCCGATTCGCATACTTACAGAATTTACACACCAAATTTCATAACGATCGGTGAAGTCGTTCCGGAGGAGTTTGCAGACAAACACTGTGACACGAGAATTTTATATATTAGAAGAATTAATACGCAAGCAGTTTTCTTTTCACAGCCATAACTCGATAACGGCTGGTCGAATAATTGGAAGTAGGTCAGTAATTCGGGAAACATATTGTGACATTAACTATATATTGATACCTTTCGTTTTCGTTCTTTTATTAGACTACAAGTTACAGTTTTGCTTTATTTAGATCAACAGGTTATCTAGTTATATTAAAAGCTCTTTGTATACGTGTTGAAATCCTGCAAACTGTATTACTTTAAACCGAAAAATGTATATGTAAGATTTCTTTTAAGTATATTTTATAAAGACCGACTAAGGAGACTAGGAAACATCTTGAACATAAATTAAAAATACAATTTAAAGTTGCTCGCCGCAGCACAAACTTAGTTTCTTGATCACCAACTTCCTGGGGTAATCTTAATTGCTTTGAATGTGATATTTTCCCACGAAACTAGAACGACAATAAATTTAAATTTTTGTATACATTAAATCTTGTATTTTTACTGGCTCAGCCAAATTATATTACAAATTAAAGTTTTTAAAAATCAAAGTACCAGACACAAATAACTCGCTAAAAAAATTGAATCTAATCTGTTAAATCTTTCCCAAAGATAAACAAAGACTATATTTTTCTACAAGCAAATGCAATAAATAAATAAAGGGTTGAACTACTGTTCAATATCTGAGAATAATAAAGAGGAAAATACAATTGGTACATTTTGGTTGTAGAATCTCCTTGATGTGGGTCAGAACTGAATTTTATTCTCTTTTAGTTATAAATAGTTTGTGGAAAACAATGGCATCATAAAATTAGCTGCACTAGATAAAAAGGGAAACAGGAGTGTACTACCTTTTATGAATGAAGAATGTTTACAAAATATATTTCTAATGAGGGAAAAAAGCTCATGTAGAAAATATAGCTTTCTTATGATCAGCGACGGCAGAAAATTTCACTAGAGGAGGTACAGTCAGATAAAGGAAATTAATACTTTTGGAGCCCATGTATTTAATTAAACTAAACGAAACTAAGTAGAGTCTACTTTAGTACAAATGTGACCTTTGGGTTACACAACTTTGCTAATTAAAATGCCACTAATTTAGTTACATTTAGTGACTTATTAGGCCCACATGATCTAGTTTTTAATTTATTTATTTTAATGTCTTAAGTTGTAAACATTTGTGTAAGTGCCAAAAACAGGTAAAGATAATATCCTCTTGAAAATGATTGAACAAAACTTTTATTTAAAATCTTCATTTTTCCATAATATCATTCCTTTCATCCCTTTTCCCATCTTCCATCCCTTTTACCCTTTTTCCCTCCTTCCATCCCTTTTTCACTACTTCCATCTCTTTTACCCACCTTTCATCCCTTTTACCCTTTTCCCCTCTTTCCATCCCTTTTTCCCATCTTCCATCCATTTTCCCTTTTCCCTCCTTCCATCCCTTTTTCCCTTCTTCCATCCCTTTTCCCTTTTTCCCCTTTTCCCCATCTTCTATCCCTTTTTCCCTTCTTCCATCCCTTTTCCCTTTTTTCCTTTTCCCTATTTTCCCTTTTTTCCCTCCTACCATCCCTTTCTCCCTTCTTCCATCCCCTTTCCCTATTTTCTTTTTTTCCCTTCTTCCATCCTTTTTCCCTATTTTCCCTTTTTCCATCTTCCATCCATTTTCCCCGTCCTCCATCACTTTTACCCTTTTTCCCTTCTTCCATCCCTTTTCCCTTTTTTCCTTTTTCCCGTCTTCCATCACTTTTACCCTTTTTTCCTCCTTTTATCCCTTTTCCCTTTTTCCCGTGTTCCATCATGTTTACCTTTTTTCCCTCCTTCCATCCCTTTTCCCCGTGTTCCATCACTTTTACCCTTTTTTCCCGGTTTTCCTTTTTCCGTCTTCCATCCCTTTTTCCCGCCTTCCATCCCTTTTTCCCGTCTTCCATCACTTTTACCCTTCTTCCATCCCTTTTCCCATCTTCAATCCCTTTTTCCCGTCTTCCACCACTTTTATCCTTTTTCCTTCCTTCCATCCCTTTTCCTTTTTTCCCATCTTCCAACCCTTTTTCCCGTCTTCCATCCCTTTTTCCCGTCTTCAATCAATTTTACCCTTTTTCATTCCTTCCATCTCTTTTACCCACCTTTCATCCGTTTTACCCTTTTTCCCTCCTTCCATCCCTTTTATCCTTCTTACATCCCTTTTCACTATTTTCCCTTTTTTCCCATCTTCCATCCCTTTTCGCCGTTTTCCATCACTTTTACCCTTTTTCCCTCCTTCCATTCCTTGTTATTCTCCTTCCATCCCTTTTCCCTTTTTCCCATCTTCCATCTCTTTTTCCCGTCTTCCATCACTCTTACCCCTTTTCCCTTCTTCCATCTCTTTTCCCTATTTTCCTTTTTCCCTTCTTCCATCCCTTTTCCCTTTTTTCCTTTTTCCCATCTTCCATCCCTTGTTCCCGTCTTCCAACATTTTTACCCTCTTTCCCATCTTCCATCCCTTTTCCCTTTTTCCCATCTTCCATCCCTTTTCCCTTTTTCTATCCCTTTTTTCCTTCTTTCATCCCTTTTCACTATTTTCCCTTTTTCCCATCTTCCATCCCTTTTTTCCCGTCTTCCATCATTTTTACCCTCTTTCCCATCTTCCATCCCTTTACCCCGTCTTACATCACTTTTACCCTTTTTCCCTTCTTCCATCGCTTTTTCCCGTCTTCCATCACTTTAACCCTTTTTCCCTCCTTCCATCCTTTTCCCCTTTTTCACTCCTTCCATCTCTTTTACCCACCTTTCATCCGTTTTACCCTTTTCCCTTTTTCCCTCCCTCTTTTCCTTCTTCCATCCCTTTTCACTATTCTCCCTTTTTCCCATATTCCATCCCTTTTCCCTTTCTTCCTTTTTCCCATCTTCCATCCCTTTTTCCCGTCTTCCATCCCTTTTTCTCGTCTTCCATCACTTTTACCCTCTTTCCCTCCTTCCATCCCTTTTTTCCTTCTTCCATCCCTTTTCACTAAATTCCCTTTTTCCCATCTTCCATCCCTTTTTCCATTCTTTCTTTTTCCCATCTTCCATCCTTTTTCCCATTCTTTCTTTTTCCCATCTCCCATCCTTTTTCCATTCTTCCATCCCTTTTCCCCGTCTTCCATCACTTTTACCCTTTTTCCCTTCTTCCAGCCCTTTTCCCTTTTTACCCTTTTTCCCATCTTCCATCCCTTTTTCCCGTCTTCCATCATTTTTACCCTTTTTCCCGTTTCCCTTTTTTTCCTCCTTCCATACCTTTTTCCATCTTCCCTTTTGTGAAGTTGAAAATTTGAAAGTTGAAAATTCCTTTTTTTTATTAGGGGAGACAGGTTGTGCACTATACAATTGAACAAGATTTCAGCCCCGTCACCTCAGTAGTGTTTGAGTTCACTGAACAAACAGATAGGTACACAAATAATACTGTATATTGTTCATACGTTTTACAACCAAAGTTTAACAACGATAGTAAAGTTAACTGGTTAACAAAGATTCCCAAAATACCCAAATTAGGTGGAACACAAAAACAAAGAACTAAAAACTGATCGCAAAATCTGAAAACACTTAAATAGATGTCGACGCGAGCCTCAAACTCAGCTTGATATATTCCGAGTTGTAAAGAACGAACAAAGTTTTAGTAGAGGCAATCTTCCCCAGCTCAGCAATTACAGTTGAATTATTACAACAATCGAGAGGCTTTTGCCGAAATCTTCTTTGCAGAGTTTTACAGCTCAAATCAACTTAACAATCGTATATGTGTCTAAAACGGAAAAAAAATTAAATTCTATAATAAACTGTTTGTTTTAAACGCTTAAGTTTTTTTCATCCATTTAAACACTGGCCGGAGGATTTTTTTACTCTCTAGAATAATAGTTAATCGTTTTAATTAGGGTTTTATAAACGTTCATAAAAAAGAATACGCATGCATTAGAAGATCGATTAATTTATTTTGTTAGAAATCTCTTTAGTTAATATTAATAACTGCTAAAACAGTAAGTTGTTGTTTTCTAAGTATAAAATTTAAAAAAAGTTTTAATGCGTTTCCCTGCCATTTTTATTATAAAACCAATTTCATAGTTTTGAACCGCTGACACCTAATTCTAAAGTTGAATTAATTTTTTTTCGTACTTTGTGGCAAGTCGAAAACAATTAAGATTTAGGCCTAAGTGTCTTCTTTATTATTTTATTTTTACAGATTTAATGAAAAATAAATTAAAGTAACATATATTATTACACATAACATATAATTATTTTAAATAGATTTTATAACCAGGCACATTTTATGTTAAGCTATGGCTTATCACACAACAAATTGCCAAGTTGTGTTTGAAACAAATTTTACCAAATAAAGCTGTGTATTCTTTTTCTGAAACTAATATTTTAGAAAAAGAAAGTAAAATAAAAAAATAAAAATAGATGTTATCACAATTGTTGAGAATTATGTAACTGTTTTCTTTAAATAGAGATAAAAATTAATCGTTTACAAGAAACGCCGCAGCCAAACTTCTGCACAATAAACCTTTCAACTCATTTGGAAACAACCAACCAAGCATTCTTTTTAACCCAGTATTTATGCATTTTATAGCTAAATATTCTCATTTCAAGTTCAACTTATAACATTTTCGTTTACTATTTTTTTTTTTAATACTTATGTCGAGTTATTACTTGTATTACAGTAATATTATGGAAAGGCAGTTGGCCCTAATGACACATCTTTGCGTTTCTTATATTTGTTTGATAATTTACATACATTAATAGCGTGTGTTAGTCAATGTGTCATTGTGTGTGTGTGTTTAGAAATTTATTATTTGTATGCAGGTTGCTAGCCTAGTGCAGGTACGGGTTCTAGCCCTGGTAATCCATAAACTTTGTTTAGCCCACTTTTCTTTAAATAGTTTTTAATCCAAAATACCATTTTTAAAATCCATTACTCCAATATATGCTATGTTTCATATAGTTATCTTTGAATGATTATTCATAAACAAGCACATGTATACAAAGATTACGATTCATTATTCAAGACATTATATTGTTTTGTGTTCTGGGCAAAGGTAAGAAGAATACTCAACAAAGAATATTCTTTGTGTTTGAGTTTTGCTCCCACCATTAAGTTAAATTTAATTACTTTGAACATTTGTTGTGGGACAAACATTGTATAACCCAAACTTTAACTTATGTTCTTGGCATTTACATGTCATTACCTACCTTCAGCATTGTTTTACCCAAACGTAAATCATAACATATATATACAAATATATATAAAACATTACTCTTTAACTTATATAATAACAAACCGTCTACTAGTTATCACTTCACCTTTCTTAAGAAGCAATTTAGAACCTGTCTTGTGCAGAAGATTACTGCAAAGTATCCATTCTACCCCCTTCATTGTGGTTCTTTTAAATTAATATTACGTTTAGTGAAAGCAATTAAGCTGTTTTAAATCATTCACCCGCAATCCATGTTTCTTTCTGAGGCCGGTGTGGAACAACTACGGTTAATGAAGGCAATAAGTTTTGTTTTAAATTGATCTTGGCTAAGTCAATGAGGCCTCACATCTACTATTTTATTTCCAACAGATTCACCAAATTTTTCTAACTTTCGTCATAACTAAATAGTGAATGCGTTGCCCATATTATGTTTGTGAAATTTATATTAGAGTTATTCAGTAAAAAGAATTTTAAAACAAACAAAAAACTCAATGAAAAATTACTTTATAAAATTCCCGGTGGGACCTAACTCAAAATTTAATTCCTGTTAGGGGGGATCTTGATGAATACTTTTACGAGTCAAATTGGGTGTTTTTTCCAAGTTAGTTGTTGATATAAGATGTCAAAAGAAGTATTGTTGTAGTCTTTGCAGCAATTTGCCTAAGCTAGAAACAAATGAAACCACATTCCTCACAAATGACACACCGAGTATACTTAATAAATATTGAATTCTGTAGTCTTTATTGAACATAATGTAAACTTTTCTTTTAATAAGTACATCTCGTCTCACCTTCATCTACTAAAATGAAGAGCTTAAGCTAGACGAATGTTAACTGAGCAAAACTCAGTTAAATTAACACATGCGGAGGCTTAATGTGGATGTGATTGACCAAACAATGTGAAAGCGTCTCAGATCACTTGGCGTTGATTGTCTTTCAAGTGATTCGGTGATTCTATTGTGGCAATATATAAGTGATTGATATCAGACTTGTGAAGGCTGAGAAATCCCCATTTTCTATCCCTTTTCCCTTTTTCCCATTTTCCATCCCTTTTCCCTCCTTCCATCCCTTTTCCCCATCTTCCATCCCTTTTCCCCACCTTTCATCCCTTTTACCCTCCTTCCATCCCTTTGTCCCTCCTTTCCCCAAAATATATGTGATTGATATCAGACTTGATTAAGGCTGAGAAATCCTCTTGGATCTTAAATGAACAACTAAAGTGATTTTATAAACGCGATGAAGGCGTCTCAAAGCGTTTTAAATTGTAAACTATTTTCTGTTTTATTGCATTTGTGTATTAATTTTAAAATTGTATCCGAACCTGGACGTTTTATTGTTTCTAATACTGTAAACTGCTGTGCGTAATCCATATTTTTTTTCCTGTATAACATTTATTTTTACTTTATTGCGTATAAGTTTTTTGAATTTTTTTGTATAATATACACAGATATTATGGTCAAATAATTACTTTAACTTTGAGTTGCTGATATTCATCTCATATTTCGATAGTTGCTTAATGGTATGTTACATTTACATATTAATTTCCCTGTTTTCATTAATGTATTTTTAGCAGTCCAGTAGTAGTAACATGATAATTTATATTCGTAGTGTTATATAACTACAACTACCCACTTACCGTTACCATCCCTAATAATTTACAGTAATATACGTTACATTATCAACACATTCATACACTGTAGTTCATTGGGTAGAAGTTTCTGCAGAAAGTTATTAAGTTAGTGAGTATTATGAGCTCATCATCAAAGTTAGACAACTGGAAAATTAGTCACAGATTTGATGGGTATTGTTGCAGCTGAAATTGTTCTGACTAAGTATTGGCACTCATTATTATGATACATTTCAATCTTTTGTGGTAATATGACGTTTGAATATTGCTTTTGTGATAATTGGCGTCATCTTAAAATGGTATGCCATTTTTTTATGGTCAGTCTTTATAGTAAGTGTAATAAAATAAATAATAGTTCAAAAAATAAATAATAGTAAATATTCCCTTTATAGGTCATACATTTTTTCACAATCATGATCTTTTCTACTTTATTTCTATTTACAGCTTTAAAAAAAGGCTCGTTACACAGCTAATCAGGGAAAACATTTGATAAAATCGTTAGTTTTGATTTTGCAGGTATCTATTAAATTAAAATTTACATTTGATGCCTATTCTTATGTTTATTTGGAGTCGTTTACTATGCAAAGGTGTGGAACAGGTTTTTTTTCTTCGTCCAAGAGGAGATATGACAACTTTTCTTCATTACATTTTTTCAATATTACCAGATAAAAGCGATATTTTTGTAATAAATTTATTTAAGTTCGTTAAAATCTATTTAAATTGAAATTCTTTAAAAATTAAACACTCTCTACGTCAAACGGACCGAAAAAAATCAAATCTTACAGTTATCTTAGCCTCTGCATTGTTTATATACAGGGTGTTGAAAATGTCTGGAACCAACATTATATCTCGTGAGTGGTTAAAGAAAAACAACTGATATTTTGTGTACGGATATACTATGGTTTTACCTATCTTTTAGTGCCTTATGAAAATTTTTACCACTTATAGGGAACGTCCTGTGGAGGATGCAGTAAAAAGTTTTAATGGAAGCCTATGATAAATGATACATCATTTTAAAGGCCATTTTTTTCTGAGTAAGGAGCCACAAGTTTCATCTCAAAAAGACCACCCTAGCAAAAATGGCGACTGTTTGAAATTTAAAAAACCACTTATAGGGAACGGAATTTTTAAATTTCAAACAGTCGCCATTTTCGCTAGGGTGGTCCTTTTGAGACGAAACTTGTGGCTCCTTACTCAGAAAGAAATGGCCTTTAAAATGATGTATCATTTACCATAGGCTTCAATAAAAACTTTTTACTGCATCCTCCACAGAACGTTCCCTATAAGTGGTTATTTAAATTTCAAACAGTCGTCATTTTTGCTAGGATGGTCCTTTTGAGATGAAACTTGTGGCTCCTTACTCAGAAAAAAAT
Organism: Macrosteles quadrilineatus; assembly: GCF_028750875.1. Classification (NCBI taxonomy): domain Eukaryota; kingdom Metazoa; phylum Arthropoda; class Insecta; order Hemiptera; family Cicadellidae; genus Macrosteles; species Macrosteles quadrilineatus. The sequence continues at coordinate 77,086,016 of NW_026542598.1, read as the reverse complement.
GGCCTTTAAAATGATGTATCATTTACCATAGGCTTCCATTTAAACTTATTACTGCATCCTCCACAGGACGTTCCCTATAAGTGGTAAAAATTTTCATAAGGCACCAAAAGATAGGTAAAACCATAGTATACCCGTACACAAAATATCATTTGTTTTTCTTTAACCACTTACCAGATATAATGTTGGTTCCAGACATTTTCAACACCCTGTATAATTGCTATTGTAAGGGCTTGCCTAAGCAATCCTAATATTGTTGATCCGATATTAATTTCGAACCCGAGGGTTCATCTCATCTTAAGTCGGAGACTAGGTCGATCAAACATATATAGTAGTATCCATTATTTTTCTATAGTAGCTTATATATTTTGTACCAAACTCTTACGGTGGATACTACTATAGAAGTTTGGTTCTAGTCTCCAACTGAAGATGAACTTTCGGGTTCGAAATTTATATCGGATCAACAATATTAGGACTGCTAAGGTAAGCCCTTACTATATCAAACTTAAATTTTCTTCTGCTGATCCATAAGGATGCTAACTCTATTAGATAGTATGTTTCAACGTTGCAGTATATTTTGTGAGTTTTGCTTCATACTTACACAAGTTTAAATTTTAGAGGGTTTTGTTAATATTTTGTGTTGATATCTCTTTTCTGAACCGACGCACCATAAAACTGGCAGATCAACCAAGGGAACGTGTAACCGATTAATCATCTAACGTCAATCATTAATCAACAGTCTGTATTGATTCACAGTAAACATAAATTGCATCAAGTCCAAGTTACTACGGATCTATTAAATCTAAAGCTATCGATGAATTTTAAACAAAGGGTTACAACTAGAAACTGTCAGAGCCTTATTCTTTACTTGGAATGTTTTACAAGATTATTTGGATGAACTAGAGCAAATGAAAACACATTACAAAACAATATTCTCGCTGTTGTTCTGTAAATCATTTAACACTTGGTTTGTCTCAAATGTATAGTTTCATGGAAACGTTTGTATTGTAATCAGATTGTGTATGGTATTCGTCCTAGCTATTGCGAATAGATTCACAAAAAGTACATTAAATTGAATCCAATGTCTGAAATTGTTAATTTGATATTTTTTTAGCTTTTGATCAATTAGTAGATAATAGACCAACTCTATGTGAACAGTTTATTTTATTGAAACATTTCAAAAGATTATATTTGATATGATTTATGAAAACTAAATATAATATTAGAAATTATCGGGTACACAAAATATTAATCATAATAAGTAACACCTATTATCTAAGATAAAAATACTCTTGGAAAATAGTTTGTTTGTTTAACTCGTTTTCCTGTAGAATTTCCAAAGGACAATAAATACTGAGTCTACTGAATCCTTGATACGGATTCAGGACCCAACACTCCCACGGGTGCTACGACAGCATTTATATATAATACCTTAGCACCTTTTATATATAACACCTTACCTTAACCTTATATATAACCTTAACACCTTATATATAACCTTTTATATATAATACCTTAGCAGAAGTGATGTTTCATGAAGGTTATGACAAGCATTATTTACTAAATATACAGTAAATTATAAGCCATGGTAAGGTTAAGTTTTTGTTTTCAAAAACTAAGTAATACAATTTCAACCACCTAAGGAGATTTTAGTTAAGACATTATTGTTAGAACGGGTCCAAAGGCGATCAAATCCCCTCCTTTACAACTAGATGAACAATTATACTTAGCATGTCCTACTATAGATTAAAAGGTCCTACTTAGCAAGATGCAGCTTAGTCTTTGATGCAATTGACATTTAACTCCCGACGTACCCTTAGGAATGAAGGTGGGGTTCGCATTGATTTACCCCAATTTATTATCCTAGTTTAATATATTCTTATATATATAGTATAACAATTGAGTCTTAAGATAGATTAGGGACCGTTATACAGGGTGTTGCGTAAGTAAACGGCCAAACTCCGGGAAACGATTCTATGAGTCAAAGTTAAATGAACATTTTTTCAAAATCACTTTGTGAACCATCCGTAATTTTGTATTGTTTACATAAACATTTATAATTGGATTGTAGCAACCTATTTTTATAAAACTTGGTGTATGTTAAGATAAAAGAGACCCATGTTAGAAAAAAATAACTCGTATGGTAAAAATTTTCGAAATGGCAGCCATTTATACATTAAAAATTATCTGACACACAAAATATTAAAAAATATATCACCTATTATTTAGAAACAAAAACTCTTGGTAGTGGTTTTCTTTCTTTAACTCATTTCCCTTTAAAATTTTTACAAGCACAAGTATGCAGTCTACTTCATTATACTTATAACTTGATTCATATCATAAATATTTTTACCCATAGAACCATTTCTCGGAGTTAAGCTATTTACTAAATGAATACCCTGTATACACTAAATCAAGAAATAGTGAGTAACGCTTGAAGATAAAATCTTTAATGACACGTCTTTATAGACATTATTATATCATTAGAGTCCAGTAATCCGATTGAGAGATTCAATAGAACATGACATTTTGGATGAATAGAAGCAGTTTCCCGCACGTAGGGAAATCAAATGTAGTATTTGTAATTAGTATTTTCCTGTATTGACCTAAACCATCATTTAGTATAATCCAAAACTGTTCAAAAAATATTAAGTTAATCTTTAAAACATTTTTGGTTTACTAGATGATGATTAAGATCCAACCAGCAAACCCTCTTGTTAACTGACCTTTGGTGATTAATACACAACCTGGTGGTAGTTGAGTTAAACCACATCCAACCAGTTTTTACTAAAGTCATCAATTGTGGATTTTCCTGCTCTACCGCTCCATTAACTGGACAAATTATACATTTTGATTCATGGCTCTGGATTACACCCGCAGTCTTTCTGTTACAATTATGCGACATAATTAACCCTCTTAGTACAATAATTCTTTCAAGTAAATTTAACAAGTTCTCTTCCCCCAGTCATGCTCCTGGGTAAATCTGCTCCAAGAGCTCCTGGTACTCAATGTTTTAAAATGAAAAGGGATTTATTACATTAGAGATTCCATCTTGAAGACAAATTTTAAACTTTAAATTTGAGCCCAGATTTGCAAATTCACATAATTATATTTTATTAATTCGCTATAAGTTAGTAAACAATGTATAAAAGTCATTTTACCTTCTTTAATGACTAAATAACCAAACACAAACATACAAGTGTACGTAGTGTGGGATTAAGTAAGTAGCTCTTTGACTGCTAATTAAGTAATCCAGACCTAAATGATTCTTTTAGAGTGTGTAAAATTAGTTTCTGTTTCTGAGGCATTGTGTCTCCTGTTGGTTTTCACACAATTACAAGACAGACGACAAACAAGTAGGCAAATCTTCCAAGCCGAGTATATTTGGCAGTGACAATGCAACAGATACTTGTAGAGCTAGTGTTCATCAGGTGTCTGGAAATGTCTGGCCTCCAAGGATTTAAAGTAGTTTGGCTGGGCAATAATCTACCTGTATGAAGCATCCAGGGTTATACAATAAGATATGATTGTGCAGCTAAAGACTGTAATATGCAGTGAGTCTTGTTCGTTGAGTATCTAAAATAGCATATCAATCATCTACTAAAAGGTTGTGCACACTAAACGGATTTTATCAATTACTATTCTCATAGTTTAAAATGTAATCTCTTAAAATTATGGTATTTTATACAAGAGAATACAAGAAAGTGTTTTACTGAGGTAAAAAGGTACAAAAATCAATATTTGTTCAATAATTTGTGCCAAACCAATAAGCGAAAATATTTTTAATGTTTATGATGTATATTATTTGAAACTACTTTTGGTAATTGGATGTGCATTTGTTGTTTCTTGACCTTTCAAGTTCTGCTCGAGTGAAGTATTCATTTCATGCATTGTATTGATTTTATATAAATAATTTACTACAAAAAGCTTTCTGTTAAGGAAGTATTTAACGTTGACTTGACTCATTAGATGAGACCCCCCCTCCCACTCAACTCTCATCAGCTGGAAAAGCTGCTGCAGTGTTTCTTGTACAGCACTAATTATCCGCAGCAGGGAGTTATCAAATATCGCGCCTTGCCTTGAGGATAAAAACAAAAATAAACACATAAGGCAAAATGAACACATATTGTTGACGGAAACAAGTATAATATATTATCCGAATTGTATAAGAACTATATTTTACATAAGTTTTCCTTCTGATTAAGCTCATTTATTAAATACAGTTTTCGTTTGGTTGTTTGTTTAGGTGTGTAACAAAAATACTTAAGGTTTTTAACAAATGGTTTAACGAATTAGAGGTTCAGATAAAAAGCTAAATATGACAAAATTTACATTACTAAGATTGTATTATTTAGAACTGAATATTTTCATTACAATTAATTATAATAATTTTGATTTTACTTCTTTAATTGATTAATCTGGTATTCATAGGTATTTCTCATCCTTGTGGGTAAAATTATATTAACCTTCTAATCCATATTTTTTCATGAAAAGGTCTTTTCAATTTTAATTTTCATTGTCCCTGAATTTGAGTTTGAATAGTATTTCACAGTTGCAGGAAACACGGCAATGAGTGGGTTAACTGATAATTAATTAAACCTGCATAAGCTATTTATTAGAAAACAGTGATTATGTCATTGTAAGAACATTTCAAAGCTAATTATCAGCTGTTGAATGGAAGTAACAAATCACCTGTTTTTATTCTGCCTACAAAATAAATGCTTACCCACCCAACTGCAATCTCCTATTTTGTGTTAAATCTATTATGGTGTCTACAATGAATATAAAAATACAATTACCATGTATAACAGTAAAATAGAAAACTTACTTATATATTTTATGTTTCTTTTTGGAAAATTTGTTATATTATCACTAACCACTTATTATGTATAGCTAGTGTAAAGCAGTAAAACTTATTTTTTATGCCTAGAGACAAAACAAAACATACATCAGTCAAATAGTCATTATCTTTCATAATTAGCCTATAGGTTAAGTTTATACTTCTACAATAAGTTGTGTTATTTACAGTTTTAATCATGAAATATTTTGTCCACTAATAGCCTAATAAATAAAGTAAGTAACATTATAAAGTAAAAATAAGTAACATTAGTCAATACTTCTTATTTTTTTCTTTTTCACTTTTTTTCTTTTTCCAAGTAATCCATCTACAAAATTAATAGAAGGAATAAACAGACCTGAATAATGGATTGTGATCCATATATGAATATTCACACAAAATCTAAAATCTTATGTAACAAGATTATGTTAATAAGCTGAAAATGAACGACGATGGATTATGAATGAGATTTCTTTAATACGAGTACATAATTGTGTTTACTAAGAAACTAAATATTTGATTTAGTTAGAAGCGATTTTGAGACGCAGATGTTGGGGGTTGTGTAAATTGGAAATTTCTTAAACGCCTAAATGACAAATGATATCCAACATCATTCATCACCTACACTGAGGCGTGCTTTACACTTGCTGACAATTAATTATTAATCAAAAGAATCGATATTTGTACTTGTAATTGAGAATTACTAGTAGCCCTTACACGACTCTTTTAACTCAAATATGGTACAACCCAACATGCTGTAAAATTACAGTTCAATGTTTTTGCAACTAATGTGATTTTACTCATAACATATTTGTTACTCCCACGCTTATGATAAGTGTTGTTGAAAAGCTAAGAAGAGAATTACGACAGATTGCTGATACTATTTATCGTTTCAAGTTATCCCCAAAACCCTCCTCAGTTTAAACTTATACCAAAAAATAAAAGTAGACAAAGAGACAAATTTGAGAGTTGCAGGCTCATTGGGAATATTAAGACTCACGTTACGACTCAAGTGTCTCTGGTGAGCAACTTAAATACAAAACAAGAAAAGTATTACAACGTCAAACTTGCTTTCAACAATATCTTATGTTTCTGCAGAGTGGGGCAAGGGATTTTGCGTAGAATGCTTTATTATGAATGATAGCATTACTAAATAAGATTTAAGGTACAGCAATGTATAGCCATCGAATATTAGGCTTTGTAAAATATATTTTAAAAAAATTTAAGAATAACCATCAGAAGTTTTATTTTCAACATTATCTAACAGTTTTTAGTAAATATCTACTTTCTAGCTTTATACTTTGAATTAAAAACCCTACGAGCCATATCTCGTTGTAAAAGAAATATTTGAGAAATAAATTAAATAACTGAATTTTACTATCAGATATAGTATTCATGTGATTGAGAGTTGACTCCCTCTAACATAGGGGTATGACTACCTAATTCATCTTTTAATTATGTAATTCAGCAAAGATTCAGATGAAATATTGGTGTCATCTTTCATATACAATTGAATTTGAATTCTGTATAAACATTTACGAAAAATCTATATGTTAATAATAATTAGCTGGCAACATTTTACCACTATCACTATCCACATTGCACAATCACGTGAAACTTTTCAAATTCTCTTTTATCCTCAGTTTTTGGTTATGTTTCTACATTTAAATGTATTTTCGTAGTCCGTTTTAAGGACCTTACAACGACAAGTAGGGGAAGGACGGGCATAACGGCCAGTCTAAAAGCTATTTTTTTTTTTACTAGCTAAAATACTACCTAGGAACGTAAAACCTAGCAGTTATAATATTTTACCAACCGAGTGCATTTTATAATTTCTGTGATGCTTCTGAATAAAGGAAAAGTAACTAAATAATTTATTTAAAAAACTCTGCAAATGGCTATTATGCCCACAGCATAATATGGCATATATATAATATGGGCATAATATGCATAATATGGGGTATGGCATAATGGCCAACAAGTTAAAATCTCTAATTCTACAGAGAACAAAACATTATTATGTTTTAAAGGACACAAACACAATAAACCAATCAATTTGTTCATTAATAATAAAACTAACAAAATTTGGATCTATTTATTTATATGACTAGGTAGGCATAGAATTTGTTTAACGTTCCAAAAAAACTGTCTTGTAATTAAAAGTTAAGGAAGTGGAAACGTTTAGTATTTTCCAAAATATTGGATGATTTTATATTCTGATTAGGTAAATTATCAAACAAAGCACTGTACTATATTTAGCCATACACAACTGATGTATAGCTGTTGTTGATATACTTGTATGTTTGTAGTAAAAGGCTGCGACCGTGTTTGAGCCATGCGGGACTGCATATATTTGCAGTGTCAACTACAGTTTATTGATACAATTACTTCAAATTGATATAGGGTAATGTAGCACATACATTTATCACGGAGCTTTAAGTGATTTATAATGTCAATTCTTAACAATTTGTTGACTTAGTATAGCATTTAAACCATGTACTGTGTATAAAATAAATATAATAAGAGTAGGCATATTAATAGTGTGTTAGTGATAAGAAATACATATTACAAAGAGTGGTTATTTATAGTATTTTGCGTTAAATAATACGTAAACTCACAGAATTTGACCTTAGCAATTTTTAAATAAAATATAAAAATTCTAAACTTTTACACTTATGCCAATAGCGTATTTTGTAATATATTCTTACAACTAACCACTCCAATATTATAAGTGCTGGAAACATTAAAACCGTTGGTTTTGTTATTTGAGGGATTACGGACAATACCCATGGATTTTTGTAAAAAAAATTGTTGTCATAAGATTTTGGTGTATGGAATCTGAATCCATCCTCAGGCGAGAAAAATTCTTTAAAAAAAAACGTAGCACGCAAACCCGGCTAAAGCTGGAACATCACAAAATAAGAACCACCCAGAAAACTGTATAGTAGGCTTAATATACAAAGAAAATTAAAAAAACCTACTGAAGTAAAAATAGAAGATAGGCAAACACACAAAAACCATGTCTGCACTAGATAGGGGTTCAGGCTCAGGACTACAAACATATACATACTCTATGTTTGTGGTCCTGGGTCAGGCTAGGGTCCCTTATACGTGGCCTTAGTTTGGCCTAATATTTGTACATTATATTACAAAAAGGATGTACATTTATCTTTACATTCAGCATTTTGATTTTAAAATCAACGCTAATATTTTTTTATCAAAATCAAACTGAAACAGAAAAATAGTTTATAATTCTGTATAGTTACCACGATGATATTTGATCACATATACAGATATAACACTTATTAATGGATTAGTTTAGAATAATGTAGAGTTTTTTAGAGTAAATTTACTTAAAGTGATTGGTCAGAAGACGCAGTTTAATTCAACGATCTGACAGAGGTGGTCTAAAGTTGATATGGGTAGTTTAATTACCCGAAGGAATGTCAATATCTCCGAGCCTCTGGTTGACACTAGACCCATTTCACTGACACTGCGAAGTTATCTTTGCCATAATTATAATTTTATATCATTGTAAAAATAAGGTTTGTATTTCGATCTCAGAGTACAAAACTGGCTTGATTAAACATATAACGAAATAAAATGTTAGATGTCACAAGTAGCTAATTATGCATCTACCTTGTTAGTTTTCAGGTTAAGTGAGAAAGTCTCTTTTCACAAAACAAGACAGCAAAAATTTAGGGTTAACCTCTTTCATTCTCCTTTTCCATTTCAATTGTCAATTATTATTGGGAACACCACCTAGGTGCATAATTTAGCCCTAATATGAATAATGAGTGTAGATATCGTGAGATGATCTGTGTAGCTTTGTAACTGGTTCATCAGTCAGGATCATTTATTTAAAGCCCAATAATCAGGAACAGCTGGGTCCAATATCGAACAATCAACAAGGTATTGACTTTTCCCAGGATCGAACTGGAGGCCTTTTGATTGTATGCAAGCACTATAACCACTCAGGTACCTAGCCAGTTAAATATCCGAGTTTTTGCCATAAAATGTCAAACATTTTTTTTTCTAACTGATAAACGTGTAATTAACCAAATGCCTGGCCTTCATTCAATTCCACGGTAATAGCCCGGCCCCCGGTTAAAATAAAGCTTTGTTGGATATAATGTCTAAATTAACTAATAAAATTAAACATAACTTACTAGTACAAGTGGCATAACATATTTTTCAATTATAATGAAATACCTCAATGTTGTACACCCCATTACTTTCGGCTTTGCACTTTGGCGAGAGCACTAATTAATTGTTATCTCAAAATAATTAAAAGATGGCACAATTTTAACTCGTTCAGAAATCAAAGATAAATAAGCTATGAATTAAAGTTTCGCCGAGATAAGTCAAATTAATGAGCATATCGTACAATAACTCATACACCGGCGATGGACCGATACAACAAATATGATACTCACTTGAATTATGTTTAGCACTTGGGCTGCAAACATGGCAAAACGTTATTGCTGCCGGTAAATAGTGAAATATTGTTTATAATTTCCAAGTAGGAAACTAATTATCAATATGTAAAATATGAAACGTATTGTCCATATTATTTACATTCAAAAAGGTAATCGACGGCATTAAATTTTAGTAATGCAGTAATATAAATATTAATATGTAGGAGGTTATCCATAGGGTTTATATTTATACGTCGGAGGATGGAGATATCGGTTCCAGTTACCCGTTGAATGTATGTTTTTTTCATCCACAGTACTGGTTCTAAATATTAAATAGTTTAGGTTTCATGTATACATCGAAAATGTTGTATTAAAAAAAAAATTGAAGGTTCCCACTGAAAATATGAGTTGAGGTATCGGTTAAAGCATTGATTACAGGTTTTAGTTTGGAGAATGTGTCTATGTTGAAGCTATAACTTGTAGGTAGTGGTTAGGGATATCAGTTGGAGAATAGTTCTGGGTGGCAGATACATATAAGTCAATAAAATCATAATTTACCTAACCCATTTACTTATAACAAACGTCATGATATATATTTAGACACAATAGTACCAGTAATAAAATTTGTCTACATTAAATGAGCGATTACGAGATATAGATCATTTGAATAAACACACTTCAACCAATACCTACAATAAATAAGTCAGGACCCATGCTTAAAAACAACGCCATACTTAAAGTGTAAACATAATAGACCTTCAAACTTCAAACATTTTCAGACAAATTCTCAAGCCCTTTTAATGGGTCAAGGGTAAATAATTATCAAACTTTAAGTAGCATTCCATAGGAAAATCAATAACTACTCCAACAGCTTTCTAATCACATAACATAGTTTAGTTTACTGGAGAAGAAGAGCATGACGTCAGAGGTTATTATAGTAATTGGTCGTTGTACTTAATAGTCAAGCTGAGCAATGTTAAGTATCGTTACTATAAAAAGAAAAAGGTAATGGTTAGATAAAAGAAATAACGCAATTAAATATTCCTATTTAATTAAATAACTTAATTATTGTTTTAAAGTCTAATTGGATACAATGTCTAAATACCATAAATTTGACATACTAGTACCAGTAATTACGTTTTAGTCCATTAGGGGTGTGGGATTTAATTTGGAGGTTTTTGAGAAAATATTATATTTTACTTTATAAAGAGAGATGTGTTAACCCAGAAGACGTATCTGAAAGCCATTTACCCCAGCTGTGAGCTCTTGCGAGTCTGTAATAGAATTTAGATTGACTCTGGTGGCAATTTATGCAGGGATTTAGAAGAAAATGGTTTTGCTATTCTATACAAAGGTGTTAACACATTTGGAGCTCTTTAAAGAAAATTGAATCAGTAAAGTACATAAGATCAAAAGACCAAAACAAAATGAAATATTTAATCTAAACGTATACATAGTAAAAACCTTAGAATATAATAAGAACTTTAAAAAAGAGGTTGGCGGCCTCTTTTAACCTTGCATTTTCCCGTCCACATAGACTAAGCACCCGTGCGTGGATCGTTTACAGCAAAGCAAGGAGTGATATTGCAGCAATCGGTGATGCCAGTAATCGGATATATTTCTTATAACGGTAATTCGGTTTATAACATTCTTGATAAATTTCAATCATACCCTTTTTTGTTTCCATACATATTGGTACAAGTTCCTGACGGTGTTGAGAAGACGACAGACAGGTATGCAACTTTGTTAGTCCAAGTGTAGTTGGTAATGCTACAAATAATTGTGGAGATAGTATTATACAAAAAAGTAGTATGAGATAGTAGTAGGAGATAGTATTATAATTAGGTGCTTGTAATTGTACGGCTTCTAAAGACATCAACTAGTAGGATTGGACAATGATACGATGGCCAACACACATAGGGAATAGATATTATCATGATTTTTGAAGTAGAGAAGGCAATATAGACTTGCCTGTGGCTACAACTTTAACTTAAATCTACAATGAGGATACCAGCACCGACCATATCCACAAACAATAGATGTACGTTCTATAAAAAAAAATTTTAACGTTACAGTGGTTGAATTTTTTTTTTCAACCAATCTACAATTTAGGTATTTTATTATTTGAGAAATGTTTGATACAAAATTACTTAGTAATTGTGTTTGTCAACTAGCGGGGTGTAACAATCAAGGTTTACAATTTGATACTAACGGGCTTAAAAAACGTTGTAAATGAAGTATTTGACTTTACTCATTAGATGAGACCCCCCCCCTCCCACTCAACTCTCATCAGCTGGAAAGCTGCTGCAGTGTTTCTTGTACAGCACTAATTATCCGCAGCAGGGAGTTATTAAATATCCCGCTTTGCCTCAAGGCTAGTAAACACTGGCTAAATAAACACTGATTGACAAAATTGGAGGAATTAGATAATCTTCCCTTGGTAACGATATTTTTCCTATATACAGGGTGTCCCGGAACTCTCTACTAATATGTTAGGGCATTGCTCCTGGGTAAGAAACATACCTAAATATCATATTTAAATTGTCCGGAAGTCCTTAGTTACTCACACAGCCGCCATTTTGCTTTTTTAGTTATTAATTTGTTTCTAAAGAATGATTAAACATACGACATTGAAACTTTGCACAAACATTTATGACAACTAAAAAAAGCTACCAAAAACTAATGAAGAGTATACAAATTCATAAAACAAAATGGCGGCCGTTAATTTTTTTTTTAATCAATGGTTTTCGAGTTATTTAAGAAACAAAATTTTAAACGGCCGCCATTTTGTTTTATGAATTTGAAAAATCTTTAAAATTTTTTGGTAGCTTTGTCTAGTTGTCATAAATTTAATGTTTGTGCAAAGTTTCCATTTCGTATGTTTAACCATTGTTTAGAAAAAAAAATAACTAAAAAAACAAAATGGCGGCTGTGTGAGTAACTAAGGACTTCCGGACAATTTAAATATGATATTTAGGTATGTTTCTTACCCAGGAGCAATGCCCTAAAATATTGGTAGAGAGTTCCGGGACACCCTGTAGAATCCCATCTGTCGATTAAGATATATATTAGTGTTTTATGATTGTACATTTTAGTGTTATAATCCTTATATCAGTGTAGCACAAGTATGTTCTTTATATTTAAAAAGCATGTAAAAATTATTACTTATGTTGATTTTGCATTAGTTTTCGTATTATGAGTAACTGCACAGAGGGTTTGCAGTATTAATTTATTATAAGGTTAATTCAAGTTCCAGCGAACAAAGGTGTAAAATTTTGGTTTTTCAATCGATAGTGAATTATTTATTATTAATACATTAAATAGTATCTCTGAATAACTGTTGTTAAAAAAACATTAATTACTTTTTGGATGAACATCACAAATCAAATTTACTGCTTTTGTAAGGAAGTGAAAAGAAACGGATTCCGTTTTTAATTTATTACTCTGAAGCTGAATACAATTTCCTTATCTCTTTGTTAAATTATATTAAGCCTTTGATCAATATTTATCAATGCATGGCTTGTTTAATATTAGATCTATGCGTTTTATTATAATTCTTTGTCACTAAACTGAATAGGTAAGAGCTTAAATACTGTTTTCCAGTAACGGGGAATTAGGCAATGAATAGGTTCTATAACAATTAATAAATACTCAATAGCTATTGATTACAAAACAGTAATTAATTCATTGTAAGAACATTTCAAAGCTAATTGTCAGCTGTGAATAGAAGTGACAAATCACCTGTTTTCATTCAGCCTACAGAGACAAAAGAACTGCTTACTCACTAAATGCAGGCTGCTGTTTTGTGTTAATTTTTTCTTGGCATTTAAAATAATCGATAACGTTTTACAGTATAGGTTTCTTGCAAAAGAGTTATATACTGTATTTCCAATTATTACTATGCTAAGTTTAAGCAAATTTGGTCCAGTGGTGTTTGTAAGTCAACCGGCTTCATAGTTTGTCATACGCTTATGAGCAAGATGACCACAGTAGACAAGTATGTCATTAAATGGTAATGTAGAAAAATAGACATATTGTCACCACTTATGATAGACAATATAACCATGGAAAAAAATAACTAAATATGGACTGTGAGCCGTGCTTTGGTCACCATGGTTACCAAAGGTTCTGGCGCACACCGCTGGGAGTTCCGTGTAGTTACATAGCGCGTACGCCGTGTATGGTGCTCCCAGTTGTGTGCGCCAGAACCTATGGTAACCGCAGCACAGCTGACGGTCTATATTCAATTCTTTTTATCTATGATATAACTTATTATATATGTGTTTATACAATAAATGACCTCAGTCAAGGTAGGCCTACAGTAAAGTATATCTGGTTAAAATCTGATAAATAACAAGAAAAATAATACATTTCAGAACGAGAACCAAACATAAAATTATTCTAATTTTTAAAGTGCCTACAGACCCGAAACCTCCCCCTTTGAAGTCCAATAACAGAGCTTAAATTCAAAATATCAAATCCACTTATAATTTACTTCCTTCCAATAGTTCCAGTCCAGTCTTTGTGTGAAATGTTTAGTAAATTCTTCCAGTGGCTTTGTTGAAATGGAAAGATACTGATAGGACAATGATTTAATTTATTTGTATACAACAGTATATGTATATATAGATGTTCATATCCTTATAAGCAGTACAAGGATATGACTATATTGATTGATGTATAGATAACAATTAGCATTTTTTTTTACTCTAGGTGCATTTGAAAATCAACAGATCATTGTGTCAATGTTGGTGATTTCATGAATTAATTATGTCCATAAACCACCACCAGCACAATATTGATCCACAGTGTCCTGCGAACTGTTACATGCGAAATAGAAAGCAAACGAGTTTCCAGTGCAAAAATATAAACCTCATCTATTGGTTTTACCCTTCATAAAAGTATGAACATAGTATCATACTTCAATATCACTTCATCATACTTCAATATCACTAGAATACAATTGCTATGATTTATATTCTCAACTTCTTGTAAATAATACTGTTATGCAAAGATTTACTAAGATTTTGCAAGCAGTACTCGTTTTCTTAAGAATAATATTAAAGAAAATATACATATATATATATATATATATACTAGCTGTACCCGCGGGCTTTGCCCCGTTTAATTTCTTACTTTTCAAGATGAGCTCGTTCGCATGGCTCAATCACGTCCTGGTTGAAGTTCGTTCGCTACGCTCACTCACCTTTGGGTTGGAGCTCGTTCGCTGCGCTCACTTGCCTTCAGGTTAGCTCGTTCGCTACGCTAACTCGCCTCCAGGTAGAAGTTCGTTCGCTATGCTCACTCACCTTTTGGTTGCAAATTAGCTGTTGTCATAAATTTAAAAAAATAATAGTGCTGCACCCTGTTGGTAATCCTTGTAACTTTAATGCTATTGAACATCATAGAACAGAACCAACTTGTTTAATTGAAACAGCTGTTAAGATTCATTAATTCCTTTTAAATATGAAAAATCATAAGGTTAACATGGGAAACTCCAGAGCCACTGGAGCGGAGCCCGAAAGCCCGATCAGAATAAAAACTACTTAGTTTTCCTATTTAATGCCCAAAGAATCGGTGTACCGAATTTCAGCCTCCTAGGTAAATGGGAAGTGGGAGAATTAGTGATGAGTGAGTGTGTCAGTGAGTCAGTGAGGGCTTTGCCTTTTATAAGTGTATATATATATATATATATATATATATATATAAACGAGCATAGGATATGATGATTATGGAACCTCACGTCATTTAGCAACTTAATTTAGCTACCCTGTATGATTGTGATATCTTTGTTATGCCATTAATATAATTTTGCATCTCATTTTACATCTTATTTGGCAAAGAAGCAATTTTAAGACGCAGATGTTGGGGGTTATATAAATACAATTAATTGGAAACGTCTTAAAACGTCCAAATGACAAATGATTTCCAACATCGTTTATCTCCTTTACTGAGGCTGCTTGTCACTTGCTGATGATTAATTATTGATGAAAAGAATCAATACACGTTCTTACCTAACGCTTAAAGATTTATTATTAATTTTTTGCAGTATGACTAGCAAAGAAGTATTAACACTATTGTTGTATCTTAATTCTGCTTGCATGGTTCAACAAAACAAGAGTTTTGACAAATTTGAGAGTTGCAGGCTCATTGGGAATATTAAGACTCAAGTTAAGAGTTTACAGTCTCTGGTGAGCAACTTAAATACAAAACAAGAAAAGTATTACAACGTCAAACTTGCTTTCAACGAAATCTCTTCTTTCTGCAGAACAGAGGGATAAATTTAACGCGTTGTACTGACGCGTTCATAATATTATTTTACACGACTTAATATTTTATCAAAAGATTATTTTAAAATGAAATAAATGATTGTTTATTATTCATTTGGTGCAGTTTAAAGAGTTTCACCTACCATGCCTACTGATAGGTATGCCTACAAAAGATGCCAGTTATAAGTAAATAGTACCTGGAGACCGAGCTTTGCTCGGGGAAAATCATTAGTTTACTCTGAAAGCAGTTTAGTATTGCAGATAGATTAATCCATTCCCAAACTCCACAGTGCTCGCCTTTACTACTTGCTTCACCACTCCCTACGTCGTGGATCCGTTTGCCCTCCGTCCCTATACCATTTTAGAATTGCAGATACATAATTGCCACAGACAGTTCCCACACTCTGCACTGCTGGGCTTACTACATCTTTCACCATTTCCTACGTCATGGACCTGTTTCCTTCCCTTCTCATAGCATTTTAGGATGGAAGATACATTAATCTAACTGCCACACACGGTTCCCACACTCTGCGATGCTAAACTTTACTACTTCCTACGTTGTGGACCTGATTTCATCTCTTTCCATAGGATTTTAATATTTTAGATAAATTAATATATTTGCCACAAACATTCCCCACTCTGGGGAAGGCTAGCGGAGGCACTGCTAGTCTTTACTACTTCCTTCACCACTTCCTATGTCGTGGATATTTTTATACCTTCCCATAGCATTTTAGGATTGCAGATATCTTAATCTAATCGTCATAAACAGTTCCCACACTCCGGACAGCTCGCCTTGACTACTTCCTTCATAACTTCCTACGTCATGGGCCCGTTTCCCTCCCTTCCCATAGCATTTTATGATTGCAGATATCTTAATCTAATCGTCATAAACAGTTCCCACACTGCAGACAGCTCGCCTTGACTACTTCCTTTACCACTTCCTACGTCACGGACCTGTTTCCCTCTCTTCCCATAGCATTTTAGGATTGTAGATAACTTTATCTAATCGTCATAAACAGTTCCCACACTCCAGACTGCACGCGCCCTTACTACTTCCTTCACCATTTCCTACGTCACGGACCTGTTTTCCTCCCTTCCCCTAGCATTTTAGGATTGCAGATACCTTAATCTAATCATCATAAACAGTTCCCACACTCCGGACTGCTCGCCTTTATTACTTCCTTCATCACTTCCTACTTCGCGGACCTGTTTCCTTCCTTTCCCATAGCATTTAAGGATTGCAGATATCTTAATCTAATCGCCATAAACAGTTCTCACTCTCCGGACAGCTGGCCTTGACTACTTTCTTCACCACTTCCTACATCGTGGAACTGTTTTCCTCCCTTCCCATAGCATTTTAGGATTGCAGATACCTTAATCTAATCGTCATAAACAGTTCCCACACTCCGGACTGCTCGCCTTTATTACTTCCTTTATCACTTCCTACTTCGCGGACCTGTTTCCTTCCCTTCCCATAGCATTTAAGGATTGCAGATACCGCAATCTAATAGTCATAAACAGATCCCGTACTCCACACTGCTACCCTTGACTACAATGTGTCGAGTAATCTTCAGTATAATCTTTGCTCAATAGTAACAACTGATGTTTTTCCTTTCGTACTGTATTTTGTTTTGCTACTATACTGTGGACAGACATCTTACAAGTCTTTCGTTTACTTTTTCCTTGTTATTTAGTTTAGCCAAGATGGTTACTTAGCAACCCATAAGACTATTGTTTAAAAAATGTGACTTTCAGTTTCTTTTTTTTACGTAATTAGATTTTTGTTGGCAGTTCTAACTGCAGTAAACTCGTTTTTAGGCCAGGAATAAACTATTTAAAACATTTGGAGAAAATCGTCGGAGCCATTTTCGAGATCTTGGTGCAAGCATACATACAAGCAAACATTGCTCGTATTAGAGTATAGGATTAAGTGCTGAATAAGTTAATTAAAAACGTTAAAATATTTGCATATGTCCAAATTGCTTCTTGATTGGCAAAAAATACAGTCTGGAACATAAATAATTTACCAAGGCCAAAATCATAAACCGTGGATTACTCAGATTTCTTTCTTTCAATACAAAATGTCCTCACAAACTAATTTGAAATGTTTAGGGAATAAAGTCTATTGTAAAAGCATTTAAACTCCGGTAATTACTATGTTCTGTTGTATCAATTGTATTTATTAGTTTTCTAAATAGTAAATTTATTTATTAAAATTAAAGTAAAAAAAGTTGTGTGTTTAAAAACGTAAACAAACTTGAAAATGATTTACAATCTTTAAAAAAATAAATTGACTTATAATAAAATTATTTACTGGTCTAAGAAATTAAAAACATAAAGGCTTACACAGAAAAATATTGTAGCAAACTTGGCTACTTGTATAACTTCCCATAAAGTTTCACGTAATAGAATTTAGCTGAAAGAGCCAATATAGCTGCTTTTTCAGAAGTTATATTTCTTGAAAACAAGTCAAATGTGTTTCATGTCGGTTCAAAGATATTAAGTTTGTAAGGAATCAACGCCATTTAGACAATTTTGTTCTTGGTGATCTTGTAATATTTACCTTATAAAATGTAAACTAAATTAAAACCGTTAATGGTGATTATTAGATTTCAATAATGTCATGACTGCTCAATTAATTCTGATTGATAATAAGTGTATAAGGATTCCTTGTGCATGAGCCTACATACACATTTATTTATAAAGTTTCTTACAACTAGACTTAACTGCGCAATAAGTGAATTCCATCTAGTTTGAAATTGATTAAACTTAAGGAGTTTATTTTTGTATAGTGTAAGTTGTATAAGACTCAACTCTAGCATTGAAGAGCTAAAGTAGCAGTGTAATTATTTATAGATCCATTCCACAGTAACTCTAACTTGAATCTCCCTACAGAACTGTTCATCTACACATGACTAGACCGTCGGAGCTGGGGCTACAGAGGGCCGTACATTGCTACAAGTTAGATCAATTGTTTGAGACCTTCCTTCGAACCAACATTTCTATACGTCAAAGGTAGCAACAAGAAAATTAAATATTTCTTACTTTATAATCATACTTTTATGCATCATTCTTTTTTTAATTTTGATCATATCTTTCATGCTAAATATACTTTGCAAAATCAAACATTTCAAAGGTAAGAGTATCAAATAATACTATCGCTAAATTAAACTTGAAACCATCCAAAGTTAAACAATTACCGATGAAATTCATTTAATCATAGATAAACTGGGTTATTGACGATTTTGAACACGACTTTTGAACTAAGAAGTAAAACGTGTACACAATTAATTTAAACTAAAATTTAGCTATGTATCATTGCGGTTTAGTTTTATAGGCTGAAAAATGTAATATCATTCGAAGAGAAGACGCTCCCGAATTTCTTAGAAATGGTTGATCCGAAGGGACAAAAGCAATTTCTGAAGGTAAACACCTGCAAGCGACTTTACCTGTGTGTTGTTGTGTCTTAAGAAATTGACGAGTTCGTATCAAGAGTTTATAGTGTGTCCTGATTGTTACCGAAGTGTTAAGGGACTCAGAATTTGGGATCTCATTTAGGAAAAAGGTAGCGAAAACGGTTAAGGTACTTACTAAAATTACTTTATGACGATTTTGATTGTTTTAGTTGTTTTTGATTGATTATACAGTAGCTAGATATGTGGTCATGTTCAACTATAGTACGAGTTTGTTAATAAACTTGTTGTTAAAATAAAAATGTTGAAAGATCCTTACCATCTAGATCTTATGATACGAATATAGTAAATAAAATACCTCTTCCAACACTATCCAATATACTTATACTGATTCTGTAAACGTTGACAAGATGGCAAAGATATATAAAATATCTTTCGATAATAACCAATTTCGACAAGTCACACCGGTCATCATCAGGCCAAATATCTTACGACGAAATAACTTCCATTGTTAACTACTAATCCCAACATTGTTCAACTCGAGACAAAGAAAGTCACCAGATACCAGTTAACCTATTGAAAACACTTTTTGAAAAAAAGTAAAAATATTATTTTTGATATTTCACCAATATCCTTTACGCATATTATGATGGTAAACTTTATTTCAAATTTGAAATTAACGTTCGAAAAATGTTCGTTAGTGTAAATGTTATGAATATATGTGTTCGTAAAATGTAAAATGTCATAAATATTATAACAATAACAAGAACAAAGTTTGTTCAGTGTGTCCACAATACATGACATAAAGTTGTTTGTTTATCCACATCCAGCAACCACTAAACCACAGCTACGTTTCTGTGTCATCTGTTGGATTAAAACTGGTGGTAAACCATCCGCAAACCTAATATCAACACGTGTTGCTAGGATTTTATAGTTTTATACATTCATTGCACACAGTGCTTTGTCTGTGGTTGGTGGTAAAATGTTGTTGTCATTCATGTTTTAAAACATAAAATTAACTTTTACTTTGTTCTAAATTACAGTTTAAAGTTTTTACAAACAAATGGTTCAATGATGTAGGGAGAGAATATTAATCAAGGGATGGGGTAGGTTCATTGATCAGTTAAAATTAACCATAGTAGCAATTATAATTAATTTGGTTGCTAAGTAATTAAATTAGTAGCAAGAGTTGTTAATATTACAAATAAATTTCGTATATTCTCAAAAACTACTATACCTGTAGTACTACTTGATTGCATAAGATTACAAACCCAAAAATCTCACTAAAATTGTCTTATTCTCTACAGATGAAGCATATACATTATTGTTTATACATTTTCTTACTTTATCCTGTTTATCCAATTATCTAGGAAAGGCTGGTGAAATCCAGGTTATAGTATTTACTACCGGAACTAAGCAAAGAATTGTCGTACTAAAAGGATGATTTACTTACAGAAAGTGACCCTCCTCTATTTATATAAATAGATGTGGGTAAATTTTGTAAGTAAGCAAGGATTATTAACCATACGTAGGTATTTAGAGTACGATTTTCATTTAGAATTAGTTTTCAAGGCCGTTGTGTTTAGATCTCCCCCAGGAAACCATTTCAGGTTATCGTTAACAACATCAAACAGTTGAATTTCCCCGATGACTCGTTAGCGTATACATGCCAAGAAAGTTTTTAATACTTTTTCCAAGGTTGAAAAAGAAGTTGTTTGTATTATACTTAACTCTATACAGTAAAGTGATAAACAATACGATATTCTAGATGAAATATTCTAAGTGATAAAGAGTTGGTTTCATTTAGAGTTCAAAATTATCTTGAGTTCATATTCAAAGGAAAAATCCAGCAGTTAAAATAAAATTTAAAAATGTAAATATACTAAAAATGATGTATTTTCGTGACTGGGGTATCAATTATCAATTATCAATCGTTGAGATGGGGACGCCACCTAGGTGCGTATTTTATTTAACCCAAATATGAGTGAAGGACGAGTGTAGAATGGTGTGTGATGATCTGTGTAGCTTTGTTACTGACTAAGATCAGCTGTTTCATTAGCCAGGATCATCTATGTATAAAGCCAAAAGTACCCATGAACTTTTGAGAAAACTACAAGTCACACCCCCATAAACCATATACTTAAAATGTTCGTCATGACGAGAAACCTTGCGCAAAATTATCCATTATTTCATAAATTGCCTTATAAGGTCGTAATTGCTTTCCAAAGGGAACTTTCCATTTACCTAATGTTAAAAATACCTCAGCTGTTATTATTTGTTTGTATTACCATTACACTGTATTCTGTTTTGTTTATTTCATCTTATCTTAACCAATCAATAGTTTTATTAATACTAATGTAGTAAAATGGGGTGGAGCCCGTGGGTAACAGCTAGTTTATTTAAAGCCCAGGGTACCAACCCAGGAAAAAAACACCAGATACTTTTTAAAAGTTTTTAGACATTTTCATTTTAAAATAGTGATTCTACAAAACATAGAGACATAAAATAATAGAAAAATCGACCGAAACAGTTTTGATTAAAATTAAGTATGTTTTGGTCCTTTAAACTCTAACACAATGGTACAACAATGGTATTGCTGTAAGTATTACGGTTCAAAAGGTATTGCAACTTTTGTGATTTTACCCATAAAATACCATGGTTAATCCCGCCATTTGTAAACGACGACCTCTTGTTGACAAGCTAATGTGAGAAAGTAGATAGAGTGATAGAGTTTATAATCTTAGTTTAAGTATAAACCCATTACATTATTTTATTATTGTTAAAATTAGTATGTCCTTTAATGGGAGTCCGATCTAAGGGATATAACAATTTAACAAACACTTAAAACACAACTCAATTTACAGCAATGTAGTGAACATGTGATCTTACGGGCTATCACCCTGGAGAAGTGAATCTAGCCGCGTAAATTGCCTCATAAATTACAAGTTAAGTTGCTTTTAAAGGCTCTGGTGCCAATTTATTCGTCAGTAGATACTTCGGCTGTTCCAACGACGCTACAATACAATGATTAAGTCATAAGAGTGTTGATGGCGGCTGTTACAGTCTACTTCGACTTTCATTTGCACTCAACATCTTCATTTTGTTATCAAATATTGTTTTTTTTAAATATATGAAAGGTAGATATGAACGTCGTGGAATAGGTCCTCGGCATAACCTTTTCTTGTTGTGAACAAGCTGAGATATGACATTCCAGTCTTCATAAATGCTTTAGGAAATGTATCGTTTTTGTCATTAACAGTAAACAAAGTGTATAATATTTAACAGTTGATACATTAGGTTTACGGTTATTTATATTTTTGTAACTATTCTTCCTGAAATTACAGATTTTTATTTCTCATCATTTTACCTGAACTTATATTTTCAAAATATTTATTACTTAAAACATTCAGAAGTATGATGTTCAATAGCGTTTGAAGTTACATGTGTTGGATTAAATATTTTTGATAAGGAAATTAGCATGTGGATTAGCTCGTTTAATGTTATCTGGATATTATAAGCTTAAATTAAAAAACTAAAACGAGACACTTAAAAAAAATGTCTTCGTTAAATATTTTGGTTTGGGATATTGTTTTAAGTTTTGTCATGGGTCTTTGTCTTAGTAAGGGGGGCTAACAGTCCTCAGACGTAAATAAATTACACTCTCACTAGAAAGCCTGTAATCTTGTACTACATTTGTCAACGCCCTTGCGGTATTTGCTAATTCTTTCTTTGAAAAGAACAGCTATCGATGATATGCCAGGAGTGATAATATTAATTTCAAACGGCAAATAACGCTTGACAGGCTAATACTAATTGAATTGTAATGCAAAGATTATGACCTCATAGTTTAATAACTCTGTATGTAGGCCTATATTGGTTTTTATTGATATTAAAAATAGTATCCACCTATGCTCTACTTTATTTGCATGCTTTTATGCGTGTGTTTTATAAATACAATTTGTTTTTTAATAAGAATTATTTTTATAAAAATGTTGAAATCAGAAACTCCTTTGTTTATTATTGGTTACCGCATACATATTCTAGTTCCAAAAATCCTAAATCTGCATCTGGTAATAGGTGTGTAAAAAGATTAAAAATATATAATAAAGGTAATATACTAATCAAACATTAGACAACATAAGTTAAACATAAGGAAATGCTATCAAAAAAGGTACCATACTTCTAATAAAAGCAAAAATTTTCTACCCAATACATAATACGATATTTTATTGTGTAAATTAAACGTATTTATTCTTTTCAAATGGTATTAAATGTCTTACAAAAGTTGGAACATTTAATAGCATCGAGATCACGGTTTCTTTTTCTAACTTAGTTACAAATAATCTCAATTTTTTAAAGTAGATAGTTGCAATACTTGCAACAGATGTGTCATGAAAGCTGTTAATTAATTACTATTACAACAACGCCTAACAGGGCTTTGTATAACTAAAGTTGTCCAAGTTATTGTACAACCAGCAATATTGGTCTGTTGATGTATTGCTTCAGTCCTTGAATTAATCTAGTTCGAAGCAGTTATAAGAGACGCCACTCTGCTCTGCTGACAAAACGCAAGCAATACTTAACAATATTTGTTTCATTATAAGTATTTTTTCATGTAGTTCATTTTCCTAAATTTTACTTAAATTTTTCAAACATTGGCATACAAAACAGGTTTGTAAACTATGATAATTTTAAACATGTACAGCATTTAAAGGGTCCAAACAATCTTGTAATTACTGTATTTTATCGTACATATAGTTAGGAAAATTATTAAAACATTTCGTATTGGTTTTTCCGTGACATATTCATTTACCGAAACAATTGTGATATGAAAATTTTACTCTGTTCACAAAAGAGCAAAATTAACAATATTGTCTGTGTACTGCACACACAGCCAATATAAAGCAGTTATAGTTTTATTAAAAGTAGGTGCAATGTTTTCCCCAATTAGTCCGTTCTTACAAATTGTTGAATAAAATATGTTTGTAAACTTTGTAAAATATGACATGTCGGGCAATGTCCATTTTTAGAGCAATTCATTCAAAAATATTAGTTGGACTTTTAAAGGGAAAATAATAAAAAACTATTGATTTTAGCACCGTTTTCATAAGGCTATTTCCTTTGATAATTAATTAAAAAATAGAAAAAAACTGATGTATAACAATTGCAATTACTCTGAAAGATTGGAGGTTCCTATTTATACAAATCAGACTTTTTAGTTGATAGTAATCTCGACTATGGGTGGATTTGGTTTCATAACACCAAAGCCACACGGACCAACAGACTATTTAATCCCGAATGCATGACAATACAGCCAGTCTGGCTAGGGATTTGTGGTCCTCAGTCACAGTATTACACAACAACAAACTAAGAACGTTGCTTTGTGAATTATTATCAATCCCATCTCTTTGTTTTCAATATAATTTCGTAGAGTGTATTCACATGTTTATAGGCAAATACATTTACAGCCTGTAAGGTAAATTGGTTCTTTTATAAGGAATACTGTGTGGGAAGTGAAAAAACAAATTAATTTGCTTGGTAACAGTCAAATTAGTGAACAGTGTCATTTTTGTATTCATTAAAAATGACATAATTAGGTACGAGGTTCTGTTTGGTTCTAATTACTACTGGGAATAGATTTTTATCAACATAAATATTTTTAATGTAAAAAATAATAGTTTATGCATAAGCTTTTTTAGTATTTATCCTCAATAAGTAAAAAATAAACACATTCTCCTGCAGTACCTTCACAAGTTGCTAAAGCTGCTTAATTATTGTAGAAGTCCATTCATTGTTTTAGTATTGACTTGGCACCTTGTAATAGGGCTATTAGCTACTCACATGAATAGCCAGGACGCACAGTTCTCTTCTGAAAAAGTCAAACACTTTTTCGATTGTTCAAACATTGACTTATCTTTCCTCAATTATTGAACTTTTCATACACATTCCTTGTTAAAAATACCTAGCAACTTAGTTAGCTAGCAGATTAGCTACTCTAGGCTTCTCTCAAACCTTGTTTTTATTGTTCATTAAGATTTTGGTAAAAATAAGAGTTTTAATCACAATTCAAACAGTCATTTTGTGATGACATAAAGCAGGGGGAAAAGCTTATCATAGTTATTTTTAAGGACTTTTCTTATCCAAGCAAAAGTTACATGATTAACATTGAAATTGACATTGTCATTGACATTATCATTAATATTAGTTTTCTCGTACATTTTAAAAGAATTATGATGATATCAAGTACTAAGCTAGTGCTAGTTTGAACATTATAAATCGTTTTTACAGTGATAAAACGTGGCTTAACTAATGTAAGTCGACATAATAAATGGGCTATGAATGCAGCAGGGACCACAACACATGGCTGCAGTGCGACAAACCTCAGGAGACGATATAACTGAGCTGTGTTGAATTTTAGGTTGTACGGTTGGTAGTAAGTTGATGTAATAGTAATTAGGACAAACAAATCTCTCTCAAAATTTAATAAAGTTGTAATCGAGGCCAAAAAAGTGAACAGTAAAACCTGTGAAAATGTGGCTTAAAAATTGGAAAACATTGAAAGTTTTTGGTAGTGAAGCTGTATTTTCTATTTCAATAGTTAAAACAGTGTAAATATGTTTTACCATGACTGTTCTTAGTTAACATATGAATATGCTTGATTGCTATAAAAACCCGTAATGGCATGTTAATAATTGACACATGTAGGAATGAAGTGGCTACATTGACAAATATTATCATATTTAATACTTATAAATATTTTGTATCCATCCTTATAAAATATTCCTTTAAATTAACTCTCATATTTTATAATTTCTTTTTGAATGATTGTTTCCAAAAATACAAACAATTCTAAATTTTGACAAAAATCTATTTTAAGTAAAACTAAAACCTGTACTACACCTTGTTGATAAAATGTATGGTAATACATTTCCAAAATGTTAGTATTTTTAAATAAAATTACTGATAAACTTTATTAGTCAAGTAAGTATCAATAATATAGGTTAAAGCTCCTTTACGTCATTAAAAGTTGTGATAATAAACTTTTATGAAATGCTGGAAAAGAAAATCGTTTGTGTAACGTTAAAAGATAACGTAAAATAACATCTTGTTCCGCATCGTCTCCAGCGACAGTAACCGTTACTTTACACGTCTACCTGGTTGTAACAGTATCATAGAATATTACAACCTGTTACTATCAGACGCTGACAGTATAGATGTTGTAAAAACCAGTTCAAGGTTGATGAAGTTACATTTTGTTGTACAGCCATGGTTGGGAAGACGGTTTCCTTGCTTGTTATTTCACATAATCAATAAAGTTTCTTGCAATACTGTTTATGTGCTGGCTTACAATATATCTATATTGTTATTTTACACTTTCATACACAATTTAATTTTATGTATTCTTGTGGAGAATGTGTGGTTTTAACAGTTTCTTGTGTTTGGTCTAGAGAAATGCGAATTTTTATCAATAGTGAGGTCGTATGTGGAGTTCTGACAAGAAAGGTTAAAGTAAGAAAGAAATAATGAAAAAAATATTCACAAGGTGCTTTTCCATATTAAATATGTTATATTTTGTCTTAATGTAGGTTAATATTTTATTCTGCAGATTTTAAAAGTTCTGACTAGATTGTCTAGATAGCTGAGTGAGATTTCTTGGTAACAACTGTAACATAATCTATTATGAGCATAAAATAATTAAATAAATGTTTACAACTGAAATACATATAACGTCTTGTATACGTCTTTTAAATGCCAGTATTGGAGTAAACATTAAATAGAAAACGTATTTAATCACAGTCGATGTAAAAAAATATGTTTGCATTACCTACCAAATAAAAAAATAATATATTAAAAAGAGAACAGGTTAAATAGACTTGGTGGAAACACTCCCACAATGAACTGGTTCACAACCAAGCGTCTTACTGCCCAGGTTTCAGAAAGGTTTTTACTCTATATAACAGCTATATGGATTATTTAGTATTCTTGACATTTAAATTAAAATAAAAAATAGCAACACATAATTGGATAATTAACCCCATCCCTAGCTATACCGTAAAAAATCGCAAAGGTTTAAGTGAGGTACAAAATGTACAAATCGTACAGAGTACGTTGGTGGAAGAGCTGAACGTTCAACGAGAGAGAAATTAACAATAAAAAGATACCAACGATGTAAGGTAAAATCTTTAGACGAAAGGGTAAAACATTGTAACACAAAAGGCGTAATTGTGAAGTCGCGAATTGAATTGTTTTATTAGGGACAGACTGACGCTATGTAAACCTTCCACCAGGCAACTGAGATTTCATTCGAAATTATTTACCTCTTGTTTAACTTGAATTTACACCTCCAAAGAAAATTTTTACCAGCTTTTGAACACTTTTAATTACCTATTAATATTACATGGGATGTTGATATCATTTAATTGTCAAATACTTGCATTCAATAATTCATGTGACTTGAGAATAGTCTTAGTAGTTAGTATTAAAAATACTTGCTTCAATGCAAATGAATTTGACTAATGAAACTGAGTTTTTTTTATAGTTACTGATTGTAATACTACGGTATTGTTCTACTTTTGGGATGAAAATGAGTATTAAAAAATAAACTTCCTTGATACGTACATTTCATTTGAAGGGATGAAAAATAGTTGAATCCCAAAGCTTAAAGGGGTTGAGTAGCACTCCAGGAACTACTTTTAGCTGAGAGATGTGTTTCAAAAACATATAGCATTCCGTTTTTGGTTTTGACTAATTATACATACGTAATAAATATACGTTAGAGTTTTCAAAATCTGAGAAATAAAATGTTTAATCAGAATTGTGAGTTTAAGGCTTTAAAACTTAAAGTTTAAAATTAAATAAACTAGTCTATCATATGTAGACCAATATAACCACTATTATTAGTAAATTTATCATTTATTAATTATTTTCTCATGAAATTCACACTTTAAGAGTTCACTTACTACTTGTTGTATATTATTGTAATGGCTCATTTAGTATTTTGTATTAAATGCACACTAATTATAGTTAGTATATGTGAAACATATGAATTTATTATCACATTTTGCTTTATGTGGTTTATCTTTATCGGTTGTAGCTATGGTTTTTACAGTAAACCCGGATCAGCTGATTGAGTAGGATCTCAAGTAGACTGCCAATACAGAGCAACAAACATTGAGAGATCATCAATCATAAACTTCATCTCCCATAACACACCAACATCGTCGTCCTATATTTGAACCAAACTCTTAGTATTGTTGTAAAATGTTCTCCATAATAAACTCTAACTGTTTAATAGTTAGGAAAACATAAAGTCTACAAAAGTTGTAAATACTATTTCAGCTACCTGGTGTAGTGGTAGAGCGCGGGACATCGGCCCTCCAGGTCCTGGGTTCAAATCCCTTCACATCACCAATTTTAAATTTTTAGGCAAAATCAAAAGGTTGCCAGTTTGACCATGAGAATGTTAATAGCTTTTTGATAGGTCGAATGTGGATCCAGATTTTCTTGTTCGTTGGGCTTTGATTGATGGTCCTGGCTAATGAAACAGCTGGTCTTGGTCAGTAAAATAGCTACACAATGCATCTCACTTCATCTTATATACTAAAAAGCTTTTGCAAAATTTATTACAGCTAGCCTGACCATACAACTGGACCGAATTACACGTGGTTGGTACCAAATGATAGATATTTACCTGTAGATGTGCAGAATCCCTTTATAAATTGAATTAGGTTCATAAATAAGCACGAAAAATGAATTTGAAATCTTTATAAAAAATAACATGGATCTTATGGGTTGCCATGGTGATGACGAAATAACAAGAAAATATAAACAGATATCAAAGCAAATGGGAGATATTCCATCACATGTTTTATTTACAGTGTGTGGGGAAAATAGAGAAGTCTGTATATTACATATTTTTAGTTGGGTTTTCAACCACGGGGCGACCTCTAGGAACATATTATATAAAATAATTATGGAGACTTTTCTAATGGAGATTTATTTAAACAAATTTCAAGCTTACGACAGCTAGCCTGACCATACTACTGGACCAAATTACACGCGGTTGGTACCAAATGTAATTGTATCATATTTGTCCATTTTGCTTCGATTTCAGATATTACTTGACTAAGTGTTATAAAAACAGAAATTAAAAATATATATTGACAATTTAACATGGGGTAAAATTTTAAGTCTAATAGGAGTGAGATCTGAAGATCTATTGGACAGATTTACATGCAGGTTGTGTTAAATAATGTTTCACATGTGCCTGAAAAGTTTAATATTCCTTTAGTGAATCTTATATATTAAAAAGCTTTTGGAAAACTTATGACAACTAGCCTGACCATATTACTGGGCCGATTTACACGCGCGTTGTACCAAAGGAAGGTTATGGAAGAAGTTCTAATCGCATTTTTTATTTACAGGGTGGGGTTAAAATAGAGAAGTTTGCACAATACATACTTTTGGTCAAGTTTTTGACCACGTGGCGAGCTCTCGTTCTACAGTAATATTTCACTGAAATGTGGGTTAAAATCCGTACCTTGGTGACGTCATGGTCTCAATTGGTGACATAAGAATATCTATAATAAGTAAAACTCTGTAGAGTTGAAGGCTGAGAGAGGCTTATTTCCGACACTTGTTCGCTATTCCCCGCGGACCAGAGATACAAATGTCCAGCCTAAACAGACCACAAGGAAAGTCGACGCATTTATCTCACCCGTGGGGGAAAATCTTCTACATCTATCGAGAAGTTTGTATTTTCTCAAGAATCGTGTCAAAGACCCAAATATAAAACGGATTTGTTAAATTTTGTAATGATTTTTTATGTGCTTTAAACAGATAATTCATATTTCTCTAGTTAAAAGTCTTTAGTCAAAGACCCAAATATTAAACGGGTTTGGTCAATTTTATAATGATTTTTATGTGCTTTAAACTGTTAGTGCCCACTGTCACTGTCACGAGGATAGTAGAAGTCGTCTGCGCATGCACGAGACGAGCTCTCCGGCGTCGGAAGCTTGCCGGAAGCCTATCGCTTCTCGACCGAAATAATTTTACCGGACCGGACCTGAAGCACCGGACCGGATGCAGTGTGGGGACTTCCATTTGAATTAATGGTTTTCGAATTCACCTGATCCGGCATGCTGGATCCGATTTTACCGGACCGGACGCAGTGTGTGACGAGCCTAATAGGCATAACTCATCACAGTCAGCCCCTGACCCTAGACAATCTCAACTATTAGGTTACGAATGCGCCCTAACACTACCCCAAAACGACTTTTCGTTCAATTGGCCCTCTATCGATGACCTGTGTTGCCTGTACAGTGAGGCATTTTGAGAAGGAGTAAATCGGCCGGAATGCTTTAGGTTTATCAATAACGAAGATAAACATGGTCTGAGTTACACACCGGTAATCTTTGACTCTTTTAAACTCATTGTAAATATGACTGCAACTCATTGTAATACTTTACAATTGCTCGAATTCGAGCAACATGTACACTAGTTAGTTGTTATGAACAGTTGACAATTTAATTGTTAGTACAGCAACAGCTGGCGCCATCACATCAGCTGATACACGTGTCAGGTAGGTGTAACACTTAGAGGAGGGGCTTATGAAATACTCCTCTCTGGTTGGCGGAATATCTTGCATAACCTACTACAAACTCACGATTACCAGAGTTGTGTTATACACCTGGTCATTTATCTCTTAACATGAAATTTATTATCACTAAATAATCAGTTTGACGTTTCAGCTAACGTTTTACTGTTTGTTTTCCTCAATTACTATCCAATTTGTTACTAAGTTCTCTTGCTTCACAGCGTTCATCTCATAACATTCCATTGGAAATATTAAAAACCGGTTGGGAAAGGTTCAATACAACTTAAAATATTCAACAATCATGTGTTCCCTGACGCAAAATATATTTACAATTGACAAATTCCAATACTGAAGTAAGCTTTATTATACAGCTGCGTTAGTAAATCTTCTTCATAAGATATACATTGGGATTTTGATAGAATGTGGGGCAAAGCCTATTTACTACTGGTTTTACTAACTGGTGAAAGGGGGCGCTACACAAAAATACTTAATTATGACACATCATTTGTAAAAACCTGTCCATTATTAACGGAGGAGTAGCGTTTCGTAGAAATCGCCTTCAAGTATTATATATGTGGATATATAAGGATATTATTATATTATATTATATATTACATTATTATTATTGTGACTTGTAGTTTTTACAAAAGTTCATGGGTACTTTGGGGGATTCGCACCATCCATTTTCTAAGGTAGTGGACTTTAAAAGTGGAAAAATTTAATTATCCTCGGAAAACGTTAAGAGACATAATTTTTTTTTTTACTTTATTTAATTTACAATCTGTTCAAGTTGAACAATAAGCAAATGATATAAATAGTAATACAAAAATAACTTGAAGAACATGAGCTAGTGATTGACCACCGTCAACACTAGCTAACAAAGAGAATTTTGATAACACTTAGCCGAATCTGAATGGTAGGTCCAATATCCTATGTCGCTTCAGTCTGTAAATGGTGTTGTGATTGTCCAATAAATTAAGTGCAAGATGATTTGAATGATTTTCCAATTTTATAATGTATTTTTCACTAGATTTTGTAATTTCTTCTTTTACTGTTCGAATTTGAAGATCATTGTGAAGTGTTTTGTTGGTAACAAGCCAAGGAGCGTTGACAATTTTACGTAATAATTTTGATTGGTAACGTTGAATAATTTCAATGTTTGAGGTACTTGCTGATCCCCAAAGCTGAATACCATAAGTCCAAATTGGTTTTAGAACTGTTTTGTACAGTAACAGTTTATTTTGTGTACTGAGTTGTGATTTAGATCCAAGAAGCCAATTAAGTTTAGTTGTTTTTAAATTTAGATGTTGTCTTTTAGTCCAGATATGTGCCTTCCAATTAAGCTTTGCATCTAAGTGCATGCCCAAGTATTTTATTTCTGTTACTTGAGGGAGGTGAATATTGTTCATGGATACTGGAGGACATGTAGCCTGATTTAAGGTAAAAGTAATGTGTGCTGATTTATTTTCATTAATTTTGAACCTCCATGTTTTAAACCAATGAGAAATTTCATCTAAGTTTAGCTGTAAATTTGCTGTAGCTTGAGCTGGATTGTCGTAGACAGATAAAATCGCCGTGTCATCCGCAAATGTAGCAACCATAGTGTTTACACTTTCTGGTAGGTCCGATGTATAGAGAATATACAAGTATGGTCCAAGCACGCTTCCTTGGGGGATTCCTGATTTTATAGGGTAAAGGTCAGTTAAGTAATTTTGATGTTTAATTTGGAAAGTTCTGTTGGTAAGATATTATTTTAAAATAGGAAAACTGAATGGGGTAGTAACTTCTTAATTTTGAATAGTAAGCCAGAGTGCCATACTTTGTCAAACGCCTGACTGACATCAAGGAAAGCAGCAGAACAAAATTGTTTGTTTTCCAAACAGTTTCGAATTGTATGAACAACCCTATGGACCTGTTCCACGGTGCCATGTCTCCGTCTAAACCCGAATTGGTGTCCTGGAAAGTATTCATGTAAGTATAAATAATTTGAAGACATTGCTTAGCAATAACAGAAAATACTTAATTTGCTATACATTTTTGTCCCACAGTTGCGTTACATGAGAGTGTACTTTGACACTCGCCGTTTAAGTCAATTTTGCTCAAACATTGTTTTATTATATATGGAAATGAAGCGGAATTTAAAGCCCTACATGTTTGCTAAAAGGTAAAATCTGCATTTCCTCAATAATTATGGCGAAACCCCCAAAATAGTGAAAACATGTCTAAATTTTTTAACATAATTTAAAATTTAATTTGTTTTTTCACTATTAAAGTCATATTCCTATTATATAATATGGTATATTCTTGTAGGTAATATTATGGCAAAGAATCTAAGACTAATTAGACTTTTCTGGATGGAATGGTTTGAGAACAATAAGTTTTTAAGTAGAACCTTGCAGTGTTTTATAGATTGTCCGCCATTTTACAAGATAGCGGCTTTTGCTACAGTGGGAAAAGTTGGGAATTTTCATAAAATGTTAAGGGATGCATGCCTAACACATTCCAGTTGGTTTTGCTTTGTTATTAATTTTGCCCAGGTCAGGCCTAGTTCTATGCTATTGGTCTTAGACTATTGCGTCTGACTCTTCATTTATTTTGTCATTCAGCTGATATGCATTGCTGCATTATTTCCAACACGGTTTAGTGTTATGGAAATTTATTGTGAATAATATCATAGACTAACGAACACATGTAGACTCCTCATCTCATTGTTAATTCTAAAGCTTAGTTCATATCTAGTTCATGTTGGCGACACTGGGCGCTAGTGTACATAAAATTGTATTTCTATTGTTTTACGGTTTATTTTATGATGACTGCTTTTCTTTTTGGTTACATGAAATAGGGACGAGCTGTTGTTTATGGTATAGCCTATTGATTTATTTCGCTTCATAAGTTTTAAAATAACTGAAATAACAAGAAACAAATTTTATTTAATAAAAACACACCTCTAGCACAGGATGATCTACAAGGATAACAAATTTACCATTAAGAAGTATTTTTAATCTACGATAATATTCAACGTAGTGTTTCGCAACTTAATAAATGTTGCAAATCCAGTCTCATAAAATTTTAAACCGGTATTTACTTTTTAAAAGTAAATCATTGGGTTTTGCCATGACAAGTTTGAAATCAAGGCTCCATGCGTCATTTCAGTACCGGTACCTAATAAAATAACTATGTATTCTTCTACAATACATATTCTTAGAGCTTTTTAAAAAAAGCTTCAAACACGACCAAAATGTAATGGTTGTACATTTTGAGTTTTATTCACAATAAAAATTCAAAGACTAAACCTTTATAGTTAATTAATTAATCAAACAATGCATATCAGCTGATCGGCAATGAAGTAGAGAAAACAGGGATGCCAAATTATGAGCTATGTTTGCATTAACAGTGACTCTTGGAACTTGTAATTTAGGTTGCTTTTAACAAAAAACAGCTTGTGAAATGAAGATTTTAGTTTCAATTTAAAATAACTAAAAAACCAACAAAGATACGAATTTCACTACATTAACATTTTAAAGATCATAATTTTATGAGTAAATTGACGTTTATTGCAATGTTCTACCTAGAATAGTTCTCGAGTTATAGCACAGAAAACGTACTACTATACCCAGAATGCCAACCGCATGGTAAAAAGCATTAAGCGGTTTGAGAGAGCTTTGCCTGTCAATCCGTAGGCAGCGCCACCAGCGTTGCTATGCTATTGCATAGCAGAGAACTAAAAGCTTATTCGTTCAAATTTGAATATACAATGCAGTAGTTGTAGTTTAGTTTTGTATGAATTTGGCATGAATGTGAAGAACTATGGTTACCTTTCATGAGTTATTGAACCAGCAAGAACAAAGGAATATGAACAATATGTTAAAGAGTCTTCAAATCCTACAATTGTCATCACAGTCATCATGTAAAGCTTTAAATTCCATGATTATTCTTAAACATTCGGTTCCTAAAAAATGAAGGTGTTAAATAATAATTTGCATACTTTGTATTTTATGTTCCTGGTTACGGAAATATTTGGCGGGGACTTGTCAAAAACAAGCGATCAACAGTTCCCTAAAAACACTTTATTACATTTCTTCATACGAATGAAACCAATAATAAATGTAAGTAACTGTTATGAGGCATAAATTAATTGTAAAACTGTTAGGGAATTGATTTATAATTGAAAAGACGAATCACAGGCTAAATCTGGTTGTAGTAAAACCATTTCAATAAAACCACATTTTGGAGACAAGCCAAAATGTTCCATGTACAACAAGACAATAGAGAGAATATTGTATTGTAATATGTGTTGTCATGTACTGGTGCATCTTAATAGTATTGTAAACATTCCATACATGTACATGTTAAACCTTACCATTTATATTTCCCAAAATTTAACTTGTATTTTCATTTAATCTATCTATCTATATATTAATAGGCAAGCATGTTTTTTTAAAACCTTTTTTCTCAGCTCGTGTGTATCGTAGGGAAAATCTACGCATACCGTTAGAAAGCTATTTTCCTGTAGGTGTGCAGAATCCCTTTATAAATTAAAATAGGCTCAAAAATAAGCACAAAAAATGAATTTGAAATTTTTAAAAATTAACATGGGTCTTATGGGTTGCTATGGTGATGAAGAAATAACAACAAAATATAAATAGAAAATCAAAACAAATGGAAGACATTCCAATCGCATGTTTTATTTACAGTGTGGGGTGAAAATAGAGAATTTTGCACAAAACATACTTTTGGTCGATTTTTCGACCACGGGGCGTTCTCTCGTACTTATTTAATACGCGAGCAGGATTTTTGTGACAATTACTCCTCCGAAACTACCGAACCGATTGACATGTTTTTGGTGTCATTGGAAAGAGCGTAACGTGAAGTTGTGCAGGAAACTTTCTTTTTAGGTAAATAATTAGAGAGTGAGGCCCTGGGGCTCTTTAAAGTTTCGTATTTCTCCATAAGATTAACATGGGAAACAAACATTGTTTTGAAACTCCAGCTGTTGCTTTGACATTTAAATGTGAACAACCAGAACTGTCAAATGCCTATTTCACAATTTCAGACAGCTGATCCAAAAAAATTAAACAACTATGTGGTAGGTTTATTTAATCTTAGACTTTACAATAGATTATTTATTATAAATCTATTTCAATGATTATGAAACGATTTTTCCCATTGCGAAGCAAAAATTCAAAGTAAAAAGAAGAAGAACATATGTTAATTGTAAACAGTCAATGTGTAAATTATCTATGTTGTATTAAAAATGTGTATAGTTTTGGATGTTGGTTTGTGTTTAATGATGTTATATAATGAATTTTTATTTTAAGGATTTGGCATATGAGTAAGCCTATGATAAATAACACCATTTCAGAGTTCTGCCAGTTTTTGCCTAACTCTGTCCTGTAGAGTTCAAAGTATTCTACACCTTATTGTCTACAAATTGGCTAAATAATTTAGGTACGGTACTTTATAAAAGCTGACAGCCTTTTTACGTTGACTTAAATTGTAAGCTTACCTTTTCCCATCCATGGGCAGTTTGATTGTTATAAATTTACGCTTTAAACTGGAATAGGACTATTATGTAAATTGTGAGTACAGTTTTACATTAGTAAATAATCTTTTAATTGACTCTTTTAAAAATCATCGGAAATTATTACTGTTATTAGTTTTTAAACAAGTTATTTGTTTATAAATAACTCCTGTACTTCTTTGCAATTGCTCGATTTCGAGCAACATGTATACTAGTATCTATATATTCAATATCTCTTAATTTTAGATATTATCTAGATTTTTTTTCTTGTGTTACCATCTAGATTATCTAACACTCTCAATTACCAACAGCGTTGTTGTAATCATTAAATAATTATTTGTGTCTTGACTATACTGAAAATTATAATAAAAAGTGTATAGGTACTCGTATTTATTACAAGAGTACTGCATTTACATAGCCTATTAGAATTAGGCCTAATGTATCTCACATTAATTAAATTAAATCATTGTCAATTTTATTGTATTGTTGTAATGACATAACCTGGTTAATTTTATTTAATAAAATACCCCCGCCGCAGCAAACCTGCCGACTAAGCGAATTTCCATTTGACTGAATTGATTTTCAATTAAATATATTTTAATAACATTAGGTGTAACGAGTACCTAGGTTTGCTGCTACAAGGAAACTAATAAAGTGTGTTTTTTAGTAAAATATTGATAGCTTAGTACAAAATAAATAAATTTGCCAAGTTTGATCAAAATATATCCATAAACAAGCAAACTACAACGTTTGACAATATTCTCCATAAGAATAACATGGTAATTTTAAATTTATAATTTTTTAAATTTTCTCCGTTACTAATAACCGAACAAAAATACTTTTACATACTAAATTATTTGTTTTTTAAGCTCTTTAAAAAGGTTTAAAGAGAAATTGGGAAATTTTGTGTTTTGAGTGTCAAAAGTGAGAAAACCCTATTTTTACCCCATAAAACCCCCCGTAAAGCCCCGTTCCCATGGTCCGATCATGCTGGTTCGCGAACTCATTCAAGTTCGTCCCGCTTTACACCTTTAAACCAAATTTCATCAAAATCGGACAAATATTACTCCAGTTATCACGTTCACGGATGTATTTTATAAAATACATATAAAAAATTTGAACGAATGGTGTTTTTGGTCTCTGGGGACATCAAAATGAAAAAGTAAATCGGTCCCGGGTCTATGTCTTACCGTGCCACCTACGGTAATAGCTACTTCCCTATAGGGAAATTGGCTAAAAAAATTGCAAACTGTTTCGTTAATGTTATTCATTTGAATTAATACGAAATGTTGATTGATATTTGACGTCAAATGATTGATTGATCTAATGTTTGGTTGGTTGATCTGTCGGTCGTACGTCAACGCGGAGTGCGTCAATCGTTAGAATTTCACTAACAACGCAACCATTTCATCAGTATAGTTTTCCTTAAAAAAAACATTACTTACATACAAAGTCATTTAAATTCAATCATATTACATGTATTACTCGATATAGCTGAATGTCAATTGTACTTTGCAGATCGATGCTAATCAAAGTTATTAAAACTAAACTTCACAATTTTCTCAAGATTGCCAGAGATTAACTTAAACTGCAGTAACAGTGAATTATATTTTCCCCTCAATTAGGAAAACTTTACCGAATTCTTCTCGTCAAGTTTAATTGGTCATGAATCAACATTCAAGTGAAATAAAGAAAGGTTTGAACTCTTTTTAACAAGTCAAATCTTTTTTAATGGGGGGGGGGGGGTAGTTCTAACTTTAATTGCAGTTTTGAACAAGTATATTCAATGCTAAAACGAATGTTTTATGACTTGGATTTATGATTTATGGAATGATTTTTTAGGGGTGACCAAATTAGTTTTAAAAAATAGTATTGATGAACACTGTCCACATTAACAAATTATCAGTGTCAATGCTTCACGAGAATAATTTTACCTGCAACAATAACCGTCAAAGTTGTGAATAATTTTCTAGTTGTGTAACTTCCATCATGAGCTCATCATGTACACCAACTGTCCATACCACCAACCAGTCTGTAGAAACTTCAACTTTTTTTCTTTCTTTCTTTTTAAAAAAGAGGTTGGCGGCCTCTTTTATGTGTGTAGTAATTTAGACTGCTATAGTCGTACCTAGTAGAAACTTTTTCAAATGTTTCTAAACAAAGAAGAAGATTTCAACTTTTTGCAAAATTTCTAACTATGAGATTAACATAAACTAAATACATAGCGTGGTGAAATTGATACATGAAATTCAATTTATGGACCAAAATTATGGAAGTATTGTCGAAAATCCTGGTTTATTAGAAGTACTAGATGTAAGAGAAACTGAGGTCTTGTTACACATAGTGCTCAATAAACTGTACATTGTACAAATGGAGGAAAAATACACGGTATAGGTAGATCAGCCCTTGATGAAAAAGGAAACATTTTACATATCTGTGGAAACAAAACGTGTATAGCATTCAATAAAGCCCGTACTAAGAAAACTTGTATACAGTCGACTTTTTTTAGTAGTAGTTTTTGTAGTACTGTAGTTTCATACATGACTCTAATAGGGATTATAAAATAAGACTTTTTATCAAGGTTGACTTCTTATTGAGGTTTGAAATAACATGTGATTAGGGGTAAAATAATTTCAAGGGGATTTGAAAATGACCCTTGTAATCAAGGGTGACTTACTATCGAGGGCCTTGTTATCAACACTGTAGTTGGACCTATTTCAGTTTGGAACGTTAACATAGTATTTAAGTTGATGTAAAGGATTGTATTTCATCATCTAAATTACAAAAGGATCTCCTATTACTGGTCCAATCCGTTATCGATCACTTGCTACAATAGAATCACCGAATCACTTGAAAGACAATCAACGCCAAGTGATCTGAGACGCTTACACATTGTTTGGTCAATCACTTCCACATAATGTAAACGTCAGATGCTAACTCTCTGCTTGTGTTAAATGAGCTAATAAATTTCCCAATACTACAATGGGATTCTCAAAAGTTTGTGATCCCTATTACTTTGTGTAAATATTTCACAATGACATTGAGCTAATTCTTATAAATCTACAAATAATCTCGATCTGTATAAATATGGTATACATTTTCCGAAACATGATGGATATATTTTCACTATTTATTAACAAAAACAATTTACAAATTGTAATAAAGACTTTATAAATAACAAAGCAGTACTAAATGCAGGTTCCTAATTAGTTAAGTTTGGATTAATATCCTTATTACAACTTGATTGCCTTTATTAACACTAGGTTTATGCTGGCCTCAATTACTAGGAAACAGGGAGATTTAATGGTGTAAATAATTCAAACCCGCTTTATCGCTTGCATTTAACATTTAACAGCACCGCGATGTGTACAGATCATTACGGGAATTTACTTCACAAAATGTGATCTCGGATTACTTGTGAGAGGTAAGATGATGATGTTGAATCTTATTGGACTAAAACGAATATTACTCATTATCGATCTCATCGTTAAAACTATACTAAAGGCGGTGAACGGGTGAAGAGCGAACAAAAACAGTGACAGGATTGTTAAATATGTATTCCACCATATTTTATCAAGGATAAAGAAGTATATATAGGAACAAATCTACTTAGATTCAGAAACTTTTCTTTTTCACGATGACTATCCTCTTAGGACAGGAAACAATTAAGGTCGATTCACACACATTAGTTCAGTCCAGTCAGTTCAGTCGCATCCACAATTACTCAGTCAACTAAGTCAGTTGGTTTCAGTCAGTCTTCCGTAATTTTATTGACAGTGATGTTACAATCAAGATTGTTTTGATAAAATACAATGATTACCTTATCCAACCACAGTCACTGGTATGACCACTTGTAAATGCGTTAAAGTAACTTCAATTTGAAATAAAACAATCGTATTTAGGCTAAGTAATGTACTCGGAAAATTCAAAATCCATCCATGTATCTACAAACACTGTTTCTTTTAACAATCATCTAAACTTTAAATTATCAAGAATAAAATGTTATCTTTGATTTCTGTAAGGGGATTTATTCAAGAAGAGGGTTTGAGTAATACAATCTAAAGTAATATTATTTTATTATTTTATAATATGAACATGTATTAAAATAATCTTTCACGTGCTGAAATACTGAGTCTAAACGGAAAGTTTGGTTTGTTGTTTCCAGATGAGTTGCAAGGTTTATTGTGCAGAAGTTAAACTTCTTGCCGTTACTCGTAGGCGATTACATTTTTATCTCTATTTAACAAAATTATTTTCGTACTTCTCGTTATTTACGTAATAAAATTGCATTAATATTTCAGTGTTAATGTGAGTTGGTGGATTGGTTTCAGTTGGTAAAACATGTATATTTATGTTTTTTACCCTAGCTTATAAGTTATTGTCAAATATTATTATGTTTGTATCCCTGTTATTTTTCTTGTTTAGTGAGATTAAGTTGGATATTTTATATATCATGTTGGCAAATTATTTTATAAATTTTTTATATCTATCATGTGTAAAATACTGTAGTTATATTTACTTTATGAATAGTTTTTTTTTATTACATGCAGAGTTATGAGTCAGTTAACCTATTATCTATTTCTCCTTACCTAACGTTAATCTTTTCCATGAAATTTATATTTACTATAGTAAACTAAGAAATAAGATATTCGTGAGTTTTAAAGTGGTATTCTGTTTTCAACTCCAATAGTAAACTCAATAGCCTACAATTTGAAGATTACGAATCAACCATTAACGTTTTGCATTGAACAGTCTTGAAGACACAACTACTAATCCACTAGATTTTTTTTACAAAAAATTACCCTTGTTTATAAAAAGGCATTTA
Source organism: Macrosteles quadrilineatus (assembly GCF_028750875.1). Taxonomy (NCBI): domain Eukaryota; kingdom Metazoa; phylum Arthropoda; class Insecta; order Hemiptera; family Cicadellidae; genus Macrosteles; species Macrosteles quadrilineatus. The sequence continues at coordinate 77,045,140 of NW_026542598.1, read as the reverse complement.
CTTACACAAATAAGTTAAATTGTTTTTCCTTATACATTTTTTTACAAAACTAATTTCAAGCAATCAGACGTTCTTCTGCATCTATTATAACTTTTTACACACGTAATTCGAAAATATTTCAGCTTAAAATACATACAAGATTTAAGCTAGTTTGAGCTGTAAAACTCTGCAAAGAAGATTTCGGCAAAAGCCTCTCGATTGTTGTAATAATTCAACTGTAATTGCTGAGCTGGGTAAGATTGCCTCTACTAAAACTTTGTTCGTTCTTAACAACTTGGAATATATCAAGCTGAGTTTGAGGCTCGCGTCGACATCTATTTAAGTGTTTTCAGATTTTGCAAGACGTTTTGAAAAAGTTTACGGCTGTGTTTCATATATTATTAAGTTAAACAATTTATCACGTAACAGGAACAAAATATATACTGTCTTTAAAGTTTCGTTGTAAGTTTTTAAACCCGATCAAGTCCTACTACCAATAGAAATGTATTCTGTTTTTCATATCATTTCATGTTAATTTCTACCCAATATTTCAAGAAACAAATCAACCAAAACTGTCTAACTTGAAAACTATTAGACTACAAAACAGTTTTAGCTATATTATTTTTTAATATTTGTATAAAAGTTACAAATTCCAATATCATTTTAAATATATTGAGGAACTTGAAGTCAGCGTACCCAAGCCAAATTTAACTAATTATAAGAAATGTTATACATTTTTAGCTTCTAAATCTTGTAATATGCTACCAGAAGAGATTAAATAATCCAAAAATCGTAGTAAGTATAACAAATTGATTAAATCTTTATTATTTGAAATTGACAATGTAGATGCCTTTTTCCACACACTGCAATAATACTCATAATAAATTTCCACAGTAGTATAAGATTATTCATACCATATAACTGAGAAAATTTGTTGAGAGTATTTCATATTATATAGCTCAAAATAACCAATTTTGTTTCAGAAATATATCCTAGCATACTAAGATGGTTTTAACTAAGCACTTACGTAAGCTATTTTAGAGAAGCCATTTGCTGTATCTTTATTTACAAACGAATATTGTATAAAAAGTATGACGGCCACAGTCCCTCAAGCTTGAGTAAATTTTGTGCAATTCAGTGGTAATCATCCCACACAGGTTTTAACCTTGGGATGCAGACTTTATTGTTCCAAAGTGTGAAAGTGTGGTTTTTATAAATTTACAAAAATAATTTAACAATTTAATTTGAGACAAGTAATTTAGTTAGTATAGTGTGAATATTCTGTAATATTATGTAAAGAGGACAATAAAGAGTTTCATTCATTCACTTTGGATTTTATTGTACCCTGGTGATTGTTTTTGAGGAGAAAAAATTACAGTAAAGCAATTAAGATTACTCCAGGAAGTTGGTCATCAGGAAACTAGGTTTGTGCTGCTGCGAGCAACATTTGATTGTATATTAAAATTTATATTCAACATTCTTTTAAGTAGCCTTAGTATGCATTTAGAAATTTTACATTCAGAGTTATGTATAAAGTTATGATTTGTAATATAACAGTTATCAACTATTTAATATCATTCTAAATATAAAAACCCTATTCTAGAAAGTTATGCACCAAAGTACAAGGTTTTGTGTTAGGTTTAGTTAAATTTAAATGGCATAAAGTCAAAAACTAAGATTTTTATACTAAATGTTGCTAATTAGTTTTAATTTTTGGGATGATGACAACTAATTATATACATTCGAAAACAATTAACAACTGTGTATCAAAAAACAATACTGTCACAATAAGTTCAGGAGTAGCCCGAATTCTACCAGCTTTTAGTAATAAATCACTTAGATAAAATCATGTTTGACAGCTGATATAGGTTGACTTATTACATAGCTTCAGTCTGGCACTGCTGTGGCATTGTTACACGGGTATTGTACAACATGATGTTCTGTATAACAGCATCTGGTGATACATCACTAGATAGGATCATGTTTGACAGCTGATATAGGTTGACTTATGACCTAGCTTCAGTCTGGCACTGCTGTTGCATTGTTACAAGGGTATTGTACAACGTGATGTTCTGTATAACAGCATCTGGTGATACATCACTAGATAGGATCATGTTTGACAGCTGATATAGGTTGACTTATGTCCTAGCTTCAGTCTGGCACTGCTGTGGCATTGTTACACGGGTATTGTACAACGTGATGTTCTGTATAACAGCATCTGGTGATACATAACTAGATAGGATCATGTTTGACAGCTGATATAGGTTGACGTATGACCTAGATTCAGTCTGGCACTGCTGTTGCATTGTTACAAGGGTATTGTACAACGTGATGTTCTGTATAACAGCATCTGGTGATACATCACTAGATAGGATCATGTTTGACAGCTGATATAGGTTGACTTATGTCCTAGCTTCAGTCTGGCACTGCTGTGGCATTGTTACACGGGTATTGTACAACGTGATGTTCTGTATAACAGCATCTGGTGATACATCACTAGATAGGATCATGTTTGAATGCTGATATAGGTTGACTTATGTCCTAGCTTCAGTCTGGCACTGCTGTGGCATTGTTACAAGGGTATTGTACAACGTGATGTTCTGTATAACAGCATCTGGTGATACATCACTAGATAGGATCATGTTTGACAGCTGATATAGGTTGACGTATGACCTAGATTCAGTCTGGCACTGCTGTTGCATTGTTACAAGGGTATTGTACAACGTGATGTTCTGTATAACAGCATCTGGTGATACATTACTAGATAGGATCATGTTTGACAGCTGATATAGGTTGACTTATGTCCTAGCTTCAGTCTGGCACTGCTGTGGCATTGTTACACGGGTATTGTACAACGTGATGTTCTGTATAACAGCATCTGGTGATACATAACTAGATAGGATCATGTTTGGTAGCTGATATAGGTTGACTTATGTCCTAGCTTCAGTCTGGCACTGCTGTTGCATTGTTACAAGGGTATTGTACAACGTGATGTTCTGTATAACAGCATCTGGTGATACATCACTAGATAGGACCATGTTTGACAGCTGATATAGGTTGACTTATTACATAGCTTCAGTCTGGCACTGCTGTGGCATTGTTACACGGGTATTGTACAACATGATGTTCTGTATAACAGCATCTGGTGATACATCACTAGATAGGATCATGTTTGACAGCTGATATAGGTTGACTTATGACCTAGCTTCAGTCTGGCACTGCTGTTGCATTGTTACAAGGGTATTGTACAACGTGATGTTCTGTATAACAGCATCTGGTGATACATAACTAGATAGGATCATGTTTGACAGCTGATATAGGTTGACGTATGACCTAGATTCAGTCTGGCACTGCTGTTGCATTGTTACAAGGGTATTGTACAACGTGATGTTCTGTATAACAGCATCTGGTGATACATCACTAGATAGGATCATGTTTGACAGCTGATATAGGTTGACTTATGTCCTAGCTTCAGTCTGGCACTGCTGTGGCATTGTTACACGGGTATTGTACAACGTGATGTTCTGTATAACAGCATCTGGTGATACATAACTAGATAGGATCATGTTTGGTAGCTGATATAGGTTGACTTATGTCCTAGCTTCAGTCTGGCACTGCTGTGGCATTGTTACACGGGTATTGTACAACGTGATGTTCTGTATAACAGCATCTGGTGATACATCACTAGATAGGATCATGTTTGACAGCTGATATAGGTTGACTTCTGTCCTAGCTTATGTCTGGCACTGCTGTGGCATTGTTACACGGGTATCGTACAACTTGATGTTCTGTATAACAGCATCTGGTGATACATCACTAGATAGGATCATGTTTGACAGCTGATATAGGTTGACTTCTGTCCTAGCTTCAGTCTGGCACTGCTGTGGCATTGTTACACGGGTATTGTACAACGTGATGTTCTGTATAACAGCATCTGGTGATACGTTACTAGATAGGATCATGTTTGACAGCTGATATAGGTTGACTTATGTCCTAGCTTCAGTCTGGCACTGCTGTGGCATTGTTACACGGGTATTGTACAACGTGATGTTCTGTATAACAGCATCTGGTGATACATTACTAGATTGGATCATGTTTGACAGCTGATATAGGCTGATTTATGTCCTAGCTTCAGTCTGGCACTGCTGTGGCATTGTTACAAGGGTATTGTACAACGTGATGTTCTGTGTAACAGCATCTGGTGATACATCACTAGATAGGATCATGTTTGACAGCTGATATAGGTTGACTTATGTCCTAGCTTCAGTCTGGCACCGCTGTTGCATTGTTACACCCGGTATTGTACAACGTGATGTTCTGTATAACAACATCTGGTGATACATCTTTAGATAGGATCATGTTTGACAGCTGATATAGGTTGACTTATGTCCTAGCTTCAGTCTGGCACTGCTGTTGCATTGTTACACGGGTATTGTACAACGTGATGTTCTGTATAACAGCATCTGGTGATACATCACTGGATAGGATCATGTTTGACAAGTGATATAGGTTGACTTATGTCCTAGCTTCAGTCTGGCACTGCTGTTGCATTGTTACACGGGTATTGTACAACGTGATGTTCTGTATAACAGCATCTGGTGATACATCACTAGATAGGATCATGTTTGACAGCTGATATAGGTTGACTTATGTCCTAGCTTCAGTCTGGCACTGCTGTTGCATTGTTACACGGGTATTGTACAACGTGATGTTCTGTATAACAGCATCTGGTGATACATCACTAGATAGGATCATGTTTGACTGCTGATATAGGTTGACTTATGTCCTAGCTTCAGTCTGGCACTGCTGTGGCATTGTTACACGGGTATTGTACAACGTGATGTTCTGTATAACAGCATCTGGTGATACATCACTAGATAGGATCATGTTTGACAGCTGATATAGGTTGACTTATGTCCTAGCTTCAGTCTGGCACTGCTGTTGCATTGTTACAAGGGTATTGTACAACGTGGTGTTCTGTATAACAGCATCTGGTGATACATCACTAGATAGGATCATGTTTGACAGCTGATATAGGTTGACTTATGTCCTAGCTTCAGTCTGGCACTGCTGTTGCATTGTTACAAGGGTATTGTACAACGTGATGTTCTGTATAACAGCATCTGGTGATACATCACTAGATAGGATCATGTTTGACTGCTGATATAGGTTGACTTATGTCCTAGCTTCAGTCTGGCACTGCTGTGGCATTGTTACAAGGGTATTGTACAACGTGATGTTCTGTATAACAGCATCTGGTGATACATCACTAGATAGGATCATGTTTGACTGCTGATATAGGTTGACTTATGTCCTAGCTTCAGTCTGGCACTGCTGTGGCATTGTTACACGGGTATTGTACAACTTGATGTTCTGTATAACAGCATCTGGTGATACATCACTAGATAGGACCATTTTTGACAGCTGATATAGGTTGACGTATGACCTAGCTTCAGTCTGGCACTGCTGTTGCATTGTTACAAGGGTATTGTTCAACGTGATGTTCTGTATAACAGCATCTGGTGATACATCACTAGATAGGATCATGTTTGACTGCTGATATAGGTTGACTTATGTCCTAGCTTCAGTCTGGCACTGCTGTGGCATTGTTACACGGGTATTGTACAACTTGATGTTCTGTATAACAGCATCTGGTGATACATCACTAGATAGGACCATGTTTGACTGCTGATATAGGTTGACTTATGTCCTAGCTTCAGTCTGGCACCGCTGTTGCATTGTTACACCCGGTATTGTACAACTTGATGTTCTGTATAACAGCATCTGGTGATACATCACTAGATAGGATCATGTTTGACAGCTGATATAGGTTGACTTATGTCCTAGCTTCAGTCTGGCACTGCTGTGGCATTGTTACACGGGTATTGTACAACTTGATGTTCTGTATAACAGCATCTGGTGATACATCACTAGATAGGATCATGTTTGACTGCTGATATAGGTTGACTTATGTCCTAGCTTCAGTCTGGCACTGCTGTGGCATTGTTACACGGGTATTGTACAACTTGATGTTCTGTATAACAGCATCTGGTGATACATCACTAGATAGGACCATGTTTGACAGCTGATATAGGTTGACGTATGACCTAGCTTCAGTCTGGCACTGCTGTTGCATTGTTACAAGGGTATTGTACAACGTGATGTTCTGTATAACAGCATCTGGTGATACATCACTAGATAGGATCATGTTTGACTGCTGATATAGGTTGACTTATGTCCTAGCTTCAGTCTGGCACTGCTGTGGCATTGTTACACGGGTATTGTACAACTTGATGTTCTGTATAACAGCATCTGGTGATACATCACTAGATAGGACCATGTTTGACAGCTGATATAGGTTGACGTATGACCTAGCTTCAGTCTGGCACTGCTGTGACATTGTTACACGGGCATTGTACAACGTGATGTTCTGTATTAGAGCATCTGGTGATACATCATTAGATAGGATCATGTTTGACAGCTGATATAGGTTGACTTATGTCCTAGCTTCAGTCTGGCACTGCTGTGGCATTGTTACAAGGGCATTGTACAACGTGATGTTCTGTATTAGAGCATCTGGTGATACATCATTAGATAGGATCATGTTTGACAGCTGATATAGGTTGACTTATGTCCTAGCTTCAGTGTGGCACTGCTGTGACATTGTTACACGGGTATTGTACAACGTGATGTTCTGTATAACAGCGTCTGGTGATACATCACAAGATAGGACCATGTTTGACAGCTGATATAGGTTGACTTATGTCCTAGCTTCAGTCTGGCACTGCTGTGGCATTGTTACACGGGTATTGTACAACGTGGTGTTCTGTATTAATCTGGCATTAATCTTGAACTATATTTCCGGATAATTTCTAGGAGTCCTGGGATCATGAAGCTTTTAATAAATGGTCCTGACTTATGAAACAGCTGGTCTTAGACAGTAACAGCTACACAGATCATCTTACTTCATTTTATACGCACCCTTCACTTTACTGGGTTAAATACGAGCCTAGGTGGCGTCCCTATCTCAATAAAATGATCTGTCAATAAACTAGTATTGTTGTACAAAAGGATAAAATTTCTATTCTATGTCATAGCATTTGACAATAAATCACTAGACAGGCGTTTGACAGCTGATCTCCTTTGGCTTGCGCTCTAAATCTTTCTTGTCATTGTTGTGCTATTGCTGAACTATTTTATTACGCCAGATGTTTGGCATAGGTTCTCTGGCATATAAAATCGTAGTTACAATTTAGTTAGATTCTATACATAAAACAAAACATACTTGTTTGTGCAATTAATAAAAAACATGTTAACGTGTTTTTATAAATCCAAAAGACTGTTTGGTTTTCTAACAAAATAAATGAATTGCAACAATATATTTAAGCATCGCTGCTTCTTTTCAGCATCTCACTTGTATATATTTAGAGAGTATCTTAAATTTAGTTAAACCCTGTCAAACTAATCCATTACTACCATAATATCACTTAACCTTGAGTAATGAAACATTTTACCTGATTCTTTTAAAAAGTACTTAGGCCTAATCATGATTTTTAAATCATTTACAAGTTTTTTTTTGCTTCATTATGAAGCTAATAGAATGAGTAAATGACTCAGACGTTTAGTTTTATTTTTGGTAGACGAAGGTTAAATAAGTAGGACTAAGCTGTCTGAATCTCTGAGTAAATTGGATTCTTAAGTTACTCTTTCTCACTTTGTCGCTTTGACTTGATTTCAAAATTAAGTCTTTTCTTAAGTGTGCAGTGGTATATTTTTACTTTGGTTAAGTGGTTGAGTTTGTATGGCATTTTCACTAAGAGACAAGTTTTTCTGTAGAACTTACATTCTTTTTGCTGTGGTTTTAAACAGTTTCAACTAAGAATAGAGCATACCTGTTACCTAAAAGAATAAACTGTTAAAATATTATAGACAGACAAGATAAAAGACTATTAGGACTTCACAAAAGATGTGTATTTATTTGGACTGTTTACAAAAACCATAATAATCGATAAAACATATGTTAGTTAAACTGTATATGAAAGAAGGCAGGCATAGATTAGACATAGATTATTACATTCTCTCCCCCCCAAGAACTAACCATTCAAAAATTAGTTTCTTTTTCCTTTTCATTAGTTTTTTTCTTTGGAGCAATAGTAATTTTTGGCCGAGGCTTGCGAAGGCTAACTTTGGCACTCACCAGTTCTTTAGTGATTTTCACTTTGAGCACAAGTTTACTTCTTTGTTGTTTGATTTCTTTGAATATTTCATAATACTTCTTATTCCTCTGGTTATCACTGCTGGACTTGTTGTGGTACTGTGAGATGTCAAAGCTCTCGTCACTGACCAGGTTAATTGAATCGTCCACTAGTGACATTCTCCTCACAGTCTCGTCTCTGGATATTTTCATAGGTGACAAGTTGGGATTGTCCTCCACACTGTTTCTTAGCACCTCCGCCATCTGCTCTTCAAGACACCATTGTGGCATCGTAGGTTCCTGTGAGCGACTACAGTTGTGTTTAAACAAGGCCATCAGACATGGGAACTTGCAGCCACACTGAGCACACTTGTTTGTTTGATTGTCATCGTTATTCTTGTGCTCCTTCCAGCACACACGTTTCTTCTTGTGTCTGTAGAAGAAGGTATTGTCAAACTGCACATCGCATCCACCACAAATTTTCAACTCTGAATCGTTCTCCGTTTTCTTCATTTCCCATAGAGGTTTGGCTTTAAGTTTTTTTGTCTTCTGTTTTCACATTCTTCCTTTTGCCAGTTACCGCAAAGATCTTGTTCTTGATTTTGACACTGGATTCCAGCATGGTTTCCTTCAAGACTTCAAGTATTTTGGAATTTTCTATCGGCTCATCCGTTTTCTCTCCAACCACTCGGACTGTCTGGACACTGGTGAGAATGTCAGAATGTTTCTCAGAGTCTTTAATCATATTCTTAGCTTCCAGGGGTTGGCATTCCTTCTCTAACGCTTTTTCTTTTATTGGATCCCTGTTTAAATGTGCTGTTTTGATTTTCATATCTTTGTTTCGAGTCCTTTCCTCTTGGGAGATGTTTTCTGCACCGTAGTTGTCAATCTCAAATGATTCCTCTGCTGTTTTGTACAATTTATCATATTTAAAACACGTCAGAGCAAAGTTGTCATCGATACGTCCTCCACTGTATCCTGGACATTTTCCATGCAACGACCAGCCTAAGTAACTCCAGGATAAAACTGGCGAGTTAGGAGGCCCTTCCACAACTTTCCTTGTCAATATTAGGTTGCAATTATCTTGACCAATCAAGATGGTAGGTTTGGCATGAGATGTTGGTAGAGGTTGGTCGATTGAATTTAAATGAGACCATGTCTCACGAAGCTTTACTGAATCGATCGACTGTTGGGGTAAATCTAAGGGAAATTGAGTTCTTACATTAGTCAATGTGAAAACTTCGTCTTCATAGAGCCCTTTTATTTTAAGTTCAACTCGTCTGGACGTTGGGTCAAAATGTTTAGTTGCATTTGACCAACAAGTGGTAAGGGGTTCAATGCTACCACTGACGCCTAATTTATTGGCTGTAGTTGAATCTAGTAGAGATATAGTTGAACCGTCATCTAAAAGTGCATATGTGTCGATCTGACAGCTTGGACCATATAATGTCACTGGACATACTCTTAGTAAAACACGGTTATTTACCGAGTGATTGCTTATAAATTCTTCTTTTGATTTACCTTCCTGCCTGAAAGTGTTCTGTACTCTGTCCCAGCTGATCTCTTGGGCATTTTTAGTGGCACTGTTAGTATGCAGAAGGCGATGGTGGGATAGTTTGCACCCATTGATTCCACAAGGTTTCTTTAAATTGCAAAATTTGATGTGGTGACGACGAAAGCAAAAGAAACACAGTTTTTTCTCAATTATCATCTTCCACCGCTGCGAAACTTCTGCTTTTCTAAAAAGCTTACATTTATCGGTTTCATGACTCTCCGAGCAAAACATGCAAACGTTTTCATTGGGCGAATTAGTAAAAACTGGTTTAGGGACACTTCTCTTCCGCGTTGTCTCCTCGGGTGGACGAAAATAAATACTCATAATGGAACACTGATTTTCAAGCCAGTTACAGAATACTTTCAGGTCAGTAGGTTTTTCTAAATGCATGCTATTTACATGTTCAGCCCACCTGTACTTCAGGGTATAGGGGAGCTTACTTAAAAGTTCATTCAACAAGAGAGGATTTATTAGGTACATTTCCAAATCCAACGACTCTGCGGTAGAGGTCAGGTTTAAAAGAGTTGTTGAAAACTCAATAAGGCTGACAGCGTCATCCTCCTTGACTGGTTGGAGCATGCGCGCCTTCTTCAACATTGACTCGACTATAAACTCTGGACGTCCAAAACGCATTTGTAAAGTTTTCATTACTGTACTCAAATTTTTACCTGATATAAATAGAGGTTTTACCATTTTAAAGGCATCTCCCTCCAGACAATTTCTTATTCTGTCAAGGTTTTCATCGCCATTAAAAAGGTGTTTAGTCTTATTGTAACAGGAATAGAACATGGGCCATTCGTCTGGTTTCCCGCTGAAGGATGGAAGACGCTGTCGGCAAGAGACTGGTTGGTTGGAGTTAGATAAATTGATAGCTTTTGAAAAGGAGTCTGCTAGTTTATCAATAGCCGTAGACACGATGGCTGACGATGTCAAAGGAACTGACGGTTCCTCATTCAGCCACCTATTGACTTTGACATTAGAGTCCTCCTCAACAGTAGCAATATTGAAGCTTACCTTGTCAGGGTCTTCATTATCTTCCAATTCCAAATGACGACTGCCCAAGACTGAGGCGGACTGACTACTTCCCAAGACCGAAGCAGACTCAAGTTCGGTCCTTACTCTCAGCAGACACTTCTGTCGTTCTAGTTCTCTTGCTTCAGCTTGACGTTGTCGTTCCATTTCCCTCTCCTCTCTTCGCCTCTGTTGTTCCTGCATTTGACGCTCCATCTCCTTTTCTTCAAATTCTTTCAGCCGTTGCAACTCTCTTTCTTCGTGTATTTTCTCAAGCCTGTTTATGTCTTCTATTTCTTCTAGTTGCAGTTGAACTAACCGGCGCTTGCTGGAAGTTGAAGATTTGGTTTTTGACTTAGAAGGTGGTTTCAGAGATTGGCTATCTTTTTCTATGGGTTCATCATTCTTGTCATTTGCATTTTCTGGGGAATATCTATTTGGAGGGTGTTTCTCTCTCCCTGACTTTCGGATTGACATATTTTTAGACATGATTTATAAGTCGGGTTTCGGCACCAATGTTAAAATATTATAGACAGACAAGATAAAAGACTATTAGGACTTCACAAAAGATGTGTATTTATTTGGACTGTTTACAAAAACCATAATAATCGATAAAACATATGTTAGTTAAACTGTATATGAAAGAAGGCAGGCATAGATTAGACATAGATTATTACATTCTTCTTTCAGCCGTTGCAACTCCCTCCAGACAATTTCTTAGCACCTCCGCCATCTGCTCTTCAAGACACCATTGTGGCATCGTAGGTTCCTGTGAGCGACTACAGTTGTGTTTAAACAAGGCCATCAGACATGGGAACTTGCAGCCACACTGAGCACACTTGTTTGTTTGATTGTCATCGTTATTCTTGTGCTCCTTCCAGCACACACGTTTCTTCTTGTGTCTGTAGAAGAAGGTATTGTCAAACTGCACATAAACTATTTATTTTTATCGTGAATTTGTCTTTAATGTTATTAGCACGTTTACAGAGATAATATTTACGTTTAGTTTGTTAGTTGTTACAAATGATTATTTAACTATGTTGTAACGGAATAAATTTATAAATTTGTAGCACATCACAATGTGTTTAGTACCTGTTAAACTATTTGCATGAAGAGAAAATATAATTTAAGATGGTTTATATCGTTGTATCTGATTTGCAATATATTTGTTGTGTAATATCAACATTATATACTATTTTATTTTAGAACTGGACTTCAGAATAGTACTGTATGAAACACAGTTAATCATTAAACTATATATCTATTAAAGATGGATATGGAAGCTAAACATGGAAGTTTTAGTGTGGAATAGGCGAGATGCATTTGTAATATTTTACAATGCACTTATTTGTAAGATATTTAAAACAGAAAATCTTAAACGACTGCCATTTTGAATTAGTATCTATCTGGTAGTTCATGCAAAGATAGTTCCTACCGGTCACTACGTACTAAGTTTAAAAATCACATATACAGAAAAGAAGCATTTTGGACTCTTGGTCTCTGTGGACGATAACACGAAAAGTTACTCGGTCTCAGGTCCTAAATAGTCATCTACTGTAATAGCTCAATTCGCGAAAAAAAAACTATTAACAAAGATTACAAGGATATAAAGCAACATTTCCACGTCGTATGATACATTTAGTTAGCTAAACCCTGAACATTTAACTTGTAAAACATATCGGGGTTTGTGTACATTAAATCATTCGCTCAAACGTGTTGTGGACTCACATTATTGACTTAAAACCTCACATCACAATGGGATTCAACCGTCCACGCGTAAAATTATTAAACTCATTTCTTTATTCCACTGCAACGCAGAAACGTTTTTGTAAACCTTTCAATTCAATTTTATTCAGTCAATAGCGTTGCAGAAACATTGTAAGTACTGTAATATTTTACCAACGAAATATCTTTGCTTATTCTTTATTTTTATATAAAAACTAAATACTATACGATAACAAAGCTTGTTGTCCTTCAAAGTTGTTAATCAGTTTTCCAACATTATTTAGTATTACTTTTGACTATTAATACACAACTTCTGTATCCAATAGTCAATTGTATTACGCTGTTACATTAAAAACATGACTTGGTTAAAATCCCGATTACTACCCAATATTAATGGTATAACTGTTTGAATAGTTAGTATGTTCAATTTTAATTAGGAAACCTATTTAATTTACAGGTGTTCTCTTTTTCGCTGCATAAGCAGTGACACGAATACAAAACTGTATAATGAAAGACTCACAAATATGCAAACAAAGCACAAATGTAGGTATACCCCCATACACGAACAAATTTTAGTTAAAGACCTGAAGATGAAGCTATTAAAACTTCGAAACGCGTAGTCTCGACAGACAGCCTTTGGATTACTCTGGCAGATCCAGGTAATATTATACCTTTTATAATCTAAAAACAGTAATCCTGAGACAAGAAACAACATGAAGTTAAATAGTAGTTGACCTACAGTCATTTATTTATTTATTTATTTCCAACGGCAGCAGCCAATTTACAAAGACAAGCATAGATGGTAGAATACAGCGGAAAATTCAATGAAACTTTTCTTACCCATTATTGGTGTTTTTCAATTGGGATTTCTTTACATTTTAAAACCAATTTTCCAGATGAAGTTGAAAAATATGATAATGGTAGAAATCCAGCACTCAGGGTCCAATCTGCAGGCAAAATCACACATGATGTTACTCGTGGGCAAACTGATTTGATTGATTTAAATAACCTCAATACTGACATCTCTAAAACCTAAGTAGAATAAAAACTTACCATTTTAATCAACCCGAGTATCACTAAATATTAATTCAACCTTTCAATTAAGGCTTTCAAATCTCGAAGTGTAAAACACTTAAAGAATATTAATTCTAAAAACTACTTGAAAGATTTTCCTTTAATAATCTGTATGCATATTCCTCAAAACTCCCAAGCGTAGTGGAAACCACCTATAGCTTTTCCAGCAACACCAAAATTCTTCGAAAGAACTAGTTGCAGGTACCTCTGTTTCTACACAAATTTCTATGTATTATTTGCTTTGATTTAATTTGAAACTGGCAAAACACATATCAGTAACCCGACGTATTATTCTGGTTTTCGTCGTCGTCCAGAACTTTGAGCAATGTTCAGAACAACACTGGCCATCGTCCAAGATTCAGTTCAATAAACTAAAGTTGTTTGTCTCGGCTAAGTTTCTAACTGAATTTAAAAGTAGAACGTTTCTTTTTGTACTATCACATTTATTATTTAATTTTAAAATATATACGTATATAGTGGCACTATTGATGAAAGAGAATATTATCATGGATGTTTGATATGTTTTTAACTGATCTGATTTTTTGAATACAATTGAAAATTTACTTGGTTTAACAGCAATATGCAAATTGAACGTACTATTATTAATTTTACTATCTTGAATTACAATAATTTCATAACGTTACACAAGATAAAGGGAACATTCGGCTAAGATAAATCAAACCCTGCAATTTGTCTAGTTAATGGAGGACCAAGATAAGCCGAGGATTTATGATATTAAAACACTCGTAAGGTGTCAGTTTAGTAAATTATATTATTAAAAAATAAAGCAGGTATGTTATATTACTATTCACTGTAGTACTATGAACTAAATGAACTTAGTTGTTTGTTGAAATACTTGCAATCATGTAGGCCTAGGTTTAAGTATAAATTGTTGTGAATTGTACCATCTTTGTGTTTTAATATTCCATAAAAATATCTTAAACTATTGCTGTTTTAAAGATATTATTAAGTTTTTCATTGATATAAGAGCAAAGCCTACTTTAAAAATCAAGGAGGAGAATTTTTGGTATGTTTGCTTCAAAAATACTTATAATAGTGTTAAATTGAACAGTAATAATTGTTAACCTATTTATTGTAGATCAACTATTGATGTACACTTTATTTACTTGTGACCCATCTGAAATGATTAGAGAGGAGACAATCAGAGTGGTTAGAATAAAATTTAACCTCAGTTCTAAGTAGTACCAAATAGGAAGAAATTTACCTTGAACTATTTTCTTCTTTGTAAATCTTGATGTGTCTTGTGGTTAGATATTTACAGTTTAGTACAACAGTTTTATATTTCTTCAACATGAACACAGAACATTAAAACCAACAACAATACAAAAGCACATGTTAACGTTCTAAAATCCTAATACATGTGTTGGAGCTAAATTGCACAAATATTTAAACGACAAAACGTTTATTTCTTGGAGACAAACTTACTAAAGAAATCAATAGAATACTTAAAACCAAGTGTTTTGTAAACTGTTATTTCATAATCAAAAGAAAACAATAACCAGTTTGAAAATTCTTATGCTAAAGTTTTGTGATCAAAGGTTTTACATAACATATTATATTCAAAAAGATAATCAAAAGCTAACCGATTAAAACATTTTAAAATTATTATAATAAACTGTTCTTTGCAATTACGATACATGCATTTAATTATGATCGGTTTAGCCATTAAACTCGAAAAGTATTAGACGTGTTGGTGTCATCGACTGTAATTCAATGTTTTCAAATCTCGAGTAAACATACTTTACACGTTTAGATTTTCCCTCCTGAAACCTTAAAGATGAAAATGCGTTTCAATATTTTCGCTGTTATAAAAATCTCAAGAGAATCAGGTTTGTTTCGATTGAATTGACGGATATTACGATAGTTTCCAGGGAAACGGCAAATCAAGTTACTTCCATCTCATGACAACATCGCTGTGTTTCAGGTTTAACAAAAATTGTTATTTTTACTCTAAGTAGCTAACTAAACGCTGCCCTTTGACTATAAACTAAGTTATTGAGCTGTAAAATTATTTTCTACAATAGTTAATAACCGAAAGTGCTTAAGACAGCTGTGTCTGTAAAAAGTAAGTTATTAAATTTAGTGATGTAAACCGTTTTCGATTTCATAATAATGGTCCAACGTCCAACAATAATTAAAATACAATTTATAATACAGAATAGTTAGCATTGTGTAAAACGAAATTGGCTGTCTGAAATAGGAACAAATCGTATTTAAAAACAAATCTTCAAATAGGCTCCTAGGGAGTTGTCAGTACACAGGCATGATATCGGCATCTTCGGGATAGGCTCCTAGCACAAGCTGCCAGAAAACCCAAGAAAGCCTCCGGTGTGGTGGTCCTATGCCTTTGTAATAGGAAGGATCTGATCATATGTTCTTGTGCACCGACACCGGACACCCGTTGATAGCACGAAAATAACAACCAAACCAAGGACTTGTAATTTAAATAACTTCTATAACCTATCATCATTGGTTAGACTTCTACTTAAATAACAAAATGTTTCTTTTATTCAAAAAACAACCTTTTAAATGGGTATGTTAACCCAATTACGATAGGTAATGCTTATTATTGCACAAATCAAATATACGTGTTATAATTTTTTCTCAAATTCAATTTTAATTTGGGGTTTTCTTCCAGAGAGAAGCAAATGTATCTCTCACAACACAAACTGTGCATGACGTCACGGCCACACGTCAATCGCAGATTAACCATACAAGATGTTATCTCCGTGAGTGATCACCCATCACGTTTTTGGTTGTTGGGAATCGCATCCGTCACTCGTAAAATACAACTCCAATTAGTATTTGCTCGTAGAATTGATTAACCTTGGTAAAAATCTAAATTAAAATTCATTTCCTACTACTGGAGTGTCAAAGAATCTACAAATTTTCCAAATAAGAACGCCAGAAGGTAACATTATTATTAATAACTACTACAAAGATTAACACTACCCTAACGTACGCATACAAATAGAAAAGACAAATTTAATACAAATAACTTTCAAGACTCAAAAATTAAAAAGTAAACCACCAAAATTCTAATTGAAATATTATATGAAACACAATAATATCTTTGATTTATCTCCACTATTGAATCGTATGGTATAAAAAAGTAAAAACTATATAAACTGTGGTTAAATTCATAATTTTCCCTGTTTAACTATCCATTAATTTGTTGAACTAATTTAACAGAAATGACGTATGTTGTGTAAATCGCTGTTAACTATCTGAAACAAGTTTACCACAAAGTCAACGCTAAGAGTTTTATCCAAGTTTAATATTAAAAACTTTAATATTAAATAGTTTCGAGCAACAGTTGTTTCGCCAAGAGCCATGAAAAGTTTAATATTCCTGCACAATAAGGAGTCTATGCACGCATATTGAGCCCAGGCTTGGGACAATGGCTCAGCAAAATGTGCAATGTTCTGCTAAACCAATCATCACCTTCTATCTCACTTCTTCTAAGTTTTTAATGTAAAATTTTGAGTTTAAATTCAAGCATTATTGCAGCTAGTTCTAAGATTTACTATTTTCCACAAATTATGGTAGCTGATCAAGCACAAATCAGCGGATACAAGCTGGTGAGAAGGTTCTAGTCCTTACAATGAGAAAAGTCAGTAGCTTTAAAATGGCTTGAAACTGTGAACAGCTTTTCTTGGCCACTGGGCATTAAGTAAAATGATCCTAGCTAATGAAACGGCTTATCTTAGTCAGTAAAGTAGTAACACAGATCTTCTCACACCATTCTACATATTTTGGTTAAAATACGCACCTAGGTGGCGTCCCCTTCTCAATGATTGATAATTATTGACAATTTATTGAATTTATCTTTCCTTTCGTTTTCGCTTCGTTCTTTAAACTGAAATTGAAAATATTCACTCTTAGTGATGAAATTTAATCTATCTATACTATTATAAAATTTTAGTGGTGTCTGTGCGGCTGCCACGAGACGTAGGAATTGGCTAACTCAGGAACTCGCTAACTCGGTCGTGTGGCGGAACTGGCTAACTCTGGAACTGGCTAACCGTCTCAGTCAGGAATTGGCTAACTCCGGAACCCGCTAACTCGATTTTGTCTCGCGGCGGAATTCGCTAACTCTGGAAGTCGCTAACCCGGCCGCGCCCACTGCTCGGAGCGGTGCCAACCTTGTACGACAAAATAATCGTACACTGCCGTATTTCAAAATGTCAGTGTCTATAAAGATACAGTAAATGTTATTGTTTTTTGTTATCAATTCCACTTTTAACAGATAACTAGCCCAAAGTAATTAAAAGACAATTAAAAAATCATGAAAAAATGTTTTTTATTAAACTGTACAATGGCCAGTTAAATGTTTATGATTTCGATCTTAAATATAAATGCCATCAGTATAAAAGAAAATAATAGAATATGAAAAATATTCAAAATTTAGTTTAATTGGTAATAAATAATTAAACCTCTACGAAATTAAGCTAAAATACACGCAAGTTCTTAAACACGGAAAACAGATTTAATTGTAATGTCGTAATAAACCAAAACCATGAATTAATACAGTCATCAACCATCGTAACTTTCATAATTAATTCATAGATTTTAAATTTAATGTTCGTCTTTGAACCGTCCAACTTACGTGTACACATATGATGACATAGACTAAGTTATTATCTAGGCCTAATAGTTTGAACCAAAGCATTGTAGGCCTACTAGTAAATAGTTGCCTAATTCTAAAATGTGTTAAATTTTTTAGCAATAATGTTACATGTTTTAAAACAGTTTTTAGATTGTACACCTAAGCACCACTAGTAAAAAATAGGAGAAGATATAATATTCATATAATAAAACGTGACAGGGTTATTTCAATTCACGATTTTTAATAAACTAATTGACGGATTTTCCTGATTTGAGTTTTGGGTTTCATTTATATTGCTTTCACAAACGATATAAACTATAGCAAGCCATTGCTCGGTTCACTGTTCCCCAGTACTGAGCTACACAATAGACAATAGCTTTGTTTTTGGATAAGATAGAACCAGCCTGGAAAAAAAACTCCCGACTTTTAAAAAGTAAGCCTACTGAAAGACGTAAAATTAATATTAATTCAACAAAATTAAGAGGATGACCCGGGTTCTACACTAATAGCCTACGATAAAAGAAATTTACAAGTTGTATTTATGCATAGACCAACTTTTAATGCAATCCATGCTCTATTTAAAAATGCGTAACCACTACAATGTAATTCTGTAATGACGTTTAACGTGTAAATTTTATTATGATTTATGATTTAAGGTTACTACAAGCCCAGTATATAAAATACGAACTCAAAAATTTTATTTGCAGAAGTTCACAAAATGGTATTTATTCGAATAAAAGAAACAAATGGCAGAATACGAAAATAGATATTTCATAACATGTAATAGATCCAAATTAAATGTGCATTTTTATCTTTTTCATACCAATAAGCTACTATTTAAGTAAGAAACCCACATATAAAACATACTCCCTTATATTAGTACATTTCTAATCCTTATGGATCATCTGAAGACAGTTGTATTGTTAGTTCTGTCCGGTGCACTGTCTTTAGAGGTCGTGTTTTGTTTACAATTGTTTCTTGTTTTCAGTAATTTAAAACCTCGTTTAACCAAATAAAACGTTCTAATCACAACTAATAACACGTCCCCTAGTTATATAACCAAACAGTAAGGAACAAATCATGAAGTTAACTATAAAATGATAGAAACACAATTTTGTCGACACTAGCGATCAGTGTCACCGGACATGAACTAGACACGAAAAACGAGCTTCAAAGTTTACAAAGGGATGTAAAGTTTACTTGTGTTGGTTAGTCTATGGTAAGACTATAATGCATTTTCCACCCTAATAACCATAAGAATAATGTTAAACATACTTCCAAATATATTTATTTTATCGACTACGTTGTTCTTACTCCTAATTAATCGTAGGATACGACATTATGGTACCGATACGATATAGGTAGTACACTTTCGGCAACACTGGCCAAAAATATTCGTGCTTGGCTCCCATTGGACGGCCCGCGAGGCTTCTGATTGGGAGTTAGCGAGTTCCGCCGAGGGACCGATTTAGCGACTTCCGTACGAGGACGGAATTCGCTAACCCGGCTTTAGAGCGGGTTAGCGGGTTCCGGAGTTAGCCAATTCCGAAACCGAACAAGTTAGCGAGTTCCTCTCATCGACCAAATTTGAAGATATGGCATTTAACATGGGGTTAGCGAGTTCCAGAGTTAGCCAATTCCGCGGACCCGCTGCCACGACTAAAATACTAAACCGATACAGCACAAATTAAGCACAAATATTGTCCACATACCTAGGAATGTCATGGGCCTATTCACTTCCCAGAATTATTCTTCTCGGGCTACACCACTTGGATGTCGAAAGTTTGAGATGAGGTTTTCAAAAGTAAATATTAATTGGTCTCCATGGAAGCATGAGAAAATTCACAAACTTTGTTTACCGCCTTGACATTTCAATCTAAACAGTCAGAATTTCTAAATGCCTATATCACAACTTCAGACAGCTGATCCAATCAAATTAAATTAAATATTTTACAAAACTATGTGGTAGGTTTATTTATGGCTTTGATTATGGAAATAAAGAAAGATTCTATAACCCTAAGTTTTGAAATTTATGTTATTAATATATTTTAATGTAAACAGTAGCACAATTAATTACAATGTAGGTCATGCTTTTTCTGTAAAAATGTTGTGGCTTTTTGTTTATAAATTCGATCTCCTAAACAAGTGTTTGGATTAGGCAGTATATTAGACTACATCATCCCGTTGCGAAGCACGGGTACACAGTAGCTAGTACTCCTTAAATTATGAACCTCTGATTCGGTGACCATTTTTACATTACTCTAACCCCTAAATAAGATTATTAGCAGCCATGAGTACTAACTGTATATATAGCACAGATATAAATGTATCGAAAGAGTATGTTCTACATACAAAATACCAAACTACACTACTTAGTTAAATATGTGTACGTATTACAGATTATTATCTGAAATATAATCTGGATAAATGTTGATCAGTTCCCTGTTCATATTGAAGTAAATCGTTTAAAAAATCGTTAGTCAACGCGACATTGACAAATACAGAAACTGGACAAAAGGTCTGCCTCTGTTCTGAGCCAACGTGATTGGTTGTGTTGTTGGTTGATAAAATATATGTTCTCTTAGAGAAAAAAGGAATATATTATAACTAGCTGTTAACCATGGGCTTCACCCCGTTTGACTTCATAAGCATTAATAAAATTATTGATTGGTTAAGTTAAACTTAAATAAACAAAACAGAATACATTAATACAAACAAATAAATACAGCTGAGGTATTTTTTTAACATTAGGTACTGTACATGAAAAGTTCCCTTTAGAAAGGAATTACGACCTTAAAGGGCAATTTATAAAATAATGGATAGTTTTGCGCAAGGTTTCTCGTCATGACTAACATTTTAAGTATATGGTTTATACGGGTGTGACTTGTAGTTTTCTCAAAAGTTCATGGGTACTTCTGGCTTTATATATAGATAACTATAAGTATAATAACAATACTATACCCTGTCATATCGTTAAGGCTTACTGATTAACATTATTGCATTAAGAGTATAACACATTTGTAACAAGTTTATTAACGCCTCTATGAGTAGCCTATTACTCTACTCTTTCTGATTGACTGATCCTCTTCCTGATGACTGCTATTCAAGAGGTTTATTTTCAATTATTTGTTTTAACACTTAAATAGGTAGTTTATTACCTTTGAAGCAAACGAACATTGTGAATAAAAGAAAGGAAATAGAGTCCCTATAACGATGGATTTTCAGGGATTCTATCCATTAAAATTACATTTAAAATTATTTATAGTATTGAATTTTGTCATCAGATTTACAATTATTGCTAAAATCATGTTCTGTATTATTATCAACACATGTCTCAACAATAACTTTAGAAATGTTTAAACGCTAATCAACAAATGAGTTAATTTTTAACTTAAACTAAATAAAATTTAACTCAGTCAGCATTTCAGACATGTATGTGTATGATTGAAAAAAGAAAAAAGTTTAAGAGGAACAACAGCTATTTTATTTTGAACTGTGTTTTAGACCATGGCCTATACTAACAAAAAACTTTAACAATGACCAGGAAACTAAACCAAACTGGGTCATATCAGCCACATTAAAATAATGTTTTGGGAAATAGTTTTTGACGTTATAAAAATAATATAATAAACTTTATCTTTACTTTTATTTACTATGAGCCTACATAAATGCCAAAAGTTACATTGGGATAGTCGTTTTAATGATCGCTACGATCTACTCATGTTAAAATCATATATTTCCGACTCCATCTAAACAATTTTAAATAGAAAACCTAAAATACGAAAAACCTTTTTATTTATAATAGTCCTAAAAATAGAAATTTTTCCAGATAAGGACGGAACTATATGATTTTAACATATGAGTATATCATAACGGTAGTTAAATTGATAATATTAATGTAAGATTTTTGCAGTTACATAGGCTGATAGTAAAAAAGTAAACGTACCGTATATTACATTATTTTTAACGTCAAAAAACATTTTCCAAAGTTATAACCTAATGTAACTGATTTGACCTAGTTTGTATTGTATTTTTCTGGTCAATGTAAAGTATTGTATTATGGCCGTGGTCCAAAACACAATTCAAAATACAATATTTGTTTGCCCTCTTTGTTTGTTTCAGTCAGACATATATCTTACATACATTTGTTATGGTAAATTTTAAGTAGATTAACATAAATACATTTTATGATTCTTGCAATAACTGGAAATAATGTATATTTAAAGCTGTCTTAATATATTATTTCCAAAGTGACTTTGGACTTATAAGGAGGGATGTAAAGCAAGTTCGGATGACAGTTCCTTGTTATGATATATTTGAGTTGCACCGAGGGGAAATTTATCTCTTAACTTTGTAGGTCTTGTCTGTTAACAACAAACTTATTATTTTGACAAACATTATAATAAATTAGTTTGAATTTTGTCATGAACTTTTTCCATTTTTTGCCTACCAAAACATGGTAGCCCAAAGGAAGTTAAGAGTTGTCACAATCAACTTTAGTCTTTTATTTACTTGTACTAAACCAACTTGTTTCCACTATGTCGTTCAAAGGCTCAAAGTTTAGTAAACATACAAAATGTGAGTTTAACAAAAGTCCCGCAGTGCAGTAAAACTGAGTGATGAGATAAATGAACTTTTCGCTTGGACAGTTGAACACCAGATTGCGACGGGGATTTTA
Source organism: Macrosteles quadrilineatus (assembly GCF_028750875.1). Taxonomy (NCBI): domain Eukaryota; kingdom Metazoa; phylum Arthropoda; class Insecta; order Hemiptera; family Cicadellidae; genus Macrosteles; species Macrosteles quadrilineatus. The sequence goes on along the minus strand of NW_026542598.1, from coordinate 77,022,294 downwards.
ATTAAATATAATGGTTTGATGGAATCGACTTATTTAAATGACACTATGTGGATTGGATCCATATGTTTTAATTAGTGTAAAATACGACCCTTAGTTTTAAACATAACAAAAAAAAGGTTGGCTTTTTTCAAATGTCATCGGAAAACAGCTTATTTTACGATATTGATCGTGCCTACTGATAAACGATAGTTGCAGTAAATTTAATTTTGATAATGAATTAAAGCTTAACTTAGTCCCGAACTTAGATTCTGTAATTTTAGGACAGTTTTGATCATATCATTATACTATCTTGGGTACTGTGGCATTCCGAATCACATTAAAATAATAATAATAATATAATAACCATGCTTTCTAATTCGTCTAGATATTGTAAAAGTAAATCTAGGAATAGGATTCATCACCCAGAAATTCGTAAGAATCTGGCACGATATTTTAATGCAGTTTTGCTGAACAGGAAGCAGCTGTTCGATAGTACCAGCTGATTTATGCTGTATGATTTGGGAGGGTGACAAAAAGCCATGTTTATTGTTTAATGTGTTGAAAATCAGCCAAATTTATCCGTCATAAACAGGGCCTGAAAACGATAACGATTAATTCTACTTACTCAATTATTGAAAACTTATTTAAATAGACATCAAATAATGTGTGCAATTTGCTTATCATTGTTCAAAAGTTTGAACACAAGTGTTATACAAAATAAATTTAATTGTGTAAAGTAAGCAAGCGGGCTTATTATACATAGACCTTTGCACATAGATATAATAAACACCATAGTGGTATATTTTGTGATGCATGATTTTATTCTACTATTTAATACAAATTTATTGGTACGTAACTATAAATTATTTACAATAATGATTCTTCCGCAGAACGCTCAAAACAAAAATAATTCAATCCAATGTTTAAATAACCAAATAAACGATATTGTTAGTATGTGAGTACTATGGACGTAATTTTGATAATTGAACCATATTCTTTTTTTATTACATGATGAAATTATGAGTAACACATTTCATATATATAATAGGGGGGAAAGTACAATCTGAAAAAATATCATTCACAGGGTGCAGAAATATCCCATCGAAATTGCATTGTCTTAAGTAAAACACAATTGAAATGATATCAACACTAGTATAGTATAATAAGTGTGATAATAATGCCAATAAATAATATATTATACGCAATGCTAATTAGGGTTGTAGAGATTAGACAAACTACTTTTACTCCCTAAATATTATTAACAAATTGAAAACTTACTCCATAAAGTTACTCTATATTTTGTATTGTTTCTATAAACTTAAACACCAATACTGCAGACCAATAGTTTTGTAATGTTATATTTACAGCGAAAATTAAATCGCACTAGGGGAACCTTTGGGCCTGTTAATACTGGATAAGAAATGATAAGTTAAATGTTTGGATTAGTGAGCCAGAGATTGCTCTTTTCAATTTGCAGTTTTTCCAGCTGAACGATAAAGTTATGTGATGTAAATGTGTTGGTGGATAAGATTCTAATAACATTATTTACAAAGAAACCGATTATTAAAGGAAAAAATTCTATGAAATCGATTATGCCAACTATAACATTTAAAACATAAGTTGTCAAAAAACCAACAAGTTATATTTATCAGGTTTGAATATAAATTTAAAACTGTTATACTAAGGAAATTTCATTAATATTTGATTTTTATATTGTAATGACTGTGTGCCATTTTTGTAATAAAGTTTGTGCAATAAAGTTAAATGAAAGTTTAAGAAAGGCGCTCATTAAGAAGCCGGGTAAACTACTTTCATTACTTCAGCAATTTCTGTTATTGTTCAGTGATTTCTTTCAAATATAATTACAGCTGTATTCCTGCTGCATATTAAACTCTCCTTTTGGTTAGATAATAAGACAATAACAAGACGGTATTATTATACTTATGGTCTACATCCATGAAATAGTTACATATCCATAATTCATTTTAGAAACAAAACTTAATTTTACACACTCCATTCGTGTATGCCAGTATGTGATGGACAGCAATAGGGGTTGAAGGACAGTGAAATCTCAATTTGTTGACAACCCCTGTAAATATCAAATAAATGAAAGCTCTTAATCTCGATAATTACCTATTAAAGATAACTTGCGGGTCAAAACAGAGTACATCGAGGGCATTGCCTAATGGTTTGTTCAAAGTTGTCCATGCAATTTGAAGGGATTCATTTTTATCTTGAATTAAAATGGTGATCTAACTATACGCTACACCGGAACGGTAAAAAAATAAAATACATTTAACAAATTCCACAAATTTCCACCCATCCAGTCGTTTAAATTTTGGCCTAAAAGTGATGTAAAATAAATAATCCAGACATAGTAGGAGAAGCAAAGAGCAGAATTGCCAAGATATTTTAGAGGCAAACCCCACCGGGAAGAAGACTCTGACAAAGACCAAAGAATCACTGGAAGGACTAAAAAGAGAAATATTTGTCAAAAAAGGCAATAAGATTTATAAAATACCCCCGTCGCAGCAAACCTGCATACTAAGCGAATTTCCATTCACCCTGCTTGATTTCTACTAAAATATTCCCTATAAATTTTCAGATTTATTTCCTATTTAAATAACATTAATTTTAGTGAGTAGTTAGGTTTGCTGCTACGGGAAAGATGTTGAGGTGTGTTTTTTCAATTGAAATATTGATAGCTTAGTATGAAATAAGCCAAATTGCCAAATTTGATTGAAATATATCCATAAACAAGCAAACTAGAACAGTTTATTTATTCTCCATAAGAATAACGTGGGAATTTTAAATTTACAATTTTTTTAATTTTCTCCGTAGTCAATGAACATTCAAAAAACTTCAATATACTAAATTATTTGTTTTTTTAAGCTCTTCAAAATGTTCTAGAGAGAAGTTTAGAAATTTAAAGTTTTTAGGGTCAAAAATGAGAAAAACCCATTTTTACCCCATAAAACCCCCCATAAACCCCTGATCCCATGGTCCGATTATGCTGGTTCGCGAACTCGTTCGAATAAATGTAGGTTTACACGTTTGTACCAAATTTCATCAAAATCGGATCAATTTTGCTCGAGTTATCGCGCTAACGGACATATATATATATATGAATTTGAACGGATGGTGTTTTTGGCCTCTTGGGACCTCAAAAAAAAAAGTAAATCGGTCCCGGGTCTAGGCGTTACCATGAGACCTACGGTAATAGCTTATTCCCTATATGGGAAATTCGCTAAAAGGCGGGAAGGAGGTAACTTGTTGGCAAGGCCAAATACCACCTAGGGTTCATGGTCATAGGAGTAAGTAAGTTAAGATGTAACATAAATAAGCAAAAATACGATCTTGTTTTCAAAAATAAAAAATATGAATACCCCTGCAACTTAATTTCTTAGTACACTATAGAATAGTTTGATTACAAAGAATTAAAAGATGAAACTTCTATTGGTATTCACACCAGCATGATGCAAAAACAAAATATGCTCATTTGCATGCAGCATATTTGCCAATAAAAACTTCATCAGAACCAAATACATACAAGTGTAACAATTTTATTAAGGAAATGTTTAGTAAATTACTAGCTGAGTTAAGCATTGGTCCAAGTTATGAAAGTTTGTAAAAACCAATCATTTCACGAGTTGATGATGACATCACAGCGATGGCAGCTACACCAGATGTTTACAGGTGTCACAAACATCACTTAACTTTAATGATCTTCTGCAAAATAAAATTTAGTTTTCATCGACAACTCGACGGATTCTGCGGTTCTTTAGTTTTATGCTGAAGTTGCAAGCATGAATTACCCTGCATTTTTTGGTCTTTTGGTCGCCGTAAGTCTCTCATTGTTAACTGGGGTGAGTTTCAGTTTTGTTATGTTAAGGGGATCTACCACCTTTAAATGAAAATTTTTTTATTTAGTAAGTTAGACATTTGTTATGCAGGTATTATATTTAGGACCTTTATTTAATGAGCTTTTGACGTTTTAAATTTAATTTTCACCTTTTGGTTTTTTTTTTAATTTTTTAGCGTTTTATTTTAGCGTTTTATTTTAGCGTTTTTAGGTACATTGCTAAACTTTGAATAACTTTCTTATTTTTTGATCAATTGTAATGATTATTGATTTATTTTTATCCTTATAATACCTAGAAACTTTTTGGTCATTATAATTAAAATATCATTTCAGAAAAAAAAAGTTACAAGCAATTATATTTTTAAAATAAAAATTTGCATTTTACAAATTTAAAAAAATCATAATTATTTTATTTTATTCGCTATACAATTTCTTATGACCAATTAATTATCTCGGTAATATATCAAGGAACAAGTAGCAAAAAGTTTAATGGCTTATCTATAATACTTTAAAAGTTATTCAAACATATGTAATAAGAAACACGGAAAAACAGAACTTGCGGAAAACGGACTTTAAAGTAGGCTATAGCGTTTCTATAGCAATTGTAACAACTTCTATTTTTTAATATTATTTAAAGAAAAAATGTTCAGTTTGTATTCAAATTTTACCCACATACTCAGAAAAGTATGCAGAACAAAAAAATAACATTTTTTTTTAAATGTGAAAAAAATAAAAATTTACCATTTAAAGGTGGCGGATCCCCTTAATTATACTTGTATGTAATTTTATAGTTATTTACACACGAAAACTTGTGGCGTATAACTTTAGGAAACAACTTGTAATCAAGATAGTTTTGTTATATACAACAGCGTCTCACAGTGTAAGAAATCTTATTACTAAGCTAACAGTAAGGATATGTTTCCTTTAAAATGCTGTTTAAATTTACAACATTTAATCACTGTAACTACTTACTTAGACAATAGGTTTATTTATTGTTTAAATTATCAGGTACAAAATTACAGTAAAATCGATATGTATAAGAATGTGCGAATTAATATTTGTCATTATTGTATATAAACTCATGGAATTAACCTACATCAAGTTTCCCCAATTGTCTGTGTTACTATTTATCTATACTATCTATACTATTATATAAAAATATAAAAATCTAATGGTGTCTGTCTGTATGTGTATTACTAATAGGTGACAAAACTACTGAACCAACTGGGCTTAAATTATAAAAAAATATAGCTACCATACCAAGGACCATTATAGGACTATTCACATTTCGATACAGACCGTAGGCTTTGCCCCTTTGGCTTAAAAGTTCTGAGGTGAACATTTTAAAAGTAAATATTGATTGGTCTCCATGGCTGTGATGAGAACACTAACAATGTTTTTTTACGTTTGCTTTGACATTTAAATGTAAACAAGAAGAACTGCTAAACTGCTTATTTCACAATTTCAGACAGCTGATACAAAGAAATTAAATATAATATTTTCTATATCTATGAGGTAGGTGTATTTTAATCTAACCTTTTATCATGGATTATCTATATAAATAAAATTAGAGTTTTGTCTGTACATTGCTTAGAATAATGAACTTTTTGGTTATTTTTACATTTCATAGGTCAGAGAAACCGAATCAAACCTTATCTCAATTTCTGTCTGTCTGTCTGTCTGTCTGTCTGTCTGTCTATCTGTCATTCTCTTGGTAACGCTAAAATACGCACTTTATTACAACTACTCCTCAATAACTATAGCACTGTCCCGCCTGAAACTTATTTTCCAAATACTTTACATATATGAGATGGTTTTAGACGTATTTCATCGAATATGAGACAGTTAGATATTTAACAGTAAACCCTTGAAAATCAAGTTTTTGTCGATTTTTGACGTGGAATTTCTGGAAGCCCATGTTAACCTTATGAGAAATGAAATTATTAATTGGTTCTGTTCTGTGATGTTCAATAGCATTAAAGTTACAAGGATTACCAACAGGGTGCAGCACTAGCACTATTATTTCTTTTACATTTATGACAACAGCTAATTTGCAACCTGGAGGCGAGTGAGCGTAGCGAACGAGCTAACCTGAAGGCAAGTGAGCGTAGCGAACGAGCTAACCTGAAGGAAAGTGAGCGCAGCGAACGAGCTCCAACATACAGGTGAGTGAGCGTAGCGAACGAACTTCAACCAGGACGTGATTGAGCCATGCAAACGAGATCAGATAGTAAAAATAAAAGTAAGCCTACCGTTATAGGATCGACCGGCAGACACAGAGGTAATTTAACCTTTTATTGATTGTCATACCGATCCGGAACAACAAAAAACAACATAAAATGAAGCTATGTATAATAGTTTGGCCAGCATATCTTAAAATATGCAAACCAACTGCTGTTCGTTATATAAGAAGGTTTCAACTGAATATTATAAGATCCCCGTGCGTAGAACGGGTACACAGCTAGTTTATTCTAAAACTATGTCAATGGTTATAAAAAAAAAGATTCTATAACTATTGCTGTATCAACTCCGGCTCTGCTTTGGATTTTTTAAAGCGTCTAAGTTATGAAAATAATGTTATTGATATGTTTTCATGGAAAAAGTATTAAAATTACAAAGTATAGATGTTTTATATGAATTTGGAGGCTACTTTAAATAAATTCTAACTGCTTAACATGTGTTAGATTAACTTAACATAACTTGCACATCACATTGTTTTTTATGTATATTTAGGTAAATTAAGTTATTGTGTTTTGCTAAACCTATGCTTAAATTAAACTAAAGAACATCATCAATAACTAAAATTTACGTTGATTTTTGTTTTCTGTTGTATATATGTAACTATATTTAATTATCAAATGCTAATACAAAATACTCTTATTTTATCTTAACCTAGCTTTCAGTTCACATTTACTTTATTTGATACATTTATTATTTGTGTTTTGCCACACCACTGATTAAATTAAACCAAGGAAAATATAAAACTAAGCAGTACACAGTGTTCTTTTGTTTCTAAAATCAATTTAATATCTGTTACTATGTTTACTTAATGGTAAGTGTGAAAATGTAAAGGCAATGGACGATGGAACTGATTAAAAGAACGAGTTGTTTGTTGATATTTTTGTAGAGTAGAATCAGAGATGCTATGAAACATATACTGTATTTGCTATTAAATTATTTAGTCCTTGATGCTTTGATAATCATATTAGTTTTGTCTGCTGTCTTTAATGCTAAATTATTTATTTACAATTTTTTATTTAACATATAGATATAGTTTCTTTAATATTTCAAAAAAAAAAGTATTGATAAGGCACAGCAATATTTCTAAAGTTTATAACAGCTGACTTAGTTTTGCTAATGATTTATTGTGAGTGAGGAAACTGAAGATGGAAGGATTTGTGATTTAACATAAAGAAGAGTGAAATTTAAAAAAAATGTTCATTTAAATTTAATAATTAGTATTTTTTTAACTTTAAAATTGAAATTTTAAATGTCAATAATAAATTAAAAGATATGTAAAATGAAGGCAAATCATGTATGTCAATGTTTTATTCGAAGATTTTCTCATATCAGCCTACACAAGATTTAAAATTAATCAAAACCAAAATGGTGGTATCCAGTACTTACCAGATTTAAAAGTCATATAACTTAAACGTTTCTATTAAGGCTAAAAGTTGAATTTTGTTTCTAAAAGCGTTGGCGGATGTGTAAATATTATATGCAACAGATGTAAAGATTAAAATGTTTCTATTTTGTGTCCTCTTCCCGTTGCAAAGCACGGGTACAACAGCTAGTACGCAATAAAATAAACCTGACACAAATCAGCAACATATTACCATTTTGTTACCAAATCGTATAATTAGCTAAATGATCAAAAACATGTTTGACACGAATCTCACGAACCTTAATGCATACCTCATAAGTAATTTTGAAAAAGGATTGAATAACTGGAAATCACTTGCTGTGGAAGATTACAAATAAATTAAGACAAAAATATTTCGCTCCAATTGATATAAATCTTCTGTTTCAGCGTGTTATCTACAGGTATCGATTGGATTTAGAAAGAGTAAGAATACAGAAAGCAACGGTTAATCACTTGAGGAATGAAGGTACTTCCAGTCATGGTGTTACCACAAAGGGCGCAAACACAGACACTCCATTTGCAGTAATGACCGGAAAAGGTATATTTTGGACAATTATATGTAGGCTAGAGTAGTCATTAAGTTTGCCAGCGCATGATTCTGTATTGTAATATTATATTTCAAAAGTCCCGAAGTCCCATTTTGGGAAAGATAGTGGTTAACAAGTGCGAAAACAACTATCGAGCCGGGGATGGATCTTTTGTGACGAGTCGTGAACTACTGTTTATCACAATGCAAAAATAACAGCTGACTTTTGCTCTGTTTGGTCTCAGGATCATACCTACAGGGTCCCCATCAACCCCTTTTACACTTTTACTAACTCCCAGTGTTTCTTATTGGAATTAGTCTACTTAATTTTATATAGGCAGGCCCTACTACAGTCTTTTCAACACCATTTCTAGTAACCTTTGGGACTAAACAAGTAAAGTGGTACAGTAATTTCCAACGGCATAACCATTGCAGGCTGAGTAAATATGTTGTAATAATGAAGTGCAATTTTATGGCACACAATTTTTAAAAATTTCACACAATTTTCACACAATATCACACAAATTGCAAACAATTTTCACACAATATGACACAAATTTCACACAATGTTCACACATTTGACACAACTATCATGATTTCACGTGAAATTTTTAAAAATTGTGTGAAATAAGTGTCAAATTGTGTGAAATTTGTGTCAAATTGTGTGAAATGTGTGTGACGAAATACACGTAAATTCACATCACAGTCACAATCGCAGTGAAATTCACAATTCCTGTAACATTTGTGAAAATAGTGTGAAATTTGTGTGATGAATTACACAAGTGCACAAAAATTCACATCACAGTCACAGTCAGTTGTTGTATTTGATGACATGAATAGTCCAAATATTACACCATTTTTGTCAAAAGGTCGACATAAAAATATTGACTGTTTTTACTTGTGTAAATCTTGCAGCAAAGTACACAAACATTTAAGTGATAATGTAAATTTCCTAATATTATCCAGACAAGACGATTTAAGTTTGAAAACATGTGTATAACAATCATGTTAGTAATGACGTTTCATTTAACCAATTTAGTGATCTCTTCCTCTAAAGTTGGAATAAAACTAATTATGGCTTTTTCATAATAGACGTGGAAAGGCTAAATAATAATGCCAAATATAGATTTATGTTTGATCAATTTTATAATGACTAAGAGCAAGAGTATTGATTCCAGAATAAGCCTCTTGTCATCATCAAAAGATAGTACTTTCTTATTCATAGTGTTTTAACATTTTTGCACACCTAAAACTGTTTAAGTCCATAATATCGTTTTAAAATGCTTATATCTTGAAAACGACTTGAGATACGACAAAACGGATGAAATTCTAGCATACATAGTGGGTGTCAACTTTTGATTATAAACAATAATACAACATAAAGAAATAAAAAATTCCAAGAAAATTAACATTATTTTAAATGGGTACAAATAAAACTTACTATAAAAATCTTAAAGTCTAGACTTTTTGACATTTTTATACACCTCATATTCTTCTAAGTCCATAAAACTGTTAAAAACGCTTATATCTCGAAAACGGTTTGAGCTACAGCAAAACGGTTGAAATTCTGGCACACATAGTAGGTGTCAACTTTTGATAATAAACAATATTACAACATAAAAATATCCAAAAATAAGAAAAATTAGCATTATTTTATATGGACACAAATAACAGTTATCACGAAACTTTTCAAAGTCCAGACGTTTTGTCATGTTTGCACACCTTGAAATTTTATAAGTACATAATATTATTTTAAAATACTTATATCTTGAAAACCATTTGAGATATGGCAAAATGGTTAAAAGTCCAGCATTAAATATATCTTAACTTTAATAGATACATTTTCTAAAAATGCTTATGCTGCTCCACGAAAGAATAAGACGGGGTTAGTAGTTACAGAAGCCATTAAAACCATTCTACCAAAGGGGGTTAGAAACATTCAATCTGACAATGGAAAATAATGTTTTAATTAATATTTCAGCAAACTAAATATGTATCATTACCACACTTTTTTCTACAACTAAGGCTGCAATTGTAGAGAGGTTTCAGAGAACTTTAAAGAATTGGTTATAAAGGGAATTTAGTGCTCAGGGAAGTTATAAATGGTTGGATTTACTTCCAAAGTTAATTAGAAAATAGAATAATAAGGTGCATAGATCTATAGGAATGAAGCCTAACCAAGTAAATATTAAGAACAGTAAATATGTGCATGAGAGGTTGACTTCTAAAGTAGTGCAAGTTAAAAAGCCAAGATATAAGGTAGGTGATAGTGTGAGGATTTCCAAGTATAAACATGTTTTTAGTAAAGGTTATACTCCGAATTGGACAGGGGAACTATTTACAATAGCAGAAGTTAAGAATACAAAGCCTGTGACTTATATCTTGAAAGATGAAAATAGTAATATAATCAGAGGAGGATTCTATACAGAGGAGTTGTTAAAGACCAAGTATAAAGACATGTATTTAGTAGAAAAGGTAATTAGGAGGAAGGGTGATTTATTGTTTGTCAAATGGCTTGGGTTCCCAAGTAGCCAGAACTCATGGATTTCCACTAAGGATGTCCAAGGGAGCACACCCACGCCATGAGCCGAGTTCGCGTACAAACCACGCACATACATGATTTTGAAATAGAAATATAATATATCAACTGGAAAGGGGAATGGTAGATGTACTAGCAATTGTGCATGGGGCAGAGGGGAGTGGTGAGGGGGGAGGGGGTGGGAGTTGGCACAAAAATGTCGATGCCCAAAAAACGGCAGCGACAACCTATACTACTATACATATACACATACATGGGTCAATAAATGTTTTTTTTTATTTTTGCTTAATATCGAATATATTTATGGGGAATAACTAAGAAATAAGGTTTGACAATTTTTATAGGGATTTGCAGGCAAAGATCAGGATTTTAGATTTGGTGGCCAAAAATAATCCCCATAAGAATAACATGGGAAAAACGTGTCTAAAGTGAGGTAAAACCGGTAGTTCTCCACTACTGCCCTGTTGTCTTGGTTCTTGTTATCATGCAAAAATAACTAAACATAATTGATATAATACAACACGAAAGTCCATGTACCGTGAAGTATCATTGACATATTTCAATTTACATTTTGGGAATTGGTTTTCCCTTGGCTTTCAGAAGTCCCTGTGGTTGGGTTTAAAAAAGTAAATTCAATGATTTCAGTGTCATAAAACGTCACGCCACGTTTACACTTGCTCTAATTGTAGTTCTTAAACTTCGATGAATCTTTTGATTTAAGCACTATTTCATAACTAGGACCTAAAGTGAAAGTGGCTCTGTTCTAAATTACTTTTAAATAGCTTATTTCACTATTCGTGTTCAGCTCAATGGAAATTTTATCAAACTTTCGGTAAATTTCAATTTTGGTAACTGAAATGATTACAAAGAAAGGAACAAGAGATGTGAGAATAGAATTTACCATCAAATCAGGCTTGATTAGTTCCAAATGATATATGCTTAGGAAGAGATTTTACCTTTAAATATTTTCTTCTTTGTATACTATAAATCTTGAGGTTTGAAATTTAGAGTTATTAAGAACAGCTATAGTGAAAAGAGAGGAAACTTTCCTAAATACTTTGAGCGAGTAATAAACACTAAAAATAATTAAGAGCAAAAATAATTGAGTAGTTTTACATTTCTTCAACATGAACACAGAACATAAACAAAACAAATAATATGAAAAACATTGAAATATAGATTATAACTGGAGTCACTACTCTCTGGTTAAACATTAAAGAAAAACGTGCCACTGTTTTTGCTGGTTTGTTTTCGGCGTTTCGTGTTGTTAGGTTGGCCGTGTGATCGGTTGGTGGGATGCTGTCAAATTCCAATTCATTCTAACCTAACCATACTATTCATTTGAGTTAGGCCTATCGGTTATTTCAAGAACTTATATAAAAAACGTATTTAAGACATTGCACGTTAAAACCCGTGCATTTAAAGTTATTTTGAAACATTATAAATTGTTTTTTATGATAAATAAATAGGCTACTAACTTATTTACCTCTTTTCAAGCTATGTGGTGAAAATAGGCTAGTCAAGTTTCCTGGTTTGGAGATATTGGTTTAGTCTTGGGTTTACTGTGGCAGGTTTACCAATGGCATTTGATAAAGAACGACCATCGGTTTATGATCTTGTTAAAACGTGTTGATCTTGCTCGTACAATAAATAATTAAACTTATATTGCAATCACAATGTTGACATATTTTTGTTCGCTATCAACAAGACAATAGGATGACGCCATCTTGATTTTTCCTCTAATTTGACAAATCCCACCAACTGATCACCTGCCCAACCTAACAACACGAAGCTCTGAAACAAAAACATCAAAAAAAGTGGTACGTTTTTAAAACACAGAGTGGTTACTCCAGTTATATTATTATAGCTCAGTGATGAAAAACCACATGTTAATGTGTTAAACCTAAAACATGTGTTGGAGCCAGGCCAAAGACAACAATATTTAAATGTCAAAATATATTATATTTCTAAGACAGACTAAAGGCAAAAATATTTAAAATCAATATTAGCATGGATAAATCATACTAGCTATTTACCTTACAAGTGTAGTAAGAGCGTATTTTACATCACGCAGGTGAATGTTGTGCAACGAGCGGAAGCGAGTTGCATAATTCACCTAAAAGATGTAAACACGCTCTTGCGTAACGTGAAACGTACAAGATTTTACCTGACCCGACAATATACAGGGGGTTACGTACAATATTTTTCATTATCTATTTCACTCATCTTCTAACAGTAACTTTTACAAAAGCATAACAAAATTCAAGCGCACAGCTGATTGCTAGCGTTAAACGTCGTTGGCTCCATAGAAGTATATTTTTTTTAAGTTGAGCACTCAATGTTATTTAAATGGGTTTCATTACTTCACCGAGTGACTTTTTGAAACTTTACTTCACTTGTGAAGTAAAGAAGATGTATACATCACGCTTGAGATAGGGAAGTTTAACATGGTGGGTTAAGTAAAATACTTAATAGTAACTTAAATGAATTGTTTCCAGTTTACAAAGTCGACGCCTTCGAGAAAGATGACAAAGGAAAGAAGTTGATTTCCATAGCAGCTACGAAGAAAAATTTCAAGATGGCGTGTCTCCCTTTGCCAGAGGCTCGGCAACATTGTGCTACCAAGACGAAGGAAACTCATCTGCATTACGTAGAACTTCTAGATGGACCGGACATGTTTGAGGCTTACTGTACTTCGGACCCCTCCGTCGTCCTGGACAACGTCAAACACCTCTGCTCGCGCAAAACCTGTGACGGCGATGAGTGCAAAATGTACCTGTTTAAAATCAGAGTGAACAAAGAGGATAAAGAAGAATGCAAGATTAAGAGCTTCGCTTCGGTGACCGGTGGATTCCAAAAACGTGGCGAAGACGATTGCCCAACACTGTCACAAAGGTCAAAATTGTTGGACGAATGCGAGGCAAAGTAAGTATGAAGGTGAATAGTTGAATGAGTAAAATGTCAGGAAGAATAAACGTGATATCTGTATACTAGCTTAAATAACTGTGGTCATGTATCTATAAAGGTATTTACCTACAAATATTGAACCGTGACAATTACTTAAGAGTTGAATTACATTAGTTATTAAATAGTAAATACGTTTGAAAAAAGCTACTATAATTGTTCTTCTTTTGCATGAAAATCTTGATAGATATGTAAAATAGAGATATGTATAACTTTATCATTACATTAAATTAGGCCAGTGTAATATTTGGGTATTTACATTTTAGCGAATTTCCCATATAGGGAATAAGCTATTACCGTAGTACTCATGGTAAGACCTGGACCCGGGACTTTAATTTTTCTTTTTGAAGTCCCTAGAAGCCAAAAACACCATCCGTTCAAATTCATATATATAAATATATGTGTGTGTCCGTTAGCGTGATAACTTGAGCAAAAATGATCCGATTTTGATGAAATTTTGTACAAACGTGTAAAACTACGTTTATTCGAACGAGTTCACGATCCAGGATAATCGGACCATGGGAACGGGGGTTTATGGGGGGTTTTATGGGGTAAAAATAGCGTTTTCCCATTTTTGACCCTAAAAACAAAAGATTTTGCAATTTCTTTTTAAACCGTTTTGTAGAGCTTAAGAAAATAAATAATTTAGTATATTGAAGCGCTGTTGTATGCCTAACGGTCACGGGGAAAATTCAAAAATAGTGTAATTTAAAATTCCCATTATTCTTACGGAGAAAATGAAAAAGTTTGTAGTTTACTTGTTTATGGATATATATTGATACAATTTGGCAAATGTATTTATTTAATCCTATACTATTGACGTATGGTCAAAAACACTTTTTACCTTCCCCGTAGCAGCAAACCTAAGCACTTGTTAAATCTAATGTTATTTAAATAGGGAATAAATGTCTTATTTACAGAAATATTTTAGTAAAAATGTAATCATAAAAGTTGAAATTCGCTTAGTCTGCAGGTTTGCTGTGGCGGGGGTATTATATCTTTAAATTAGGCAAACCGTAACTGACCCTTATTTTACCTCATCAAAACTACAAACTTCATCTTCCATTACTGCCTTCCGGATTACTTCATGAATGTATACAAGAGGTTAAGTTACCTTGATTCTGTCCAAGTAATCCTTAAGTCGTCATTAATGACGACTAATGACGACTTAAGGATTACTTGGACAGAATCAAGGTAACTTAACCTCTTGTATACAAAACTACAAATCGTGATAATTCAGTTATTTTGTATACGATCTTTTTGAACTTGGTGTCGTTTGATAGAGAACTAGAGGACGTCCAGTGGTCGAAAACTCGACCAAAAACATGTTATGTACAGACTTCTCTATTTTCCCCACGCTGTAAATAAAACATGTGAATAGAATTTATTCCATTTGTTTCAATTTTCTGTTTATATTTTGTTGTTATTTCGTCACCATCATGGCAACCCATAAGGCCCGTGTCGTCCCCTTTATAGGAGAAAAGGTATCGTAAAGTACCAAAGCGTACATTTTACAGGAGACACAATAAACTGTTTATCATGTACATATAACCTTACAGAATACCCAGCATAACTGGTTTTTAAATGTAAAACATCTTAAAACAGCAGTTTATGCACTCAAATTAATTTCAGATTATTTTCTTTTTATAAAAAAAAACCACTTAAGATAATTTGTTTTAACCTATTTCTGCCTTCCCGGTGCTTACGATATTTATACTTGGTGGATAAGATGTCCTAAAACCTCAGATAATAGAAAATAAACAATGTTAATTTTTGTTTAATTCCCAATTATTTTTTGTGCTTATTTTTGAGCCTATTTTAACTTATAAAGATTTTAAAGAAACATGCTTGCCTATTAATATATAGATTTTATGAATTAAATTAAAGTATTCTTGACAATTATTCATAAAGCCAGCCATTTTTTTGTACCGGTTATTTAAATTAGAAATTAAAATGGACAGAATTTTGGAATTTTGAATTATACTAAGTTAATATTTTTTCAACATTAAGTATCTTCAAGCACCATACATACCATGTTTCATAAAGGTCAGTCTAAATAACCCAAAGATAAAAAGGTTGTTGTAAAAAATAATAGGGCGGATATATGGTTAACAAAGCGATTTTGGAAAAATGCTATTCTTGATTTTCTTTTTATTTGACCCATACAACAATTCCCTGGCGTTTTTCTAGTTGAAACAGGATACCCTGTATGAATGTAAACAAAGAAAATCTATGAAGAGGATCAACAGTTTAATGAGAAATTAAACAAACAGTAACAATACAATACAATGTAACTGCTGACGCTCAATGCAATATTTTAAAATGTTACTAAAACAACCATTTAGTTATAGTTCTTGCCCTTAGGAAAACTAATATTTTTTCCCAGAGTTCTTCCTATGAAAACTTGTTCTTGGCCCTTACTAGAAATCCTTTATCGCATTTTCAAAGGCTCCCGTTTTTTCCCACCTCTGATTTTCTAATATAGTATACAAATAGCGTTAAACTATTAACAATCTCAATAGACATCATAGTATAACAATTTTTTCAGAGATATGATCAGTCCTGAAGATACGGCATGGAGTAAAGAAGCAAATATTGAATCTTTGTGTAAAGTAGAAGATGCCCCTGCTACTAACTCTGCTCCTGAACCAGCACCGAGTGAGGGAACGTCTTAACCAACACAAGAGGAAATGAGTCAACCATGTCTTAGTTTTGAAAATAAAAAGACAAAACTTGAATTTACCATTTTAATTTTAATTACAACCATCCTTTATCCAATATGGCATGATCTAATATTAGGCAAATATTCCTGTAGAAAAGTAGCTATCAATTCTACTTATATTCTAATTTATATATATACAAATTCATTATATATAATGTATATACTTTATATATACAGTCAAATTCATCCGTCATAAACAGTGCCTGAAAACGATAACAATCAATTCTACTTACTCAGCAATTGAAAACTTATTTAAATAGACATCAAATAATGTAAGCAATTTGCTTACCATTGTTCAAAAGTCTGAACACAGGTTTTATTTAATAAATAAATTGTCTAAAGTTGATCAAGTGGCTTTATTACACATAGACCTTTGCATACATATATACTTTACACCATAGTTGTATATATTGTGATGCATGATTTCTCCTACTATTTAATACAAATTCATTGGTACATAGCTATAAATTATTTACAATAATGATTCGTCTACAGAATGGTGATAACAAAAATAAATAAATCCTGTGTTTAAATAACTAAATAACCAATATATTGGGATTTTTGAGAGGGTAGCCCTAAAAACCTAAAAATATTACCTAAAAGTAGGAAAATCCTAATAACCTACGCCCTTGTGCTTTATGTTACACCCTGAATTAAAGGATATTGTTAGTAGGTGAGTACCATGGATGTAATTACGATAAATGAACCATATAAATTTTTGTTTATTACATGATGCAATTCTGAGTAACACATTTCCATTTATAAATTGGGGACAAAAGTACAATCTGAAAATCATTTAAAGGGTGTAGAGTTATCCATTATGTTAAAGGAACATGCCATGTGCTCCGGCCAAGTCAGTGGAGTAGGGCGGGGTCTGAATCTTAATTCGCCAAAGTTTGCCTTGAAGAATATTACAGCTACCCAAAATTCTATCCTTATCTGTTAAGATGGTTTTAAAAGGGCGCCACCCCATTAATCATACCCTGGAGTTCATGTGATGCCAATGGGGAATCCATCCAGTTGGGTCAGTTCATCAGATAACTAGATAACGTTTAGGTAATGCAGATAATTACTATAAAGATAAAGAAAATTTGACTGTTGATGCAATCTTATAACTAAACAGCGAATAAATTATACAGGGTGTCTCAGACCACCCGGCCGGCTTGTATAGCTCCAATATGAAGGCGAATGGAAACCTAATTGCAACTGGAACCCCCTATTTTGACCCCAAGGAATTCAGCTAAATTATTTTCAACCCCAAAAAAGCACCCTAAAGGGCAGATTTTGGGGGGTGGGGGTGGTTTTTGGGAAATTTTCAAATGTAAAGGGGGGTCGTGTTATACCTCTTTTTAAAGGTCCTTTAGTCCTAAGTATTTTAGTGGAAAAAGATTTAAATTATCTTCATCCCTATTTACAGGGTGTTCAAAAACGTACAAAAAATAGACCTTTGAACTACTTTTCACTGTAAAGAGGTGGAATTTCGTGGGGGGTTCAAATTTTGACAACACTTTAATTAATAAATGAGCTTTCAAAAAACTCTGGTTTCAACCCTTTTGCTATCTTTTTACTTATGTTACGCATTTTCAAACTTTTTTAAGTTTCAAAAGCTGTTATCTCAAAAATTTCAAATGGCAACATGGGTTTCATTACAAATCACATTGTAGCCCTTGAAATTTGCTATAATTTTTGTATTTAATGTTTTTTGGTATCTTCATTGGTTAAAGAGATATAGCGAAATTAGTGTATTTTAATGTTTTATTAAATTGTATTCAAAGTGTTTGCTGTTATAAATGTACACCTCTAGGTCTCAATTAAAACAAATCTTGTCTAAAAAAATAAAATAGTACTCAGATTGTTGATCTAGGAAGATTGATAAAGGTAAGAAAACAACTGCAAATATGCTTAGTTATTTTACAATTCCATGGCTCTAATAGTGCTTTGAATGAATAATTTGTTTGAATCAGCATTAATAGCCTACATACCGATGGACTTCTACAAATGCTTAAATTGCCTTCCATTTTGTTCCATGCAAACCCCAACTCTGTTATGCACGTAGTATTTCTTCTCCACTATTATGGTACTGTATTGCTATTTTACTACCGCAGGTGCATTCACCTCTCGTACAGATCCAGTAAGTTCCTTATAATTTGTTTTATCTGATCAAACGTGACCAGTTTCACGCACACGCTCATTGATTTCATGATGATTTTTTTATTTACCAGTAGCATTTATAGACAGTATTCATTCAAAGCACTATTAGAATTTTGTAAATTGTAAAATAACTAAGAATATTTGCAGTTGTGTTTTTTTCCTTTATTAATCCTCCAAGTTTAACAATCTGGGTAGTATTTTATTTTTTTAACATAATTAGTTTTAATTGAGACCTAGACGTGTACATTTATAACAGCAAACACTTTGAATACAATTTAATAAAACATTAAAATACACTAATTTCGCTATATCTCTTTAACCAATGAAGATACCAAAAAACATTAAATACAAAAATTATAGCAAATTTCAAGGGCTACAATGTGGTTTGTAATGAAACCCATGTTGCCATTTGAAATTTTTGAGATAACAGCTTTTGAAACTTAAAAAAGTTTGAAAATGCGTAACATAAGTAAAAAGATAGCAAAAGGGTTAAAACCAGAGTTTTTTGAAAGCTCATTTATTAATTAAAGTGTTGTCAAAATTTGAACCCCCCACGAAATTCCACCTCTTTACAGTGAAAAGTAGTTCAAAGGTCTATTTTTTGTACGTTTTTGAACATCCTGTAAATAGGGATGAAGATAATTTAAATCTTTTTCCACTAAAATACTTAGGACTAAAGGACCTTTAAAAAGAGGTATAACACGACCCCCCTTTACATTTGAAAATTTCCCAAAAACCACCCCCACCCCCCAAAATCTGCCCTTTAGGGTGCTTTTTTGGGGTTGAAAATAATTTAGCTGAACTCCTTGGGGTCAAAATAGGGGGTTCCAGTTGCAATTAGGTTTCCATTTGCCTTCAAATTGGAGCTATACAAGCCGGCCGGGTGGTCTGAGACACCCTGTATACACTCAAAATATACCAAAAGAATTGATTAAAATTAAAAAGACTCTAATTCAAATTGTTTTGTAAATTCACACTAAATTATTTGTGTCTAGACAGGCAAATAGATGATAACCAGTTAGCAGACACAATATTTATTCAGCTATCAGATTGTCACATACAAAATACATCATTTAAATGTGGCTCCAATTTGTATATTCAACCCTCAATGTCACACAAGCCACAAAATATTCAAATAATAAAGTATTTCAAAATTTTCAGAAATAAATCAGATATTGTCTGCTCAAGATAAAATTTAGTATATGTTTCACCAAAAGCAAGATATTCAGCAAATAATACTACAACATGAAATTAATTAATCAATTGAGTGCAACTGCAGGTGGCCACCGTGCTGAAAAGACATTTTAAATACATATAAATTCTCAAATACATCCACATAACCATAAAAATATCATCAAACAAGAACATGCACAATACTTAAATCTAACAAGGCTAAATAATTTATCATAATATTCTCCAATGAGGCGTGACGACATCCAGGCACTCAAATATTCCTGTGGCACTTAATAGTCTCACACACGCCTAGAGGTGGGGGCACTCAAGCACCAAGTGTCCACAGTCTGGCTAGCCAAGTGTTTATTTGATTATTCCGGGATAAGTTGTGAGATCAGATGGTAAGATATTTTGGACTAAAGAATAAGATGTCTGACTTATCGGTTGAAGACAGATGATCTCGGGCTCGGTCTGAAGTAGGTAGGTCCACAGCATCAGTGGTGATTGACCAGTCAGGCAGTCCAGGTCCAAATGTCCAGAAACATAGCAGTGGGTAG
Organism: Macrosteles quadrilineatus; assembly: GCF_028750875.1. Lineage (NCBI taxonomy): Eukaryota > Metazoa > Arthropoda > Insecta > Hemiptera > Cicadellidae > Macrosteles > Macrosteles quadrilineatus. The sequence goes on along the minus strand of NW_026542598.1, from coordinate 77,002,178 downwards.
ACCAAGTGCGGTAGAGTGCAAAGCAGTGACCAGAGTGTCCAGGCTGTTGGATCCAAATCCCAGCAGCAGTAGCCCAAAACCCTATAAAATTCCTTACTGAATAGTACATGATCTCACCATAAACATAATATATATATATATATTTAACAAAACCAGTTCTAGTGTCACACTTTTAAGCCAAAACATAACTTTTGAATGTGAATTATGTTTTGTAATGAATTATGCTCATGCTCTTGTAAAACATTAAATAAATGTAATAGTTTTTCCCTGTTTAAATAAATAATTCAACTAATTTGTTCTAGTGAGTATTACAAATAACAATCCTACATAAATACAAATATTTCCACCAAAGATAATCACCCTAGTTCAAAGAAAATATATCAAAATATGCAACTTTGTAAACAACTTCTTATGATAATGCAAGGTCCTGGAAATTATCTGCATAGTAATCTGTTTGATCTGTATTCCAAATAATATGCTACAATTGTAACTGCCCAAAAGCTTATACAGTATGATTTTATCATTGTATCACACCTACTATGATGTATCGAATTCATACAATAATTATTTTAACCTCAAGAATCTATTACACATTAAATTACACATCAAACAATGAGTACACTAACTATAATTTTTGACCCAGTTAAAATTGACAAAATGGAACATAAAATATGCACAATTAAATAAGTTTGACCTAGACAATGTAGCTACATAAAATGTTGATTATTAAAAATATAGCCTAATATTTAAAAATTTGCTAACGTTTGAGATATTATTTACAGTTTTCAGCAAAACCAAGTAATTAATTTAATAAAAATACTACTGGATTTTTAATATTTTAACATTTACAGCCCAACAATGATTGTAATTTACTTCACTCAATATTCACAAAATTGTGAGTACAACAATAGTTAACTTTAAAAGTTATGCTTGATATTAAATTAACACCCATAACGTTTATTTTACTTTGATTAACAGCAAAACTCCTAATAAAATATATTTTACCTATTTACAAAGTTTTAGAAACATGTGCTTTTTGAGATTGTCTATGCATGAAAAGTCAATGTTAGAATTTTATAATTCCAACAAAATTAATCATTCAAGGCAACATAAACTACATATAATTTTATTTTGAACATACAATTTACAAATAAAATATCTGCATTAATAGCCTCAATAAAATATTCCTGAAGAGAAGGGGGTGTTGTCCTGGATATCCACAATCAGTCAGGTCGGCTTCCACACCATAAATGCACAGTTTTCCTTATCCATCAGTTGGGCTTATTAGTACTCATGCACAAACCTGAGGGCTACTGATGGTCGGCACGTGTAGCTCCCTTGACTACAGATTGAATTTATCTTGCTCCTTCAGTGGGGAGGCGGCAATTGCAAGACCTACTAGCAATATTGTGTATTGGGGCAGTTGAAGGCGTCCCTCCAAACAGCAATAATTACTATCGGGTGATCAGTCCGATTTCCCCTTGTTTTAAACATTACTAGCAACGTTACAAACACAATGACGCAAACTCGAGGTGGATATCTCAGCCTTAGGCAAAATGGCAGGTATTTCTAAATATGATTTACTGTATGTGAAAAAGCATCAAACAAATCTCTATTTCTAAAACCGAAATAGATAGGAATATTCAGTTTGTGGAATTGTTTGTTAACATAGGTTCATCAATTTCTACATCAACATTTTTTTTACTCCTTTTTAACAGGGTAGGGGGTGGGGGTGACTATTTTTTTATAACAATCCCTAATGAGTGACCCCTCATTTTGAAGGGTTTGTCAAAAGAAACACAATGATGCAAACCCGAGGTGGATATCTCCCTAGGCAAAATGGCAGATATTCTAAAATTTGATTTATGTGAAAAAGCACCCATGGAGCACCCGTTGGTGTATACACGTAAACACCAATATTTTGGTGTATGGTTATATTTACTGCAAAAATTAAATCGCACTAGGGGAACCTTTGGGCCTGTTAATACTGGATAAGAAATGAGAAGTTGAATGTTTGGATTAGTGAGTCCCAGATTACTCTTTTCAATTTGCAGTTTTCCAGCTGAATATTAGACAAAGTTATGTGATGTAAATGTGTTAGTGGATAAAGACTCTATTGTCAACATTTAGTCGTTATACTCGTTTATACAATTGATTCGTTGTTGGAATACGATTACAAAATAGAATGATTGTGGCTAAACAACCTCTGTAGGGTTGATTTTATCCCTACTAGGTTCATCACTGGCGATAAGTTAATACATATGGATTAATGTTCTTAAATTGATTAAATAGAACCCTCTTTTAGAAGCATAAAAGCTATTGTGTAATAGCATTATATAAAAAGAAACCGATTATTAAAGGGGAAAAAATGCTATGAAATCGATTATGCCAACTATAACATTTAAAACATAAAAAAGTCAAAAAAAACCAACAAGTTATATTTATCAGGTTTGAATATAAATTTAAAACCGTTATACTAAGGAAATTTCATTAATATTTGATTTTTATAATGTAATGACTGTGTGCCATTTTTGTAATAAAGTTTGTGCAATAAAGTTAAATGAAAGTTTAAGAAAGGCGCTCATTAAGAAGCTGGGTAAACTACTTTCATTACTTCAGCAATTTCTGTTAATGTTCAGTGATTTCTTTCAAATATAATTACAGCTGTATTCCTGCTGCATATTAAACTCTCCTTTACGTTAGATAATAAGACTGTATTAGTATTCTTATGGTCTACATACATGAAATAGTTACATATCCATAATTCATTTTAGAAACAAAACTTAATTTTACTGCTTAGTTGTATATAATTATTTTCTTTCAAATCAGGTAAGGGGTTTACATTTTTCTAGGTAGCCTAGTAAGGTGTATTAGTGGCCCTGATGCATGTTAAAAATTTTATAACTATATAACTTAATAATAAAAGATGCACTTGAAGGGAACTTATACTTTTTAACCCCTCCCTATGTTTTAAGACAATAAATCAAATAGTACATTTCGTACCTAGGGCCGAAAATGAGGTTTTGTCGGTCCTTGATACGAACGCTATTTTTCACGTACTGAATATGTATTTAATATGCATTCACGTTTTAAGAAAGTAAGCGGGCAGCTGATTTTGCGGCCCTAGGGATGTAAAAGCCTGCTTGGTCGACAAATGACGATGACAGCTGGCATGGCCAGCAAAACGCAGCTTTCAGTCACCAATTAACGTATGTAAAACAGCTAAAAAATCATATTGGGGTGAAAAAGAACTTAACAACATACCGTACTGTACCAATGAAATAAATTACTTTTTCCTACAGTCACCCGACAAAGTTGGCTTCCTTGTACTGTTTATAGTACAGAAAGCTGCTAATTGCTGCATATTTATACTTTGCCGTACGGTTTATACTTTGCCGTACGGTTTATACTTTGCCGTACGGTTTATACTTTGCCGCACATCAGGATTCCAACGAAACAACACAAAACAGCGTGGTTCCATTATGCACGTAATCCGTGTACGCTTGGAAATAGGTTGGCAACACTTAAAGATAATTATACTATAGCTGATTGACTATTATAACTACGATTTAACCTGTCATTTCGTGTTTATAGTTTCGGTATTTCTGAACTTTCTGGACTTTTCTTTTAAACGTTTTTAAACCCTTCCTACGATCTTAATAAACAAGAAAATACCTTTTAAGTATTTTTTTTAGGCGAGGAAACCACTTCAAATTACAAAAACATACGGAACTATATTCTCAAAACGCGGAGCACATTTCTTGCCGAGGAAAAATAGCGGAGTGATATGGACCGCGGGTACTACTTTCTCTAGGGCACCATTTGTGTTGCCAGCTGAACCTAAAAACGTGTTGCATAGTGTTTGAAAGACTAATTATTTATATGCTTTATAGTGACTGTAGGAAAAATATAATGTGTAACACGAGTGAAAAAGGCCTTTGCTGCACTCGAGATCATTCCACACTCGCCTGCGGCTCGTGCGTAAACATTGCTCTCGTGTGCAGCAAAGTGCCACTTTCACCACTAGTTACACAAATAACTATTTCATCCCTCTGTATTCGAAAATAGTCCATTTCCATACAGTTGAGATCTTCGAAAATCGTCAATGTCCATATACTGAAAACAAATAGTGATCAGCTGACTTTTCCTGACAATGCTTTGCCTGACATCAACAAAGTTACAATCAGCTGAATTTTAAACGAAAATAATACAGTAGTGTACGAATTGTACAGCCATTGTGTATGGATTTAAAAAATGAATAAATTACGAAATATCAGATAACTTTTAAGTTTGATGAAGTAGTTTTTTTTTTTTTTTTTTTTTTTTTTGTGATAAAAAGTATCGTTCAATACTCGTCACAAAAGTCCCATTTCGGGGCGAGATAGTGTTTTTCGTTAGGAAAAAATAACATAGCAAACTAGCGGAAGCCAGCGGGGCAGAGTTCTAGGATAGTTTCAAAATGAGAAAGGCCTATATGTATCTCTGGTATATCAATCAGCTATATTTCTGGAAAATTATTTCAGCTCAATTGGTCTTGTTTAACATGATTCTCAATGGGACATACTCACAATCATCCAAACTTTCACATTAGTAAGATTCATCTAAACGTGCTCCTATTATTATTTAAATCAAAAGAACAAAATCATGTGTTTCTAATGACCATTTTGCCAGCTAAACCCAAGAGCTAAACCATCAACAAAATGTAACATCAGTTGTGGTAACTCGAGCTAATCGCACTTTAAGCCTTGAAAGACGTATTGTGTGATAACTACAAAATAAGGTCCACAGATTAGGTTAACGGACAAAGTTTCCTACAATGCAAATTCAATGATCCAAACTCTGTCTAACTCGGCCCATTGCCGGTTGTCCCGTGTTTAGTTGTTTAGCAAGCAACAAAATTTTGAAAAAAAATCTATTGTGTTTTTGAACCAAACTGTTATATAATGCCATAACACGTATAGTTTATACCTCTGTGTTATGCAATACGTACTTTATCTAGTGAGTATACAGTGGCATGTACTTTTTAAATTGTTGTAGTAAGTTTTATTATGTTTGGGGAGCGAGCTGGTCTAATGGTTAGAGCAGTCTACAATATCAGTTTCATACCCTATTTAAAGATAATGTACCAGTTTAAATGCAGAGAGGGATATGCACAAAGCTAGAGGATAGAATCCTATTTCTAATGTCTGTGTTTTACTCGGCTGTAGGGTTATTCACTGTCCTGAATATTGTCACCACAATTTTATTGCACTCGCTGTGGAACTATTATTGGCTAACTGTTATCTACCTTTTTGTATTCAACCTGACTTTTTCAAGTAAGGACATTTATCATGCCAGCAACAATAAAAATGAATAAATACAATTAGTGGTAAATTGTATTTTCTACTGCATAAAAAGGAGTAATTTCCATAGTGAAGAAAGAAGTCCACAAAGTACACACGAAATGTGTATACATATAAGGATATAAACACATAATTTCCACATTAAAGACGGTGACACACTATCGATCTTTTCCCCGAACAAGACCCCGAACCGAGCAGGGAGAAGGGAGAAGGGAGGTCGAAGGGAGGATGTTCGATAGTGTGTCACGGGTCCGTACACCGATCAAGACGCCGAACAAGACATCAGGCCGAGCAGGGAGACGAGCGCTCTGGAGGCGGTCTTTTGGCGAAAGATCAAAGAAAAGATCGGTCCGATGTACGGTCCGATGTACGATAGTGTGTCACGGTACATTTTTGCCCCGTACATCGTCGCGAGCGCCGCACCGAGCGGCCGCCTGCGCTAGCATTGATAGTTCTGATTTAATATGGCAATTAAACTCTTTAATTGGTAAAATAAATAAATGTTGGGTAATATGTTGCCGTTATATATTATAATCATTTAAGATGTAATGTTTGTGGTTTGTTTGGTCAAGGTTGAAAGTGTAGAAACCGTTAAATCAATTATATCAATAATATTAAGGTTGAATTAAGTAATTGATGTTGACTTAAATTCTTTCAAAAATAATATAAACATTAATATTATTAAAGGCAGTTAACATGATCATTCTGTAACGTTATTTCAATGAATAAAACCAATAGAAATCAATAGATATAACTAAATGTTCAGATATAAATAAATGGTCAATGCACCCCCCCTCCCTCTTCCACGGCACTGCCTCCGCGCTCTCACTCGCACACACTCTCTATCTCTCTCCAAACTTCCTTTTGCCGCGCTCGGTAGAATTCGTCTGGTCTTGGTCATGTTCGGGGAAATGTTCGGAGTAAAATTTTGCTGATATTTATCTCCCTTCTCCCTTCTCCCTGCTCGGTTCGGGGTCTTGATCGGGGAAAAGATCGATAGTGTGTCACCGCCTTAAGATCCAGTATGATCAGATCTTCCAATGTGGGAACAAGATCCGATATGCTTCATTTACATGTTCCGTACCTGAATCAAATTTCGTTCTTCTCGAAGTGTTGTATCCAATCGCAATTTAGCTAATCAAATTAACTTTTCCTATAGTAACTATTGTGCTGCCTTTATAAAGTTGCCTGTGTCATATTTAAAGTGTGGACAACACTTTTTACAAATCCCCGAACTCCCTACAACCCTTACGAACACACTCCAGTCATGTCCGCCATTGGCGATGGATAGCAATAGGCAGGGCCGGTTTAACCCATACGCGAACTACGCGGCCGCATATGGCGCCACGAAGAAGTGGCGCCGTGGCGCCAACGGAACATTTTTTTTTTACGTGGACAACGTAATTTTGTTTATTTTTGCTCAGAGTTCAAGTATTCAAAGCACCACAATAAAGGCATTTATTCTGTTTGTACCGACAGCACTTGAAAATTGTGTATATTTGTACAGCACTACAACTCAAGGACTCAATGCCATTTGCAGGTTCGATTTGAACTGAGCTGACGCTCGGCAGTCTGCAGTCGGCAGCGTCAGCGCCAGCGCGGCACATATGGGTTTCATTTCACGAATCACTCATGCTCGAGATAAGCAAGCGCGCAGCGCCACTTGTCACAACAAGAAACTTCCCCTTTCTTTCACTCCTTTCTGCCTCTGATCCTAGAGCAGAGCATTACGTTGTATTGCACTCTTTTAGTTGTATACGTAGGCCCACGATTACTAGAAAAATACCAGTATGGATCATAAACATAAACAAATTACGCTATTGACCCGAATCCTATAAATAGCATTGAACATATGTTTTGGCAGTTCCATTTAAGCAATGTTTAAATAATGTTTATTTTCGGTCCAAAAACGTCATTTGTTTATGTTTATGATCCATACCGGTATTTTTCTAGTAATCGTGCGTAGGCCTATACCGTGTCGGTATCGTATTGGCATTGTTTTGATGATTCATGATTGTTGATAAGCGAATTATTACGAGTGCATTAAGTTTAATTTATAATTAGCGCATTAAATAAAAAGAAAGTATAAACTGAATTAATGAGTAAAACATATTCGAGTCGAAACTATGAAAACAATGGCAGAAAAAAAAGAAACCGTCTGGCACTTATCATAGAAAGCGTAAGGCGAATTTGGAAGAGGAAGAAAAAAAAGCCAAATCAATGAGTAGACTTTTGTAGAAATCATCTGGTGGCGAGTCCAGTCAGCCAAAAGAAGTCACGATAGAAGACGGCAATGACGTAGGTATTTATTTATTTATTTTCGAAGGAAAGATTAAAACAAGCAGCTGATCACTTAACGGCAAACATTACGTCATTGCCGTCTTCTATCGTGACGTCATGCTTGACGAGCATTACATTACGGCCTGTTTTTTTCGTGTGTCCTTGGTTTTGCTATAGTTTATATGATGAGTAAAAGTGTATAAATGTCACATTTCTGCGAATAATAAACAACCTTTTATTGCAAGTTAGTATTCTTCTACCTAAACTTTAAAAAAAATTCTTCCCAAAATTATTGGGAAAAAATTTACAAATACGGTTAAGTTATGTTCATGGGTTTGGGGGGGGGGAATTCTAAGTGGCGCTGATTTGGGTGTTCGCTTAACTCTGAAAAATTCCTAGAACCGGCCCTGGCAATAGGGGTTGAAGGACAGTGAAATCTTAATTTGTTGACAACCCCTGTAAATCTAAATATATAATACCCCCGCCGCAGCAAACCTGCAGACTAAGCGAATTTCCATTTGACAGATTGGATGTACACTGAAATGTCTACTTAAAATTATAACATTTATTCCCGATTTAAATAGAGTTAGTTTAACAAGTACTTAGGTTTGCTGCATCAGGGAGGGTAAAACTGTTTTTTTTTTTTTTTTTGTAAAATGTTAATAGTTAGTAAGAAATAAAAACATTTTCCAAATTTGATCAAAATATGTTCATAAACAAGCAAACTACAACCGTTTACTTATTCTCCATAAGAATAACATGGGAATTTTAAATTTACAATTTTTTGGAATTTTCTCCGTAACCATTAGGCGCATAATAACGCTTCGATATACTATATTATTTTTTTTTTAAGCTCTACAAAATGGTTTGGAAAGAAATTGCAAAATTTTATGTTTTTTTGGGTCAAAAATGGGAAAAACCTATTTTTACCCCATAAAACCCCCCATAAACCCCCGTTCCCATGATCCGATCATGCTGGATCGCGAACTCGTTCGAATAAACGTAGGTTTACACGTTTGTACCAAATTTCATCAAAATCGGATCATTTTTGCTTGAGTTATCGTGCTAACGGACACACACACATATGTATATGAATTTGAACGAATGGTGTTTTTGGCCTCTAGGGACCTCAAAACGAAAAAAAAAATCGGTCCCGCGTCCAGGTTTTACCATTCGCTAATAAAAGGCAAAGCCCTCACTAACTGATTGACTGACTCGCTCACTCACTCACCACTAATTCTCCCACTTCCCTTTTACCTAGGAGGCTGAAATTCGGTACACCGATTCTTTGGGCATTAAATAGGAAAACTAAGTAGTTTTTATTCTGATCGGGCTTTCGGGGTGCGCCCTAGTGGCTCTGGAGTTTTCCATGTTAATCTTATGATTTTTCTTTCATATTTAAAAGGAATTTCTTCACAGCTGTTTCAATTAATCAAGTTGGTTCTATTCTATGATGTTCAATAGCATTAAAGTTACAAGGATTACCACCAGGGTGCAGCACTATTATTTTTTACTTTCTCCCCCTATACCATAGTATATAAAGAAAGTATTGTTTTCGTCAAAATTTTCGAGTTTGAGTTTTGAGTGGATATATTCGTTTTGGGTCCCCCTGGACCCAAAAAAGTGGTTTTCGAAGTGATGTCTGTGTGTGTGTGTGTGTGTGTGTGTGTGTGTCTGTGTGTCTGGATGTGTACAGAGCTAGAGACTACACCTGTGGTCCGATTTCGATGTAATTTGGTATGTAGGTTCTAATCCATGGTATCTCCAGGCGTTTTTTTAATTTTTTTTGAAATTTTGATTTTTAATGGGGATTTTCCCATAAAAACCCATAAAAAACAGGAAAAATCGGATTTTCTCAAAAATGGCCCGAACGATTTTGATTAAAATTTAGTATGTTGTAGCCCTTAAACTTCTGAACAAAATAGTACAAATCCCATTTCTGTAAAAATTACGGTTCAAAAGTTATGGTAAATTATGTTTTTTTCCCATAAAAACCCCATAAAATAACGAAAAATAGGATTTTAGACAAAAATCCAGTTTTTATTTAACATAGTAGGTTATGGTCCTTACAATTTTGATAGTTTTTTTCATTTTTTTTAGAAATTTTGATTTTAGATAGGGATTTTCCCATAAAACCCCATAAAATAACGGAAAAATAGGATTTTCCCAAAAATGGCCTGAACGATTTTGATAAAAATTTAGTATGTTATAGTCCTTTATATTCTGAACAAAATGGTACAAATCCCTTTTCTGTAAAAATTACGGTTCAAAAGTTATTGTAAATTATGTTATTTCCCCATAAAAACCCCATAAAATAACGGAAAAATCGGATTTCCCAAAATTGGCTCCAACAATTTTGATAAAAATTTAGTATGTTATAGTCCTTTAAATTCTGAACAAAATTGTACAAATCCCATTTCCGTATATTTACTCTCACCGCTTTTATACATGATAAAGGTTGTTTACAAACTTATGGGAGAAAGTATGTGTCAGATTGCTGATACCGTTTATTTTAATTTATGACTACAGCCAATTTGCAACCAAAGGGTGAGTGAGCGTAGCGAACGAACTTCAACCTGGAAGCGAGTTAGCGTAGCGAACGAGCTAACCTGAAGGCAAGTGAGCAGAGCGAACGAGCTCTAACCTAAAGGTGAGTGAGCATAGCGAACGAACTTCAACCAGGACGTGATTGAGCCATGCGAACGAGCTCACTTGTGAAGTTAAACGGGGCAAAGCCCGCGGGTACAGCTAGTATCAAATGAATGAAAGCTCTTAATCTCGATAATTATTAAAGATAACTTTTGCGGGTCAAAACAGAGTACATCGAGGGCATTGCCTAATGGTTTGTTCAAAGTTGTCCATGCAATTTGAAGGGATTCATTTTTTATCTTGAATTAAAATGATTTTCTAACTATACAACGGAACTGTAAGAACGGAAAATGCATTTATCAAAGTCAACAAATTTATCGTTAGAAAGGTTACCCATCCAGTCGTTTCTATTTGGGCCTAACAGTGATGTAAAATAAATAAATAATCCATATTAGGAAAAGCAAAGCGCGGAATACCAAGGGCTGGCAACGTATTTAGGGTGGAAAATTATTAGAATTAAATATCTTTCAAAGGCAAACCCCCAGCGGAAAGAAGGCCCTGACAAAGACCAAAGAATCACTGGAAGGACTAGGTGGAGAAATATTTTCCAAAATTAAGATCAGGGCAAAAGATTTATAATCTTACTTGTTGGTTACTTGTTGGCGAGGCCAAATACCACCTAGGGTATTCATGGTCATGGGAGTAAGTTAAGATGTAACATAAATAAGCAAATATACAATCTTGCTTTCAAAAATAAAAAATATTAATACCCTTGCATCTAATTTCTTAGTACACTATAGAATAGTTTGATAACAAAGAATCTAAAGATAAAACTGTAATTTGTATTCACACCAACATGCAAATACAAAATATGCTCATTTGCATTAAAACATTCATCAGAACCAAATGCATACAAATGTAACAATTTGTTTAAGACAATTTTTAGTAAACTACTCGCTGAGTTAAGCATTAGTCCAAGTTATGAAAGTTTGTAAAAATCTCTCATTTCACTAGTTGATGATGACATCACAGCGATGGCAGATACACCAGCTGTTCACACGTATCACAAACATGACATTTAATGCTAATGATCTGCGAAAATGTTGTTATCATCGACAAATCGACGGATTCTGCGGTTCTGTAGTTTTAAGCTAAAACTACAAGCATGAATTACGTTGTATTTTTTGGTGTTTTGACCGTCGTAAATCTCTCAATGTTAACTGGGGTGAGTTTATGTTTTGTTAGGTTAAATTTAATTTAATTTAATTTTGTAGTTATTTATACATGAAAACTTGTAGAGTATAACTTTAGGAAACAACTTGTAATCAAGATATTTTTGTTATAGACAACAGTGTCTCACAGTGTAACTAAGTTTGTTACTAAGCTAAGACTAAGTATATGTTTCCTTTAAAATGATGTTCAATATTTACAATATTTTACCACTCTAACTACTTAGACAATAGGTTATTTATTGTTTAAATTACCAGGTACGAAATTACAGTAAAACTGATATGTGTGTATACAAATGTGCGAATTATTTATCATTATTATAGAATAACTTATATTTGGAGATATTGGCAATGAATGATGAAATGTATAACTAATTTTAAAAATTCAAAAAGGCCAATATTACATTAATTTCATATATATACAATTTATTATATATTGGCCTTTTTGAATTTTTAAAATTAGTTATTCATTTCATCATTATTATAGAAGTTCATTGAATATTTTATGGCTTACACAATTCATAAATTAACCTAAATCAAGTTTCCCCAATTGTCGGTGTTACTTGTTATACGCAATAAAATGGACCTGACACAAATCAGCAACGTTTTACCAAATCGTATATTTAGCCAAATGATCGAAAAAATTTTTGACACAAATCTCACGAACCTTAATGCATACCTTTCTTAAGTAATTTTGAAAAAAGATTAATTAACTGGAAATCGCTTGCTGTGGAAGCTTACAAATAATTAGGACAAAAATATTTCGCTCTAATTGATATAAATCTCCTGTTTCAGCTTCTAATCTACAGGCATCAATTGGTTAAAAAAGAAGCCGCTAACCACTTGATGAATAGGCCTACAGAATATTCGTCCAGTCATCATGTTACCACAAATGGCGCAAACACAGACATTCCATCTACAGGCATTCCACCAACAGGCATTTCATCTACATCCAAGGCCGGAAAAGGTATATTTTGGACAATTATATGTAGGCTAGAGTAGTATTTAAGTTTGCCAGCGCATGATTCTGTATTGTAATATTATATTTCATAAGTCCCGAAACTAACCCATTTTGGGAAAGATAATGGCAAGGGCGAAAACACCAATCAGTGAGGTTGCATAGGGCTTTACTTTAAGAATACCGTTACCTGGCGGATAAAGGTACAAAATTTGGCATGAAGGTACCTTAAGATATGATGATAAATTTTATTAAAGTGGTTTAAATACCTGTAATGTTGATAATCCAATCGGTTGTGAAATAACTAGTTTCACAACCGATTGGATTATTTACTGTTTGCTTGTACAAAGCAAACATTTGTTTATGAAATCTGAAATGAATTCTTTAAAAGTCACGAACCCGCAAGCTCCAATACTCCGTGGACTACCAAAGATTCACAAGCTCGACATATCTATAAGACCTCTTGTCAACTCCACGCCTTCACCAGCATATAAAGTGGCAAAGAACTTGATAAGATAATCAGAAATGAAATTATTTTAGAGAACAACCATAGCCTTTAAAATAGCCTAGAATTAATTGAGAAAATGAAATCACTGTCAATAAAAAAATAACCAAAGACTAGCATCATTCGATATTGTGAATCTTTATACAAATATCCCTATTAACGAAACAATAGACATCCTCAAACTCAACTTATTGAAGAATTCCAAACTTTCACCTGACGCGATAGATGATCTGATAAAAGTAACGAATGTTGTTCTGAAACAGAATTATTTTAAATTTCAAAATAACTTCTACATCCAAAAAGAAGGGTTAGCTATGGGCTCCCCTCTATCAAGCATTTTAGCCGAAGTATTCTTAAATGACCTTGAAAACAAAACATTGTTCACAGACGCTAACCGTTGCAGAGATAAAATAATCTTTTACCATAGATATGTAGATGACACAATAATTGTTCTTTTTAACGGAAACAGCAGGCAGTTGACCCTGTTAAATACATATTTATGCAAAATCCATAAAACATCCGATTTACTCTAGAAGAGGAGAAAGACGGCTCTATCAACTTTCTCGACCTCACCATCTTTAAACAACACATGACCACTTTGAATTTAAGATCTATAGAAAACCGACTTGCACTGACCAAACCATTAATTCAGAGTCACGCCATCCATACTCCCAAAAGATGGCTGCATACAACAGTTTTGTACACAGGTAATTGACAGTACCAATGAATACAAAAGATTATGAAGAAGAATTAAATACCATCAAATACATAGCTGTAAAAAATGGATTCAAAAGTAGTATAGTAGATAAACTGGTTGCTAAACAGCTGAATAAAGATAAAAACAAAACAAAAGAGCCTAAGACGTTTTTATCGGATGACTTTGGAACTCATCTAAGTTACAAATTTAAAAATTTCATGGCCAAGAACAACATCACAGTAGCATTTAAATCTGTCAACAAACTTGGCTCTTAAGTTAAAGGAACGTCCTCTCATGTCTACATCAAACTACGATAAGAAAGGTGTTTACCAAATCAATTGCAGCAATTGTGATAATTATTTTATAGGCCAGACATCACGCTCTTTTGCAAAACGTTTTAAGGAACACATCCTCAAGAAAACCACGTCCACTCAATCATCAACTTTTGCAAAGCATTTAATCACAAACAACCATAGCTATTCCAACATCAACGATAACATGACTGTTCTACATTTTAATAATAACAAGTTTCAGATCAACACGCTAGAAGAATTCGAAATTTATAAGGCAGTCAAATCGGACAAACAAAACGTGCTAAGCGACAAGCTTACATTCGCATCTAATTTTATTTAAGTTTACAACACTACAATAGAAATAATGGAAAGGGAGAGGGAGAAGAATGAAACCCACAAACAACCTGTTACCACAGAAAACATATTACTATAACCAAGTTATAGTAATATGGTTATAGTAGTATGTTTTCTGTGCTGTTACTGATAAGACGCACCGACCATAGTCCCCGGCAGTCTAGACGTAAACTCCCGCCGGTCACATCGTTAAAGCTAGGCCTAGGCATGCGTGTTACGTACGTGTTTTAAATGTTTGTTATGATTTGTAAATATTGTGAATTTTGACGACCTTCGGAAGAAGTAACAATGTCCTTGGGAAAACCTGAAGAAGGCTCCATTGTGAGCCGAAACTAGTTGTTTCACAACCGATTGGATTATCCACATTACAGGTATTTAAACCACTTTAATTGTATCTTGATAATCCGGATCTTGTTTCCCTCCCTTCCCCATAGCATTTTAGGATTGCCAATAGCCTTATCTAATCGTCACAAACGGTTCCCACCCTCCGGACTACTTGCCTTGACTACTTCCTTCACCACTTCCTACATCGCGGACCTGATTCCCTCCCTTCCCATAGAATTTTAGGATTGCAGATACCTTAATGTTATCGTAAAAAACAGTTCCCACACTCCGGACAGCTTGCCTTTACTACTTCCATCATCACTTCCTACGTCACGGACCTGTTTCCCCCCTTTCCCATAGCATTTTATGATTGCAAGTAATTGTCATAAACAGATCCAACACTCCGGACAACTTTCCTTTACTACTTCCTTCACCACTTCCTACGGTCGCAGACCTGTTTCCTTCCCTTCCTATAGCATTTTAGGATAGCAGATAACCTTAATCTAATCGTCATAAACAGATCCCGCATTTCGTACTGCTTGCCTTTACTAGGCCTACAATGTATTAATCAATTTAATTTAATTTAATTTTAATTTAATCAACCAATGAACACATGCTTCAACGCTTCAACTTCAAGCCTTTTGTTTACTTTTTCCTTGTTATTTAATTTAATTCAACCAACATGGTTACTTATAGCAACCCATAAGACTAATGTTAAAAAAATGTGACTTTCAGTTTCGTTTTTCTACAATTAGATTTTTGTTGGCAGTTCTAACTGCATGAAACTCGTTTTTAGGCCAAAAATAAACTATTTACAAGATTTGAAGAAAATCGTCGGAGCCGTTTTCGAGATCTTCCTGCAAGCAAGCAAGCATACATACAAGCAAAACATTGCTCGTATTAGAGTATAGGATACTCATAAGGTTAACATGAGGAACTGCAGAGCCACCAGGGCAGAGCCCGAAAGGATTTTTGAGTTAAGAATATGCCTATATCTTAATCAGGAATGTGAGCTATCATCATGCCAAATTTCAGCCCAATCCGACCAGTATTTTTCGCGTTTACTTGTCACAAACATACATACATACTACATCCAAACTTTCTCATTTATAATATTAGTAGGAGTATGATTTTGAAGACAGAATAAAGGCAAAAATATGTAAAATCAATAGAATACTTAACAGTACCGTAAATGAATTGTTTCCAGTTTACAAAGTCGGCGCCTTCGTGAAAGATGACAAAGGAAAGAAGTTGATTTCCATAGCAACTACGAAGAAAAATTTCAAGATGGCGTGTCTCCCTTTGCCAGAGGCTCGGCAACATTGTGCTACCAAGACGAAGGAAACTCATCTGCATTACGTAGAACTTCTAGATGGACCGGACATGTTTGAGGCTTACTGTACTTCGGACCCCTCCGTCGTCCTGGACAACGTCAAACACCTCTGCTCGCGCAATGACTGTGGCGGAAATGTGTGCACAACGGTATACGTGTTGCTAATCAGAGTGAACAAAGGGGATAAAGAAGAATGCAAGATTAAGAGCTTCGCTTCGCTGAACGGTGGATTCCAAAAACGTGGCGAAGACGATTGCCCAACACAGTCACAAAGGTCAAAATTGTTGGACGAATGCGAGGCAAAGTAAGTACGAAGGTGAATAGTTGAATGAGTAAAATGTCAGGAAGAATAAAAATGATACCTGTATACTAGCTTAAATAACTGTGGTCATGTATCTATAAAGGTATTTACCTACAAATATTGAACCGTGACAATTACTTAAGAGTTGAATTACATTAGTTATTAAATAGTAAATACGTTTGAAAAAAGCTACTATAATTGTTCTTTTTTTGCATGAAAATCTTGATAGATATGTAAAATAGAGATATGTATAACTTTATCATTACACTAGCTGTACCCGCGGGCTTTGCCCCGTTTCACTTCTTAATTTTCAAGATGATCTCGTTCGCATGGCTCAATCATGTCCTGGTTGAAGTTCGTTCGCTACGCTCACTCACCTTTAGGTTGGAGCTCGTTCGCTACGCTCACTCATCTTTAGGTTGGAGCTCGTTCGCTGCGCTCACTTGCCTTCAGGTTAGCTCGTTCGCTACGCTCACTCACCTTTTGGTTACAAATTAGCTGTTGTCATAAATGTAAAAGAAATAATGGTGCTGCACCCTGTTGGTAATCCTTGTAACTTTAATGCTATTGAACATCATAGAACAGAACCAACTCGTTTAATTGAAAAAGCTGTTATGATTCATTAACTCCATTTAAATATGAGTACTCATTAGGTTAACATGGGAAACTCCAGAGCCACTGGGGCGGAGCCCGAGAGTCCGATCAGAATAAAAACGACTTAGTTTTCCTATTTAATGCCTAAAGAATCAGTGTACCAAATTTCAGCCTCCTAGGTAAATGGGAAGTGGGAGAATTAGTGATGAGTGAGTGAGTGAGTCAGTCAGTGAGGGCTTTGCCTTTTATATATAGATATGTGTGTGTCCGTTAGCGTGATAACTTGAGCAAAAATGTTAAATGTTAAATACAAATAGCGTTAAACTATTGACAATCTCAATAGACATCATAGTATAACAATTTTTTCAGAGATATGATCAGTCTTGAAGATACGGCATGGAGTAAAGAAGCAAATATTGAATCTTTATGTAAAGTAGAAGATGCCCCTACTAGTAACTCTGCTCCTGAACCAGCACCGGCTGCGGGAACGTCTTAACCAACAGAAGAGGAAATGAGTCAACCATGTCTTAGTTTTGAAGATAAAAAGACAAAACTTGAATTTACCATTTTAATTTTAATTACAACCATCCTTTATCCAATATGGCATGATCTAATATTAGGCAAATATTCCTGTAGAAAAGTAGCTATCAATTCTACTTATATTCTAATTTATATATATACAAATTCATTATATATAATGTATATACTTTATATATACAGTCAAATTCATCCGTCATAAACAGTGCCTGAAAACGATAACAATCAATTCTACTTACTCAGCAATTGAAAACTTATTTAAATAGACATCAAATAATGTAAGCAATTTGCTTACCATTGTTCAAAAGTCTGAACACAGGTTTTATTTAATAAATAAATTGTCTAAAGTTGATCAAGTGGCTTTATTACACATAGACCTTATAGTTGTATATATTGTGATGCATGATTTCTCCTACTATTTAATACAAATTCATTGGTACATAGCTATAAATTATTTACAATAATGATTCGTCTACAGAATGGTGATAACAAAAATAAATAAATCCTGTGTTTAAATAACTAAATAACCAATATATTGGGATTTTTGATAGGGTAGCCCTAAAAACCTAAAAATATTACCTAAAAGTAGGAAAATCCTAATAACCTACGCCCTTGTGCTTTATGTTACACCCTGAATTAAAGGATATTGTTAGTAGGTGAGTACCATGGATGTAATTACGATAAATGAACCATATAAATTTTTGTTTATTACATGATGCAATTCTGAGTAACACATTTCCATTTATAAATTGGGGACAAAAGTACAATCTGAAAATCATTTAAAGGGTGCAGAGTTATCCATTATGTTAAAGGAACATGCCATGTGCTCTGGCCAAGTCAGTGGAGTAGGGCGGGGTCTGAATCTTAATTCGCCAAAGTTTGCCTTGAAGAATATTAAAGCTACCCAAAATTCTATCCTTATCTGTTAAGATGGTTTTAAAAGGGCGCCACCCCATTAATCATACCCTGGAGTTCATGTGATGGCAATGGGGAATCCATCCTGATGGGTCAGTTCATCAGATAACAAGATAACGTTTTGGTAATGCAGATAATTACTATAAAGATAAAGAAAGTTTGACTGTTCATGCAATCTTATAACTAAACAGCGAATAAATTATGTACACTCAAAATATACCAAAAGAATTGATTAAAATTCAAAAGACTCTAATTCAAATTGTTTTGTAAATTCACACTAAATTATTTGTGTCTAGACAGGCAAATAGATGATAACCAGTTAGCAGACACAATATTTATTCAGCTATCAGATTGTCACATACAAAATACATCATTTAAATGTGGCTCCAATTTGTATATTCAACCCTCAATGTCACACAAGCCACAAAATATTCAAATAATAAAGTATTTCAAAAATTTACTTAAATAAATCAGATATTGTCTGCTCAAGATAAACTTTAGTATATGTTTCACCAAAAGCAAGATATTCAGCAAATAATACTACAACATGAAATTAATTAATCAATTGAGTGCAACTGCAGGTGGCCACCGTGCTGAAAAGACGTTTTAAGTACATATAAATTCTCAAATACATCCACATAACCATAAAAATATCATCAAACAAGAACATGCACACTACTTAAATCTAACAAGGCTAAATAATTTATAATAAATATTCTCCAATGAGGCGTGACGACATCCAGGCACTCAAATATTCCTGTGGCACTTAATAGTCTCACACACGCCTAGAGGTGGGGGCACTCAAGCACCAAGTGTCCACAATGTCTGGCTAGCCAAGTGTTTATTTGATTATTCCGGGATAAGCTGTGAGATCAGATGGTAAGATATTTTGGACTAAAGAATAAGATGTCTGACTTATCGGTTGAAGACAGATGATCTCGGGCTCGGTTTGAAGTAGGTAGGCCCAGAGCATCAAGGGTGATTGACCAGTCAGGCAGTCCAGGTCCAAATGTCCAGAAACATAGCAGTGGGTAGACCAAGTGCGGTAGAGTGCAAAGCAGTGACCAGAGTGTCCAGGCTGTTGGATCCAAATCCCAGCAGCAGTAGCCAAAAAACCCTACAAAATTCCTTACTGAATAGTACATGATCTCACCATAAACGTAATATATATATATATATATTTAACAAAACAAGTTCTAGTGCCACACTTTTAAGCCAAAACATAACTTTTGAATGTGATTGTAATGAATTATGCTCATGCTCTTGTAAAACATTAAATAAATGTAATGGTTGTTCCCTGTTTAAATAAATAATTCAACTAATTTGTTCTAGTGAGGATTACAAATAACAATCCTACATAAATACAAATATTTAAATATTACCAAATATTTCCACCAAAGATATATGCCAACCCAAGTTCAAAAATAATAGATCAAAATATGCAACTTTGTAAACAACTTCTTGTGATAATGCAAGGTCCTGGAAATTATCTGCATAGTAATCTGTTTGATCTGTATTCCAAATAATATGCTACAATTGTAACTGCCCAAAAGCTTATACAGTATGATTTTATCATTGTATCACACCTACTATGATGTATTGAATTCATACAATAATTATTTTAACCTCAAGAATCTATTACACATTAAATTACACATCAAACAATGAGTTCACTAACTATAATTTTTGACCCAGTTAAAAATTGACAAAATGGAACATAAAATATGCACAATTAAATAAGTTTGACCTAGACAATGTAGCTACATAAAATGTTGATTATTAAAAATATAGCCTAATATTTACAAATTTGCTAACGTTTGAGATATTATTTACAGTTTTCAGCAAAACCAAGTAATTAATTTAATAAAAATACTACTGGATTATTAATATTTTAACATTTACAGCCCAACAATGATTGTAATTTACTTCAATCAATATTCACAAAATTTTATGTACAACAATTGTTAACTTTAAATGTTAAGTTATGCTTGATATTAAATTAACACTTATAACGTTTATTTTACTTTGATTAACAGCAAAACTCCTAATAAAATATATTTTACCTATTTACAAAGTTTTAGAAACATGTGCTTTTTGAGATTGTCTATGCATGAAAAGTCAATGTTAGAATTTTATAATTCCAACAAAATTAATCATTCAAGGCAACATAAACTACTTATAATTTGATTTTGAACATACAAATAACAAATAAAATATCTGCATTAATATCCTCAATAAAATATTCCTGAAGAGAAGAGGGTGTTGTCCTGGATATCCACAATCAGTCAGGTCGGCTTCCACACCATAAATGCACAGTTTTCCTTATCCATCAGTTGGGCTCATCAGTACTCATGCACAAACCTGAGGGCTACTGATGGTCGGCGTGTAGCTCCCTTGACTACAGATTGAATTTATCTTGCTCCTTCAGTGGGGAGGCGGCAATTGCAAGACCTACTAGCAATATTGTGTGTTGGGGCAGTTGAAGGCGTCCCTCCAGACAGCAATAATTACTATCGGGTGATCAGTCCGATTTCCCCTTGTTTTAAACATTACTAGCAACGTTACAAACACAATGATGCAAACCCGAGGTGGATATCTCAGCCTTAGGCAAAATGGCAGATATTCCTAAATATGATTTACTGTATGTGAAAAAGCATCACACAAATCTCTATTTTTAAAACAGAAATAGATAGAAATATTCTGTTTGTGGAATTGTTTGTTAACATAGATTCATCAACTTCTACATCAACAATTTTTTTAAACTCCTTTAACAGGGTAGGGGGTGGGGGTGACTATTTTTTTTATAACAATCCCTATTGAGTGACCCCTCATTTTGAAGGGTTTGTCAAAAGAAACACAATGATGCAAACCGGAGGTGGATATCTCCCTAGGCAAAATGGCAGATATTCTAAAATTTGATTTATGTGAAAAAGCACCCATGGAGCACCCGTTGGTGTATAAACGTAAACACCAATATTTTTTACCAATAATTTTGGTGTAATGTTATATTTACTGCAAAAATTAAATCGCACTAGAGGAGCCTTTGGGCCTGTTAATACTGGATAAGAAATGAGAAGTTGAATGTTTGGATTAGTGAGCCAGAGATTGCTCTTTTCAATTTGCAGTTTTCCAGCTGAACATTAGACAAAGTTATGTGATGTAAATGTGTTGGTGGATAAAGACTCTATTGTCAACATTTAGTCGTTATACTCGTTTATACAATTGCTTCGTTGTTGGAATACGATTAAAAAATAAGAATGGTTGTGGCTAAAAAAACCTCAGCAGAGTTGATTTTATCCCTACTAGGTTCATCACTGGCGATAAGTTAATACATATGGATTAATGTTCTTAAATTGAATAAATAGAACCCTGTTTTAGAAGCACATAAGCTATTGTGTAATAGCATTATATAAAAAGAAACCGATTATTGAAGGAAAAAAATGCTATGAAATCGATTATGCCAACTATAACATTTAAAACTTAAATGTTGTCTAAAAACAACCAACAAGTTATATTTATCAGGGTTGAATAGAAATGTAAAACTGTTATACTAAGGAAATTTCATTAATATTTGATTTTTATAATGGAATGACTGTGTGCCATTTTTGTAATAAAGTTTGTGCAATAAAGTTAAATTAAAGTTTAAGAAAGGCGCTCATTAAGAAGCTGGGTAAACTACTTTCAGTAATTTCTTTCAAATATAATTACAGCTGTATTCCTGCTGCATATTAAACTCTCCTTTACAGACAATAAGACTGTATTAGTATTCTTATGGTCTACATACATGAAATAGTTACATACCCATAGTTAATTTTAGAAACAACACCTAATTTTACTGCTTAGTTGTATATAATTATTTTCTTTCAAATAAGCTATAAGGGGGTTAAATTTTTCTTATAAGCCTAGTACGGTGTATTAGTGGCCCTGATGTAAGTTAAAAATTCTATAACCATATAATTTAATATGAAAAGAGGCACTTAAAAGGTACTTATACTTGTTAAACCCTCCAATTGTTACACTTTAATTCCTCTATTGTTTGAAGACAATAAATCCAAAAGAACTTAACATCATACCGTACTGTACCAATGAAATAAATTACTTTTTCATCCCTCTGTATTCAAAAATAGCTAATTTCCATACTGCTGAGATCTTCGAAAATCGTCAATTTCCATACACTGAAAACAAATAGTGATCAGCTACCTTTCCTGACACAAACATTACTTTTGCTACATAAACATTACTTTCGCTACACAAACATTACTTTCGCTACAAACAGTATTTTGCCTGACATCGACAAAATTACAATCAGCTGAATTTTACACTAAAATTAATTGTACCGGTACAGCCGTATTGTGTATGGATTAAAAAATGAATATACAGTATTACGAAATGTCAGATCATTTTTAAGTTTGATGAAGTAGTTTTTTTCATTGTGATAAAAAGTATCAATACTCGTCACGAAAGTGGCATTTCGGGGCGAGTTGGTGTTTTACATGCAAGTTGAGAAATATACTATGTATTGATTTCGAATAAAGTATATATTATGTTCAACACTGATTCTTAAATGCTCGAAGAACCTTTATCTGTAAGCTCACTTTAAAAATGCAACAGAAATCTATAAGCAAAACTCTAAGAAAATATAATACCTTTCCTCAATGAAACATAACCCTCTCATTAAATTACACAGACATCTTCTCGATGTAAATAAAACTCCAACAAAAAACATTTTCAACCCACTGGTTTATCCCAATATGGTAACATTAATTTAGAGTGTGTTCGTTAGGTAAAAATTACATAGCAAACTAGTGGAAGCCAGCGGGATGGGGTTCTATTTATTTATTTATCATTTCAACGGCTGACGCCAATACATAGATGATTGATAGAGATACAATTTAAAGGAACTAACAAGATGCAAATGTGATACAATTCAGAACAGTAACAAGCTACGAGAAAACAATAAATACAACAATAAATAAAAAACAATAATAAATAGCAACAATAAATAAGTTGACAAACATGCAAAATTCACAATAATGATCTACTAAATTAAGAAATTTTTTGATAATGACATTTGAGTGCAAAAACAGAAACAATAATTATGCATAACCAAAACAAGCAAAGCAACAACCCAAACATATCAGAAAATAGCGAACCAATACTGCCGTGCAATTGAAAAAAAAACCAGAAAGGGCAGTAGAAAAATTTGCGTACACAGAGAGGTACAGGTACAAAACTCAGAAGGAACTTCACCACTTCGAAGTTACCACACATTTCTTGAAAGCAGCCAGCGACATATTAAAAAGGTCAATATCATCAGGTAGAGCATTGACGAGACGTTGGGCTCTGGGCAGTGGGCTGAAGAGATGATAGTTGGTGCTGAGATGCTCACGAGAGAAGAGGTCCTTGGATCTTGAAGATCTACCTGCCCTGAAGTTCAAAAAGTTTGAGAAGTCCAGGACAGTCGATGAAGCCATTGACCAGTTTGTAAATGAGCAAGATGTCCTGGATCTCACGTCTGGACTCCAGTGGAAGGATTTGAAGGGCCTTGGAGATTTCTTGGATGGGTACCTCTCTGTAGTTGTAGCCCAACCTCACACCGACCACTCTCAAGAAGTGATTAACAACCATTTGAAGTTCGGTCTTGAGATAGTCTTGGTGAGGTGACCAAACACAGCAGCCAAACTCTAGGTGTGGTAATACGAAGGCCAGGAACAGGGTTTTGAGTAGAGTAACGTCTTGGAAATATTTGGAGCTTCGAAGAACAAATCCCAGGGCTTAAAGGGCTTTTCTGCAACTAGTGGTAATATGACGTTCCCATGACAGGGAGGAGGTTAAGGTCACGCCCAAATCCCTCACTTCATTAACCCTTGCAAGATTAGATTGACCCAGGCTATATACGAACTGAGACTGAGACTTCTTCTTGCTAAACGATATAGCTACACACTTTTTAATGTTTAGATCCATGTGGTTTGAGACACACCAGTTCTGGACGGCATCGAGACTACGTTGGCAGAGAAGGCAGTCTTCGTGGCAGAAGCCTGCCTAAGATATACCGTACCATTAGAAAATGGTACGGTATATCTTCAGGTCGTCAGCAAATAGAAGGCAATGGTTACCAACGTGGGTCACCAGGTCATTAATGAAGATGTTGAAAAGTGGAGGACCAAGGTGGGAGCCCTGGGGAACACCAGATGTGGGGAAAAACTCGTGAGATAAGGAACCAAGAAACTTAACTTGGACGGGGTGGTTTGCAAGGTAGGACTGGAATCAAGATAGCATTTTCCTAGTTACACCAGCAGCTTGGAGCTTGGTGAGGAGGAGCGGATGATTTACCCTGTCGAACGCCTTAGCAAAGTCAAGATAAATGGCGTCCACTTGCAAGCGGTCTTGAAAGGCATCAAGGATGTCAGCTTGCATTACCAAAAGATTGGTGGTAATTGAGCGTCCGGTAGAAAATCCATGCTGCAGTGGAGAGAGATACGGCTTGATGGCGAAATTCAGTCTTTTGAGGATCAACTTTTCAAAGATTTTGGAGAGTGTATTCAAAATAGCTATAGGTCTGTAGTTGCGGACGTCTAGAGTAGGACCAGATTTGTGAATGGGTAAGATGTAAGCACTCTTCAGGGCACCTGGAAACACACCCGAGGATAAAGAGTGGTTAAACAGAACTAAAATAACAGGAGCTAGTACATCAGCACTTGATTTGAGAACATTAGGCGGTATGTTGTCAGGGCCGCAACCCTTAGATCCATCCAGGTTCTTGAGGCAGTCAACAACTTCCCCAAGCTGAAGCGAGCAGGAAGAGAGAACATCTGAAGCTCCCACATCAAGTGGAGGATGATAGACATGATCGTTGGTGTAGACCGACGAGAAGAAGTCAGCGAAGAAGTTTGAAATGATATCAGGATGCTCCGATGAATGATCATCATACTTGAAGGTTCTAGGCTGATCGTCAGAAGATTTAAGGTTCCTCACAAAACCCCAGAAAGACTTAGGATTGCCCATTATATTTGCTTGAATAAACTGCAAGTAGTTTTTGTAGCAGATTCCAGAGAGTTGTTTGCATTCAGCTCTGACACGTGCAAACTTGACGTAATCATTATCCTTTAGGGACATCTTAAAAGCCTTGAGAAGGATTTTCTTTTCAATCACCAGCTCACGCAACTGGGGTGTGAACCAGATGGGAAAGGGAGACTTGGCAATATTTTTCTTGGGAGTATGACGCAAAACTATGGTACTAACTGTTCTGCAGAAGCTATTAAACAAAGCATTGGTATCGGAATCAGGGTCAAACCAACTGAAATCATGTGACTGTAGTTCCAAATGAATAGCAGGTAGATCGCTTTGACTGAAGTTTGGTCGGAAAATAGGAGCTCTGTCAGAGATTTTTTGAGGCAAGGGTACATCAATTGATAAAGCAGGGTGATGAGACTCCGCTGGAACCAGAGGATCAGTGTCTTTTGATACCATGATGTTGTTGAGGGAACACATAATAAGGTCTAGACACACTCCACGGTCATTTAGGACATCGTTGAACTGTCTTAAATTGAAAAAGGACATAGAGTTCATTACCACGTTGGACTAAGCTGACTGGGGGTAGGGGGGGTCGGCAGTTTGACACCAGTTCACTTCAGGTAGATTAAAATCGCCAATCAGGAGGGACTCAGTGGGATTAGTGGTAACAACAGCTTCTTCAATAATGGAAAAATACTCCTGGTAGAGATCCCTATGGGATTTAGGGGGAAGGTAGACGCCACTTAGAGGAAAGTTCGATAGTGCGCCACACGACAGTGATACAACCAGACACTCAACATCTTCACTCTGGATATCAACCCTCCTTAAACAATACTTCTTGTCAACAGCCAACATCACACCACCACCCGAAGACTTGGCACTATTTTCCTTAGATCGGTCTTGCCTGTATATATCAAAGGTGCTATGGAAACCAAGTTCTGAGCTAGAAATATTAGGTAACAAGTTAGTTTCCGTAAGAACAATAATATCATAGACACAGGTAGAGAGTGACTTCCTTAGATCCAAAAGTTTCGTTCTCAGTCCATCCACATTTTAATAGAACATGTGAATTGTGTGAAGGACTGGGGAGTCTAACCGTTTTTTGGCTTTTTCACAATAGCGGGTGTACCATTGACAAACTTGATAGTGAGATCGGTTTCGCCTGTTTTTGTTCGCTCTTCCAGCTCTTTCCGTAGTTTGCTTAAAAGCTTACGTTCGTTTGGAGTTCTATCTCTAGACAGCTCTATTTCGGAGTAGGAAGCGTGAATCGAGGCAATCTTATCAACAGAAAACGTTGTAAAGAACGAACGAACATCATCAGAAGATGGAAGAGTAACCTTCAGGGGACGAGGAGCTCGACCCTTACTACGGCCGATTCTAAAGAAACTGAAAGAGGAGAAGCTTACCCCCAGGCACTGAAAGATTTTATTAAGAATATCCAGATCGTGGGCCTTAATCAGGTCAGCATTGTTGGAGTTGCTTTCAGGGAGCTTGTACAGGATTATGTTCTTAGCCCGACGTATCCGGTCATTGAATTCCTCAAAAATATGTTCAGTTGTAGATTGGTCCAGGGAGGTAGATTTCAGTTCAGAGATTACGCCTTTCAAGTCGGAGATGTCATTTTCAGCAGCGGCAAGTCGAGGTTCGATGTCAGATACCTTACAGGAGAGGTCATTCAGTTGAGCCTTAAGATCAGAAATCCCACTCGCTAATTTGCTAAAATCCTCTTTAGTATGAAGCTGGGCAAAGTTGTCTAGGAGCTTATTCAATTTGGCAGATACAGTAACATCAGGATTTGCATTACAGTCAAAACGGTTACACTTCCAAACTTGTTTGTTGTTGACAGCCAGTTTACGAGTATTATACTCAGAGGACGATAAGCCGACACAAGTACAGGAAACCATCTCTCATATACATCACATTCAGCTTTTTTATCAGTGGGTAAGACCTTAATAAAGCAGACCGCACATATATCCTTAGGGGGATTCATAATGCAACAAGTTGAAGAAAAATTATTGCGCAGAAAGTTTGGGTGATGTGATACACCACTATCAAACGCTAGTTATAGTATTTCGCTCGCAGTGCAGATATTCTAAGGATGTTCTATGCAGATATTCTATGATTCTAGGATAGTTTCAAAATGAGAAAGGCCTATATATTATGTATCTCTGGTATATCAATCAGCTATATTTCTGGAAAATTATTTCAGCTCAATTGGTCTAGTTTGAACATGATTCTCAATGTGACATACAATCATCCAAACTTTCACATTAGTAAGATTCATCTAAACGTGCTCATATTATGATTTTAATCAAAAGAACAAAATCATGTGTTTCTAATGACCATTTTCCCAGCTAAACCATCAGCAAAATGTAACATCAGTTGTGGTAACTCGAGCTAATCGCACTTTAAGCCTTGAAAGACGTATTGTGTGATAACTACAAAATAAGGTCCACAGATTAGGTTAACGGACAAAGTTTCCTACAATGCAAATTCAATGATCCAAACTCTGTCTAACTCGGCCCATTGCCGGTTGTCCCGTGTTTAGTTGTTTAGCAAGCAACAAAATTTTGAAAAAAAATCTATTGTGTTTTTGAACCAAACTGTTATATAATGCCATAACACGTATAGTTTATACCTCTGTGTTATGCAATACGTACTTTATCTAGTGAGTATACAGTGACATGTACTTTTTAAATTGTTGTAGTAAGTTTTATTATGTTTGGGGAGCGAGCTGGTCCAATGGTTAGAGCACGTAACTTCGGTTCCTGAGGTCCAGGGTTCAAATCCCGCCAAATAACCAATGGATTTTATCTAAGTGATAATGCAGCAACCCCTAGGTCTAGCCTGAAGTAATGTGAAAAACAATCCCGGACTCATGCCTAGCGTCCTAGGAAAAAAAATAATTCCTATGTTTGACCAATCTAAAAATGTGCAAAATAAATAGCGTTGCAGTAATGTTGCGTGATTCAGATTAAATAGTGGAATTTTTAATCAGTGAGCTGCGAAGAAAATTATGATGCAATTTCCTTTTTCCGGAAACGACTTTACTCTAATTTCCGTACAGAGAAATATACGACTCGTGGTGTGAGATAATATTAATGCATTTATAATTACGGCATAGTGTGGTTGGTTAATTTAATGGTTATTACACTTCGTCGTACCTTTGTGTTTTACATGTAAAACTCACATTATGTGGAATTCTATCCCAGATGTAAATATAGCAATTACAACATGTTGCGTGTAGGATGAAAACTTGTACGTCATAAGAGTTATTTTTAGCTATTAACATTAAAATAGAGCCTTTTGTGACTATTTTGATTTGTTTTTAAGTAGAAGAGGTACTACAGACTATAGTATACATACATTATAGCATGAATAGCGCCTGATTACATTTGACATTTTAGTGATTTTCATATTTCTTGAGTGATTCTTTTAGATTTAAAGTTCATCCATATGCTAACCGTTGCGGTTTTGGAGGTTGTTATGCTACTAGGTTAGTTATGGTTCTAAGAATAAAACCTTATTCTTGACAATCTTATGTTCCGAAAAGGGGTTTTTTTTGTTTCAATGTTTTTGTTTGAATAGGTTTTATTTATTGGAAGCGACCTATATCAACTTTGAAAACCTTGTGTTCCAGTCTACAATATCATTATATTGAATTTTAGCCTCCTGATCACAGTTAAATACTAAATAATGGTGTAAATACCTGCATTCATGTGATCAATTTGTTGCTAAATTGCAACCGGTTTCGACTCACAAAGGAGTCATCGTCGGGCCAGTACAGACGTCTTCTCGCTTCATTTGAAGGTCGTTAATTCATGATAAATAAATACATTTAACACGCACACGTACACGAACATAAAAACAAACATTTAGGCCTAAAAACGAAAGATGATACTGTTTAGAGCTTTTAAACAGTATTCACGCTTCACAACAAAACAATGTTTTCAATGAAATCGAACAGCAGGTCTTAAGGAAAATTCTGGTAAAAAGAAAAACACAAAATAAAAAGATTCGTAACCTAATTGAAAGACAGCATACCAAAGAATTCATAAAATGTTCACACACATTTTTTCAGAGAGTAGTAAACCAAACAAAAATCGAATTTAATGATGATGAAGTTGCCTTGCTAAATAAAGGATTGAATTTCAATTTACCAAACAATAAAAAGTCAAGCCTAGTTCATGAACTATTAGACATTGAGTCATCCATTAAAAGTATAAAATATGACGAAGTAAGAGATTCCACCCGCATTTTAATAGGAAACAGAGCAAAACACATTCTTAGAAATAAATCAAACACACGGAAACAGCACTTAAAATTCAGACCCGTGCAACGTACCTTGACAAGCATAAAGAACAAACTTGCTGAAAATAATGCCCTGATAACTAAGGCCGATAAAGGCAACTCCATAGTAATAATGTATCACGACAGATATGTAAACAAAGTAAAAGACGTTATGAATAAAACCAATGTAATAGAGCTCTTAGATAAGGACCCCACAGCCAAAAATTCCAAGGAAATAAACAAAGCCATCTCTAGCAGTAAACATTTATTATCAGCTAATGAAATATTGTCCCTGAAAGTAACCAACCCCCAAGCACCCATTCTTAGAGGACTTCCGAAAATCCATAAGCCAGATGTACCAATCAGACCCCTTGTAAATTTCATACCATCGCCCGCCTACAAAATTGCAAAAAAACTGGACAAAATAATCAGGAACGAGATCGTGTTGGAAAACAACCATAGCATTAAAAATAGTATAGAATTAGTAAACAATATTAAGGCACAACCAATAAAAAGCAATATGAAACTGGCATCTTTTGATATAGTGAACTTGTACACAAATGTCCCGATCCATGAAACAGTAGAAATATTGGAACAGAATTTACATAAACACTCTAAGCTACCCCTCCAAGCAGTAAACGAGCTCATAGCACTTATAAGAATAGTGTTGAAACAGAATTATTTTAAATTTGAAAATAACTTTTACAACCAGAAAGATGGGCTAGCAATGGGTTCTCCACTATCTAGTATTATGGCCGAGATATTCCTCAACCACATCGAAAACAAACATTTGTTTACCTCAGATAATCGTTACAAAGATAAGATAATCTTTTATTACAGATACGTGGACGACACCATAGTTCTGTTTAATGGTAACAACAGACAGCTCTCTCTGCTAAACAATTACTTGTGTAACATGCATAAAAATATTAAATTCACATTAGAAGAGGAGGCCAACAATAGCCTGAATTTTTTGGACTTGACAATAACGAAGAAAAATGACAATTTCACATTCAAAATATATCGGAAACCAACTAGTACAGATCAGACCATCCACGCAGATTCCCATCATCCATACTCTAAAAAATTAGCAGCTTACAACAGTTTTGTCCATAGACTCCTCTCCATACCAATGAACACAATAGATTATACCGAAGAAATCAATACAATCAAACATATAGCTGTTTCCAATGGTTTCCAAAGCAACCTGATTGATAAACTGATTTCCAAGCATAAAAATAAAAATACCCCCGCCGCAGCAAACCTGCAGACTAAGCGAATTTCCATTTGCCTGATTGGATTTACACTAAAATGTCTCCTTAAAAATATCACATTTATTCCCTATTTAAATAGAATGAGTTAAAACACATACTTAGGTTTGCTGCAACAGGGAGGGTAAAAGTGTTTTTTTTATGTAAAATGTTAATAGTTAGTAAGAAATAAAAACATTTTCCAAATTTGGGCAAAATATGTTAATAAACAAGCAAACTACAACAGTTTACTTATTCTCCATAAGAATAACATAGGAATTTTAAATTTACAATTTTTTGGAATTTTCTCCGTAACCGATAGGCGCATTATAACGCTTCAATATACTAAATTATTTGTTTTTTTAAGCTCTACAAAATAGTTTAGAAAGAAATTGCAAAATTTTATGTTTTTAGGGTCAAAAATGGGAAAAACCCATTTTTACCCCATAAAAGCCCCCATAAACCCCCGTTCCCATGGTCCGATCATGCTGGTTCGCGAACTCGTTCGAATAAACGTAGGTTTACACGTTTGTACCAAATTTTATCAAAATCGGATCATTTTTGCTCGAGTTATCGCGCTAACGGACACATATATAAATATATATATATATATATATATATATATATATATATATATATATATATATATATATATATATATATGAATTTGAACGAATGGTGAGTAGTGGAGAACTACCGGTTTTACCTCACTTTGGGCGTTTTTTCCCATAAGAATAACATGGGGATCATTTTTTGGCCACTAAAACCAAAAATCCTGATCTTTGCCTAAATATCCCTATATAATTGTCAAACCTTATTTCTTACTTATTCCCCATAAATATATTTGCTATTAAGCTAAAAAAGCTATTTCTTATATTTATTGACCCTTACAAGTGTAAATGTAGAGTAGAGGCAATAGGGCAAAGAGACGACACTTTAGGCACGTTTTCCCCATAAGAATAACATGGGGATCATTTTTTAGCCACTTTTTCAAAAATCCTGATCTTTGCCTGTACACCCCTATATAAATGTTCAATACCATTGTACAACTTCATTACTATTTCAAATCCACATCTATTCACATGTATATTCTCAAAATCATCAACTTGACAGTGCGAGGTTTGTACGCGAACTCGGGCGCGCTCCCGGCTCATGGCGTGCTCCCTTGGATATCCTTAGTGGAAATCCATGAATTCTGGCTACTTGGGAACCCAAGCCATTTGACATATAATAAATCACCTTTTCTCCTAATAACCTTTTCTATCAAATACATGTCTTTATACTTGGTCTTTAACAATTCCTCTGTATAGAAACCTCCCCTGATTATATTACCATTTTCATCTTTCAAGGTATAAGTCACAGGCTTTGTATTCTTTACTTCTGCTATTGTAAATAGTTCGCCTGTCCAATTCGGAGTATAACCTTTACTAAAAACATGTTTATACTTGGAAATCCTCACACTATCACCTACCTTATATCTTGGCTTTTTAACTTGCACTACTTTAGAAGTCAACCTCTCATGCACATATTTACTGTTCTTAATACTCACTTGGTTAGGCTTCATTCCTATAGATCTATGCACCTTATTATTATATTTTCGAATTAACTTTGGAAGTAAATCCAACCATTTATAACTTCCCTGAGCACTAAATTCCCTATATAACCAATTCTTTAAAGTTCTCTGAAACCTCTCCACAATTGCAGCCTTAGTTGTAGAAAAAGTGTGATAGTGATTAATATTTAATTTTTTCATTAAAAATTCTTTTCCATTGTCAGATTGAATGTTTTTAACCCCCTTTGGTAGAATGGTTTTAATGGCTTCTGTAACCACCAAACCCGTCTTATTCTTTAGTGGAGCAGCATAAGCTTTTTTAGAAAATGTATCTATTAAAGTTAAAATATATTTATTGCCAGAATTCTCTCTAGCATAGTTTTGCATATCAATTAAATCTATTTGTACAGTTTCGTTTATACCCAATACTTTAAAAGACCTTCTAATGAAATTATTTCTTGCAGGCTTATGAAGTTCGTATGCAATTTCATTCATTTTTTATAACATCATCCTTTCCTGTAACTCTAAATACATCACCATTAGCCCCAATCAATAGATTATCTTCCATTCTTTTAAATACATAGTTTTCTGGTATATATGGTCTATTATCTATATACTTAAATCCACTCAAAGATGTGGGGTCAGCAACTAATAAATCAGGATTATATTCCATCAAATTAAAAATTTTTTCTCCATATACAAATTTTGATCCATCGTAATGCATAGCTTGTGACATTAGACAAATATCATCCGAATGTTCCCCCTCTGGTAGATTTCTTATAAATTGTTTTTTGGCATCCCAACATTTTTCTTTTTTATCATAAGTTATAGTCTGTTCTTTTGTAACACAGTCAGTGTCATCAACGGCGGGTTTTACACGTACTAACCTTTTATTATTAAAATCCCAATAGCCTGCTTCCATTTTTGGAACTTGTGAAACATTCACAGCATCCTTACTATCTGTACCTTCTATCAAATTGCTAAGTTTCTGTTTCTTAGCATTCCAAACACCATTCTCTGATTCTAAAAATTCATAATTATTATCATCTTGTATAAATTTACCATCTTCTTTTCGTATTAAAGTCTGTTGTAAAGTGGGCACATCATCTAAACTTTCACCCTTTTCCACATTAGTAATTTTCCGTTTCTTAGCATTCCAAACACCATTCTCTGATTCTAAAAATTTATAATTATTATTATCTTGTACAAATGTACCACCATCTGTTCGTATTAAAGTCTGTTGTAAAGTGGGCACATCATCTAAACTTTCACCCTTTTCCACATTAGTAATTTTCTGTTTTTTAGCATTCCAATTTTCATTCTTAGATTCTAAAAACTCATATTTAGTTTTACCTTGTAAAAAGACATCACCTTTTCTAGTTAATGTCTGTCTCAAAGTTGATACATCATCTACAAACTCCCCATCTTTTACATTACCAATTTTACGGTTTAAACCATTCCAACTATCGTCTTGTAAATTTAAAGTAGGTTCACTACTAGCCCTGGGTTCTGCAGGCTTATTATATGGATTATATAAACGATAAAATTTATCTATAAACATATTTTTATTTAATAAATAATTCCACTTTCTCTCAATTCCTCAATAATGGAATCTATTTCATTATCCACTCCTGAGTTACCGGCTTGGCGACTTAGCCAAAGAAGTCTTAACCTATCTACAAGTTCATTAGGATCATCCCAATAAATATAGTCTATTTTATTACCAGTCACTTGTCTCAAACCTTCACCAACAGATTTAAAAAGAGGTTTAATTATATTAAGATATTTAGTATGTCTATTACTTGAAATTGGTGCACCATCTTTGTAACTCTTTAAATGTCCATTTGTAGCTTCCAAAATCTCTTTATAATTTTGCAAATCAGCTTGAGTATAGTTCTCAGGTTCTTTTAAAGTTAACAACTGCCACAAACCTTTTGTCCCCTTGTAGGTTTTATTTGCAACTGTAACATCATCATTGGCAATATCAACTTCCTTATTTCCAATAAAAAATTTATTTGCTTCTCGTCTAATACCATATGTAGTGTCTGTCATACTACTTTTACTGAGGTAATTTCCTAAATAGTCTGATGCTAAAAGACCAAAATCTAATTTCTGTGGAGTGGATTGCTGTAATGGTTGTAATCTTGGTATCATTGATATTCTAGATGGAGTCATTGGGAGTATCTCCATTTGAGGCCTCTCTGTTTTACCAATAGATGTGATTTTTTTTAATTCTTGTAATGGCTCTATTAAAGGTTGGAATGTTTGAAACCTCTCTTCAGCCTCTAGAAACCTGCCACGTTTTAAAGCTCTATATTTTTCTCGTATTTGATTTGCAGAGTCAACCAATTCTTGTTGAATGTTTTTCATCTTTTATTTACATTTTATTTATCTCATTTGACAAAGGATTGTACTCAAACACTTTATCATGTATTATCAAACAATATGCAGATGTATTTGCTGGTACATTTTCTGCAGTTTCAATCTCTAATTTAATATCAACAATTCCTTCTTTCACAGTTTCATTCTGTCTAGAACAGTCTATTACAATTAGTGGATATTTCTTCATAAACTCAGCCCTACTAATCATAGGATCTGGGATAGTATTATAGTAAGTCTCTCTAAACCTCATAAACATCTCATAAGCTTTAGAGACATCTCCATTTTCAAAGTCGAGATTTAAATCACTATAAGGATAATATTCAGAGTTTAAAAATACTTTAAGATTTTTTAATTTACAGTGATCAAATTCATCAGTTCTTTTTCGTGCACTATTATCCCTAGCTGTTTGGAAACCAAATATAATATACCTAGGCTTTTCTAAACTTGAAGACGTCTTTACTGACCATGTATGTCTTGTGGTATTGGGATATGATGGAAGTTCATGTAACTCTAAACTTCTAAATGCAATTTGCAAATTTTTATTTTGCAATAACATCTTTTGTAATTGTAACTTCTCTCCATCTGATGGTATCACGTGTGGCATTACCCATTGAATTGAGTTAAGTGTAATTTTGGGAATCGTATCAGCAGTGCCACTGGCTGGAGCACTAGTGGTTGTTAATATACAATTCAAATCATTTTTGGATCTTTTCAATACCAATTCTTGTTTGACATTTACTAATACCTTATTAAAATCCTCAAATACACCCATTAACAGCTCTAATGGCAAACAAGTACTAAACTTGCCACCTTTATGGAACTCTTTTAAATTTGTGTCAGAATCAAATGCTACATTTGACAATTTAGTAGTTTTATTGTAAGAGCTCAATATTTTCAAAAGACTAGAAATTCCTGGGTTTCTTACAATGTCTATTTCTTTACCTGCAACTTCGTATCTAATTTCATCAAATAAGAACGCAAATGCATTATTTATAAAATGACCTTTATCATGATTTTCAATTTCTCCCTTAATATACAGATAACTCCTACATGGCAGAGTTAGCAAATCTTGATTATTAATACATATTCGAATTTCATCAGAATTATTTATTGCCAAAGTGTTGTGGGGAACATAGGAGTGATTTGTAATTTTAACCACACTATCGTCGAATTGGGATTTCCCTGTAACATCTAGAAAATCTTCCATTTTTATTAATAGAAAATTTTAACTTTAGTCCTATTGACTTTAGGAACCTAGCATTTTGTACACTTATGGATAAATTCTTATAAATTCTCATATCTTTTTTATATGACAAGTAATTGTAGTTTCTTCTCCGTTAAAGTCAATTGCCTTGTCGTGTTGATCGGCAAATGTAATACTGACAACATCTAAACTTCTCTTATTTACAGGAAAATATATAATATTTCTTGGAACTTCGATAATTTTGTAGCCAGGAGGAGCTTCTGGATAAAAGCTATGTATGGTGTGTGATTTGTTTCCGTTTAAATAGGACCCGTTTGCAATATTACATTTTACTCTAATCACATTTACATTATTAATGTTTATTTTATTTGTAGATTCAAACTGAACACCAGGAGTAGAAACACCTTTAAATCCCAATAAAACAGACCCTAAACATGGTTTTGTAAAATCAAACACGTGGTTAGAAAGTAATGTCGCTTTCATAGTTTTATTATTAGCTGTAAGGAAAAAGTCTGGGATTTGCTTTTGAATTTCCTTTGCTAGCTCAACCACCTCATATGTTCCTTCAGAAATTTCTATTGTAACTGGAGCATTGTGGTCATAATAGAAAACATCATCACCTTCTCTAATGGTTAATTTGTTGCCTTTAAGTTGATTTAATTTTGGAATAAGCCCTTTGAATAAAAGTTTAGATTTAGTATTAATTAATGCTTCTCCATTTTTATCTATTATAACTTTAAGTTTACCATTTAATAACTGGTTTAAATCGTCGACAGAGATCTCTCCTTTTGGTAATGTCATTTTCTCTACTTTGTAATATGTTAAAGTATTTAGTGGTTTTTTAACATTAAATATAGAGTTATAACTTTGAAAATCTACCAATCCAATTACATAATCATCATTTAATTCTATGGGAGGAAAGAATACTGACTTTAGCTCTGGCTCTGTACCCGAAAATGTTATGGTAAATGAATCCATTTTTATAAAGAAATATTTTTTATGAATGATAAACATAAAATTCCACAAATAGAACTATTTAAATCTTGTATTTGATCGGTTGTATAGAATATTTTATATCCCTCAAAATATTTAATTACTTCTTTTGGAGGTTGGATTCCAAATGGATCAAAATAAATTACAATATCCTTATTTTTACGATAAGCTGTCCAATGTGTGCCAGATGAACTGTCTAAATTAACTATTCCGCACTCTTTTACTCTTGGTGTTAGATTTTTTAGCTCGTTTTTTAGGTACACCCCCCTGAAGTGAGGCACGTCTTTTGCGGCCTCTAACAGCTGGTAGTTGTCCATCTTTTTTATTAAATTTTAATCCCATTCCCATTTTTGCTTTAGCCTTCATCAAATTTGTCACGGCATAAGCAGCAGCTCTTTCAGCAAGACTTGCGTCTTTGGCTGTAACTCTAGTCCAAGCTAAGTCTGCTAATCTCATGTCTGCTTTGTTCCGAGCAGCAGTATCAGGATTATTCATGTAGAATATGTCATGCTCTTTACAATAAGAGTCTAGTTTATTTTTTGGAGGTACATTTTTGGCTAGATTCTCACGTATATTCGTTCCAGGTCCACAGTACCGATATGATGGTATGTGAAGTGGGAATGGAAGGTTATTTATAAGAGTATTCAATAACCCTCGACCCCTATAGGGCTTTAGGAATAAACCTTTGCCCTTTTTACATGTTTTCTTACTATCATTTTTTACCATTTTTATTATATAAAAAATGTCTTTTATTCAACAAAAACATAAATTTAAAATAGTACATACTAAGGAAAATATACCAAAGAAGTTGGGTCTATTTCCTACCAATATTCGATGTGTTATTTGTGGTCCAAGTGGAAGTGGGAAGACGGTTGTAATTTACAATTTAATTGTAAGAAAGGAAGGATTAAAATTTACAAACTTATATTTAATATCTAAATCTTTAGAACAAGAAAAATATAAAAAAATAATTGAAATATTTAGTTTGTGTGACGAAGTGAAATTACACACGTTTACTGACTGTGAAATCACACCAAATGATGTAAAATCACAGTCAGTTGTTGTATTTGATGACATAAATAGTCAAAATATTACACAATTTTTCTCAATGGGTCGACATAAAAATATTAACTGTTTTTACTTGTGTCAATCTTACAGCAAAGTACACAAACATTTACGTGATAATGTAAATTTCCTAATATTATTTAAACAAGATGATTTAAATTTAAAACATGTATATAACAATCATGTTGGTAATGACTTTTCATTTAACCAATTTAGAAATCTCTGCCATCAATGTTGGGATAAAACTAAATATGGCTTTTTCGTAATAGACAAAGAAAGGTCAAAGAATAATGGCAAATATAGATATATGTTTGACCAATTCTATCAAGAGGATGGTAAGGGTAAATAAATAAAAGACTAGAGTTTTTTAACATTTGTATTTATTATATATCTACACATACAATTTATGTTTGATCAATTTTATAATGACCAAGGGCAAGAGTGTTGATGCCATCTTGTAGAATAAACCTCTTGTCATCGTCAAAGGATAGTACTTTCTTGTGCATGGTTAAGGTTTGAAGATGATGATTTATAGATTTAATTCTTGTCACATTTTCATAGTAGTCTTGCCCAGTTGCAAGGCAGTTCAAATAATGTTGATGTCTGAGGAGATGTTTAACAGTGGCACCATCAGCTCCTTTAGCTTTCTTTACCTCTAAAGCTTGCTTGTCTTCTTCATATAACCATTTTAGAGGAATGTAAGAGTATAATTTTGGTCTTAAACCACAATATTCATACATAATATGACCATCCAATTCGTCTTTAAACTTTCCAGTGACTTTTTTATTTTTATCAGAGTATAAGAAATGGTCTTTACTATATCCAGAGGTATCAAAATAGTGCAAGTCACATTCTATTTCCTTGTAAAAGTCCTCTGTAACTATAGCATACATTAAAGAATCTGTATCTGTCATTAGAAATCTTTTATTCTTAAATTTTGACATATAATTATAGTGGAAATCATACATTATTACTTTACTAATATCTAAAATGGTCATTCCCAAATATATTGGTTTATTAAACTTTACAACTAATTTATTTAAATGTATAGCATGTAAATTGTTATCAAACTTTTTGCTACAATCAAACCTTGGATTAGTGACATATTTTGTTAATATTGACTCATCCTTGAGATATATATCACGAAACTTTCGTTGATTCATAATTGTTCGACCAAAGAGACTATTATTTAACAATTTGTAAAAGTCTTTTTCGAAATCAGTTTTAGCACATTTGCGTTTTTCAATATTAAAATTAATATAGGGCGCAAGCCATTTTGATTGTCTAAATTTTAAAATTCTGTGGTATTTTGTAACAATCAAACCCAATTCCTCATATTTTTGTAATGCTTTGTAATGTAAAATATATTTAGTTTTGTCATTTAAATTAGGTATTAATTTGCCATTCATTTTCTCTGGTGCTAATGGATAGTCATTATGTAAATCATGTAAGCTTTTATCATATTTTAAATCAACTTCTAAAATATATCCAAACTCATCATTTTGATTGTATTTGTAGTCTATCTCATTAGTCCAACGAAATCCCTCCACAGGCAGTGGCTCGCACATTGCTGTAGAGTATAGTGAGTTACAGTCTAAATATATTAAATACACACTCTCTTGATTGGGATCATAGTATTCACCCATATATTTATTATTTGCTTTAGCGTAACGTGTAGAAATCATACTGACTCCTCCTCTAATCGCACTTTCTATGAACAAATGCATGTCAATATCTTGAAATAATTGTAATTTTATACCAGTCATTCTAAGACAGGCCTCCCATGTTAATCCAGGGAGTGAATACATATGTACGGGGTCCAGTTTGTAATCCTTTAAACACAGGTCTCTAAATGTCTCAAACACATCAGCCAGTATCAATACGTCTGTTTTAAGATATAAATCATGATATTCTTGTAAATTATTTATATTAAAATGGGTCCAGACATTTTTAGCATGTTCGTATTCGTTGGAAGAGATATGTTCTTTAGTTAGAGTGCTATAGAATGATTCAATTTGTGGTAGAGACTCTGCAAACTTATCTGGTCCCGTCATATATTCATAGGGATATACACCTTTACGTTGTAGTAGTGGATTGTCTATGAATCTAAATGTATTTAAATTGGAAGCTAATTTGTATAATGGAAGGGACAAAAAGTTATAGGAATCTAAAAATACTAAATCATCAATAGAGAATGAAATGTACTTTTCCATATCCTTGGCTATGCAATTTAATTTACGATCTAACTTTGCATATTTTCCCAAGTGTTGCATTATTAAATGACCGTCATAATTTTTCAAGTTATGGAAGAATACTGGGATTTTCTTTGTTACTTTATAGTTTAAATTGCAATCATTGTGGGCAGCTCCACGGTATTGGCCAGATGAATGGCAATGATCTCTCACCCTATCAAAATATAGGGGCTTTTCACAAATATAACAATGTGTCGAGTTTTGGAAAGACGCCTCTTGCTCTGGAGTCATTACCAGGGGAATATATATCGCCATTTGACTTTTAATGAAGTCATAAGTTTCAAACAACCTTTTAAAAAACACATCCATAACATTTTCGCCACTATATAACTCTTCAGAAATAATCTTAGAATCTCTCACTACAACAAATGCAAATCCAGATGGAGTATGGTTGTTAGAGTTTATAAAGCATTCAAAATCTGCATAAATCACAAATGGGGCTTTAAGTTGATATTTATAGTTTTTAAATTGTAATGTATCTTGTTTAGACATTTCCACTCGTTGGGCATCAAAGTTTTTACAATATGTTGCATGACGTTCTAATATATCATTAGTGTAAAAATGTTGCAAACACAACTTACAAAAATGCTTTTTATGGTCATCTTTTGTAGAGTGGAACATTAACTTATCAAAATCACGAATTAAACAGTAATGTGATTTACGACCTTCTTGTAATAACAATAGATCTACATGATTATTACTATTTAGTTTGGTTGTTCTTAATGGATATATAAATTTATCATATTCAACCCCAAATACATTAATACTTATATCATTCTGTGTTTCAAATTTATCTATATCAGATATTTTCACAGGATACTTTATGTTTGTCATATTCAACTGACTTTCATAGGGTACATAATTAGAAACCCTTTCAGCATTTTTAGCATTCCTTGGATGTAAAGCTGCTAAAATCGACCAAAGGAAGCATTTATTGTCAGCATTTTTAATATTTAAAACTGCATGTTTTGATTGAATACTTTTTGGTGTAGGGATATATGACTTTGGAGTTAGGGGCTTATACTTGTAAACATGCAGCTGCCAATATTTAGTATGGTCATATATCCATCCACTGCCTTGGGCTTGATATTTGTGTATGGAAGCATCAATCTTTAAAAGTGCATTTTCAATTTGAGGCTTTAAATCTCTCTTCTCAATAGTTAAGGTAGTAAGGCTTCTAAAATCTGCAATACATTCTTTTTCATTGACTAATTTTCCATTTTGATCCATTGAATATTTTATAAATTTGATTCTCCTAACTAACGTCCATTTTATCGGAAGAGGACAAGACTGAAGAGTATTTTTAAGGTCAGCTCTAATCGATTCACCAACAAATTTAATCATTGTATATGGACATTTGATGCAAGAATTGGCGTGTCTTTTAAAATGTCCAACAACATTCGTTTTACAGAAATTACAAGTCTTATGATTTTGTAATATATGTGATTTTAAAGCCACTTTATTATCACAGATTAAATTGCAAACCTTGCACAGTTTCACCTTCATTTGATGAATTACCTTGTAGTGGCG
Organism: Macrosteles quadrilineatus; assembly: GCF_028750875.1. Taxonomy (NCBI): domain Eukaryota; kingdom Metazoa; phylum Arthropoda; class Insecta; order Hemiptera; family Cicadellidae; genus Macrosteles; species Macrosteles quadrilineatus. The sequence continues at coordinate 76,960,395 of NW_026542598.1, read as the reverse complement.
AATCAGGTTACTTTTGGTGGAGAGCAACACAGAGCAGTGTTGACAGGTGGGCCTCATGGTCCAGAATGAAATAATACCCGAATGTCACTTCTATTTATAGAATTTTCGAAAATTTCAAAATTTTTAAAATTTTAAAAATTTAGATTAGAAATTAAGAATTACTTCAACAGGAGGTCACCCACCCAGGACTAGACCAGTAGAGACGAGAAGCCTGACCATAGGTCGGGAGCACGACCAGGAGCACGCCATGAGCCGGGAGCGCGCCCGAGTTCGCGTACAAACCTCGCACTGTCAAGTTGATGATTTTGAGAATATACATGTGAATAGATGTGGATTTGAAATAGTAATGAAGTTGTACAATGGTATTGAACATTTATATAGGGGTGTACAGGCAAAGATCAGGATTTTTGAAAAAGTGGCTAAAAAATGATCCCCATGTTATTCTTATGGGGAAAACGTGCCTAAAGTGTCGTCTCTTTGCCCTATTGCCTCTACTCTACATTTACACTTGTAAGGGTCAATAAATATAAGAAATAGCTTTTTTAGCTTAATAGCAAATATATTTATGGGGAATAAGTAAGAAATAAGGTTTGACAATTATATAGGGATATTTAGGCAAAGATCAGGATTTTTGGTTTTAGTGGCCAAAAAATGATCCCCATGTTATTCTTATGGGAAAAAACGCCCAAAGTGAGGTAAAACCGGTAGTTCTCCACTACTATGGTGTTTTTGGCCTCTAGGGACCTCAAAACGAAAAAAAAATCGGTCCCGGGTCCAGGTCTTACCATGAGTACTACGGTAATAGCTTATTCCCTATATGGGAAATTCGCTAAAACCGAAAATAAAGAAAAGAAAACCTATGTTTCTGCGAAGTATGGTTCGTTTCTCAGCACTAAATTTAAAAATATAATGAACAGCAATAAAATCACAGTTTCGTTCAAAACTGATAATAAACTAGGTTCTTTATTAAAAAATCGTCCCCAGACACCTACTGCAACCTTTGAGAAAACAGGAGTTTACCAAATCAATTGTAATGACTGCCCAAAATATTATATAGGCCAAACATCCCGTTCTTTCAACAAAAGGTTTAAAGAACATCTACCGAAAAGAACTACAGCGGCACAGACCTCGACCTTCGCAGAACATCTGATTTCTCACAACCACAATTACACTAATATTGATAATAACATGAAAATCCTACACCTCTCAAATGACCGATTTAATACAAACACCTTGGAAGAATTCGAAATATATAGGGCCGTTAAATTTGACAGCCAAAACATCATCAATGACAAGATTTCATTTCAATCAAATTACATTTACGACACTGCAATCAAGATACTAGCGCAAGGGACAGCTGTGAATGAAGTTATCAGCTGATCGGGAAATCCAGGCACGACGTCATCACTGACCACGCTGATCCTGACCGGCAGTCTAGACATAACCCCCGCCCGATCACGTAGTGTCCCGTTACCGTATTGTATCATCTTTCGTTTTTAGGCCTAAATGTTTGTTTTTATGTTCGTGTACGTGTGCGTGTTAAATGTATTTATTTATCATGAATTAACGACCTTCAAATGAAGCGAGAAGACATCTGTACTGGCCCGACGATGACTCCTTTGTGAGTCGAAACCGGTTGCAATTTAGCAACAAATTGATCACATGAATGCAGGTACAGTATTTACACCATTATTTACTACAATATCAGTTTCATGCCCTATTTAAAGATAATGTACCAGTTTAAATGCAGAGAGGGATATGCACAAAGCTATAGGATAGAATCCTATTTCTAATGTCTGTGTTTTACTCGGCTGTAGGGTTATTCACTGTCCTGAATATTGTCACCACAATTTTATTGCACTCGCTGTGGAACTATTATTGGCTAACTGTTATCTACCTTTTTGTATTCAACCTGACTTTTTCAAGTAAGGACATTTATCATGCCAGCAACAATAAAAATGAATAAATACAATTAGTGGTAAATTGTATTTTCTACTGCATAAAAAAGAGTAATTTCCATAGTGAAGAAAGAAGTCCACAAAGTACACACGAAATGTGTATACATATAAGGATATAAACACATAATTTCCACATTAAGATCCAGTATGATCAGATCTTCCAATGTGGGAACAAGATCCGATATGCTTCATTTACATGTTCCGTACCTGAATCAAATTTCGTTCTTCTCGAAGTGTTGTATCCAATCGCAATTTAGCTAATCAAATTAACTTTTCCTATAGTAACTATTGTGCTGCCTTTATAAAGTTGCCTGTGTCATATTTAAAGTGTGGACAACACTTTTTACAAATCCCCGAACTCCCTACAACCCTTACGAACACACTCCAGTCATGTCCGCCATTGGCGATGGATAGCAATAGGGGTTGAAGGACAGTGAAATCTTAATTTGTTGACAACCCCTGTAAATCTATACTTATAAAAGGCAAAGCCCTCACTTACTCACTGACTCACTGACACACTCACTCATCACTAATTCTCCCACTTCCCATTTACCTAGGAGGCTGAAATGTGGTACATTGATTCTTTAGGCATTAAATAGGAAAACTAAGTTGTTTTTATTCTGATCGGACTCTCGGGCTCCGCCCCAGTGGCTCTGGAGTTTCCCATGTTAGCCTTATGATTTTTCATATTTAAAAGGAATTAATGAATCTTAACAGCTGTTTCAATTAAACAAGTTGGTTCTGTTCTATGATGTTCAATTGCATTAAAGTTACAATGATTACCAACAGGGTGCAGCACTATTATTTATTTTAATTTATGACAACAGCTAATTTGCAACCAAAAGGTGAGTGAGCGTAGCGAACGAACTTCAACCTGGAGACGAGTTAGCGTAGCGAACGAGCTAACCTGAAGGCAAGTGAGCGCAGCGAACGAGCTCCAACCTAAAGGTGAGTGAGCGTAGCGAACGAACTTCAACCAGGACGTGATTGAGCCATGCGAACGAAATCATCTTGAAAATTAAGAAGTTAAACGGGGCAAAGCCCGCGGGTACAGCTAGTCTAAATATATAAAAGGAAAAGCCCTCACTGACTGATTGACTGACTCACTCACTCACTCATCACTAATTCTCCCACTTCCCTTTTACCTATGAGGCTGAAATTCGGTACACCGATTCTTTGGGCATTAAATAGGAAAACTAAGTAGTTTTTATTCTGATCGGGCTTTCGGGGTCCGCCCCAGTGGCTCTGGAGTTTTCCATGTTAATCTTATGATTTTTCATATTTAAAAGGAATTTCTTAACAGCTGTTTCAATTAATCAAGTTGGTTCTGTTCTATGATGTTCAATAGCATTAAAGTTACAAGGATTACCACCAGGGTGCAGCACTATTATTTTTTTTAATTTATTACTACAGCCAATTTGCAACCAAAAGGTGAGTGAGCGTAGCGAACGAACTTCAACCTGGTCAAATGAATGAAAGCTCTTAATCTCGATAATTATTAAAGATAACTTTTGCGGGTCAAAACAGAGTACATCGAGGGCATTGCCTAATGGTTTGTTCAAAGTTGTCCATGCAATTTGAAGGGATTCATTTTTTATCTTAAATTAAAATGATTTTCTAACTATACAACGGAACTGTAAGAACGGAAAATGCATTTATCAAAGTCAACAAATTTATCGTTAGAAAGGTTACCCATCCAGTCGTTTCTATTTAGGCCTAACAGTGATGTAAAATAAATAAATAATCCATATTAGGAAAAGCAAAGAGCGGAATACCAAGGTCTGGAAATGTATTTAGGGTGGAAAATTATTAGAATTAAATATCTTTCAAAGGCAAACCCCCAGCGGAAAGAAGGCCCTGACAAAGACCAAAGAATCACTGGAAGGACTAGGTGGAGAAATATTTGCCAAAATTAAGATCAGGGCAAAAGATTTATAATCTTACTTGTTGGTTACTTGTTGGCGAGGCCAAATACCACCTAGGGTATTCATGGTCATGGGAGTAAGTTAAGATGTAACATAAATAAGCAAATGTACAATCTTGCTTTCAAAAATAAAAAATATTAATACCCTTGCATCTAATTTCTTAGTACACTATAGAATAGTTTGATAACAAAGAATCTAAAGATAAAACTGTAATTTGTATTCACACCAACATGCAAATACAAAATATGCTCATTTGCATTAAAACATTCATCAGAACCAAATGCATACAAATGTAACAATTTGTTTAAGACAATTTTTAGTAAACTACTCGCTGAGTTAAGCATTAGTCCAAGTTATGAAAGTTTTTAAAAACCTCTCATTTCACTAGTTGATGATGACATCACAGCGATGGCAGATACACCAGCTGTTCACACGTATCACAAACATGACATTTAATTCTAATGATCTGCGAAAATGTAGTTACCATCGACAAATCGACGGATTCTGCGGTTCTGTAGTTTTAAGCTAAAACTACAAGCATGAATTACGTTGTATTTTTTGGTGTTTTGACCGTCGTAAATCTCTCAATGTTAACTGGGGTGAGTTTAAGTTCCGTTAGATTAATTTCACTTTAATCTAATTTTTTAGTTATTTATACATGAAAACTTGTAGCGTATAACTTTAGGAAACAACTTGTAATCAAGATATTTTTGTTATAGACAACAGCGTCTCACAGTGTAAGACACAGTGTAAGAAATCTTTTTGATAAGCTTTCTAGAGTAAGTATATGTTTCCTTTAAAATGATGTTCAATATTTAAAATATTTTATCGCTCTAACTACTTAGACAATAGGTTATTTATTGTTCAAATTATCGGATACGAAATTACAGTAAACCCGATTTGTATAAGAATGTGTGAATTACCTAATATATATTTTTGTCATTATTGTATAAGCTCATGGAATATTTTATGGCTTACGCCATTCAGAAATTAACCTACATCGAGCTCCATAAATTACCTTTGTTACTTGTTATCTACGCGAAAAAATGAACCTGACACAAGTCAGCAATCTATTTCCATTCTGTTACCAAATCTTATATTAAGCCAAATGATCAAAACACGTTTGACACAAATCTCAGGAACCTTGATATATACATCTCTTAAGTAATTTTGAAAACGGAATAATTAACTGGAAATCGCTTGCTGTGGAAGGTTACAAATAATTAGGACAAAAATATTTCACTCTAATTGGTTTAAATCTCCTGTTTCAGCTTCTAATCTACAGGCATCAATTGGTTAAAAAAGAAGCGGCTAATCACTTGAGGAATGAAGGTTCTTCCAGTCATCATGTTACCACAAATGGCGCAAACACAGACATTCCATTCGCAGTAATGGCCGGAAAAGGTATATTTTGGACAATTATATGTAGGCTAGACTAGTCATTAAGTTTGCCAGCGCATGATTCTGTATTGCAATGTTATATTTCATAAGTCCCGAAACTAACTTGCTTAGGGCTTTACTTTGAGAATACCATCTGGCGGATAAAGGCACAAAATTTGGAATGAAGGTACCTTAGGATACATGATAAATTTAACCTAGGAGCCCGCTTAAAGTCTTAACATTTTCCAACGGCATAACCATTGCACGCTGAGTAAATATGTTATAATACTGTAATGCATTTGCTGGCAATAAAAAATGTTAATAGTATGTTCAAAAATAAACTAGTCAAATTTGATCAAGTTTTTCTCCTTAAAAAGATTGTAGGAGAAGATTAAGCACAACAACGCTTTGAGACCTACAACAGTTTGTTAGGTCTACGATGGTTGTAATGTAATTGGCCATTTTTATGTTTTAAGAGTAAAGATTTGAAGGAATTTTAAAAAACCACGCTTTTTTATAACCTCACCTTGCTGGTTTACAAACTCATTTAAGTACAGCGAAAATAAAGATTTTACCCTCTAAACCAACCCCAAGGAGTAACTTACAAGTATGCCTCTACTGCATTTTAAATGTTTTTTTTTTTTTTCAATACAGGATGTACCCAAAACAGAGGTTCATTATAGTTATAGTTATAGTTCAAATCTCACAGAGTTCCCACATGTCATATTATACATAATTATAAAGCTATAGTTGATTTTAACATTTTGTTGACAATTTGTCAACTAAGAATTATTGTTCGTTGTTGAAGAAATATTGTCGCCAAAGACAACAATATTTTTAAATGTCAAAATATATTATATTTCTGAGACAGACTAAAGGCCAAAAATATTTAAAATCAATATTGGCTATATTTACCTTACAAGTGTATTAAGAGCGTTTTTACATCACGCAGGTGAATGTTGTGCAACTCGCTTATTTTCTCGTTCTAGAACCTGCCCCGTTGTCTTGGTTCTTGTTATCATGGAAACAACTATATAAACATTGGCCCAATTGAAATGTTACAACGGACTTCAAGCTCTCATTTTCTCGTTCTAGAAACTGCCCTGTTGTCTTGGTTCTTGTTATCATGGAAACAACTATATAAACATTGGCCCAATTGAAATGTTACAACGGACTTCAAGCTCTCATTTTCTCGTTCTAGAACCTGCCCTGTTGTCTTGGTTCTTGTTATCATGCAAACAACTATATAAACATTGGCCTAATTGAAATGTTACAACGGACTTCAAGCTCTCATTTTCTCGTTCTAGAACCTGCCCTGTTGTATTGGTTCTTGTTATCATGCAAACAACTATATAAACATTGGCCCAATTGAAATGTTACAACGGACTTCAAGCTCTCATTTTCTCGTTCTAGAACCTGCCCTGTTGTATTGGTTCTTGTTATCATGCAAACAACTATATAAACATTGGCCCAATTGAAATGTTACAACGGACTTCAAGCTCTCATTTTCTCGTTCTAGAACCTGCCCTGTTGTCTTAGTTCTTGTTATCATGCAAACAACTATATAAACATTGGCCTAATTGAAATGTTACAACGGACTTCAAGCTCTCACTTTCTCGTTCTAGAACCTGCCCTGTTGTCTTGGTTCTTGTTATCATGCAAACAACTATATAAACATTGGCCTAATTGAAATGTTACAAAACGACAGTCTATGCACCGTGAAGTATCATTGACATATTTCCATTTACTTTACATTTTGGTGATTTGCTTTCTCTTCGCTTTCATCAAGAATTTTTTACAATAGTTCCTGTGGTTGGGTTTTAAAATGTAAATTCAATGATTTCAGTGTCATAAAATGTCACGTTTACACTTGCTCTATTTATAGTTCTTGAACTTCGATGAATCTTTTGATTTATCCTTCCCACGCCAGTTTGAATAGAACCAAAATGCAGCACTATTCCATAACTAGAACCTGAAGTGAAAGTGGCTCTGCGCTCTATTCTAAATTACCTTTAAATAACTTGCTTTACTATTCGTGTTCAGCTCAATGGAAATGTTATCAAACTTTCGGTAAATTTTCAATTTCGGTAACTGAAATGATTACAAAGAAAAGAACAAGAGATGTGAGAATAGAATTTACCATCAGATCAGGCTTGATTTGTTCCAAATGATATATGCTTAGGAAGAGATTTTACCTTTAAATATTTTCTTCTTTGTATACTATAAATCTTGAGGTTTGAAATTTAGAGTTATTAAGAACAGCTATAGTGAAAAGTGAGGAAAACTTTTTTAAATACTTTGAGCGAGTAATAAACACTAAAAATAATTAAGAGCAAAAATAATAATTGAGTAGTTTTACGTTTCTTCAACATGAACACAGAACATAAACTAGGTGGCGTTCGCAGAGGCATCCACAAAATTGAGCGGAGTCATCGAGGGTTCATATTATATTGTTTTTGTCTTACTGCAGTAAAACAGTATTTTTTCATGCATGCGCTGCGGGTCTAAAGTAGCATTTTTAATATTTAGGGAGTAAAAATCGTTTTTAGCCTCTATGGAGTAAAAATCAGCTGTTGTCAACTCAGTTGTAAATTTCGATTGTAAACGATTGCATGTATCGAAAATATGTATCGATTTGTGCTTCGTAATCATTTTAACATGTTACAGTCTACAGTCTCTTCCCGTAGCATTTTAGCATTGCAGATACATTAATCCATTCCCAAACTCAACACTGCTCACCTTTACTACTTCCTTCACCACACCCTACGTCGTGGACCTGTTTCCCTCTCTTCCCATAGCATTTTAGGATTGCAGATACATTAATTTAATTGCCAAAGACAGTTCCCACACTCTGCGCTGTTAGCCTTACTACTTCCTTCACCATTTACTACGTCATTGGCCTGTTTCCTTCCTTTCTCATAGCATTTAAGTATTACAAATTCATTTATCCATCTGCTCAAACGGTTCCCCCACTCTGCACTGCCAGCTTTTACTACTTCCTTCACCACTTACGTCGTGGACCTGTATTCATCGCTTTCCATAGCATTTTAGTATTTTAGATACGTTAATCTAATTGCAACAAACATCCCCACTGTCCGTACTGCTAGACTTTACTACTTCTTTCACAATTTCCTATGTCTTGGGCATGCTTCCATCCCTTCTCATAGCATTTCAGCATTGCAGATACTGTACATTAAAACTGCTACAAACGGTTTCCAGTTCCCACACTCCACACTGCTCACCTTACTACTTCTTTCACCTGTTTCTACGTCGCGGATCTGTTTCCCTCTCTTCCCATAGCATTTTAAGATTGCAGATACCTGAATCTAATCGTCATAAACAGATCCCACACTCCGAACAGCTCGCCTTTACTACTTCCTTCGCCACTTCCCACATCGCGGACCTGTTTCCCTCCCTTTCCGTAGCATTTTAGGAACGTTGTGACCTTAATCTAATCGTCATAAACAGTTTCCATACTCCAGACTGTTCACCTTTACTACTTCCTTAACCTCTTCATACGTCACGAACCTCAAGCTAGTGTCGTCATTTGATTATAGTACCTGGGGACCGAGCTTTGCTCGGGGAAAATCATTAGTTCACTCTGAAAGCACCGTAGTATTGGAGATGCATAAATTCACACATCTACATCCTACACAATTTCCTACGTCATGGATCTGTTTCCCTCCATTCCATTGCATTTAAAGATTGCAGATACCTTAATCTAATCGTCATAAACAGTTCCCACACTCCGGACTACTCGCCTTGACTACTTCCTTCACCACTTCCTACGTCGCGGACCTGTTTTCCTCCCTTCCCATAGCATTAGGATTGCAAATACCTTAATCTAATCGTCATAAACAGTTCCCACACTCCGGACAGCTCACCTTGACTACTTCCTTCATCACTTCCTACGTTGCGGACCTGTTTTCCTCCCTTCCCGTAACATTTTAGGTTTGCTGATACCATAATCTAATTGTCATAAACATTTCAAACACTCCGGACAACTCGCCTAGACTACTTCCTTCACCACTTCCTACGTCGCGGACCTATTTTCCTCCCTTTCCATAGCATTTTAGAATTGCAAATACCTTAATCTAATCGTCATAAACAGTCCCCACACTCCGGACAGCTCACCTTGACTACTTCCTTCATCACTTCCTACGTCGCGGACCTGTTTTCCTCCCTTCCCGTAGCATTTTAGGTTTGCTGATACCTTAATCTAATTGTCATAAACATTTCCAACACTCCGGACAACTCGCCTAGACTACTTCCTTCACCACTTCCTACGTCGCGGACCTATTTTCCTCCCTTTCCATAGCATTTTAGGATTGCAAATACCTTAATCTAATCATCATAAACAGTTCCCACGCTCCAGACAGCTCGCCTTGACTACTTCCTTCACCACTTCTTACGTCACGGACCTGTTTCCCTCCCTTCCCATAGCATTTTAGGATTGCCCATACCCTTATCTAATCGCCATAAACAGTTCCCTCACTCCTGACAGCTCGCCTTGACTACTTCCTTCACCACTTCCTACGTCGCGGACCTGTTTCCCTCCCTTCCTATTGCACTTAAAGATTGCAGATACCTTATTCTAATCGTCATAAACAGTTCCCGCACTCCGGACTACTCGCCTTGACTACTTCCTTCACCACTTCCTACGTCGCGGACCTGTTTTCCTCCCTTCCCATAGCATTTTAGGATTGCAGATACCCTAATCTTATCGTCATAAACAGTCCCCACACTCCGGACTGCTCGCATTTACTACTTCCTTCATCACTTCCTACGTCACGGACCTGTTTCCCTCTATTCCCATAGCATTTTATGATTGCCTATACTACTTCCTTCACTACTTCCTACGTCACGGACCTGTTTCCTTCCCTTCCCATAGCATTTTAGGATTGCAGATACCTTAATGTATTCGTCATAAACAGATCCTAGACTTCGCACTGCTACCACAGACAATAAAGTATTATATTGTCTGTGCTGCTACCCTTGACTGCAATGTATCGAGTTATCTTAAGTATAATCTGTGCTCAATATTAACAAGTGGTGTTTTTCCTTTTGTACTGTATTTGTAATTTCCTAGTATACTGTGGGTAGTTGGCTTATTATGAGCACATGCTAAAACTTCAAATCTTTTGTTTACTTTTTACTTGTTATTTAATTCAGCCAACATGGTTACCTAGCAACCCATAAGACTAATGTTAAAAAAATGTGATTTTCAGTTTCATTTTTCTACGGATTCCTGAGAGACTTTTTTAACGCTATATAGATGTTGGCACTCACCGATATGGTCTTTATCACCATGCAAAATTTGAAAACGATTGATTCAGCCGTCTAGGAGGAGTTTGCGTATTACGAAATGCATAAAAGTCGACGTATAAGAGCTTCGCTCGCTCCGCTCAACAAAACAAATAATATTAAAAAAACCACATGTTAATGTGTTAAACCTAAAACATGTGTTGGAGCCAGGCCAAAGACGACAATATTTAAATGTCAAAATATATTATATTTATTTCTGAGACAGACTAAAGGCAAAAATATTTTTAATCAATATTAGCTATTTACCTTACAAGTGTAGTAAGAGCGTTTTTACATCACGCAGGTGAATGTTGTGCAACAAGCGGAAGCGAGTTGTATAATTCACCTAAGTGATGTAAACACGCTCTTGCGTAATGTGTAACGTACAAGATTTTACCTGACCCGACAATATACAGGGGGTTACGTACAATATTTTTCATTATCCATTTCACTCATCTTCTAACAGTAACGTTCTTTTACAAAAGCATAACAAAATTCAAGCGTACAGCTGATTTCTAGCGTAGAACGTCGTTGGCTCCATAGAAGTATATTTTTTCAACTTGAGCACTCAATGTTATAATGGGTTTCATTACTTCACCAAGTGAGTTTTTGAAACATTACTTCACTCGTGAAGTAAAGAAGATGTATACATCACGCTTGGGATAGGGAAGTTTAACATGGTGGGTTAGGTAAAATACTTAATAGTAACTCAAATTAATTATTTCCAGTTTACAAAGTCGACGCCTTCGAGAAAGATGACAAAGGAAAGAAGTTGATTTCCATAGCAGCTACGAAGAGAAAATTCAAGATGGCGTGTCTCCCTTTGCCAGAGGCTCGGCAACATTGTGCTTCCAAGACGAAGGAAACTCATCTGCATTACGTAGAACTTCTAGATGGACCGGACATGTTTGAGGCTTACTGTACTTCGGACCCCTCCGTCGTCCTGGACAACGTCAAACACCTCTGCTCGAGCTATTCCTGTGGCAATAGCAACGCATGCACAATGGTATACCTGTTTAAAATCAGAGTGAACAAAGGGGATAAAGAAGAATGCAAGATTAAGGGCTTCGCTTCGCTGAACGGTGGATCCCAAAATCATGGTGAAGACGATTGCCCAACACAGTCACAAAGTTCATCATTGTTGGACGAATGCAAGGCAAAGTAAGTAGGAAGGTGAAAAGTTGTCAGTAGAGTGAGTAAAATGTCAGGAAGAATAAACATGATATCTGTTTACTAGCTTTAATAACTGTGGTCATGTATCTATAAAGGTATTTACCTACGAATATTGAACCGTGACAATTACTTGAGAGTTGAATTACATTAGTCATTAAATAGTAAATACTAATTACATTTGAAAAAAACTACTATAATTGTACTTCTTTTGCATGAAAATCTTGAAAAATCTACATGTAAAATAGAGATATTTATAACTTTATGAGTACATTAAATTAGTTCAGTGTAATATTTGGGTATTTACATTTTATATCTTTAAATTAGGCAAACCTGGCTACTGACCCTTATTTTACCTCGTCAAAACTACAAATCGTGATAGTTCATTATTTTGCATACAATCTTTTTGAACTCGGTGTCGTTTGATAGATAACTAGAGGTCGTCCAGTGGTCGAAAACTCGACCAAAAATATGTAATGTATAAACTTCTCTATTTTTCCCACGCTGTAAATAAAACATGTGATTAGAATTTATTCCATTTGTTTAGATGTTCTGTAAATATTTTTTGTTATTTCGTCACCATCATGGCAACCCATAAGGCCCTTGTTAATTTTTGTTTAGTTTCAAATTTGTCTTTGTGCTTATTTTTGAGCCTATTTTAATTTATAAAGATTTTAAAGAAACATGCTTGCCTACAATATACAGATTTAAAGAGCAAAATAAAGTATTCTTGACAATTTTTCATAAAGCCAGCCAGTTTTTGGACCGGTAATTTTAAATTTAAAATTGTAATGAACGCAATTTTGGAATTTTGAATTATACTAAGTTCTAATATTTTTTTTCAGAATTAAGTATCTTCAAGCACATACATGTATACATATATATGTATATATACATACATATACATGTATACATATACATATACACATATACATACCAAGTTTCATAAAAATCAGTCTAAACAATCTAAAGATAAAAAGGATTTGTAAAAAATACAAAATAGTGGATATATGATTAACAAAGTGATTTTGGCAAAATGCTATTCTTTATTTTCTTTTTTTTTACCAATACAACAATTCCCTGGAGTTTTTCTAGTTGAAACAGGAAACCCTGTATAGATGCAAACAAAGAAAATCTATGAAGAGGATCAACAGTTTAACGAGAAATTAAACAAACAGTAACAAAACAATACAAATGTAATTGCTGACGCTTATGCAATATTTTAAAATGTTACTAAAACAACCATTTAGTTATAGTTCTTGCCCTTAGGAAAACTAATATTTTGTCCCAGAGTTCTTCCTATGAAAACTTGTTCTTGGCCCTTACTAGAAATCCTTTATTGCATTTTCAAAAGCTCCCGTTTTTCCCCACCTGTGATTTTCTAATGTAGTATACAAATAGCGATAAACTATTGACAATTTCAATAGATATCATGGTATAAATTTTTTCCAGGAATGGTATGCTCAGTCCTGAAGATATGGCATGGAATAAAGAAGCAAATATTGAATCTTTATGTAAAGTAGAAGATGCCCCTGCTACTAACTCTGCTCCTGAACCAGCACCGGCTGTGGGAATGTCTTAACCAACCGATTAGAGGAAATGAGTCAACCATGTCTTAGTTTTGAAGATAAAAAGACAAAAATTTGAATTTGCCATTTTTAATTTAATTACAACCATCCTTTATCCTATTATCTAATATTAGGCAAATATTCCTGTAGAAAAGTAGCTATCAATGTTATTATTCTATTCTTCACATAAACGGTTGGAAAAGTAAAAACAATTGTCGTAAAACTGAAAGTTTAACTAAATGTTTGTAAGCTATACATCCCAAAAGAGGAGAAAGAATGCAATTAACCAGGATTCAAAGCCAATTCTCGCTATCTGGACTTGTACAGTAATCCAACCAACGATTCCATTATGTTCCTGTCTCTTTTGTTTCCTGCAGCCCAAAATGTGTTTCTTAAATGTGAATCGGATTGCATCTAATAAAAACAGAATATTAATTTTCCATCTATTGTTTAACACAAAATATTTTTTCTTCAATCCTTTCATAGCATTTGGAAAATGCATTATATGATGATTATATCCTAGGAGTATACTTTGGAAAATAAAATAAATTCACAGAAAAATAATAAATGCAAACGACAGCATTTATATTCTTTGATTCCATTGAAATAATTATTTTTAGTAAATTATATAAATCACGTTTAGACTTTAAATACGACTCAACACCATTTTATATGTTATCTTACTAATATTACAAATGTGAAAGTTTGTGTGTTTGTTTGTTTGAAGTTCAATTACGCATTAACTACTTGAGGATTGGGCTGAAATTTGGCACATTATAGCTCGATTAACATATAGGCCTATCCTTATCTCAAAAATCCTTTCAGGCTCCGCCCCAGTGGCACTGTAGTTCCCCATGTTAACCTTATGAGTATACATTTAAAAGGTTACCTAACCCGCCATGTTAAACTTCCCTATCCCAAGCGTGATGTATATAACTTCGTTACTTCTCGAGTGATGTAAAGTTGAAAAAACTCACTCGGTGATGTAATGAAACCCATTTAAATAACATTGAGTGCTTAACTTAAAAAATATACCTCTATGGAGCCAACGACTTTCAACGCTAGAAATCAGCTGTGCGCTTGAATTTTATTGTTATGTTTTGAAGAATTTTCTTAACCTAGCTTTTGTTTGTAAATGAACGTTACTGATAGAAGATGAGTGAAATGGATAATGAAAAATATTGTTCGTAACCTCCTGTACATTGTCGGGTCAGGTAAAATCTTGTACGTTACACGTTACGCAAGAGCGTGTTTACATCACTTCGGTAAATTATGCAACGAGCGGAAGCGATTTTATATTACATTCACCTGCGTGATGTAAAAACGCTCTTACTACACTTGTAAGGTAATAGCTAGGGTAATAGCTGTAGGTATTAATCAGCTGTTCCAACTTAACAAGCTGGTTCTTGAAGAGTGTATTAGAAGAGCCGATACAACTATGAAAGAACTAGGTACACTTTTTAGAAGATGAAGAGTCTTAATTAAATTAATGAATAATTTGTTAAATTGCGTGTGAATGTTTGGTGATTTGTTCTATTGTTTAGTTGCAGTGGTAGAACATTATGGCTATATGGTAGATGTGTTATACTATAGGGTACCACAAATTTTAAGAACTGAATTTTATCTAAATGTGTTCTCTCCCATTGCAAACGCAAAGCTTGAGTATAACTGCAATAAGCATTTGATACTTATAATATCAATAATTATTTTGTCTGCAATAAGCATTTGATACTTATATGCCAACCCCATACGAAGGATGGGTACTCTGCTGCTATTTTATAGTTTTATTTATTTTTGTGGTCCTCCATAGTTTGACATTGTTAGCGTTACAGTAAAAAAAAAATATTCTATTTTATTATTATATACACAAATCTTCATTGAATAATCTACCAATGATAACAAAATACCATTATCTGCTTTACAGTTCATGAATTAGTTACTTATATACTACTGCTAAATGTGAAATTTTATTTCAGGTAAATTAATAAACGGTATCAGCAATTTGACACCTACTATCCCCCATTAAATAGCCAACAACCTTTATTATACGTAAACAGTGGGAGTAACTATATTTTATGGTGAAAATCACAAAAGTTGCAATAACTTTTGAATCATAATTTTTACAGCCATTTGGTTTATGCCATTTTGTTTGGAAATATGGACCATATACAGAATTTTTATCAAAATCTGTAAAGCCATTGTTTTATTTTATACCTTGTTGATTTATGGAAAGCCCTTGTTTAATCAGCTTGAAAATTATTTTCCATTGGTGCGTAATTTCCCTTGTATGTGGTTATATTAAATCTCCTTTGGCAATATTTTTTTGGGGTGGAATATACAGTTTTTCACCCTAGGCCTTTTTCCATACCTCGGGTTCATTTTTCACATTACTTCAGACTTGACCTAGGGGTTGCCCCATTTTCACTTATATCAAATTGATTGGCGGGATTGAACCTGGGATCTTGGGGATTTAAGTCCCTCACTCTACCACTAGACCAGCTCGCTACGAGTGAAATCAACATGTGACTTGACAAACTCAAGAATATTTAATAATGATATTATTCCTTTCAGTACTATTTTTTCTGCAAGTGGACAATTTTTATAGTGAGAAAGGTATATATCTGATAATGATATCCTCGACTACAGCTGATTCTTTTTTATCAATTGATTGAAAGAATCTCTTTAGCCCCACAACGCATCTTGTGCAGTTGCTACCAATCGACCACTTTTGCAGGAGTATAAACCAAAATTAGGTTTCTTTGGATTATTAATGACAACAAAATGTAATTTAACAGTTTTATTTTATACACTTGATTAAAATGCTACATGTGCATACACTTGAACGCAGGACCAAATGTTTTTGTTAATGA
Organism: Macrosteles quadrilineatus; assembly: GCF_028750875.1. Lineage (NCBI taxonomy): Eukaryota > Metazoa > Arthropoda > Insecta > Hemiptera > Cicadellidae > Macrosteles > Macrosteles quadrilineatus. The sequence continues at coordinate 76,944,220 of NW_026542598.1, read as the reverse complement.
AGCTTTATTTACATAATATCCTTTATAGTTTATAGTATCTCGTTTTATTTTAATAAAGGTTAAAAACTCTTAAGTAACATCTTGTATGTAACATTACATCTTTTTGGAAAAATATTGTTTTCTTCAAAGCATAATGGGTATAATTTAAAAAAATATTTAATTTGCAAATTATTTGATTCTTACAACAAGTTACAATGTTGAACAGCTAAAAATTTTAATCATTAAAGTCAAGTTAACTTGATAACATATTAAAATAGAAAATAAACACCCTATATAGATAAACTCTAGCTAAACTCTTAACTACTTAACACAAACAATATATTGCAATACAATGGATAACAACTGAATAATATATCAGTTTGATGAATAGTATTCAAATCCACCAATTATACGAGTGACACTAATGCCCTTGGATTAAATAAGGTGATTAATAGAGTCTGAAAAAATAACAGAGGTATGAAATTAACCAAGAGAACAAATAAATGCTACACAGACTTAAACCATAAAAGTAATGCGAGGAAACGGTAATTACATCATTGACACTACGTAAATGCAAAAGCTTAATCCCATAACTTTAGAAACAATTCTCTACCCCAAAAAATCTGACAAAACACTAAGACAAAATTCCTCGCCACAGCCATGTTTTACAACATTAACCAGTATCACATAAAACTCACTAAAGACCACAGAAGCGTTTGTCTAATGGAAAAATAATTAACTCGGAAATCGCCATCACCACAGACAATCTTATAAACAACTTCAGTTATACAAGTACTTAAACAATAGGACTATACGTTACTTAAAATTACATGAAAGAATACGTTGTGTGTTAAAATATATCGTGGATTGTTGCTTAATCAATGTTCAAGTCGTGGCCCCCACCAGTGGAGCAGATGACTCCGATCACTTGGCTTATATCGTTGTTGAAGCGCTTGAGAAGACGGGCATTGCGCTCAAGGTTGTTGAACCCCATCTCCACCAACACAGCCATGTTGTTCTCAAACACTGGGTCAAACTCCTGCGAATGTCAGAAGACATTAGAGGTGGGCATAATTTAAAGTAACTTCCCGAGGTCGTTGATGAAGCTCCAGCTAAATACCGCTAAGATTACCGAACGTATTTGACCGGCGACGCTGTGGCATGTCTTTAAAAAAGCAGAGAAGAGTACTAAAGAAGTGTGTATTAAAAAAGCCAGCAATAGTGAAACAAAATAAAAAAAACTAATTTAGCCATGTAATCGCACACAAGGAGCTATGGAACTTTCATGACTATTATTGCAAAGTTAATGGTATTTTCCATCTTTAACATTGTTGATTCATAGGTCTGATAGTGATTGGTACCCAAGCAGTCCAAGATACGTTGTCTTCCCAGGATACAGAACATCTTAAGTTTGAATCCCATCTTAACAAGTTTACCGCTAACAAATTTATGCTGATAAAAATACATAAAACACCAAAAGTTTTCAAAACTACTAGCTCCTTTTCCAATCACAGATTCATTATACTGCCTATTGTAGGAAGGAGGTATAATAATAAATGATCAACTGGAGAAGGAGCTAGGAGTTTTAAAAACTCTTCCTACCTTCATGATAGAAGTTTCTAGTATTAATTATATTTTAAAGGAAAGCTTATTGGCTAAGGATTTTTTTTTTAATAGAGTTCAATCTAAGAAAATTATTGTCCCGGGGAAGGAAAATTTTCTTCTCTTCAACCTACTCTGAAAAAATCAGGACAAAACGTTTCAGTATCAAGTAAAGTTACTGTATAAGTAGAAGAGTATCAGTATAAAGTTTTGTTTTCATTCATTGTGTAACTATTACTCCCTGGAATAATTTTCTCAGATGCTAGTTGAACTCTATTCCTTTGGTATTAATTTAATTACCTAGCAAACAATCCCATTATAAATCAAACTTAGGTAAGCCATTACAATATTCAAACCAATCTATCTAGCTTAATACATACCGCAGCTTCTCCCTCTTTTGGACGAAGGTTGTTGAGGGCGTTCCAGGCTGTGGAGTAGGCAGTGGCGGCTACGTTAATAGCCCCATCCACCAGCGACTGAGGCAGGATCTGGACCGGGTTGGATGTTTGGGCTTGGGTTTCCTCTTCAGGATTGGGAGTTGCAGCGTCTGTCTGAGGTTCTTGCTGCTGCTCCTGTTCAACTTCAGCCGTAGTTGGCACAGTCGCAGCAGGGTTTTCTGGTGCTGTTATATCTGCAGCCTCAGTCGGAGTAACAGTGGTTTGCGCAGTAGCTGGTGATTGTGTGACTGGTTGCAGAGTCACTGGCAAGGGGTGCGAGGCCAGAGGAGTCATTGTTTGGGGAAGAGGAACAAATGGGTGAAGAGGTACAGGCCCCGGGGGAGGCATCCATGTGTTGTGATAGTTCATAGGAGGGGGGAAAACAACCCCTAGGTTGTTGGCAGGGCGAGGGGGTATTTCGGAAAACACTGGCGAATTGTAGAGGGGTCTCGCGGGGAGGGGATAGTACATAGGTCTAGGATAATCTGAACCTAGTGGGACCTGGTGCCAAAATCCCAAATGCGGCTGCTGCGATTGTACGAAAGGGGTACGCTGAGGTTCTGGCTGTGCTTCTTCGGGGTTAACAGTCTCAGAAGCAGCTGTATTATCCTCCTTAAGCTCACCTAAGGATACAGATGATTGACATCAATATGAGAGACTTTGACGTATTTTTTACTGTATATTATACCTCGTTATAGCATTAAAGCCGAAAACACTAGAGCTTTGCAGATACAAGGCTCAGACCCAAACAGCCAATAACTTCATTACACTTCTCAAAAGGTCGGACAAAAAATTTCCAACAAAAAGGAACGCAGATGTCCAACAAAAATGGAATTCCATGACCCAGACAAAATCTATTAGGTAGAATATTGTTCCATTCTGTGAGACAAATAAACATTTTATTTCATTTCAATCATGATGTTGCTGTGATAGCAGGATGTTATCACAAGAAATGTTCACTAATTTATTTCAGCAACATATTTTACTCATCGACATACCTTGGGTCCCCTCAGGACTAGTCTGCTCTGTGGTCATGTTAACCATGACAAAGCCACGGTCTGTGTCTTCACCGGTCTCCATGTTTGTGTCCGTGTCTGACTCACTCTCCACCAGGTTCAACTGCTGCACTTTGACAGCTGCTTGCTCCAAATCTGTATCTGCAATAGCCAAACTCAACGTTAAACCAACTTCTTCACATTAAAAAAATACCAAATGTTTGGTTGTTGTCTTTGGACGTGTGATTTGCCGAATATTTTTATTTTTTATTTTACTATGTATAATAAAATGACATATAGATATAGATCAAATATGCTTCCTCACCTCTTTATTTAGCCCAGGCAATTTTTTTATGAAAATCTACAGACAGTGGTAAGATTGTCTATTTATTTAGTCATGGAGTCCACGGGCTATGGATTGTCATAGTGCACGTAGACAGTACAAATAACTTGTGGTTAGGTTACAAATTTGAAGTCATATCTTCATGTAATTTACCTGCCAGTTTTGTAACTTTTCGACACTGCCTGGAACTATATCCTCAGCCCAATAGAAACTGAAATTGTAATAGGATTTTGGGAAAATTTGTTTAAGATGACTTGGCGTAGCCAAAGGTGAATATTGGCAAGACAGAAACTTGTCAATTGGTGGACACTTTAAGCTTAATCGTTGAAGCAAGAGGACAAAAATTTAGGCCTACAGTAAAAAAAATTATGAGATTTTTCAAAATGATCTAAAAAAAAGCACTTTTAACTCAGTTTCAAAACAAATTACCCTAACAATTGAATTTGTTCCCCCCTGACTGGCAGACATATGGGGCAGTCAGGTACTGCACTTTCTTTCGAGTGAGACATCATATATTTGGATGCGTTGCAGTTGTGCACTAAGTAAGACTTACCTGCCTGAAGTGTCATCAAGCGTTTCAGCAATTTCTGCCTGTCGCAGACGGGCACAGCACACTGTAAAAATAATGAACATGCTTCAGGAGTAAAATTATAGAACAATTTAAAGTGATCCCCCAACACAGCAAACCTGCAAACAGCTCTAACTTCCATGTACCTGATTGAATGTTCACTAAAAATATTCCCTAAAGGTTGTCAGATTGATTTTCTATTTCAATAACATTAATTTTGAAGAGTACTTATGTGCTGCAGGAAAGGCAGCTAAATTTTAATGGGCTTTCTTTTATTTTATAAGTGATGAAAAATGCCAAAAAGAAATCCATATGAAAAATTCTGAATCTTATCAAATGGCAAGTGACTTCTGCCAATTGCTCCCGTTGTATATATCACTACCAACTCAGTCCATCATTCCCAATGTCTGCCCATTGCTTCCAACATGTGCTGATTGCTCCTAAGATCTGCCGACTGCAATAAAATGACCTAAAACATTCAGAAATTGCTTGGCCTAACACCGATGCCGGATTATTTTAAATGCTGGACCATCGGATGCCAGATTAGCGGGCTTTTACTGTACAATGTTTTGCTGATTAGATGACTGAGCTTCTAACCTGCCTAGCGTTGGTCCTGCTCTCAGTTCGTTGACGGTTTTGTGCGTGCGTCAGCGATGCCAACAGTTCTGCACGGTTGATTGCCGGTATTTGGCAGTTTCTCTCCGGCTGAGGTGCAGATGTGGAGGGAGTGGTGGTTGTGGATGCTCCGCTCTGAGGCTTGCCTGAAACATATAAAGGTTCAAATTACTAACTATGATTAATATATTATCATATGTACTTTTAAATAATCAGGCAATCTAGGTAAGTGTATCAGGCAAAGCCGGAGGGATCGATGGTGCAGGACATTTCAGATGGTTCAAGGCGTATAAACTTTTGTAGGCCTAGAAAATCTTTTTCTTTGTAAAAAAATCCCTTGATTAACTTATTGTGCCCAACGACATGTAAATAATAATGAGAAGAAAGATATTAATTACTTTTAAATTTCACAAAATGATAATAAAACCATGATACCATGGGACCTCAGTAAATATTGCTAGCAAACGGTAGTATTAAGTGTGTGCACTGCCAAGCTGCACCACATAAAATCTGTTTTTTTACTATAAATATTATATTTTTAGCAATATTAGAGTCTCAATTTGGTAGCAAATCAGTAGGCCTAGAGTCAGTGTCCTATGAAAAACATTTTGAAAAAAACTCACAGGGTACATCATATTTGTTGACATTAATAAGCGTCAGGGTTTAAAGTTCAGATATAGGTGAACTGTGCAAAAAGTATAGACATCGGGTTAAAAACATCGGATTCTAAAATCAATCATGGAAATACACACTCATCCAATGGTATTTGAAACTATGTAATAATGTTTACGAGAGGTCGTCCAGTGGTCGAAACTCGACCAAAAATATGTAACGTACTCACTTCTCTATTTTCACCCCACACTGTAAATAAAACATGTGATTGGAGTTTCTTCCATTTGTTTTGATTTTCTGTTTATATTTCGTTGTTATTTCGTCACCAGCATGGCAACGCATAAGATCCATGTTAATTTTTTCAAATGTTTAAACTCATTTTTTGTGCTTATCTTTGAGCCTATTTAAATTTATAAAGGGATTCTGCACACCTACAGGAAAATTGCTTTCTAACGGTATGCGCAGATTTACCCCACAATGCACACAAGCTGAGAAAAAAGGTTTTAAAGAAACATGCTTGCCTATTAATATATAGATAGATAGGCCTGCAGATCAGAAATATATAAGTACCGAAAATTTCTTTAAATTCTGGAGCCGTTTAACCTTAACAGGGATTTTTACAGGATGGTGAGAACAGTTTGTCACCTTTGTTGCTCTCCGCAGCTCGTGCCAGCAGTCTGGCCGCCTTCTGTGCCATCTCTGCCGCAATCTCCGTGGACGCCAGGGTTGCCTGCAGTTGCTCCATCTGCTGTTTCAGTCTTACGTTCGTTTCCTCCTCCACGATTCCAACCATATCAATTGGATTCTCCTCTAGGGGCTTTTGGTTGGTTACTGTCAGGTCTGTGGGTAAGACTGGTTTTATTAAATTAGAAACATATTTCTGGATACCAATTAAAATTGCAGGAAAAATTAAAAATTAAAGTTTACTAAATTATCTATATAGTCAATTAACTACTGATTACACCAATAGATACACAATGAGATATGCAAGATGACAGTGCATGATTTTAGTAATTGAGAAACTGAAGATAAAATCTTCCAAAACACATTCTGCATTCTGTAACTCCGTTTTCAGATGTAGTACAATTGTGATAGTGTTAAAAAAAAGGCATAGTTTGTTATTAAAAATTCCCTTTTTTAAGTAATAAGTACAAAATAAGTTTGAACAATAAGATTTTACATTACACATTAGGAGGACAAAGTTATTTTACTTGTGATATGCAAAATTTGATAGTAAAAAAATACTACTTATTTTCCAAAAATCTTTTTGGTTCATTTTATCTAGCTGTATGGCAGAGTAAACTAAAATGCAATGATAGCAAATGTTAATAAAACAACATTAAAGATCGTGTTATGTATTCTTTCAATTGCCATGGCATCCGATTAATATTTACTTGAGAAACCTTCGTTGACTCTTTGTAAAGGCGGTGTTTTGCCCTCAGTTAAAATATTAACACAGCAAAGTGCCTACCCCAAACCTGAGTAGGGTTGCTAACTTTGTGTCATAGTGTGGTAAAAATGTCAGTAAAACCAGTCAAGTATCACAAAGACACATCATTTTGATTAAAAATATGTAGATAAAAATTAAAGAATTTAAAATTGTTTTCTGTTCGCACCGTTACTTGCAGTATCTCCAACAGAAGATTCAGTGGTCCCAGTTACCGAGACATAATGCCCAAACTCTTGCCACTGAGCGTCAACCAGACGGAATAAATGCCAGTAGGAGATGAACGTAATGCCTCGAGTTTCTGAAAACAAAGTAGCAAAATTGATTTATAATTAATATCACGCTCCTGACATTTTAAAAACAAAATTCTCTGTATGAATCAATAACTATAAGCTGGCTAATTAAGAACACCTTTTTGTTCTATCGAAAAATAAGCTAACTGTGGTCATAAAATTAACTTTACTCTAAAAAAGAAATTGTATTATGGTTAGCACTACAAATAATAATCAATGGTCTTGGAGTAAAAATGTAAGATCATGTCAAACAATGAATATCAAGTGGATCTATACACATCATTTTTCTTCTGACCTAGATGAGAGTCTGTCCACAAAATTTTGGCAGTTTTACAGAAGTTCCCCCATTTTTTTATGAATGTTTGCTTATTTTTAGGCAACTATTGTTTAAAAGTAGGTTGAAGTGGAGGGGCTAAATTTCTTCTCCTGAAACGGTTACCTCCCGCTATCTCCGCGTCCCGCCACCTCCGTGTCCCGCCACCTCCGAATTTCAGAGTGACCCCTATAATCCTCGGTTACTACCTGCGTTAAGACTTTCCGTTCTAACCTAACCTAACCTAACCTAGCCTAACCTAACCTAACCTAGCCTAACCTAACCTAATCTAGCCTATCCTAACCTAACCTAACCTAACCTAACCTAACCTAACCTAACCCACGGTTTAAATTATCATTAAATTTTCCATTCACGGGGCTTCGCAGCCGTGGATACAATGACAGCTACCAACGCAGGCAGTGACGGGACTATAAGGGTGACTCAAGAATTCGGAGGTGGCGGGACAGATTTGGGTTCGGAGGTGGCGGAATGCGGAGATAGCGGGAGCACACGCCTGAAACCGCCTAAATTTTGTGAACAGAGTATAATAGTTGTATAGTACCATTGAGTTTGGATACTGCAAGTAAACTTCTTAGAATCCTAGAAATAATCTGAAGTCTGATCCAACGTGTATTCCATGTCCAAATTCACACTAATGCACTCAGTTCACTGGTGAACACCAATGTCCACGGAGCACCATGTGCTTAGCATAGAAAAGACTCCGAGTGCCAGCTCGGACTGTAGCACTGAGTGCACTAATAATTATCATTTTAGGGTTTATTTTACAGAATCTATCTTTTATTTCTCCTGCAATTGCAGCATAATCGTGAGTTTTCTATCACACAATCACAGAAGCTCTCTGCGGTGCAATGATATCAAAAGAATAAAAGCTTTGTTTGAATCTCGCACAACTCTAAAGTAAATTACCCAATCCGAGCTTGACCCAAATTATTTCCGGCACAAACCAATTTTCCCAAGACACACACTTTTGTTATGTTTATTTTAAGAAACATAAGAAGGTTGCAACATTTGTTAGTAATAATACTCACTTGGAGCCCTGAACTTGGCCACAATGTTGCAAGTCTCATTTGGTTGCAAAGGAGTCAACTTGAGAACAAGATCCTTGGGCTCAAGCCCAGGAGAGCTGTAAGTGTGACGCAGTGCAACCTGGAAAATAAAATACCAATATATCAGCATCAGAATGATTTCCTTTATGTGTTTTTAACATCATCAGCTTTCAAATACATTCCTCTAATAGTCTAAGAAATAAGTACCGGTTACCAAATAAATTTATCACTTTTCAAGACCAACATGATAACTGTACTGTACTTTCCTTCAGAATTATCTATTTCTCCTTTATTACTTACTAATTTTCACTTCATAATCACATTCATTTGTCATATTCAATAGAAAATCAAATCAAATTCTTTCAGCACTTTTTCACTTTTGTTACCATCAATAAAATAATCAGCAATAGTCAATCAAAAGTAAAAAAGGTAGTCCCAGTACTTGCACAAGTGCATTTTTGTCCATTTCTGCCCCTTCCACAGACTTTTAATTTAAATTTTAACTACAGAGTTTTATTGTATTTGTAAAGTTATATATTTTGCCCAGCTCATAGATCTTTTGTAAAAGTGTGTTTGATGTAGCATATGTTTTTTGTAGAATAGGTAAATATTTATTCCTTTATTCATGATTTACTGTAATGTGCTAAAACTTACATTGTTCAGGGACACGGTGCCATCGTTGACGATGGTCCAGGTGTGAGAAAACATCTCCGAGGCAGTCACAGGCTGGTCGATCTTCGTAGTCTCCTGGGTCGCGATGGCGCTGAAGATCATCGGCTGGGACATTTGGTAGCCCAGGAACTTTGACGGAGTCATCTTCTGATTGACCTTGTCCATCAGTTTTTTCCTCTTCATCTCTAGTTTTTCCAATCTCTGATCGATCTTTGATTCGATCAGTTTATCCTTCTTCTCAAGCTTCTTCTGGCTGTGATGCATCAGCTTGGTTTTCCTAGAGCTGAATCAAATAGTGGGAATGTTTATATTAGGTAAATATTTACACAAGACATTATTTACACTTAATATTGATGTTTTATGTAATTAAATACCAAATTTTAAACATTTCGGTAGATGCTCAAAGGATCCTCACTCTGGCATCCTTAACTGAGCATTCCTCATCACAGGACAACTGTTTGAATCATATAGTAAAAACATGCCACCTATGATCCTGCTCCTCCTGGCAGGTGGTGTGCATTATGTCTTGATACAGCAATGTGTTTATGTGTTGTGTGTGATTGTATTTCACGGAAACAAAGAAATTATTGTAATTATTTGTTTTTCCAAGTTTTGTTGTATTTTTGTTCAGGTTAGCAGCAACACAGGACCGTGAGATCCTAAGTTCGTCTTAATAAAGAAGAATTTTCATTTTACTTAGATTAATTTTTTTTTTTATGTAAGGTAAATATGTTTACGCAATGCATTTTTTTCCCATAATAAACTTCCACCAATGTTTCAGCGGAGCTTGAGAAAATCCCTGCAATCTACCATCATAATTATTTATTTATCTTGTAGGCCTAACCGATTTAAATGCTAGTGTTTTTTTAACTCATGACATCAGATGTTTTATACGATCATTGTAGTATGAATGTGGAGACCAATAAGAAGCTGTGATTGATTAACTTACTTCTTCTCTGGAGGACAGAGAAAATCAGAATCTTCTTCGTATTCTGTTTCCTTGGAGTCTACTTCCATTCGGCTACTGTCCCTGCTGCCGCTGGCTTTAAACACATATGTGTTGATGTTGGATGAACCAGCCTGTGCTCCTTCTGCACCTCTGAGTTCAGACAGAATTTCTCTCTTCACCTCTGCTATGAATTGTTGTTTGAATTTCTGTAACCCAATGATAACATTTGTAAAGATAGTACAGAATCAAGAGACCTGTGATTTACCAGCTAATCAAATCATCCATGTTTGCCTCCTGGATTGAATAATAATAATAATATAGGTTAAATACCTTGCATACGTCCTCAATCCAAGTCGTCTTTTATAATGACTATAGTTTCGGGGCCAACAGCCCCATTGTCAAATTTTCTGTCTTGTTAATTACTGTTTATAGCATTGGTCACGTTGAAGTACACATATACACATACACTGACACACGAAACATTTATATTTACACGTAACATTGAAAAATTATACTTTTTGGCCGGCCTAAACAAAAGTGATTACATCATTGTGCGGACCGGTACACTGACTGACTGATTCATGTTAAGCCGATACCCAGGAGACGTTGACCTTGGCCTTGGGGGAGGGGGGAGATCAGCTGTTTGTCACTATTTCTATTGTTCAATGAATCGATGCGATCGAACAGAATGTTGGAATTGAAAGTTAGTTTTTCATTTAACACATCGTCTGGCGATTTTTTGAAAGCTTTATAAATTTCATAGCTTTCTAGGACGTTCATCACGGGGCCTTTATTGCATTTATGTAAAATTTCTAATCCTCCATTAGAACTTTTTATGGAATGGTTTTCTTTTTGCAGGTGTTCGGCAATCTTAGAACGCTGTGAATGCAATTTAGGTTTAGGGAGATGTTCGTTAAACCTTGTTCTAAAGGAACGACCAGTTTGCCCTATGTATACCCCAGGGTATCGGCTTAACATGAATCAGTCAGTCAGTGTACCGGTCCGCACAATGATGTAATCACTTTTGTTTAGGCCGGCCAAAAAGTATAATTTTTCAATGTTACGTGTAAATATAAATGTTTCGTGTGTCAGTGTATGTGTATATGTGTACTTCAACGTGACCAATGCTATAAACAGTAATTAACAAGACAGAAAATTTGACAATGGGGCTGTTGGCCCCGAAACTATAGTCATTATAAAAGACGACTTGGATTGAGGACGTATGCAAGGTATTTAACCTATATTATTATAATCAAATCAGTCAGGCAGTCTTCTTATGAACTGTAATAGATGAAACCTTTGACTATTGATAAAGATTACATCCTCCAAAGTTGTCGTCAGTTTTTTAATCAAAATGGACTAAGTTGAATCCAGCCACTCACAGATTGTGCTGATGTGACCAACTGATTTCTGTTGAATACGCCAAATTTTTACCGATTCTGTAGACAGACAGATTCTGGCGTTTTTACAGTAACCAGCTGGTTTATGAAACTATAGTGATATTTTCCAGAAGCTTGTAGAAGCGCTGTGACAATGTGATGCTCATTGCCTACACACGTAATCGAAATTCACTGCTTCTGTTATAATTTCCAGAGTTCACAGCCACATTGGTAATCATATCTTATGATTGCAGCAAAATTTGTGATGATTACACATTCGTGGCAACGTCTGTGATAATTTTTCACGATATCGCACATCTGTAATCTTTCGACCGCGGCAACGTTGTGATAATTTCTTACAATAGATACAATGTCTGTTATCATTTCTTACGGCCGCAGCAACATCCGTGATTCGTGATGGTTTCCCAAAATCATGATTTTCAATGACGCAAAAAAAGATTCATCGGTGATTTCTGGTGGATTTTTTCTGTGATTTATCAAAAATTAAAATTTCTCGATTCTTTACAAAAATTATATAAGTTTCATGGAATTTTTCCCGGTCATAAAATTTTGTTTTCCCAGTTTCCAGGTTGGCCGGACACCCTGTCTTTTGAAAGTACAAAAATTAAGGAATGGAATTCACTTAAAAGATATAAAGTACCAGCATATCCTGTGGGTCCCGAATGGGTTTCTCAGAGACTGTTTTGGGCGTCTTTGCGGAGGACTCTCTGTTTGCATGTCTCTGGCTGTTCGAGAACTGCACCTTCTTCCTTCCTTCCTAGAAATCAACCGAGACATAGATAAACAACATGGACTCGAGACCTAATTAGGCCTAAACATGTCAATTAGATTAATATACCAAAGTCCGGCTTATCAGAACTAATTGTAACTAATAACTTATTATTTGTATATTCATTTGGACCTATTCTTCGTCCGTAACTACATAAATTTCAGAAAAACATTGCATTTTTAAGAATAGAAAATAAGTTCACATTTATTCTAAACTTAGTCACGGTTTTATAATCTATTTAAGTAATGTGAAAATTTTATTCTAACTCTTCACATCACAATATTAAATTCCACTGTAAAAAGAAGGTTTGTGACGGATTAACTTATTATAAGGCATTACATAAAATTCATGATATAAAAAAGCCCAGATTCCGCTAGATCAAAAATCTGCCTCGCACAGCTCTATGTTAAGATAATTGTTTTGTAACCTTTAAATAGTCAGTCTATGGCATAGTTATAAATAATAAATCCAAGATTAATTATTGAATAATTGATTTCAAGGGAATATGTCTTGTAGATAATGTTAGTTATCCAAATTTAAATCCGCAAATAAGTAGGGTTTTACCGAACCTAACATCCTTGTTCCAACACATAGGTACATCAACACTATAGAAACATTACTAGTATCCATTTGCGTTTTTACTTACTGGTGGTGTGGGAGCTTGTGTGTTCGAGTTCAAGATGAGCCGCATAAGCATTCCACGAGAGCAACGCTTCTTGGCTATCTGAAAGTTGAGACGACCAAATTCACAATAGATTCAACTGGTACATGTTAAGAGCATTGCTATTTATAACACAAATCACAAACAGAAAAAAAGCTTAAACCAAATATTAAAAGACATTACAGGAATTTTCTAACTGTATTAAAAATGTTTACCACTTTACTTTATTATTGCTCAAAATTCATTCAACTGATTGTGATTAAAGTGACACTATTAGAGTTCATTATAAAAACATATGTATCCCTAAAAAAAAACCATAAACTTATTTAATTGTACTCAATTTAAGAATAAGTTAAAGATAGAAATAAAAAACATATTAATCAATGTAAAACCCTCATTTGGATGTAAGAATATGTGCTCCTTGAAAATATGTATAATATCGATTTATATTAAGGCAGGCTATAAGAATAGGCTATAGAAAAAGATATTCTGATACATCAAATCAAAATGATGGCAAAAGAATATTGAAAGAATCATTTCCCCAACCATCACCAGTGCAATTCTAGCCTCTGAAAGAATTCTTTCAAGTTTTAACATAAAAAACCATTTTAAAAGTCTTTGGAATGAACGTATTAAATTCACTATCAAAATTGACTTATTATATAGATTCTGTATTACATACTAAGACATGCATGAGATTTTCTTTAGTTTTTTACCAACTTTTTTTACCGAGCCGTGACAGCTTTTGAAACCTAGTGGTCTCTGCAGTGATATGTGAAGACAGTTGAGTTTTGGTACAAGCATAGACTAATCAACACAAGTAGACTCCTCATCCCATTGTACATTTTGAAGTTTGTTTTTTGTGTCTAGTTCATGTACGTCCACACAGATCGCTAGTGTAGACAAAATTTTGTTTCTATTATTTTAGGGTTATTTTCATGATTTGTGCTTTACTATTTGATTATATGACTAGAAGACAAGTTATTGTTTAGGATTATGCAGTTTTATTTGGTTAAATGATGTTTTAAATGACTGAAATATCAAGAAACAAATCGTAAACAAAACATAACCTCTACAGTTGGACGTACAGAACTAACAATAAAATTGGCTTCAGCTGTTCCATAAGGATGACAAATCTACTAAGGGAGTATGTTTTATCTATGGTACAAGTCACATTGCTAAGCTAGGGGGAACTGCAGTTATAAGTTAGTGCAGACAAACAGTCTCAGAAGCAGAAAATTAGGCTTATCAGCCAAATAATCTAAGTGACTTTAAATGATTCTTTAAGTGTTCTTATCTAGACAATGGTGTGAAAAAATTTAACAATGTGAGGTTATCTCCGTGCAAGACAAGGGGGCTCTTGTGATAGTAAACATTCTAGCTTACCTTTGCAAACTCTTGAAACTCCTCTTCTGTATCAATTGAAATCTGCAAGCAACAAAGTTTTTAAAACGTGTATATTAGTGATTCTATTAATGAACTAGTAGGCCTTGCATAGTTTGAAACAGTAATCAATTTTATTCATTTCAATCAGTTGAGTTTGTGTGACGGTTTAAAATTAATAAACGTAATAGATCAAAAGTAAACATTGTAATTTAATAAAAATTACATGTCTCATTTTTGAAGGAAATTTCTGATTTAAAGCTGATTATTATTACATCCATAACATAAAACTCTATTGTAAATAAGGCCATTGAATATGTTAGTCCTGATGATGGTAATATCGGTGCTTATATAGACCTAATTATTGACAAATCACAAATAATGCTCGTAATTACACAGTGTTGATTCATCTGGTTGGTGACCTGTATTCAGGCGTAGGCCCAACAGTATTTTGCTATTACTTTAGGCCAGCCACACACTGATGCAGCATTTCACCTGAAGCAAGTGTTGCGAGGCAAAATGTTTCACTGGGTACGATCGCCCCATGTATTTCAATAGTGAGGCTGCACACTGATCAAGCAAACGTTGCCTCGCAACGCCTTGACAATAGACAATAGACAAAATCTTTATTGAAATATTCCTAGAGAACATTCATGTGTCAGGTACATAAAATGTACAGTATGTACATAAACTATTACAGTCATTTGCAATTACAATTAGATTTTTTTTTCTTTTTTTTCATGGTAGCTTATTGTTTAAGAATTCATCCTCAGAGTAGAATGGCCGGTCCATAAGCCATGTTGTCAGGTGCTTCTTGAACAGATTGGGTTGTTCTCTCTTAAGGTGCTCTGGTAGGTTGTTAAAGTACAGAGCACCTTTGTAGGATGGTTTCTTCACGTACAGACTCAGATGGTGTTGTGGGAGGGAAAAATTGGCGGCATGTTGTGTGTTGTGCTAGTGTATGTCTCTGTGTCTTGGCTGGGCTGTTTTAGTGGTGTGGATAATGACTTCTCTTTTGTAGAGTGAAATTGATGTGAGAATTTTAAGGTTCTTGAAGGCTTCTCGGCAACTGTCTCTATAGTTTAGGTCGGCAAGGCATCTAATTGCTCTTTTTTGCTTTAGGCGTACTCTTCTCAGGTTGCCTTTTGATGTTCCACCCCAAGTCGCAATGCCATATCTGAGTTGATGGGAATGCGTCAGAGATTGTTGTTTGGGTTTCAGAGTCTGTGTATATTGGTCTAGCTGGGTTTCTATATGCGACAGGCTTATTTTGTTCAAGTTCTTTAACTTTGTTTTGGAGCTGTTCGATGTTTGTTTCATATCTAAGAATAGTTTCAGTACTCTCCTTGTCATGCTCCTCGAACATTTTTTCTAGGCCATATCTCATTTGTTTCTCCTTTATCAGTGGTTTATCTAGTTCATCTGTTTTTTCAATTAGGGAGTTATATTTGAATAGGATGTTTTCCCTTTCAATAATGCATTCCTCTAGTTGCTGTTGGTATATTAAGGAATGGTCTTTGGAGTTTTTCAATTCCTTTATTTCATTTTCTAGGATAATGTACTTGTTTGTCATAGTTACTAAGTTTTGTTTGAGTTCTTTATTCTCCGTTAGTAGTGCGCTACCAACCTCGGATGCTAAAGATAGTGATGTTTCAAGGTCAGCTGATTCTTTGTTACTTAGGTTACTAATTCTTTGCTCTAGTTCGTCTACGCTGGGGTTTTGGACTTTGGTGTCTTCGGTACATGAAGTACATTTCCAGTTTTGTATTTCTAGGTTCGTAAGCGTTTTCAGTTTTTTATCTGTCCAGTTCAGGCATTTGGAGTGATAGGCCTACCATTGATTGCACTCTCCGGTACACAGAATGCCTTTGTGTTTAACCCCTATGTTGCATATTCCGCATGGATATTTTGACATGATTAAGGTGGTTTCTGATTGTCACTTTTTTAGGGGGGTTTAGTTTTTGGTGGTTGTGAAATAAATTTCTTCTTGGTTTGGTCAAATTGTTTAAGTGTTTTTTATCAGGAATATTATGTCAATTGATAACATATGTGCAGTCTTGCATTAGTGATTTGAAAGCACAGCTCAGCTCATTTTGGCATTGGTCAGTTGTTAGCAGTATTTTGAGTGAGTTAGCAAAGATGGAATGTGCTGATTGTGCTCTGTCAGCATTGCTTGTCACCAGCTGTCACAGTTTTAATTGGTTTATTCTAGTTCTGTAAATAGTGTATTATTCATAAATGTTCTGTAAATAGTGTATTATTCATAAATATCTTAGGCCTAGAGTTTTTCAGTTTATACTGTCAGAAGATTATACAAATTTATTTTGGTGCTTTATTCAATATTTTAAAGCTGAGAGCAAGGTATGTTGGTGAGTTGTAAGCCCTTGTGCAGCAAATTTGTTTTCAGATTGAATCTACTCTTTAGGTATGTAGGTCTTAGTTTCTCATGATTTTTGTGTAGGCTACTTATAGTTGATGAGTACAGTTTTGTGTGAAGTTATGTAGGTAATTTGTTGGTTTTACCACTTAATTCACTTAAATAATGGGGAGCACTAGTACAGTTGGTGATGAGTGTCCAAGTTGGTGATGTAAGAACATCTAAGATGGCGGATGTTCTTACATCAAATGTTCTTGAAACATTTGAGCAGTTGCTCGACGAATAGACAGCACGATGTTTGATGTTTCAAGGAGCAAAATGTTCTGCGCATGCGCCAAATCCCTTATAACTAGAATAGGCTTAGTGGCTCTCAAAATTCAATTGGCCTTTTATTGTTTAAAAAATAACTAACTCTTATTTGAAGTTCCATTAAAACTTTACTATTATATTTTGTATTTCCATTGAACAATATTATTGTTTAATTTTTCCTGCTACCACTTTGATAGTCATACAGCCCATGCAAAGTAGTAAAATAATTAAGAAATTACCAAGAATACTCAGTCCATTATTTAACCATCACGCCATTATCTAATAGTTTTTTACGGTATAACTTACAGTATTTAAACCCTTTCAAATTAATTAGTATAGCAATTATTCGACAATAGTTGTAAAATTTCCCTGGATCTGATTTAATTTCTGAGAGAAAAGCCTTAATGTCCATCATCAGATTGATTGTGTAAACCCAATGTTTTCTTTCTATTTAGTCCAAAATTTTGCAAAAACTGACTGATGTTTAAACAATACTGTAGTAGAGGACCAGAAAAAATAGTGTGTATTTTTTCTTATTTTTGCTTGAAACCAAATGCTGAATTGCTTGAAACTTCCGCTCACTGGAGAAGCAAAGAAAAAAAAACGCTTCCAAGCAAATCGTTGTGCATCATTTTGCTTCAGGTGAATTGCTGGATTGTGTGCGCCCAGCCTTAAATACTAAAGCCTTACAAAACAGATCCTTGTCTAAAAAAAAATCACAATAGACAATAAGATTTTTAATGATTATGAAAACAATATAATCTATAAAATGTACTAATGCATAGTTTCTGAAATATAAAATGCACTTACAACATCATTCTCATCGTCAATGTACTGCACTGTAAACGGCTCTGCCATACACATTCCCTGAAACACAAGGTAAAGTTTTAGATACGATAGTGTATGAGAGTACAAAAATCCTCTAATACGACCTACTTGCATATATATGCGTAAAGAATTACCACTTGCAACAAACAACTGCAAACTCAAATACAAATACAGTACATATAGGCTAAACAAAAACAACTGGTTAGTAAGAGTGTAAATCTGCAAAACCTAGAAGCCATTCATGAATCTCAAAACTAATTGGGCCCTATTACACTTGGTCACCAGGCGACGTCACCGGTGGCGTCGCCGGTTACTGTACGGGCAGCCAGCCTCAACACCAGAAGTGACCAGGAGTGAGACCAACCCCCAAAGTTCCTCAGCTCCAGTATCTACAATCATACATTCAGAGCTGTCACCTCGTTGAAGGACAAAGTGCTCTGTTATCCGCGTCCAACCTCTTCAGTTTAAAAAATGTCCAGTGAACAAATATTAGTGAATAAACGGGGAAGAGATGCAGGGAAAGGAAAAGGGAAGATGACTCAGTGAAAGGAAGCCAGTCTAGTGTAAAATATAGTGGCGAAAAAGATACCACTACATTTTCCTTGGTGGTGCACGTGCATTTTTCTTGCTCGTCTTCTCCTTTTCCTCAACAAAAGAGCAATAAGTAGCATTTCTTCATATTTTTCCGATTACGTCCACTCACTACACTGGCAACAATCTAAACTTACAGAACACAAAAATACAGTGGTGACGCAACAGCGGTGACTGTGTGTAATATGTGCCATTTGATTCAATACTCAGCGACAAATCTTGGTCACCAGTGGTTACTCGTCTGGTCACGGGGCAGAGTCACCGGTCAGTCACCAAAGGCTGGTGATGCAACCGGTGACTCTAGTGTAATAGGTGCCGTAAGAACCAGTGCCCCCCACCAACCAGTCAGGTCACCGGTGACGTCTCCTGGTGACCAAGATTTGTCGCTGGGCATTGAATCAAATGGCACATATTACAGTCACCGGTGTTGCGTCACCACTGTATTTTCGTGTTCAGATTGTTGCCAGTGTAGTGGGTGGACGTACTGATGGAAAAATATGAAGAAATGTTAATTATTGCTCGTTTGTTGAGGAGAAGGAGGAGACGAGCAAGGAAAATGTACGTGCACCCCCAAGGAAAATGTAGTGGTATCTTTTTCACCACAACATTTTACACTAGACTGGCTTACTTTTACTAAGTCTTCTTCCCCTTTTCCTTTCCCTGCATCTCTTCCCCGTTTATTTACTAATGTTTGTTCACAGGACATTTTTTAAACTGAAGAGACGCGGATAACAGAGTACTTTGTGCTTCAACGAGGTGACAGCGCTGAATGTATGTAGACACTGGAGTGGAGGAATTTTTAGGGTTGGTCTCACTCCTGGTGACATCTGTGGTGTTGAGGCTGGCTGCCCGTACAGTAACACCAGTGACATCGCCTGGTGAATATTAATATTGAATATTGCAATAAGTGTGAATATTGAAGTGTAATAGGGCCCATAGAGTTAAAATTTCTAAGTTGATTGATATGAAAAACTTACAATAAGATCATTGATAGATGGCATACAGTGGCACTCTCCCCCCCCCCCTCGTTTTCGGTAATGGCCAGACATCGGTTTAACAGGACTACACACGGCTGAAGTTTCCTGAAGTTTCATTTCTTTAACCGGACAATTTTTATCAGCAATTCATACAATTTTACAATTTTGGCCGGACTGGATTAGCAGGAAGTGGGTGGTACTGAAACAATTTTTCTCGTGGGAAAGATTTGAGACCAGTTCTAAAAACATGTTTCTAAAAACAATGCTCTCTCAAATTCGAGTAGGCTAAAATATTTGGATTAGTTTTAGCGAATTTATCTTTTAGGGAATAAGCTATTTAACTAATTCCCGTGGCGTGCACATGTATCGTTAGTCGCGTTACAAATAAGTTTGTATTCATTTATTTGCCAACGGTGACCACCATATTCATATTTCATTACATCATACAAAGGAATGAAGATGGCATTGATTCTTTTTCTATAGACTAGATTCAATTGTGCAAGTCCACTCTAGACCTACAGAATATTTTTACACCGATAATACACTTTTTATCTGTTGACAACAGTGGCTTATCTGAAACGAAAGCCAACTATTGAGAGGCAAAGTCTGGTTATTTATCAGCACTTATGGTATAAATCCAAGACTTGAATAATAATTAACATCTAAACATTTAAATTTAGTTTAGGAAAACAAAAATGCATTAATTACCAAGTTATACAAAATAGTTTTTGCATAAATAAAATTGTTATGAGTTAGATTAAAATTAATACTAAGTTTGAAACATAGTGCCTACTGAGCTTATCTTATCAAGTTTTCTGTTATCAAGGCATTCTGATCAAATGGACACTCAATACACCATAATTGCAAACAACTTCTGTCTATGGCTCATAATGACAAACAAACTATGAATGGCAATATAATAACATAAAAAATCAACTTGACTAATATAATACTGTAGCCAGTCTAAATAACAAGGCCTTTTAATGACGATAGGCCTATTTTTATATTTTTTTAAATAGCCTACATAAAATGTGTTGAAGTTGTTAGTTGATATTTCTACAAATTGTGCAAGTTAACTTTTAGGTTTACCTAAAATTATGCCAGTTAATGCATAATAATAAATAATAAATAATAAGAAATAATGCAAGTTAACCTACACATAGATGGTAACATTTGAGTTTCAGCAATGTTGTTTCATTATGACTATCATTAAAAAACAAGCTATGATTCTTTGAGTTTATAAAATCACCCCCACAAAAACCGCAATACCGCAATGGTTGGCGGTGCTTTCTTTGGTTATGTATGTTTTTTGGTTTCATCGCACAAACCAACTTGATTTTTGAAATAGTAGGGTACATATTTTGCAATGGCTTACCCAGTGTTTTAATTGGACAAAAACAGTCTGAAGATAACATAAACTAACAACTAGGTTCATAATCTGTACTTTACCTTACCTACTGTCAAAGGACTAGATGCAGTTTACGTCAGAATTTATGTCAGAAGTTAGAAATTATGTCAAGAGGAATAAGGGAATATTTTGATGAGTGTCTAATATTATCACTGGTTGAGGTTTTATCAAAAGGCTCATTCCAACCGCTCATTGTCTGATAAGCAATTCAGGAATAAGGATTTTGAAGTTGCGATAACTCAAAATTACTGTATGGGTAAATGTTATTTGTTTTGGGAGCACAGTAAACCCCACTGGTAGGGCCTACAGCACATTCAATGATACCGGTATGTTTTTTACACAAAACAACTCTTTGGGCGTATTTTTTGCAACATTTCAGCATGTTCATTGGAGTTCGAAGGGGACTGGAAAATGGAATTTAAAAATAGGTAGACTACTAATTTTACCTAGATTATTATTTTGGAATGGCTCATTTGGCAATATGTGTTATTGGTATACAATAGAGAGCCTTGATTATCCGAGAATAGAGACATCGTGTATCTCGGATAATCAAAAACTCATTTAATGCAGATTTGACTGGTAAAATGAGGGAATCAAATCCTAACAAAATAGCTAATCTAGAGTAGAGCATCAAAAATCCGAACCAATTGGGACCGAAAAAGGTAAAGGCTATAACAGTAATTTGCAAACATATTTCATTTGTATTTTGTTTAGCCTGAAACCAGCCATAAGGAAACGCATTTGGCATAAAAAGTGATAATACAAAGATAAAATATATTTTTTTAAACGGTTACTTAAGATTAATAGGAATTCGTAAATAAACAGATAACACATATTTTTCTTAATTTGTTATTGTAGGAAAATAATAAATACAAACAAATAATGATAATAATGATACAGCTGTGCGGTATGAGATCTCGTACAATGACGCCTTATTCACTTCCTGGGCTGGCTGAAGATTGTCAACATTGTAGGCTACTGGTTCATATAAACTAACGCTCTCTCTCTCCTTTCTTTGCGAGGTTATGATGCGCAAAAGATTACTGCGCTATGTAAGTTAATCTCGGGGTCTCGTAATATCGCACCTGGGTAATCATAGCGGACGAGATCTATAAAGATATAGTAACGCACCATTGGAATAATGCAGAAAAATATACAACTCAGCAAAACTGTCAATGAAAGAGCACCATTGATGTTGACTGTTTCAACTACTGTCTGTTATTATTGCCTGTAAGTTATTTATAGCACTGTTACCTATCTACATTATAGCACTTCCGTTATCTACCCTATTGCCTTCTAGACTAAGATTTATTTAATGGTCTATAACTAAAGTTAACATAAGTTAGTTTGTTTTGACATGGTTGTTATGGGCCTAAGTTTGCCTAAATTATTTTTATAAATTTGAAGGTTTTGAACAAATTGAAAAACACAGAGGATAAGCATCTGGTAACCAGGCGTGGATTAGGCGTCTGGCTGTGACGTCACCGGGTTGTGGGGGCCCGGAACACCACTACCTCAACGACATGATGTTCAGCCATTGTTTTTCAAGGTGTAGTGGATAGAGTGTTCGGCTGATATGCAAGAGGTCTCTGGGTCGAATCCCATCGGTAACTTTAACTTTTGTCACAGATTTTGCTTTGAATGCCATTTATTCTTAACTGTACATCTTTTGTTAGAATTTTTGGCATTTATAATTTTATTTTAAGAACAGAATTTAATCTTCATTCGATTTTTTCATTATCAGCAAGTTTGGTTGGTTAGGTTAGGTTAGGTTATGACAGTAACTGCCAGACGCTTAATCCACGTCCGGTTACTACTTGCGTATCCTCTGCGATTGAAAAAACGAAGGCAAATATTTGATATATCTTTAACGCGATATCGTGTCATTTTTGATGTCTACTTACAGTATTTTCACACTGAATTCAAAAATGCAATCAGTTTCTGTCGGAGAGATTCATAAGTGGCCGTAAAACGAAGGTTAAAATTACGAATCTAAGGTTCATTGGGCTATACTGATGGTAATTTGGCGTGGTCTGGATGGGTCCGTATGTGGACTGTGGATTGATTGAGGAGGAGAGCAAACAGCTGTTTATACTCGACCTAATGCGGAATGAAATCAATTTGTTTTGAAACCAAATAATCAGTTCTTATTTTAGGCATGTGAGGAAGGTAGGTCGGGTTTTACACGGATTCGTAACTGTATTAAGTGTTTTTAAGTGAGGTTAGATTAGGAAGGTACCGTCAACCGGGGCTACTTTGATATCGTTATTTCATTGTGTTTCAACCACTATTTAATTGTGCAAAAACAGTCTGGAAGTAGCATAAATTAATGAGTCGGTTCATTATAACCTAACCTTTACCTTCCTAATCTAACCTCACGTCAAAACACTTAATACAGTCACGAATCCGCATAAAACCCGACCTACCTTCCTCACATGCCTAAATAAGAACTGATTATCTCTGGTTTCAAAACGAATTGATTTCATTCCGCATTTAAGTCGAATACAAACAGCTGTTTGCTCTCCTCCTCACTCAGTACTCAGTCCACATACGGACCCGTCCAGACCACGCCATATTGCCATCAGTATACCTCAATTAACCTTAGATTCGTAATGTTGACCTTCGTTTTACGATCATTTAGGAATCTCTCCGACAAAAACTGATTGCATTTTTGGATTCAGCGTGAAAAATACTGTAAGTAGACATCAAAAAAGTACATAATATCGCGTTGTTGATATTTCAAATATTTGCCTTATAATAAAATAATGACCAGCTGATCCTGATCAGCTGGTATTTCAACACAGACAAAAGTTGGAGCAAAAATTCAAAATAGCATCTCAGATTTTCGTAAAAATCTCGCTTATTTGACCTCGGATCCTAAAAATTCTTACATAGTCGTGATCTGCTTAATATTACGGTTAATTTGAGTACCCACATTACGTGTTTTGGTAAAAACAAATTTTTGGTCGTTTTGGTCATTTTTCCGTGTTATGGTCGTTTTCCGCGGGAAAAGAACGTCATTTTCGGAATCAGCGTTAAATTTCGAGTAGAATGAAAAAAATTTTCAAAAATCGCGTAAACCCTAAAATGCATATTTTACCGTATAGTATTCTCATTGACAAAAGTAAAATTGCAAAGACCCACGTTATAACACGCTGAATTTGTTACCCTAGTTCATTATCACTGAAGAGGCCTAACGAAATTAAACGATACCTGATAACAACATTATTATTAATGACATCAATGTCATTACTTGTTCAATACAATTATTGAATGATTGATAATACATTTAAATAAGAATGAACTCCAATTTTTCAGCCCCACTCGTCTCACGGGCCTCTCTGCTCACCGTTTCCCACTCACCGGTTTGCGGGCCCCCTCAGCTCCCGCATCAAAGTGTTTTTGATATCGTTATTTCATTGTGTTTCACCCACTATTTAATTTTGCAAAAACAGTCTGGAAGTTGCATAAATTAATGAGTCGGTTCATTATAACCTAACCTTTACCTACCTTCCTAATCTAACCTCACTTCAAAACACTTAGGCCTAATACAGGTACGAATCCGTGTAAAGCCCGACCTAGGCCCTACCTTCCTCACATGCTTAAAATAAGAACTGATTATTTGGTTTCAAAACAAATTGATTTCATTCCGCATTAAGTCGAGTACCTATAAAACAGCTGTTTGCTCTCCTCCTCACTCAGTCCACATACGGACCCGTCCAGACCACGCCATATTAGGTACCGTAACTTACCATCAGTAAGCTCAATGAACCTTGGATTTGTAATTTTAACCTTCGTTTTACGGCCACTTATGAATCTCTCTGACAAAAACTGATTGCATTTTTGGATTCAGCGTGAAAAATACTTTTAGACATCTAAAAATTACACAATATCGCATTGTAGATGTATCAAATATTTGCCGATAGGCCTATAGCCTATCAAATAATTACCAAAACTAAGGCTATCCTAAACCTAGGCCTATCCCTCATGGGACCAGTTTAGTTCAGTATCCATAGGCCTAAGGTAAAGATGGGTTGGGTTGCACACCAGCTAGGCCTAAACTTAGTCATAACTTATTGCCTTAGCCAAAAGAAAATAAATTTGTCATGATAAAGTTTATGAAGCCAGTGACAGCATAGGGCAGAGGCTTAGGCTCACAAAGGATATGTCCTACTTAAGTCTATAAGGGCTTACCAAGTCTTCCCTCAGTCTGCAGAAATCTGCCATTGAAGAGCCATCAATTATCACGAATTGAGTTTCTTTTTCATCAGGGCTCCTTCCTTGTCGTTTATAACACAATTCAAAGACGTATTGGTCCGACATTTTAGTCAAACTAAACCAAATCCAACTTGATTAGTCAGAAAATCCAAGAAGCCAGGTCAGTCAATGATCGTATGTTGCGTTATCTTTGAACTTTCTACCAGGGCTGCTGTTGCAATCTTGATTGAGGCGTCTTTAGACAAAGAAAGTCAACTTAAAGCGGTTCCTACTGTACTGAAATTGCGATATTTATATTCCCTAATATAACAATAGTTCTAGTACACAGAAGGGTTTGTGGCCTATAAAGATTAGAGGATAAGTTATTGATTATAAAAAGTAAACCGGTGTTGCTAAGTTCCTATTAATCAAAATCACACTTTCACATTCGCAACACGATCGACGACTTCACTCCAACTTTCAACTTCAACTTCAACTCAACTGCAACTCAACTCAACTCAGTCAAAGTCAACTGGTCCACTCAACTCAACTTCAACTCTTCATTCAACTAGACATTAGACAAAGACAACCAAGTAAGAGTTCGAATTCAGCCAGCGATCTGTCAGTCACTACACTACTAGTGGTGGCGTGGCGCCTGGCGCGGGTGGCGCATCTGTCGACACACGGCCACCTTTAACTACAGGCCGCGGACTGGTAGAATTATTGGCAATGTCGCAAGTGGTGTTGTTTAGTGACAGACGTCCCATAAGGGCCATGTCATACGAGCGCTATTGCCGTCGCGTAGATGCCGTCGCGTTAAAGTCGCTCCAACCCGGCAATGGGGTTCTTATGGAGCATGTCATACGGACGCTAATGCCGTCGTCAGTTCCGCGTTAGCCGGACGCTGAGCGCTGCCAACGCGGACGGTCGCGTTAGCAACGCGGCGCACGTAAAGCGGGACCCTGTCATACGAGCGCTAGCGCCAGCGGGACGCATTTGCCGCGTGAGCACTGACAGAACAACTACTGGAACACCTTTGGAGTGATCATTACGATATTTGATACGATGTTCAATACGGAAAAATGTATTTATTTAGTTGAAAAACTGCCACCTCTGTACGATGTAAAGTCGAGTGATTACAGCAACAGGCAACTGAAGGCACAGTGCTGGAACGAGGATTGGGAGGCCATGCACGAAAACTGGAATCAGATGTGGAAATCAGTTTTACTTGTTTTATATTAATAAAAATAATGCTGTTCCTTTGATTAAAATGGTACTCTTCATATGTATCTAAAATGTGCAAAAAGCTGATACAACCTAACTGGATGGTGTCCATCTTTGCCGCGACGGCAAATGCGCCCTGAAGACGCTACGTATGACAGGTACCTGGCGTTGGCGGGTCGGCATCAACGCGACGCATTTGCCGTCACGTATGACATGTACTTTTTCCTGCGCTATCTCGACGGCATCTGCGCAACGGCAATAGCGCTCGTATGACATGGCCCTAAGATAACATGGCGGACAGGTGACAGCCATTAATTCGCACCTTAATGATTTAAATTTAAATTTATGAACATAAATTTATTAAAATATTGAAATAACAGCTGTGAATCCTGATGACATATTGGGTCTAGGGCTGAGCAGGGAATGTGGGGGGTGGGGCTATTTATCATGCATGGGGGGCAAGCCTGGGTTATTTATCATGCATGTCAAGATTTTGTTGTTAGAATATCAATGCTACAATGTAACTGGGTTTATCCTGTTTAGCAGCATTGTAATAAAACAAATAAATAAATAAAATAAAACATACAGAACTGAAAGACGAAACAATATGAGTTAAATATATATATATGTACATTTTAAGCGGAATATTCGAATATTGTCATAGTTCCAGTAACCATAATCTTTAGTAAATATACAAATACTATTAGCTGCTTCCAAACAAAACAGCTGTTACAACACCACTTGCGACGTTGCCACTTCGAAGGCCACGGCCTGGGGCCCATTTCATGATAAAATACAAGTTACAAGTTACAACTTGTAACTTGTAATTTCCATAAGATTTGCATTGGGTGATCAGCTGATTTACTAATAATATTATTTTTTACTTTATTATGAAATGGGCCCCTGGAGTTAAAGGCGGCCGTGGTCGACATACGAAGTCGAGAGATGAGAGAGAGAGAGAGAGAGAGAGAGAGAGAGAGAGAGAGACACTCACCACACTGCAGACTACCCAAGTGCACTGACTGACTTGACTGAGTGAGTTTAGGGTTAAAAAATCACACATCGATTGGGAGCGGAGCGGGGCGTCGTGATTTAGAGGGTATTTACTCAAGGGAGGAATAGACGAGCCTTTTATGACGTCAGCTGTCAGTGTCAGATCAGATCTCTTCTCTTGAGGGAACACCATTACCGCAACGATACGGTATAGAGCCATCGGCCTCGGTGGTGCAGTGGAAGCGTTCCTGGCTGATGAACTGAAGGTAGCCGGATCGAATCCCACTGATACCATTAACTTTTTGATAACGATTTAGCTTAGAACGCGGTTACTTCTTAACTGTAGTACATAATATATTTGGATAATAACAGCTTCAGACTCAACTTCTGGTCCTCCATGGTTCGTATTCCACTCCTGACACCATAGGTTATCAGTTTAATATCACAACTACTTAAAACATATAAAATTAATTTTATATTTTTTTATAGCCTTTAAAAAGTAATTATAAATAAATAAATATAAATTAATTAAAAATTTAAGAAAAAATATATAACCATTTTAAATTTTTTCATAAATTTAAAATTATTAAACTAATTTTATAATTTTTAACTCTCATTTCGTCCGTATTGAAAAACCGCAGCTGAAATAAAAAAATGTGCGGAACGGTTACTTTTATCACAGAAAACGTACTAGTACGTTTTCTGTGCTTTTATACCTGACTTCTGTATCCAATCGTCTATGCTTATACCCTATGTTGTGTTCGTGTTGTGTTGTGGTTTGTGTTGTGTTGTGTTGTGTGGTAGTGGTTGTTTGTGATTGTTGTGTTTTTGTCGAGCTTGTCGGATGGGAGTAAGTAAAGTAAAAGTAGAACTAGGGTTTTAAATTTCCCTTTGCTTTGATGTCTCTTCCATGTCAAAATTGACTTTAATATAAAATAACATTAAAATGAGTGTTGAAGTTCATCCCCTAACAAATAACCCAACTGCTGCTTGGAAAGAATTGAGCCAGTCTCAGAAGGTTATTAAAATCCATGTCAACATCCCTAAAGAAAAAGTAAGCCAAAATAAGGTAGGTAGGATATTATGGTTTTTATTAAAAGTAGGCTTAATAGTGTGATTAAGTCAAGGATTGTCCCTTTCATTTTAGGGTTAGCTTACAATATAGGCATATTAGCCTGTGGAAACTCCTTATTTTTAAAAGTCTTGTTCACTAGAGGCTTTGAAATCCTAACCTGTCCTTGATTAAATGCTTAGTGAAAATGTTAATGATTATCACTTTAACCCTCGAGCGGGCGCATGCGGAGTTTTCCTCCGCACTTGTAGTTTTTGTTAATATAAATATGCTTAATGGGTGTCGGCAGTCGTGTCCGGGGCTGCACTTTACTTTAGGTCCTACACTCGTTCAATATAGATCGATAACTTAAATCGATTAATCGGTTTTTTCTTTCGATATATCGTTTGGTTAGTTAGGTTAGATTACCTAACCTAACTAACCAAACGATATTAGATTTAGGTTTTACCTAAATATGCACATAGTGGCGTCCCCATCTTAAATAATTGGTAATTGAAGATTGTAGGATTATTGTTATCAGCTGAGTTATAAAGTTATGAATCATCTGCTATTTGGTTTGTTTACATGATTATTGTTTTTGTAAATAAATAGTTTTTGATTAAGTTTATTTAAAATGAGTTTTATAAATTAATTATTCTATATTGGCGACGAGAAAATGCATAGGAAAACAGACCAGTCTCAGTATAAGAGTGTAATTGACTGTAGTAACATGTCTTGCATACAAGATAGAATGAGCAGATTTTCATTTAAAGAGTATAATAGTGAACAATTGTGGGAAGACTACATAGCTCGTTTTGAGTTGACCTGCAGAGTTAAGGGACTGGGTGGTGCTGACTCAGAAGAACAAGCGGCTCGGCGAGATCTTCTATTGGCAAATATCGGAGAGGAGCACCTCAGGGCACTGTCGGACCAGATGTATCCAAGGGCCTGGGAGGAGTGCACTTACGACGAAGTCAAAGAGGAAGCCAACCGGTTGTTCAAGCCTACAAGGACCCTTTTTGCAACAAGGTTTGAGTTTGATAGAGCCATAAGAAAAGATGGTGAGACATTTATTTTGTTTTATAACAGACTGAAGTCTTTAGCTAGAAGTTGTAAATATGGAGATAGCTTAGATGAACGAGTACGAGATAGATTTGCAGTAGGAAGTAACTGTCCAGAATTTGAAGTCGAAGTCAGACAAAGATGGCCCGAGGGAGTTAATAACCGAGGTGAGCGTGTTAAGTCAACAGTAGTACTAGAGTTAGCTCAATCTATGGAACGCGCGAGAGAAGAAGTTTCCAAACATGCGTGTAAAAATGAGATTTTCAAAGTAAGTGACAGTAAGGAAAAGAGGAAACCAGAGGTACAGAAATCTACTGGCTTCAATAGGTGTTATAGATGCGGGTTTACACATGACCCTAGTGAAGATAGATGTTCCGCTTTTTCTGCTGTGTGCAAGAAGTGTTCAAAGAGAGGCCACTTCGCAAGAATGTGCAAAAGTAAAAATAATGAAAAGAACAGACGGTAATTTGATAAAAGTAGATGATTCTTGTGATCAAACTTATGATGATGAGTGTAGTTCTGATATTGATGTTAGTGGAACACAAATTAGGTCAGTCAAGAGTAAGGTTCCCAGAGCTACAATAGATGTAGAATTGAACGGGCATAATGTTAGAATGGAGTTTGATTCCGGGGCTCGGGTAAGTGCTATAAGTTTATCTCTTTGGGATAAGATAAATTCAGGTGGCGAATCTCTCAAAAAGACGTCTGATGTCATCACTGGCTATGGGAAAAATAAGCTAGAAGTCATGGGTAAGGCTTTTGTGGACGTTACTTTACGTAATCGTACTAAGCGATTGCCGGTTATTGTATTACTAGATGTTCCATTATTTGGGTTGCCGTGGAGTGTAGCTTTCAATCTTAATTTGCCTAGAGAAGTAATGGTTAGGCGTATTGACAATGGAAAGACAAATAGTAAAGAGGCAGGTAAGAACGAAGAAAGTTATAAAAAAGAGTTACAAAAAGAAGTTGAGGCATTAATTCAGGAGTTTTCCAAACTCTTTCGTGATGAGCTAGGAACGATAGCTGACTCTAATGAAATCATTCATCTAAAAAGTGGAACAAAACCTGTATCTTACGGGGCACGACGAGTTCCATTCTCCTTAAAGGAGGCAGTGGAGCAAGAATTACAGAGATTAGTACAGGAAGGAGTTTTGGAAGCAGTGGACCCTTCCGAAACACTGATAGAATGGAGTACCCCAACAGTCAACGTAGACAAGGGCGGAGGTAGAGTAAGAATCTGTGGCGATTTTCGTACAACCTTGAATCCAAACATCGTCCCGGAAAGACACCTCTTGCCAACCTTTGATGACTTGACTTCCAAATTAACGGATGGAAAGATATTTTCAGTCATAGATCTTCGAGACGCGTACTTGCAAATGAAAGTACACCCCGAGTCACAAAAGTATCTTACAATAGCAACTCATGTAGGTTACTTTCGCTACAAAAGGTTGCCTTTTGGACTTTCCTCGAGTCCGGCAAAATTTCAAAGGTACATGGAAAGTTTACTAAAAGGACTTAATGTCGGAGTTCTACTTGATGATATAATCATTTCTAGTAATGATAAGACTACCCATATAACCACTCTTAGAGAAGTTTTGAGGAGGCTAGAATCAAGTGGAATAAGAGCAAAACTATCAAAATGTAAGTTCTTTCAGAAATCTGTAAAGTATTTAGGTCATACAATAGATGGGAATGGTATTCATCCCTCCGAAGACAAAGTTGAAACCATAAGAAACGCACCAAGGCCAAGAAACGTGAAAGAACTACGAGCTTTTCTAGGAGCACTAAATTTTTACGAAAGGTACATACCTAATCTTCATGCGATCGCTTCGAACTTGCATAGGCTGACTGGTACGAAGACCAAATGGAAATGGACTGACACCGAACAAACGACGTTCGACAAGTTGAAGAATATCCTGTCATTAGAGAAGACATTAGTTCCATACGACATATCAAAGCCGATCATTATTGAATGTGATGCTTGTGAACAAGGGGTTGGTGCAGTGCTCTTACATTTGATGCCGGATGGAACGGAAAGGCCAGTTATATACGCCTCGAGGACACTAACGGAAGCAGAAAAAAGGTATGCTACAGTTGACAAGGAAGCGATGGCGTTAGTTTTCGCAGTGAAGAAGCTAAGACAATACCTCAGTGGGAGACATTTCAAGGTGAGGACGGACCACAAGCCACTTGAAAGAATATTCGGAATGCATCGAGATCTTACCAAAGTAGTAAACAACCGTTTGGTTCGTTGGGCTTTGTATTTAATGGAGTATGATTTTGAGATCCAGTACATCAAAGGACAGGATAATTAATTGTTTGGCTGATTTTTTGTCAAGGTTTTCACTCAAGACACAAGAAGTATTGGATCCAGATGAGAGAGAGATTCGAGCATTGGTTCAGGAGAAAATTGACGTCGTTTATCCAAATCATGAACTTGTACTGGAGTATAAGAAAGACCCAAATATGAAGAAACTTATAGACTACCTGGAACATGGTTGGCCAAAAGATACAGGAAACTTACCACCATCCATGAAACCATATTGGAATAAGAGAGAAGAGCTGACATTAGAAAACGGTATAATCATGCGATTAGGAAGAATTGTGGTGCCACAGATTTTGAGAGAAAATATATTAAAAGAACTCCACAAAGGACATCCTGGAATAGAGGCCATGAGATCCCTATCAAGGTATTATGTATGGTGGCCTAATCTGAGTAAGGATGTTGAGGTTTATGTCCGTATGCCACCCTTGCCAGAGTAACCGATCATTTGACACAGAAGTACCT
Organism: Macrosteles quadrilineatus; assembly: GCF_028750875.1. Taxonomy (NCBI): domain Eukaryota; kingdom Metazoa; phylum Arthropoda; class Insecta; order Hemiptera; family Cicadellidae; genus Macrosteles; species Macrosteles quadrilineatus. The sequence continues at coordinate 76,912,310 of NW_026542598.1, read as the reverse complement.
CTATATCCCTGGAATGTGCCAAGTGATCCTTGGGTGCGAATTCATCTCGACTTCGCAGGTCCATTTGACAACCGATTCTGGTTAGTAGGAATCGATGCCTACTCTAAATGGGTTGAGATCGAAGTTATGGACCGTACGACAACTGCTGCTCTTGTAAATAGATTAAGGACTTGGTTTTCGAGGTAGCCTATGGTGTTCCTAAAAAAATTGTATCCGATAATGGCACCCCCTTCACGTCCCATGAGTTTAAGACTTTTTGTAAGAACAATAACATATGTCATGTCACATCGACACCGTATCATCCAAAAACCAATGGTTTAGTAGAGAGGATTATCAGAACCTTCAAGAGTAGATACAGTGCTTGCAGACAAGAAGGTCTCAGTTCATCACTTGCACTTTTACAGGTGTTGCTTGCTTATCGAAACACCCCACAAAAGACCACAGGACAACCACCATCAGTCCTTTTCTATGGTAGAAGAATACCAACAGCTTTGGATAGGTGGAGGTGTAATAGCAGAGAGAGAATAGAAAATCAAGTGTGGCGACAGAAGTACTACCACGACTTAAAATCTAAACAAAAGGAGTTTTCTGCCAAACAAGAAGTGTGGGTTCAAAATGAAACGAAGAAGGGCTGGAGACCAAGAAAGGACGGGAGAGCTATCATACACAGTTTTAGTTGGGGGAGAAATAAAGAGAAAACACGCTGACCAGCTGAGAGCAAGAGAAGGGGCAACTGATCCACCTCAATGGAAAATGCAAACGGAACCAGAAGATGAACACAGTTTCGAAAACTCAGCCTAAATTGGGCGGGGAGAAATGTAGGATTATTGTTATCAGCTGAGTTATAAAGTTATGAATCATCTGCTATTTGGTTTGTTTACATGATTATTGTTTTTGTAAATAAATAGTTTTTGATTAAGTTTATTTAAAATGAGTTTTATAAATTAATTATTCTATAAAGATAAATTATGAATGGCATTTTTTCTAGGCTCGAGTTGTTTGTATGAGTGACACACACTCTTTAACTTCTCACATCAAGTTTGATATTCCTGATGGCGACATTTTCATACACGCTGGGGACTTTACAAAATGTGGAGGATTAGAAGAAGTTATTGATTTCAACAATTGGATAGGTAATGAATTAATGGATATTTTTTTATCTGGAGAATGAGTTTAGTGTTTAATTTTACCAGAATACCATATAGTTAAAATAGAAGTTATAGCCTACTGAGTGTTCTCCAAATAAGACAGGTTGGGTAGCAGAAAGAAGCAGGTATGAGTGAAGAGTTGACAAATGGTGTGCTATGCATTGTGCTGGGGTTGTATCGATACATTCAATTCGCTAAGGTGTAGTCATATTACTCAGACATATTACGTAATTCAGCAGTTTGCTCCTCCACAGGGAGGTTAGAATTTAACATAGAGTGTCTAAAATACCCCCGCCGCAGCAAACCTGCAGACTTAGCGAATTTCAATTTTCCTGATTGGATTTAAACTAAAATGTCTCCTTAAAAATATCACATTTATTCCCAATTTAAACAGAATTAGTTTAATGAGTACTTAGGTTTGCTGCAACAGGGAGGGTAAAAAAGTCTTTTTTAATGTAAAATATTAAAAGGTACTGTGGTTTAGTAAGAAATTAATGTATTTTCCAAATTTTATCAAAATATGTTCATAAACAAGCAAACTACAACAGTTGACTTATTCTCCATAAGAATAACATGGGAATTTCAAAATTACAATTTATTTGAATTTTCTCTGTAACAATTAGGCGCATAACAACGCTTCAATGTACTAAATTATTTGTTTTTTTAAGCTCTACAAAATGGTTTAAAAAGAAATTGTGAAATTTTGTGTTTTTAGGGTCAAAAATGGGAAAAACCTATTTTTACCCCATATAACCCCCCATAAACCCCCGTTCCCATAGTCCGATCATGCTGGTTCGCGAACTCATTCAAGTGTATCCCGCCTTACACCTTCAAACCAAATTTTATCAAAATCGGACAAAAAGTACTCAAGTTATTAAACACTCCAAAAAACAATCAAATATATTACTCAAATTTTAGTGCTAATTTAGTCACATTTCTAAAAACACAATGAACAAAACTAGTAAACTACTGATTACGATTAAACTTAGCTTTTAAGATTAATACCATACACAATTAGCATGTACACACCAAATATTACTTATGGTTATAGAAAAATCATAAGGCATAAAAACTCAAAATTAGAAAAGTCAAGTCTAGTTTAAACAAATTTTATCCAATCTTAATTTAATTTTGACACTTAAGTTAACTTTTTCTTAAGTAACATGGATCTTCAATTACTACCGCTTAGTTAACTACACTATGAGTGAAGAAAATTCCTCCTTTTTTCGTGTGACCCTAAATCTACATTTTCCTAGTTAGCCCACCTAACCTCATATTGGTGCATAGAGGCTAAAGTCATGATCCCGTGGGTCAGCGTGGAAGCGGGTTTGCCTTGTGCCCCTAGTTAAGAAAACTTAAGATACTTTGTTTTTTGAAACCAGGAGGTGTTTCCTTACCTCCCGAAACGTTGTGTTATTGAACAGCGGTAGGAAATGTCCATCTCGATTAACTGAAAACACAATAAATTTTGTGTCCAGGCGGCCTGCCACACAAACACAAAATTGTGATAGCTGGGAACCACGAGCTCAGCTTTGACCGGACGTTCACACATCCTCTGAGCCACTCTCCCAGTGACGGCTCTAGAGGAGGCAGCATCATAGACCAGATCCCCACGCTGGGTCTGCCCAAGGACAATATCGCGGAGGCTGTGAAGATGCAGAACATCAAGGAGTGTCTGACGAACTGCACCTACTTGCAGGACCAGGCGATAGGAATATACGGGCTGAATTTCTACGGGTCGCCGTGGTAAGCTGCTGAGTGTGCTTATACTTAGAAAAAATTCAGGGGGAAAATAGGCTGTGGGCTCCTCGAATATATGGGAAATAGGGCTCTGACTTTAACTGGAGGAGTAGTCTCTTTTCACAGGGTGTCCACCTTTCAAAGTCCCAAAAGTCACAGGAAAACATTGGGCCAAAACCAAAATAAAGTTCCCCAGACCAGACCTCTCTTTGTAGTGGCGGCCCTACATAAAGGCGAACAAGGCGGTGCCTGGGGCCCCGTGCTTTTCAGGGGCCCCCGCACAGCCGTGTGGTGTATTTCAGTTATTAAGAGAGGCCTGCTATTGAACTTCACCTTGGGCCCCGCGATCTCCAGGTCCGCCACAGTGTCTTTGGTTTTTTGCTCTGCTTGATGCAAATAATTATTTAATTCACAATGAAGAATCAATGAGAGGGACCATATTTTAGGAGCAAGCCACCAAATCAAATCGAAATATTGCCTCATTGGTACAAAAGATCGAGCATTTACGTCGTTGCTGTCCCCTGAAGTCACAGGACCAACTGGTAGGTACCCTGTGTCACCCCATATAATAATGAAGTCATAATACCTGTAAGTCAGTAACTCTGTCACCTTTTACTAATAAGCACAACTGAAGTTTGTAGCCAATGTTTCTTAAACTGTTTATTCATTCAATCACACTTGTGATCCGATTTTAATGTCGAGCTAATGAGAGAAAGTACGTGTCGGTTTGCTAATATTGTTTATTGTGTGTGTTGACCAGGCAGCCGGAGTTTTGCAAGTGGGCGTTCAATCTGCCTCGAGGTGAAGCGTGCCTCAGCAAGTGGCAGCAGATTCCAGACAACACCGATGTACTCGTGACGCACACGCCACCCATAGGACATGGTGACCTGTGCTGCTCGGGTGTCCGCGCAGGGTGTGTGGAACTGCTGGCTACTGTACAACAGAGGGTCAGACCTAGGTACCACATTTTTGGACACGTCCATGAAGGTAACTGAAAACAGTAATCAATCATCTAACTGCTACGACACTACAAAATGCCATAGTGAGAAGTGCTAGGCCGAGCTAGGTGATCTAAACCAGTTTTGCAAGTTCTGAAGAAACAGTCATATCTCCCTTAAAAGTTTATTGATTCTCCTAGTTTAGAAGTATTGTATCGTGGCCTAAAATTCCATTCTTTTTCATTTTAATGGTAGAAAACAAGCATACTCACTTTCCTATGTTAACCTTAAATTCATATCATATATAAGAGGAAAAACATCCAATAGACAAACTCAAAGTTGGAAAAACTAAATATTTACCCTAAAGGATGCAGGTTTCGTTCAACAGAAATGTAGAACTGGAGATTTTAGGCCATAATCCTGTAGTCATCAACATTGGTCATATACCATGTTTTAAGGAGATATTGAAATGGAAATCAATTTAGGCAAATGGTAATTCACTTAGTATGCATGTTTGCTGTGGCGGGGGAACCCCTTCACAAGCTCATATCCAGTCGCGTTGCTATAGTGTTGGTTATTCAGTACCAACGAGTTTGCGTAGTTTTAACTCAGTCCCGTTGTGTATTGGTGTATTACTCACATTGTGTTTGTAACCTGTACCAATTTGAATCTATTAAAGCCAAAGATTTATTTTTCTAGGTTATGGTGTGTCTTCAGATGGGCGGGTGATCTACATTAACGCTTCAACCTGTGATGTCAACTACTTACCGAACAATCAACCAATAGTGTTTGACATAAGCCTACCTCCTGGTGCAACGAAGGATTGAACAGTATAATTTATTTTTATGTTTTACATGTGCTTGATAATCCACAAAGAAATCCGTGTATGTGATAGGCTGCTTTATGGCATCTTAGGATAACGATGGCAACAATGCATGGTTACCGATTCAACTGAAGCCGTGTTTGAGCTACCCTCTTCACATAGCATGTTTACTTGTTGGATCAGCTGTTTAGATGTAAGTGTTACATCGCCTCCCTACCTGGCCATCACAATTACTGATGAATCGTTTGCATCAAAATCACAAATAAGTGATCTCGTACGTTTAATTGCTGCAAAGTCATATATTTTCTAGACCTTGTGGCTACCTAACAAGGTCTAGAAGAGACACTTTGATGATATTACGATGTAATATTAATATTTTTAAACAGTGTTAAGGTGAGAAGTCGTGAGATTTTTTAAACGAATAAGTGTTTGACAAGTGTATTTTTTACTTGTAGATAACTAGGAGGCTCTGGAAAAAAATTGAAGTATTGTACAAACATGTTTTAAAAACATTCCTTGGTCAAATGAAAGGCACCAACTAATATTTTGTAATTTTTGTTTTTACAAATTACAGCGACTATATTTGACCAGCACAGAATCACACAGTAGCTCTTATTAGTTATTCTGCATTCAATCTTGAATTTATTCGGTTTGGTACGCTGATGCCGTGTCCACTCTGTGCGGTAAATGTTCCAATCAGAGCAAAATTAGTTTTACTCTGTTATGGTGAATTTCATTGGCTGACAAAGTTTTAAGGTTTGAAAAGGAGCCAACTGGTGTAGTTTATTACTTTCATCAATTGAAATTGTAAGTGGAACCTCGATAACAAGTCAACCTTAACCAGTGTCATTTCATTTTCAAATTCCCTTAAATTTATTTTACCCCTACGTGTTATTCTAAACATTGTTAAGAAGTCAACCTTGATAAAAAGTCTTATTTAATACTTAATCCTTATGAGAGTCTTTTTATCGAGGTTGCACTGTATTTCTATACAAAAAAAGTACAATCAAATACTGCAATATTTGCTAAAAAAAACTTTTGTATCAGCTAGTATAAGATAGTAAAATAGTTACTTCAAATCGAGAATCATATCATAAATGAGAAACAAAGATTTACTGAAGAGAAAATAAAATTTTGTAAAACTATTTTTAGCCCCTAGTCTTAGTAACGGCAACTTGCATTTTAATGTGTGCTTTTTAAAAACTGTTTGTGTGAAATGTGTTTTGACATATTTCTCCATGATTAATGGGAGGAAGTTGCCACTAATGTAAGAAAATTAATCTTCACAACTTGGAGTTGGAAGAAAATGTCATCAGAAATAGTTATTTGTGTAACTAGTGAGCAAAGTGGCACTTTGCTGCACACGAGAGAAATGTTTACGCACAAGCCGCAGGCCTCGAGGAATGATCTTAAATGCAGCAAAGGCCTTTTGCACTTGTGTTACACATTATATTTTTCCTACAGTCACTATAAAGCATATAAATAATTAGTCTTTCAAACACTATACAACACGTTTTTAGGTTCAGCTGGCAACACAAATAGGTGCCCTAGAGAAAGTAGTCACCGGTCTGTATCACTCCGCTATTTTTTCCTCGGCAAGCAATGTGCTCCGGGACTTGAGAAAATAGTTCCGTATGTTTTTGTAATTTGCAGTGGTTTCCGCGCCTAAAAAAATGCTTCAAAGGTATTTTTTTGTTTATTAAGATCCTAGGAATGTTTTAAAAACATTTAAAAGAAAAGTCCAGAAAGTTCAGAAATACCGAAAAGAGAACATAACCTATAAACACGAAATGAGAGGTTAAATCGTAGTTATAATAGTCAATCAGCTGCTCATAGTATTATTTTTCTTTTAGTGTTGCCAACCTATTTCGAAGTGTACACGGATTACGTGCATAATAGAACCACGCTGTTTTGTGTCGTTTCGTTGGAATCCTGATGTGCGCCAAAGTATAAACCCTACGACAAAGTATAAATATGCAGCAATTAGCAGCTTTCTGTACTATAAACAGTACAAGGAAGCCAACTTTGTCGGGTGACTGTAGGAAAAAATATTAACATCATGTTTTGATGTGTGTGGATCAGATGGTGCAATGAATACTCTCACTCTCTTTGTCTTTGGCCTATTTTTGTGATTGTATACCATGATTTGATTTGCAGTGTGTAATTTATAAATTTGAATGTTTTTTGTACCTTTTGTAGGTTATTTGTGATCAGTATTGTCCCTGCGTAAGCATTAGAGTTACCATTTAGGATTTTAATTTTATTATATGGATGTTGGAACGGAATAAATTTTTTAGCTTTTGTAATAACATTTTGTTTTCTGTATTTGAAAGTTCCTTCCCATATAGGGAATAAGCTAATACCGTTGGTCTTGTGGGAAGACCCAGACGCGGAACGGATTTACTTTTTTTTTCTTTTGAGGTCTCCAGAGGCCAAGAACACCATCCGTTCAAATTTATTTTATACTCGTATATTGAGTTATATAAGTTCACAAAAATTAAAAACCACAATTTAAAAAGCTTTTGTGTATAATTATTTTATTTTAACGACATGTTTCTGAACTTAGTCTACATTATATAAAAATAAAATGTAAATAGAATACAAATCCAACATGAAATTGGTATAAAATCCAACAAAAATTTTAAACTATAAACACACATCGACACGTATAGTATTTATATTTGAAAACCAGGAAAACATTTGTAGTAAATACACACTTGGCTGGCCAAACCTGCAACCTGAGACAAACCGGCACAGGCTGCATGGCAGACAAGACCTACAATAAAGTCACTACAATTCACCGAGTTTCAAGGTAAAATAAAGCCACAAATGTCATTCTCATTTTAATCACAGTTAACATAATACACTATCAATAATCCATGTACAGCTTGATTAGAAGAAGCTCGCTGTGTTGTTCGTAACAGTTTTAGAATACAAATAATAACTTTTTCGGCTAAATAATATTGAATAACTTCAAATTGTGTATAAAAATAAGTAGCGACCACTGCTCTAAGAGTGGTACATATTTGTAAACCTTAGATGAGATTTGATATTCCTTAACATAATAACATTTGTACTGTTTTAATATAAAACAGTATTCAATAAGGAACGTTAGAGAATAGATAGGACACAGATTCTCCGTTATGTGTCCTCCTGACTGCCTCAGCGAACATCATCGAGACGTCAATACACTGAAACAGGCCAGAAACAATAACTTGATTGTGAATTCATACGTGAGGAAGGTCTCACACATCTAAAAAACACCCGTAACTAAGAGTACACTGTGTCCGGTCTCTTGTGAATCGATCGGTTATTTTCTACGTTTATTTAGAACAAAAGAAACCAATGATTCTTTATCATATGAAAGATTTGTTATAAAAACCAAAATCGTTAGGCACAGTGTTTATTATTAGGGTTTCTACATCACCTACATACACAATTTTAAGTTTTATGGGGTTTTAGGGACTTTGATGAACAATTCCCAACTATGCCAGGGGGAATTACTGTTACATCTGCCCCTGAATCAATTTTAAATGTTTGTGGTTTTCCCTCAAATACTAACTCTAGTTTCCAGGGCTTACATTTTGACCCATCCCCAAGTGTACCTATGAATACTTTATTATTTGAAGGTCCAAGTTCACTTACTTCATTTTCGTCAGTTACTTCCTGTGCTTCTTTAGATCTGCAGACTTTCGAAAAGTAAGTTTTATGAGATTTTAAGGACATTCAGGACAAGTTCTATAAAATTTTTGTGACATTCAGGACAAGTTCTATTAGATTTTAAGGACATTCGGGACAAGTTCTATGAGATTTTAAGGGCATTTGGGATCCTGCTTGAATATTGGAAAATTGTTGAGGGGATCAAAGATATCTTGGAGCTTAAGACATCCTGAGGTGGGACTCACCTTGATCTTGGGGCAGTCCTTCATGTGCTGCTCCTGGGGAATGGTGTTTGTCACGACGACAGCCTCGAAGCAGGCGTTGTTGATCCTGGAAATGGCTGGTCCTGAGAATATTCCGTGGGTAAGGATAGCGTAAACCTTGGTGGCTCCAGCCTCCATCAGTCTGCAGAAGGAACACACCGTTAGTAAGCATCCTAGCACCAACGTCAGTTGTCGACATGTCATCTGTTTACTAGATATTTGTTTTAAGCTTCATGGGTAAATAAATTGGCAAAAAAAAAAATAGTAGGCAAAATCTGAATTAGTTATATTTATGTAATGGACGAGACACCAATTACTTCTATAAGCACTTTCTTTATGTAAACTGTACTTATGTGCCAATAAATTAATTTTATTCTTTAATTATAGTAACAACTTTGTTAAAAGAAATTTCTGTTTTATAGGTTTGTTCAGCAATGACCCAGTTACAAATCTCAAATTCACTTTTTGTTTGTTTTCCTAGTGACAAGAACTAGAAAATTTAATTTATTGTCATTGTTAGCAGCAGAATTCAGTTTTTCCTCCAATATTGTTAGTTAGTTTGCCACAGTGGCATCTTCAGAAAAAATTCTAAGATGTTCTTTTTACGTTATATACAATATTTACACCGACACAACAATCTCAATGAATACAAAAAGCGCAATGGCTTTGTTAAAATTTCAGTCTGGGAATATCTGAATTTCGGATAGTTCCTGCGGCGGCCAATAGGTAGACTATAGCGAGCGTGCGGCCAAGTCAGCTGACTGAGTAAAACAAAGAATCGGCTTAGAGGGAGAGTTTAGAGTAGCGCGGCAGCCGCACGAAGCTCATTTCAGCGGCAAAATTCCAGTCTGACTATTCTCCATAAGCATTTTTTTTAAACCGGTTTCGATTGAAATTCATCTGCACTGGTCCTTATAATTCTAAACAAAACTTTGCCATTCCTGTAAAAATTACTGTTCAAAAGATAATGCAGCTTTTATGATTTTTCCTATTGAATATCAGTTACTCTCATCGCTTACCCCTACTGGATAGAGATTATTGACAAGCTAATTGGAAAAAGTATGTGTCATATTGCTGATACCGTTTATTTAATAACAGATTTTCAATATTCTTAAGTCTATTATTATTATTTTTTAATTTAACCAGTCATCTGTCATAAATCAGTAGGTATTTTAAAATGTTACAAAATCAGGTTTAAATGTGGAACGTGCATTTCCCGTTAAGTATGAGAAGGGAAATCCGGTCTCGTCTCCAACTGAAAATCCAATCTCGATTATCCCTAATAGGGAGAAAAAAATGGATGGGTATCAGTGGCGGGGCACCTAGTGATGACGGGGTCCAAGGTGAAGTTAAATAGCGGGCCTCTCTCGTGTTACCTGAGATACGGCTGTGCCCTGAAAAGCGCCAGCCCCAGGCACCACCTTTCGCCTTTATGTAGGGCCACCTCTGTTGGGTGTATTGGAGGTTGTAATTCTGATTCAAATTGACTCACTTCTCTGCCGCGTGACATATGGTGCCGCAAGTGTCAGCCATGTCGTCCACCAGGATAGCCACTCTGTCTTTGACGTCTCCCACCAACACCATCGACGCCACCTCGTTGGCCTTCTTCCTCTCCTTGTGAATCAGCGCAAACTCCACATTCAATCGATCCGCAATCGATGTTACCCTGCGATACAAAACGACACCATTGTGCTTAAAGTGACTTATTACAGAGATCTCCAAAAACCAAGTACAACATAATCCTATCATGAAACTGGAGAACCCCGTAGAGCCTCTGGGATTTGTTGTAACTCGTAGCCGACAACAAAATCAGTTGTTATTTATAGGAATACGGAAACTATACTGAGGGTATGCTTGTGATACCACCTGTTATAAAAGACATAAGCAGAGTACAGTGTTACCATAAAGCAGTAAAATGTTTTAACTTTTGGAGTACCGTTACTCAAAAATATGCAGGATTTGAAAATTGAACTGTATAAAAGTAAATTAAATTAATTGACCAAAAACGGCTCGATTAAACAAACAAAGTAAAACAATTATAAAATGTATTACGGTACGTTAAAAAGATTTTTGTATATAAAAAAGTATGCAAGAAAGAATAGCCAGTTAAGTAACGAACCAAAGTGTTATAGTGAAAAAAAGAAAAACAATCAAAATAGATATTAGGTATCAGTAACAGTGACTTATTAAAATAAAATGGACCTACTCAAGAAAGTATTTATGTAGATATAAGATATATTTTTAAGTTTTTCAACCGCACGTGTTTCCAACACATGGTTGAATATGGAATTGAATACAAGCTTTTTTATATGAATAACGATTTTTGAACTGAACTCTGAACAAACAACCATATTATCTGACGTGAAAAGATACTCATGACGGTAAAAGACATTATGCTTGATTGGGAAATTGTATTTGAATGAAATAAGGGACACAATAGTAACTGATTACTGACAGTACATGTTGAATTTGTTTGAGCAAGTAAGCAAGTTAGTATAATGATTTATATAGAGTGACTTCTGAAATCACGACGAAAGTGTTAACACAAAGTAAAATTGAAAATTAACGAAATCGTCCTCAGTCACTAGGAAGACGTGAGAATCCCTGCGGTCACGGTGGAATTGTTAACATCTTTCGCGACCAAGGGACATCTTCTACGTCCCCTGTGATAAAAAAAAGTTGGCATGTAGAACAGAAATCAGAAACTAACATCAAAACACTCCGTCCGTGGTTGAATTCAACTACACCTCAGTGCCGCTAATCTGAAATAATTGGGACTGGACCCTGTTCGGTTTACAAAATTTTACAATTTAGTCACAAATGCAGTAAAACTACACCAAAAGTTAAAGTACTGGTAATGTATTTTTATGACTATGACTATGACTATTTTTATGATATATGGTATATGGGAAACACAGTGAAAATTTCCCGCAATTATAAAAACACTGCAATCATCATCCTTGATTAAATCCTTTTATCTCGGAACTAACTTTGATTTATATTACAATCAAACCCAAGATCATCCTCGGTGATTGCATTCTTAAAACAGAACCAATGGAATGGCAAAGATGAATGGACACTCGACCATATAAGGTGATTATTCCGAATGTCCTAGTTCCATAACGTGGTTTGGATTAGTGTGACTCTAAATCTGGCTACAACTTGCAAATTTTAATGTAATGTCTAGTTCAGTCTATAGCTTAAAAACTTATATTAGCTTAACGATTTATATTCGTGATGAAATAAAAAGATTACCTTATCCAACCACAGTTGCTGGTATGACAACTAGTTTCGTCCCTTAAAGCTTCGCCAGGTCAATGTATTAATGTGGTGGATAAGGTAATCCTTTTATCAACAATATATTCCAACCAAGGACAATGATTAACCTAACAACTTATATTCACCTCTTGGCACCCCCAGCGTCAGGAGACACAATGATGCTGTTGCGCCACTCACTGATGTTCTCCTTGATCCACTTGAGAACGGCCGGCTCTGCGTACAAGTTGTCCACGGGAATGTCAAAGAAGCCCTAAACATCAATCATGAACCATCAGTAAGAGGTAAAATTTGACTGTTCCACAAGTCTCGGACACTTTTAAGACACTTTCTGTCACCAGAGACAAAATGAAACATGTCAATGATAGTAAAAGATTTTACTTGGGGATCATGGAAGTCATCAAAAGCCATGGATAAGGGTCCCAAAGACACATTTACTAGCAACCATAAGGTCACATAAGTCACAGATTTTACTAAAGGGTCACATAAGTCACAGATTTTACTAGAAGGTCACATATTTTACTAGAGGGTCACATTAGTCATAGATTATACTACGAGGTCACAAAGTCACAATACATTAGTCAGGGCTTTTAAAGGGGTAGAGTTTATTTAGCTTACCTGAAAACATTAAAATCCAGGGGCCATTAGATACACAATAAGATGTAAGAGAACATTTAACATTGGTATTTCAACCTAATATGAGACTTCTTCAGTCAGAAAATTTGTTCCTTAAATAAAACCTAACATACCATAAGTTCAATGTAGCTCCTTTATGACAATCAAACTTATGTACTAGTTCATGATTATCCGAATATAAACTACTGTACATATCTCCATATTCACCTGGATCTGAGAGGCGTGAAGGTCCATGGTGATGATGTGATCCGCCCCGGCGACACTCAGCATGTTGGCCACAAGCTTGGCCGAGATCGGAGCCCGACTCTGCAAAGCATTGGAGCTCTAAATACAATAACATTTTAAAAGTAAAATCATCTTTCCCCAGTTAAACTTAATGTTAGGCTATAGTTAAGTGTAAGAACTAAATTAGTATGCATATTTGAGAGATCAAAAGGTAAACACATCACAGTACAAAAATTGGGTTTTGAATTCCCAGTATATAATACACACACCCTTGGAAAATTATAACCCCCAAACCCTGAAATGTTAAGTGTTATCTTTGACTTAAATGGTGTAATCCAGTTTACAAAATTGTAATGGCTAAAAATGGAATCTTAACTACTACTAATCAAACATCTTTATTAGCATTAACACTTCAACAAATACACAAGATTATTCACAGTAGATAAATGTAAAAAAGGAAAATTGCTAAAAACAGTCCTGTCTACGGCTATAGCCAATTAACAAAAAAACATTGTTGTCTATTTTTACTGATTTCTAAATAACCACATGAGGAAAGCAAATTGGTGATTCTGCTCTAGTGGTTTATTGAGACATTTATAATTCTATCCATCCAAGATCTTGGCAAAAAGCTAAAACATTGCCTTCAAGCATAAGTTAATTTAACAGTTCTAACTACAACATTATCCAAAAACGATTATTGCATGTCGGCTATAGTTGGATTGGTTGCAAAAAAGCTGCTATTATTGACACTGCTAAATGCAATTAACTTACAAAAGTCGCTAAACATACGGCCAGATAATATTGACTGCCTATTCCAACAATTATCTGTTTCTAACTAATAAAAATGTATTAAGAGAACAAGTCGGCTAACATTTTTAATTTTTCGACATTTAATTTAGGTTGTATGTTTACTTAGGATTGCTACTATATTCTCATACAATGTAAGCATCGAACCTTTTAAAACAACTTTTTTATATTTGGAACTTATTAAAATATTTTAAAAGAATAGCTTAGTTTAAAATATTTTATGAAACCTCTCTTAACAGGTTGTGAGGAAAAGTGAATCGGGAACAAATAATAACGAGGAATATCTTTTAATTTTATTTACCTTTTAGCATTATTCGTTACTTTTTTCAATTTATCTCTTCACCATCCATTACAAACTAGTACGCTATGTAATATACAAATTATTATCGAGCTTAGTACGAGTACTCATGTTTGGGGGAAATTATATTTACAACAACCTTAAGGCATATTTTAATAAGTGTAACCATTTCCAGATGTTTATACGGAATCTAACACTTTCGTCCTACACATTCCTAAAGTGAATAACACAAAATTTCAAAAAATATTTTGGTTTATATTAAAATACTTTCAGCAAAAATTGTACATTAACACATACAGTCAGCCAAGGTTTTTGGTACACCGAAAATAAACACAGACGACACAAAACAAAGCTTAGTATTTAAAAAAGCAATAAACAAGAAAATAAAGAAAAGCTTCGAGATGGCAAAACTATCACCAAAACAGGTGTTTGCATATCCAACCCAACTTAATTCAAAAGCTTTTACAGTTTAAAATAGAAAAATTCCAGTTTTTAATTTTTGTTCTGGATTCTCAAAAATTAAAGCTAAACAATTAATATTAAAATTACAAGAAATGTAGTTTTTGTTTTGGTATAAATATTTTAACTTAAATTTTCAAATATTTTCATTGTTTATAGCCAAGATGGTAACCATCATAGTTAATTAAAACAGAGATCTATTGAGCTAATTCCACTATTTAAACTGTAGTTACCGACCAATAACATTTTAACAATGAAAATTTGACCTCATTATGCTTTCAGAGGAGTCATTTCAAATTTGTTTGGCTCAAACACGGCACAGAATTTAGACTCAAATCACCTTAATAACAACAAATTGCACGACAACCCATCCACTTATCGTCTCAAACGATACACTAGAAGTTATGTAACATTAACAGTATAATAAATCAGAATAAGTAAATAATATAAAATTTCACCAAAATGTAGGGGTTAAAAAGACAACAAGAAAAAATAACCAGGAGTTAGTAAATTTGATTAGCACACAAAGGTTAATATACTGTAATTTGTTTTCTTAAGCAAAAGCCCCTCTTAAGACTTTATAGCCTCTTTAAATCATTAAAGGGCAACTTGAAAGGTCACAATCGTCAATTGCATTGGTGTTGTACACTGAGTTACAAACATGATCTATCACAAATTAACACAAAATAGCAACCCGCTATGTTTAAAATGGGCCTATATCTCTCCATGCATTTGTTAATCTGGTCAGAAATGCACATCAATATTACTTATTTTAAAAGAGAATAGAATATTAACAATATCACTCAACTGTAGTTCTCTGTACATTTACAAATGTAAACAGCGGTTGTCTCAAATATCGTTCAATTTTGGACCAAAAATAGGGAAACAAATTAATTATAATTTAATGTTGAAGCTATTTGTGACTGATTAAGAGGATTTTTATTACTTCTGTAACTTAACGCAGGTAAACGTAGATAGTTCCTTATGTATCCGTTGGCTTTCTTTGTCTACATTGACACAAGTTATCCTTTATTGATTACAACCAAGCTGCCTCCAAGTTGTACCACCCTGATTTACTTATTCAACTGCCAACATCGTTCAAACAATATTGCTTAGTAAAAGGGATATTTTCAAATACAAACAGCTGTTTCAAAGATGGGAGATGTTGAAAGGGGAAATATAAAAAGTTCAAGTATCAAAAAAAAGGTTATTATTTAAACTCGCACTTCAAGCCATTTTGCTACTTTAAATAGTTTTTATCACATTAGTACTGGTAGCTTTTCAAACTGAATTTGGTGAATCTTTAAGGACAAATTTATGAATTGTATAGTAAAAAAATAAATTGTTTTCAATAAAAACCCATTTGCATTACTGGGAATATAATATTAATTTTATGATACAAAACCAATTTTATAAATTCTCTAATTGAGATATAATGATTTTAAAACTACCTTCGATGTTGACTTTGACTAAACTTGATTTTCTGATTCGAATGTCAAAATATTGACTGTCTGCATCCATACCATCTTTGCAACCTCCAATATAATTTTCCTACAAAATGTTTTCTCACCAAACAATAGTCTCGACTGTCATACAACGAAAATGTACAGAGAAACAAAATGTGAAGAGCAGAACTGTTCTAAGCTAGAAACAGATAAAGGCACGTTATAAACCTGGCTGACTGTACTTACAGTATACCAATGTGCAGCATCCTGAAAAAATAGTCATCTACTTCAAAT
Organism: Macrosteles quadrilineatus; assembly: GCF_028750875.1. Lineage (NCBI taxonomy): Eukaryota > Metazoa > Arthropoda > Insecta > Hemiptera > Cicadellidae > Macrosteles > Macrosteles quadrilineatus. Next base: position 76,896,298 of record NW_026542598.1, on the reverse strand, counting down.
ATATCAATCAGTAGATTCAAGTCAGGTAACCACTTCAAAACTAAATAGATAAACTCAAGTGGATTATTCTCTGTATTTGCTAAAGCTGGATCTAACGCAGTACACTATATGGGTGAGTTCAGAAGTAAGCAAAAACATGTCTATTATAAAGTATTATAACCAAGGCTAACATTCAATCTTTCAAACAGGAGCATAATTTATCAGGAGCCTTAAAACATCTTTATAGAAGGTCCTACATTTTTAATTAGTCATGTAATTTTTTATGATGAAAAATATTCATCAACTTAAAAATATATATCAATCAGTAGATTCAAATCAGGTAACCACTTCAAGACTAAAGTATGAAGCAACAGATAAACTCAAGTAGATTGTTCTCTGTATTTACTTAAGCCGAATATAACGCATTATACTATAAATAGGTTAGTTTATCAGTAAGCAAAAAAACAGCCTATTTCAAAGTATTGTAACCAAAACTAACATTCAAACTTTTTTACAGGAGCATACTTTTGGGAGCCTTAGAATGTCTCTATAGAAGGCCCAACATTTTCAATTATACTCCATTCACAAAATTTAGGCAGTTTTAGGGGAAGAAATCTATTCCCTCCACTTGATCCTACCTTGAAAGCAATAGATCAACAGCTGAGGTTTGCCAAAACCTCAATCAGCTACTACATATAGATAGTAGAATAGCTTCGCTGCAGCAAACCTGCCGACTAAGTGGAATTTCCATTTGTCTGAATTGATTTTCAATCAAATATATTTCTAGGGTCTAGGTGTTACCGTGCCACCTACGATAATAGCTACTTCCCTATAGGGAAATTCGCTAAAAAAGTGATGGGGGATCTTCCCCTCAAACCGCCTAAATTTTGTAAACGGAGTATAGTCAGGTAATTTTTCAATGATCGAATAGTTTCTAGCCAGACACTATCAGATTTATTTAAGCATGATTATTTACCATTGTATTTGTATTATTTGACAAGGAAAGTCACCAAATATGCAGAGAGATTGGTGCAAAATTTATGTGCAAAAAACCTAGATAAAAATTACCAATGAAGAGAATTTATATCACTGATAAGAAATATCTCATTCATCTGCGATTATTGATTCAGTTTAGTTTGTATTAGTAATTTTAAATTGATTTACATCAAGTCACTCTGTTAAAAGTTATAATTTCATCAGATCACATTCTCAACATTACCCTGAATAACTTGAATTAAATCTGATAGCGCAAAGCTATGAAATTCCATTTATCAGTAGACTGTTATAATTGACCATGTCAGCAAAAATATGAGCGATATCAAACAAAGTTGTTTGAGATAGTATGAACTTTGGCAATTGGCAGAGGCTGTACCAACACAAATTAAACTGGCAGTGCACCAGGAAACCATAAATAGCTGAAAATAGTGAACATATGTCGGCAGTATATCAATGTCCAACGGACAGTGATAACACAACGGGTCAAATCCACACATGTTTGGGGCTTATATAACTAATTGCCACGAGACTCAAAATGTGACCGATTAAAAAACTTGATTTCACTGTTGGAACAACTAATTTGAGTTAAGTAACAAATATGTATTCAATTAAAAACATTGATATAATTATTTTTCATATTGATTGAGTCTCATGATTGTCATTTTTTTTAAACTTAGGATAAATAAAAATAACATAGTAACTGCTTTGCAACATGAACAGCTGTAAATAAAATACAATTTGACAAAAATTGTTGTTTAATAAATTTTTTAATTGATTAGTGAATTAAACATTTTTTAAATACTGAATTTTGTTAGCAATTGTGTCCCAAGCATTTACTGGTAATTTTTAATGTGCAAATGCAAATATTAGTAGGTCTAATTTGACAAGAGAGCAGAAATGATGTCAAATAATGCAAATCATAGCTGTCGTAGGGAAGTTTGCTGTTTACTTTGTCATTTAATTTGTTCTTATATTGGTATTAATTGGCAGGTAAGTGATTATAGTAGACTCCCAAAAATCTTAACTCAAGAAGCAGACAGCTAGAAAAATAAAATAGGCACTTAATTTTATGCAATCTAGAAATCACTTGGCTATAAAATCGCCTCAATTTTTCTGGTTAGTCAGTAAATTTACCAATTTAAATTTACATTTCTTGATCAGTCTGAGATTTTAAGACCTTAATTTTTGAGAGCCTGCCAAATCAAAGCAATAAATCCCATTTTGTTGTGACCATGAGGGAACCATTGAATTCACATAATGCTACATATATTAATTTTATAGCATGTGACCATAACAAATAACAATCCCGGTAACAATAACATACATAATAGTTTTTAGTTTTTGAAACTTTTCTTGATATGGTTAAACATTAATTCAGCATAAATAGGCGTAAAAATTACAATTTTAATAAAGTGTTAAATTACTAGTTACAAAAAAATTTTTATGCTTTCATGTTAGCAACAAGCATTAAAGGATTAGTAGTTTGTAATAATGAATGCAATTATCTTGGTAACCCAGCCAGTTGTTACTTTAGCAGTATTTTAGCCACACTGTAAACAAATTAAAAAAATACTTTCTATTGAAAATTAAGTACGGTACAGTAAAAATAAAATCAGTGAGGCTTGATTATTTAATTTTAGTCAACATGGTGTCTACTAAACCTGGTTTGAAAAATTCAAGGAGTTTTCCAGGAGAATTCAAGACAAATTCCTGAATTTTAAGGAGCTACTATCGGAACCCGTTTAACTAATCGCAACCCGCTAATAAATGAAAATGATTATTATTAGGCTATTATTATTATTAATAATAATGATTATTATTATTTGAAACAAAACATTTCCAAAGAATAATATTTTATACAACCTAATAAAACAGTATAACTGGTAGGTAAGGCGACACCAGTTATCATCTCCCGCGATTGTGGGAATATCAGTGAGCATATCTTGCAGTATCTTCAACACCAGCGACAAAACGTCACACCGTCAACGATCACGGCAACACCCGTATGCATTTTTGCGGTTTGGCCGACACCGATAACCGTCTCTCGCGATCGCGGCAATACCCGTAGGCATATCTTGCGGTTTCGGCAACACCGATAATCGTCTACCGCGATCGCGGCAATACCCGTGAGCATATCTTGCGGTTTTAGCAACACCGATAATCGTTTCCCGCGATCGCGGCAATACCCGCGTGAGCATATCTTGCGGTTTCGGCAACACCGATAATCGTCTCCCGCGATCGCGGCAATACCCGTGAGCATATCTTGCGGTTTTAGCAACACCGATAATCGTCTCTCGCGATTGCGGCAATACCCGCGTGAGCATATCTTGCGGTTTCGGCAACACCGATAATCGTTCCCCGCGATCGCGGCAACACCCGTAGGCATCTCACGTGGTTTCGGCGACACCGATAATCGTCTCTCGCGATCACGGCAATACCCGTGAGCATATCTTGCGGTTTTAGCAACACCGATAATCGTTTCCCGCGATCGCGGCAATACCCGTAAGCATATCTTGCGGTTTTAGCAACACCGATAATCTTTCCCGCGATCGCGGCAACGCCCGTAGGCATCTCACGTGGCTTCGGCGACACCGATAATCGTCTCTCGCGATCGTGGCAACAAAAGCGGTAGTGTTTCGGTTAGGCGACGATTCCGATGACTGGGCTACGGATTCCCGGAGGTTTGGGTGGATTCCTGGAGTTTTCCAGGACATTTCATGGTAAGATAAAATTCCCGGAGGTTTCCCGGTTTTCCCGAATTTCCCGGAGAGTAGACACCATGGTCAAATTTAACAGACAAGTTGACCCCATGTGTTAAAATATACCGCCAAGTGCAAAATCGCAAGAACCATTTTGAGTCCTCCATGTTTAGTCTTTTTGATAAATAAAATAAATACCCTGAACTTCCACTCATTGATTACAAATTTCATGGTCCGTGGCACGTTTGAATCATCATCTATACCACCCTGTCAAATCAGAAAACTTTTATTACTGATACTGTTGCACAATGTTGGACTTTGTTCACCACTTTGACTACTGAATAATCAAACAAAGAACTAGTAAATTGGAACAATATATTAAATGTCACAATAGGATTTCACTCATCGCTTCGTCTAGACTAGCTTCAAATCGTACTGGGATTTTTGCTACGTACCTTAATGCAAAAGAAAGCACCAGTAAGCACACAGAAGCTCGATGATAAAGTTAGTTTAAAAGATACCTATTCAGTGTGTGAATGAGCGTACCAAATGAACAGCGTGAAATTGAAGATTCAGGATACTTTTAGTTAAATGTTTTCATTATCATAGTTTTATTCAGATTTCATGTTGAAACTGCCTTAATGAGGAGCCATCTTATTAATAGAGAACTAAAAATTTGTACATTAGCAAAAACACTTTCAAGCTGATATCTATATTTATAAAAGAGGAAGTTTGTATATATATATATATATATATATATTTGAACATTATGGACTCCAAAACCACTTGAGAGATTGTAATGAAACTTTCAGGCATTATTAAGCATTATTCAAGGATGGTTTGTGTAAAGTTTGGTGCAGATTCGTCAAAAGGGCTCCTACCCTAGAGGTTTTTAAGGGGTCCAATGTCAGACTTTTGGAACTACAATGTTTACAAATAAATATAATTTAAAAGCAGATGTTTACTTTCACCAACTGTTGGTTTGAATAATCACAACATTCTGTATTAGTCATGATTTGGAATAGCCCCACAATATTTCTACAGAATGCATCACAGAAAACTATTTTACTTTTAGATAAGTCCAAATATATTAAACCCCAATCGCAGCACACCTGTGCACTCAACAACGTTTAAATTCTCCCCTACTGTATAAAAACTACTGTATAAATTGTATAAAATATGTAAACATAAAAACTTAAAAAGTAAAAACTTATATATTCATACATCTAATAAATATATAAATATATAGATTGTAAAGAACAAATTTACCATTTAAAATAAAAGTTGTTAGCGCAGCAACGCGCGCCGGGTAACTGCTAGTAACGCCTAAAAGTTTAATAAGAATCCTGGAAACTTAAGACTAAGCAGCCAAAACTTTTAAAATTATGTTTTGGCTACTTGGTACGTTACAATATTCATGTTTCTAAAACCCATTAACCTATTATTGCCTAAAACAAAATATCCATAATCATCAAAAACCATTAAAATATATAGGAGCAAGACGAATGATCATTTATCGAAATTCATCAACTTGGAGAAAATTTTTTGATGTGAACTTAAGAATAATTTATGAAATAATTATAATAAATAGAAGGCCTACAGCATTTAAATAGATTAATAGTCATACTTTGTTAGTAGCCCTACCAACTGTCAATATTATCGTATAGCTTGTCTGTTTAACAGGGCTAAGAAGTAGTATTTAATTGATCTGTTGTCTCAAAGCTCGTAATTAAGTCACCAATTGGCTCTCTGACGTCAGGGTGGAAAACCACATTCAGTCCATGTTAGTAATGTACTATAGTTCAGCCGCTTAGAAAACGACCTGTGCGCTAATGCTAAACCAATGCTGGAGGAGGTCGCTTTCTAAGCGGCCGAACTATAGTAGCTTACACTAACATAACAGAGAAATAAAACTGAGCTCTTAAACAACATATAATATCAAAATATTGATGCACACCTAACGTAACTCTCTCGTGAAATGCCACTGGCATAAAAAAAAAACAAAAAAAAAACCGAATTGAGTAAAGTAGGCGTTTTACTTATTTTTAGGATTTGTGATTTCACTTCTTTCCAATATCAAAAAATGGCCAATTGACTATTAAGCGGAAATTACAGTCAGTAGTTATAGTCAAATGTGATAAGGTTTGTGATATTACAGAGCTATGATGTCATGAAATAGTATATTGGTGCATCAAAGTATATTTTGTAACCACTGTTTATTATTGTATTTAGTCACTTCATTATCAGTAGGCTTATAGAACTAACTGTTTCGATGTTTTACAATCAGGCCTGTACAATATAGATACATTAATTCCTCAATATGTTAACAACCAAGAAATGAATGTATGTAAAAAATATCAGTTATAATGAAGGAAAGATAGCCTCTATTTGGGTTTTATCAAACTTATGACGTAATATGGTTGTTAAAAAGAAACTTTCTAGCGTCAGAAACAGTCCCATGTCATAATTACGTAAACAACTAGTCAACAAGTTGTTGTAAATAAAATGATTCTGGATCAACATGTTAAGAAATAAAAATTATCTCAAGATTAAACAACAACAAATATACCATAATATTTGCTTAAAATTATATCTTGTTTTGTGAAATCATGTTTTTAAAACTGAAATCAACAATGTATTATTAACTTTTAAAGTGACCTCAATTTAGAATTTTAATCAGTTAATACATATACTTTGAAATCAAATTATGGGTTCAAATTATATTTCAAGCAAAATTATGGCACAAAAAACAACTCAAAGGTTTTTACAAACCATAAAAATTAAAATTGGTTTCTTATCTGTACGTATTGTGTTTGGACTGGAATTTCCAAGTAATTCAGTACCGTACCAGTATATGAAAATTTATTAAAAAAAGAAGAAATACATATAACAGTTTTTAATTACATTTTAGTTAAGTGTTTAATCAAATATTCATCATAACTTTGCCTACACTTTATCAATGCCCTAAATAACAAGTTACATATTATTTACATATAATGTTCTCCACACACAGTTTACAAACCTACAAGTTAAGTCAAAAATTGTGAACGTGAATTAATATACTCTTATTTAATGTAATTGTACTGTAATTTAAATAGTAGGCCTCAATGTAAATCAACAAAATATTTAGGAAACTTCAAAAATTGTAAAAAAAAATGAAAACACAATAATTACTTAAAATTTACCAGTAGAAATGTTTTAAAATATATAAAAAACAATAATAATAAAGGAAGAAGTTTATATTTCCTATTGAAAACTACGAAAATATAACATTTTAAAACTACCCTGCACCAAATAGACAACCTCTACCAAAAAGGGACAAAAAGGAATGTGCCTCTTTTGATTTTAATCTGTTTGGAGAGCAAAAAAGGGGCTGGGACCATTGGGCCCTCAGTATAAAGACCTTTGCAGCCAACTGGATGACCTTGAATCTCTGTCTGACAAAGCCAGAGGTGAATGATTTGTAATCAGCACACAACCTTCCTCCAAGTAAAACCCAAAAACTTTGCAAACATCATGCTTCTCTAGTCTTTTCTTAATAAATTAGGTGTATTTTTTATACAAAACCAAATTATTTTCACTCACTATATATGATTCTAGCCAATGTAGTTTAATGTTTGATTTATCCACTGTCTTGAGCAACATCATATCATCCTCCCAATTAAAATGGGGTTTGGATTCCAATCAAATGAAATGATTTAAAAATCGGTAGTTCTAATAATTTGCATATTGTTCTTTATACCATCAAATTCAATGGTTACTTTTAATTTAGGTCGTTTGGTTCTGCTTTTATTTATATTATTGATTTACATTGCTATAACTGACAGTCACTAATGATTTGTCTATTTAATTCTTACAATTTATGTTGCCTATTTTATGAAAGTATCATAAATGGCATAAATAGCATTTTAACAGTGTAGATTAAACACCTAAGGAAATTTTTCTAGTATTTTTGTTAAGTACAAACATAAGATAGTAGGGATGAATTTTTTTACATATGTAACTTAGAATGAATGTATCACAGCTTATTGAAAGCCGCTGTATTTAAGACTAGATTTAATTATGGTACCCACTTGCATTAAAACTAGTTAGGTAGGCCTACTTGTTCTTTGAGAGATACAACATAATTGTAGTAAGAAATTCTGCAAATGTATTACACTACATGAATTTGACAAGACTAAAACTTCAATTTTTCCCAAATAACTGTAAAAAGAATAATAAACAACTATAATTCAATATTACTCAAAATTTTACCTTGTCTTTTTTGTCCTGTCGGGCGTAGGGGAAGCATGGAATGACGGCTGTGACTCTTGAAGCTGAAGCAATTTTACATGCATTGATCATTATAAGAAGCTCCATCAGATTGTCATTGATTTCTCCGCTGCCACTTTGTACTATATAAACATCTTCTCCTCGTACTGACTCTCCTATTTCCACACTGTAAACATGAGTCAATAATGTTAACAACCTAAGTAGTATGAGACTGACATGAAAAATAACTGAACTATGAAAACCATGCGTACACAGGCCACAGGCCTTACCTTAAAAGAAAGTAAAAGGAAACTTGACTTTAAAATGTGGGCCTAGTTTTATTCCCTTTGATCTGTGGAACGAAGGCTGTACATTTTTATAAAGGTATAATAGTATAGATTAACTGGTGAAAAGCATAATTTTAACGTCTTTCATAAGGTGCAATAATTTTGATTTTAGCAGATTTCCAATGTAAGGAATAAGCTATTACCGTAGGTCTCATAGTATAAGACCTCGACCCAAGACCGATTTACTTTTTGATGTCCTCAGAGACCAAAAATGCCATGTTAAAATAATCCCAGTACCGGTATGATGAAATTTGGTATAAAGTGTTTAAACCTATGTTTAATCAAACGAGTTTGTGAACCAGCATGATTGGACCATGGGAACATAGTTTAATGGGGGTTAGGCCAGGCCTATATAGGGGTGAAAATTGGTTTTCCTCATTTTTGACCATCAAAACATAGAATTACCCTATTTAAAAACATTGACTAAACCATTTTGTAGAGCTAAAAAAAATAATTTAGCACCACAGAGAGGCAAGATACAGAGGAAACTCGCTTATGGAACAACCAAGCGCTTTTAGCTATGGAATGGTGGGGCGGAAATATACTAGTATACCGAGTAACGAAGAGCCCAAATGTCTATTGTTTACAACAGCAGTTGTAGCACACGGGTTCTTCCTACAGCGTGAGCGCTGTAGTAAGTGGTGGTGAGGGGGAGAGGAGAGCGGAAGGGGACGACCAATAGAATTTGCACTAGACACCAGCGACTGGTGCTAGACACGACTTAAGTGTACCATTGAATGTTTCCTCTGTATCTTACTTCCCTGTGTTAGTACCTTGATTTGTTTTTTGTTACGTACTTATTGAATTAAATAATTATAACATACAATTGTAAGAACTAAAAATAAAGTCTTGTTTTTATTCATTTTTTAATCTTAGAATTGTAAATATTAAATCAGCTTTATATAGAAATAAAATTAATTAATGAGTCCAGACTAACAGATATAATAATATAGGCTACTAGCTGTACCAGCGGGCTTTGCCCCGTTTAACTTCATAAGTGAGCTCGTTCGCATGGCTCAATCACGTCCTGATTGAAGTTCGTTCGCTACGCTCACTCACTTTTAGGTTAGAGCTCGTTCGCTGCGCTCACTTGCCTTCAGGTTTGCTCGTTCGCTTTGCTAACTCGCCTCCAGGTTGAAGTTCGTTCGCTACGCTCACTCACCTTTTGGTTGCAAATTAGCTGTTGTCATAAATGTAAAAGAAATAATAGTGCTGCACCCTGTTGGTAATCCTTGTAACTTTAATGCAATTGAACATCATAGAAGAACCAACTTGTTTCATTGAAACAGCTGTTAAGATTCATTAATTCCATTTAAATATGAGTACTCATAAGGTTAACAGGGGAAACTCCAGAGCCACTGGGGCGGAGCCCAGAGGTCGGAGGGTAAAATCCTTTCTTAGTGAGCGTCTACTACCCAAAAGGAAGATGCCTGCCAAGTTTCAGGTTCCTAGGTCTTATGGTTTCTGAGATTTCGTAATGAGTGAGTGAATGAGTCAGTGGTATTTGAGCTTTATATATATAGATAACAGTTCTCCCCCACTTGACTTCAACGTTAGTTCATCATTCACTTGCAACAACTACATTTCTTAGAATTCCTTATTCTCGAAGATGGTCTTAACTGCAATGGTGGTTGGTTATGAACAGGTGGTTAGACCACAAACAAATGTATACCGGTACCAACCAAGCTTCATCGTCAAGATGAAAGTTAAAAAAAATCTTGTTGCTGTAGTGCATTTGTAACTTATATTAGGTAGGTTAAGCGGAAGAAAAACTATAGGCCTACTGTGTGCATTGTAGGCATTTACTTTTCAGAAATATTTTAGTGAAAATTTCATCAGGTAAATGGAAATGCCGATAATCTGCTGGTTTGCTGCAGTGGTTGTGTCTTCTGGATGAAAGAACTTAAAAAGTTTAGATATAGAAATATATCGATTGAATGAGTTTTAACCCTAGAGTGGTGTCATGATTTTTATCACACATTTGGTGTCTTTGGTCTGTGAGACCGTTATAGATTTCTTTGGTTATATTTTGTATATAACTATAATCAAAAGATAAAACTCTATCAAATTATTACTCCTATATATGTTTACATGTTCATGGGGTTTATCGTTAAATAACCCCTCTCTGAGCAGGCCTATTGATAAATAATTTTGAAAAAATGAATATATACAGTATGAAAACATTAGGCTAATTGAGATGAGTTTCAACTTAAATTACCTAGGCTACTTTTAAATTAACCTAGGCCCACTTGGCAAGCATAAAATTAGGGAGTACCCGGCCCTCCCTTCAGTTAAACTTCCTAAACACTGTTACTTATTGTTCGGTTTTGAAACACAAACCTTTAAACTGATATGGCTTCACTTTAGTTTACATTCAATATTGAATGTAAACTCAATTGAAATTGAAGTTGATTGAAGATACAAAAAAAATAATGATAAAAAAGTAGGGAAAATTGATAAAAAATGGATTAAACAATCGAATGAAATACAGTAGGCTAATTGATATACCGTATCGATAGTTTTAATCGAATGAATGTGGGGCGTAAACAAGCCCTGATATTTTAATAGGTTACTTTTATAAGCTAAGTTAATAATGCAAAGGCCCAATTACCTAAAAGAATCCCAATGATGGATTAAGGCCCTAGAATACCATCTACAACCACATAACAAGTTATGGCAGATTAATTTAACATGTAGGCTAGGCTCTAACAAACCAATTAGAGCAATATAAAACCAGTAGGCTACACCCAGTTAAACCAATATGTCATAGTACACTTATTGGGAGATTGAAATAAATTATTCTAAGTAAGCTTAAGAGGTACAAACAACACACGTGATAATTAGGCGAAAACCATTAACATTGGCAGGTAAGTAGCCAACATTACATAATTAAGTTTAAATAAAGTAATGAAAAGAAGACATCTTACCATGTTTCCAAATTACTGAATTTCTTGGTGACCACCTTTCCCAGATCAATCCCAAGTCGATCAACCACTCTTTGCGCTAAATCGGGATGAGAAGACCCGCTGAAAACTTTGATGTTCGGCATCCTAGACTCTAGAGGTAGGTACTTGTCTGATTTAGCTCTCAACAAACTCTTAGCACGTATCGCGTCCGATAAGCCAGGCATTACTGGAATAAAAACAAAAGAAAAAAATGCATCCAATGAAATCTCAGTATCTTCGACTTCCGTTTGCACATGATGCTATGATGTTTTCAAACCACTACGTAAAGTTCGATTAAAATGTATACAAATCACCATTTATAACCAGTATTTATTTTATTGTTAACTAATATCAATCAAAATTCTATAGTTGAAACATAGCCTCCTGCCTCCACTACAAGTCTGTAGCGAGATAAAAGTGGCAACGCCGCAGTCCCGGCCTTCCGAAACAGCTGTTGCACTAAGGCCTCGGGTACCGTGGGGGAAGGAAATACATTTCTATTTCATATGCTACATTTCTATTTCATATTACATATGCTGCCCCCTTTTCTCCTAAACACCCAGCACCCGGTGGGCACCCCCATACCTCCAGCGCCCCTGGGCATATGCCCAGTCTGCCCGTTTATAAAAGTGGGCCTGCTTTGATCACGCAACACTATATAATATATACCGTATTTTCTAAAATATTTACACACGCGTGGTCATTTGATTTATTATATTGCGGTCGGGTAAATCGCACAACGTGAAGACGGACACGTGGCGGAGTCTCTTCCTCTGTTCTGTTTCATTTCTTGCACTGGGGGTGTTGGCATTTTAATTTGGCCCGTTTGACAGCTGAGGGTAGTTTGTACTTTCCTGGTTTATAGTTGGGTGGGTACGCAGAGTCCAAGAAATTAAGTGGACTATGGAGAGTGATATTTGTGACCATATAATTTGGTCCCTTACGCCGATAACCTAGCTATACGTAAAAATATTAATGAGAACTTATTTAATAATATGTCAAATTATTTTAATGTAATCCAATGAATTATTAGCGTAAGTTATTTCCCAGAGTCGGTTCTCCCCACGAATATTTGAAACTAGTATATTCGCGTGGTTCTCCTCCAATACAACAACAACAAAAAACAAGGTTATGTTAAATACAATGTTGACAGTTTGTAAACACAATTTCACCCAGCAACTTAATTGAAGGGAAGTTGGAAAACGTGGCAAGTTTGAGAGTTTCCAAACTTGACCTAGAATTAGAGTGAGTACGTTATCTTTAAGTATAAACTTATTCTGTTTACCTAATTAAATATTTGTTAATTGGGACAAAAGTACCTTATGTTTTTTGTGTCCAACAAAACTGTTACTTAAGTAACGTTAAAAATAAAGAAGGTAAATTAAACTTACATTTGTAGAATGCAACATAACAAGCGAATCCACATAGATAAAAAGTATCTCTGTGCATTTTTCATAAGTAATTTTGAATTCGACAAAAATAAACTATCTATCAACTACTCCATAATGACTTTCCTATAACTCCGTTTCAAGTACTAAAGATTGTTTATTTTGAAAGAAAAATACGTACCCACATATGTTTACACTAAAACTCATGTGAATTATTATGATGGTTTTGCACCTCGTGTTTACATATTTTGGCATAAAAATGATCATGATATTAGTTACGCACTTTTTTTTTTAGTACTTTGTACCCAAAATCATAGATTACCCTGGTTATAGTATGCTAATATCATAGATAAAGCGAACTTGGTTAGTCTAGCTCGTCTATGCTAATATTTATTAAAACCTGAGGTAGTATGTTTTATTTTGGTTTTATCACCTCAAGGAGTATGTTTAATCTAGGGTTTTATCTCTATGGTTTTATCTATGGTAAAACACATTAGCTCTCTACATTTTTTATAATTAAATAAAATTAATCTATATACATTTCTTTATGAATAGTAAAACGATGAAAGGTCTACTTCCAATCAAACTATCTTTAGTATGTTAGTATTGAACTCTTTGGGAGAGTATTTCATGTCCAGTAACGCTTGAGTTTGTTCACGTTGATTGATGGTGAATATGTCTTTTTTATTTTGAGGTAAACTCTACCAAAATAATTTTGTTTTTTGTTTGCAATACCAGAGGAGGGGCAAAATATTTTCAAATTAATTGTATTCATTGTTACAGAAGTAAAATATGAAAAAATAAATTGAAGAGATTTTGACATGTTGGATTGTTGTACTGGACACAACTATGCCGTAATAAAAGTTTCTAGTCAATTATAAGAAGTCAGTGCAATAGAACATGATACCACCGGATACCACGGCCACCTTTAACTTTACAGGCCGCGGCCTGGTACAATTAATTGGTAACGTCGCAAGTAGGTTTGTTTAGCGACATATACGTCCCATAAGATAACATGGCAGGTAGAGGTGACACCAGGGGCCCATTTCATAATAAACTACAAGTTACAAGTTACAACTTGTAACTTGTAATTTCCATAAGATTTGCATTGGGCGATCAGCTGATTCACTAATAATATTAGTTTGTACTTTATTATGAAATGGGCCCCAGCTCAATAATATTTTATTATTCATTTAAATTTAAATTTATGAAGATAAATTATTAAAAGATTGAAAATAAAACATATAGAATTGAAAACCAAAACAGTATAAATTGGATATATATGTGTGTACATTTAAAATTGGAGTCAACATTTTCATAGCCCAGTAACCAAGCTTTCGTATTTTTAAAACATATACAACTACCGAACTACCATAAAAACAAAACAGCTGTTACAACACTACTTGGGACGTTGCCACTTCGAAGGCCGTGGCCATGGTGTTTAAGGTGGCCTTGATGATACTGTATTACAAAGTAAAATCTCCCCATGGTGGAAGGAAAAAACAAAATCTCCCGTTAAAGGGATGCACACACCGAAGCGGTGTGGTAGCGGTTGCGATATTCTCGCGGTGATTTAGTACAATGGAAGTAAATGCAAGCGGCCACACCGGAGCAGTAGCGGTATACAAAAAATACAAGAAAAATCACCCGTAGGTACCACCGAACCACCACACCACCGAGATGCAGCATGTTCCATTTCACCGCCCAGCGGAGCCGGTGCGACGAGTTTTTTTGTGTCCAGGGGCCCATTTCATAATAAAGTACAAACTAATATTATTAGTAAATCAGCTGATCGCACAATGCAAATCTTATGGAAATTACAAGTTACAAGTTGTAACTTGTAACTTGTAGTTTATTATGAAATGGGCCCCAGAACTCCAAGCAACCGACATAGCAGCTAAGCTTTCTGATCGAAAATATCTATTTGTACTCAATTGCCATTCTGAAATATATGTCTCAAGACGTTTCTCATATTTTCTCAGTTCATGTATCAATGTATGGTATTCACAATGTTCAAATCGCCTTTTGTTGATGTCATGTACCCACTCCCTATCTTTGCACTCGTCATCTTCAGGTACACAGCTAACAATAGCCACATTTCTTCCTCTCGTCTGTCATATTTCTAAATAACAACACATTGCACTTGTTAACTGCACACTCATAAATGACAACGAAAAATTACTGTAGAATGCTGTCACCGCAGCGGTGTGGAATCGCTCCAGTGTGAACGCCCCAGCGATAACGCCGCGGTGGTGATGGTGGGTGAAGGAGATGAAAAAACGCGCCAATATCGCCACCGCTCTCACCGCTCCGGTGTGTGCAGGCCTTAAAAGAACACAACTGCGAACTGCGATATTTTGTAAAGGAAATTTAAATCACTGATGATGGTTGGTTGGGTGATAACAATCGTAGATTAAGCATACTCCTTTGTTTTCTTGATATAGTACTAAATAATTGTTACCATCAACAATAAAAAAAAACACTAAAACCCCGTCATATAATTGTAAAATAACAAAATGGAAAAATTTTTAGAACTTTAGCCTTACGCTCCTATGACGTCATGTGAAGTCTGTACTTACTGTCTATGTCAACTACCGTAAAATTATTAGTTTTTGGTAACCTTGTGCTGAATAAGCAGAGCAGATGGTCTTCCTTCTTTTCTTCCATCGCTCTTGTCAATGTTGAAAAGCGTTGTTATTTTTACACTTTACAATTTTTTATATCACCACTCCACTCATCCAGTCCAGAGGTGCAGAAGCGAAAATTCTGAATTTGTAGTGAGAAAAGTATCTTATAAGTGAAAATTTCATTATAAATCAAATTACACTTACTAATGAAATGAGATAGTTCCTTGACCTTATAATTATTCAACATTTTATATAAATAAAATGGCTAATATAGCAGCTCAAAGAATCAAACGAGAATTTAAGGATGTTATTAAAAGTGAGGAGGTAAGGTGTTTGGATAGTAACTTCACTATCCTTTATCATACATAGGCCTTTATTGTTAATTCATTTTTTCTTTGAATTATTTGTTCATAAAATGTCCATCAATAAAATTCCGTCCTTATAATCAGTTTATAGGATCTAAATATAGTAATTTAGGCTAAGGCCTTGCCTAGTTATAACTACTTAGTCATGCCTGAATGCCATAATATTTATATTTAGTGTTAATTCAGCCTAAATGCTGAAAAGTGAAGACCAAAAAAGGCTTAGGCTTACTAAAACAGGAACAGTAAGTTAGGCCTAGGTATTTTACCTGTTTTGTCATGCCCGTTATAAGTTACTCCCTAAGTTACTTGGTTACCTGTAACAGAGGATACCGGTACGCGTCTGGTAACCAGACGTGGATTAGGCATCCGGTAGTGAAGTCACCGGGTTGTGGGGTCCCGGAACGCCATTACCACAACGATACGATGTTCGTCCAGCGTTGTTCGTGGTGTAGTGGATAGAGTGCTCGGCTGATATCCAAGAGGTCCCTGGTTCGAAACCCATCGGTTTCTTTAACTTTTTGTCACAGATTTTGCTTTGAATGTAATTTCTTCTTAACTGTACATCTTTTGTTAGAATTTTTTGCATTTTATAATTTTATGTTATGAAGAGAATTGAACCTTCATTTGATTTTTTTCATTATCAGCAAGTTTGGTTGGTTAGGTTAGGTTATGACAGTAACTGCCGGACGCGTATCCTCTGCGTACCTGTAACCTGTATCCTTGCTTGCTTTAGCTCTAGTATCCTTCACAAGTAAATCTCCATTTACATAAAAGTTTTCCACTAAACTTTGCTTTCTCGCGAAGTGACGTTGACATCTTAAAGCGTAAAATTTGTTGCAACGCGCAACTTGTCGAAAACTAGTTTAGATCTGTTCCCTCTCCACCTGGGTTGCCGCCTTAAGTTATGTTAGGGAAAATCGGGACATGGCCCCCCTCCTCCACGGATTAACATCTAGGCTTAAATGGGCATAAGGAACCAAAATATAGAACCTGCTCGCTAAGTTATGCACTTCTTGATTTTCTGTCCGATCGATGAAATAAAATATACTATTCCAAGTCACTTCTTCATTCTCAGAAAGTTTGGACACTCCCGTCGCACCTTAGCTCACTACTTAATGGATCGATGTCATCTTCTTGGAGATAACTTAAGCTATCATGTCACTGCCATTATAGCCTACCTAACCGCAGGCATCAACGAGGGTCTCACCTAATATCTTATGAACCTCTTGTCAAGTAGAGCTGGCTATTATGACACAGGTAGCCACGGCAATGATCATGTCTTCGTCCTACATCCTTGACACTACTGCCTATTTTGTGGCAATTCATTGGTAACCAGTTTTCCTCTCGTTGCTCCAATTTAGAGAAGAGTGACTTTTATTTTTCCAGAAAAAAATTTTCCTCTACAGTAACTTAGTTGGCTCTAATTTTTAAGAGCAACTTTTCACTGTATCAACTTTGGTGTAAACACGCCTTTAGGTAGGCTAAGTTATGGAGAAATGAAACCGTTCCAAACTAACTTAACATAACTAACCAAACTTGTTAAAGTTAGAACCTCTTAGCTATGATTTTTTACAGCTGCTAAAAAATTGAAACTAGGTACATATTTTTTCTTAAATAATCTAAATTTTAATAGTCAGTAAATTTAACATGTAACAAAAATCAATCAACAGATCCTTCTTTCCAGATGGCGAAATGTGCAATTCGAGTAGAACTAGTGGATGACAACTACACTGAGTTAAAAGGAGAAATTGCCGGCCCTCCCGATACTCCTTATGAGGGAGGCAATTTTATATTAGAGATTAAAGTTCCAGAAACATATCCTTTTAATCCACCCAAAGTAAGTATTTGATTGCTTTGATTTATTTTTATGTCCTTGTAATCCAATACTTCATGATGTTCATTTATGGTTATTTCTAGGATTTAATGTATCATGAACTCTTTAAAATTGTCTCTGTTAGATAACAAGATGAAAACGCTGAAAATCTGTTTAACACAGATCAAAGCTATGTTTGCCAACCAAAGTGCCACATGCAGATGTGTCCGAAACAAAACAATGTGTTGGAATAAACGTTTTTGCAGTGGACTCATTGCGTAACAGCTAACAACAAATCAGCAATTACAATATGTTTTTATAGTTGGGCTTAAACTTTACTTTGTCTGTTTCAGGTTCGATTTATTACAAAAATATGGCATCCAAATATATCTTCGGTTACAGGAGCGATTTGTTTAGATATTTTGAAAGATCAGTGGTAAGGTTACTTGAGTTCTATTTATTAACTTTAGTTGTGTCTGAATATTAAAAATTAAGCCTAATTCCTATTAGATTCATGAGTCTCTGAGGTTGCAGTATTTGACTTGTTGCTATTTGACTAAGCCAAATTGGTGGTGCAGTTGGTTTAGTGCATGGAGCATGGGATTTCTGTCCTGATTCCTCTTACACCAAAATCTTTTACTTGTGACAATGCATGATAGACCACAACTCAGCGATTCATAACCCACCATATGGTTCTATTGGCTACAAATTAAAACTAGGCCTTGTATAAATAGTACAGTAAAAATATGTTTTGACCCAAAAAAAATTAGCACAACCGGGGAATTTGGTACAGATGTTGGGTGTACCTTCCTTTTGAACATACTAAAAGTCCCCTAAAATTGAAGCTGTGCTACGGCCGCCATATTGGAAAATGGCGGCATATTTCAGTATTTTTCGCTATAGTGACTTTATTATTAGAGATACAGGTAAAAGATAAATATACAAAATGTAGGTCATCTAAAAATACACATTTTTTGTATTTACCATCTTTCTCTAAACCCAACGGTTTTTGAGTTATTTGTTATTAAGTATATTTAGTTTTTTTCTGTTTATCAAAAATAGGTGAAACACGTGGAAATTGACCGTTACTATCAAGGATTATGATAATGTATTCTATTTAGTTAAATAGTATGATACTATAAAATCTCAAAATTTAAGCTTATTTTATGAGTAAAACAACTACGCCACAGCAAACCTGCAGACTCAGCAAATTTCTATTTGATTGGATGTTTTATTAAAAAATGTATATAAATAAAATTAGGTTCAACAGGTACCTAGGTTTGCTGCTACAGGTAGGTTATTATAGTGTGTTTTTTTTTAGTAAAATATCAATACCTTACAGTAAAATAACTAATTTTCCAAGTTTGATCAAAATATATCTATAAACAAGCAAACTGCAATAGCTAACTAATTCATAAGAATAGCATGGGAGTTTCAAATTTACAATAAACGAATTTGAATATACAAATTTTGGTTGTGTTTACTAAAAAGGTGGCGATTATTCGTCACGATTAGAATATTAACCAAAGGGGTTTTCAAAAGGAGATGAAGCAAGTAATTTAAGTACTGTAATATTAACTCGTACCAAGTACCGAAAATATTGTATGCAGTGAGGAAATTAACCATATTTTGTAAACTACGCAATAGTCATATTAATATTTTATCTTCATTTTTTACCCATTTAATAGTTAACATTTTAGTATTTTGATGGCACCACCACACTAACTAACTATACTTGACATCCCATTGTAAATTTGGAAGGGTGTTTTTCGTGTCTAGTTCATGTTGGTGACTAATTAAGTATGGTATAGTATAGTTTGTTTTATTTATCAAAAATCGGTGAAACCCATCGCAATCGACGGTTACTTTCAAGGTTTACGACAATTATTCATCCCACTTAGTTGATATCAGAGCGATAGTGGTAAGCCATCAAAATATTAAAATGTTAATTTATTAAATGGGTAAAAATGAGTATAAAATATTAATATGACTATTGCGTAGTTTACAAAATATGGTTGATTTCCTCACTGCATACAATATTTCCGATACTTGGTACGAGTTAATATTATAGTACTTTAATTACTTGCTTCATCTCCTTTTGAAAACCCCTTCGGTTTGTATTCGAATCGTGACGAATAATCGCAATCTTTTTAGTAAACACAACAAAAATTTGTATATTTAAATTTGTAAATTGTAAATCTTAAGCTAACATGCTTTTATTATTAATTAGTTAACTGTTGCAGTTTGTTTGTTTATAGATTTATTATGATCAAACTTGGAAAATTTATTATTTTATACTAAGTTATTGATATTTTACTAAAAAAAACACACTATAATAACCTACCTATAGCAGCAAACCTAGGTTCCTGTTGAATCTAATTTTATTTAAATACAATTAATAAAACATCCAATCAAATGGAAATTTGCTGAGTCTGCAGGTTTGCTGTGGCAGAGTAGTTTTACTTATAAAATAAGCTTAAATTTTTAGAGTTTATAGTATCACACTATTTAACTAAATGGGATAAATTATCATAATCCTTGATAGTAACGGTCAATTTCCACGTGTTTCACCTATTTTTGATAAACAGAAAATAACTAAATATACTTAATAACAAATAACTCAAAAACCGTTGGGTTTAGAGAAAGATGGTAAATACAAAAAATGTGTATTTTTAGATGACCTACATTTTGTATATTTATCTTTTACCTGTATCTCTAAAAATAAAGTCACTATAGCGAAAAATACTGAAATATGCCGCCATTTTCCAATATGGCGGCCGTAGCACAGCTTCAATTTTAGGGGACTTTTAGTATGTTCAAAAGGAAGGTACACCCAACATATGTACCAAATTCCCCGGTTGTGCTAATTTTTTTTAGGTTTATGGAATTTTTCTCTTATTTTTACTGCACTAAAATGTATAGAAGATAAAATTACTAGCCTACTTAATTATTATGCTGTAATTTTCTAATCTTGGAAACAAAAACAAGGATAGTTCCAGGGATGCCACCCGTCCCGATTCTGTCGGGATAGTCTCGATTTTGTTTCCTTATGCCCGTATTTAAGCCTATGTTAATCCGGGAAGGGGGGGGGGGTATGTTCCGATTTTTTTACTAGCCTAGGGTGGCAATCCTGGATAGTTCTGTCATAAAAGAACTTTTTTTTAGCATATTTCCCCATAGGGAAGTAGATATTCATAGGTGACACGGTAAGACCTAGGCCTGGGACTCGAATTTTTTTTTTCATTTTGATGTACCCAGAGACCAAAAACACAATCTGTTCAAATTTGTGTGTGTGTTTGTCGGTAAATGCGCTAACTTGATTAATTTTGGTCCGGTCTTGATGAAATTTGGCTTGAAAGTGTAGGGCAGGATAAACTTGAATGAGTGGGTAAACCAGCAACGTAAACTAGGTCATGGAAACGGGGTATGGGTTTTTAAATGTTCAAAAATTGTTTTTTTCTAACTCTTTTTCTCAAAACATAAAAATTTTCATTGCAACTATTGTTACAGAAAACATACTACTATAACCCAGAATGCCAACCGCATGGTAAA
Organism: Macrosteles quadrilineatus; assembly: GCF_028750875.1. NCBI lineage: Eukaryota > Metazoa > Arthropoda > Insecta > Hemiptera > Cicadellidae > Macrosteles > Macrosteles quadrilineatus. Next base: position 76,875,336 of record NW_026542598.1, on the reverse strand, counting down.
ATGCATTAAGTGTTTTGAAAGAGCTTTGCCTGTTGATTCGTAGGCAGCGCCACCAGCGTTGCTATGCTGAGTGCATGGTTTCTGTGCTATTGTATAGCTTAAAAAAACAAATAGTTTTGTATATTGAAGTGTTGTTCAGTTCATGCTATGGAGAAAATTCCACTATAGCGTACAGTAGTTAGTGATTGATGATGAGCCAATGTATCCACACATTGATGTGCAGGGCCGCAGCGCTAACATTGCGCACTGTGCTGCTCTCACTGCAAGCTTTGATGGCAGCCGCAGAGCCCGACGATCCCCAGGACGCTGTTGTCGCTCGTCAATACAAAGAGAACCCCGAAATGTTTAGACTCACTGCCCGTCATTGGACTGCTGTTTATGCCGGAGGTGGGTTCAGGTTGTGAGACGAATACAATAGACGTAGAGAGTGTAGTTCCCCATTATGTATTGCTTCATACTTCATACTTCTTCTTCATTTCTTCATCTTTGACCAGCAGTTGCTGGATAGATTGAGTCAAAACTGAACTAGTCGGCCTAACTAGCACTGTGCAGTCCATCGTCATAAAGAATATAAAAACTAAAACTTTAATTAAATATTTAAATATTTACAGATTGGCGGCAGGGCATAGCCATTTTTCAATTTTTTGCTTAAAATTTTGGGGATCAAGATCCTTGGTACTAGCTGGCAATGTATTAAACTATATAGGTCTAGTTTAATTGCTAGTATCGGGCGCTCACTTCACTCATTCTTAAAGATGTAGGTTTCCTTGTAAAAAATTTGCTATTTTCACTGAAAATAGCAGATTTCTGCACTCCTTCACTTTCCTCTAAGTTATTGCAATAAAATATATTCAGCATGACCTATTATCGCATAACCATAACTAGGCTTAAGACTGTGTCAAAATTTTACAGTATGAACAAAATTAGAAAGAAGGAATCTTAATGAAGAATTGCATTATATATATATATCTTGGAATTAATCAGTAGTGAAAACACGATACTTAGCTTAATGCAACAACAAACAATTTATGAACAAAATTCAAGAAATAAGACAATACATCATTGAAATCAATAATTTTAACCATTGGCTGAACAATTCAAAACAAATTTTTCAAAATAAGACAAATTTGGTTAAATTTTGGGTGTATCCTAGATTTGCACTGATTTGGTGTATGGACCCTTGACTACCTAGTCTGACCCTCCCTCACTCACTTCCTCAAGCAGCAGTTTCAATCATGAGTCTTCTATGTGTGTTCTGTTCTGAGTCTTCCATCCCTACTGCCCTCGATAACATTTTTTGTGACTGGGGATGTTGATTGTTTTTCATCATAATAAAAAAGTTGGTTAAAATAAAAGCAAGGTACAGAGGAAACACTCAATGGAACACCGAAGTGGGGTCTAGCACTAGTCGCTGGTGTCTAGCACAAGTCGCTGGTGTCTAACACCCCCCTCACCCTGATGTACTACAACGCTCACGGTATAGAAAGATCCTTGTGCCCTATGCGATAGTAGTTTCCGCACAGTCAGGCTCTCCTTTGTAATGGTGTAGTTTTTTTCTTTTTTTATTTCCAATTAGTAAATTTTAAACCTAACACTTAGCTTAACAAAGTTGCCGTCCCGCCAAAGCTCCGCCAATGGCTCCCCAGGCTTCGTGTCGGTAGGCTGTCTCGTTGTCTTGTCTTTGTAGTCGTAGTCCAGTCCAGATGCCTGTAGCCTCCACAGTCCCACAGCTCCACGATCACCTCCCTGCCGTTGTCAAGAGTGGTAAAAGCAATAAAACTCGTCCTCGTAGTAATTTAATATTTGTTTGGCTATCTTCCAAACCAGGTCAACAATCAACAAACTGGCTCTTGATGTTCTAAACTAAGTTTACTTATGTCAGATTATAGGTAAAGTCTTATAGTTCTTCTTGTAATAACACACCACACAGCGACTGCCACCTTCCTCGACACACTTCAGAACAAGTGATAAAGACTTACACAGTTACTAGCTACTGCTACCGACCGCCATCATTAGACATGACTCTGTCTCTGTCTCTCCTCTCAAAACGAGACTCCCCTGTAACTAAGCTTTTGATTTTCCGCTTGGCTTATTGTCCTGTATAGTGCTGCCCCAATCGTTCGAGTTTTGATTTAAGTTGTGTGTGGAGCGCTCTAGTGACTTCATGTAGTTAAGAGATTTTTATAATTGATTTCAATAAATAAGAAAATTTTGAACATACCATTACACCTTGCCTGTTACAAATATATTACCCACAGTATATTAGAGCTGAAAACGCACGGTTCTCCCATAAGCGAGTTTCCTCTATAGTCTATACCTTAATTCCCTGTGGTGAAAACAGAAGAAAAATTATACCAAACATGACCATGTTACTTTTAAAGCCATGAATGTTATCCTTTCTCTAAACCAACCCTTACATCCTATGAAGCTACTGCATTTTATGAAACTCAAACTGATAACAATTTATTTTACGGGAATGGAATGTGTAGTTCTATCGATGGTCAAGGGTGTTGTGTTTTCAGGACCAAACGGCAACCCTGAGTTTGATTCTAAGATCCACCGCCTGACAGACATGGGAATAGACGAGGACCAAGCTCGCGTGGCTCTCTCCACTTACAACTGGGACCTCGTGCGTGCCACGGAACAGCTGTTTAGTTAGTCGCCTCACATCACCTGTAAATCTCATGAAAATTACCTTGTAAAGCCAGGTCACATTCCTAGATTACTGAGTTGCATTTTAAAGAGATTTCTAAATTTCAAATCATATACAGAACTACACATTTTTATATGATCAATAATATTTTTAACGCGAATGATTTTTCATTCTATTCATTAAGGCCCGTCAAACGGGAAAATATTTTTTGAACTTTATAGTGGTGTAATTTAAAATTGAACAGTACTTTTTAGTTGTATATTTATTTATTATTCATTTGTTTACTCATGATTTGTGGTGTTTTAGAAACATTTAGGTGACAATTTTTGTCACTTTCACTCGCAGATGATATTTATTTTCCTTCAAGATTTTATGTGTTAAATATTATAATAAATCAACTTAATCAAAATCTTATGATCTTGTCTAGTTCACAAACTTGTACATAAAATGTCACTTTTGTACATAGAAAAATATCCTACAATGTTGTTGCTCTATTTTGTCTTTGTTTTTTGAGCTGAACATACCTCCGAATTGGAATGCTTTAGAACGCTCATTCGTTGTGAATGTCTGTGATGTTTTTATGTATCGAAAATGTTTGTCCTTCATGTATTTTTGTTTAATTTATATAAAATAGGATATTATTTGCCATAGAGGTGTGCAAGAAGTTATGGTGAACCAAAACAAGTGGTTTTTAAGGCATGGTAACAGCATTGATGTTTAAACCAGGGATTGGTGTAATGGGAACAGTGGAAAGAGTTTCCTTACCTCCCTCCTTCTGGAGAAGGTCTTTCCCGAACAATATCCAAAAGAATATTATTGCTATTGTTATACCGCTTTTTCTTGTGCTATACCACACTTATCAATGGAAGAAGTTATAGGGCGATGGATGAAGAGGAGTCTTAGCTCCCGATAGGTTTAAGTTCCCGTCATAGATCCAATAGTTATTTTAGCTATTTTAAGTAAGTTATACCTTAAAAACATACTCGTTAAACATACTCAACTTATAGATTCATCATGGTGGATCGGATGAAGACAATTTTGGTGTTAGTTTCAATCCGATTCTTTTTGAGGTTGTGTTTTTATTTATTTATTTCTTGTTATTTCACTTATTTCAAAACAAGTTTAATAGAAACTAATTCATGTAATGTCATTAAAAAAAGCTCCTCTGGTTGTATAAACAAAAAGTAAACCACAAACCATAAAATCGATCCAAAAAGAAAAGAAAAAAACACTTCATTGATATTAGAGCCAATGGCATCAACATGAAACACGCATAAAGACTTCTTACTTTATACTGAGACTAGCTGTAACCCGCGGGCTTTGCCCCGTTTAACTTCTTAATTTTCAAGATGATTTCGTTTGCATGGCTCAATCACGTCCTGGTAAAGCTATAACCAGATTTAGAATGAATTTATAGTACAACCCTGCTAGTCCGTCCCCTACGGGACCAGGACCATGGTCGGAACAATGGAAAGGTCGTATTACCCGAGGAGCATAATAAATGTCTACATTCATTGATTAACTGATATTTACACGCACGATTGCAAATTCAATAATAATGTTTTTGTGACCGTAGAGACGTTTAATATATTCCAGTATCGCGGCAGACAATGATGGTGTTTTTCGTGATCGTAGAAAACATTCAAAAGTTTTCCACGATTGCAGAAGACAAAGATGATGTTCCTTTTAACGCAGGAGATATTCAAGAGTATGCCGCGATTGCAGGTAACAACAATAGTTTCCACGATTGCGGGAAACGATGATGATGTCTAACGTTTGTGGGGGATGTTCAGGTTTTTGCCACAATCACTGAAGATGATAATGATTTTTCCTAGACCGTGGGATTAACCTAGGGGTCCACCATATCGGAAGACAATGATAATGTTCCTGTGACCGTGAGAGACGTTTATTAATTTTCTCGGCCGTGAAGGATGGTGATATATGTTTTCGTGAGACGGTGATTACGTCCAAACAGCCATGGAAAATAGTCACGATAATACTGTGATAACATTGTCACTCATAGGCGATGGCATGGTCGGATTAAGCAGGGAGCCGTTCTAGTCGAGATCGTATTACTGAGGTTCTACTGTACGTAATTGAAGCCACTGACAGAGTGCTGATGTCTTTTGAAACCAAGACTAAAAGGACAACTTTGGTCTCTATAAACTATCTCAGTAAAAAAACCCGAGGAAATTTAATTTTAGACCAGTCCACTCTGTGAGTATTCAACTACCTCCATTTTTAATACAAAATAGTCTAAAACTGGTTCATATTAATGGGATGTCTACTTCAAAATCTTAAAGTGAATGGTTTAATCAACACCTACTGATGCTTTTAAAAGTGTTTGTATTGAATTTTGGTATGAATCATAGGATTAGGATTGCCTTAAACAGTAATTTAAACAAAAAAACTTTGTTTCTTTTAGTATTAAGTTTTGTATGACTTATAGGTGATCAGCATGAATTTGATCGGTGGATGAGTTGTATATTTTTATAGTTTTTAAAGCATTATTTGTAATCTCTTGCACACCTCTGAATTAAGCAACAAATTTCAAACAACAAATCTTCAAACATTAGTACAAATTATTTTACATAATATCATACAAAAAACTTTAAAATGAAGAATCTAGGTACGGCTCTAATTTACGTGTTTTAAGTAGATGGTAAGTGGAAAAATATACTCATAAACTACACCAAAAATATAAAATCGTTTAACTTGTTTTGTTTAGTACAGGAAAATCATCATTTGAATTCAATTTTACCTTTTGTAAGTAGCTTCATATCTTTCATGAACTTGTGAATATAATTAGTTTTTAAATTGTCTTTAATAAATAGTTTTGGTTATTATTGAATGCTTATTTGTTATCAAATCCTATTCAAAACTACAGTGACAAAAACACACATACTTTTGTATACAAAAATGATTGAGAATTTGTCAAAAAATAGTTGGCTAAATTTCTTTTGCAACACCAACTTTAGCGCAAGATGATAGTTTTGAAAAATACTTTAAAAACGTCTGAATTCTTCAATCTTGAAGCTTGAAAAAGTGTATGTACAAAACCAGAATGGGAGATATTGATGATTTAAAATCAATATCAACATCAAGTTTAGTTTTACTATCTGTCTTTATATTAAATTCTTACAGAAACTTTTTAATATGTTGTGAAATCTGTATACAATTTCTACTTTTAGCCAAGATTGATCACAATAAGACAAAGAAGCAAATCTGTCAAATAAATTTATCAGATATTTCTTGTATTCAATCAAAATGAGCCAAATATAAAATTTAATGCCAAACATGATGAGTATAAGATTTTACATGTATTGCAAATTTAAAGATTGCAATTAAACACTTATATTGTTATGCTTTACCGTATGCCATACTAAAAAGTGCTTGTCTATTTGAAACGAAATTGCAATGTTTGGAGAAAAATTCATATCTTCCCCTTTTTTAATACAGGGTAGCTGAAAAGTAACTTGTACCCCCTCCTAACTTTTTAACCATTTGAGATATTTGCTAGGTCAAATTTAAATTCCAGCCCCACCCTCCCTCGTCATCATGTTACTACAACAATGCTCGGTGGAGGATGACAATGCAATATGAAATTTCGCACAGTGCTCGCCGTTCAAGCTCTTCTTTGCTCGTCACATGATTCCAGCACAACATACTGAAAGCGCACTGTTGTCCCATAAGCGTGTATCCTCTGTACCTTACTTCTCTGTGGTTTAACTGGAAAAAAATTCATTCTTGATTTTCTCTTTATTTTTAGTTTTTACCCATAGAACCATATTCCGGTGTTTGGCTGGTCACCTACAGGACACCCTGTAAATTTGGCACTTTAGAGCAATAAAAAAACAAAAAATAATAAAAGTAACAATAATAATAACAATAACAAATAATAAAAAATAAAAAAACAAGTGTTAATAATTTTGTATTATAATATTGTGTGGTGAACAAGTAGTTAAGTTCTAAATACTTATTTATCTGTACATTTTAAACCTTTAATAGAGTTATAGAGAACTTATTGGTTGTAACTAATCTCTTAATGAATCAATTTGATTTCTTTTGCCACTTTTTACCACTGACATTTTTCCCAGCAAAAAAAAAGAAAAAATGGCAAGAAATTTGAAATTGTTAATAAAAGAAGGGAATCTCTGATGTTTAAAAACGTCATTAAACTGTATGGAAATGCAATGAAAACTGTACACAGAAACAGTCTCTCCAAAGAAAATTAGAAAATTATAATAAATGTATAAATAAATGTATAAATGTATAATAAGCAAGACAAGGGGGCAATGACCCACGCATTCGACCAAATCGCTGCTTTCTCATTGATATGGATTTTTTATGTCTCAAAGCATTTACAATGACAAAAATTAAACTAAAACTATATTCATTTTTAATTTCAAATTTCCATCCCTCAAAAGTGTTTTTAAAACGTTAAACAAACCAATAACTTTTGAAAAGATAAATCATTGAACTATCAAAAATATGTAAAAATTAGGTCCATTAATAGTTTTTGTTTACCAAGTCTTCTTAAGACATGTTTTATTTTGTTTTCTTAGTTGACAAAAATAAATATCTCGATTCATGATTATGATATTGTGGGATTTTTCATGTACGAATCCTGAAAAAAGTTCATTTAATTAACGATGCTTGGGTTGATGTTTTGTCAGATCTGCACCCTTTTACCTTCTGAAGGGCAAGTAATGGTCTGATCAAGGACAAAAGGGTGTGGTATAGAATATACAATTCACACCACGGAACACTGATGGTATCAGATTTTAAAGTTATTGTACGAATCAGTTGTGCAAAAACTGCTAGCAGGAACTCTTTGTACGTGTCAGAGTTGTAAAACCTTTTGTGACATCCAAAAAGTAGAATTATGGGCCTTGATTAAATAAAACCTTTTTTACTATATTTTCACATGTATTGTGATTATTATATCCAGAAATGTAATTTTATAGTCTCATTCTTGGTTCTGATATCATATAACAAAAGTGAAACAAAACTTTGAGAATTAAATTTGTTGGGAAAACAATATGTTTGACCCAGCGTAAACAAACTCAACATACAAATAAAATACTGATATTACAGTTTTATTATTTATTTAGTTTCATGAAGTTGTCACGTAATAAATATGAAATCGGGTCCTTTAAAGTATTGTTTTTAATATAGTATGGCTTAGTAACATCATGAACAAAATAATTATCTTACCATTTACAAAAATAAGAAATAGTTATTTTTATTGTATGATTGAATATTAATATTGATCATCCTCTTGTCATCTATGGTTTTATGATTGACTGTTTTTCAATGTTTAAATACTAGACAGGAAGGGAAATGTAAATACCTTGTTAAATGTCTCAGTTCTCTTGAGACACTGTGTTCCCTTATTGAGCAAGATCCGTGAAGATGACGCATCGGCAACAAAATATGCATATAGGGTCGTAGAATGAAAACCATTTGAATACAGAAAACCAAAGTAATTTTAATTTATTTCAATATTTCTAACCCTCACGTTTTATTTGTATTTATAACCTAAACCTAACTAAATAAAAACCTAAACAAATCTTTGCCTAATCTGTATTTTTTTGTCACGTCACTGTAACATCGGACTAATTTGTTCTTGAGTCTTCCAAAACTATAGTGTGTTAGAAGATCTCAGTTGGAAGAAAGAGAGGAAATTGAAAGAGCAAAAAAATGTATTACAAGAGAAACAATCTCTATCCTTGATAGCTATATAGGCACTTATGGATATGGCACTTTAATTCCATCTATAAAATATGTACCTGTTGTTTGAGTGCTAACCACGTGTCCCCTGTAGGTCATGAAGGTCAACCACTATGAAGCTGTCCAGTGTCTGTGTTCAATGAAATGAATTGTCTCCCAGTTTTCCTTACCCAGCATCCTTAAAATTTCCTTATGTGGTCTTTGCATAGCGCTGTGTAAGTTGAAAGTAAATTGTATTCACCGGTACTAAAAAATGTGGGAAAAACCGGAAACAGCAGTTTTCATAAAATAAGTTGTATAGTGTAGGTCTACTAATAATGCCCTGTTAGTTGTTATTGTTTGGATATTGGATGGGAACTAAGAAAGGTGGGCTCATATTCAATATTTTTCCAGAGTAAGTTTTTTAAGTCCTTCAATAGCAATATGAATGAGACAATAAATCAGACTTACGGACATGATAATGCTCAATCCACAGAAAAAAGTGTTTCTCTTGCAGTGTTCGTGCTTAACACAATACTAATTATACTAACAAAAAGGTTAGTTGTTACTACACAGCTCTATTGTGATACTACATCCCTCCTGAGATAACAGCCCTCTAGTGATATTACAGTCATTCCCTCTGTTAAGAGTACAGCCCACTTGTGATGCTACTGCAGCCCCTCCTTTGACATTACAACCCTTTCATTATACAACATTCCCTCGAGATTACAACCCACTTTTGATACTACAGTCCACCCTTTGAGATAACAGCCCTCTGGTGATACTACAGTCCTCCCTTTGAGATAACAGCCCTCTGGTGGTACTACAGTCCTTCCTTTGAGATAAAAGCCCTCTGGTGATACTACAGTCCTTCCTTTGAGATAACAGCCCTCTTGTGATACTACAGTCCTTCCTTTGAGATACCAGCCCTCTGGTGATACTACAGTCCTTCCTTTTAGATACCAGCCCACTTGTGATACTACAGTCCTTCCTTTGAGATACCAGCCCTCTTGTGATACTACAGTCCGTCCTTTGAGATAACAGCCCTCTTGTGATACTACAGTCCTTCCTTTGAGATACCAGCCCTCTTGTGATACTACAGTCCTTCCTTTGAGATACCAGCCCTCTTGTGATACTACAGTCCTTCCTTTGAGATACCAGCCCTCTTGTGATACTACAGTCCTTCCTTTGTGATACCAGCCCTCTGGTGATACTACAGTCCTTCCTTTTAGATACCAGCCCACTTGTGATACTACAGTCCTTCCTTTGAGATACCAGCCCTCTTGTGATACTACAGTCCTTCCTTTGAGATAACAGCCCTCTTGTGATACTACAGTCCTTCCTTTGAGATACCAGCCCTCTGGTGATACTACAGTCCTTCCTTCGAGATAACAGCCCTCCTGTGATATTACACCGATCTAATCTGATCTAGTAATTGTTTTACTATTGATTTTATTCCACGAAAATGTTGAGAAAATATTACCAATAGTTTAATAAATTGATTGTGTTTACATTTTCAATTACATTTGAACGCTTCACAGCTTAGCTAAAAGGATTGAATTAGGCTAATTCGAATATTATCAAACTAAGTGGCAAGTGTATTACTTTTTTGGTAATTTAAAGGATTTCAGAAAATAATTCATCTGTTTTAAAGCAGCTCTGAAATACTTTTTTAAGTTCAAGTTTCATACTTTCGTTGCAAATCGCCAGCAAAGCTAGCCTTCATTATTATATTTAGTAGCCTACCTGCTTATGTTATCAAAGCTTTAAATTTTTTGTGTTCTTAATTTACTTTTTGGAGAAGGCTTTCCATAATCAAAGTCAGTGTGCGTCCTAAAACAGCGTCTAGAGACTAGAGTGGTAGGTTTTACAGCTAATTCATTTTTAACACCTCACTTTGTTCAACATTTTTATTTTTAATATAATTAAATCCATCTAAAGTGTCTTAATTATTTCTGAAAAGATTAATAGTTGGCTCAGCTTACAAACAACTGATAAGGTAACGGAAGAGCTGGAACATGACTCCAAGGCCTCTTTGAGATACGAGCACTACACTGTTTGACATTTCATGTACAGTGACAGTACACGACAACCCAGACACAGTAATGTTTACTTTTGGTTCCTTTTTCCTCCTAAGTCAATCAATCAATCAAACCCTTATAAATAATCAATTATGTAAAACAATTAACAAATTGTGTATGTTGTGTCAATATCAAACAATCCACTTAACCACTGTAATTATTGTTGAAATACTCACCTTTATAGAACAGTGTTTCATTTAGGAAACTCCAATAGGTATTTCAACATTATCTGAGCACATCCCTCTATCAGTTAGATCGTTTAATCGCTTAATTGATATTGAAAACTATTTTGAGTGACACCGTAACAGAAATAATTTGCAGTTTTGAGCCAGCATAACTGTGGGAAGTGTAGTTTTTTCTTACATTATATAAGCCAATGGGAAATAGAAATAGGCTAAGGGCAGTATTAGCGGTTAAAATAAACGAAATTGGTTTAAACACAAACTAAGACTTTGGTCATCCACGATTAACCCAAAGAATGGTTCCAGGTCAAGATTACTAGGAGTGAAAAATTGACTCTTTTCTGTACGCAGTCGCATTATATAGTAGATACAAAAAAGAGTAGCTATTAATACTAAGTACTAAGTATTATAAAGACACTTTCGCTCCGTGTGATGAAAAACTACTTTCATCACACTACCTATGCAAATAATCATTACAAAATTAGACCACATAATTTGAGGTTATACAAAGTCGTCATCAATGTTTACATTTCTGTTGTTTACAAATATCGTGTTGAGGTTAGCAAACCGACAAATTTACCATATGTTTTTTATAATCCCTATTTTGAAGTTACCCGAAAACGATGATTTTGCTGAAGATTTAATAAGGGAGTATGTTTTATCTATGATTTAATGTACCTAACTTATGTACTCGATTTCTTGTGTTGGTTATGTTAAAAATACAGAATCAGTTGTAGTCAGTGACTGGGTAGTGTAATATAAGACTGAATTAATTAAGATCACAGAATATTCTGTTTAGGCGGCAATATACGCATACAACAGGACTACAGAAGAATAAAGTACCGTACTCAAGATAAATATTAGATAAATAAAAATGGCTGCTTAGTGCTTTCCGGACAGTATGATGAAAACAACATTTGGCTGGCAGTGTTTCTTGCAAAAACGTATTTTTAGAAAAAAATCAGCAGTCCCGTTTTAAATTATCCTGTATTAAATAAAGACGCCTGATACGGTGACAAGTAAGGTACCGTCAGATCTTAAATTTAATTTAGATTTATAGATAATTTACTTTCATTACTCCAGTTCACCGTTGTATCAAATTCATTCTGCATGATTTATGGGACAAAAACATGAATTTGATCTTGAAATCTAATTCGTATTACAATACTATTACGAAGAAAGAGACTATAATAGAGATCGGCACGTAAGAACCACATGTTGGCGATTCTATTGTAATCACGTTGGAATAACCGGTTTCATGGTAGAAGAAATGTAACTCGGCTCAATGTCTGGGTTAAGGGCCCAAGGACACAGAGCCCGGGAAAAACTTCGTATGTTTGGCGACTGTAGTTTGATGTTTGATTGATTAGTTTGCTGTATTTATAGCTATATAGCAATTATCAAAACGAAACTAATTAATATTTTATGCTATTTTTATCTTGAAATGTATTAGTGGTATTTGAAACCAATCTCAACTTAATGAAAACGTACAACTAAGTATTATAAATTTATGTATACATCTTTTATTTTATGTATTAATACATTTATTTAATAAAGTATTTTAAAGGTTTAAAGTATCTGTATTTTATCTAAGCTCTATTTTACTTTCTCCCCCTACTCATAGTATACGGAGAAAGTTTTGTTTTCGTCAAAGTTTTCGTTTTTAAATCGAAATATCCAATTCGTGGTTTCGAAGTGATATCTGTCTGTGTGTGTGTGTGTGTGTGTGTGTGTGTGTGTGTAAATCGGTACAATGATGATGACGGTGATCCCCCATAAAAACAACTAAAATTGTATTTTCACAAAAATGACCCGAACTTCGATTAACTACTTTGATTAAAATTTGGTATGATAGGTAACGAAATAGCTGTACAACCCCTATTACCATAAACATTGTGCCCCCCACCCCAGCTTAATGACACTTTAAGTTTCCCTGCTTGAAATGTGCAGTCCTCCTTACCATAGACGAAATCATTAAATATTTAATTATTTTTTTCTATGTCCTAACATAGAAGCACAGCAAACGTATGCTAATACTTTCAGATTTATTAAAAAAAAAAAAAAAAAACTATTTGTGTGCACAATATAAACATCAATCATCTAATAACTAATGTACAGTAGAACCTACAGTTTTGGCCTTTTTACACACCTACTTTGATTTCGCAAAAACTGTGAATCAATTTGCTAACAAAGTTATTTGGAATAATTTTTAATATTTACATTTGTTTTTATAAATCTTCCACTAGTTGAATTTTGCTCAAGATTTTCATCTATTTTTATACATTCCGTAGAACCAGGGCTAGAACAGCATCACTATACACACCTAACCAAGTTTAGAGGCACCTATTTATCCAGCCTTTCATCGATTATTTACTAATTTAACGTCTCAAACAACTTTTTAGAAATAGCATTTCGTTTGAGGATAATTATAACAATACGTTGAATAAGTTTCCAGTCTCATACTCGCTCTATGGGCGGGGCTTGGTCAACTAATAGCGTTTAATATATTATGTCGTATAGTGCTTTTAAACTAGTACTAGTTACGGCCAAGAATGTTGCACTGAATTGCATTTTATTAATCAATCTGTCAACGTTATAAAAAATATAAGGTCAGGGTCGAATTTACCATTAGGCACTCGCCTACACCGCAAAAACATTCCAGTAAAGTGTAGTGCTACCCACATAATTGTAGAGTTTGGACCGTTATCCTTTTTGATTTATTATTTTAATGTGACTAAATTTAGGCTTAGTATTATTTTAAATGTAAAGATGTCTATTACATGTATATATTTAATGAATATTCAATTCTATCCTACAAAAAATACCCCCGCAGCAGCATCCTTGCAGTCTTAGCGAATTGCCATTAGTCTAATTGGATTTTTACTTAAATATTCCTTAAAAACACGACAGGAAAGCATGTTTTTGTATAGTGTTAATAGTATAGTAAAGTATGGAATAAATCAATTTGTCAATTGTCATCAAATAATATATTCATTAACAAACAAACCACAACAGTTTAGTTTTTCTCCATCAGAATAACGTGGTAATTTTAAATGTACAGCCAACCCCCGTAACCCTTTAATGGTACATCAACGCTACGGTGTTTGCAATTTAGTTAGTCACCGACCGTACCACTATCTCTCGATAGTGGTACGGTCGGTGACTAACTAAATTGCAAACCATACGGTTCTCACCGAAGATCGATGTTGTCTAGGAATCTGTACCAGCATCGACTGAAAAATATATACCAACACATCCACTAGTATACCATTAACTATTGGGGATCAATAGGCAAAGACGGATATGGATAGTTTGTTTATAGGCATATAAAATAATAAACGCATCTCAAAATTGGACAAGTACATTTTGAGTCGACTGCGATTCTTCTCCTCGCATTAAATTGTAGTTTGACCACGGTTCCACAACCGAATACAAAATACGCTTTGAGTAGGATCATCAATACTTGCTGTGTCAATACGTGACAACGAATGATTTCTTAACTGATTAATTGCCACAGGAAATCACTTTGAAAAGTTCCATTCCTCTTTGCATCGAGAGGAAGTAGTCCTACCTCGCTGCTCTGGCGTTCTAACAGCGCTTTTCCGTCACTTGTAATCTATTTTTGCATTTATATAATCATAATCCCTTTGAGTACCAACCCTCGGCCTTGACTTGGTTTTAGTGATTTAAGACTCCTTTAGAAGGATACCGTCCTCGCAAAACTTACGTAACTCCCCGGAAAACTAGGAAGAGAGGAAGTTACATAACGTATTTCAACTTCCGAAATGATCCTTGGGACAACTATTTTTCAACCTCCATAAAATGAGGATTTAAATACTTAGACCTCAATTAAAGTGCCTATCTCCAATGAAGGATAATGGGTACACATTTTCAGGTTCGCTTCTTTCATTACCACTGTAATATAAATCTGTCTTTAAACGTGATGCGTGTACAAATGCTCATGAAACTGAGCAAGTTTTGTTTGTCGTTTGAAGTTATTTTTGGTGACGGTGTTAATGGTGTTTGAGGAATCATTGTGGACTTCACCACGAATAGTATAAAACAAGTTTTCTCGGTGTTTCGGGATCTGGAATCTGATCTCGTCCTCAGTTTAGAAAGTACCCAAAACATAAAAAGATAAGTAAACAAACCCAGATAAAGCTTGGAAATCACATAAAATTACCACAGAGAAAACTGTAGCCAGACTAGCATGCACAAACTATAATGAACACGAAAAAACCTAGAAACAGCAACTGCATCTGTTTCAACAACTAATGGGGAAAGATCATCAATTACCGTTAGTATAGATTTCCCTACTTATGTCTCGTTTAATTTCCTGAAAAGCTAAAGCTGGCAAAGATGATGGCAATATAGGAAAAGATTTTCAATCAATCAGAGGCCTAATCTTGTTTGAGAACGTAGGAACCCACTTTGAGTAGTGAGAAAATATCCCTAATGCACGTTTTAATTTATATAAGGTATCGTTATTATAAGTTAACGTTAGACATAATTGGGGGGGGGAAGTTCTAGATTAAGTAAATCCTACCAGTATGTTATGGGAGAATATTTTTAATAAAACTTAGTTCAGCTGCATCGCTTTAGCAATCAATAACGACGCCCTCAAAGTGCCTAATAGAGAATTTTTTCTAGTCTACTTCTGAAATTCAAACGGATCCTTCTGCAAAAACCATCTCAGACACTGCAGTGTCCTTGCACATCACTGGTATGGTTATCTGATAAACAGTCGAGAAGGCAAAAAAGTTCAGCAGACAAAAAACATTCGTTCTAAAAAACCTGCATTAATTAATTAAGGAGTAAGAAAGAAGTGTCGAACAAAAAGCTACGACCGAGTAATAATTTATCGATAATAACAGATTGTATGTGTTTAATAATAACTGTTGATAATCTTACTGTATTTATTTTTTTCCAATTGAACATTTTCACAACCATGGCCAAAACTTAAAAAACAAAATTAGAACTAGCAATACAGTTTATTAGGCTGAAATGACAGATTCTTCATTCTGCAACACCATGAGAATTGCTTTCTTGTTGCAATAGTAGTCAGGTTGGGTAGCAGGAAAATATTTCAGTTCTGGCAGACAGAATGCAATTTTAGGTGGTTATGGTATACAACTTTCTGAACCTAAAACCACCCAGACCCCAATTTTTAAAGACCTCGGTCGTCCGTAATGACGTCATCAAAATGGCGGCTGTAAGAGGATGTTGAGTCCCCATGAATTGGCTATAACGACCGAATGCCTGAACCGATTTTCATGAAATTTGGCACACAAGTGCTTGAATACATTATCTCGGCCTGGGTTGAAAATGGTCAAGTTTCATCAAGTCATTTCAAAATGGCGGCTATTCAAAACTAAAAAAAATTAAGAGGAAAATAATTGTGAATTGTTTTATACAGGGTGAGTTTTAAAAGAGTTCCCCCCTACTTTTTTATACATTTCTTAAGATATCAACTTTGAACCATGTCAGATCATTGTAGAGTAGCAAGTACTTCATTTTGACTGGGTTTACATTTTTGGCCGCCATCTTGGATCTGCCATTTTGGATACAAAAATATTTTTTCAAATGTAAAGATAGGGTTGTGACCCACCGTTTCAAACAAAGCCTTTACGCTAAATACGATGCTGCAATCTGTTTAAAAAAATTTTGATCCATTCTAAAGTTATGATAACTTTTTATAACTTTATTTTTAGTCCATTATTACATTGTGCACTTACACACTAAGGCCATAATCTCAAAATAGTGCTAGATATTTTCACTCGGTTATGACGGATGTATTTTTTTCAGCCACCATCTTGGATCCGCCATTTTGAAATGTGATAAATTATTTTAAATATGAAGGGGGTGTTGTGACCCATCATTTTGAACTAATTTTTTATGTTGAATTCAATGCCGCAATCCGTTTTTCATTGTCATGTTTGGTTTTTGAAATATTGACATTTTAAATCAAAATAATTGTTATATTTTATCAAGAAAGCTTGATAACAAAAAACGGATAAAATAAAAACTAGTTGAAATGAAGTAATCGCTACTCTACAATTATCTGACGTGGTTCGGAGTTGATATCTTAAGAAATGTATAAAAAAGTAGGGAGGGAAACTCATTTAAAACTCACCCTGTATAAAATCACAATTATTTTCCTCATAATTTTTTTAGTTTTGAATGGACGCCATTTTTAAATGACTTAATGAAACTTGACTATTTTCAACCCAGGCCGAGATAATCTATTCAAGCACTTGTGTGCCAAATTTCATGAAAATCGGTTCAGGCATTCGGTCGTTATAGCCAATTCATGGGGACTCAACATCCTCTTACAGCCGCCATTTTGATGACGTCATTACGGACGACCGAGGTCCTTAAAAATTGGGGTCTGGGCGGTTTTAGGTTCAGAAACTTGTATACTATGACCACCTAAAATTGCAGCCTGTCTGCCAGAACTGAAATATTCTGCCACTATATGCAGCTATACGACCCCACTATAGGGAATTTAGATTAAATACTTCCGTACACACATATTTAGTTTGAAACTTAATTGACATGACTACCTGCATAAAGATATAACACACACACACACATGCCCGCACACACACACACACGCGCGCGTCTATTTGCCCATGGCCACATAGATATGATGGATCTTCTCAGGGTATCCAAGATCAATGCTACTTGTCTTGTGATGGCAGGACAGACACGGTCATAAGATCTTAGACATGTTATATAACCTAATGTTCTAATGACCACGGACATCCGGCATTGCCAATGATAAGGTTGGAATCTGCCAACCTTATCATTACAGCTGATCCCGGCCGAGACAGCGGTAATGTCTTCTTCCTTTTCCTATAAAACCAATCAGTCGTATTACATGATATCTCAAGGCCATCAGAGATTTGAGGAAGCCTTCAGTTGTGGTCAAACCTTGACATCCAACGGTTCGCATTCGATCACGAGAGTGGTTTATATTTTCGAATGTAGGTCAGAAAGTGTCCATAGTAACTTTTCATATGGGTTTGTTATGTGGTTCAAAAAGCTTTGAAAGACTTTACTCTGAAATCAGGTGACACAAGGTAGTTTTACATTGAATTTTGCAACACGTAAACATGCCACATACAGGCCAATTTTTTCTGTATTTCTCTATGTAATCAAAGGAAATTCACCTAAAAATACACGTTGTCGTGTAAATACTTATTCTTTTTTTGAACATCTGTTCTTTAAAAACGTAACCCGTATAAGAGCGTGAGAAATATTGAGTTAAATAGCACGGCATAGTGCAAAGTCATTCGTTGGAATAAAAGGTTAATTAACCACGGAGCATTATATATCTCATAATTAATTGGACTATTGTTAGGAAATAGACTATAGTGGAGGGGTTAATATGTATATAAGTAGTTATTAAAACTAGTGAATACTAGGCTAACGAGTTTTTGGAAAGTATTTATAAATTGATAAAAATGCAAAGTAATGTTATAGAAATGTACAAACGATTTCAAGATTATACAAATAAAGCCTCGGATTTATAATAATTATAATTTACCAAAACTAGATGTTTATGTTATAAAATTAAAATGTTTGTACATCGCTAAAAATAAACAAATAACTTTTACTTCCTTCAAAAACTCGAACCAACCTAATATAGGTTACCGGATCGATCCTGAGAAAAGTCATGGTTTTAATGGTTCGAATCTAGACCCAACACGCTTTGGACCCAACTGTCTCTGATCATTGGGCTTCAAATTAAATGGGTCTGGCTAACAAAACAGCTGATCTTAGTCAGTAACCAAGCCACAAAGATCATCCCATTCCATTCTATATTCATTCTTGACGCATATTTGGATTAAAGTACCCAATCTCAACAATCTCAATATTTGGATGGGTACTAGGAGGCGTCTTCATCTCAATTGCTAACGATTGGCCCATAATTAGGTTATTTTTTGCATTTTTCATCTATGGTTAACTATACTTTTACTCCTAGGATGGGATGAGGTTCTAGATCCTAAAACGTCGTGAAAACTTATTTTATATACTAATTGCCACGAAAAACGCCCACATTAATCTCTTAAATAACTCTTAACTCACCAACCATAAAAATTACAAAAAAAAAAAACAATTAGGAGTCAAAATAAAATTTTTTATTAAATAAGTATAGTTTTATCTCAAAATTTGTGTCATATCAGAGGAGTAAATTCAGTATCTCTGTGATTTCGAATACAAAACTTGTGTAGACAAAATCAATCTTGTCACAAGTTACACCTGATAATATCGTTGAACTACATAAACATTACTAACAGAGACCAAAATTTAAACAGATACAATATATTAAACTCTGAATTCTGTAAGTCATAGTATCAACAAAATGCAACAATGCAAGTTCAAGTCCTCCCTAAAGGCTACGGAAGCGCACGACCTTCTCCAAGTTCCCAGTTCGTTCAGATTAAACCACCCGCTGGTTTCTACTGATCTGAGGCCGACTTACTTTCCCAATCCGTTTGTCTCTACTCCAGTTTCGGACTTGAAGGTCGGTGTGATGGAGTAAACTACTAGACAGTTTAGACAAAATTAACGTAGGAGCGGCTAACTGTTGATGGCCAATTACATAAACATCTCAACTCAAACTCACAACTCTCCACAGCGTGTCCACGAGAACTGAACTCAATCCACTTATCGTGAATTAAATCAATCTGTCTTAATCGATCGCTCCTCAGTACAAAACTGGTTTACAGAATTAATTATTCACTTAAACAATTACGGACCCGAAATATATACGAGGGGACCCGTGTGCAAATCTCCATTCATACTTGGCTTAAAATGACTACTTTGTATGGTCGCCATTTCTTTGAAAAGTATAAAGTATAATCCGTGCATTTGAATATAGGGTCCCAAACTTTTTTCCAGTTCAAAATTATATTAATCCAATAAATATTTTAAATTGAAGACATAACCTAAAAAATTATACGGGTTGTACAATATTCCAAATTGTGATGAGTAAATATCCAATCTATGTTATAATTAAGAACAACTTACCTTGTTAGTGTAGCGAAAAGTAACGTTCAAAACTCGATTGAAAACTGGTCTATATTCTCGACCATTTAAAGTGCTCGATAAATCTCGCACTTCAAACATGGGGTCTCAAATGTGTAATGACTCTCTTGCAATGAAATACACTATAGTAGTTTTCATTACTAGTCTCGAAAGTGATTTATTGCGGGGAGAGATTGCATTTACAAAAATCTAATTTTTTTAGCTCATTTTACGTTTAGAAAGTGTACTTTCGTGTGTAGAGCAATGAAAACTTAATAACTCATCAAGTTCTCGAAACTGGGATGGCAAAACATATTCAAAAGTTTATATTGTTGTTCATCTTACGTCAAAATGTGTTGGATAGCACAAACCATTCGCATACTGAGAAAACTAATAAAACTCCTATAGAAGAATGTTGAAAGTCGGGCTATAAACATAAATAATCAATATTTTTACCAAAACCTCTTCATTAGCCTAAACTTTGCATACATCATATTCGTTTTGCACAGTTTAAACTACCCTCAAAATATTAACTGACTGACTAATTAGCCATATCCTTGTACAAGCGTGTGTATTTTGGTATTTTCCTGTGAGTAATTCGCCTTATCTACAGTTCATGATTGCATTTTCCTGTTTCCTTTATCCCTGATCTTTGATTCAAGATTGTCATGAAGCGGTTATGTTATGTGACCAACATAAGGACATTATCAGGGACCAGCCAAGGTTTGGTCGTCATGCAACCGGAGCGAGTACAGAGTAACAGTGGCAGTGGACGACTGCTTCACGACAGTTTATCGTAGTCGTGAGAATATCGTACAGTGGGCGAGCTCTCATAAGATCCAATGGTTCACTGTTGAAATGTTGTCGTTCCGACACAGTGTCGTACGACCGAAATCGTATAGTGGGCGAGGGGCCTAAGGCTTTATGTAGGTGGGCTCATTGGCATTGTGCATGCTGAAAATGTAGTTACTCTTATTGGACCTTAATCTTGTTTTTATGACTTTTTATTACTTGTATTACTACCCAGCTAATATAAGGAAATATTTAGAAAAGAAAATATTCCGCCACAAGCTCAGGTTCGGACATTTTTTACCTTAGTGCTGTGAATTCACGCCGATTTATAAATATTCATTGATTGCTGAACAAAAACTACTAAAGGCAAGTAAGAGCAGTATAGTTCACTACATACACGGATAAATTTTTCACATTAAGTCCTCAACTGAAAATCGTTAACCTAAAAGTATATTGAAGAGTAGCCAAACATTTTTTGAATATTCAATAACATAGTAAGTTGTGTCTGATTCCAGTGATTGCGATTATTCAATCTGAAATTTCTGACAATTTGTGTATATGGAATCAAGATAAGGGTTTTCACCACTCCCTTTAAAAACATTTGAAAACGCAAAAAAATGTCGTGCTATGTATGAATGATGAAATTTACATCTATATTAAACTCACTCCCGTAAACTAAACTCTATTTTCGTTATCGTTATCAAATGAGGCCCCGAAAACAGCTGATAATAACCTAGTGTGATGAAATAGTATATTTCACTACTTGGAACGAAATTGACCAATTTCGGGACAAGACAGAACGCAGTGTGTCTCACGCACAAGAAGGCGAACGTTGAAAATAACCAAAGGATTATTTTTAAATTATCTGTTTCATAGTCCAATAGTTTTTTTCGTAATCAAACGCAACGTAGTTTTCATTTATTTAAAAATCCGCTCGTCAATGCACACTCAAAATAAAATAACACTTGTTAGATATTCTTCTATATCTTGAGTAAACACACTTTATAAACTACAAGCTTAATGGCAGATTTTTAATAGGTTTCATAATAATAGACTGCACAACATAGAATATGGAATGGATATGTAACAAAACTGGCGTGTTTACACATTGCGTTACCAATTTAAACGACGCGCACTACTAGACGTATCCAGATATCAATGAAGCTGAGCATGATACAGTAGGATTTGTATTGTGGCTTTGATTGGTTAAGATCAGCTGTTCCTTTGATCATTGCATATATACATACGGTTAACAAGGATATGAACTTTTGAGAAAACCTATATAGTCCAGTCAATAAAGGGGTTGTAGAGGACATGGAGAGGGGGAAATTTCTTTTCTGCAGGAATGTGTTCGGGGTAGTTAGAAGATAAAAATACCAAAAGTCCCCGCCCCTGGCCCTGCTGCTTCAGCGGGGGGAGGGGGGAAAGACCCCATTTTTTAGTTTTTTACTTCTACACTGAAAACCGTGCATCGTACGGAAAAAATGTAAATTATAAAAAGAAAGATGATGAAATGCTCTACAAGAATGGTCATATTCATTTCTTCCGTATATGCATTGGTTTAAAAGATATTCTCAAAATAATATAAAAATTATCAAATAAATTGATTTTTCACGCGTTTTTTGTCAAATAAGTTTATATAATCCATTAGCCTGTTGTTGTTTCACATTAATCAGGATAGAAAACAGGTTTTTGAATACTAACCTATATAATATAATATATCAATCGTATATATTGTGTTAAAAATAGTCTATACAAATTTAAATAAATTATGTATATTTGTCATGGAAACAAGTAATTTTGGCCTAATTATTACACTAAAAATTAAAAAGATTATGTTTGTAGCTATATTTGTCCAGGTTTATTTATATCAATTACCGAAACCAAGACTTAATACTATTGTTCACGGTCTCTCCATAATCCAATTCTTGTTCATTAGACTCAATATCTGCTATCGATGTGAGAGTGCAGTGTATACATTCGTCATCATCCTCATTTATCAGAATTGGCATTCTATTTCAACGGTCCCCTTAGCAGTTCTGGCATAACGGCCAACGAGGAACATTTAATGGACATTTCATTGCATGTACATCTTTCATTGCTACAATCTTCAGTATATTTGCAAAAAACAAGCCCAACATTTCTTGTGGGTTAGGTGGTTCATTGGTTAAAACTGGGAATAGATTACCTTTTTTGCGCTCCCAATCCCACATTTCTGAGGGTAGTTGGTTTTCCAAACAGAGTTGTCCTAGGTTAAATGATACAAATGATGAAATGTCATATATTTCTAAACTGACATTAATGTTTGAAAATCACCCACTCTTCCCTGAAACTCAAGACATCATGTCAATAACATCTGGGGTAGTAGGAGATGAATCCCTTAACTGTTACGATGCTGTATTACGTAGTCTGCGAGTAATTAATCAAATTGTAATCATTTGCAGACAACAAGCTGTCACGGGAAAATATGGCTCTACCTTTGTCCTCTGTGAGTTCAACCATCGATATCAATAATTAAAACGTTGCAGCAAAACCTTTAATTCTATTTCAAAGAATTTGTATAAGTTAAACAAGTTATCAAGATTTAAATTTAAAGGATTGTTAACGATTTGAACTGGCTCCATTTCCCTTTATTTAATGAGTGGTATGAGTAAAGACCAAAAATGCCTGCACTGTTCAAGTTCTTCGGAACCAACCAACAACAGTTTTGACTTTTAATTTGGTTATCGATGGGGTATTTCTCACGCATAAGGTTATATGACAAAGGGGATCTTCAGTGTCTGCGATATGTGATGGATACGTGAGATACGTGGAGACCTATTACCTTGCAAGGTAAAGCATTGTTGTTTTTGACGGATATAGCAATTCAGAAAACAGCACGACGATGGCAGACCAAGAAAGACGCTACAGATTGAAAAAGTCAGTAGCAGTGGCGGTCCCAGGATTTAATTTCCAGGGGGGGCCTCCGGTTGTTAACCCCCCCCCCCCCCGGAGAAAATGTGGAACTTAAAGCACAATAACATATTTGTATATGCATTTGAGCTCTAGATCTGCATTTGAATATCTTCAAGCTAATAGTATTTATGTTAAAAAATAAAATACTTTGGAGAGGATATATACCTCCCACTCCCCCCCCCCAAGGGACCGCCACTGGTCAGTAGATATTCATTTGAACAGAGACACCGAAATCATAGTAGCCAGGAACAGTTAATGAAGAATATACAGGCCTACGCCGAATTCTCACTTCGATAGTCAATACCTATTGAGTCTAATAAACAAGAATCGAATGATGGAGATGTCCTAGATGGTGGTTTTCAGTTCCAGATGGCACCAGTTTTTGGGACAGAAGTAAACCACCTAACCCACAAGAAATGTTGGGCTTGTTTTTTGCAAATATACTGAAGATTGTAGCAATGAAAAATGTACATGCAATGAAATGTCCATTAAATGTTCCTCGTTGGCCGTTATGCCAGAACTGCTAAGGGGACCGTTTAAATAGAATGCCAATTCTGATAAATGAGGATGATGATGAATGTATACACTGCACTCTCACATCGATAGCAGATATTGAGTCTAATGAACAAGAATTGGATTATGGAGAGACCATGAACAATAGTATTAAGTCTTGGTTTCGGTAATTGATATAAATAAACCTGGATAAATATAGCTACAAACATAATCTTTTTAATTTTTAGTGTAATAATTAGGCCAAAATTACTTGTTTCCTTGACAAATATACAGAACATATTTAAATTTATATAGACTGTTTTTAGCACAATATATATGATTGATATATAATATTATATAGGTTAGTGTTCAAAATCCTGTTTTCTATCCTGATTAATGTGAAACAACAACAGGCTAATGGATTTTATAAACTTATTTGACAAAAAACGCGTGAAAAATCAATTTATTTGATAACTTTTATATTATTTTGAGAATATCTTTTAAACCAATGCATATACAGAAGAAATGAATATGACCATTCTTGTAGAGAATTTCATCATCTTTCTTTTTATAATTTACATTTTTTCCGTACGATGCACGGTTTTCAGTGTAGAACTAAAAAACTAAAAAATGGGGTCTTTTCCCCCCCTCCCCCCGCTGAAGCAGCAGGGCCAGGGGCGGGGACTTTTGGTATTTTTATCTTCTAACTACCCCGAACACATTCCCGCAGAAAAAAAATTTCCCCCTCTCCATGTCCTCTACACCCCCCTTTTGAGCATTCATTGACTGGACTAATAAGCCGCACACCGGTACTTGAATGAATTTCTGTCTTGATGTGAAACTTCCCCGAAAAATATCAGTTTTTCGATAAATCCTCTCCTAAGGCCATAGGAACCTCAATGGGCTGTATTTATTCACATTTAAAATATTGCAGATACATCAGCTGTTAGGTGTTTGTTTTCGTTTGTTTGTTTACTTTTCCTTGAGTTAACAGTTTTGATTCTACGATAGATTTCTATATTGCATCAAGAGAAGTGACGGTTTCTTATAATGTGGGATAGTGTTCAAACCTTTGAATTAGGTATGTTTCAATCGTATATTAGCTCAGTATTATACATATTTAAAACACGGTGATTAATTGATGTTGCAGACAAATAATGTTGTGTAGGCTATTTAATTAAGTGACACAAACACCATAGAGTTTAGGACGGAGCCTTATGTGTTACAACTGGGAAAAAATGCATCTATAGGATCTATAGAGTATTTTACGTGGACAATGGCAACATTAATTTACATCAAGAACAAGCGCCAGCATGTTGGTAGGTACTTAGACGAACCGCAACCAGCTCATCGTCTCAAGACTTTATTAGGAACCTACAATCCCCTATTCAGCCCCTAGTTTCAACGTTCTTAGAACAATTTCTACAATGTACTATCTATGCCCCTAGTGTAGTGCTACCCCCAGTTGGAATATGTCGGCCTTAGTCACTAACAAGACTACAAGATCGCGCCATTCATCTCCATTCATACTTGGGTTAAAATACCTACTTTGTATGGTCGCCATTTAAAGAGAAGTATAAAGTATAATAAACGGTATCAGCATTCTGACACATACTTTCTCCCATAAGTTTGTCAAAAACCTTTATCATGTGTAAGCGGTGAGAGTAAATATACGGAAATGGGATTTGTAAGATTTTCTTCAGAATTTAAAGGGCTATAACATACTAAATTTTTATCAAAATCGTTCGAGCCAATATTGGGAAAATATGATTTTCCGTTATTTTATGGGGTTTTTATGGGGAAATAACATAATTTACAATAACTTTTGAACCGTAATTTTTACAGAGATGGGATTTGTACCATTTTGTTCAGAATATAAAGGACTATGACATACTAAATTTTTATCGAAATCGTTCAGGCCATTTTTGGGAAAATCTTTTTTTCCGTCATTTTATGGGGTTTTATGGGAAAATACCAATTAAAAAAAAAAAATTTCTAAGAAATGAGAAAAACTATCAAAATTGTAAGGATCATAACAAACTATGTTAAATAAAAACGGATTTTTTTGTCTAAAATCCTATTTTTCGTTATTTTATGGGATTTTTATGGGAAAATAACACAATTTACCATAACTTTTGAACCGTAATTTTTACAGAAATGGGATTTGTACCATTTTGTTCAGAATTTAAAGGGCTACAACATACTAAATTTTTATCAAAATCGTTCGGGCCATGTTTGAGAAAATCCGATTTTTCCGGTTTTTTATGGGTTTTTATGGGAAAATCCCCATTAAAAATCAAAATTTCAAAAAAATGAAAAAAACGCCTGGAGATACCATGGATTAGAACCTACATACCAAATTTCATCGAAATCGGACCACAGGTGTAGTCTCTAGCTCTGTACACATCCAGACACACAGACACACAGACACACAGACACACAGACACACACACACACACACACACACAGACATCACTTCGAAAACCACTTTTTTGGGTCCAGGGGGACCCAAAACGAATATATCCACTCAAAACTCAAACTCGAAAATTTTGACGAAAACAATACTTTCTCCATATACTATGGTATAGGGGGAGAAAGTAAAAAGTAAGTTGTAGCTCTAGCTCAGTGCTAAGAAATAATTGTTGTTAATGTAGAACCTTCAGTGGAAGTGCTTTGTTACTTTTCCTCAGTAAATAGAACATAGGACCAAACGTCAGTTCACGTTATCAGCAATTTGATCAGGATTACCAGGAGTTTACAATTTCGTAGAAAGATCAACACTTTTATAGGACAGGCAGCTGATCATTATTTAATTGGTAAACATAGATGATTTTCTAGATATCAGTTCCTAGTGTCATAGCATTTTCAAACACAAAGCGATAAGAACTTCCGTCCCGTTAACAGCTGATAGCAATCATGAAGTGGTGAAATCATGTTAACCTCATACACTTGAACATGTACACACGAGGGAGTAATTGGCATAGCCCACGTTATTTTTTGTCGTTCTAGCCAAAGTCAGGCAAAGGTTTGAAACCATGCAGCCTCACAGTTCAATAATCATCGCGTAGGCTACTGGCACAGGTGATCACGTGGTACTTTCAAGGTCACAAGGTGTTGATAACACAAGGTCTGGGGCAGTAAGAGTCAGTTCAGTGTGCAAGTCAACAGCGGTCGCGAGTGAACGCTCCGCTCTCGTTACTGATAAGGTAAATAACAACTATTTGCAATAATAATAAACTGTGTTGGTGATGGTGGTTAAAAAACATTTTTTTGTAATTTATGTTTTCGTTTGTGTTTGTAGTCAAGTAGGTTAACGATATTTTATCAACTGGGTTGTTGGGTTGAGTGGCTATAGAGGGAAGATACAGATAACATTTTGTTTATTTCAAAATGCAATCTATATTACAGTATCATCTGTACTGATGAATACATTACTAAACTATTTATTATTGAGAAGTGAGGCATTGATTATTTTAAATTATTAAATTAATTTTATAGTTTACATTCAGCAACCATACAAATATATGCAAAAGGTGTATAGCTTTTTTAATGAATGTACATACATTATTAATGTCTTTACTAACTTTGTGTCTTTAACAATGTTCACGTTTTTTTAACAACTGAAACTGGTGTTATAGGCTATGTACTAAACTATACATACTATACATACATGTACTGGTACTGTGATGTTTTAGCTTTGCCAATTGCATTTGTGAAAATGTTTTCAGACCATAAAGATTCTGATTCATAAACAGTTTTATCTAAAACCCAAAGCCAATATTTTCATTATTATAGTGTTAGATGTGTACAACATGTAAGTTATAACAAAAGAATATATTTATTTCTTCTCAAGTAAAACTCAAGGAATAATTTTAATGTCACAGTAATTTGTTTAATTTTTTAGCATTTGTTCAAACCTTATTTACGTAAGGTTAGGAATAAAAATTATAACTTCTAAAACAGTTTTAATCATGCAACACATTTTTATAATGCTTTATATTATACAGTTTTGTACAATATAAAGTGTGGTGGTAATAATTGTTTTTGACATAATATTAATAAGTAAGTTCTAAGTAAACAAATTTGATATTTTCTAACAATGTTATCAACATTATTTGATTTTGGCTTGCTAGAATAAAAAGCCGGTTGTGTTTGAATGGAATTTTAAATCATTAACAAACATAAATAATTTATAATTAATTGATGTTTATAACTTTAAAAAGCCCTTAAACTTTAATAGCCTTTTTGACATCAAAGTAAGAGTCAAAACCTCAGTTTACATTTTGATTGCCAGGTTCTTGATATAAGGTAAACAACATAATTAATTATTTGTTCTTGAATCTGGGAATACCACATAAATTCTCAGTTTACTCCCATGAGTCAGACTTTTTAATTTTACGATTATTAATTGTAGTTTATATTGTTGTTATTCTGTCGTTTCATTCTTAACATAATTTAGCTGTATGACCATCTTATCTCTGTAACTAAGTAAATAAGTCTTAGTGAAGTGTAAACTAGGTCAATGGTAAATCTAAAACAGAGTCCCTTGAGCTTCTAAAGTTTCAATGTTAACATACAGCAGGATGTAGATAAGCATTTAGTTAGTGGAATAACAATTACATAAGCTAGAGATACCAACAAGTTAAGACCATAATTGCTTGTCAAATATTAAATTAAATCAGTGTTATTAACTATACTGGTACTGTAAATTTGAATGGATCTTCCCTTTCATCTTTCCTTTTGAATATTTTACTTGGATTAGGAATTTAAATCCCGTTTTGAAAACGTTATCCAATAGAGAATTAAATTCCCATATAGGGTTTGTAAAGTGTTCTCTATTTATATTTCAATTGGCAACACTTAACACAACAAACTTTGGTAAAATGAGACAATAAATTCCGGGAATGAGGAAACACTCTAGTTGAAAGATGCTAAAATATTTAATTTATTTTATTCAATAATCCATTTACAATGATTTCAAGTGCTAGTACCCCTTTTATTGCCCACACTGGTTGTTAAACAGTGAAGTTACTAGTTTTACTATTTTGAACTGCTAATACTGTACAATTTGATGCTTGACAAATCAAACAATCCTTGTCCTGGAACTTTGTCAATATTTATTCTCTTACACCTGAAAACAATGAAATGTCTTCCATTGGGATGGTAACCTGTCTAATAAACATAAATCTTGTTCACAGTGATCAACTTAGAAGTTTGAATTTATTATCGTACTATCATTGAAAGTAAAATACCCCTGCCGCAGCAAACCTGCAGACTAAGCGAATTTCCATTTGACTGATTGGATTTACACTGAAATGTCTACTTAAAAATATAACATTTATTCTTGATTTAAATAGAATTAGTTTAACAAGTACTTAGGTTTGCTGCATCAAGGAGGGTGAAACTTTTTTTTGTTTGTAAAATGTGAATAGGTAGTGAGAAATAAAAACATTTTCCAAATTTGATCAAAATATGTTCACAAACAAGCAAACTACAACAGTTTACTTATTCCCCATAAGAATAACATGGGAATTTTAAATTTACAATTTTTTGGAATTTTCTCCGTAACTATTAGGCACATAATAACGCTTCAATATACTAAATTATTTGTTTTTTTAAGCTCTACAAAATGGTTTGGAAAGAAATTGCTAAATTTTATGTTTTTTGGGTCAAAAATAGGAAAAACCTATTTTTACCCCATAAAACCCCCCGTAAACCCCCGTTCCCATGGTCCGATCATGCTGGATCGCGAACTCGTTCGAATAAACGTACGTTTACACATTTGTACAAAATTTCATCCAAATCGGATCATTTTTGCTCGAGTTATCGTGCTGACGGACACATATATATATATATATATGAATTTGAACGGATGGTGTTTTTGGCCTCTAGGGACCTCAAAACGAAAAAAAAAATCGGTCCCGCGTCCAGGTCTTACCATGAGTACTACGGTAATAGCTTATTCCCTATATGGGAAATTCACTAAAAGTCCTGTCCAAGTTAAATTTAATTGATTTAAAATTACGAGTAAATTTCTCCAAGGCTATAAACATATGATCATTTTTTTTTTTGCTTCAAAGCTTATATTTGAATTATTTTGGTTATATAACTCCTTGGTCAGTCAATATGATGAATCACCAGCAACCTTGTTTTCCGCCTCAAAACACTTTGTGTCTCAATTATTTCACCATACCAAGTTAATTGGATATAATTGCTTGCCTTAGTTAATTAGTTTGGTTACCAGCTCTGAAATACAAAACTGAGGACAAAATGTATAAGTTTACAGTACTATTCATACTCGACAGCTTAGAAGTTATTTTATAAAAGTTTTTTATTTTATTTTACAGGAAATGGTACCTAGGGAAAATTTTTGACTTCATCATAAATATTTATTCAAAAACAAAATAAATCTAATACTGTATTCTAATTCAAGTGTATTAAACTATACACATCTAGTTTATATAGATGGGTTTTTCATCGGAAAATTATCTGAAAACTGTTATGTGAAAACAAAAGATTATAGGAGTACCTGTTGTTTAATATCTAAAAGTTTTGTTTACTTTTTTTAATTGATGAATGAATGAATGGTTTGTTCCACAAAAATCGCTACATGATTTAAATGTTTACAACTTTTTCTCTAGCTATGATGGTTGTTTTGTGGGTTTATGGGACCAATTGCGAGTTGAATTTAAATTTTACAGCAAACCCCCCCTCCCCAAAAAAAAAAAAAAAAAACACTTTTTGTGTCTGTTGACAAAGTAGGTAATAATAAAAAGTAATATTCTGCCACTCTGAAAAATTTTACTTGGTTAGGTTTACCTGATTTAGCATTTTCCAAGTTAAAAATGGATTTTTTATCTACTCAGTACTGGTGGTAATATTTTTGTAAACTACCAACTACCAACAATTTTTTTTACAAAACACTTTTTTGGCAAAGTAGTCTACATTACTAGTACGAAACACCAACAATGGAAATGTGTTTTACACGGTTATGAATAAAATGTAAAGTAAGGCGAGGAAGCCGTACGAGTGTGCTGACTCTAAGCACTTTATTGGATTGTTGTAATGTGTGGTGTCACTTCCAGAACCAGGCCAGCATTCTACAGCTAGCCTTTACAATAAACCGTGCGATATCAGACATCCGCGATGCCCGTCTCTGAGAAAATCGGCAGGAGAAACTGCATACCCGTCATCTACTGCAGGGGAACCCACTATGAAGTGGGGTTTGATGTGGTGAGTGTTTTTAAAGAGTTCTGAAAAAAATATGAAATAAATGAGTTAAAAGTGTGTATAGTCATGAAGTGTGTGTAATAACAATATAAAAAAAAAAAAAAAAAAAAAAACTAGAGTAGACAGGTAAAAATTCATGTTAGATATACTATAATTTTCACAAGTAGCTCGCAAAAATTTCTCAAAAATTTTGAAAGTTCTACAGTAATTAACAGTTATTTAAAAACTGTACTGTACTAAATAATAAAAAATATATTAATATAGGCTATATAAAATATTTAAAAATAAATTTATAAAATATCTTGACATTTGACTTATTGATTTTGTTCACATATTTATTTGTATTGTTCACTTTTTTGTTTCGGAAGTTTATTTTAATACACTACTTTGGCCATACTTTGGAACGGCAGAGATGTAAATACCCAGGTATTTACAATTGCAGTTCAGTACCTACTTTTCATAAATACCTGGGTATTTTTTACAAAGGGTCATAATATTGACATGACAAATCCAATGAACCATGTAAAACACTGCTAACGTTTATATTTTTTTTAAATGAACAAACTTTTGGAGGTTTACCCACCCCCGGGCAAATACACATTTATAAATACCCAACCCACTGGGGATTTTCCCGGGTCCAAACCACTAAACGACATACAAAAAATTTCAATTGCATAAGAGAACTCACAAAATAAAATAAAAACATAAAGTAAAACAACAATCATGATTACAACTGTTTCAACCCCCAGGGCCGAACATTCAGCAGCCTAATCCAGAGCTTCGTCGCCACGTCAGGACCTCTCAACAAGGTGTACCTCCCGCTGTACGACAGTCCGGAGGGTCGTAAGGCTTACGACGCTACACTCGCCACCTGCAAGGAGAACTTCCCTCAGTACGTCAGAGAGATAGAGGGAACAGCGGACGGTGCTCAGGTGCCTTTCCATAAGGTAAGTTTATTCGTTTTGTAATCCACTTTCACTAATGAAAACTAACTGTTGAATGATAAGGGCTGCTTTAATAAATGGGCCAAGAGGTTTTGGGTTTGGTGGAGGCGCAAGGAAGAGAAAAATTACCCCACAAGGTAGGTGGATAGGGGCTCAATTAGCCCCTAGATGTATCTGTAGCCTAACTTAACAATTTGACGTGGTCTATAACTGTATTACTGTTCAATCGACCAAATAAAGAATCTTGCATCTTGTATCTTATTATCTCAGGCCCATAGTGCATCACATGCTAACCTGAGGAGGATCAGATTTATTTTTTCACTTCAACAAACCTAAATATGCCATTCCAGTTTAAAATTTTATTAGTGTTTTTATGGGATTAATTCGATCAATATTTTATACAATTTTAATGAATAGGGACACTATCTACATTACAAAACAACTATTCCAAAATTGACCGAAACAAATATAATCTAACTATAAAATATCAAATGAAAAAATGCCTCAAGCTATTTTTGCTTTGCATGTACAAATTTAATGAAAACCTCACCACAAGTACAGTACAGTAGACTCCCTCTTTTCTGGATACCTTTTAACCGGACAGAATCGGCAGGAAGTGGGCAGAACTGAAACGACTTTTCTCAAGCAAAAGATTTGAAACCAGTATGATTTACGTGCCTCATTTTACTATTTTTACGTGAAAAATCATTATTGACTTAAATAGTATGCATTGAACGTTTATAATTCGACGACGAGTTTTAGGGGACGTTGGTAAAACCCGAAAAACCGTTATCCGGTCTGGCCTTGGTCCCAAGGAGTCCGGATAAGAGGGAGTCTACTGTTTGTAGCTCTGTTCACGTCCATGCACCCACCACACATATAGTCACTTCAAAATCTCTATTGAAGTTTGGGTAGCACCAATATGAATACACGCACAACAAACTCAAACTTAAAGAAAATATCGGTAAACATTATATCAAAGTTTAAAAATTCATCAAAATTATGGTACTGTACATATTTTTCTCTAACTTTTCATACAAACCTATTTTTTATACAATGCTCCTCAGAGAACTATAGTGAGCTAATAAAAAAAATTATACCTGATGTTTAGTGTAATTTTTCACCGATATCACTGATGAAAAATATTGCTTGCTTTAAGCGAGGTATACATTTTGATTACATTGCCTTTGTATTTATAGCTGTTTCTTCTACACATGGATGACATCCTCCCAAACTCGGTTCAAAAGAAGTCATCGGAATCAACCAATGGATGTTCAACATTGTGCTGCAATCAGCCAAACCAAGTGAGTTCTGTCATTTTAAATTCATACGGTATGTTCAACGTTGTTAAATGATTTGAGGCCAGTCATGATCCACTAGATTATATCAATAGGATGTTTTTAAATATGTTACATTAGTTTTGAAGGTTTTTTTTTTTAATGTGAGTTAAACAGATTAATTATTCTGTTTCCAGTTGAAAGGAGACACTCACTCATAAAAGTTAATTTAATTTTTCCAGTTTCATTTTATTTAACCTAGCGACATAACATGATTACATACTTGAATCAGGGACAAGAACAGCATGAAATATCAGGTATACCATATAAAAAATATGTATACCTTTTTTTAGGTACTACCTGAAACTTAATTTGTTGTTGTAAAACAAATGTGGCAGTTCTCTGTACCTATTTTCATTCTATTTGTGGATCAAGGTTAAGCTTCTTTGGTGAACATTTTCTTTTTAATTCCCAACTACTACTGCTGACTACTGCGACTGCTAATGTCAATTCACCAACCCTCAAAAATATTGGCGATAAATTAATGATATTGTTTGTAGTATAGGTGGTGCAAGTTTTAACTCTAAAATCAGGAAAATTTAGACCGAGCGTAATAATCTAGAAACCTTATCTTGGCTATTGATTTTCCTTTACTATATTTGCTTCTAAGCCCTATTATCTCTACTTAGGTTAGCAGGGGAAATTTAAAATAGAGAAAAATACGAGGTCACTTCTATAATACCTAAGAGTATATTTATGAAATTCATTGCTTGATGGGGATCACTTTGAAGTGGTGTTTTGGGTTGTGATTTTCATGTAGGATTCTGTCCCCCGTGCATTCAAAGTTATCATATTATTAACACTTTCACTAAAACCCCGGTGTGACAGGCCCACGGAAATTTTCACAAACGCATGTTGGCAACACTGTTTACTTGGGGGATTCCATTCCCCAAGACCTTCCCCTTCCCCCCTTTTCCTCCCCTACCTGTTGATATATTATTTGTTCATTTTGCGTGGGTGCTGTGACCTTGACAGGTTCATAACATGCCTATCTCAGAAGCCCAGGGTTAGTGTATTTTAAAGCGGGGTCTCACAGGCCAAAGGTTTCGGTTTGTGTTTCTAAGCGGGGTCCATTATTTTCAAATGGAGTCTCACAGACCGGTTGTTTCGGTTAGCGTCAGCCTGGGTAGGGTTTCGGTATTAGTGTTAAACTTATAATTATTTTACAGGAAATCCTGGGCCACAATGAGGACGCGCTGGCCGAGACTTTGAACCACATCTACTTCGTGTCGGCTCACATCCTGGAAGACTCTCCCCAGGGAAAATGGAAGGTCCGGGAGGAAAAGTTCACGTCTCTCTGCTACGCAGGACATCTTCCAGGCTTCACCATGTCCTATAACCATCATGGGTTCGTCTTTTCCGTCAACATTGTTAGTGCCAAGACTCTTATCGCTGGCAAAACACGTGAGTATGCTTAGTGATCTTGTCAATATTTATTATTAATGAAGTGAGATGCCTCGTGTAGCTTTGTTACCGACAAAGTCCAGCTTCCTTTTTAGCCAGGGCCATTTAGTCCGATGATTAAAATAAGGTGCGTCCTCACTCCTGTTTCGATACATAAAAACAACATTTTCAAAAAATCAAACCGTTAACTAGATTACAATGTTAAATTCGTACATCAATCACAATACCAGCAATTTTGGTGCAGCTTTACAGGAACAATTTTTTATAAAATTTTAGACATGCTTTATATTGTTGCACTACTTGGTTTAAGATTAAAGAGATACTGTGAGCCTTTAGCTTACAGTAAACTAAAGAAAAATATCTCTTTGAGCTTCAACAGCCAAAGCTGCATAAATTTTGTTAGAGCTAAATTCCAATAAGTTAATATTGATCTTCATGTTGTAGCAAGATACTTCCTGACGAGAGCGTTGCTGGCTGCTGAGAACCTACTGCAAGCTCAGCAGATTCTGCGAGATGCCGGTGTTGGAGCGGCAGAAGGAGTCAGCATCAACATGACTTTCCTCTCACAGGAGGGGGACAGGGTGTTCCACAACGCTGAGGTAGGAATGACTCCCTTGTTCATATAAATCTCCTCTATTGTATGAAAAACTGCCTGTCGGCTTTGCCCGACATACTTTTGGGTTGTTTACTACTATTAACCCGCTGAAGTTATGACTTTGCAAAAGTTATTAAGGATTATGTTAGAATTTTATCGGAAATCGTTTTAACCCCCTTCAATTTTGAATTTTGCAAAACTCCGTCTTATTGCATATTTACACGATACAGGGGTTGGTGATAGTGCTCGCTTTGAACATCAGAAGGTTGCTGATGTGATTCTGAGAAAAGTAAGTATTATTTTATGGAAAGTGGACTTAGCTTTGCTTGATTCTAGGGCTTTCAATAAATGGTCCTGACTAAGGTATCAGCTGATCTTAGTCAATTGCGAAGCTAAAGTCTCATCCTCCACCTTAAAATGTCAGTGTTATAGAAATTTAATCAAATCCAGCCATACTTATTTGATCTGAGGTGAAGTTTAAAGTTTCGAGTTGATTTCTAGTTGCATTATAGAATAATAGTACTGTACTGTATGTAACACCTTTTGTGATAGGTTGGTCCAGCACTCAATGCCAAAGAATCTCCTCTCAGCATCCTTACAGTTAGTCCTGGAGAGTTGTTCTTCCATACAAATAAGTAAGTCTCCCTCTCCTATCGTATTTTGATTGTTTTTGTTGTTGTTGAAATGTATTATATTTTTTTCTGTGGTATCCCAATTATTTAATAATGAAATTTTGTCAAATGGACTAGACATTGAAGAGCAAATTGATCAAGATATAGGTTGGTGGAAAGAGCTTTGTTTGACACTGCTCTATTTTAAAAATAATAAAGTTCACATTAGTGCACTTATTGGTGTTTAGCTTACTGTACAAGAGCTGTCATCAATTCCTTGCTTACTGGAATAGCCTAGCTACATTAGTTATTTCTACTATATTTCTAAAACTCAACAAAGAATCAGCTTGAGTCAAGGGAATATGCTTCTCTCACTTGTACACCTCTTATTACTTGATAACATACATCAGCTTACAATAGCAAATCAAGACAGAAGTAATTTTATAAGCTAACTTAATTAGCTTAAAGAATGGTCCAGCACAGCAAAACATGTACTTCATTACATTGGATAAAAGTGTATTTTTCAACCTCACATAGCAAAATTGAACGGAAGCTGTTTTATGAGCTAACTTAAAAAACAACACAGGCCTACGCAATTTGTTCTAAAAATTAGTTATGTTGAAGGATGATGCTGTTATAACAAAAAATTAGTGATGGGCGGATTCAACAAAATGTCGGTACCGGATCCGGATCTTGAAAAATTCGGATCCGGATCCACACACTGTCATAAGGGCGGGTTAAAAAAAAAGGTAATTAACAGAATGCCAATTTAAATCATACTGTTTAAAATTAAATTGGTAATGTTTAAAGATTAATACATCTTATATATAGAGTAATCTCCAATTGAGCCCATAAGGGTAATCCCTCATTTTTTGGGGACACTAAAACTTTTCAAAATCATAAAATGATACTTGGTCCTAAGTTTGCACGACCACCAAAAGGGTATCTGTATATTTTACAATAGTTCGATCTTGAGTATGGTATATCGTGGTTTTTGCAAGCAGCACCCAATTTATTTATGCCTGAATCACCTCTTGTTAATCTCTTCCTTAAATTCGTTCCAGGTCCATAGTACTGATAGACGGGTATGTGAAGTTCTACAGGTAAAATACCCTGTGCCTGTATACAAGAAGACTGTACTGTGTTCTAACATAGAAAAATATTAGATGGGGGAGTATTGACTTTTTTATTCACCCTGTATGGACACAGATAATCTACTTGGACACAGACACAGGGTATTTTACCTGTAGAGTTTCACATACCCGGCTATCAGTACTGAGGACCTGGAACAAATAACAAAGAGAGGCAAGCAAGGGGTGATCCAGGCAAACGAGACCGATGTTTTCCCGATTTTATTACTAACACAAATCTGTCTGTATCTATGTACAAGACCGATTAACCGGATAACACGGTGGTAAAAATTATTACCGGTGTAAACATTACTACTGGTTATTATTACCGGTTTGGTAAACATAATTCCTGGTGGAAGTGCATATGCCCGGCTATCATTACTGTGGACCTGGAACTAAATTCGGTGGTAAAAATTATTACCGGTTGAAGTGCATATGCCCGGCTATCATTACTGGGGACCTGGAACAAAATTCGGCGGTAAAAATTATTACCGGTTGAAGTGCATATGCCAGGCTATCATTACTGTGGACCTGGAACTAAATTCGGCAGTAAACATTATTACCGGTGGATGTGCATATGCCCGGCTATCATGACTGTGGAACTGGAACAAAATTCTGCGGTAAAAATTATTACCGATTGAAGTGCATATGCCCGGCTATCCATTACTGTGGACCTGGAACAAAATTTTGAAAAAAAAACTGCTATATGCAGTACTGTGTATTAGACTCCGGATTTTTCGTAATCCGGACCGGATGTCCGCCACTTTAGTCCGGATGAGCGTACATGGATACAACAGACAGCTTTGTGTTAGTAAAAAATCGGGAAAAAACTGGTCTTCTACATGGATACCTAGACAGCTTTATGTTAGCAAAAAAATCGGATCCAACCCAAGATCCGGAATTGTTTGGATCCGATCCGGTGCCGGTTCCAGCTTGGATCCGGCGGATCCGGTTGTCCGATATCCGGATCCGACCATCACTACAAAAAATTAAAATAAAATATAGTTAATCTCATGTACAAAAATAAGTATCTTATCGGCTGAATGGTGTAGAAAAGCTGAACCTCTCTTATTTCCAAGTCCTGTTAAACTTTGGCTCTTACTAGAAAGAGATATTTTACATTCAACTTATGAATTTATATTATTTGCAATATCAATTTGTTTAAGTTTAACGGCTGCTCTGTTGCTCGCAGGTACTTGAGACTACAAATTCCCGAGGTGGGAGGAATGATCGTGTCGAGCAGTGATAGTCGTCATGCCACACAGGAGGGAATGCCGACTCCCAAAACTGCCGATGATGTCATCAACGTACTTGGAGACCAGTCCGGCAAAGAGTTCACCATATTCCGTGAGGCCGGTGATGATGACTTTGTCAAAACTGTGGCTGTCGGTAAGTTGTCACTTTCAGTTGAGATAAACTTAAAAATAGAATTTGTTTTGAAAACTATTTGTTGGTCCTTTCCATCTTTGGAATGAGAACTGTTTAAGAAGTTGAAAGTTTATAAACTTATATTTGAAGATTGATTAGACAAATAAAGGATTGATTAAATGGCATGATGAATATCTTGCTTTAACATCACTAATAATCAAGTAATAGTCAAAACACAATTTTTTATAACAATTATTAACCATTGTGTGTAAAACATAAAAATTTGAGGTTAAAGTATGATCCAAGCCACATATATTTAAAATTACTTTAAATAACTTGGAAACAAGTCTAGTCAATAGCTTTAAGATTGATAAAACTGAAAGGTAGAAAATTCAAATGTTTGTGTTTTAAAATTATCCTTTGTACTTTCCAGAATTTTGAGAACATACAATTCCCTTCATTAATTTGTTTCTCTGGGATTTTAGTTCAAAGAAAGTATTCTTTTCAACAACGTGAACCAAATTATAGGAATGATAGTAGTCATGACTTGTAGTAAAGACGGATAAAACTTATTTTAAAGGCCGTGAATTTCCATGGAAATAACCTATTTGTTAATCCTAACCACCTAGAAGTAGGCTACATTTTGCATCTGATATATATATAATAAATTTTTTTATGAAAACGGTTTTCATTTCTTGACAGCTTTTAACAAATCAATCACTTTTTACAGGGATATTTGACTGTGTCAACAAAACATGGAGCATCTACGCAGACAACCCAAAGACTAGCAAACCCATTGTGGTTTTGCCCATCGAGATTAAGAGCTCTAAAAACAGCACCACATGATTCAGTGTTCGCGGACGATTGATTGTACCATTGACTTTGGATACTGAAATAGGCATACCATCTGTGTGGACCAGCTTTAGCCAGTTTTTTAACCAAACAGATGATCATAGTTGACTAAGCGTCTCATATTGTATGCTATTATTTAGGTTTAAATTCCTTTTTTTTATTCAATACAATAGTTGATTGGGTCATAAAAGATGCAATTGTTCACACAAATTGTTAATTCAGTTCGGCATGATTCAAAAGTTAGAAAACAATGTTTAACGGTAGCACATGCTTCCGCATGCTTCATTGAAACAAGTTAATAGATATTTTATAAACTGGCTATAACGGAAATGGAAACGCTATAACAGGGCTGTTCACTATACAGTAGAGTATTTATAGTCAAAGGACACATAAAAGTCATGTACTTAATCAAAAATGTATTTTTATGAGGATTATGAAATAACTTTATTTATTTTTGTAGCCTAACTTAGTTGAGTTTACCACCTAAAATGGATGTGTTCTTACTTGGAGCTGTACTTAAATAATTTTGAATTCTAGGTCTTATATTCAACTTTTTGTCTGGGATAAATCTTAAATATTTTTATTTTTCTTTGTTTTCTGTCAACAAACTTATATTTTTTTAAGGGAAAATGACAAAACCCTAACTTCATTACTACCTAACTAACTTTAACCTGTTTTTAAATAGCATTACCAATTAGCTAAATACTTGTATACAAATCAAAAGAAAGTTTTCATTGAGCATTTTATCAAATACTTTACATATTTAAGTTAGATTCTAGATTGTTAATCAAATTATTAACTTTAATTGTTACTTTTGATCTCTACACCAATATTCCTATGGTTTTGTAAAATAATGTACATAAATGTTGTAACTTTTAATACAAGTTATTTAATTCAATAAATTTTAACTTTAGAGCAATTGTTTTATTTAACCCTCACAGAAAGATATTAATAAAACCACTGTGTCGGGTGTTACTTGTTTATTAAATAACATAAATTACAACCATAAGAAAACAGAAGGCCGTTAATTGAGCATGGACACGATAGTTACTGCGACTCCGACTGCTACCACAGCTGACACGACCAACCAATGTCGAGCCAACAGAGATACTTCTGGCTTCTCATCAACTATCTTCTTTTCTCTGTGCTTCTTCTTGCCAGACATCTTCTTCTCAAATTTCTCAAGTTCTTCTTTGTTACGAAGTTCTTCTTGGAGCCTTTTCTCTTCCTCTTCTTTTAAGCGTTTCTAATGAAAAAGTGAAAGTGTGTAGTTTGGTAAAACACGCTTCATGACGTGTACTGGTATTGTGATGTAAAATAATAATGGGTTTCAAAAAGGCCAATCAGGCAACTAAGTATTTATAGCACGGACAATGATTATTTTACCAAGGTCTATACTTAAACTATGGGTGGTTAAACTGTAAACTGATTGATTGATTAAACTGTTTATTGTCTACGGGCTTACAAGACAATACTTACGATCAGCATTGTAAAAATCACGCCTTCATTTAATACTTTGAACTTGAGCCAAATATTTCATGTGAAAATTATTCTAATTTGTGTCCTGTAAATTGTTTAAAATTTAAATATCAAAAGACGCTATATCTTTTCCAGTACAATATAGTGTCATTATCTTCACTGATTCGGGAGTTTATTGTTATGGATAGAGTTTAGCTAGCTTACCTCAGAAAATAAGGATCCAGGGAATACATACACATAAAAAAGTTCTCGTAACATAACACTGAATTTTATTCTAACGTATGACTCCTTCTGAGAGTAAATTGGCTTAAGTCTAGTCAGTTTTCATGTTTTTAATAGTGACATCTCTTTTGCCCCACTCTTAGGTGGAGTCATGTTATGAAGAAATAGTGTTATGTTATGT
This sequence comes from Macrosteles quadrilineatus, assembly GCF_028750875.1. NCBI lineage: Eukaryota > Metazoa > Arthropoda > Insecta > Hemiptera > Cicadellidae > Macrosteles > Macrosteles quadrilineatus. The sequence continues at coordinate 76,834,083 of NW_026542598.1, read as the reverse complement.
GATTTTCCATCCATAAGTCTCTGAACTCTAATTTTCATAAATACGCTAGCTGAACTATCATCACTTTCCAAGATAAAACTACTAAATTAAACACATGACTTTCCTTTGAAATGTAACAATATTCTTTCTGTACTCTTAAAATTACCACACTTACTTCAGATCCAACTTCTTTGCAAACGAAAACTAATCTCCAATCATCATTGGCGTAATTTTCAAACCAAATTCAGCAACTCTACCTGCAGTTCTTGCACCTCCTTCTCCTGACAGACTTGGTCGCACTCTATCACAGCCTGGCCGGCTCGCACAGTCGCACACTGCACCTCACGTTTGATTCTGCGACACGGACAGGTGACCTTGACCTTACGTCGGCACAGCTCGGCGTCTGTACACGGCCCGTCGTGACACGTCAGACTGCAGCGGTGGCCACACTCATACTGTACAATACATCACCATTGTACAAAGTATATTTATCACAGTTTTTGCCCATTTTGTGTTCTCTCTTTTGTGTTATAACTTTTAACCCCCATTACTTTGGGCAATGGAAGAAGTGTGTTGAGATGAGCAAAAGTTCAAATATACATGGTACAAAAGTCGAGCATTAAGAAAATGGTCCTTTTTATTTCACAAATACAGTGAACCACACAAAATTCAAATGGTTTAGTATTAAATAAATTAATAATTAATACATTGCAGATAAAAGTAGTAAATAGAAAGTTTTGATACCAGTAATAAGACTGCTAATCCAACAATAAACTCTTTCAAGCCTTTTATCTCATGAAATTCTTAGCCTAGCTGATTGATTGCCAAACTTAAGGAAAATGTGTTCAAGTAAAGAGGTCTGCACTGTTTCCATAAAAAGTTTAAATAACATATTCCCTGTAAGGGAAATTCGCTAAAAGCAAACATTTGTTTGGGTGACACCTAAGGGAGTATGTTTTATCAATGGTGACACTATCACACCTAGAAAATGAAAGTAGCCATGTTTATAGTAAAGGCAGTAAAGAGTAAAAATCAGAGGATGAAAAGCTTAAACAATTGTCAACAGATATATATAGGCAAAAATAAATTCATTCACAACAAATTTGAGTAATGTATTGAGTTACTGTAGTTGTACCACGGTCCACCAACATTTCTTTTGGTATTGGCAACATGAATCGTCCAATGTTTTTTTTTTCTACGCCAGAGGCATTTGGCATTTCACGAGAGAGTCACAAGAGAATAAATGTTTAGTGGATGTGCCGGGGATTGAACCCGTAAATCCCACACCGTAGTCCGAGACGCTAACCACTAGGCTAGCAACACAACCAATAAAATCAACACACAACTTCACATCACTACATTTTTACTTCTGTCAAGAAGGTAGAGGGCCCAAATGTTAGAGATGGCCTGATCTAAATAAAGCCCTCTGATTGGTGGAGTGATTTTAGACTTCACAGGAAATATTTTAATCGACACTCCACTTCCTACACTTCTCACAAACGTTACCATGCTCTGACAGTCAGATTTCCATACCACTTAAATGAAGTTTTTATTTTAAAATATGTGTGTCATCACTAGCAACACCAAAACATCGATCTTAAACATAAAATTAAAAAATTTGGTACACTTCCAACTTACATTCTTGGGACACTGGTTGCCACAGGACAGCATTGCAGATCTCTCAGAGTCTGAGGCCGAGGTCCACTCTCCGCACCTGAGGAACAGCTGGTTGATGGTGCAGTGACAGCGGTGGCGTGTCAGGGCCTGACATGGGGCGCAGGGGGGAGGGTGACAGCCAGCAGTGCAGGGGTGAGTGCAACCCTCAGGCCGCGGGAATGTACACTGACTAGCACAAGGCTCACAGTTGCTGCCTGCCTCCTGTCAACAACATAATGAGTGAAAACTGTGACAGAAATACTACAATGCTTTGGTCGAAATATCAACTATAGTTATGAATTCTAAATCACCACTTGTGAGTAGGGGGTTATGTTCTTCAAATTACAGTGCACTTAATCTCATTCCCCCCTTATCCAAAAGTTGGCACCATCTGATTTAGACACAAAAATGAAGGGGGAGTTTTCAAAAACACAAATTGTGTGTAAAAAATTAGTAAATTATAGTACGAGGGATGCATTTACAAAATCTGGAATGCTTGAAATTCTTGTCCCTGAGTTGTTTGTTTACATGGATATGGACAAAGTTGCGTACATGTGTAAGTTAACAAAGTTGTGTCCAAACCAAATCAATCCAGATGAGAGATAAATCACTTTCAAAGAAAGAAGGTAAAGGACGTGAATTAACAGTGGAACTTATTGTCGCTTGCAAGATGAAGGGGCGTAAGTACATAGGCTTATCATGTGTATTTACACCCCTATGTTTTGCAGGCTTGGTTGTATTAAGTGTGGCCATGAATTGCAAATTAATGTTAAACAAATATAACAATAGTAGAAAACTTGCACACTAGAGCTGACCTGCAAGCTAGGAGCGTTGAGCACTTGGTGACAAGCGGCGCTGCATGAGTGGTTGCCACAGGACAAGTATCTGCCACACTCTCGGCCACAGACATACGGCACGGCTCTGTAGCACGGCACATTGGTCACCTGCGGCAAGACACATCCGTTACAGGGAGGGAGAATAGTACGTATAATGAATACTACATAGGAACTGGATACACAAAACAAGTTACTTACTGTGACCAAAAGAAGATTTACACAGGATGTGTACAAATCAAATTCCCCAATTTAAATCGTAGACGATTGGAAAAGAAAAAAATAGCAACATTCATAAAAACCCTCAATCACATTGATCATATGGGGGAAGACATTTTAACAGGTAATCCGGTTTAAAATACTAAACTAAATTTTAGAAATACCAATACCGTTAATTAAAATGTGAGGCATTGTCGCCACTGATGGGAGGCAGGTCCGCCATACTAGCCTGTCACTGGGGATAGGCAAAGCAATGCAAACTTCCATTGGTTATTGTTAGTTTGACCTAGCCACTTGTGCATTTAGAAGGATGGGGTTTGCTTGAATTTTCAGGATAAACATTTTACTAGTGTACGGTACGCTTTGTTCACAGTATTTTTGTTGGTGTATCCCAGGTATTTCACCCACGCTTTTTTCCTGCAATTCGCAGTACTAGGGCCCTGTTAGCAATTTTATTCAATTCTGATCTGTAAGTTTCTTGAAGATTTACGTCCACAAGTAATGGAGTGCAGTACAGTAGAACCTCGGTTAACCGAGGTAATTGGGACCGAGGGTACCTCGGATACGGCGAACCTCGGATAACACGGAACGTAACCTAAAAATCGTTACCGGGGCTAAAAATAGCTCAAGATATACTAAAACATGAACAAAAGTTATTAACTGAACTGTTGTTTAGTTTATTAGTACAAGAAATGTTATTAGTACGCAATAAAACGTGAGAGGAAACGGTAACACTCACAATACTAAACACTGTTTTAATATAACACTCAATTTATTGCACAACTGAATACGTATGATATAGGCTACACAATGTACAGAAGTTTAGTTACAGTACAGTATTCCTGTTTACAAAATTAAATCAAAGAAATGAAAATTAATTTACTGTACATTGTACAAAAATAAACAAAGTAAGCTAATCTTTTTTCCCAAAGAAATCAGTTATTGTTTTTTGACTTAGATTAGAGGATCTTAGGCTAGCCGCCCTGTTGCGCCAGCGTCGCAGCCAAACTAAATCGTTTGTTGTTGCGGTTTCTTGTTGTTCAATGTATGCCAGTGCTCCCTCGATCATTCTTAGACCTTCTGTATGTGATATTTTCTCAGTCACCCCATCAGGTTCATCGCTGTAAAAAAAAACCTTTGTTTTACGTAACCGTAACGCAATCAAAAGGCAGCAGTTGGAATTGGTATGAAATTAGTTTTGGATTGATGAATGGGCAACATTTAACTAAAGTGTAACAAATATAGTTGTGTTAAAAAATTGATGTTGGATTATGTTTTTATGTTAAAATTTTGCATAAATAAAAAATCAAAAACTTACTTGTCATCATCTTCTGGTTGGTTGAGCATCTGGATAATCACGTCATCAGTTAGGGCCTGATCCTCATCTCCATTGATCCATACACTGATGTCCTCTGCACTGATGGGCTCAGCCACTGGAAGATGGTTACAAAGATCCACGAGCTCTTCATTTTCAGGAGGACATGCTCTTGGCTGGTTTTCAGGAGCAGCTGTCTCTTGGCGGCTTGCCTTTTCAATTCCGAAAAGTTTGCGCCATGACCTTCTTATAGTGTCCTCCCAACGTTATCCCAAGCTTCTGACACCCAGTAGACAACATCTTTCATTGTGATTAACTTGAGAGCATCAGTGACACCCAGCCCGTCCTCTAGCTTCTCCAGTAGATTTCTAAGCAGCCTCTTTTTGTAGTTTCGCTTAAAAGTTTCTAGAACTCCCTGGTCTAGAGGCTGGATGAGGGCAGTAACGTTTGGAGGCAAAAATAAGGCTCTAATGCCATCGCTAACTAGCTCATCAGCATCTGGATGGGACGAAGCATTGTCAAGAATAAGAACGGCCTTGCGAGGGAGTTTTTTGTTCTCCAAGAAAGCTTCAACGACTGGAACGAATTCCTCAAAAAACCATTGGTTGAAAATCCGCGAGTCCATCCATGCGTTTTTCTGGTTTGTGTATGTGCTGGGAAATGTGTCCACATTAGTATTTTTAAAAGCACGTGGCTTTTTATACTTGCCTATTACAACTGGTTTGAGTTTCAAACTTCCTGCAGCATTGGCACATCCTAAAACTGTAACTCGATCTTTAGATTTCTTATACCCAGGAGCTGATGTTTCCTGCTGACTGGCTAAAGTTTTTGAGGGCAACATTCTGAAGTTAAGGCCTGTCTCATCACAGTTGAATATTTGATCGGATGTAAGACCCTCACTCAAAATCAATTTTCTTATTTTTTCTTCAAAAACTGTCACATCAGTTTCATTACCTGAAAGTTTTTCCCCAGATATATTAAGTTGCCGCACTCCATAACGGTTCTTCCATTGCATTAACCACCCGGAACTAGCGGTAAAAGGTTCATCACCATCGCCAAAAGATTTATGGAAATCTAGCGCTTTTGCCTGCAAAATAGGCCCACTTATTGGACTTCCCCTTGCTCTCATTTCCGAAAACCATAAGAATAAAGCCTCGGAAGTTTTTTCATACTCACACTTTTTAAACGTTTTTCTCTCTGAATTGCAATTGGAATTTAAGCTCTGAGCACCCCATTTTTCCAACTCAGCCCTCTTCCTCCTCCAATCTCCGACGGTAACCTCACCAACACCCAAGTCTTTAGCGACTGTTCTTATTGACTCACCATTGTCCAGACGACGAATCGCATTTAGTTTAGTCTCTAAGGACACAACGACACGTTTGCGTTTAGCACTCATTTACACCTACTGTAACTGCACTTAAACACACAATAAAAAAACAGTGATAGACACTTGACTTGTAAAAGTAAACAAAGGACTGCCACTGAGACGAAATGGCGTCTTCGGGCAGACCGATGATGCACGAACACATCCGAGCTGAAGCTGTACACCAGGACAGCCCACTAGATGCGCAATAAGCTACGGAGTCGAATCGGGGTGGTGGGGAGAGCGAGTGGCTCAGTCGCGTCTCGGCATTGGTGAAACAGTTCGCATTGGTCCGGCGGCGAGCGGTGTCGGGTTACAACACCTGCAGCTGCTCTGGCGAGCGGTGTCGGTTGACAGTGCCGTATGCAATCGGCAAAGATAAGCGCTAAGCTACGCAAATATTTGGCCGAGGAAACACAACAGTTGCCAACATTTTACTGTACAGTAGTTTTAACGCATTGCAGGCTAGCGTGCGTATTGCGATAAAAGGAGCACCCAAACGCTCATTACTGTACGTAGTTTGTGCGTGTTTCTTTTGCTTTTTAAATAAAAAAAATCGTCCGAGGACGGCCTCGGTTAACCCGGAGTCTCGGTTAAGCGAGGCTCGGTTAACCGAGGTTCTACTGTACACTGTGAAATATTGTTCTGTCTGGAAGTACAAAATGTCATAAGAGACAGAGTGTTTCGGACGCCTGTTTTACGAGACCAACATTCAGACAACATTCAATTCTAAAGAAGTGATAGAAATTGTTTTCAACCATTCCAGAGAGAATTCAGAGAATTATTTATGTTAAATTCCATTTTTAGCCCCTGAGCTGTGATAGTAATTAAAAGTAGATATTTACCTTCGTCTACAGCTCAAACTGTTGTAACTTGAGTTATGGCCATTTCGGCATCATAAATTGAAATGGCCGTAACTCGAGTTACAACAGTTTGAGCTGTAGACGAAGGTAAATACCTATTTTTAATTATTTATAAATGTAATGTACGGATAAGCTGAATGCTTACCTCATGGCCTCCAAGACAAGAGACGGAGACTGATTCCCAACAATCCCCACACGGGAGAGCTCTCAACTCTAGCTGGGGCTGAACCTGCAACAAACAACAACAGTACATTTCATGGATATAATTCCAAATAAGTGCTTTTAAATTGTGTTTTCAATTTTTTTTTTAGTTTAGAAGTTCCTTAGCGTATGTGTCTAAAGGAAACTAAAAATTTTAAATTAAAAGTCATTATGTAGACTTTGAACCGTTTAATTGTTTAATTAGACAATTATAAGGTAAATACCTTCACGTCAACAGTTCAACAAAATTTTTTCGTGCGTTGTTATGTGTGTATTTATTTGATTTCATTGACAAGTCTATTATTGGATGAAACATTCTTGGTAAGGAGACCACAATTGAAAATTCCTCAATAGGCTAAATATGCTGTATACTGTATTGAACTGTTGACGTGATGGTATGTACTGTCATACAATAGTCAAATCTAAATATTGTAGTTTTTCATTTTTTAACATTTTCTTCCCATTCTAGAACTAGCTGAGGGTAAAAGTTTGATTAAAAGTGAGTTTGCAATAATTTGAGCTTTTTTACACCTAGCTTGTAAAATAGTCCAGTGTACTTGCCGCATCTGCTTTATTGCAACAGTATAAGTAATATTAAAAAATCCCTGAGGAAAAATTGACTGTCAGCAACTATACACTCCACTCATCGGATGTTAAGCAAACTATAACTATGTTAAATAACTATAACTATGTTAGAATATATCGTAAAGCCATCCAAGTGTACTCAAATTTGCTTATGCACAGTCACAAGAGGTATTAATTTTAATAATGGGGAAGACCGCTTATAACAGTAGTAGGCTAGTACGATGAACTTCTCAAATCTGTTATTTTAATCGATGACTACTAGGTAAATTCGTCCTGTGTAATCGAGCCTTAACACTAAACAACTCACCAGCTCCCAGGGGCCGGCAGGTTTGATGTTGTCTGCTACATTGACCAGCACAGCCGAGTGACACAGCTTGGGGCAAAGATGGGGGCAATTCTGGCGGGGCAGGTCACAGATCTGACGACACACAGGGCACGAGCCAAAGTGACAGTAGTGGAAGTCTCTCTCCGCGTGGTGACAGTCCGGGGGGATTCTGAAATTAACAAATACAACTCAGGATTCTGAAAGAGCTGGTGAATCAAATCTATTTGAATATATTTAAAACTAAGTGGAAAAAGGCAAGTGAAATTTTTGGGTTTCAAGTTATTTTTAAATATGTTACATACCAATTGCAAGAGATTTTTAAGATAGACACACCCTTAACGATAATTGTATTACGCAGTTAATCTTTCATACATTTTCTACTTCATCCCACAATTTTAATTCAATAATCGAATGTCTTACTTAACATGTTCAACCCAATGATTGCTGGTTGATACCTGCAAGGCTGTAGACAGCGTGGCGGTCTAGTTTTCCTCTCTCTACCGCACGGCACAGTCTTGGCAGTGGTGCCACAATGACACTTGACTTGCACAGTGATATCGCACGGGTAGCACTGGCCTCGGTGACACACACTCGCACACTTGTGGTGGCCGCAGGTCAGAGTGCGACTACACGGCTTCTCGCATGGACCACAGTTGCCGTCACAACACTACCAGACAAAACAAATCAAGTTAAAATATGATAAATGAATTTACAGTATAAGAAATACAAATGCACTCAACAAACAGATATGGTTTTGTCTCGGAACCTATTAGCATTGATTTTTAGGACCGAAAAGGATATCCTAACTATATTGACCAGCTTTAGCCAGTTTTAGCGAATTTCCCTATAGGGAACCTAGCTATTACTTTGTAAACATACACTCGTAGCCGATATATGTATAACATGATAAATCAAGCACTTTTTGATGAAACTTGGCAGTAAGGTGTAGAGTTGGACAATCTTAATTGAATAATGGGTTTTTGAATTTATACCCTTAAAACATGCAGCCAGCGTGTGACTCAAATCATACCGGGTTAAATTGTAACTGGCTAAATCTTTGACATGAAAATGAAATAATGTCTAGTTCTATTTACAGCTAAAGCTAACTATTAAATATATGCCTATATGTTAATCGGGAATGTGAGCTATCATCATGCCAAATTTCAGCCCAATCCGTCCAGTGGTTTATGCGTGATTGAACTTCAAACAAACAAACACACAAACTTTCACATTTATAATATTAGTAAGATTACTTTTAAAATTAGCAGATTCATATATAACTTATATATAGCAAGCGAGAACTAAGATTTGATTTATTTCTTTAATCTTATAGTTAATATTAGGCCAAAAAGAAATAATTCTACAATAAAATCACAACAAAGGTGGTTTTAGTTTGTGAAAACTAAATGTGTCTTGAAAATACCTTTCTATTGCAAGGATGCCGTTTGCAATCTTTGATTCTTTTGCACTTGGTCTCGCACAAAAATTCTTTTTGACAGGGAACTTCTTTGGTATGCAGTCCACAACGGCATCTCTTCTCCACACGTTCAAGACACTGGGGAACAAAATTATAACCACTTGTTATTACGAGTACTTCAAGCCATTTACCAGTACTAGTTTGAAATACAATCTTAAAGATTTTTGTATATATCACAAAAATATTCTGATAAAAACAAGATTGAAATAAATTCTAAAATGAGCTATCTCTTTAAATTAATTCTTTTGAGTCATTCAAGTGATGTTGTTTCAACAGCTGTGCGTAATTTGGTATCAAAGAAATATTTGGAGATGGTAGGTAAATGAAACAGCGATTTCGTTGATAAATGTGATGCAAGAATCCCCTCTTCAGACCTCACTGCTGACCATCTCATCCATCGGTAGGATTCTAGATGGTGACGCAGGGTACCTAATTGGGCACTTCTACACTGCAGAAACAACTAGAAATACATATACGTATAAGACTGCTCAAAAAGAATTTGGTAATCTAACAAGAAACAACTAAAAATGTATGTGGCATTCTTTATATATAGTAGTAGTGATGATCAAAACCAAAAATTTCAAACCACCAAATCAATACATAAAAATCAAATCCCAAATCTCTACACCTAAACGCAAAAATATTTTAATTAATTTAGGTACCTGTTTAGGATACAACAAAATACCTGTAATAAATATAAGTTTATTATGTAATTAAAACCAAAAAATTGGACTGCTGCTGACCATGACGTAATATTATGATGAACATCAATTATGTATTATGTGTTAATATTAGTTACAGCTGTATCCAGTCAACTTAGTACACTTAGAACATATTTTTGATAAACAACAAACTCTAAAATAAATTTAACTCCCGACACCGACATCAAAATAAAAAGTATGAATGACTGAATGAGAATAGTAATCCTACTACTTTAAACCTACTTACATCAATTTTGATAAACAACAAACACTGAAATAAATTAACATCTTGAATCTAATTATTTATTCAATGGTCAATATTTGTGACCAAAATTATCGGTAGTTTTGGACTTTCGAACGTCGCAACTCTCCGAATGAGTCTTAAAACTCACTGATAGAATCACAAAATTTAAACTTTTTCCTAGTTTGGCGGTCTTGAGATTTGAGATTCGGTGTTAACAAATCACTGGAAGCCAGCTGTGTTACACCTAAAACTCACCACTCCGCATTTATCACGATGGCATCTTTGTGAACACGGATGTACGCCGCAGTCCAACAATCGTCCGCAAGTATCACCACACGTCGGCGGCTCTAGGGTACAAGCCAGCTCGTAGGTGGACTTGCCGCAGGGACATGTCCGTGGCAACATGCCGGGGCACTCACCACAGGCACCTCCGTGACAAACTCTCTCACAAACATGGCTGCCACAGGACAACTGCTTGCCACATGCCTGCAATAGTCATGCATGAGTAAAAAAGCATGTAATTTGAATCTTTTGTATTATTTTCAATATCAAATTATTTATTTTCTTTAAGTTAAAAAATCAGAAAAGGTACGAATGGTACTGAGATGTCATGAACTAACAATAATATTGTCTTCAGCTGATCCATAAGGATGAAAAATCTACTAAGGGAGTATGTTTAATTAATGGTGATAATTAACCAATATTTTTGGGTTTGGGCTAAAAGCTAAGCACGATCCAAGCATATTTAAGACTTACAACACTATAAGAGATTTCATAAGATTGACCATTTTCTAGTTCCATACACAACTCAGTGAAACACAAACTCACTCGGTCACATTGCCAGTTAGGACTCGCACATTCCCTCTCCTGGCTGTCTCGGCCGCACTGGCACTGTTGTACAGAGCGGCGTGGGCATGGTGCGCACGGCCCTGCGTGGCACGGCACAGCACACTTGTGTCGTCCGCAGCCCAGCAGACGACTACACGGCGCACCGCACGACCACTGCGGTCTGCTGCAGCGTTGTGGCCGAGGAGCACTCTTACCACAGTGGCACGCAGTCTTCACTGTCTTGGGGCAAGGCGGACATGGCCCTGTAAGATAGATTAGGAGACTGATATAAAATATCATTCACTTTGCAATGTGAAATATGGATTTGAAGTCATAAAGATACACAATTTGTATGGTTTAGTTATTATGGTTATCATTCACTGTGTCACTGTTTCAGCGAGGGCAACTAGGCATTTTAACTTGAACATAAAAATGAGGATGAAAATAATTCATGAGGGCTCATCCACCCCATTATTAATAGCCTACAAAGATGTAAATACAAAACTATCAGTAGTTTTTATTTTATTGACACAATCCATCTAGCTTAGCTGGTCTCGGTGAAGGACGTAATAAGGTTTTTAAAAATGATTATACATAAATAAAAATAAACAAATAAACGTTCCTGTATGGCGTACCTGGGTGACACAACAGTAGACAGTGGTGGCCACAAGCCGGACTGAGGGGTTTGTTGCAAGTCTCGCCACAAGAGTGCGGCACCAACCACGGGTGATACACCGGGTCCTCCGCTCGTCCACAGAAACAGAAGTATCGGAAAGGGATGTCCGTCTGCTCATAGCCCTCTCGGCACTTTGGACTGTGATGGAACAGAAAACTTTGTTAGCTTGAGCTGGTTTTTGGTCTCATATTTGTAAACAGTCATCTGTACCATAGTTCATAAATAGTATTTTTACGAGTCATTGTTAACGGGAACATAGAGATAAATTTTAATAGTTGAACTGATATAAAGATTGCCGTCTCTGATAACAATATGCTACATTCTGATTGATGGAAAGATTTTAGATTTTATTCCTGAGAATACTTACCATGCCCAAGTGATGTGAGGCAGAGACTGACCCCGTGGTCTGTCATCTAGAGCTGCCTTCTGGTGAGCAACAGAGTCCTTGGCCCATCTCTGGATACATTGCAGGTGGAAGAAGCCCCAACAGTTATTACAGCTCCATATCTGTAGTAAAAATAAAAAAATAAGATAAAAACCAAGAGTTGGACCATATGCAAAATAACTTACGATTTATTGTACTAGGATTGGTTTCATGGTCAAATTATCATAATACAAAATATACACGTACAAATTTGGGGATACAAAGTAACTATTTGGTATGAAGGGTCCCATGTTTAAATTACGCATATTAATTGGGTTCAAAATTGGTTCCCCAAGCAAAACAAATCCAATTCAACATCCTATTACATTTCAAAGATTATCTTTGTTAAGATGGTTAGTAGGTGAATAAAACTACTGATTTACAAATTACAATCAAGTAAATTTCTTGGTTTTAAACCTACACCATAAAGAGTGGTTTACCTACCCTCACTCAGGTTACATATTTGATCAAAAATGCATCCAACTTAAAATCCATTTTCATAAGCCGTTTTGTTACTTGTTTACTATCTGACTTTGGTTAAACATTCAACTAAATAATTAGCTGTTAAATTATGATTCAAGTTTATTCTGGTATAGAGATAGGTTAGGCGGTTGTTATCTTATTATTTTTATATTATGGTATTGGATTTATAGATTTTCATAGATCTAAAATAACATTTCAAAGTTTTTTATTCAAGATTTTTATTTTATTTCAAACACATTAACGAGCCTAAAACTTACAATAAGTCATGGTTAATCCTTCCAATTAAATTTTACTTTACCTGTGCCTAATTATTTGACCAGAATATAGTTTTTTGTTAATATCTCATGTTATGTTCAGAATACTTACAGAATCATTTCTCCTGACTGTGGCAATGCAGACCAAACAGATCGCCGCTCCTGACTGGAATGCGTCTTCGAGAAAGTTTTGAGTTCGACCAAGGTCTTCATTAGTTCCTCCCAAAGAGGCGTAGGATTTTAAAACTGATCCTGTAAAATGTCACAGCTTTTGGATAAAATTATATCAATCAATGTTGCAACAGATATATTTAAAACCCCATACTATGCAAATTTCCATTTGCCTGATTAGACTTTTACATAAATATTTCCTTAAGTCAGATAATTTTATTCCCAATTTAAATAACGTTATTGTCAACAAGTAAGTAGGCTACTTAGGTTTGCTGCTACAGGGAGGTTAAAAAGTATCAGTAAAATGTTAGGAGTTTAGTATTAAATAAATAAATTTACCAAGTTTGATTAATATTATACGATAATAGCTTATTTCCTACATGGAAAATTCACTATAAATACATTTCATTAAATTAAATGTATTAATTCCCTATGCTCCCTTCATCTCTGTTTACTACACATTTCTATTTTTATTTTATCTGAATTCTGCCATCTTTTATGATGTTTAACGATTTAAAGCCATTAATAACTATACCGGTACTGTGACCATCGTAAAAAAGTACCTATTATAGCAAATTCAACACAGCTATCTATGAAGGGTGATTATTATTGTTGATAAAATCAATAATTACAACATTATTGCTTAGAGAATGGAATAAATTTATCTTCACTATCCAATGAATTTAAGCTTAAAAATTAAGAATACCTATATGGTAAGACTAAATGTTACTCAATTAGGCATTTAATAATACTTTTTTTATTATTTTTTATGCACAACTAAAAATATTGATTCATAGCACAAAAACATTGGTTGATAAGTTATTTTTGATACTTGAGATATCAACATAGACTCTGCTATCTTAATACACGTTGATGCTATGTTAAGATTGCAGTCATAACTTAGGCATCTGTAAAAAACTATTTGAAATAATAATTACATGAGCATGACTGTACCACTCAAATCTTTAAAAATACTGCTGTTTTCTTTTAATAAAATGTAAAACATTGTAACACCTCACCTAATAATAGTTTGAGATTCACAATATTTCACATTTTTAAGTAAGGAAAGTTACCTTTAAAAAAACCATCATTACCGACTTAATAATAGTTTGTTTAAGGTACCTACTGTACATTAAAAAGTAACACTAAATAACACAACTAGGCCTAATCTCTTAACTTAAAATATTTTTTAACATTCACAACAAGGTAGGCCTAATTATTAGAAGCATCATTAAATCTCACCAGAAAACTTTTAGAATCATCAATGACGATGTTCTCCGTTGTAAAATACACGCTGAAAATTATGATCCATTGAAAATACCGTGCCCAAAATTTATGCACGATTAAAGCGCTAACATATAATAATACAATTGGCTTCCTAGTTGTAACTTAAGGGCATGAAACAAACCTAAAATATTGTTGCACTCCAGATCCTCTTCCTCAGATGACGATTCGTAGCCTGTTGATTTGTGTTTATCCACGGCTTGTTGCATGTGCATCTTTGCCTTTTTAAACTTATCTTCAGCCGCAGCATTTCTGTTGGCATCATTGCTGCGATTATTCTGTGGCTGGTTGCCTCTCCCTCGCCAAGGGTTGCCTTTCCCCCGTCCGTCTCTAGCACTCATATTCTATACAAATTTTAAAAGTATTTAGCTTAATAGGCTTCATAAAAACAACAAGGAGATGGTAGTAATATAAATAAATGCATAAAAGCAGAATCCCAACTCAATAGAGAATCAGAAACCAACAAACTGAACGGAAATCCACCTATCTACTGAGACTTGAGGCTTTTCCTAACAAAACGGAAGACATTTTCGGATAAGATAAAGCACACAAAATAGTGTAGGCCTAGAGGAAGGAATGACCATTAACTTAATTAAAAAGTATTTTGAGCAGCCTATACTGGGCTACAACTCCTCAGCATTAGACATAATAACAGGGTCATAAGTTCTATACACAATGCTTCTTCTAGGTACCTAAAGCTTTTTAAATTATAAAAAATAAAAAATTCTCAAGAAAATAAGAGTGGTCTGTGTTCATCAATAAAATATAAAAGTTTTGTTTTACTGGCCTATGCTTAGCTATGGCTGGGTATCCGAGTGGTTATTAGTTATGTGACAAGTTGAGTTGACTCGTGTCATGAGCCAACTCGATTCAACTCATTCACAACATGAGTTGGACACAAACTCGTACGGAGATTGCCGTAACTACACGTAGGCCTACTGAATTCAGAGGCAAGAAACCGAACTCATAAGGAGAAAGCCGAACCTCCACAATTGTGAAACTAAAACGCTATTGGCTAAATGTAAGTCGAGCCGTCTCGCAAAACTAACCCTATTGGGTGCGCTGCGAGTCAACCTGAACTCGCCAAATGAAGGCCGAAGTTTCACAGTGATACCGAGTTGAGTCTGACTCGTCGAGTTGCAAATTGAGTTAAAATAGGCCTAGGCCTAGCCTAATCGTGTCGAGTTTAATTTAATTAGTCAAGGAAACACCTGTAGGGGACTTGACTCCTCACATCACTAGTGGTAATAGTGCTCGGCTAACAATCAAAAGGTTGCCAGATTGATCATGAGAGGTCAGTTGCTTTTTGATGGTTCGAAACTGGACCCTCCCGGCAGTTCCTGATCATAGGGCTTTAAGTTACCCGGGTTTATTATCCTTATAGTCTCTTTTCAATACATTACCTACTTTAATTAAAATGCATAACCTCAAAAGGCTACAGCTAAAACAAAAATAATTTATGGAAACTAATAAATCATACTTACGGAAATTGGGCTAGGCCTACTTAGATTGTATGCTTGACATTATCCATATTGTAGGTTATAGGCCTAATCATAATCATTTTTAAGGCATTATCGTTAAAACCGGAGGAGACAAAAATGTGTAAGTCTGCTAAACAACTGCATTGCATTATCATTCATTATTCATTGCACGTTGGTTTGGTTCGGTTAGATTATCTCGGTCGGCTCTCGGTCACACATCCACATCACACAACACCGACCAAACACAACACAACACATCATCGTCGTTGTCGTTTCGTCGTCGGTTCGGTTTCGGTATCGGTTCCGTTCGGTTGGTATCATTTTTTAGTTCAAGTCAAATCAAGTTCACACCTCCACTTCACGTTCACGTCCACATCGTTGATCTTTGATTGTTCCGCCCATTGCGGGTTCAGGTTCCGTTTGTCGATCTAGTTGTGGTGCTACCCAGGGCTACTGGGTGCTGGCGCTGGTGCTACCCCATTGACTATTTATGCTATTAGTCAATGGTGCTACCCCATGGTGGAATGTTCCTAATTATATGATAGACCAAAAATCTATTCGTAATCATAATGACCATTAGGTATATATAGTCAATGCCTTTAATTCAATGCCGATGTTTGCGGACATTAGACCATAGATTAATCATGCTAGAGTATAAGTCATTTCATGGAGTAAATTTAATCTACGATCAGGCTGAAATCACAGACAATATAATACTTTAATGTAATTACTTTAATTCCATTGTCTGTGCTGAAATGTTTGCATGGACTGTTTCTTTTTTTTCGCTGCCACCACACACCAGGCTGAAGATAGCTGACGTTCCATCTGACGGCCTGTTTTTTTGCCCATTTGATTTATGACAGGCCGAGTGGTAACTGGATGGAATTCAAAATATAGTAGACCTCCATGTGGATACCTTTGGAAATGTAGTTTGCTATTTTATATTTTGATTAAAATAAACATTATTAATTTCATCGGTTAGACCACGTTGTATGTATGTATCTGTAAAACTGATGTACGTTTTCGTGTTAAATATGTACCGGTAAATTGTTTAGGACTACTTCACTTCTACATAATAATTCAGATATTATTATTTATATTAGAAACTTATGGGAGAAAGTATGTGTCAGAATGCTGATACCGTTTATTATTTATATTAGAAATGATGAAATACATTTTATTCAAAAGAATCCAGGTCCCAGGTAGAGTAGGGGGTAGAAATTGCAATGCGCCCTAAGCCTAAGGCCCCGGGTACGATACGAGCGGCGAGCGGCGAGCGGTGAGCGGCGAGCGGCATGAGCGGCGCCGCTCTGACATCGGGTCTCATTTAGTTGCGTGTAAATTTGTGGAGGGTGGCCACGATACGTCTGAGCGGCGAGCGGTGGTGAGCGGCACCGCTCAGCGCCGCTCATGGTTCCAAGTCAAACCCGATTTTCGCGAAAACGCCGCTCGCCGCTCAGGTGAGTCATGCTTCAGTTCGGCCTAAAATGACAGGGAAACATCAGCAAACATGCGATCCGGGTCGATACGTGAGGTGCAGTCCAGGGAATGTTTGTGCAATGATCATCACGGAAGTTTTAAAACACTTCAGTCACCAGAAAAGTATGGGACCAAGTTAGGGTTAAGGTTTTTAAAAAAATACTAAGTTTTTTCTTTAAAGGCAAACAATTGTCAGATAGCAACAATAGTTGCAATCATTCTTGCAGGTAAGCATAGTTTACCATTTTCGACTAAACTGACTCATAAAACTGGGGAAATTTGATGAGCGTTATAAATGTGCCGCTCGTATCGTAGCCACCCCCACCGCTTACGTGCCGCTCAGGTTGCCGCTCGCCGCTTGCCACTCACCGCTCGCCGCTCGCCCGGCCTTAGGCCTCGGGTACGATACGAGCGGCGAGCGGTGAGCGGCAAGCGGCGAGCGGCAACCTGAGCGGCACGTAAGCGGTGGGGGTGGCTACGATACGAGCGGCACATTTATAACGCTCATCAAATTTCCCCAGTTTTATGAGTCAGTTTAGTCGAAAATGGTAAACTACGCTTACCATCGTGGCCACCCTCCACAAATTTACACGCAACTAAATGAGACCCGATGTCAAAGCGGCGCCGCTCATGCCGCTCGCCGCTCACCGCTCGCCGCTCACCGCTCGCCGCTCGCCGCTCGTATCGTACCCAGGGCCTAAGTGGAATGTAAAGATTCAAAACATCCAACTCGAAATGCATACCACTTAGGTGAACGCTGAACTCCCAAAACATATGAGCAAGAATTTACCTGGAAAGGTGGATGGCCTTATTGAAATCACCCAGAACTGAAAATTAGCTTGAACTTAAATTATAAACGTACACCTCCCAACTAACTAAAATATTATTTAGCATTCTTAATTTTGGTATTTTAAGTCGATACGGGTATTGTTTTTGGCTACCAGTAAATAAGTAAAAAAAATGTATTACAATTATTATTGTATGTAAATTACATTATGATTATTAGTACATTATGTGTGACATTATTATTATATGTAAAAGAAGTTATGTATTAAATAACAAACAATGGTACCAATATGTGACTATCACAATATTATAGATATCAGTGTTTACTACTGATATATATTATCAAAACCCTTGACACTTTCCAGGAAGTTGATTTATCACGCGTTGAAAATTAGGTTTTGACTCGTGATCCGACATGTGCGGGTCTCGGGATCTGCGAGTTAAAGTTGTCATTTTCGATTTGTTATTATGTAAGAACAAACAATGGTACCAATATGTGACTATCACACAATTATAGATATCAGTGTTTAATACTGTTATATATAATCAAAACTCTTGACACTTTCCAGGAAGTTGATTTATCAAGCGTTGAAAATAGGTTTTAGCCGGCGATACGGCATGTGCGGGTCTCGGGATCTGCGAGTTAAAAAGTTGTCATTTTCGATTTGTTATTACGTAACAACAAACAATGGTACCAATATGTGACTATCACTCAATTATAGATATCAGTGTTTAATACTGTTATATATAATCAAAACTCTTGACACTTTCCAGAAAGTTGATTTATCAAGCGTTGAAAATTAGGATTTGGCTCGTGATCCGACATGTGCGGGTCTCGGGATCTGCGAGTTAAAAAGTTGTCATTTTCGATTTATTATTACGTAAGAACAAACTATGGTACCAATATGTGACTATCACACAATTGTAGATATCAGTGTTTAATAATGTTTTATATTATCAAAACTCTTGACACTTTCCAGAAAGTTGATTTATCAAGCGTTGAAAATAGGTTTTAGCCGGCGTTAGGGCATGTGCGGGTCTCGGGATCTGCGAGTTAAAAAGTTGTCATTTTCGATTAGTTATTACGTAAGAACAAACAATGGTACCAATATGTGACTATCACACAATTATAGATATCAGTGTTTAATACTGTTATATATAATCAAAACTCTTGACACTTTCCAGAAAGTTGATTTATCAAGCGTTGAAAATAGGTTTTAGCCGGCGATACGGCATGTGCGGGTCTCGGGATCTGCGAGTTAAAGTTGTCATTTTCGATTAGTTATTACGCAAGAACAATGGTACCAATATGTGACTATCACACAATTATAGATATCAGTGTTTAATACTGTTATATATAATCAAAACTCTTGACACTTTCCAGGAAGTTGATTTATCAAGCGTTGAAAATAGGTTTTAGCCGGCGATACGGCATGTGCGGGTCTCGGGATCTGCGAGTTTAAGTTGTCATTTTCGATTTGTTATTACGTAAGAACAAACAATGGTACCAATATGTGACTATCACACAATTATAGATATCAGTGTTTAATACTGTTATATATAATCAAAACTCTTGACACTTTCCAGGAAGTTGATTTATCAAGCGTTGAAAATAGGTTTTAGCCGGCGATACGGCATGTGCGGGTCTCGGGATCTGCGAGTTAAAAAGTTGTCATTTTCGATTTGTTATTACGTAAGAACAAACAATGGTACCAATATGTGACTATCACTCAATTATAGATATCAGTGTTTACTACTGATATATATTATCAAAACTCTTGACACTTTCCAGAAAATTGATTTATCAAGCGTTGAAAATTAGGATTTGGCTCGTGATCCGACATGTGCGGGTTTTGGGATCTGCGAGTTAAAAAGTTGTCATTTTCGATTTGTTATTACGTAAGAACAAACAATGGTACCAATATGTGACTATCACACAATTGTAGATATCAGTGTTTACTACTGATATATATTATCAACACTCTTGACACTTTCCAGAAAATTGATTTATCAATTTTTACCCCATAAAACCCCCTATAGACCCCTGTTCCCATAGTCCGATCATGCTGGTTCGCCTCGTTCGAATAAACATAAGTTTACACGTTTGTACCGAATTTCATCAAAATTGGAACATTTTTGCTCGAGTTATCGCGCTAACGGACGGTGTGGTGTTATATATGAACAAGAGGTTCTACCCGCGAATTCACGGGTGTACAGAAGCCACCATTTAACTTCGACTTTATATTTCATTTAAAGGGCCCAAGTTCGAGATATTGTCATCTGAAAGTAGGTTTGAAGCAGTGGAACCTTCATACCTTACGTCCTAAGGTGGCCGAGGTGGGTACGGTTGTACCTCAACTCGCCGCCCTCTTTCACGACGTCTTTATTACTTTAAAACTTTTCAATGAACTGGCGACCTATTAATGATGCGTGACAACCTCTTAGAACCAACAACATGGTTTGTTAATCTCATATTCATCGTGTTTCGAACACCTATATTCACTCACTTGTAACAAACAGCTAGAAATAGCTTCACTGTCCATTCTCAGCACCTCTTTAAAGAACATAAAAGTAAATAATAAAATAAGTAAACAAAAATGTAAATAACGTTAACTTCCAAAACATGAAAGGCGTAACCCTTTGGAAATCAGCCTGTGGGGCAGATCCCTTAGGGAATTCGTCCATATCAATACTTTTCGGCAAATCTACACTCCAAACTTAATTTTGATATGCCATATGCCTATATTTTTATTTGGTAAATAGCCTTAGCCCAATGCAACCGTCAGTCTGTTCTTGCCGGCAATTTAGGAGCGATTCGTTCATTGGAAGTCTTCCAGAAAGCTCGGTCCGAGAAAGCGATGCGCGGTTATTTGCATGATGATGACATGGTTGATTTGTACGCCATTGCAAAAGCTGATGCTAAAATGGAAAAATCAGAATGCTTTGTTCATGATGTCAGCTACCCTCTAAAGGTTTGTATTATCGCCACACCCAGTTGGAAACACTCATGAAATGTTTAAAGAAAAATGAGACCTGTGTATTACATGTGGACAGTACTGGATCAGTTGTTCGGCCTGTTGACAAGGAGTATAAAACTGTGTATTACTATGCTGGATGTACTAACATTTCAGGTAAACTGTTGACGTTGATGGATTTTGTGAGTGTGCAACATGACATAACCACTGTAACTTCCTTTTTCAGTAAATTTCTCTTTTTTAAGCGCAAGGTAACAACAAAACCACTGTTTTCCCATATTGTCATTGATTTCAGTCAAGTATTGCTTCAGTCAGTGATAAATGCTTGGTGTAAGATTTCAATTGACACTTACTTGAAGAAAATGTTCACATTTGCAACGAAACAAAGAAGAAACGTTAAACCCCCGACTGTACATCTCTGCTGCAGTCATTTTATGCACATGGTGTCTGGTGACCTAAAAAAGTTAAACATCAATGGACCTCTGAAAAATTTCATTTTGCAAGCTATGGCAGTTCTTTTGAACTGTAATGATTTTGAACAATTTAAATGTAAACTGAAACATCTCTTAACTGTCTGTTTAAATTCAAACTTGTCTCTGATGGATTGATGATCTCCTCCATAAGGATCGAGATAGCTCATGGCTTTGCGTTTAATGTCAACTACAAACAATGAAAAATGATTTGATTCGAGACAAGGCATAAAAATGACTGACATTTGACTGAGTGACATTGCAACTGGTTTCAAGGTGACTGAAAACTTTTCTTTTAGGGCAAACCGTGTCTCACCAATAGAAAAACAAAATTGGTCATCTTTAACAAATGTTGCGTTACAAAAATCAACAACTGTTTCATTTAATCTTTCACTTCCAAACAAGGTTCTGTAACTGAGTTGATTTAACCTTTCATCAAATCTACCCATTGCTTTGTTTTTCAAAATGGCAATTACAACTTCTTTTGTGCTACACACATTGGAAGAATAATAATCAGGTTTTCCAACCAACCCATTTCCAAGACAAAACACGCTGAAGTCCCTGTGGTTTGAAACAAGTGATCGACACTTCCACCTGTATGCATCAACGTCAATGTTACCAAAATCATCACCAAGAAGCAAGCCTTTTCTTAAAATTGACTCAATATAAAACAATATAAAGATTCCACAATTAAAACTGTCATTCTGTTTTGGGTAAACTAGTGTGTGAGATTGATTGGTCCAGCCAGTTAAGTTAATTTTTCTTCCGGGGAGAGAGACTTGGTTCAGGCATTTAAAAAAGGAAAAAACATTGGTCAGAATTGAAGATGCATCTACTTGCGATGAACTTGGGTCAAAACAAAAAACGGACTTTTTTGTAACATCTACTACAGTAAGTGTCCAATGCATATTTTTGTTTTCAACGTTGACAGGAATCAACAAGTACTTGGAATTCAATATTTTTTCTGCAGTGATAAACATGTTGTCTGAAAAGTCATGGCCTCCACCAACAATCCAAGTGGCTGCAGCTCCGTGTTCTTCAGAAGTCCTCTGACATGAAAGACTTATGTTTTTTGTGTGGGTCAGGTGAAAAAAAACGTCACGATTGGTGCCAATGCCATCAATGTAAACGCTGGCTCCATTATCCCTGCCTGGAAACCGAAGTGACATTTGACGTGATCCAGTCAGAGGGCTTTGAGTTTTACTGCCCTCTTTGTTCACATGTGTAATACAACACAACATCGAACATAGTTTGGATTACAGTTGTGAATTTTTGTTATATTCGAAAAAGTTTAATTAAAAACAATCAGTCAGCTACATTGAGCCATATTGAGTTAGCAATTTTTATTCAATTTAAATATAAATCACACTTTTAATTGCCATTTATTGTATTTATTGCTTTCATATGTCTTAAATATTAGTAATGTTTTTAATAACGGAAACAATCCTAGTCACCTTGCGTATGAAGGTTTCTGTTTTAAATGCATTGCTTTGATTTGTTTACTAAAAGAAATTGCTAAAAAATCAAGTATAAGAACATTAAAACTTCATATGTCTTACATATTATAGTAAGGTTTTTAATAACGGAAACAATCCTAGTCCCCTTGCGTATGAAGGTTTCTGTTTTAAATGCATTGCTTTGATTTGTTTACTAAAAGAAATTGCTAAAAATCAAGTATAAGAACATTAATACTTCATATGTCTTACATATTATAGTAATGTTTTTAATAACGGAAACAATCCTAGTCACCTTGCGTATGAAGGTTTCTGTTTTAAATGCATTGCTCTGATTTGTTTACTAAAAGAAATTGCTAAAAAATCAAGTATTATAACATTAAAATTTCATATGTCTTACATATTATAGTGATGTTTTTAAGAGCGGAAACAATCCTAGTCACCTTGCGTATGAAGGTTTCTGTTTTAAATGCATTGCTCTGATTTGTTTACTAAAAGAAATTGCTAAAAAAATCAAGTATAAAAACATTAAAACTTCACATGTCTTACATATTATAGTGATGTTTTTAAGAGCGGAAACAATCCTAGTCACCTTGCGTATGAAGGTCTCTGTTTTGAAATGCATTGCTTTGATTTGTTTACTAAAAGAAATTGCTAAAAAATCAAGTATAAAAACATTAAAACTTCACATGTCTTACATATTATAGTGATGTTTTTAAGAGCGGAAACAATCCTAGTCACCTTGCGTATGAAGGTCTCTGTTTTGAAATGCATTGCTTTGATTTGTTTACTAAAAGAAATTGCTAAAAAAACAAGTATAATAACATTAAAACTGTAAACCAAACTTTCAACTATAATCATAATTCAAAAATCTTCCAACTGTAACATTTTGGTTTATTGTAACCTTCTTTCCATGCATGATTATCCACCGATAGCACTGCCTTAATCAAGAGCAGTGTATTAATATATTATTAAGTTTATATAAGGGCGCACTTTGGAGGGCTGTGCCACGCAGGGACTATGCATTGTATGCAGTTAGCTTTGACGGCCCCTGGGGAGACCGACTTCGGAGGCAAAGCTTCCGGGGAGGGGCTAACAGCAGCCTGGTGGCATAAGTGCGGTGCGCGGTTTGATTGATCAAACCATAGCTTTTAGAAGAATGAAAAAACAAAACAAAAAAATAATAATAATAAAATAAAAAATAAAAAAATATTTATATAAGAATGCCTACACCCTTGTGTGAACATATTAATTGATTTTATGTTTCAGATACCTAGTGCCTCTCACCCGAGAGGCCATTTATGTATGAACAACCAGGTTTGTGTTTATTGTCGAATCTAGTTGTTTCATACTGAAATGGCCAAGCTATTACGACACGACTATTACGGGCCCAAATAAGTAACCTGTTTACCACTCTAGCATAGTTGAAATATCTATATTTCATTCTAAAATACTGCACTACAATTTGTAAATATAGACGTATTTGGTTAGGAATGTCCTTCAGTATATTGAATCCATTCATTATATTTGTTAGATGAACAAATTTTGACATCTACCATAAGAATCAGTGAAATTATCTTCTAACTGTAAACCAAAACACATCAAACACTGTTCTTTAAAATCATCATCAATTTAATTTTCAACGCTTGATAAATTACACTTTCTGAAAAGTGTCAACAGTTTTGATTATATATAACAGTAATAAACACTGATATCTCTAATATTGTTATAGTCAAATATTGGTACCATCGTTTGTTTTTACGCAATAACAAATCGAAACTAGCAATTTTTAACTCACAGCCCGAGACCCGCAACCGTCGAATCACGAGCTAAAAACTACTTTTCAACGCTTGATCATTCAACTTTCTGAAAAGTGTCAAGAGTTTTGATTATATATAACAGTTAAAAACACTGATATCTCAAATTGTGTGATAGTCACATAATGGTACCATTGTTTTTTCTTACGTAATAACAAATCGAAAATGACAACTTTTTAACTCGCAGATCCCGAGACCCGCACATGTCGAATCACGAGCCAAATCCTAATTTTCATCGCTTGATAAATCAACTTTCTGGAAAGTGTCAAGAGTTTTGATAATATATATCAGTAGTAAACACTGATATCTCCAATTGTGTGATAGTCACATATTGGTACCATTGTTTGTTCTTACGTAATAACAAATCGAAAATGACAACTTTTTAACTCGCAGATCCCGAGACCCGCACATGTCGGATCACGAGCCAAAACCTAATTTTCGACGCTTGACAAATCAATTTTCTGGAAAGTGTCAAGAGTTTTGATAATATATATCAGTAGTAAACACTGATATCTACAATTGTGTGATAGTCACATATTGGTACCATTGTTTGTTCTTACGTAATAACAAATAGAAAATGACAACTTTTTAACTCGCAGATCCCGAGACCCGCACATGCCGTATCGCCGGCTAAAACCTATTTTCAACGCTTGATAAATCAACTTTCTGGAAAGTGTCAAGAGTTTTGATAATATATATCAGTAGTAAACACTGATATCTACAATTGTGTGATAGTCACATATTGGTACCATTGTTTGTTCTTACGTAATAACGAATCGAAAATGACAACTTTTTAACTCGCAGATCCCGAGACCCGCACATGTCGGATCACGAGCCAAAACCTAATTTTCGACGCTTGACAAATCAATTTTCTGGAAAGTGTCAAGAGTTTTGATAATATATATCAGTAGTAAACACTGATATCTACAATTGTGTGATAGTCACATATTGGTACCATTGTTTGTTCTTACGTAATAACAAATCGAAAATAACAACTTTTTAACTCGCAGATCCCGAGACCCGCGCATGCCGTATCGCCGGCTAAAACCTATTTTCAACGCTTGATAAATCAACTTTCTGGAAAGTGTCAAGAGTTTTGATAATATATATCAGTAGTAAACACTGATATATCTAATTGTGTGATAGTCACATATCAACAAATCGAAATTGATAGATTTAAAAGTGTAAAATGGTAAAGTGAAAGCAGCTAGTCCAGGTGATCTGGCATTAGAATTTTTCACGAAACTCCGAAGTCTTGTACATTAAAATTAAGTGTTTGTCTATGACTTTTGTACTGAATAGGCTAGTTATTAATAACTTTTCCAATCAGTCTGTTTAAGTTATTGTAAGACAAACATTTTTCGGGTCAATATTATCACCAGTCTACTCACACTAAGACTGAACCATGGACAGAACCAGGACCAAGCACTGGTCTGTTGTAAGTTGAAGCGAGTGTTCCTATTGTTCCCTCCTGACAGTTTTATGACCTAGCATTCGTCAGATGCTCGACAGCTAACTTCAGCCTGGTCCACCACACCACGAGTAATCCAGCTCCAGCTGTCACTTGGCTGTCAGTTCAATAATCAATCAGTTGTTTTGTTTAGGTTTTCGTTATCGTTTCGTTGTTTTGTTTTGATCTTGCTACAATTGCAATTTCTCATTCTATTACTTATCGATTAAATGGTTGGAGAATGAGAGACTTTAATTAATTAATAAAAGTCTTGTTTTCTCATCATTCTCTGATAACAGTATTTTCATTTGTTACTTACCAATTTATGTTGTTATTTTATTAGCTAAGTATTAACTTTTTTCGTGACCTCACTCAAAGAAAGAGTATCATTCTATGATTAAAAATATTGAATATTTATTTTGTGTGACAACTGACAAAAATCTCCAACTGTAAGTTAGTGTTACTAAAAAAGTTATGGTTTTACAGCCACCTTCCACTGAAAACGACAAATGAGGTTCTTATCCAAGCCTACTGCATTATTTCAAAACTAATATATTGAGGTAGGAATAGATTGGCTGCACTTTACTTTATGTCCTACACTCATTCGAATGAAAAATATCTATATATAGATTATTCAATCGATTATTTCATTCGGTTAGTTAGGTTAGGTTTTAACCTAACTAACCAAACTCGATATATCGAGTGAAATAAACTATATATTCATTTGAATGAGTGTAAGACGTAAAGTAAAGTGCAGTTAATAGATTTACCAAACCAGTGTGTTTGCGACTCTATGTACATTTTTACTTTATAGTAATTAAGTGTTTTTGTGGCAATTAATTGGATTTTTATATAGGCCCCTAACACCTTTCATTCCACATTATAATTTGATGGCAGCTTTATCATGAACTTATTTATTCAAATAATTGCCTATTGGTCAATTTCTTTCTACCAGATTTTAGTATGCTAACTGTAGCTTAGAAAGTAATAAAAGATATGTAGGCCTATATGTTAATATAAAATACTTGCCTACACTAAACTATACATGATGTGAGCAAGGTTGCTACCTTTGGTTTGGGAAAAATCGGGACGGGCCCCATCTCCCCCCAGGATTAACACAGATATAAACACAGCAAAGGGGTCCAAAGTCAATACCGTTCCGACAGAATAGGGACAGGTGGCAACCCTGGATGAGAGTGATGGAAATTTAACTTATACTACAAATATTCTGTGTGTAAAGTAGGTTGCAACAAGGTGGTGTGCATGAGTTTGAATTGCCACTCAGTTTTCTAGTTGCAAATAAAGGTCCTCAAGAGAAACAAGAAACAAAGAAAATTTTAATTATTCTTTTTAACAAATTTCCTATATAGGGAATAAGCTATTACCGTAGTATTTTAAATTTTCAAAGGTTTTTGGCTCTAATTTAACCCTATAAGCAATGTGTCAATATGTAAACAGCTTCAAAATAAGTAAAAATCATCACAATTTATAGAATTAAAATTTACGCCTCCATGCGTATTATTATCATCGATAACAATTATTATCGATTATTACCATTGGCTATTTAATCATAATGAGCATATCTCAACTTGTAATCATAATCTGTTAATTTGGTGTTAAATCCGTTGGCAAATATATAAATAAATAAATAAAAGCCTGGTAAAACCGAAGGAAAATTAATACATTTTTTAGTACGGTAATCGACTTTTGCCCTCACCAACTAAATTTGTTCAAAAATATTAAGCCATAATTAATTTATTTACCTTAGCCAAACTAGCTTGGTATACGATCTACCTTACTTACATCCTTATGCATTGTTTTCAGCTAACTTACAGGTAGCATTTTATAAAAGAAATGATTCTTAAATTGGTTACATTTGATGCAACTGGAACTCTTCTCCAATTTAGAGGAACTGTTGGAAGCCATTATGCAAAAATCGCATCTAAATACAGTGTTAATGTACAACCTCGCACGCTGACAAAAAACTTTCCTTTGGTTTTCAAGAGAATGTTAATTGAACATCCAAATTTTGGAGCTAACAACGGGATAGGTTGGCAACATTGGTGGGAACAGTTGGTGTCTAGAGTTATCAAGGATTCACTGCCTGGAAGTGTTTTAATAGAATCATCAACTATTAACAAAATATCTTCAGATTTAATAGAAATTTATTCAACCAAAGAATGTTGGAAGTTAGCTGACGGAGCAGAGCGGTTGTTGGAAGAACTGAGTGGTAGAAAGTTTCGTTTAGGAGTGATCTCAAACAGTGACCCAAGACTCGAGACTATTTTACAAGACCTTAACATAAAACATTATTTTGATTTTGTGACAGTTTCGTTCTCAGTAAATTGTGAGAAACCAGACAGTGCTATTTTCAAAGCTGTGGAAGACATGAATGTTGGAATAAAAAAGTGTGAAATATTGCACATCGGTGACAACCCCAAATTAGACTTCATGGGAGCCAGAAATGTTGGTTGGAACGCACTTCTTGTTGCTAACAACTCCAAAGTATTGAATGATTTTCCATCGATTGAAAAGGATTGGGTTGTTGATAGTATTGATGAAATATACCAAGTACTTGAAAACAAAAACATCATTTAATTACTGTTTGATGAGTATATTTGAGAAAACAACTAAAGACATGATTGTTTACATTTGAAGAAGCTTGTCAGCCCTGTCAACTACAGTTATCCATCGATAGTCTGACTTTTTTAATATGGTGTACTAATGTAAGTAGGGCTAAGTTTGACAGCAGTCTTATTGATAGAAACAAAACAAGCCTGCAGTGGCATGAATCGGTGAATCCCCATCCCCTTGTAGGCATATAATAAATTGAAGTCACTGGCTAATTACTGACTAGCAAATAATTTGTTAGCTACTTTTTTTAACTTCACTGTGTTTTTATACTGTCCTAAACCTTGATAGTCAATACTGCTTGAAGGAATCAGATCTTGATAATCAGACACCCTCCTCACTCCTTATCTATCAGATTATCAAAAGGACTTTAATGTATTAGACCCTTTAAAAAACTGACTTTGCGATAGATTTTTTTGCAACACGGAATTAATAATTCATCAAATTTCTCTAAAAATCTATGATATATTATGAACCTTGGAAAAGTAATACATCTGTTAGATTATGATTCTGATTCTGACAAACAAGGACATGCAAAAGATTGTTTTAATTCAAATTGAAAGGCTTATTTGAATCACAGAAACATACTGTAAAGTGAAAGAGAGATTTGGTTTTTTACTGTATCTCAACTTTTACCATGTTTTCAGCGAATTTTCATTTGGGGAATTATAATTATAGCTGTAAACCACTGTCATTTTTTCACACTCCTCAGTAGCCCAAAACCAAGTTTGTTTGGTTTTTATTCTCAAATTTGTTACTATTGCGTAGGTACAATATTTATCACTTAGAAATTCTCAACCTATAAGAATTCTCTGATTTTTACAAAATCTGGAATGAAAGTGTAAACAAAATAGGCCTTTTCCTTCTCATATTTGAAGAAAAGATTTCAAGTATTTTTTACTATAGGGCCTATACATGTTTACCAAGACATACAATTTGGTATATGCCAAAAATATCATGCCCAATGGTAACTGAGTGCTTATTGTGGTATACTGTTGTGTTATCCTTAGTAACAATAAAATAGTTGTAACTAGAAACTCATGTAGTTTTCTATTCAAGGACGTCTTTGTGAGATTTGACAAACTTATTTTTTCATTACACGTTTACGCTATAATTTAACCAACACAACTCTTGTTTTATCCTTTTCATGGGCCATACCTAAGTGATCAATGAGCCAATGTAATTTATTTTGGACATGTATGTATTTGGAAATTTCCTTTTATTGTGAATCTGTTTGAATAAACGCTCGACTAATTAATTGTGATTAAATTTCTTAGTTTGCAGTTTTTCTGCAAGTTTTTAAAAATTTTACATTTTGTTTAATATTTTTGTTATCGTTTTATTGTTGAAATAAAAGTTACCATTTTTAATATTGTTTTACTTCCCTGGAGTATGTTTGATAGCCATATCTCATGGCTGTGATCAATTATGTGTTGTTTCAATTTTAAAAATCAATTGAATAGAAACAGAAGTTGAGATCACATACAAGCATTAGTAATGTGTAGGTTTCCTAATGAAGAGTAACATTTGATAATAAAATTTTGACTAATTAAGTACATAGCAAAATACCAATTAAATTATCAAAGTTTAGACTTTTTAATCCAAAGATCGTGCTGTTAATTAACTAATTATTTGTCTTTGGTCTTTGAAAATAGCATCTAGAAGCCAATTAGAGTAAATTACATTTATCGAAGAGTAAGATTGATCAAAACTGAATCTAACAAGGTTTTAATGTAACATTATAAATCTACAAAGTTTCCTACATTTTGAAGGTTAAATGAACAACAACATTAATTTTCACTATTTGTTTATTTCCAAACAACCTTTGTTGGTTAATTATGTGGAATACAATAGTTCTAAGCAATAATAGGCATAACAATAGGATCAAGTAACAATCTTAAGTATATTGTTGGTAACAGGTTAACAATACTTGAGAATAATCTGACTCCCTAATCATGAACAACCTCAAGGAGCATAAGTCAATTGTGTTAAATTTGGCACAAACTACACAGGCTGCCATTTGAACTTGTGTTTAGGATAGATACTTTTTTTGGATTCACACTATAATAGATTTTCTACAGATCGAGCTGGAGTGTGTAGATCTAATTTAGAGAAAATGGCAGATTGGGGGAAGAGAATAATTTGTCAGTAAAACAATTTCATTGCTAGGAAAATGGACCTACGATTTTGTAAACTGAAAAATTAGTTGAATGAAGAAACTAAAGGTAGATTGAGCTGCAATAATCTATTATGTACATAAAATGATTAACAGACAGTAAACCAAAAATGTAAAATAATTATGTAAATAAAATTGACATTTGCACACCCATTTCGTGTTTGCTTTGATTCAAAGTTTATTTTCAAAAACCTGACTAAAGTTTATGTATAAGATAGAATCATATTGTTTGTATCATCAGTCAATAGTGACAAAATTATTCACTATTTTACACTGTTATAAGAAAAGAGTATATTACACAAAATATAATTTATGAGATTGCTAAGCATCTACGAAAACAAAGTTGTGGGTTGTTTACTGAAGATGGTGTATTTTTAAGTAGGCCGATACAAACTTCAATGGTCAAAACAATTTTCTGCATGAATATATTCACAAACTTCTAACTTCTTTCTCTTTCTCCCAACCCCTCTACGACCAGCTGCTCGTTTCCTGCCGAAAACTCTAATTCCATCACCACAAAAATATGGAAGAACTGCATAAAAATATAGTGCATTGCCACTGTTGTTCTGAATAAATTTTGAATTATTTACCAGGCTGACATATACATGACAACTCTGAATTATTTACCAGGCTGACATATGCATGACAACTAATAATGTGTTGAAGTTGTAAACCAAAGGTTAATATCAAAATGTACCCTACCGAACAGTATACAATGACTTTGATCAGTAAATACTAAATAGCCAGTGTGAATCCAAATATGTTTAAATTTAAATAGCAGATTCAATGAGGAAATAGCAAGGACTAATAAAAATGTTGATTATAGAGAAGTATTGTTCATCATTTTTTAAATTATCTGGGGTATTATAAAACTATAAAAGTTTCACACATCCAAAAAACCTTTAGACAAAAAATAATGTATACTTTTTCATATAAAAATAAATACGATCAGTTCAAAATTATCTTTAAAAAATAATAGTTAAATGTGGAGTAGATTAAAGTCGGCTAAGTCTACACAGTCTAATGCATTATTTTCTACAGATATCTAACCCTTTCTCTAATTCTAAATTACATTGTGAGGATATAAATTTCTGGGCTATGAGATGGCAAAAGCCTTTTCAAGGGCTTCTTTGAAGACATAAATTATAGAATGCATTTGTCTACTTTGAGATTTGCAGTGAAGTTTTTCATTTAGTTTTTACTTTCATGATGTAGACAACAATTTAGATTTGTGATGTGTGTTATAGTGTATTAGTATAAATTTACAGCCTCACATATAAGTATCAATTACTACCGCTACAACTAGAAGAACAAGGTGCAATTACCATATGTGGTAGGTTAAGAATTTCTGAACCACAGTTAAATGACATTGCATTTCAACAGGTAGTGTTACTTGTGGGTTTTAAAGTGCAAAAACCATGCAATATAATTGATTTTAGTATAGAAAAGCAAATTTATGTTTTTGTACTATCATTTTTATATACTAACTACGCTTATTCATTTAGCAAACATGCATGTTTTTTTCCTATAGCTATGTTTAACATTTTCGGAATATTAAACCATCAAAATTTGTTATTTTACAAAGTACATTTGATCTTCTATAGGCTACCTGCCCTTGAGAGCTGCAACACAAAAATATAGACCCAAGCCACTCAAAAATGGAAGAGATTAAATCAGTTAACCAATACGCTTTGTTGCATATTTTGGAATGTATCAACTGTCAAAACTAGTGTATTAATGTAAAATTTGTTCTTAAATATATTTGATTTGGTAGTTACAGCAGTATTATGTAAATTATTAACTTTCCCAATAAACTCTGTCTTGATTGTGTAACACTATTAATTTAGTAATCTGTAGCATCTACAAGATTATTAATAAAATATTTTCCTGTTAACTAGTAGCAAGCAGTAACTAAACAATTAATTTGTTTTACATGAATAAACAGTGTAAGCATCATTATTAACAAAATACAACCTTTTCAGGTTTAAAAATTAAATTGATATTGTATATTCTGCATCATCTGTATTTTTTCATTTGTTTAAAAAAAATAAAATAAAAACACTACTGGATGTAAAGAACTGAAGACAAACGGTATCAAAACGGAAACAACCAGTTAGTTAGGAGTATTGTTTTAATGTAAAATTCTTACGATATATGCTATATTGCATTTTAATTCATATTCGAGTAATGGAATGTTGTGCTAGTGAAGCAAAAAGCTATATGTAGCAGGGGCGACTGATGGATAAATCTTAGAGGGACTTAAGCTGGATTCACACATATCAGTTACGGCACGTCACAGTCCGGACATTGTGATCATAATCAACATCATTTTCTATTGCGTCATCTACACTCATCCGGCACAGATTCCTCAGTCACTCTGTCGGCGTCCGTCAGTCAATTTCAGGCGATATTTTTGGATTGTTCGGACGTGTTTGAAGTTAGAAAATAGTGTTTTTGTTATTTAAATGATTTAGTTTATATTTTCATTTTGAGTACTGTTTGTAACAACCAACAAGATGGACGATGAGAATTTGATAGAGTATATGGTTTTAAATTTAAATTTAAAATATTTGACTGACTACAACATCACTGTAAATATTAGAGACAGAAGACTGACTGAAACCAACTGACGGAAAGTTGACTGAGGAATGCGGATGCAACTGAGACTAAACTGTGACTGGACTGGTGTGAATCAACCTTTACTTGACCATTAAGAGGTTATTATAAACACCTCTTACTTTATCAGTCTAATAACTTATTAGATTAAAGGTTTTTTCATATAAATATCACCAGTTTGTTATGGAAATGTATGTTAATGTACATTTCATAACCTTTTTTAAGACTGGCATTTTTATAATCTGTAACCTTACTTAAGTACATTATTTTAACGCATAACCTTAGAGGGTGCAATGAACCAAACATATAATACAGACGTATTCCTGTTGATGATTGTATATTTTTGTCCATTACAGTACCACATCCTTAAGTGACTAGAAAAATATATCTTATGAACCAACCTCTTAGAAACAACCATGTTCTGGATTTTAAGGCGAATAAAATATGTAATAAACTAAATGCTTTAGGTAACATACTAAAGTATACCATAACCATATTCTAATCCAACCAACTTTTTGATGCATTGATATTAGAGTAAAGCTGGTTAAAAACCCCCAACTCAAAAAAGACTGACTCGTGGAATAATAATTATTAAAACTATCTACACGCTATGACGATTTTAATCATTGATTTGGGTTCGACTTTTTAAACAAATCAGAGATTTCAAAAAACCCGTTTTCCTTGCCCTGGTAATATTGTGTTTATTGCTTGTAGTTTAAACTTGTTGGTTGAATAAAGTCAATGAGCATTTAAAATCTCTTTAAAAACAATAAATAATTAGGTCAAACTCAAATTATCATAGGCCAGTTTTAAGCTTAGTGAGTAATGTAACTGAAAATTTTGCCTCCCATTTTAAATTTTGTACAGGTACTAATAAGCATTGGCCAATGGTGATTCAGCAAAGGATAACGAATTTGAATCTGGGCAGTGAATCAGAGGAAGACAAATTGGACGGAAAACTCAGATTTCACTAGATTTCACTTGATATGCAACAATATTGACAGGCTGGTAGAGATTTTCTGAAAAGGTGTAACAAACTTACATGAACTTTTAAGATAAAAAGGTTCTATTGATAAAAAAAAACCAAATTCTATACTCACCGGAAGAAAAAAAAAACCCTCGAACGATATTGGAATGGCGAAAACATATCATTCTTCCTGAACTACATTCACCGGAAGAAATGATTAGAACTGGAAGTAAATGACTGAAAATTACTTGCGTCCGCCATCAAAGTGACATCACTATGATTTACGGAAAGTAAAATAAAATAAAAAAAAAATACTTATCTGATTAAGAAGTTATTATTATGATTTAGTATGGAAAAAGAAATAAAACTTTGCTAGTGTAGAATGTACCTTAGCGAAACGTCTGACTAGAAATCACATAATACTTATTTTTGTATCATTCTCAATGCTTGAACAATGATAAATTAGTTAATTTTCTTATTCTTCCTTTCTCCTCACTTCATTTAGGTATCGTGAGCTATTTTAAGGAAGACATCTGAAACTTCTATCTCCACAATGTTTAATCCTAAAAATAAACTGGTTCAGTAACTCAAATCTTTGTTTTAGTGTTATACATACTAGAATCAGCATTTAACTTAAATGAGTCTTTGCCAGTGAGGACTGGCTGATTTAAGTCTCTCAGTAACCAAAATCAAAAGTCTTAAAGACTAAATAACTTGATAACTAACAAATTCTATAGTTCTTACTAAAGTAAAATTGTATACTCTTCATATCCACTGACTGGAGGAGACAAATCTGCAACAGAACACTGTGATTGTGGAAAATAAAGTTTTATTCTTTCCGATTGAGAAAAAGTTTTAAGTATATTTGAGAAATCAAAAGATTTCATTGTTGACTGAAACTTGAGGTTCATTAGAATGTCCTAGGATCATATTGCAAGAAATCAAACATATTTAATAGAGTCAAATGAATCAGGACAAATGCCTGACTGAACTTATAACAAAATATGTTAGTACAAATTTCCAAAATGATAACCTGTGAGGAAATAAAATGAGAAAGAATACTTTAGTCATCTTGACAGCCAAACTACTAGATTCTAGAAAGTTATGTTTGGTAAATTAAATATCTCTGATCATTTAAAAAGTTAAGCTGTTAGAATTTATTTTCACATCCTCTATGTTGAACGTATAGTATTTATCGTGTTTGCGTAAGATTTTAAGTACCCTGTGCAAGAAAAACAAAGCTGTCTGCAATTCAGATTTTTTTTTGTCTCTTAACTGGGCTAGCATTGCAGTTGTTCAATGTAAATCTTGAATCAAGTAATTGAAAAATCCATTGTATCGACAATCAGCCTAACTTGGTTTGAAGTTTGATTTTTTTTTACTTTTTAAAATTATTTCTTTGTTCTACATTATTTGTAAGTATAGCCTAAATTTTAATTGGAAACGATTTGTATAAACCCATAAGACACACACACACTTATGCTATTTAGTAGCATCATTTTGACTTTCTCCCCCTATACCATAGTAGGCTATATGGAGAAAGTATTGTTTTCGTCAAAATTTTCGAGTTTGAGTTTTGAGTGGATATATTCGTTTTGGGTCCCCCTGGACCCAAAAAAGTGGTTTTCGAAGTGATGTCTGTGTGTGTGTGAGTCTGTGTGTCTGGATGTGTACAGAGCTAGAG
Organism: Macrosteles quadrilineatus; assembly: GCF_028750875.1. Lineage (NCBI taxonomy): Eukaryota > Metazoa > Arthropoda > Insecta > Hemiptera > Cicadellidae > Macrosteles > Macrosteles quadrilineatus. The sequence continues at coordinate 76,798,216 of NW_026542598.1, read as the reverse complement.
ACTACACCTGTGGTCCGATTTCGATGAAATTTGGTATGTAGGTTCTAATCCATGGTATCTCCAGGCGTTTTTTTCATTTTTTTGAAATTTTGATTTTTAATGGGGATTTTCCCATAAAAACCCATAAAAAACCGGAAAAATCGGATTTTCTCAAAAATGGAATTTAGTATGTCATTGTCCTTTATATTCTGAACAAAATGGTACAAATCCCATTTCTGTAAAAATTACCGGTCAAAAGTTATTGTAGATTATGTTTTTTTCCCATAAAAACCCCATAAAATAACGGGAAAATTGGATTTTCACAAAAATGGCCTGAACGATTTTGATGTATGTTATAATCCTTTAAATTATGATCAAAATTGTACTAATCCCATTTCCGTATATTTACTCTCACCGCTTACACGTGATTAAGGTTGTTGACAAACTTACGGGAGAAAGTATGTGTCAGAATGCTGATACCGTTTATTAATAATAGTGTTTACTTTACCACAATATTCCAGACAAAGAACAAAAGAAACAGAGTGCAGAAATACTTCAACATCAGATGTTGGCGATAGCTTCCCCCAATGGCATACTGGACCATAACAGAGCTAAGTAGGCTAATGTAATAGTTTACTAACACAACACATAATTAAAATGCAAAATTCATGTCTCCTGATTAAGAACTAGTGACACAAATTCTAGAAAATGGTGGATTCTATTTTTTTGTACAGTGCAAAAGCATGAAGATGGTTTAAAAAGCGTAATCTTAAATTAAGATTTAAGGTACAATCTTTTAGGATTGTCAAGTTTGGCATACTTTATTGTGATGCTAAAGTGACCTTTTCCCTAATTTTAGATTAGATATTACAACAATAATTCTGTCAAGAGGTATTTCAACAAAATTATCTCTGTTCTTGAAAATATTTATGTAACTGATGTACTTTTAAGTGGGCTGTAATTTAATGTCTATGAGATGACTAGCCACAATTCTATCAACTTAGACTTGATAGCCTAATAACATAGCCTAATAGAATTAAATAATTAATTCTGTTTATTAAGTAAATACAAATGGATATTTTCATATAGCATCCCCTGTCCTGCCTCTTGTAGCCACAACCGTTCAGGGATAGAAGGAAAAGATCTTTAAATTCCAAGAATTTCAAGAGATTTTTGAGCGGAACTTTGATTATTAACGAGAGTTGACTGTAAATTAAAGTCCACCACTGTTCTATGACTACAGATAATGTGTGTAGGCTTTTCAACGAGCCTACCCCCACCACCCTCAAGCGACCTGTCGCTGAACAGTGCACTACAGAAAATTGATCGGTTTTTTTGCCGCACCCTGTATAAAGTTCTTATTTATTGACAATTAAATTGAAAGGTGAAAAAATTCTAATGTACTTTGATATTTAGTCTTAATTTTTTGTCTGGGTATTAGTTTTGATTTTTCTTAAGTTTATTTTGAATGTTTACTTGTATCGTGATGAAGTGACATCATAGCATGATGATTCATAACTTGTTCTCAAAGAGGTATTTCAACATAAGCTCTAATTACTCCCACATGATGCAAAATAGAACAATGAAATTTTTTGTTACTTGCGTCAGTTCCACATCACACGAGAAACTTGAGCACTTACAGGGAAATACCACTTTTGGTACTGAAATGAACACCACTTCATCACTGATAATAATTTCTTGAAAAAAAATTGTATTGTACTTGTTTGTATTAAGACAGAACAACAATGGCTAATACGTACCAGTAAAAAAATCATCAACGTGAGAACTTGAAGATAACATAGAAGACTACTATGTTTTGACGGTAAATATAGACCACTGTATGTCTGTTACTGCAATTGGATCGAAATTATTTCAGTATCAGGTATTGATAAGACGATAATCCTTAGACTACATCAGTACGTAATAGTCTACCTCACAATCCTATCTGTGACAATATGAAAGTGTGTTAATTCTATACCTACGAGAGCTCACTTTGGCTTTTTTGTTTGTAAATCTTTTTTTGTGTTAACTAATTCTGATGCTTAAGATGATGACGGGGTTTTTGAATAACTATTGAAGCGTATATAGCAAGCTACCACCAAAACAACAAGTCATCTACAAGTTCAAATGTTGAAAATTGTTTTTGTCATAAATTTTAGCCATTATTTGTCATATTGCAACTCTGGGACTGTAAAACAGTATTAAATAAGACAGAAAGTGAACTTAGAAGCGGTGTGAGGTGAGCGTTCTACCTGTGCGCTAGAGTTAGACAGAGGTGCACGAGAGCAGTGGCGTGTTGGCGTTGGACAGGCGTATCAGCTCACTGCCAGGTGCAGACCTTGGCTGCTAAGACGGCGTAACCTCCTCCTTCTCTTCCATCCAGTTGTACAGGGGGAACTCGAAACACAGCAGGAACTTGAGGAAGTACGGCACCTCCATGTAGATACCGGGCGGTATTGGAATCAGCGGAGAGGTGGACTGCTTGTACAACCGGTACTTGGGGATGCTGCAACAGGATGAGAAGTATACATACCAAACTAAAAAAAAATAACCATTTTAGTGCTAATATTGAATATTTCATTCTGAAGTAGACATACAATCTGTATGGATCAGCTGTCGCCAATTTTTATTTTTAAAAAAGGTAGTTGAATAAGAATAAGAAATTTATTGACCATTAAGTAAATACATTGTTTACAATAGATCTCGTCAAATTAGTCTAAACAAGTGTCAGGCTTTAAAGCTAATACTATTTTCTATTTGTGTGGGCCAGACACAGAATGATCTAGTGTCTAAAATTCAATGTTCTACCATATTTTTTGTTGCTGATCAAGTTAATGGGTCGTAAAAGTTGCTATAGCTCACAATAAGTCATTCCATGAGATTGACTTGGTAAAAAGGTTTGTGTATCAGACAGAAATCAATCATTTAGTTTTAGATCAGCACAATCTGTCGCTGGCTCACATCAACTACGCCGGAATTTGGTTACAAATTGGCGACAGCTTTAACATGGGGGTTGAATGTCTAGTTGTATCAATAGTCAAAGGTGCTACGACCCTTTATCCAATGCCATATTGAAAACTGCTAGGATGTGCTAAGCGATTGGAACTAATATTGCGATGTATTGGTTCATCATAAGTGTTTGTTTGCAGTGAAAGAAATAGTCACTTAAACTGATCTTATTGGCAATAGTTATATCGTACAAACAAATTGCACTAAGTAATGTATCAGCGACTCCAACAGTTATGTAACCAAAATTTTACATTTCTTTCAATCTTTCTTATTCTTCTTTCATTGGCCCTTTAGCCTTCTATCAGCTATGGTTTCCTGTGGATGTTTCTAATTCTAACGACCTCAGGAAAAAGCTAATTTCAGAATTCTGTCACGGCCTAGGGACAACGATGAAAGAGGCTCACCCTCGTGAAGTGGTGCTGCTAAATTAATTATGTATACGACTAAATTTTATAACTAAAGTGTAATATAATAACCAATAAAAACTCACTGTCGATATTTCTGATCTGACGATCTTTCCAAGAGAGGAATCCCAGATACAAAGAGGATGATAAAGGTTGTAAATATCGGGCTGGCTATTCCGGCCCACTCCGGTCCGTCGATGACGTTCAGAGAGATAACAAAGATCCCCCACCACAGTAAGATCTCACCAAAGTAGTTAGGGTGTCTTGACATTGACCAGAGCCCTGGAAAATCACTAGAATTCAGTAACCTACTACATGTGGTCTATCATGAATACACTATCAGGGTTCCCACTCAAGGCTGGGTATTAGAGTGGGTCGAAAAAATCACAAATTATTTTTTGAGTTGGAATACTTCGAAAGTTAAAAAAAATTAAAAACTGAAACTGAAAAAATGGAAAACATATTTTGTGGAAAGAATCACATCTGGGGAGCCAAGAACTGTGCTACATATGGAAAAGTCTGTAGTAAGTGTTAACAAAGGAGGAGAAAGTACATTGTGCGCGTCGAAGGAAAAGATTACATTGGAAATAGATAATTTTTAAGAACTTAAAAACAGTCTTGAGTTGTGATGAAGACAGTTTTGTGATATCTTCTATGTAAATAATACCCCCGCCACAGCAAACCTGCAGACTAAGCGAATTTCAACTTGTCTGATTACATTTTTACTCAAATATTTCCATAAATAAGACATATTTATTCCCTATTTAAATAACATTAAATTTAACAAGTGCTTAGGTTTGCTGCTACGGGGAAGGTAAAAAGTGTTTTTTGACCATACGTGAATAGTATGGGATGAAATAAATAAATTTGCCAAATTTTATCAATATATATCCATAAACAAGTAAACTAAAACAATTTTTATTTTCTCCATAAGAATAACATGGGAATTTTAAATTAAACTATTTTTGAATTTTCTCCGTGACCGTTAGGCATACAACAGCGCTTCAATATACTAAATTATTTCTTTTTTTAAGCTCTACAAAACGGTTTAGAAATAAATTGCAAATATTTTTGTTTTTAGGGTAAAAAATGGGAAAAACACATTTTTACCCCATAAAACCCCCCATAAACCCCTGTTCCCATGGTCCGATTATGCTGGATCGCGAACTCGTTCGAATAAACGTAGGTTTACACGTTAGTACCAAATTTCATCAAAATCGGATCATTTTTGCTCGAGTTATCGCGCTAACGGACACATATATATATATATAAATATATATATAAATATATATATATATATATATATGAATTCGAACGGATGGTGTTTTTGGCCTCTAGGGACCTCAAAATGAAAAAAAAAATCGGTCCCGCGTCTAGGTCTTACCATGAGTACTACGGTAATAGCTTATTCCCTATATGGGAAATTCGCTAAAATTAGAGTTTTGTCTGTACATTGGTCAGAGTTATATATTTTTAGGTTATTTTTACGTTTTGGTTTTATACATTAAAGAAGCAGAAACAAGTCTTATATCTATTTCTGTCTGATTGTCTGTCTTTCTTTCTGTCTGTCTGTAACACTCAAGATGGCATTTTACGCAATCTTCTCCATGAAAACAAGTGTACCTATCATGATCCAAGACATTTTAATGTATTCAGTGGATTGGCAAGAGCCAGTGGATTGGTCTTTAGCCATTAAAATAAGGCCTCACTACTTTGTAAATAAAATTAAGGATGTTCAAAAATGCAGTTTTGTGTGATTTTTGTCAAATTTTCGTTCAGTTTTTATCACATAATCATTAATGAAATAACGAACAGCTGTTTGGATCAAGATTATTTTTTCTAGCTGTCACTGATATGTTTACAAATGTTGTTTACAAATACCGCAACCATTTCTGTTCAGGTTTTGAAAGCAAATCCCAACCAAGTGAGATTAAAAACGTTTTTCTTACATAACAGATTTAATTAATCGCAAGTCCAATATGATAGTGTAACCGTAAATGAAATTAAATAACTAGGCTTCATCCAGGTCAGGAACCAGAACTTCTTTGTGTATAAAATTGTTCTTGAGTTTTGATAACCAGAAAAAAGACCTTCAATCAGTGTTGTATAGGGCTGGGACATTTAATGATCGTCGCCAATAGCTTACAAACAAGGTTTCCACTCATTGACAGCGCTTCAATGGCGATTGTGTAAAGTGTAAAGTAAAATAATCACAACTGCAGAGGGTGATTGTAACAGAGGTTTACGGATGATGCTAAACTCGCTTTTCCAATGTGTCACTTTCTGTTTCTACTCACCTTGTGATGCAATCGCTGGACCATACAGCCAATAGGCCCATAGCCCATCTCTTGCCTACCTATTTATTCATAACAACCTTTTCAACGACGATCCTTAATACCGGTACTTTTCCATAGAAAAATGGCCTACCTACCAGGATACTTAAAAAATAAAATTACAAATGTCCAAAAACCCAACATTGTGTGATTTTTGTCACATTAAACTGACTACTATAAGATCCCTGGGTACTTACGTATTAAACGGAGGCCACATTTTGTCAGCGCGCTGCGGCGGTTATGTTAGGTTGGGTTATCATAATAGAAAGTATAACTCGTCTAGTATTGATTCATAACGAAGCGAGGAAAGTCGTACACACATAATATTTACGATAACCCAACCTAACACAACCGCCGCAGCGCGCTGACAAAATGTGGCCTCCGTTTAATACGTAAGTACCGATCCCTGTGCGTAGAACGGGCACACAGCTAGTTACAATATTAAATTAGTTTGATATAAAATTTGTGTTACTTTATATAAGACAGTTATATCAACAGTTTCATTACCATCATTGCACCATTTTCCTTTGTTTGCTGGATCTTGTCGAAAAGAGAACTTCTGCAGATCGGCATATGTTTCGATGAGAAGACCAGTGAAAAACATCCCAGTTCCCGTAGAATCGAGAGTTGTCATTGTTTTGGGAGCTCCTCGAGCGATGGAGTTGTGAGGAGAATTGATGAAAATAACAGGCAAACTCACCACAAACACCCAGACTGCCTGTAAATTGATAACAGAAAACTATCATTTATAATTGACCTACACTAAATTTTTACAAATCTAACAGATGATTATATTTGACAATTTTAATAACATTGACTTTAAACCTAAAGTCATTATAGAAACTATTTAGGCCTAAAAGAAATCTACAACTAGTTTATTACAGGCAAAAAACTGGCTCATTATTGGGCATATCCCTCCATAAAAAACCCATACAAGCATTCAGCTTTTAAAATTAATTTTCATAGCCCCAGGATTGCGTTAATATGACAAATAATGGCTAAACGTATCTCGTCAGACAATCCACAACATGTAGTATCAAATGTGCTAAATAACCGCCGAAACATAGGTACCTATGTCATTATTTCTATTTTTCTACAGCTTTTATTTATATTTTGAATAACTTCTTGATTAGTATTTTATGTTTGGCACTACAACGCAAATATAATAAAATACTTTTCTCAACACTTGTTAATCAACAAATATACAGTAAACATGACAATACAAATTATGAATTACAATCCTGATTGGTTTTTGACCACTCAAACCAGTCATCAGACCGGTTTAAAAGGTTAACAATTTAAAAGGCTAAATTGCCTTAGAACCTTCCCGCAACAATCAAATACCTATCATGCTAAAAAAAAAAAAATTTTAAAGGCTCAACATGCCGGAAGCCTGGTGTCGAATTTTGTACAATGCGTGTCATTTTGTGTATAGGAAGATTGAATAGGTATGGTAATTTAAAATCTACCATGTCCTGTATTTATTGTAATAGGCTCACCTGAAACGTCCAAAACACTCCAAATCTGATAATGTTACTTCTTCTGTCATCAAATCTAGCATCTCTGCCTATTTGCAATATTCGATACAGGAGATATCCAGAGAGTCTCACGCCCCAAAGACAGACAAAAGCAGTCACCATCAATTGTCTACTATCGTAACTCTGCAACAACAACAAATATTTAGCTACTATTGCCATCTGACAGAGTTAGGCAATTTTTGTGAACTTTGAAGGTCGGAACTAATACATTTCTAAAGATAGCTATAGGATTTTTTTATTTCCTTACTGTTTTCTATTGTGCTCATGTCCTACAAATCTGAAAAAAACTCATTAGGCCTAGAGCTCAGAATATATATTTATTTTTTATTTTTACGTTTCATTGGCCTAAGTTACATTAAAGAAGCCAAAAACAAGTTTTATCTCAATTTCTGTCCGTCTGTCCCGGCCCAGAAGGCATTTTACACGACCTTCTCCTGAAAAAACGAGAGCATTGATCGGGATTCAAATAGTCTTTTTGTATTCATTGGATTGGCGAGTGTCTTTAGTCAAAATATGCCTTCACTACTTTTGAAATAAAAAAACCAATGTTCAAAAACCCAATTATGTGCGATTTGTTAGGCTATCAAATTTTCTCACAATGTTTACCGCATACGTCATTTAATGAAATACTGTTTGAGAATACGACATCTATAAAATTACGAACAGCTGATTAGATAAAGATAATTTTTTCTAGCTGTAATCTCGGTGAGGTGTTTAGTAAAGGAAACTGCCCTGTCACAATGTTTTAGCGAGTTTTTAAGGCGTGGTGTCTAGTAATCTAGGCATGGCGTCTACAGCAAGTCTCGGTATTGTAAAATGGACTTAAATTGTGTAGAATGATAAAACAAAAGGTGTAGTAGGTACAAGATTTACTTAATGCAAAACCACAACATGACTTTCCACAAAAACAACATCTGGTATCCATTTGATCGATGTCTAAGTCGTGTTCAGCAGCAAGAGCTAATAGAAACCTAAACGAACTGTAACGCACAACAGGTGAAAATGTTTCATCATAGTCTATTCCCTGTTGTTAAAGGACTTTAATTGTGTAGAATGATAAAGACAAAAGGTGTAAGTTATTAGGTATTCCATATCTGTTGGCACAACAACCGAATCAAATCAAATCAAATCAAATCATGTTTATTAGCACATAAACGTACAGAGGTTTTAGATAAATGCACAGGTGCTTCGTCATTCTTCTTATAGTCTAATATTCTAATATTATATAATGTCCTTTTTTTACAATGTATTTATTAATAATAAATAAAATAGTTTTTAACATTTGAGGAACTCTTTAAATAGACTAGTCAAAAGGTTTAATAAAAAAGATAACGTCAAGCTTAAAACTAAATAACAAGATTTATAGAATTTAATTATAAATAAAACATAAAAAATGTACAAAACATGTAATTTTAGTCAATAACGAGGTCTTCATTAAAATTTCACAACAAAAACGATATATATAAAATATGTAACATTTAAAAATCAACAAGATTAACATGGAGAAGGAACTTTTTACCCTATAAAATATTATGGAAGTAACAGGACCTGCTTATAACATTTGAGAGTCATTTAGAAAATCGTCAACTTTATAATAGGCCTTTCTGATCAAAATACTCTTAATGTTATCTGCAAATTGTGCTGGACTCATTGCTGTGTTTTTTAAGTGATTTGGAAGTTTATTGAACAATTTAATTCCCATGTAATGAATACTTCTTTCTAAAGACGTTGTAGAATGATGAGGGTATATAAGCAAATTCTGGTTTCTAGTATTGTAATTGTGGCTATTTTTTTCTATAGAGTACCAATTTAAATTATTTTTTACATGACACAGAACCTCAAAAATGTAGATACATGGTACTGTAAGTATTTTTAAACTTTTAAATACTTCTTTACATGAGCTTCCAGGCTGTTTGAGGGTCATGGCTCTTAGGCATTTCTTTTGTACTTTCAATACATTTTTTATTAAATTTGTTGCGCCCCATAATGTTATTCCATATTTCACTAGTGGGTAAAAATAGCCATAGTACAAAATAAGTTTTGTTTCCATGCTGATACAGTGTGTAAGGCAACTCATATTAAAACAAATGCTATTTAATCTCTTACATAATGGTACAATATGTTCATGCCACTTCAGATTTTCATCACATATTACCCCTAATAATTTCACAGACTTCTGATTCTTCAAATCATCATTGCCAACTGTAACCTTTATTTCACCCTCTCTATATTGCATACTTCTGAAGTGAATTATATTTGTCTTGTCTGCATTCAGCAACAGTCCATTTATTTTAAACCAATTTTCTAATTCTTTTATTATTGTCTCTGCTGTAAATTTAATTTTTTCTGTGCTATTATCTCTAATTAATGCTGTAGTATCATCTGCAAACATTACTATATCTGTCTTTATATTCATTGGAAGATCATTAACATATATTACAAACAAAGCTGGGCCTAAAATTGATCCTTGAGGGACTCCTGAATTTACAGTACAATATTTTGATTCATACGTCATGTTATCTATACTTAATGATGTTTTTTGTATTCTTTTAGTTAAATATGATCTAAACCATTTCAGACTGTACCCTCTGATTCCATGTACCTCTAGCTTTTTTAACAGAACATCATGGTCTACACAATCAAAAGCCTTTGACAGGTCACAACAAATTGCTGCAGTGGTCTGTGACCTGTCCCATGCCCTGTAAATATTGTCAGTTAGAGAGATGAGTGCTGAGTTGGTGGAATGAGATTTTCTAAAACCATGTTGACTTTTGGTTATTAATTTATTTTTCTCTAGATATTCCTGTAATTGAAGATTTACAGCTTTCTCAAATATTTTTGAAAAGACAGGTAACAATGAGACTGGACGATAGTTTTCAATCAAGTTTTTATCCCCTTTCTTATAAATTGGCCTAACAATTGATATTTTTAGTTTTGATGGAAATTCACCTGTAAACAGTGACTGATTAATTAATGTGCAGATTGGCATAGCTATATAATCTTTACACTCTTTGATTAAGGTGACAGGAATCTCGTCCCAACCAGTAGATTTTTTATTTGGTAGTGATTGTATAATCTTTAAAATTTCATGAACATTTACTTCTCTGAATTCAAAAAACAAACTTTCTGGGTTTATCCCTGTTTTGCAACTGTCAACTGCTTTTTCTGGTGAACTTTTAATATTCAGTTTTTTCCTAATGTTGAGATAATGATCATTAAAATAATCTGGAATAACTTTGGGGTCTTTTATTATGGATCCGTCAATTAGTACTTCTGTCAAAACGCTCTTTTTCCTTGTATTCATTCCTAACTCATTCTTAATTACTTTCCAAGATGCTTGACTTTTACACTTCGCTTGTGTGATGTACTTATCATTTGCCCTTCGCTTTGCTGCTCTAACAACTTTTTTGAATATCTTTCTATAATTTCTGTAATAACTTTGCGCCTCGGCACACCCACTCTCCTTAGCCTCTCTGTGGAGACGCCGTTTGTTCATACTTGAAACTTTTATCCCCTCTGTCACCCACTGTATTTCTTTTTTATTTTTTACCCTCCTAGGTCTAGGTGGAAACACTTCATTCATGGTCAATATGAAATCGTTTAAAAAATTGTTGTAATTATCGTTCACACTTTTCCCAAGCTCTACCTTCCATTTCAAGTTTTTTATTTTACTCTTAAATTCAGCTTTTTTACTTGAAGTAAAATATCTTTTAAAGGTTTGTTCTTTAATTTTGATCTTATCCTTAAATCTGGGTAATGTGGCCCATATGGCACTATGATCAGAAAGACCTATATCCTCAACATGAATTCTCTCTATCTGATGTTTCTCATTAGTAATAATATTATCAATACAAGTTCCACTTCTAGGTCTTGTTACCTCCATAACATTGACTTTGAAACCATTAAAATGTAAAACATTTAAAAATCCATCACAAGCCTTATTATCTAATACATTTATATTACAATCAGTAGCTATCAATACATTTAACCTTTTCCTCCCTTTCAACTTATTTAATAAAAACTGCATATTTTTTAAAAAACTAGCTAATGTGAACTTATATGGTACTCTATATAAAGATACAATTATTGTAGGCTCAACAAAATTTAGAATTTCAATGATGGAACATTCAAAATAAAAATCTTCGTTAAACTTTTTAAGGTCATTTCTAACTTTATATTTTATACCTGCATTTTGTTTTAATAAAATTGCTGAACCTCCTCTTGCACCATTCTCCCTAGTATAGTAGTCTGCTAAGCAGAAACCATTAATTTTATTTAACAGTTCTATATTTTCTTTTGATAGCCAATGTTCATTTAAAGATATAATCAAAGTATTTTCTTTAACCTGATCCAAAATTAAGCTTAAGTCATCAAATTTTTCTTTTATTCCTTGAATATTTATATGCATTAAAAAGTCAAAGTTATTTCTATTCTTTAAATCTAAACTAGAGCTACCTAACCTAATTTGGCTGGTGTTGTCATCTCTTGGTCGTTTCCCTGTGGATGTGGACTCCTGCGGCTCGTCTCTCTGTCTGTGATGGGGATGACATCCTGCGACGTTTCTTCCCGTACCTTGTAGAAGTCATCATTGTGTTGTGGTGTAGGGGCATCATTCGTTGCTGTAGGAGATTCAGAAGTCGCTTCGATGATTTTGTTGGCCAGCCATCTCTTACCAGTTCTATTTAGGTGTTGCCCGTGGTTTGTGTGATGTTTACGCTCAGCTGAGCTCACCTTTACTAGTGTTACATTATTGTACTGACAACACATCTGCTCCAAAGCTTCATTTGTCCTCCTGATTTCCTTGTTCACGCAAGACCATTCTGCTAAATCATGTCTTACTGGAAAATCTGCAACTATTATTTTTTTCTTGTTGTATTGTAAGATTGTTCTTGATATACTATCAAGGGCACGCTGTGCCTCATTCCTAGCGATGTCATTTGAACCAGCCATTATTAGCAACGAGTCATCTTCTTTAAGCTCCTCTCCGTCAATATTCTTCTCGATTAGGATTTCATTAGCACAGGCTCCTGGTCTTACAAAACCTACTGCCTCAAACAAATTTGTGTTTTCATTCAGGTGGTGCGAGAGATCCCTGCCATGGCTATCTGCACACAAAAGCATTTTTGTTTTTTTCTTGATTTTTTTTTGTTTGACGTTATTGATTCCAGTTTTATTTGTTTGATTCATGGTTGTGGATGGAACTATTTCTATGGCATCTTCTTGACTGTTCTCGTGGATTTTAGAAAGAGCATCAAAGCGATTATTGAGATTGATTGTAGGTGTACTTGTGGTTATTTTAACTGGAGATTGCCTTTTTTTGGAGATTTTCACTTCCTGCCAGTCAGATAAACTTTCAGGTTCAGCCCTAATGTTTGATTGAGTAGCTAGAGGGGGGAAGCAACTTAAACAAGTAGATTTAACATTTTCCATAGAATGTAGTTTTTTTTCTAAATTATTATTTTCAGTTTTTAAGAGTGATATAATAGTTTCTAGTGTTCTTATTGATGACATCATGTTGTTTGTTTCTTCTCTAAGTATTTGACACTCCATGCATTTGTAATTCACTGTTGTTGTTGTTGGATTAGAAGTAGGCCTACTGTTTTTATTATTTTGGACCCGTTTTTCTTCTTCTGCTTGTAATATTATCATTTCTTTCAATTCCTTTTCCTTTTTTAGTTTGTCATCGAGGATCTTTATTTTGTCCTCCAACTCAAGTACTTTGTCTTCATGAAACTTTTTCATTACTTCCAGTTCTTCCTCTTTTTGTTTTAAATCATCTTCCAATTGAAGTTCGAAAAACGAGCTTTTATTTTTTGCGTCATGTAACTGTTGCCTAAGGTTTTCATTTTCTTTTAACAACACATTGTCTACTTCCTCTGCTAAAGACACTTCCTCTCGTTGAAAGTCGTTTTCCAGATCTGGTTCATTTTTTTGTGTACTTTTTAGGCATTCAGTACATTGCCATTGTTTTAGTTCTTCAATTGAAAATTTTTTTACTCTTGAATAATTCAAGTTCAAACAATTAAAATGGAACCATTTTTCACAGCTAGTGCAAAATATTGCTGATGACCTCACCCCTTTAGAGCAAATTCCACATAAAGTTCTAGACATAGTTTAAATATACTTAGAAGTCCTACAATGTCTATATAACTTAATCCAGGTGTTAAACACTCTTTTTTATAGAAATTATCAGTGCCGTGTAAATAAAAGTTAAATAAATAATTGTTGCCTACTTGAAATTTCTTAATAAAATATGTTTCTTGTTCCAATATTACCGAATGAGTAATATTGATTATTCGATTGTTTAATTCGATATATTGTTTGGTTAGTTAGGTTAGGTTAACTTTACCTAACTAACCAAACGATATATCGAATAGGCCTAATCGATATATTGATCGATATTTTCATTCGGTTGTTTGTGCCAACAGATATGGAAGTGTAGGCCTACCCCAAGTTTTACTTAATGCAAAAACACAACATAACTTTCCACAAACAACATCTGGTATCCATGACAACTAACTTATACAGAACACATGTGATACCAAAATGAACTAAGTTATTCTCACAAATCATATTTCAACACTCTGCAACAAAAGTCATTTGAGAAAGTTGTAGAGTTGGTGTCCAGGAACAGTTTTAAAAGGTCTTAGCCTATATAACGTTTCAGGTGAGTTGGGTGTCAGAAATAATAACCAAGCTGCCATTAGTAAACACACATATTATGTAACAAGAACTTACCTTTAGGCTATGAGTTGAAATGAAATTATTAAACCTTTTGTAGTACTTACTGGCTTGAAATGGGCTTGTCCAAAGAAGAATGATAGCAAAGCTACAACTATAAAATTTGTTCCACCAGCAAAATCAGTAAGTTTGTCAAACTGGAAGTAAGCTGCTATTGAGAAAAATGTCAACTGCATTAAAACAACCACTATAGCACATATTCCAAGATGCCATTTATCAAGGATTTCAACAACCATTTTTACAAATACCTCTGCAAGGGATCACGTTTATTGCTGAATATCTTGTAGAAATTGTGGTCTACGCCTAAATCCACAATTTCTTTATCGTAAGTAGCTCTTGAAACACTTGCTGGAAGTCTTAGTAAGATTTTTAAGGACAATTTCTAAAACAATAGCCATATAAATTGTTTGAGCGTAGAGTAAAGTGGATACTGTACAACCACCTAACAAAATAATAACTAAACAATTTTATTTTATTTACAGAACTATCAAAATATACTCAGGGGATAACCAGAATTAGTAAGTTAATACTGTTGCAACGAGCAATAATAATACGCAATACAAAGACTAAAATCCAAATCAAAACAAAACATGAGCAAGTGCAGACGACAGGCAACGAAAAAAAACATCCCCACCCAACCATAGAAATAAAAATTCTCTATGACTATCTAATGATTGTAGGTTACTGTAGGTCATTGATTATTGAGAAATAGATTACGTGTTTTCAGATTTTTACGCATACGACATACAAACATTTTTTCGAAAATTCATATCTTGTTAATAAAGACAATCTGATTTCTGGCACCCAAATAAACTAGCATTTGGGTATGGAAATTACCCTCCTTGGGGTCAAAACCTTCAAGCTTTGTAAAGGAACATTTTCACCTCTGTATTTTCATAGATATAAAACATACTCCCTTTAGTCGATTTGTCATCCTTATGGATCAGAATGTTTTGGTTGTTAATTGGATCAGAACGAGACTGACTTGCTCAATTTTAAGGGCAACAAGTATATGTGCCTGAGAAGATCTCGAAAAAAATGGAGATCTGCTCGAGAATTCGAAGACGGAGCAGGCATCCAACATATTTATTGAAAGAATCAAAATGTTTAGTAATATCTAGCTCGTATCCTAGTTATATAACCAAATAGGCGTTCATGGCGTCCAACAGATTTGCAGGAACCACTTGAGGAATTAAACCCCATGCACATAGGCTAGCACTCTGACTATATGAGGCTGAAGGGCTCAAATACCTATTTTTCGCTACGTCTGGTGGAAAAAGTGAACCATGTAACTGGCATAGCCAAATTAGAAAGCCTGTGTGAAAACTTGGCACGCTTCAAGCTACTGGTGCCTTCAGGAGCAGTCCGTCTTGGGCACAGACGACTGCTTATTCCTAATCAATTGAAAAATCAGGCTTCGAAGTATACCAGTCAATCACCCAGAACCGAACTTTCTTCCAGTCTCGATACTCCTCCAGGCAGATATTTGTGGTGCATTGGCTTGTGCCACCCTAGGACTAGGCAGGCGCTACCAAGACAAGAGGATAGGTAGTAAATTTGTGTGATTTTGTCAGGATGCTTAATTTAGCTTTAAACGCAAATGAAGTCACTTCATGAATCGTGTTTCAACAGGTACCTTCTGGTCATCTAGGCATAGGTGCTGGCTTTAGAGACGGTAGAGATAATTAAGCTCTGGCAATAAAGGTTTTCGAGCATGTCATTCCCTTGGACTGGAGCCATTCTGTGGCATCAGCAGAGGTCTAGGACCATGAGTTCACCCTCTTTCAAACCTCCCTTAATTTCTATGTGCCAATGCGCCTTAATTAATGCTGATATCAGCAAATCGATGTCATCATGCTTTGCTGCAAGTTCTGGTGTTTCTCAGGGGTCTCACCTAGTTCCATTCTTGTTTTTCATCTTTTATTATGGACATCAAAGTTCTTTCTTTTGCATCTCATCATGTCTGCCAGCCCTTGCAAGATGCCCTAATGACGTATTTCACTGGTGCCACTCCAATGGCTGGAAATCCCCCAAAATCAAATTGATTAGGTAAGTCCAGCAGGAAATTTAATACAGTTGTAGCTGACTACTTTTCTTGATGGTTACCGGCTGGAGAGATGCAATACCATCCAGGATCTTGGCGTTTTTATTGATTCCTCATTTGAGTTTGGGCGCCTTGATACCTGCTCCAGGGCCTCTTAATTGTATGCTCGGATTGGTCTCCCACTCTGCTAGACATGGCTTGGGCGTCCACGCCTGTATACTATCTCTGTATGTATAATAAGTCTCTCGTCCTGCAGCTACTCAAGTACGCTTCTTTGGTTTGGTCACCATACCATCTCGGTCATATTCACCATCTCCAGTCAGTGCAAAGATGTTTTATCTGGTTTCTGGGATGTCTGGCTGGACTTAACTCTCATGACGCCCCAGTCGACAAGCTAACTGCTACCCAGGCCCTTCAGAGTCTCGAATGCAGGTGGCGAGTGGCTGATGGCGCCCCTCTATTCAAACTGCTTCGTAAGCAAATCAACTACTCCTTCTTACTGGAAAAGAATTAACTTCTGTGTCCCTATCAGAATCACCGAAAATCACCACCTCTTGGAGCTTACCATGGGGACCAACTACTCAAGATCTAGTTCCATTCCCCGAATTATGCGCTTCGGGAACGAGATCGGCACCTCAGTCGACCTCTTCACTGCCACCTTGGGTGCAAATTCGGCGTACTGAGGCTGATGCAAACCTTGGGATTTATATGTGTAAGTATATGACTGTTATAAATTTGTTTGATGTATTGTAGTAGATTATTCATATTGTTAATATTTGTTGTACATTTTTTTTTATTGTTTGCTCCTATATTTAATTTGTTGTTGATTCTTGTTTTCTTTTTAATAGTTTATCTCTGTTAATTGTTAGTTTCTCAAATGGCACACACCTAAAATGGTGATGCTAAAGGTGAATAAAGTAAAATAATAATAAAATTTAATCCCAAGGGCCAAAGATCAGTTTTGAGTAGTCTAAAACATGCTTCAATTGTGGAGAGAACTCTACAAAAGGTTTCATCGACCACGTACTTCTTTTCCCCCTTGAAAACCCAAGAAAATAAAAGGGTACAGACAAACTATCACACAGAAATCAAAATTGACTCTACTCATTTCGGTTTCTCTGTATGATGTAAAAGATAAGAAATAGCCTAATATGAATGAAACAATGATTTTTTTCAAAAAAAAATGTTCCATGCAACAAATGTTTACAAATTAATTACAATAGGTACGGAAGCTATATGTTTTAACAAACTTATACACTTATACAAGTAGTTATAGTGATAATACAATAATATACAGAGGGAAAATTAACAAAAATGTGAACATAAATGTTGAATGATACCTACTAACAATACCTCTGCCCGCAGCAAACCTACAGACTAAGCGAATTTCCATTTGCCTGATTGATTTTCAATTAAATGTATTTAAATAATTTTAGATTTAAAGAGTACTTAGATTTGCTGCTACAGGGAGGGTGATAAAGTGTGTTTTTTCAACAACTAGATTTGTATAAAATAAATAAATTTGCCAACATTGGTCAAATTATATCCATAAACAAACTACTTCAGTTCACTTATTAGATTCACTTATGGAGATAAGAATAACATGGAAAATTAAAATTTATAATTTTTGAATTTTCTCCATGACCAATAACTGTGCAAAAACACTTCAATATATAAATTATTTGTTTTTAAGCTCTACAAAATGGATTGGAACAAAATTAATTGCAAAACTTATATTTCAGGGGAAAAAATTGAATGGTGCTAACTGCACTCAGAGACAAGATCTGTCAAGAATTTTGGGACCATGCAAGTTAGTCCTTACAAATAGTACAAAACTGAAACCATATGAAATTATATATCAGATACCACTTTGGTCAGAAAACCCAGTAGTAATTTTGTTTCATCTCACTTCAAACACAGGAAATTTTCCTGTTGTTTTAAAACAGCTTCTGCAAATATTGACTTGACAAACATCACTTGAATATGACAGAAACATTCAGAGCAGCTATGTGAGTTTGTTTGCAAAAATTAAACTCTCTGTCAAGTCAATCTCGCAGCTTCGACAAGTACATGCCGTTACTTCAGCACACCTGCAGACCCTGCAATATCTCGGTAAGACATGGTGTATGCCTTCATGAGGCGATTGAGAGCATATTATATTGGTTCGTATTTTTAGTTCAAACAGGACTAGCAGAGTACCTGTCCTTTGTACAGGGTTGGCGTAAAAGTAATGCTTATTGCAGTTGTGCTTTGCGTTTGCAATGTGAGAGGACACGATTTAAGAAAATTTGGTTCTTTTAATTTACGGTATGCTATAGTATAGCACATCTACCATAGCCATAATGTTCTACCACTGCCCCTAAAGAATAAAAAAAGTGATATTCTCATTTTCCACAGCTTTTTGTTGCTAGTTGGTTGAAATTAGATGTTGTCATAAATTAAAAAAAAATTAATAGTGCTGTACCCTGTTGGTAAACCTTATAGCTTGTTAATGCTATTTAATATCTTAGAACCAACTTGTGTAGTTGAAACAGCTGACAAAATTCTTTTATTCCTTTTAAATATGAGTACTCATAAGGTTAACATGCAAAACTTCAGAGCCACTGGGGCGGAGCCCGATAGGATTTTGGAGATAAGAATGTGTCTATATGTTAATAGGGAATGTGAGCTATCAACACACCAAATTTCAGCCCAATCCGACCAGTATTTTTCGCGTTTACTTGTCACAAACATCCATACATCCAAACTTTCTCACTTATAATATTAAGTAGGGGTAGGATTATTGACCATCTCAATCACGTCCTGGCAAAAATTAGGTGATAATCTTAATACTTTTGGTTCACTGAAGAATCAAATGCTTTTATTCTTTTAGTGAATTTCCCATATAGGGAATATTAGTGAATTTCCCATATAGGGAATATTAGTGAATTTCCCATATAGGGAATATTAGTGAATTTCCCATATAGGGAATAAGCTAATACCATAGTACTCATGGTAAGACCTGGACCCGGGCCGGGACCGATTTACTTTTTCGTTTTGAGGTCCCTAGAGGCCAAAAACACCATCCGTTCAAATTCATACGTATATATATATATGTGTCCGTTAGCGCGATAACTCGTGCAAAAATGATCCGATTTTGATGAAATTTTGTATAAACCTACATTTATTCGAACGAGTTCGCAAACCAACATGATCGGACTATGGGAACGGGGTTTTGTGTGGGGTTTTATGGGGTAAAAATAGGTTCTTCCCATTTTTAAGGTTTTAAAAGGGAAAAAAAGGGAAAGGGGGAGGGTTAAGGATAGGGCGGAAAAATAATATTGCTTAAGGGTGATTTTAACCATTTACTGCCTGTTGAGCCAAACCAAAAAGTTCAAATAATTTAACGTAACATGTACATAGCAGTATACATAGTAAGGGGAACATGTATATATAACAGTAAAATCTGGAGGTAGATTCCGTTTCTTTACGTTTTTTAAAACTAGGTAACTAAAATATGCGTATCAATGCCGATGAAAACAAATTTGGTGATTTGCTTCGACATATGGGAAACTGGACCCTACCCAGTGTCAAAGTATTTAGAAATCAATTGATGATTAGTTTTTTAACAGTATGTAACAGTATTTTAATAGTAAAAAGTATTTACTCAAAAACAATTACATTCGTTACCTTGAGCAGATTTAAAACTCTAGAAGGAATTAAATTATTTATTGAAGATTAACAAAACCCAAGGCAAACAAACAGAAGGTGTTTAAACAAAAGATATATGGTGTACAGGGGTATCTATCTATCCTGACACATTGATGAGTTCATTCCTAATTTGTTTTACATTTGAGATTTTTAGGGACTTCTGTCCCTACAAGCCACTAGTTGGGTCTATAATCTTGCAAGATGATACCTTGATACACACCGAACCAATTTTTTTATTTAGTAATATTTTCTAGACTTTTTGTAATATTTTGCAGACAAAATAATCAGGAAATGAAGATACTTATTGTTCAACTGCTTATCACCATGACAATATGTTGTGAGGCGTTCTATCAGCCTTTTAAACACGGTAAAATGAAGAGAATCGAACCCAATACTCTAGAAGAACTGAAAACAGCACTTTGTACCAAGGATAAGGATGGAAAATGTGATGACGAGCCGAGGAAAATAATAATCAAGAAGATATTTGACTTTACAGATTCAGAGGGTTACAAAACCGAACTCGGATGTTTCCACCTGTCTGAACCACTCAAGTGCAAAGTGTACGGACAACTGAAACTGAATATAAATGAGCAGTGTAACGGCCTAGAACCAACAGACGTGACGTACAGTATAGCAGGGAGAGTGGGACTGGACGTTGGCTCAAACAAGATCATCGAAGGCAGCAAGAAGGGGGGATTGATGGGGAAAGGACTGATGATGATGAATGTGAAAAATGTGGAGATCAGGAAACTTCGCATTACAGATATAAATCCCCGAGTTATATGGGGCGGAGACGCAATAGACATAAGGAATAGCCAAAACATCTTGATCGATGGATGTTACATCAAGAACATCGGAAGACAAATGATGGTAACTCATTTTGGATCGAGTACAGGAATCCTGGTAAGGAACACGGTGTTTGACGGAAACACACCTTTCTCTCCGTACTGCAATGGCCGACACTACTGGCTATGGCTGTTTCTGGGCGAGGCGGACCAGATAGCCATGCAGAACAATGTGATATTCCACACCAACGGGAGAGGCCCGCATCTACACGCTAAAAAAAAGTCCATATTACATCTGATACAGAACATCTTCTACGATATAAAGAGTCCTGGGCTGCTGATTGAGCAGGACGACCCAGAAACGAGCATTCTCGCAGAAGGCAACATCTTTTACGGCGTGGAATACGTAGTGCGCCAATGTTCCGGTCACATTTTCTTCCCCAAAACTGCAAAAGAAGCTGAGCAATGCAAAGCAGTATTGGGTCGTGAATGTCTTGTGAATAAAGTGGAAGATAGCAAGAACGCAGATCCTACTAATGATTTAGTTGTGCTGGAAGACTTTCGGAAGATTAAAAGCTCAATGGTTTGTCCAATCAAAATGAAAAATTCAATAACCAAGCAAATAAAAATTCCTAAGGTTGTTAAGAAGCTGATTGAATAAATAATAATCACATATGTAGTCTATGTAATTAATCTTAACGTAATTTGTTAACATATCAACACTTCAAACAATTGGATACATATATATATCTTAAAAACCTCAGAGAAAAACATAATTTGTTTTGTTTTTATCGTCCTTTCAAAAGCAGCATAGAGCATACTATAAAAAATAAAAAATTACCAAAATAAACATTTAAAAAAATAATTCAGTGGTCAGTGGAAACAAACTGGTATTGTATACAATTTGAAAACCCCCAACTCAAATTGTAAAATACTAGTAGTTGTAGTACTATGATGTTTATTTTTGTATATATAAAATATAGTGAGGCTATAAGGTGTACATAATAACTTGAAATCCAGTTCTATAGATATGGGTTTTATGCAACTGAAAAATCTCTTGCGAAACACAATTTTACCCAATATAAAAGAATGTTTAACATTAAAAAATACCTTAACCTTTCAAGTATACAGGGTGTTTAGAAAAATACTGTTAATTAGGTAAACAAATTTTCTTAGTAAAGCTTTTAATTTCTTACTTATAATAGCCTACTTATAATGTACTGTATAAATAGAACAACAAATACAAATAACATGGTGTCAATAGATTCAAACGAGTCTTATATGCTAAGCTAAATACTATATTTTAGAATCGTAAAAATTACTTTTTTTGAGTTGAACTTTATGTAATGTAGATAGTATTAACCGAGAAAAATTATATGCTAACTCAGTCTTTGAAAGATTTAAACATTTTCAGATCAAAAGTAAACATTTGCCTCTTGATAAGCATGCTTGTCACCCGATTTCCTGAACTTTTCTTAACTCATCGAATGTACTTGTACTTGTTAACATTTTCATTGGAATCATTTAAGAGTTTATAATACATTTTCACTTATCATTTATATTACGTTTATTTGGCTTTTCCTCTGAATTTCCCACTCGGCGTTGCCTTCTTCTTTTTGTTTGTTGATGACTTGTCTTCAACCTGTTCATGAACAAATGTTGATTAACTTAGTTGAATGAATGATGAATGGTTAGGTATTTTACACAATACATACGGTGGTAGACTATAAAACTTGTGATTATGGAACATTCACAAATAGTGAATTGAAACGATAGATTAAATATGCTAATTTCAGGTGGTTTGTTCATTGCTTCTCCACACCTAACCTAACTTTGCTCACTTGCAAGAATATCCACAACTACTGCTTATTATTAAGTTTAGTGATAGTCAAAACCCTAATTTTAGAAATCAAATCATGAATCTAAAAACCTAAAAGCGAAACATTTTACTTGCCTGGTTAAGGTTAAAATTCAAAATAATAAAATGCTTGTCATGGAATCCTAACTGAAATAAATTATTGGACTCTTGACCCTGAAATAATAGCATGGCTACTCTTTTAACCTAAAAGAAAACACTTTTTATAAACAAAAAATACTGAAATAATTAAACTCCTGACACTGAAATAACATGAACATTTGATCAGTATTTGATTAAATCAAGAATTAGTTTTAAATCTCGTAATTCGCCAATCGAATCTCAAACTTAAAGTTTTCTGACGTTTTGGTGGTTTTAAGTTTTGAGATTCGGTTTGGACACACCACTAAATAAGGTTATACGACTCATGTACTAAACAATAAGGTAATCCAGTAATAACATACTGAACAGCTCAATACAAACAGATAGTGAGTAGTTTGTTTACATGGTTATATAATATGGAATGGTTCAAACTCGGATCTGAACGAGAGGTAGTTTGTTGAATGGTAGTTGCAGTAACTTACTTTGCGTTTAACGCCGGTGTTGGGAGTTGCTGGCAGCACTTTGAAGAAGGAGTCGAGTCTACCCTGCGTTGAGTTACTCCTGGAGCTGCGCAGTTTCTTGACTCCATTCCTCACTCGCTCCTCGTTGAACTGTTTGTCTCCGCAGAGGTATTTGACAAGTCCCTCCTCGTCTGGTTCAACCCACTTGAACTGATAAACATAAAATATAGTACGAAATTCCAAGATATTTACATCCTAGCCTTATAAATGAGATAGTTTGAATAGAAAATTTTATTATTTTAGGTAAATTTTTGAAGGGTTAAGACTTAAAATGAGGTCCTAAGTTGGTCACAATAGAGTAGCAACTTGACTTAAGCATACTGCAAAAATTATAGTACTTCATAATTAATTCTGTTATTTACAATCTTAAAACACACAGTTTTGCTTGATTGTAAAAATATGGTAAACCGAAAAGATATGTTGTTCCCATCGATCTCTATAACTACAACCAACACATTGTAAAGATTTTAACACCTTGGAACAAATGTTGACAGTTGTCTCGACAGTCATTATCCTGGATAAAGTATTTGTACAGTAATACTATGAAGATAATTTCACTATCTATTTTAATATCTTGTACCAAATCCTAAAAGAGAGAAAATCAACAAAAGAATACTTAAAAATGTAAAGTAAAACATAATGGTAAACTTATAGAAATATATAGAGATCCAAGAATTGAGGACAAATTACGGAGATGGGTCGAACTTATCTTTAGAAAAGAGTAACGTTCGCTATTAGTCAAAGGATGTTTTAATAAACAATCCAGAAGGCTAAGACCACCAGGTAAACCCACATTCAGAAGATAGGAGCATCTAGAAAGAAAGTAAAAACCAAAGAAGACTAGGAAAGATGAGTAGAAAAAGTATTTAAAATGAACATCTATAGGCAAAGTACCATCTGGGGTACTGTGAACCACGGCAGTAAGAACCTACCTCTAAACTTTCACAATCTGCGACTTCTGGATGAACAAACAGCTCGCGAGCCTCTTTGTAAATCCAGTCGCTTGGAACAGTGAACTTATTCTTGTCTAAGTTGTCCAAGATTGTCTCAATATTGCGGTGTTTCTGTATCAACTCCATTGCCCGTTTGGGACCGATTCCTCGGATGCTGTCGCAGTAATCACATCCTAACAGGATACCCAGGTCGATGAACT
Source organism: Macrosteles quadrilineatus (assembly GCF_028750875.1). Classification (NCBI taxonomy): domain Eukaryota; kingdom Metazoa; phylum Arthropoda; class Insecta; order Hemiptera; family Cicadellidae; genus Macrosteles; species Macrosteles quadrilineatus. The sequence continues at coordinate 76,774,062 of NW_026542598.1, read as the reverse complement.
GTAAAGTAGCAATGTGTAAAGAAAAGACAAACAAGGAAAAAGGTTTTTTTTTAAATACCTATATTATTTTAATGAGAACAGCAGTGTTTGTATTTTAATATGGGACAAAAAAACAAAAAACAAAGGATTATAGGACAAAATTTTGACAAACAATGTTTGATTTTTCAACATTAAGTTAAAATGAAACAGAGTAGCTCAATTTTAGCGTCTTGGGCTGATAACACAGACGTTGCTGGTTCGAAACCAGCTGCCTTCAATATCTTATCACTACAATTACCACTAGCTTGGCTATGTGACTCATACCATCACTGTTTTTCGGTACTTCACTGTTTTTAACACTGTTGAGGTTCTACAAAAAATCAAAACAAAAACAAACCGAAACGTTTATGAGCTTTTAACACTGCACATAATTATTACTTGATCGATTTATGCCAAAAGTATAACATAATGTTATTTTTATGTTTAAAACAAAACAAAATAAATTTGCATTTAATTATTATTAATTATCATTCATTGAGATGGGGACGCCACCTTTGTGCATATTTTTACTTTCTCCCCCTATACCATAGTATATGGAGAAAGTATTGTTTTTGTCAAAATTTTCGAGTTTGAGTTTTGAGTGGATATATTCGTTTTGGGTCCCCCTGGACCCAAAAAAGTGGTTTTCGAAGTGATGTCTGTGTGTGTGTGTGTGTGTGTGTCTGTGTGTCTGTGTGTCTGGATGTGTACAGAGCTAGAGACTACACCTGTGGTCCGATTTCGATGAAATTTGGTATGTAGGTTCTAATCCATGGTATCTCCAGGCGTTTTTTTCATTTTTTTGAAATTTTGATTTTTAATGGGGATTTTCCCATAAAAACCCATAAAAAACATGAAAAATCGGATTTTCTCAAAAATGGCCCGAACGATTTTGATAAAAATTTAGTATGTTGTAGCCCTTTAAATTCTGAACAAAATGGTACAAATCCCATTTCTGTAAAAATTACGGTTCAAAAGTTATGGTAAATTATGTTATTTTCCCATAAAAATCCCATAAAATAACGAAAAATAGGATTTTAGACAAAAAAATCCGATTTTATTTAACATAGTATGTTATGATCCTTACAATTTTGATAGTTTTTCTCATTTCTTAGAAATTTTTATTTTTAATGGGTATTTTCCCATAAAACCCCATAAAATGACGGAAAAAAACGATTTTCCCAGAAATGGCCTGAACGATTTCGATAAAAATTTAGTATGTTATAGTCCTTTATATTCTGAACAAAATGGTACAAATACCATCTCTGTAAAAATTACGGTTCAAAAGTTATTGTAAATTATGTTATTTCCCCATAAAAACCCCATAAAATAACGGAAAATCATATTTTCCCAATATTGGCTCGAACGATTTTGATAAAAATTTAGTATGTTATAGTCCTTTAAATTCTGAAGAAAATCTTACAAATCCCATTTCCGTATATTTACTCTCACCGCTTACACATGATAAAGATTGTTGACAAACTTATGGGAGAAAGTATGTGTCAGAATGCTGATACCGTTTATTATTAATAAAATGCTAAATATTAGGCCTACATAGGTACTTTTGTTGATGACTAAGAATGTTTAGTTTTTTTCTATTTTCTAGAATTGTAACAGCTCTAACAGGTTATACTGCTTGCCTTCAAATCTGAAGGTCGCTGTGGTTTATCTCGAAAGCAAGATCATTTCCAGTCCCAATGCCATTTGTCAATGGGATATCATTTTATTGATGATGCTATCTAACAAAAAGGCTGGCGTTATGTGGTAACAAGACTAGGGATTGGACTGATAACCTTACAAAAATGCCAAAGGTGTAGATATAAATACAAATTAAATGGAAAAGCTCTGTTTATAATCCAAACCAACACTAGAGTCGAGACCACGTAAGTTTGCAGTTGGTGGCAGCCAATCACAAGATAAGGCTAGTGCGACGTTGCTACTTCGCCCGCTGACAACACTAATTAAAATAATTATACAAAGCCATATTTTCAAATCAGCTGGTATTATTAGATTTGGTAACACCGCACGGTTCTCATTGGTTCATCCAAAACCATATGGTAAATAGGCTCCTCCCTCAACTGCAAACTTATGTGGGCCCGACTGTAAGTATATTTATCCAATACACCGAGTATTCTCATACCTCATACCAGCACATACAAACGTTTGCAACATAAAAATAGCTAACTTAGTAACACTTTTCTACACTTGACACCCAGAGGACAAAATATTGTGTGTTCAGTGTATCTTCTGGGTGTTCTATGGCCTACCTACACTTCTACCTAGTTAAGCTAGATTCTTTCCTCCTTTCACAATTCAAAATCCTGGCCTAGAGCCTTTCCTTGAACAAATCTAACTTATTAAACAAGTTTGTTAGTAGCTTTAAACAGTAGAATATCACTCATATTTACCAATCCGTACCTCAGACTGGTTCAGCTCAAGGCCAGCCAGTACTTTGTCCAGGTGGAACTCTTGTATGGGTATTTTGCGAGCAGCGCTGAATGTGATGTGTCGCAGAAGGACGTTGGAGCCGAACGTCAGAGCGTCCATGTCCTCTGTGGCCGTCGCGTAAACCTTGCCAGCCTTCACCAGAGCAGCACATTGGGCTTCCGCTTCACCCGGGGCCTATGTCAAAGAATCAATAAATCAGTAACCTGCTTTTACTAAGAGGGAGTTACTAGGACATAAAAGTGTTTTCTACAGCTGTTAGGATGTGTCAATAGCCTATGGCGGTTGACTGAATTGAGGGTTGCTACAAAAGCACAAAATATAGTAGTTGGGGAAGCTATCCCCCAACTTCACCCTAAGAAGATTTTTTTAAATTATTTAAAATGTTAAGAAATATTTTGGGTCAACAATTACCTGACCCTGTAACAATGGGGAATGCTCATTAGTTTGGGATCTCAGAATTTGATGTGAATGTGTTCCATTCCCGATATTCACAAAAGTTTGTACCCCTAGCAATAGTGATCATTCATACAAAATGTGATCATTGTCAAGCAATTTTTGACAAAGATAAAAATTCTGTTCGTCTTTAGGCCTACAATTTTTTCCCCTTTTGAGTAAATGAATAGTGAACAAGTATTAGCTGCTTCTTGAAGAAGGGACTCAGCGTAACCAAAGCCTTGTTTACCCAAAGCCAGTAGGCAGGCAGGTTATTCGCTTCAGGTAACTTGAAATACATTACCTGAGGCATGTAACCTTCCTGACCCTCGCCTGGTGTAAACACAGCTCAAAATACAATCAAACACAATGGGGGATAAAAGAGCAACAATTACCTCAAAGTAAGGAATACCCATCAGTTTTAGAAGATCTTTACACTCCTGAACGTGTTGTTTGCCAACCTTGACAAGCCGACGATTGAATTTGTCCATTGCTTCCGTGTCACCTAAAATATACATGTACAATGGTGAACAAGTTTCTTTAGTTAACATTTCACTTATTTAGTTGGTTTGGTAACATCTAGTAGGCTGATTCTGTTGACTAGTTCTCACCATTCCTACAGCTAAGTCTCACATATCAAATTCTGTGAATATAACAGCCAACAACAAAATAACGAATGCAGTATAATTTAACTGTTATTTTACCGTATATTTATTTTACCTTTCATGCATAGATTCACATGATAAAAAGGCAATAAGTACTTTTCAATCAAACCATATATGTTAAGATATGCACATAATATTAAAAGCACATGAACTGAGTATAACAAAGGTATTTATAATTCATCATGCATATTTAGCCTAAATTTATTTAAATACAGTTTACCAAGGCTATACATTTTTTATCAGAGTTACAATGGAGCATTCTCTAAAACTAACGTTAAATTAATTCAAACGTGTTTTTTTAAATTGATTAATTACTGAACTAATAGCGTACCTGTGCTCTCAGCCTGCTCCAGCTGTTTCTTGGCCTCTTCCCTTCGCTCAGCTCGCTTCTCAAGCTCTCCGGACTTAAGGTTCGGAGGTTTACCATCAAACACGTAGATTGGTTTAATACCATTTTCCATTAAACGTATATTGCTGTAGAACGTTCCCATTAAATGACTGAAAATAAGCAAAAATGTATGAAAAACTAGTTGTACTTGTTATAGCTTTTCTTTTTAAATATACATGCTTGACGTCTTAATTTTCATAAAGGCAAGTCTTTGTAGGGTACTACACTTATTTAGAGGCTGTGATTTAACAGAAACATACTTAATGAACTGAAAAAAATTATGATTGCGCAGTAGGCCTACAGTGTTAAATTTTATTGACGTAAAAAATCAAAATTATGACATAAATGTCTATTTATACAATATTATAACGCTTTTATGGGCCTATTATAAATATGTATACAATGGACTAGGCCTACCTGTGGTTCTTAGTTATCCGTAGTACGCGTAAAATACCTACTATGTATGGTCGCCATTTCATCGAACAGTATTAACAGTACAGAATTTTGTTTCTTGCTAGAGACAAATCCGAATTATAGACGGTCCGGATTTTTGACGTCCAAATTATCGACATTCTACTGTACTAACCTTGTGAGCAAAATTATTTCAGATTATACGAACTAAGTATATGAATAACTAAATTATCATTAGGGTTTCCAAAAGGCTAGCTTAAGCAAGAAATGAAACCTTAGCAAAACAGAGTTTACCTTGTAGTTTCTCCATCAGACGATGTCAGCTGATTTCCTTCAGACCTGACAGCAGTCAAAAACTGATACAGACACATGGAGGCGTCAATGGCTACCTTTCTACCTGAAATCAGGAGAGACCAAAGGGTAATTACTAAATTGAAACATGCATCGATAATCTGCTTTCACCTACTAAGCAACCAAGAACTAACCTTGTACAAATATCTAATTCATCAGCATGGTTGGTGTACAATGCCGGTGTGTCCAATACTGTTTTGTATGAAAATGCATTGAATCACATAAAAATAAAACTTTACTTAACTTGAAAAGAATAACATGACTTGCTTGTAAAAACTGTAGGCCTAAACATGCATTGACCTACTGTTTTTGTTTTGACAAACAAAAAAAAAACATTGTAATTAAATAATTACTATCACAATTATACGTGTTACTTTATTAAATACAGTTGGTGTAGGCCTAGTTAGTCATAAGTTTGATTAGCGACTAAGCAGTCTAAGGCAATTTTTTATCCACAGGCTTAGGTTACCTCATAAGTTATATGCTAATGACTTAAATAATGCTAATGATTAAACCTTTTTGATTTGGTTGTATGGTAACACTGATTTGATTACCCATACGATGTGGATATTAAAGCAGTCATAGCCTAAATTGATACCATTGTGAATTCCACTGGGCCTAGCTTTTGGGTTCAACATCTTTTGTAAATGTGATGGTGTTGGTTAAGTTACAGGCTAAGATAAAAAAAACAAAGGTGTACAAACATTAGTTTGAGAAGGTACTATAGGCCTAACACATTGCTAAACTAAAGTAAGTTTTAACCGTGTTTCATGAAAAGAGAGTGAGAGATAATAAAGGCCAATTCACTCATTCATATTTGCCAGATTCTTTGAAGCACTTGGAGAACTGGGACTGTGGCGTTGTCATGTAATCTAGCTACTTGGAGGTCACAAATTGTGGATATTTGTAGGCATGATCTGTCGATGCAATACTACCTGGTGTGGATTAACGTTGGCACTAGGCCTAGTGAGTACTACGACTATATGCAGTACAGTACCTACATTAGACCAATTTGCGTTTAAACATAGCAAAAAGCGCTAGAAATCAACAATTTTTGGGGCTTGAAAATTTTCTTTTTTTACCTTGTTATGTTTTTTTCTTATTATTTAGGCCATTTGAAACACTTTTTTCTTCAAACACTTTTTCGGCAAATGCCGTTTTTACCCCAGAAAACCAAGTTTGAGAAGTCGTAAAAAATAACTAAGTTAAGTGCCAAAAATGACCCATTTTCGGGTAAACCAAATTAAATATAATCCAACCCAACCTAACCCAACCCATGCTTAGGTTAGCAAAGTACCAAAAATGGCCAATTTTGTGTAAACCAAGGTTAGGTTAGGTTAGTATTTAGCTATTAACACATTTACCGGACAAATGGTCCGATATTTAGTGATTTATATCGCTTTTCACGATTTTCAATTAGTTGCGTTTTCATGATGCCTTGTAGGCTAATTCACGATTTGGTTTAAGTTTAAGTATCAGTATAGTACTGCGGGTAGTCGTAGTACTATACTAGTGGGGACGTTAATCCATACCAGGGAGTAACGCATCCATAACTAATTGCATGCCCATAAATAATCAAAATTCCTGACCTCCGAGTAGCTGGATTACAGGACGACGCCACAGTCCTAGTCCACTATAAACTGTAGGTTAGTGTAGGTTAGTTGTCATTGGCTGTATGAGTAATAAACAGTCCTGTTTAAGGAACATGACGGCCTTATCAGTAACAAAACTACAGATCATCCAATACTCATCTCCATTCATACTTGGATTCAAGTACCTACAGTACCTTCGTTTGGACGCCATTTCAATTCAAAGTATTAACTTAGAAATAAGTTATTGTTTTATATGATAAGAAAAAGGTTTTTAAAACTTACCAAAATAACTTTTCAAGTCAGTCTCTTTAACTGCATGGGGAGACACGTCTGCAATTAGCTTTGCTAGTCCTAGAATACCCATTGTGCAGCAGGAAAGTATGCAAATCTAAAATAATAAATATTTAACTATTTGAATTAATTAATACATCGAACAGATTTAGTTAACAAACAGAAACTTTCCAACAATAATTCCAACTTACTGAACTGACCAAGATCAAGAGAAGAGGAGAGGAGTGTTATTGTTTTTGCCTGCTCCCGCTGGCCCGCTAGTCCCGCTATTGTGGTTTGGCGGGAACGATAGACATTGTCAACAGTGTTTCCACACGACCAAAAAAATAATCCCGCTTACAGGGTCGAAAAAGCCCGTTTTATCCCGCTTTTAAATCGGTGAAAAATCCCGTTTTATCCCGCATGATTTTTTTGGTACAATTTCTAGTATTAAACTTTACGTATCATTTTTATAAGTTGTTTAAACATCACTATTATATTTTGCTACAGTATTTAAACAATTTGAGTTAGTTTTTCTCTAAAATTGAGTAGAAAAAAAAATAAAAATAGTCGTCACAGCCGAAAATCCCGTTTTATCCCGCATCCCGTTTTAATCCCGCTCAAGGTCTAAAATTCCCGTTTTCGGGATAATAATCCCGCGAATGGAAACACTGATTGTCAAAGACTTTTAATATGAGAAAGTAGTCTAACTCTAACATTGACTTTACAAAAATGTGGACTATTTATAATCTATGAAGGTAATACCATAGATAAAACATACGTTGGTTAGTCTATGGTAATACCTTAATACTGAAATTATACAACTTATGTTATAATGCATTTTTTCTTATTTTTTTACGCATTTACGCCTATCACTGAATAATATACCCCAATCAATGAAAACTACAAAAACTTTGATATCCGATTCCATCGTATTATACCAATTATTATCAATCAACAATCAATAGAACAATTGGATTTTTGTTTGGTTATTTTGTATCAAGTCGAAAATTTTATTGTTCTATAATACGACAGGGAAAGAGTTTGTATATCAAAGATTCATCAATATAACCCTTGAAAAAGTATACACATTAAAGCCATGGTGGAAGGACAACCATATCAGCTATCAGCTATATTATCTAGTTATCTAGTTTTTTTTTTGTTTTTTTTACCAGAAGAAATTTAACATGAAACAGTTTTTTTTCTCTCGTATCTACGCCAGTGGCATTTTTGTAGTGAAGTCAAACACTTTTAAGGGAAAGCGGTCCAAACCGATTAAAGTTAGTTAGTTAATATTGTTATTTTCAGTAGCCCACTCAAGTTAAAAACCTTAAAACCCACTTAAAAGTCCTAATGAGCCTCAGTTGGGTTATAATTTTAGCTCAGTGTCAGTTGGCGATATGAGTAAATTAAATCTATGGCCGTATTAAATATTAACATAAAACACTATGGATAAAATCACTGAAAAAAAAACACTGACTTCATTCTCTCTCTACGGTGTCTCGGTGTCTGTCTGCTCTGCTTCTGCTTTCTGCTAAAACTTGTGTCAGAGTCAGAGGTGTGTCAGGTGTTCGGTGACACCGATTCTTACCCTAGTTCGATCGGAATAATTTACAAGTAAATTAACTTATACAAAATGCCGAATATTGTAAATGAAATTAAGTTGGACTTTAAAGATGTGATGCTAAGACCTAAAAGAAGTACCTTGAAAAGTAGAGCTGATGTAAGTATTAATAACTTCTTTTAACTTAATCCTGCCCTAGCTTACACCTACCACCTACCTAGGCCTACTCTGTTAGTTTGTTAACAAATTCACATACGATTTTGCAGGTCAACCTCTACAGAGAAATTACCTTCCGAAACTCAAAACAGACTTACAAGGGAATTCCATTAATTGCATCAAATATGGATACAGTTGGAACTTTTGAAATGGCTAAAGCTTTGGCAAAGGTAAGTGTAAACATTTAAAGTTAAGTACAGTACCATTGACATTCACAAATTTAAGTTCAGGAACTTAACATGTGGTTTTGTCACTGCCCTTAAGCCTCGTTCACACGGGGCGAGTTTACACGCTACTCGCCGGCGTGTAAGAAGCCGGCGAGTTGGCGAGTGTGCTTGTATTCGTTCACACGGAGCTTGTCCACTAGCCAACTCGCCGGCGTGTAGAAAGACGCCGGCGAGTCGGCGAGTGCGCTTGTAGTCGTTCACACGATGCTTTTTCCACTCGCTCAGTAGCTGGCTTGAACCAAATCCTCCACCATCTTTGAATAACACGCGCACAAGCACAATCAACTGTGTTCACACTGTGCTACTTTACACGCCTACTTGCCCAAAAGCTGGCGAGTTGGCGTGTAAAGTAGCGGCAGCGTCAACTTTTTCCAGAGCTTTTTTACAAGCAGCTTTTGAGCGAGTACGTCGTTCACACTGAGCTATTTTACTAGCTGCGTGTAAAAAAGCCGGAGTGTAGCTTGTAAACTCGCCCCGTGTGAACGGGGCTTTAAATAAAAATCCAATGTTTTCAATGCAGTTACATTTTTAACACCTAAGTTAAATCTTGCTAATATTTATAACACAGAGGATACGCGTCCGGTAACCAGACGTGGATTAGGCGTCCGGTAACCAGACGTGGATTAGGCGTCCGGTAGGGGGTCCCGGAACGCCATTACCACAATGATACTTTGTTCAACCATCAGTGTTCGTGGTGTAGTGGATAGAGTGCTCGACTGATATGCGAGAGGTCCCCGGTTCGAAACCCATCGGTGACTTTAACTTTTTGTCACAGATTTTGCTTTGAATGTAATTTCTTCTTAACTGTACATCTTTTGTTAGAATTTTTGGCATTTATAATTTTATGTTATGAAGAGAATTGAACCTTCATTTGATTTTTTTCACTATCAGCAAGTTTGGTTGGTTAGGTTAGGTTATGACAGTAACTGCCGGACGCCTAATCCACGTCCGGTTACCGGACGCGTATCCTCTGCGTATTTATAAAGGTTAATGTTAATGAACAATTTTAATCATACTTATTTAGTAATACGGTTTATTTAATTATTTACTATATTCGATTAAGATAGATTATTTAAATCCCACTCGGAAAACTCAGATTTAAGTCGTGAAAAGCGTAGTCCCATCGCATATTAACGGCTTATTCAATATCGATTTAATCAATATCAGCAATCGCATACCCACCTTAATTTACAAGTAAGGATATGCTAATTTCAGTAATGATCGTGTCAACTCAAAGTTAATAAGCTGTCCCTACTATTCATATACGAATTCTAGGCTACATTATATTTAACCGTCTTGGTCTGCTTGCAGACAGGGACGTCTAATATGTCTCATGGTGTTGGTAGATCCAACTTTTGGCCTAACAAAACCAAATCTATGCCTGCCTAAATCTCTTTTAGCATGGACTGTTTACGACTATGCACAAATATTACTCAGTAGAAGATTGGAAAGATTTTGCGGAAAAGAATCCTGAAGTCTTGCCTCACATAGCTGCTTCATCAGGCACAAGTGAGGCTGACTACGAGCGGCTCACACAAATTCTGGAGGCAGTGCCCGGAATACGCTTTGTTTGTCTCGATGTAGCCAACGGTTACTCTCAGCATTTTGTAGAATATCTGCGGAGAGTGCGAGCAGCCTTTCCTACACATACAATCATGGTAAGCTTACAATCAGTGTAGAAACGTAGCAGATAAGGTTAGTAGGTGAAAGACGTATTATTTTACAATCAATTTATTTAATGAATGACAAAATATTAAATAGGATTAAAAAGGTTTCCACTTCGTCTGAGTAAAAAAATTAAGATTTAAGAAAGTTTCGATGAATCAGACATCTTGGAATTCATTTTATTGTTTTGTAAATTCAATATTAAAATTAAAACATGGGTAAATAAAAATATGCCAAAAACTGACATTCCCAAATCTAGGCTATCACACAAAAGAGAGGTAGGCCTACTCTTCTTGAAGGTTTCTAAATCATATACATACTTGCTCTCTGGTGTAACAAATTACCCCCCATAAAATTATACTCTCAGGTTTTTTTGGGTTGGTAAAAATATAAAGAGACTTTTTTTTTACAAATTGTGTGCACTGATGTTAGTAGGATACTTCATAATTCAAAACACCTACTACAAGTGATAGGAGATATCTTTTATTTTACTACAAAAATTTCAAAATGCCCGAAATTATTTTTGGACCAATCCCTCGGGCCCCCTCCACTTGCAAGCTTATGGGGTAAGACTCTCACTACTGTTTTGAATTTTAATTTTCTCAAAAGGAATTGTTTGGAAAATACCAATGCTGTTCAAGATCGAACCCAACGTAGTTTTCAATATTAGCACCTTTTTTGTAGTAACATTTGTATGACATGTTTGAATTTTAATTTTCTAAAAAAGAATTATAGTTTTAATTTGGAAACTACCAATGCTGTTAAAGATTTAATCCAACATAGTTATCAATATTTGCACACTTGTCCTAGAATGTATGTGTTTAGTACTTTGTTTGCTGTAGGCTGGCAACGTGGTGACGGGTGAGATGGTAGAAGAGTTGATACTGTCTGGCGCAGACATCATCAAGGTGGGCATCGGCCCCGGCTCCGTCTGCACCACTCGGATGAAGACCGGCGTAGGCTACCCACAACTGAGTGCAGTACTAGAATGTGCAGACGCCGCACATGGGCTGCAGGGACATATAATCTCCGTGAGTTGATGTTTGCCCATGTATAAACCTAACTCTTGCTAAAACAATCTTAAGCTAGTGGGCCAGTGGCTCAGTCATATGACTGATTAAAAATACTAAACAACGATGTTGTGATGGAATAGTTAGTTTGATAGTTATTGTTTAACAAACAACATCCTATTTAATTTTGTTTAGTAATTAAATCAATTCTCTGCCTTGTAATGGAGTTCAATAATTGAATTTGAATGTTTATTAAAAAGCATGTTATTTCCATAACAGTTTTAGACTGCAATTGCTAGGTGAACTTAGAAATGAGTATAAAATCTCTCGGCAAGCTGGGCCTCTATGACAAAAAAGTCAAATTGTTACAGAATTACTTGGCAAATATTTGTTTTTACTCAGTGATCAAATACAAGTTGGTTATTTGAAACAATAGAAAACAATATAAAAAACACGCAGAGCGTTGATTCGTTTATCAATGTTTAACAATGATAACCTGGCATCAGATCTAGGTTATCAATAGACCCCCTGACCTTAGACACCCACTGAACGTCTGGCTCTACTACGACATTCCAGCCATGCCCTACTGCTTATGATCCTCTATAATAACATTAGTCTAAACAATTTATGAATTACATTTATTATCAAGGCGCTCATTGTTTGTGATATCAAAGTGGTATGGAAAAATGGTGTAATGAATGTTTAACATTTTTTGCTGGCTCTACTTTTATATCCTAACCTTGGCCTACTGCTTAGTTTATTCCTAGTAGGCCTATATCGGAACTTCAACAACAACATAAGTAAAAAAAAATGTCCTTGCAATGCTCCTGAAGGCGCTAAGTTCTTATTTCTGTGAACTTAGGCTTTTATACATTAGTATGTTGACTTTGGTTTAGTTAAAATTAGCATAGTAGGACATGTAAGAAGAAAGTAGGTAATAAGTTTAGGAGCGTTTTGCGAACCAAATGTTTTTAGAACAGGTAGTGTCACGGTTGTAACGCATGGAGTATGGGCGCTGATAGCACAGTGAACGTGTGATGGAATATCCAATATTAGTGTTTTGATTGGATATAAATTAGTCATGAAAAAAAAAGATTTGTTTGAACATGGTTTTTCAAATAACGGTACATTACTATGAAATACTTTTCAGAAAAAAAATAAGACGATTACATAAAGATTACATAGAAACTTAATTTCAGAGCAAGAAACGTTATAACAGGATGTAAGGCGGTCATAAAAAATTGTTATGTAAAAACATTTGAAAAAAGGCTCTCAGAACAGTGTCATAAATTTTGAAAAATTACTAAAATATGTTTAAAATGAAACGTATTATTGGCTCAATTTAAATTTCTTATCATTTGGAAAGCCTAGATTCTCCTTTCTCATATGAGTGTATCCAAAATTCTTCTTATCATAATTTTCAGGTGTATAGATACAAAACTATCCACGTAACTAAAAGATTTTACATATTCACTCAAAAAATGTAAACCCCGTTATTCTAAAGAGCTATTGATGAATCCTCAGAATGTGGTCAATTTTTACACCCAAGATTTAAAAAGAACTGTCAGTATTGAGTGCTCATATTCACCTTGAATATAGAGGTATTAAAAGACTAGTCCGGATGGTCTACTTGGCCTAGTGCCTACTTGTTAATCTGTGCCAAGTTTATCTCCTAAAGATTAAAGATCACCGCACAACTGTTGATGGTTGTCAGAAATAACAAAATATTTATTTTATATCAACTAATTTTTATGCTTTAGTTCAAAGATGATTTGCGTTGACAAAGTTTTCATGTTAAAACTTTCTTAATGATTTTTTAGAATTTGATTTTCTTTTAGCTCGCTATAATTTTGTTTGTAATATTTTAAACCTTGCTTGACGATCCAAGGCTGGTAGGTATTGTAATGCATTGAATATTGTAATACATACAACACGTTATTGTAATACTTAAAATAGCTACCAAGGAAAATGTAATTTGTTACAGTCATGGAACATTTGATAGTTGTGGTGATAAGAGTTTTCAAACTATCCTCTATTTTTAACGACCAGGAAAGCAAGAGATTTACAGTCAGGCAAATACAATATTTACAGTACAACACTTAAACAATCTAATAATTGTATAATTTTGAAAATGAAACACAATATGCCAGTGGCTTGGATATACTTGTGTGGTCTGCTTCTTGGAGTAGTTTCTGAGAAAATTCTACTGTATATTAAGCAGCAAAAAGTAAAATCCCTATGAATCTTTTCAAAGTTTAGGTTAAAAAATCCTCCTCCTATATATGAAATCACAAATATATATTTATTGAGAGTAGATTATTTTTATTTTTCAAATAACATCTCTGCTAGCAAAGCACTTTAAGCAGGGGTGCCCATCCCCCCCTAGACTCATGACGCACCCCCCCCCCCCCAATTGAGCAACAACCCCTCCCCCCCACCATAAATGAGGTACACAACAAATGAGGAACATTATTCCCCCGCCCAGCACTATTTGTAAAACTAAAAGAAGTTTTAAACATTTTTTTAGATATTGAAAATTCAAACCCAGTTAATCTATATAAATAAAGTTATAATTTTGTCAGTACATTGCTCAGAATCATACATATTTTGGGTTATTTTTACGTTTTATACATTGAAGAAGTTGAAACATGTCTTATCTCAATTTATGTCCGTCTGTCACGGCCCAGAAGGCATTTTACGCAGCCTACTCTAAAGGAAACTATAGTACCGATTATGATTCTAATGGTTCAATTGTATTCACAGGATTGGCGAGAGTGTCCTTTAGCCATTAAAATATGGCCTCACCATTTTGGAAATAAAATAACGGACGATCAAAAACCCAATTTTGTGTGATTTTTCTAGTTTTTTCCTCTGTGTTTACATACGTCATTTATGAAATACTAACAATCTGTTAAGAGAACAGGTCATATATGGATTTAGAAACAGCTGTTTTGATAAAGATTCCTTTTTCTAGCTGTCACTGATGTTGTTTACAATAAATGTTGTTTACGAATACTGTGTAGGCCCTAACCATTTCCGATCACGTTTGTAACCATTTCCGATCACGTTTGTAAGCAAATCCAAAACCAAGTGAGATTAATAACCGTGTGGCTTTAGCTTAAATAACGGGTTTGATCACGGGTGCTAATATGTAACTGTAAATTAAATAACTATAGCTATCATCCAGGTCAGGAACCGGAGATTATGTGTGTATCAAGTTGTACTTGAATTTTGATTACCGGGAAAAGACCATGAATCAGTGTTGTACAGGACTGGAAAACTTATCTTTCTATATAAATAAAGTTAAGAGTTTTATATGTCACCTCAATTTTAGGTTTTTTTTATTGCCAGAATAGATATATAGCGTTCGTAACCTCTGCTTAACGAATAGACAGCGTCTTTCTCTTGATATAACGAATCCCCTATCCCTCCCACATAATCGTTTTGGAAACATCACAGCTCCTTTGATGAAAATGAAATGGAAACATCGCTTGCGCCAACAATCGTCTGCTCCGTTTTACACTCTTCTGTCTGCTGTGCGCTATGTTACAACAGATTTAAGATACAACAGCTGGTGAATGATGACGATATAATGATTAGTAATACTGTGATTGAGTGATTAGTAACCGTGGTAACTTTAGTAAGGCTGTGATTGGACAATAAGTAGGCCTAAATATTTCGACTTGTTGAATTTGTATATGAATTGAAGAGAAACCTAATAAAGAACACAAGAACAAAGAAAATTAATAACAAGATTGTTCTCGTTACATTCTTTTTTAAGAGTGTTTTTATTATCTCTAAATATAATTGTACACTTTTTTATTACTTATCTATCAATTCCTATGCTGTGATACAGCACCTACCGGTAGCCTATCTGTCTATCATGAACAATAGCTTATACTAACACTTTCTAAAGGTTCCTTTAATACGTTATTTATAGAAATGCAGTGTTTGGCTAGTTATTAGTTGAGTTTGAGTTAGCTATAATTTTAAACGTTGCCGTTTGTACAACTGAACTAAGATAAATTAGAAATGTACAATAATAATGTTATTGCACAATAATAATGATTGTGCAATATTGAATTTCGTTTATAAAAATGCAAATCGTGACGTTAATGGCTTTTTACAGCGTTTTAATGTGTTTGTCATCTGTTTTATACTATATTGGATTAACCGTATTTTTTATTACCCCCCCCCTCCCACAGGTAACTCAGGTAATCGAGTATCTACACAATAGTGTCAAGTATTGTAGCCTATACTACTTGATTGTATTTTAACGAGTTTATGTCAACAAAGTGTTCTGTGCTAAGTCGTGGTGTAGCTGGACGTGTCTCTACCACGCTTTATCTTTTATCTTTCACAGCAGTTGAGCCAATCCGTGCCCTCCCTCTTAGATCTCACGTCTTGCTAATCTTGAATAATAACTTCCTACACGAATCAAACTATCCTAAAATCCTATTTTAACTAATTGAATTCAATAATATAACTATTGTCATTAATTAATCGACTTTCTATCTGGCGACTTTGTAATATATTTTTGATTGTCGTCACGTTGAGCACTGTTGCAATTAACTGGCATTAGCCCCCCCCATTTGAATATTTTGCAACCCCCCCCAAGAATTTCAATGACGCAGTCTGCGTCACGGCCCCCCCTTGTGGGCACCCCTGCTTTAAGTTAGTTCATACTTGTAATTTATTTTAATTAGTCAAGCTATTTACCATTGGTATATTTTATTTTATTTGTATTCGTAGTCAATTCAAGCCTTATCTTAGAAATCTTTGATTTTAGAAAAAATGGGTTTACATTTACTTAAAACCCACTTTCTTGTTTAACATGATTATGTGTGCTTGAAAATTAAATTGAAACCAAAAAAGTTTACATTACATTTTTATTCTTCATCACAACATTAAAATGATGTTTAAAAGAAAAATTGTGACAAATAAACTTTATTACTGTAATGGCATTACAACATATTTTGATGATACATACACAGTTGGTTTTCAGTAATGAGATGCTTAATCAGCGCTAACCTAGAAATATTTCCAAACAGGTATTGATGCAATTTGTTCTATAGGAGCTATGCAAGCCAAGCAAATTATATCTAGCTGCGCCAGGCATCAGTTAGGAAATTAATTCTAGCTCAGTGTCCTGCTAAGACACTTTGTATTGTTTTCATAATGAAAAATTACATATTATTATGGAAAAATAATGGATTTAAGAATGTCTAAATTTTAGTGTTTATTAATATATGTTGATACATCGTCTTGTCTGTTGTATATAAGTGATGTTCTGCATGTGTCTATGTGTACACAGCCACAGACTACATATGTGGTCTGATTTGACCAAATTTGGTTTGTAGGGTAGGCCTACTAACTAACCCATAGTTTCACCAGTTTTGTTTATTTTTTGAAAATTTAAAAAACCATAAAATATTAAAATAACGGGAATATCCCTGTCACAGCAAACCTGCAGACTAAGCGGATTTCCATTTGCCTGATTTGATTTTCAATTAAATCGATTTTAAATAACATTAGGTTTAATGAGTATCTAGGTTTGCTGCTACAGGGAGGGTAATAAAATGTGTGTTTTTTTTGTAAAATATTAATAGCCAAGTATAAAATAAATAAATGTGCCAAGTTTGATCAAAATACATCAATAAACAAGCAAACTACCAAAGTTTATTATTCTACATAAAAATAACATGGGAAATTAGATTTAAATTTTTTAGAATTTTCTTTGTAACCAATTAATTGGTACCAAAACACTTCACTTTACTAAATTATTTGTTTTTTCAAGCTCTTCAAAATGGTTTAGAGAAATTGGAATATTTTATGTTTAAGGGTCAGAAATTAGAAAAACCAACTTTTACCCATAAATCCCCCCATATGTGTTTTTGGCCTCTGGGGACATCCAAAAGAAAAAGTAAATCGGTCCCGAGTCCAGGTCTTACCATGAGACCTACGGTAATAGCTTATAAAAATTGTAATAGCCCTATATGGGAAATTCGCTAAAATGGTTTTTCACAAAAACAGATTTAAAAAATTTGATTGGAATTTAGTATGTTCCAATAAAATTATTTAGTTATTAGTAGTCCTTTTAACTCTTAACCAAATGGTATATCACCCAAAACTTGAAAATTACAGTTCAAAAGCTATTACATATCTTGTGATTATACAGACAAAAAATCATTGTTCCATTATCACTCTAATCACTTATAAGTGATTGTGAGAAAGTATGTGTCATACTGTTTGTTACTATTTTTTTAACTACTAAACTTAGGGATAGATATTCTCCCCTCCCCTTGTGTTAATTGATCTTGTCTATGTAGGACGGAGGTTGTACTTGTCCGGGAGATGTAGCCAAGGCGTTCGGCGCAGGTGCCGACTTTGTGATGTTGGGAGGGATGTTGGCCGGACACGACCAGAGTGGAGGAGAGATTAAACACAAACCTGACGGCACTAAGGTCAAGCTGTTCTACGGCATGAGCTCCGATACAGCCATGAAGAAACACGCTGGCGGAGTCGCAGAGTACAGGTACACTGACATACATCTTGATACTTTATGGTCACTGACAGTATTTACATCTAAGAGTGGTTTGAATTAGCGAGAGAGAGAGAGAGAGAAGACTTCAGGTTGAGTTGAATCACCGTTCAGGTCAAAGCTTCGGTGTCAAAACTGCTATTAGTGACGATGAAATATTCTAATTTTTTACAGAGTTTTTACAAAAACGGCTAAATTTAGTATTGTATAGCCCTTTGGATTCCTGACAAATCGGTATGACCCCATTGCTGTTAATATTACTGTCCAAAAGTTACTGCAACTTAATTGATTTTCTCACAAAACCCATGAAACAAAGCAATCAGATACTCAAAAAAATTGATTGACTGATCTTGTTAAAATTTAGATTTTATGACCCTTGTAACTCTTTAACTCCTGATAAAGAGTACAATTCAAAAGTTATTTCAACTTTTGTGATTTACCCATAAATACCGTAGTAACTCCCATCGATCATAAGAGTTGTTGACAAGCTAATGGGAGAAAGTATTAGATTGTTGATCTGGTTTTTTTTGCAGGTCCTCGGAGGGCAAGACTGTGGAGGTGCCTTACAGAGGTGATGTAGAGGTTACTGTGCTAGATATCCTGGGAGGTCTAAGGTCCGCTTGTACCTACACTGGGGCCGCCAAGCTGAAGGAGTTGCCCCGCCGAGCTACGTTCATCCGATGCACTCAACAGCTCAACCCCGTCTACGCTAATCTGTCCGCCAGATAAATCAGCTGTCTCAGCATTCATCTTTCCCGCTGAAGTAGCTCAAATTTTGGCTCATTTAGATTATTTTAAATTATTTCATAGACTTTAGATCTTGGTTGTCCTTGGCCATAGCTTCGCCTGAGGTGCTTATAAAGAGCTTGCATTTATATCGAGTCAGTGCCTATAAGTCGGTAAATGTAGCCACAATGGCTTTCATGTTGACGTTATTTGTTTAAGCATATTTATGATATAAAATATTCCTGCTTATGAGTTTTTAAATATTGTTCTCTAGCATTATATTTTGAGAATTTGATCAAATTTTGTCAAATTTTATGTTGAAAAACAATATCTACATGAACCATTTTACAATTTACTATGTGAAATACTGTGATACTGTAAGATGGTAAGATTTTAAACCATATGACCAAAGAAACAAAAAAACCAGTATATAAAGACATTTTTATTTTATCTGACCTGTACAACACAAACACAAATCGCACAAAGTGTTAGTAATGAGTTGGACAGAGTACAGTTTTATCATTAAATTTACACCATCTTCTAACTAATCCATTTCTTACAAAGCGTAAAGAAAAACTGTTTTTATCATAGAAGAAGTACAAATAGACCACACAACCATTCAAAACCCTGGCTTTAAGCCCTTTCCTTGAACAAAACTATTTTTTCATTACTTTTAAAAGTAATATAATTGAACAAATTTTAATTTTTATACGTTGTAAATATTACAGGTAATGTGGATATTGATGTAAGATCAAATGCGGTGAATTGAAATGAACCCTCTGAACTCAAGAGGTCAATATCCTTGGAACCAAAATATCATTTAAAAAAACTTACTACTTAAAACTTTAAAAAAATACTGAAACAACCTAAAACTATGCCTAGTATGTACTACAACCTGATAGTGAAATTTAGTTCAGAGATTCGGGTTTACCGATGTTAGACTCAAAGTTGACAATTATACCAATTTTTAAGGGTAGAATTACATTACCCATGTGGTTTATTACTTTATTAGTTTATTTATCATGCCTCTGGAAATTATATTGTAAATGTTTTTTATTCTCTTCTTCCATTATTTGACTGTAGTATGTTGCACAAAATATACTAAATGAAAATAACTATTTCCCTATTGGACAATTTGCTAAGAGACTGAAATATTTTCTATGTACTTCATAAAATGAAGAAAAATTACCATTACAATATAAAATGATTTAATATTAAGAAAATTTTGAGGGTACTTTATTTATTTGCTTACATATGAATTGAATTTTGGCACCATGAGTGTCAGTCTAATACTTAATTTATTTTTTTCACAACTATCTGTCGTATCTAGTCAACATTTCCAAAGGAATTTTTTGTGAAAATTTTTCAATCTTCTATTACCTATCTCTAGTCAATTTTGTATAGAAATTATTCATTGTGAAACTTATTTTGATCTTTTTTCTATAATTTATTTTATTCCATTGTGGAATTCTTTGTAAAAGATATACTTTGCATCAATTATTTTGAATATTTTGATATATCTTACTTAAACATATCTTTTCCCTTCACTTGGGATTTTATGACCAAACCACACATCTCAATATGTATCTGCATCACGTAAAATTTCATATTCAAGAGAAAATATAACTTTTTTACCCTACCTGTTGCAGCAAACCTAAGTACTCATTAAACTAATTCTGTTTAAATAGGGAATAAATGTGATATTTTTAAGGAGACAATTTAGTTTAAATCTAATCAGGCAGATGGAAATTCGCTAAGTCTGCAGGTTTGCTGCAGCGGGGGTATTTTCACAACTATCTGTCGTATCTAGTCAACATTTCCAAAGGAATTCGTCGGGCAAATTTTTCAATCTTCTATTACCTATCTCTAGTCAATTTTGTATAGAAATTATTCATTGTGAAACTTATTTTGATCTTTTTTCTATAATTTATTCCATTGTGGAATTCTTTGTAAAAGATGTATTTTGTATCAATTATTTTGAATATTTTGATATATCTTTCTTAAACATATCTTTTTCCTTCACTTATGATTTTATGACCAAACCACACATCTCAATATGTATCTGCATCACGTAAAATTTCATATTCAAGAGAAAATATCTTTTGGCTTGACCTCATAAGGCATGCCTCTGTCCTTTAAATTTATAAAAAAAGTCAGACCTCTTTTGGATTTATTTATTCCACAGTCTTGAGTTGCATGAAAATATTCTGCTACATTTTTAGTTATAAAATCTGCACTTAATGCCTTGTAGGCGTAATATTTTAGAACATTATCTAAAATAGCAAATAGTTAAAATCTTGGAAAATCTAGTGATAGACTAAAGCCATCCTTATCATTATAATTAGGAAATCTTATCGCAATTTGAATTATAAATAATTAGTTACTTAATATTGTAGGTTTGAGCTTGTTGAAGTGGTTTATCCACCTTAAGTAAAATCTCACAATTTTTAGGTTATAATTTTAAACTTTGGACTGCTAAATATGGAAATTGAAAAAGGATTGACGATACATTGTATGTTAAAAGTTATCTCTTATGTATTATGTTATGTTTTGGGATCTATTATGTTGTTATGGTATATTACTTGTTGTCTATTTATTGTACTGGCTGGTTCAGTATGTATTAAACTATGTCTCACTGTTAACAATTTGATAATTAATTACTACCCTTGTAAAAACAGCTGATTTTTAAACAGTGGCATTCCATTGTTAAACGATACAAGCTGCACCTAAAAAGTACATAAATCATCAAGAGTATTTCATCACTAGGGCTTAAAAAGTCATTTTGTCTATTACAATTAATTGTGTTAGTGTATTTGAAGCATACTACCGATATATCAAAATATTGGTAAGGAATGCAGCAATAAGGTACAACCGATGGTATCAATAGATAATTTTGGGACATGCGATTGCTGACGTTTTTTACCTAGGGACTAAAAAGGCAAGACCTGCAACGCATTTATTAAAACAGCTATTTTTGCTGCAGTATCACAAGGATGCTTTTATGTGACTCAGTTACTAATATGCCTACTTTAGTATACTAGACAGGGTACATTCTTCAGTCTCAGAATGGTAAATAGTTGACTTCGCCTTTTCAGACTCCTTGAGACTAAACCTATTCTTGAACAAGTTCAAATCATCAGAAGTAAGTACTAAAGTGAATTTATCACTTTTTAAACCACACTTTATGTGTGCAAAGTTACTTATTTTTTAAAGAATTTCAACAACTATTTAAATGTGGTTTAACTTATTCGTAAATAAAATGTAGCAGACAGCAGAGTTTAACAGTTTTTATCATCACACATCATTTTCGGATGACTAGTTACAGAATGAAATTCTAAAAGGGTTGATATTCGTAAAGATGTAAGGCTCCTGACAACACAAAAAGTCACACCTCTAGACACTAGTGGTATTAAATTAATCCAATGGAAATTATTTGTTGGGGTGACACACAGATAAGAAGGGTTCATGTGCTCACGTGCATCCTGCTCGCCACTCTAATTGACACGATTTATATTGGCAGAGCTATATAATTTCATATCACATAGTTACCTATTAGCTCTTACAATAGACACACTGGAGAGTATTTTTTAATGGTTTTTATAGGGTTTATATGTAAATAGTAGTAACATGACGCAATCTATCCGACATGTCGGTCAACGATGTAGAAGACAAGTATTTCAAGTATAGTATTTTAAGGTGAAGGTGAGTGAAAAATGGATAGGTACATTAATTTAACGTTTGAAAGTTCCAACAAGGTTTTGCAATGGTGAAACCAGTTTTACAATCTTCCCGCTAAAAAAGTTTATCAAATTCTCAATTCAGAATTGAAACCGTTATTTAGCCTAAGAAAATTTAGTTTTAACGATTTACCAGGGGCTCAGGGGCACTCACAAATTGCTAAGGGTAAGGAAAGTAGCGGTTTCAATTACAATAATTTTACACCCAGTTTGTATATGATATTGGTTTATTTGAGGTTTGCTGCTAAGATAAAGAAAAAAATAGTTTAGGCCTAATTAATTAGATATAACTTGATAAAGAACTTGGCTGAATATATATCTAGATAGTCTCAACTCTCAAGCGAAACATAAGTTATTATAGAAGTGTTGAGCTATAAACAAACAATTCTGAATAATTCACATACAAATTGTTTAATTTTCCCTCGATAAACCTAACGAGAGCAAGGGAAACGGTACACTGCGGATTTGTGTTAGCTCTTTCGCGGTAACCAAAAAGTGCAGACTACAGAAGTAGGCTGAAACTAAATAGTTTTGATTTTTAAAATGGCAAAAATCCAAGTTAGGTTGCTAGTTAAACATTATTGGAAGCTTTAGATAGAAATAACCTCTAATTCTTAAGAAATAATTCATTCTAATCGTTGTAGGCTCAGGCTGAGTCGATACTCAGATTCAGAAACACTTTATTCAAGATTTACATTTTACAAATATAAATGCAGAATGGCGTCAATAAATACAATTAATTCTATAAAATATTATCAAAATGCTCACTAAATGAGTAGTAACATTTGCTTATTATAAATATTTTCAATTTCTTTTTAAATGTCTTAATATTATTAATTTCCATTATATCTTTAGGCAGAGAATAAAAAAACCTAGTACCTGCAGCGGTGGGTTTTTTATTATAAAACTCTAAATTATGCCTCTGGATGGCTGGGTAGTTCCGATGCCGAGTATTATAATTATGTGTCATTCCCAATTTCGGAAGTGTGTATGTGTATTCATTTCACTTTTTAGGTTAATTATAGTTTTATAAATATATAATCCATACACTGTAAAGATATTTAATTTAGCAAAATAATGTTTTGCCGATTGGTTTTCTCCTAAGTTTAACATGATACGTATCGTATGGCTCTCTTTTGTAAAATTAATATACTATCTAAATTTTGAATTGTTGTTGCACCATATAATTCAATGCCGAATGCAATATGTGAGTTTATGTGAGCATAGTAAACCTTCAGTAAAACATTCAACGAGCAGAGTTTAGACAAGTTGTGCAGCATAGACCTGAACCAAGTAATTGTTATCAATTTTTAAATGAGGTTTTAAAGGTTTTTTTTTTGGCAGTTGGAAAATTTATGTAATTTGGTTTTCTCTGAGTTACTAGAGACAATATGGACAAAAATCACTAATCAGCACGAATACTTGAACAGAACCGGTATGGATCATAAACATAATCAAATAATTACGTTTTTGGCCCGAAAATTAACATAGTTTAACATTATTGATTAGATGGAACTGTCTAGACCATTTTAGCGAATTTCCCTATAGGGAAGTAGCTATTACCGTAGGTGGCACGGTAAGACCTAGACCCGGGACCGATTTACTTTTTCATTTTGATGTCCCCAGAGGCCAAAAACACTATTCGTTCAAATTTTTATATATGTATATATATATATATATATATATAGACATATATATATATATATATACGTCCGTGAACGCGATAACTTGAGTAATTTTTGTCCGATTTTGATGAAATTTGGTTTAAAGGTGTAAAGCGGGATAAACTTGAATGAGTTCGCGAACCAGCATGATCGGACCATGGGAACGGGGCTTTACGGGGGGTTTTATGGGGTAAAAATTGGTTTTTCTCACTTTTGACCCTCAAAACACAAAATTTCCCAATTTCTCTTTAGACCTTTTTAAAGAGCTTAAAAAAACAAATAATTTAGTAGGATGAAAGTATTTTTGTTCGATTATTAGTAACGGAGAAAATTAAAAAAATTGTAAATTTAAAATTCCCATGTTATTCTTATGGAGAATATTGTCAAATGTTGTAGTTTGCTTGTTTATGAATATATTTTGATCAAACTTGGCAAATTTATTTATTTTCTACTAAGCTATCAATATTTTACTCAAAAACACACTTTATTAGTTTCTTTGTAGCAGCAAACCTAGGTACTCGTTAAACCTAATGTTATTAAAATATATTTAACTGAAAATCAATTCAGACAAATGGAAATTCGCTTATTCGGCAGGTTTGCTGCGGCGGGGATATTTTTATGTTAATGCAATGATTAGTATTGGATTCGGGCCAAAAACGTAATTTATGTTTATTATTTTTAATAAGAATTTATTTTACAATCTGTTTATAAGAATTAGGGCCTACTTATATAACAATAAGTAAAATATTGAATGAAATGTTGAATTCGAATTAATAAATTACTATTTTCGGCTTAAAAATTACCCTTCACTAGTCACTACGGAACAATCAACTCCTCAAGGTTAATAAACCAAGAGCAGATAGTGGCAACACTGACTTGAGGAATCATCAATGAATCACTTTCCACCAATAGCAGCCCAGTTCTAGAACAATCTCGACGTTTCTCGGCCAATCGGCGAGCGTTTCTAGAACCGGCGCGGCGCGGCGCGTGGAACAGCTGAGAAGTTTCTAGATAGCAACAGCTGGCCATTAAAATACCGAGCGCGCGCGACCAGCGACAGTGACAGTTTGAATTGAGACAGCAACTAGTATACACAGTGCGAATTGTGTACGTTGAGTTATCGTGACATTCTAGTGAACTGAATTTGTTGTGACTATTTGTGCTACTGATATTTTAGTGACGTATTAGTAATCTAAAGAGTTGAATATTGTGACTTTTTGTGCTAAGATGCCAGTGAAAATGCCAGCTATTGGAATCGACCTGGGTACGACCTACTCCTGTGTGGGTGTATGGCAGCAGGGGAAGGTGGAGATCATCGCCAACGACCAGGGCAACAGGACGACTCCCAGCTACGTCGCCTTCACAGACACAGAGAGGCTGATTGGAGATGCTGCCAAGAACCAGGTAGCTATGAACCCCCAGAACACAGTGTTTGACGCCAAGCGGTTGATAGGTAGGAAGTTCGACGACCCCAAGATCCAGGATGATATGAAGCATTGGCCCTTCAGAGTCGTCAGTGACTGCGGTAAGCCAAAAATCCAAGTTGAATATAAAGGAGAGGTTAAGAAATTTGCACCAGAAGAAATCAGTTCAATGGTTTTAACCAAGATGAAAGAAACTGCAGAAGCTTTTCTAGGTGGAACCGTCAGGGATGCAGTAATAACAGTACCTGCTTATTTTAACGATTCTCAGAGACAAGCCACAAAAGATGCTGGAGCTATTGCTGGTCTAAATGTGCTTAGGATTATCAACGAGCCTACTGCAGCTGCTTTGGCTTACGGATTAGACAAGAACTTGAAAGGGGAGAGAAATGTTTTGATTTTCGACCTTGGAGGTGGAACCTTTGATGTGTCTATTCTCACCATCGATGAGGGTTCCCTGTTTGAAGTGAGGGCGACAGCAGGTGATACTCACTTGGGAGGAGAGGACTTCGACAACCGATTGGTCAACCATCTGGCTGAAGAGTTCAAGAGGAAGTATAAGAAAGATCTACGTTCTAATCCAAGAGCCACTCGAAGACTACGGACAGCTGCAGAGCGAGCAAAGAGGACCCTGTCTTCCAGCACAGAAGCAAGTATTGAAATCGACGCTTTGTATGAAGGGATCGATTTCTACACCAAAGTGTCTCGAGCAAGATTTGAAGAACTTTGTGCTGATTTGTTCAGGGCGACATTAAATCCTGTAGAAAAAGCTCTTAATGATGCAAAATTGGACAAGTCTGCGATTCATGATGTGGTATTAGTTGGAGGATCAACAAGAATTCCCAAAATCCAGAACATGCTGCAAAACTTCTTCTCGGGCAAATCTTTGAACCTCTCTATCAACCCAGATGAAGCGGTAGCCTACGGTGCTGCAGTCCAAGCTGCAATATTGTCTGGAGACCAGAGTTCAGCCATCCAGGACGTGTTGTTGGTTGACGTTACACCACTCTCCCTGGGAATAGAGACAGCTGGAGGAGTTATGGCCAAAATAATCGAGAGGAATGCACGAATACCTTGCAAACAATCCCAAACCTTCACCACCTACTCGGACAACCAGCCGGCCGTCACCATCCAAGTGTTTGAGGGAGAACGAGCCATGACCAAAGACAACAACCTTCTCGGCACCTTCGACCTCACAGGCATCCCTCCTGCGCCTCGCGGAGTACCGAAGATAGACGTCACATTCGATCTGGACGCAAACGGTATCCTCAATGTCTCCGCCAAAGACACCAGTTCTGGGAAGTCCAAGAATATCACCATCCAAAACAACAAAGGTCGCCTATCAAAAGAGGAGATTGACAGGATGGTTTCTGAGGCAGAGAAATACAAGGAGGAAGACGATAAACAAAGAGAGCGTATCTCGGCGAGGAATCAGCTGGAAGCCTACGTCTTCAACGTGAAACAGGCTGTGGATGAGGCTGGCGACAAGCTGAGTGAGAGTGACAAGTCGTCAGTGAAGAGTGAATGTGACGAGACTCTGCGATGGCTGGACAACAACACGTTAGCTGAGAAGGAGGAGGTCGAACATCGGCTGCAGCAGATACAGAAGCAATGTTCTCCGATCATGGCCAAGTTGCATGGTGCAGGACAGCAAGGTACTCAGGGTCAACATGGCAGCAAGACAGGACAGGGACCAACCATTGAAGAAGTTGATTAAATCAATAATTTGTAGGTAAAAGATCAATTTTATAATTTTGTTCCTATTGTAAATACGTTTGAAGATGTAAATACAAATCCTGTAATTATTTATGTAGGTACATAATCCTATTTATTTTTTGGACATTTTGTAAGTTGACGTATATACAATAAAGATATTTTTATTTATAAATTGTATATATTATTTACCTTTCTCCTTTCACCTAGTCTCTCTTTATCATTGATTATTAATTTTTAATTTAATATCCTAAGTTAAAAACATTCATAATACATTTCAAAATGAAGAGGTAGGCTAGTGTAATTCTTTGTTAAATGATTTTCATTTTGTAACAAACATAATTCTCTAAGCTTATAGACTAAATAGACCATTATGGAAAGATGGGTCTTTGTCTGTAGTAAGTTTTACTACACAGTGAAAGTGTAAATATCTTAGTATTGCATCAAAACTGACATAAATAAATATCAACTAGTTAAAGTACTGCAAAACTCAAAAATATAAAAAAAATTAAGAGTATATTGAAATTGACCTTATAGTATTTTATATATGTTTACGTGAATTGTTGTGTCCAATATTTTTGCTGAATACTTTAAGAGGTTCACTAGAAAGAACATAATTTTTTAAATCTTATGTCAAAATCCAATGATTGTTATTAAAATGCAACTACTGATGGAATCGTTAAGAAGTCACCCAAGTGACAATATAAAGATAAAAACATGACACATTTAATTAAAAACTGGTTACTTTAGGCCTTTTAATTAGATCAACAATTAACTTTATTATATAAGAAACAGTAAATACTTTTTCTTTATACTTGAATCGGTACTTATATTCCCAAGGATTCATTTTAACCTGTAAGGTGTGGTATCGTTGCATTGTCTTGGAAACATCCATATAAAAATATACATTTTTCACCTCAAAACCAAAATATCTGTTTCTCTTGCTATGAACACCTAACTTACTTTGTAATTTATGTTGGGAAACCTGTTTGCAGTAAACTTAAGGGAAGGGTGGCTTTTACCTGATGATGTGTTTCTGGAGACATTTGACTATTTTTAAGTTCTTGACTCCTTGGATGAGGCTCAAGAATCTTCACAAAAACTCCGAGATCCGACCATTACCTTTTCATTGCTCCAGTTAGTCCACATAGTATTTTATTCAATAAAATTATCTTCATGAAAGGTTGAGGGACCCCTTCCTTGTAAGTGACAAACAGTCGTTTTCAGGGCACTTTTAACTCCGATACGCTGGGACTTCTCTGATAGTAGAATGAAAATGATTCTAATAGATACCTTGAGTTGTAAGGATATGTAATTTTGTACAGTATAGAGAAGGGGGGAGGAGGGAAAATGTGAAAATTGAAGAAGTGTCTTCAAATTTCAATCTTAAATTATAAGTCACAACAAGGAACACATAAACCCAATTTTAGTAGGACAGAACAAGGCCACACTAAAAAAACAGGCCGTAATGCTCGTCTAGCATGACGTCACGATAGAAGACGGCAATGACGTTATTTTGCCGTTTGTGATCAGCTGCTTGTTTTAATCTTTCATTGGAAAATAAATAAATAAGTACTTGTACGTCATAGCCGTCTTCTATCGTGACGTCATGCTTGGCGAGCATTACGGCCTGTTTTTTTAGTGTGGCCTTGGACAGAAGGTACAACAGTTACTAACAAATTTGAAACTAACCATCCCATTGTGGTATTCTGGTTTTGAAATAACACATCTGATATGAATAACAATAACATTTTATTTTCAATATCCCAACAAACAAGCATGCACAAATAAACCTTGCCCAAGCTAAAACAATACTACAATATAGTTTGTACCACGTTATTATGAACTAAACTCAAAACAAAAATCTAATGAACATTTTTGACATCAGTTCAAAAAAACAAGAACAAACCACCACGGCATTTATTACATCAAGTAAGTAAATTTAATATTTTCCCAACAAATCTTACTTTAAATTTGATACTAAACTGTTGGAATGTCAAATTTTTAAAAACTTTTACATCCATGAAAATGGCATAATCTATTATTTTAATAGAAACCGAAACATCTACGACAAACAAGATAAATAAGGTGATTCTTTTTAATATGATAATGATGTATGTATTAACAAAAGCAAAAGCACAGTTTGTGTACACCTAAATACAGAAATCAATGATAACACTTGGACTAGAATTTCTACATTACCCTGTAATGAAAATTAGACAGAACTGAAAACATAGGTGCACCTTTAACCCCTAGAGTCTTTCTTTGGCTAGGGGTTGGATTTTTAGTATCCCAAAAGCTTTTTTGAGCCTTTGATTGGATTTCAGTCCTAAAATATAGGTCGTACAAATATGTTGACATACATTCTTTCAATGTATTTTCTGTTGCAGTTTTATTACTTACTATAATTTTTATTTTTATTATATGTAGCCAGGCTATACATTTTTGTCAAAATAATTAGGTTTTGGCTCTGTTTTTTTTCTAGTCAAAATCCTGCCTACTCCGCACACAACAGGCTCAAGGTAACAAAAGGTAAATGCAACAGATTTCTGTTCAAATGCTTTGGTATTTTTCTCTAGCAAGGCAAACTTTGGTACTTTAGTTTAAAATATTAGATATAAAATAAACACACATTTATGGCACCGGTATCATAATTACTAAGTAGTTCGCTAACAGTTACATGTAAAGGAATGTTACGTAGGATATAAAAATAGAAGACATTACAAATACACGAGATGGATAAAATAAGGATTCTTTAAAAGCAATAATATAAATAAGCTGAAAATAACAACATCAAAAGAAGCTGTACGACTTTCATTATTTGTATCGTCTAATCAAATCATCTGGATACATTGTGCAATCGTTCGACACACGATTATAAAATACGGTGGATGATTTCAGTCAACAGTGATATCAAAGTACAGTTTGTTCAACGTGAATTTGTATAGATCATAACAATTAGTTATTCACAATATAGTAACCTCAAGACTAGATATCATATGAAATAGGAAAGCAATAGTTTTTTTTTTTGCTTTGCAAATAACAGAAAACAAATTACAGTAGAATCCTGCTAATACAAATTAGGTTGGAAGGTGGAATTTGGTCCTGTATATTAATTAACTTATTAAGCGCCTTTGAGGCCTCTATGTCTAGAATTAAATACAATTAAAGGTAAGAAATTAAAAATATTCTAATTCAGTGCAATGTAGTGTGGCAATAACTATGAAAGGTAAAATCAATTCGATATGATGGGTATTTTGAGAATATTAGCGGATTTTCTGTACTTTATGTGCTTACAGGTCTAGTAAAATTTGTTTTCAAAAATTGTTCTGCTTTAGTATTAGCAGGATTCTACTTGTATGTTACGGACTAAAAAGCTATAACAGATTTGTATTCAACGACAATATTAAGTATTTCGTATTTCTTTGGTCTCTAAAACACTCTTTGAGCTTTAACATGAAAAATACTTAGGCACTACAGCAACCCATTTGTTAAGAGGCACCTTGGAAACCGTTGGGATTTTTCGCCTGCCATCTCCACATATCTTCACCTGGAAATTACATCAGCATCAATTCACACAAGTTGCTATCCAAATCCAAATAGATCATAAATATAAAAGAAAATTGACTCAAACATTCCTTTATATAATCATAAAGTGTTTCAGTACGAGTCTTGTCTTTTTTGGATGACACTGACAATATATTCCTTCAACAATATACACATATTGTAATAGACATCGTCAAACTTAACTAGCAAATAAAAAATAAGGCAAAAAATATTTGTTCTGTCAAAAGACACATATAATATATAAATAAATGTCACAAAAATATATCTAATCCGTCTACAATAAGGCCATATCAACTAGGCAACAAAAACTCACATTTCATATATTCATGTATGTCATAAAAAGGATTTTTACTAGCCAGGAATACAATACATTTTCAAATTTTCTTTCTGATAAATTCAACCAGGCTTTTGGTAACTTGTTTCATATTAACTTGTTGATAATTTTTCTTGAAAGTTTCTTTATTATTTGAACTTAATTTATAATTTTGTAGTCTTTTCAGTTTTATAACGATAGATGTTGACAGATTCTATTTAAATTGGTCATAGTTAAATGGGCCACTGACATAATGTGCTGCTGTCAAAGTTTGATTTTTCCTTCGGTTTTTGATAAAAAGATATTTGATGTAAAAAAGTGTTTGGTTAAAAATAAGTTGATCATATCAAATTGCTTTGGAGAAAAAGTTTGTGTATTTATGCAGTAACACAAATTAGTGACTGACATCAACGCAATCTGTCGGTAACTCAACTCATCTACATTAATATTTATACAAAAATCCTAAAATTTATACAAGATCCTAAAATTTCATTCCACTGTTCACCCAAATGAAGGTATGTGCATTTTAAAAAGATAGTATATACTCACACATCTCTTTCAAAGACTTTTCCGCTTTCCAGTTAAGTTCCTTGGAGGCCAGACTTGCGTCACAATATGACTCAGCAATGTCACCTTCACGTCGACCGACCACCTTGTACTTGACATCTCTGCCACTCGCTGTCTTGAACGCTTCAATCACCTGCCAAACAGCGAGTGAAAGTTGAGGAAAGTTATCGAATCAGCAAATTGCATTTAGCGGCTTGTTTTGGCACAAAAGTGGTACTATCAGGATCAGGCTGTAATTGGACATATCCTTGTCATCTGTTAAAGAACGTTGTTCTAACACCGAAAATGTATATGGATGTACACGTACACACTCATGAATACGCATCAATGTACTTTTTATGTTGTTTGAACAAATTATCTTCAGCAAAATATGACTAAGGTAAAGACATGCTCAAGTCTAGCCTGAAAATAGCACAAAATGACAAAGCTCGTCACTAAAAGTAATCTGTGGATTGCCTAAAGGAGGTATTTACATAATTTCAACTGAAAATATGTATAGGCTCATAGCTAACTGAAGCGGAAGGCTGTAATTGATACACTTTGACTACAAAGCTACATCTCACCTCCAACACAGAGTGGCCGGAGCCGGTGCCGAGGTTGTAGGTTTTGAACCCCTTCATCGTTGTGTCTCGGAGCTTTTCTATGGCACAAATATGGCCGGACACTAGGTCCATGATGTGGATGTAGTCTCTCACACCTACGGAATAAATATTTTTACTGATGCTACATTGTCGAGAATCTATTACTAATTCATTTGCAACCGAAATAAAGGCTGTCGGTTTTTTTATACTTCATTTAAATTTTTGGTTGTTGTAATGTATTGAGATTCCTGAACTGGAAACAACATGTACACAGGGTCAAGGTTATTTAGTATAAGTGTTTTGTCACTATTAAACACAACTTCTTGTCACCTTAATACAACTTCTTGATCAGCATCGTACATGTTATTAAAAAATACAAATATACCTGAAAAAAAAATTTGTCAAAAACGTTTGCAATAATATAATATTATATTTACACTTCTCTGTAATCTCTTTGGTCTGTTGACTCACAAGACGGTAAATACATGTAAAAGATGGTAAGTGGTGATCTGTTTCGATTGGACTCTCCAATCATCATCAGACCCAATAAGCGAAAGACTGGAAGAGTTAGGAAGAGAGGTCTCGCCTTGTGCGTCATTCAACCTTAAATATGGAGGGATATACAGTGAAACATGTTTAATTCAAACTACATTACTGTCAAAACCACTTAGATTCAATTTTACTTTGCCCTTACAATTACCATATTATAGTGTCTAAATAACGTGGTTAATTTGAATAAAATTTTGGATTATTCACATGGCTCAAACAATAATATGACAACTAGGGTTGGCAAGACCACAAATAGCATGCACCGTTGGCCTAAAACTGATCACCACACAGTCAAGGTCATTGCCTTCTACCGCTACTCCCTCACCACACTTAATTTCAGCTACGCTATTTGGACATTGGTCGGTCTCCACTAGCAGCCTCAAAGCCCTTTCATTAGCTGCCAAGCCAAGCCAACCCTTTTACTAGAGTTATGTGGATCAGGGATAAGTTGGTTAATCGTAAGCCTTTGCACATCGTCAAAATCTGTCGTATCACTGTTTTCAATATCAAGTTTTTAAGTGTAAGTTCATACATTGTTTACGCTTGTATCAAGCAGCATCGAAGGCAAACCAAAGCTATTATATGAGTATACTGCTTTACCAGTGCCGTCGCGAGTGTTGTAGTCATTCCCGTAGACCAGCAGCTCAGCCCGCCGCCCGACGGCTACTTGCGCGATGTACGGCATCAGGTTGTTGGGTTGTCCTGCTGGGTCCTCGCCGATATCTCCACTCGGATGTGCTCCCACTGGGTTGAAATATCGTAGACTGATAACTCTGAAGCCCTGCCAAACAGTAAAACATCTCGGTACAGATGGAATTTTCACAGTCCGAATCAGAAGAAAGCGCCTCAGTCCCTTCACTTCTTCACTTCTATCTATTGGCAAGAGATTCAAGTCAATATTACAAATTAATTAATCTATAGTATTATGTAAACATTAAACTGAATAAATCCGATTGTTAACTAAACATTTTGCTTCGTTTATCAAGTAAAAAAAAATATGAAACCCAGATATTGAAAAAATTCATAAATAAATCTGTTTATGTTCACAATTCCAACAACTAAAGTTCAGCTGATCCGAGTAACAGAAAAAGAGAGGAAGAGAGGGGGAAACGGTACAGAATGTATGTTAGTAAGCAGCAACAGCCAATTTAATTATATTGTAACTTAAATAAATAAAATTAATATTAATTAGAAGTACAATTCACTTTCATTGAAAGCCTTTAGAAGCATTAACGCAACAAATTTTCTCACATATTTACAACGATTAACATTACGTACGTATTTAACCCTCCGAGTGTCACTCGTCGAAAAATCGACGTGCGACACACTTTGTGTAGTGTCACGCGTCGATTTTTCGACGCGCGAACATCGTTTACGGCGAAGGCTCTATGACTGACTGAATCGGATTGAACTGGATCGAGTTAGGTATCGTTCTTCTCGTTATATTCTAAGCTTTCTCCAGAGGTCTGTCTCAGCGCTGTATGTTCTCCGAGCCGATCATAATTGTAGCAGACAGCTGACGTGCGTATTTGTAAATAGCTAGGTTACCCTCGGACCGATGACTGATGTGTTTTATTACGTTTATCATTGTTTTAGTGTTAAAAATCAAAAGTAGTGATATACGTGGTGCATTATAAGAAGATTTAAGTGATTTTGAAGGGCTGGTTGATGATCCTGAAGAAGTAGGTAGTGATATTGATGTAAATTATCAGCCAGATTCCTAGCTATGGTTAGGCTATGCATTCTTAGCTAAACGCTATGTACTGAAATCTGTTTTTTGCCCATAACTTATTTATTTGCAAATCTACTTCCTTATATTATTATATATTTGTAATCCTCATAAAATTTAGAACAAAGTGGCTATTTTCAAATATTTATAGGCCTATAATTTATCCAATTTCATTGAGCGCAAACTTATTTTTTTTTTGAAAATTTTCTAAAATATTTTTTTTTACCTAAACATTTTTTTTCAAACAAATGTTCCTTATGTTTTATGTATAATATTGAAGCCCATGATTTTCCAAACAAAATGGTATATAGAACAGTAGAATTAACATTGTTTTAAGCTTCTCAGATCGGTTTTAATAAAACCTTGCAAATGCGCCAAAAATAGGCGGACATTAAGGCCTAAACTATGGACACTCGGAGGGTTAAATGTTTAGATCATTACATAGGACTATGAGGCTTAGTATTTTTCACAAAATCTTACCTCTGTCTGTAGTCCAAACTTTCCATTAAAAGGGGGCTGAAAAAGTTTTGTTACAAGTGCAACAATGTAAAATTGTTTTAAACATAAATATGATGGCACTATCTTTGTTTGTTTAGTTTTACGTCCGTGCTGTGTGTGGTGTTTTATGTACCTATATATTTATTTTCATGTTTTGAGGTGTTGCACGCTTTGACAAATTTGCCCTTGCAACAAAACTAGTCAGTAACTTTTTAATGGAAATGTTGGACTACAGACCAAGGTAAAATGTCTGTTTTGTCATGTAATGAGTCTAAGGGATATAATATAGATTACTAGTATGTTTAATGAGCGTACTTACATTGTCAGCCAAACAGACATCTTTCAGGATTTCCTCCACAAAATACTTTGACTTTCCATAAGGGTTTGTACAACCCTGACCCGTTGGATGATCCTCCGTTAGAGGCAGAAACTGTGGGTTGCCGTAGACAGTAGAGGAAGACGAATAGACAAAGTTTTTTACTCCGTTCTCTATCATAACCTGAAATAAAGTTTGATTTTGTAAACTTGATCGATAACATATGTATAAGGTGAAAAAAAATCAACCTAAGCCTAAATTTTTTTATTTTCTTCTGACTCCTAGCGAGCCGTCCCCCTGAGAGGGTAGGCCTATTGTATCACTGAATAATGTTTTAATATTATTTTATTTAATGTTCAGTAACTTGGTACCAAGTCTTGTAGCTCAATTTTTTTTACTTTTTGAAATATTAAACTGTCCCAGAACTTTTTTCACCCTGTATATGTGTCTCTAAGCACGATAACTAGAGTAAAACTCATCTGATTCCAATTTCGATTAAATTTTGTACAAAAATATTAACCTAGATTTATTAAAATAAATTTGCAAACCAGCATGATAGGACCATGGGAATGGGGTATTGTACGGTTTTATGGGGTGAAAATTGGTTTTCCCATTTTTCACCCTCAAAGTATCAGATTTTGGAATTTCTTTCAAAACCA
The DNA here is from genome assembly GCF_028750875.1 of Macrosteles quadrilineatus. Lineage (NCBI taxonomy): Eukaryota > Metazoa > Arthropoda > Insecta > Hemiptera > Cicadellidae > Macrosteles > Macrosteles quadrilineatus. Next base: position 76,738,224 of record NW_026542598.1, on the reverse strand, counting down.
ATTTTAGAGCTTAAAAAATAGTAATTTAGTAAGTTATATGTAAAGCATCATTATACGTCTAATGGTCACGGGGAAAATTCCAAAAAAATTTTAAATTTACAATTCTTATGTTTATCTCATGGAAAATAAGTTAACTATTGTAGTTTGCTTGTTAATGGATACATTTTGATAAAACTTGGTAAACTTATTTATTTCATACAAAACTATTAACATTTTTAAACCCCCACTTTGTGGCATTCTTTGTAGCAGCAAACCTAGTACTCAACCTAGTGTTAATTAAATGGGGAATAAATAAAGCATGTTTAAGGAATATTTCAGAAAATAAAATCAGGCAAATGGAAATTTGCTTTGCAGGTTTGCTGCGCCAGGGGTAATTTGAAACCTTGTGGTCTATTGAAGACTCGACAGCTGCTAATAGCCTAGACAGTACTCCGGGAAAATATGATATTTAAATCACGTTTTTTTCAACAAAATGTTTTAGTAAAATCATTGACTATTGGATACTGAAGTAGACGACAATATGAACCAGCTGTCGCCAATTTTTTATTTAAAAAAATAACGTCGTTGTGTGACCCAATCCTAAGATTCTATTTTCTACCTTTTTTTTACTGACCAAGTTGATGATTTCATTAGTTTGACTTGGTAAAAACGTTCTTGTATTCGACAGAAATTAGTAATATAGATCAGCACAATCTGTCGGTGGCTCACATCAACTATCAACTACAACAATTTTGAAAAATCTAACGACAAATTTAACATGGGAATAGAATGTCTAGTTATATCAATAGTCAAAGGTAAAATTAAAGATTTTATTCAGCCGTTTGGCAGGTGAAGTTGATATCTGATACTATACGCTAATAACATATCACAAATCTTTTAGCTTAAGACAGTTAAAAAATAAAAAAAAAAAAAAAACTGTTATTACCTCAAGTAATGTGATTGAGCCGGTAATGTTGTTGCTGTAATACAGCAAAGGCTTCTGGCACGACTCTCCCACTGCCTTCAGGGCAGCAAAGTGAATCACGCAGAATACACTGTGCTGCGAACATTATAATAATTCAGAACTTATAAGGTACTATTTGAGTTTACATTTGGTCTACGATTCTAGACAAAGAAACAGAACCCACTAAAGTTCTAAATCAAGTTTAATGTCATGTTAACACTCAAGGTTAAGTCGATAACTGTACTTAAGGTTACGTGAAAAAGTCCTCAATTTTTCTGTTATCTTAAAAATATGATTAATTTGAGATCTGAAAAAGTTGTATTTGATTTGTAATTTATAATTGATCAAACATTAATTTAAGTTTATTATGCTATTATCATTATCCAGCTTTATGTGAAATGAAACTAATAAATTGTGTATTCTTCCAAATTATGTCTTAAGCCTTGTTTGTACCGGAGTTTACAATATTTGTGTTAAAAAAGTTTTGAATCCCAGAAATGCTAGTTTTGTCAAAAGGTTTTTAATAGTTTTTCAGTGGACTTAATTTAACGTTTTTTCTACAAGAACACTTGGTTAACACTGGAGTTAACAACAAAGTGTTTTAAGTTTAAAGCCACGTTTACACTAAATAAACAGGCCGTAATGCTCCTCTGGCCATGTTGTTATCGTAGGCAACGGCAATGACAAATGTTTGCTGGTTTTTTTTTGTTTTTTTCCAATATTTTTGTTTTCCAAGAAAAGATTACAACAAGCAGCTGATCACAAATGGCAAACATTATGTCATTGACGTCGCCTATGATGACGTCATGCCAGCATTGAGGCCTGTTTATTTAGTGTTGCCTTGGAACAAATTGTCAAAGACTTTAGTTGTAACTGTTGTAATTATAGCTGACAGCAAGATTTTAAAATGTTTTGTTTAAAACTCCAGTGTTAACATGTGTTATTACCATGTGTTGTCAACAATTTGAGCCTCAAATGTTTACAATACTCAGAGAGCATTTGTCGACTTCTTTTGGAAAACAAAATTCCTGTTGTAAGCACTGAAAAACTGTTGACAAAATCTAAGTAATGTCGTGTAGACACGGCTTAAAGATTATACTTTTACTGTTTATAATTTCCGATGAAATGGCGAACCATACAAAGTAGGTATTTTAAGCCAAGTATGAACGGAGGTTATTAGGCTTCGAAGTTATTTTTATTGTTAGCTTGAAAAAATTGACTACAACATATATCATAAATTATTTTCACTAATCAAACAGTTGATTGATGCAGTAGTATATATTATTACAAATACCAACAGTGGTAATTTCCTGTGAACAAAGTTCATAGAAGCCGAGAAAATTGGAAGTCTAATTGAGAAATAATTGACATGAAAACGAGGTAATTGTAAGAAAAACGTAGCAAGTGCCAGAAAAACACTTTGAACACATAAGTGACAACTTTTCAGCTTGATACAAAAAAACGCCCACACAATATCAGGCCTGAGTAAGATTAAAACTGAAAAAACCTTATTTTATTAAATATGTTTTAAGGAAACAAAATGTACATAAAGTGCAAATTGAAAAATAATTTAGTGTAATAGAAAAGTTAATTACAAGCAAGGGAAAATCTGCTAATTTATTCCCATTACTAAGTTTTAGGGAAACGATAATGTTCTTCGAGATCGGCAGTCATAGAAAACAGCTACTTTCTATACCATGTAATGGAAATACCTTTTTGAAGACTTTTGATAAAGCTCCTCTATCGCTGAGGTCCAAGTTGTAGAATGTGACTTTTCTCCCTGCCAGTTTCTCTACCCTCCTGAGGCATTCTGGGAGTTCTGAGCTCAGGGCTGTGACAACAATTAATTAGTATAACTAGAAAAAATATCTTTAAATCAGTTGGCATCAAATAAAATACCCCTGCCACAGCAAACCTAAAGACTAAGCGAATTTCCATTTGCCTGGCTGGATTGCTACTAAAATGTGAAGGTAATTTCTATGAAACACTACTCCTCCGTTAATAATGGACGGATTTGTACAAACGATGTGTCAAAATTAAGTATTTTTTGTGTAGACATCACCATAATCTTTCACCAATTCCTGTACAGTAATAAAAGTTCCTCGGGCTTTGCCCCACGGGCCATAAAAATCCCAATTTATTTCTTATAAAGTAAATTTACTAACCCAGCTGTTTAATAAATCTTACTTCAGTCATGGAATTTGTCAAGTATCAAGATATTTTGCGTCATGTGTGCATATTGTTAGTATAGTATAAACAAACAACACATGGTCTAATATAAAGCAAGTATTTGGTTGGATACGAATAAATATCAGAATTATCAATAAGTACGATTGAGCTTTGCCTTTATGTTTCCTGGTAACTGTGTTGTAACTGTTTTTTATAGTAGATTTAAAAAAACCAAATTATTCTTTTCTGCATTCTCACCCCGTAGCGAAGCACGGGCAGAACAACTAGTTCCCTTAATTGTCAGATCTATTTCCCATTTAAATAACATTAGTTGAGTACTTAGTTTACTACTTCAGGGAAGGTAAATAAGAGGTGCGTTTTTTTTATTGAAATGTTGATAGCTAAGCGTGAAATAAACAAAATTGCCAGGACAAGGTCCACCACGACTCCACCCAACTCGATCAATTGCCAAATTTGATTTAAATATATCTATAGACAAGCAAACTACAACAGTTTATTTCTTCTCCGTAAGAATAACATGGGAATTTTAAATTTCAAATTTTTCGAATTATCTTTGTAACCATTAGCATCCAATAGTCAATGCCGTTAGGTGGTGCGTTCGTGGTGGTTTGAACAATGCTTCAATATACCAAATTATTTTTGTTTTAAGCTCTACAAAATTGGTTGGAAAAAAATGGGAAATTTTGTGTTTTTGGGTCAAAAAATGAGAAAACCCAATCTTTACCCCATAAAGTCCCTTGTCAACTCCTTTTCTCTTAGTTTTATTTGTTTTTTAGTTGTTTTTTTTAGTTTTTTGTTCCTGTAGTCTGATTAAGCTGGTTCGTGAACTCGTTTGAATAAACAAAGGTTAACACATTTGAACCAAATTTCATCAAAATTCGGATAATTTTTGCTCGAGTTATTACGCTAACGGACACATACACATATGAATTTAAATGGACGGTGTTTTTGGCCTCTGGGGACCTCAAAACAAAAAGTAAATCGGGGTTTTTAATCAAGGTCTTACCATGAGACCTACAGTATTAGCTTATTTTCTATATGGGATTTTGCTAAAACTAGGTTGTGAAGTTTTCTCACATTTTTATTTTTATTGGAATCAGAAATATAAAAGTTTAAAAGTTTTAATTAGTTGAAATGTTTCTAACGTGTATTTGTATACCATTGATACATTTTTCGTAGATTGCTTGTTTGTTGTGTGTTTGTAGTGTTTTTGTAGTTAGCAATGTTATCATAAGATCATTTTTGAAAATAACTTTTTTTAGTCACTGATTCCCAAACTTGATTTTAAAATTTACTAGGCTTATCTCCTGTTGAGTCTGTAATGAACAATTAGGCTCAGATATCTGATAACCTAATAACAGCTGTGTACTACACCTGATTGATTCAATTGTTTTAATCAACAACCGTTGTCCCACTGCACACAGAGGAGTATGGGCGAATATGAAGATGACAAATATGACGGATACATAGAGGTACAAGGGAGCCGTGATAACACAGAGATAAATAAAAGAAAATTAATAACACAAAAAACAAGTTTCAGTAATGCATATTTTTGTACGTCGTAAAAAACAGCATTCATAATTTTATAAATCTGAATGTACATTAGAAAACTACCTTCTCTGTGGCATACGTCGCAATAATGTTTGCAACATATACTATTATGATGAGCTGTCAGTATTTACTAATAGTAAACCATGGTAAAAAAACAGAAATTTATAGGTACAGTAGAGTCCCGCAAACTCGGCACTCGATAACCCGGCAGTCTGGATAACTCGGCCATCACCTGGCTCAGAAATTTGTGATTTTTTGAGTCCGAGTTAAACATGGGCTCAAGTCAAATCATTCGCAACTCGTACCAAGGATTTGTTGTAGGCTTACTATATATGATGACTTAATACTGACTTGTAATATAAATATAAATAGGCTAAATAAGGCAGCTAAAAGGAATAAAAATTGTATTGTTCTTATTTTTAACCCTAGTTCCCGATAAACCAGCATTTCACAAACTCGGCACCCTTCCAGTCGACATTACGCCGAGTTTGCGGGACTCTACTGTACTATTATTGTACAATCGCTAATTCAACTAACAAGATTAAGCCATTAAAAGACTTTCAAGCCTAGAGATAAAAACTACTATATTGCACTCTTTGATTAGCAGAATTCCTTCAATTCGTGACGGGTAGAAGTCATTGCTATCAATGCACTCTTCCTAAAAACAAATACATTACTGGACCTTTTTCTGATCGGTTTTCTCTGCAAGATAAATGTGCCCAAAAACCATTAAAAATAATACGCTGACAAAAAAATTTAACTCAATATATGACATCAGGTCAACAGCAAAGTAATCGTTTTATATTATGGATTGCAAAGGCAGTGCCTTCTGGAGTGAGGGAAGTTTCAGACTGTGCGCCCAACACTGAGACACAGCAATCCATATTATAGTGATAACCTAAACCTAAACTATAGCAGGTTAAGAATGAAGAATTAATTCCATGCAAAACCTCATTTTACCCACACCAATAATACTAGATGACTTGCATGTGGTACATACAACTTCACAAGGTTGCATTAATAAATATTATCATACACATATTTTCATCACAGATTTAACATTGTAAGAGCATGTTTATTCATTATACAATAAATAACCTCTGAAAAGTCTCTATTAAATTATGCCTACTTATAAAAATGGCACATTTTTAGTTACAATTTTTAAATCAAAATTGTATTTGCCATAGAAATTTTAAATGAATCAAACTTACTTACAGTAATTTATGCTGATGGAATTTATGGATTGAGAACACAAACCAGCAAGCTGTTTCAGAATGACTGAGTCCAGAAAAACGGTAGGCCTATTCTACAGTAACGTAACTTAATACTAAGAGTAAACAGTTACTACACTACTAACTTGCAGACGTGCACACACACAATATTAAAATAATACCCTAAACCTTGGTGATCCACAACCCCTCACCTTTATAAGAGTTTACAAGATTGTCAACCACCACCACCTCATAGTCTATTTTGAGCAACTCCAACACCGTGTGAGACCCAACATACCCTGCGCCGCCAGTCACCAGAACTGCTCCGGCCATTCTGCTCCTGAAGATAATGCATTTAATGAAATTGAGGAGTAATGTGCTGTAGGCATATCTCATTGCTAAGTTTTTAAACACTATTGTTGTTGTAGTAGCCTATAATGTAATACAGAGTAAGTTTGGTTTTCTCACTGTTTACCAAAATTTATTTTTGGGTAGGCCTACATACAGTTTCTTAACTGGGCTATGCTAATATCGATATAGATTGAAACTATCAAATTGAAAAATTGATTAATAATCAATATTTTTTAAATATAAGTTAGGCTATAATATAGCCTATATTAGGCTATATTAGGGCCTATATTATATTATAAAATGAAACTGTCAAATATAATATAATATTATTATATATTATATTATATTATAAAATGAAACTGTCAAAACCTAACCTACCTAACCAAACTTGCTGAAAAGGAAGTTAAGTTAAAGTTTAGGTTATAATGAATTGAGTTGTTAGTTTAAGTCACCGACAGACTGTTTTTGTAAAATTAAAATCCTGAGAAAAACACTTCAAATTACTATTTCAAAAATGGAAGCGCCACTACGCAGCACAGTAGTATGAGTACGTGAGTAAGTTATTTTTGTTTTGTGTTCTAACTTAGTTTCTAGTTGTAGTGAAGTAAAATTACGTCACTAGGCCTATTGCCGAAGACACAATCAGAGTGAGTTAATAAAGTTGGTTCAAAAGTTGTTTATTCCAGCTTGTCGTTTGTAGCCAAAACAGTCAGCTGTAGGCTTAGTTAACACACTACAGTTCATTTACTTGTAAATGTCATCCATCCTACCTTGTTTATTGTTATGTTGTACATTTTGACGGCGATATCTTGAGAAATATTCATCAACGGTGAATAATAATGGTAGGCCTAGGCTATACTTATTTGGATTCAGGAGGTAAAAAATATAAAGTAAGATATAAAAATTAGTTTTAAAGGCACGAATATTATGGCTGCACTTTACTTTAGGTCCTACACTCATTCGAATAAAAATATCGATTATTCAGTTAGGTTACGTCACAGAAAACATACTACTATAACCCAGAATGCCAACCGCATGGTAAAAAGCATTAAGTGTTTTGAGAGAGCTTTGCCTGTCAATCGTAGGCAGCGCCACCAGCGTTTGCTATGCTGAGTGCATGGCAACGCTGATGGCGCTGCCTACGATTGACAGGCAAAGCTCTCTCAAAACACTTAATGCTTTTTACCACGTGGTTGGCATTCTGGGTTATAGTAGGCCTAATATGTTTTCTGTGGTTACGTTAACCTTACCTAACTAATCAAACGATATATCGAATAATCGATATATCGATCGATATTTTCATTTGAATGAGTGTAGGACTTAAAGTAAAGTGCAGCCATTATTACTAAATAAATTACAAAAAATCGCATCAAGTTCTAATAATAGAATCGATAGTTTCAATCATCAGCAAAGCCCAGTTAAGAAACTGTACCCTAGCCTTAACTTAAATAATAACTTGCCTAAAGTGTGAACAAAATAATACCAGTACAAATTATTTAATACCAGTAGGTCTATAAATTGCTTTATTTAGAGAATATATCAACTTGACTTACCCTTGAGGTTAAGTTCGAGTGCTAGGGCTAGGACTAAGACTAGATGCAAGAATTTGTGTTCAATTGTTTTGACTTTAGTATACTTCCAAGGACATTATTTTGTTTTTCAATAATGAAGAATGACGATTCTAGCCCTAGCCTAAATTGATAAGACCTGACTGAGATGAGATAAGGCAGGCGACAGGCTAAACCAAAACAAAACTAATAGTATGAGTATGGCTTCCATTTTTTTCTTTTTTTTCTGATGTGCAATGTGATGGCAGCAAGACACTTGACTCAGCTGGCAAAGGCAGGCATCAAACTTCACTCACCATAAACAAAAAGAATTTCTTTTTGTCTATGTTCTCACTCACGACGGCCACCTATAACTCCACAAAAGCGTCTACAGCCTGACTGATCACTTATTGCAAACGAAAAATCTGGCTATTGGCCATTGATAAAGAAGAACTAGTTTCTCTTGATGACGTATGCGATCTGTCGTCTGTTTTGCTTAGCTCGTCCGCTCCTGTCCTGTCTGTCCCGACTCCCGAGTCTCGGTAAGCCTGACTGGGTAGTGGACCACAGGATCAAATGGAGCCGTTCACACGAGCGTAGGGCGACGACTAGCTACTAGCTAGCCGCGTTCGAGCTCGGCGTCCCAAAACATAGTCGGGCCCCACTTCCCAGTCACTCATAGCACTTACCCAGTCACCCGCTCTAGCGGCGTAGCCTTATGGGAGCGTTCACACGAGCGATCGGTAAGTAGCGCTGCTTCCCTCTGTTCTATTGTGCACCAGTGATGGATCCGAGTGGTTTGGATATCGATATTTTCTTCGAGTCCGTGGACATGTCGCTCGTGTGAACCTGTGTATTATGTGGTCCACTACCCAGTTGGGCTAACCTAGTCACAGCCTAGTCAGCTAGATAAGTAATTCTCGTGTGAACCGGGCCTTAAGGCCCGGTTATACGTCGGTTATCAACAATTTCGATAAGGTACAAGTAAATGTAAGTACTTGACGTTCAATTTCGGATGATACTAGGATGATATTGACAAACAATAAAAAACTGAAAAGGTAAGTTAATATGACGCCTAGCCTGACTTTATTGAAAAAAAAACAAACAGCTAATAATCAAGGCCCCACTAGAAAAAGCTAATAATATAATACCAGGGATACAACATCCTTTACAGTCCGACCCACTAAAACAGTGACAATAAGTGCCTGAGGGGCTAGCCATAGCTGACCTCTACCTATGTTAATATAATTAATAATGTTATTTTTTTCTTTCTTATATTATATCTAACCTGTATAGCAATGTAATGCTGATCGGTTAGTAAAATTGTTATAACAAAAAATATCCCCGCCACAGCAAACCTGCAGACTAAGCGAATTTCCATCTGCCTGATTGGATTTAAACTAAAATGTCCCCTTAAAAATATCACATTTATTTTATTCCCTATTTAAACAGAATTAGTTTAATGAGTACTTAGGTTTGCTGCAACAGGGAGGGTAAACAAGTTTTTTAAATGTAAAATTAAGGTAAAATTAATTAGTTAAAAGGTACTGTGGTTTAGTAAGAAATTAATGTATTTTCCAAATTTGATCAAAATATGTTCATAAACAAGCAAACTACAACAGTTGACTTATTCTCCATAAGAATAACATGGAAATTTTAAAATTACATTTTTTTTTTAATTTTCTCCGTAACAATTAGGTGCATAATAACGCATCACTATACTTTTTTTTTTTTAAGCTCTACAAAATGGTTTAAAAAGAAATTGTGAAATTTTGTGTTTTTAGGGTCAAAATGAGAAAATCCTATTTTTACCCCATAAAACCCCCCATAAACCCCCGTTCCCATAGTCCGACCATGCTGGTTCACGAACTCATTCTAGTTTATCCCACCTTACACCTTCAAACCAAATTTTATCAAAATCGGACAAAAATTACTCAAGTTATCGTGCGGATGGACACACACACACACACACATATATATATATATAAATTTGAACGAATGGTGTTTTTGGCCTCTGGGGACATCAAAATGAAAAAGTAAATCGGTCCCGGGCTTAGGTCTTACCATGAAAAGGGTAATACATACTGTATTCATATTTAAGAGGAATAAGAGAATTTGTTCAGCTGTTTTAACTATACAAGTTGGTTCTATGATATAAAATAGAATTTCACTTTTTTATTGTCTCAGTGCAGTGGTAGACCATTATGGCTATGGTAGATGTGCTATCACGGTCACCTTTAACTCCAGGCCTTCGAAGTGGCAACATCGCAAGTAGGGTTGTAACAGCTTTTTTGATTGGAAGCAGCTAATGGTATTTGTGTATTTTTTAAGAATAAAGCTTGGTCACTGGGCTATGCAAACATTAACTACACTTTAAATGTACAAAAAAGTGTTTCAATTTAAATATTGTTTTGTTTTATCAATTCTATATGTTTTACTGCCAATCCTATATATTAAAACGAAACAGGGTTTTTTTATTTCAAGATTCTGAATCAACCCCTCGACGGATTTTTATGATTTTTGTGTTGAAAGAAAGATAATTTTGAGAGCTAGGGAATGTCGAAGCCATAATTTTAGTTTAGGATTTTAGTTTTTTAGAAATTAAGTTTTAATTTTAAAAAAGTCTAGCAGCCGACGGACGAGTTAAAGTCGTTTTAGTGGGGGTTTAACTAACAGCTGGTGTCTAACTGTCATTGAAATGTTTATGTTACAAGTTGTTTGTATACAAAAATATTGATCGTCAGAGTTTGCCTACACACTATTTTACTTTAAAATGCAGTTTATTTTCTACCGTAAAAGATCTATGTTATCAGGAGATTGTTTAATTTTGAACTAAACATTTTAAACGTATAATCAAGTTTTGTCATAAATGCAATCCGTCTAAGTATAAGTGCTTAATCCTTTAAGATATAAGTGGTTTACGTGTTGATACATCTTTTTCTATATGTTTGAATATAAGTATGACTGCATACAGTACACATTTTATTCGTAATGAAAATGTCAACCGGTGTAGTAGGTCTCCAGAAAACTGACCAGTAAGCTGCAGGGTGTCAGTAGAAACCAAAATCGATTCATACCATATCATAACTATCCCAGTAGTACTGTATGATTCAGAAACTTGATACATTCCAAAAGTAGACCAAAAGGCTCGGATCTCGGATGAGCTGGGCAGGCTTTGCATGGCGGAGAGAAATACTTCAACTTTTAAAAGTGTATTCCAAGGAGTACTACAAGGTAGACGACCACTTGGAAGACCAAGTAATGAAAGACTGGTATCTTCCTGTCATCCAGAAATGGCAGGGGATAGAAGAGAACGGGAGGCCAGGATCATTTTTTAGAGGTTTCAGTGGCCAAGGTGGTAAAATAAGGTACGATAAGTGATAGTAGGTTTATGCAGTGGAAGGTGGTATGTAGCTACTGTACTCAAAGCCAGTGTGTGTGAATCGGCCACCAAGTTGTAAACTAGCTGTTCTGAATCATATTCAGTTTTAATTGACTAGGTACTCGATTCCCGTACGTAGGACGGGCCAACAGCTCGTTTAAATATATAACCATAGATAAAATATACCCCTCAGTGTGTTTTATCTATGTTATAACTATCACGGCCGCCTTCAACTAAAAGCGTCCGTGCTAATTATAATGGTTGATATGTGTTTTGAATATGGTGAGTTGATTTAATCTTCATGGCGCAAAACAAAGCCCAGACAATCGTAGTATCAGAAAATAATTCCCGCCAAGCATTGGCCTACCGCCATTTCGTTTTGCCGTTTTGTTTTTAACAAGAAAGAGCATTGTCTGTTGAGTTGATTCAACATTTTTCAATTTTCACCTCTTTCTTTCTCTTGCCATTTTGTTTGACTTTGGGTTGAATGAAAGTTCTGAGGATAATTGATAGTTGTCAACGGTAAATTTGGTTTGCTATTTTAATTTCAAATTAAACTGCCATCATAAATGTAGATTCCTGAACGTGAATGTGGTTAAATTTCATTACGATTGGTTGTGTTTTCCTATGTAAGTATGTATCCTACTAAAATAATTTTAAGTGAGGTAAATGTCTTGTCAAAAGGTAATTTAACAGAGACTTTTAGGTAGCCTATTACAAAATGTTTACTTAATTTAAACTTATCCCTCTCCCAACATACAAGATATGAAAGGCGAAGCTTAGGCTTTCAAATTTTAATTAGGAAACGCAGAGGATAACCGGACGGTAGTTACTGTCACAACCTAACCTAACCAACCAAACTTGCTGATAATGAAAAAATCGAATTAAGGTTAAATTCTAACAAAAGATGTACAGTTAAGAAGAAATGGCATTCAAAACGAAATCTTTGACAAAAAGTTAAGGTTACCGATGGGATTCGAACGAGGTACCTTTTGCATATCAGCTGAGCACTCTATCCACTACACCACGAACACCGATGGCTGTAGGCTACTTCGTATCATTGTGGTAATGGTGTTCCGAGCCCTCACAACCCGGTGACGTCAGTGCTGGACGCCTAATCCACGTCCGGTTACCGGACGCGTATCCTCTGAGATTAGGATACTGTATAGGACCTAGGTTTGCCTAAAATGGATTTTTGTGTAGTAGGCCTAGGCCTACACCATGTGCGGGCATGGGACATAAAATAGCTAGACCACAGAGGGTGATCACAAGGAGTGATGTTTTACACCCTAGGCCTTGTTAATTTTGCCACGGTTGAGTTACCTATGATTACTGTTGCCATGGAATGTTACCATTGTCATTTTAGCGAATTTCCCATATAGGGAATAAGCTATTACCGTAGTACTCATGGTAAGACCTGGACGCGGGACCGATTTTTTTTTTCGTTTCGAGGTCCCTAGAGACCAAAAACACCATCCGCTCAAATTCATATATATATATATATATATGTGTCCGTTAGCACGATAACTCGAGCAAAAATGATCCGATTTTGATGAAATTCGGTACAAACGTGTAAACCTACGTTTATTCGAACGAGTTCGCGATCCAGCATGATTGGACCATGGGAACGGGGGTTTTATGGGGTAAAAATAGGGTTTTCCCATTTTTGACCCAAAAAACATAAAATTTAGCAATTTCTTTCCAAACCATTTTGTAGAGCTTAAAAAAACAAATAATTTAGTATATTGAAGCGTTATTATGCGCCTAATGGTTACGGAGAAAATTCCAAAAAATTGTAAATTTAAAATTCCCATATTATTCTTATGGAGAATAAGTAAACTGTTGTAGTTTGCTTGTTTATGAACATATTTTGATCAAATTTGAAAAATGTTTTTATTTCTTACTAACTATTAACATAAAAAAAAAACAGTTTTACCTCCCTGATGCAGCAAACCTAAGTACTTGTTAAACTAATTCTATTTAAATCGGGAATAAATGTTATATTTTTAAGTAGACATTTCAGTGTAAATCAAATGGAAATTCGCTTAGTCTGCAGGTTTGCTGCGGCGGGGGTATTTAATTTTTACATCATTGTTTCTGTTTTTGTTAATTTTGCATGGTGGTATTACCTATTGTTACTAGCCTATAATGGATGTTTTCATTGTTATTGATCTCATAGTTTAATGTCTTGTTTCATCCCTGCATTGCTTCTTTAGTCAAGTTGAGAATTGATTTATATTTAAGCTTAAGTTTTTTGATAGGCTAACATTTTTACCACATGGTCATTATTATATATCCACATTGGAATTGGTGGAAGTTCGCCTTCAGCAATATATGATGGTAGGCCTACAGTAATCGGTATTAATTTCCATTAACTTGACCAAGGGAACCTATAACTTAAGATATTGATTTATCAATAGAGACTAGATTTTTAACTGATGTCGTAAGTGTGTAAAAGATTTTCCACGCTCACAAATATTAATGGAACTAACTTAAACTTATGGCTGTTTAAAGTTTTGTTCTAGGCTACTTAATCTACTGACTACCTACCTACTTGTTAACTTACAATATTTCCCTACCAGAAACTTGATATAAGACCATCAAAATTTTTTTTTTAATTCTATTTGATTTAGGCTAAAGTAGGATAAATGAGCTATTTGACTCACTTTTTACCTGAAAACAACGGTGCAAAAATTTCTCCGAGGACACAAATTTTATCTGATCTACGGTCGTTTAAAGTTTTGATTTATTGATCTGTTATTTTGATCTGCTTGCTGCATTTCAGTGAACTAAGTAAAACCGAAATGAAAATACAAAATCTGATGTGTAGAAGAGAATCCCAAATAAGTTGCAATGGCATTCAAAGTAGCCTGTTACTAACATCTAAAACATAACTGAGCACTAAAATATTGGAAAATAATTATTATAGATCTTATTTAAGAATGTGTGGAGGGCAAGTTGGGCTTTATGCGGATTCGTGGCTGTATTAGTTTAATTGTTTTGAAGTTAGGTTAGATTAGGAAGGTAAAGTGTAGGCTTATAGCATCGATAAAACATACTCCCTAGTAGATTTCTCATCCTTATGGAACAGCTGAAGTAAATTTCATTTTTAGTTCTGTCCAGTGTTCTGTAGAGGTTGTGTTTTGTTTAAAAATGTTTTCTTGTTATTTTAGCCATTTAAAATCTCATTTAGCCAAATTAAACTATATACTTAATCATAAACATTAACTCGTATAACCAAACAGGAAAGCACAGACCATAAAATTAATCCTAAAATAATATAAAAAAATAAATTTTGTTGACACTAACTCCCAGTGTCACCAGACATGAACTAGACACAAGAAACAAGCTTCAAAATTTAAAATGGAATTAAAAGTCTACTTGTGGTTGGTTAAGCCTATGGTTATAGTGAACCGAGTTGATAATTAATATTACACCAAGGCTGTTTTTGTGCTGTTGAAATAGTAGCTTAAACACAACTCAATAAGGATTCAAAAACTGAATTGCATGTATTCAGGTAAAAAATAAATCTAATAGGTATTTACTTCAAGTCACCTCGTTTTATATCAAGTTTCTAGTCAGGAAATATCGTAACAAATAGTCAGTAGATCTACAAATTAACACAACTTTACACGGCCATAGTTTCGTTACTATTTGTGAGCGCAGACACATTTTTGCATTGTTCAATTAAAAATCTAGTTTTTGGGGATATAAATCAATATATGTTTCCATGATCACATTAATAGAAATAATTGTGTAACATGCTATACAAATGCTTACGGTAACTTTCAAGTGTGATGGACTCCCCTCCTTACTGTTTGTGAGACAGTAAGTTTGCCTAATCCTAGCTTAAATGATCAGGAATGAATTTTACAGTATGTGTGAGCTACGCTTTATTACGGATTGTTGTTTAATACATGCTAGGCCTATACATAGACAATAAGAATTAAACATAGACTGTCAGCAGTGCTGCAGTTACCATACATGGCTACTATAGGTTCTGGCGCACACCGCTTGGAGTGCTGTGTAGTTACGTAGCGCGTACGTTATAACTACATGGCGCACCCAACGGTGTGTGCCAGAACCTATGGTAACCACCGCCCAGCTGACGGTCTATATTTATTTCTTTTTGTCCATGGCCTAGGCCTATATGACTTGTAGGTAAGGATGGGCTTCAATTTTAAGTTATTACATTTTTTGTAGAATTTTGGTAGAAAGTTTAAATCGGTTTGACTAAATTTTTGCCATGTAATAAGATATTTGTAACATAAATACATAGGAAAAAATTTCCCTCTAATCAAATTTAATTAGTGTTTTGGAACTTCAACATTAGGCTAATTTGTATAATTTTGTTGTAGAACGAGCTGCTAACAATGAATGTAGCCGCCTTCTCTCCTCGGAAGCTACAAATGCTGAACCATTGCTCTCCAAGAGGATCAGCTCGTAAGCGCAGCCTCTTCCCATCCAACAGTCCGCAGTCTAATGACTTGGGACTTATATCTGAACTGACTTCTTCAGACTCAGAGACCTACAGTCCATCGCCTCCTTCACCAGGTTCTTGCAGGGATCAAAACTCTCCACTTAGACCTTTGTTTAGTAACAGACTTAACTTTGACGACATCCTACCACCAACAAAATCCCTGCGGCATCCAACAAATAAATCTTTTGGAAAGGAAAATATGGAAAGAGGATTGTCTGCTCGAAAATCACCCAAAAAGTCAGCTCGTAAAGCGTTTCTAGAGAAAATGAACTTTGGCGATAGATATACGACAATATTGTCAGAGGACAATGATGAATTGGCCGAGGGATTTAAGTTAAAAAAATCTGAAAACTTCACAACTCCGAAGAAAAACACTTTAAACACAAATAAAAATGTGGTTCGTCGCAGTCCCCGTTCAGCCTCTAAAAAAGAAGCTGTCATCAAGCCTGTTAGCTTTTACGGTTCGAATATGGCTCCAGTATTGGCGACCAACCAAACGAACCGCATTGGGGGGGTAAAATGTGTCTTTAGACCTGACACACACCAATCGAGAGCTAAAACTAAATTAAACTTTGAAGTGGGACGGCATTCGAAGAAACGAGAGAGGTCCAAAAGTAAAGAAGCTCAACGTGAAGCTAAAAGGAGGAAAGCCATATTTACAGGTGTTCATCATGCCATACCTAGACCGACCAAGCACACTTCCCCTACTCTTGTTGAAAAGAAACAAATGTCGATCCGTGAGAAGGCTCGCAACGTCACTGACTTGTCAAGAACTCCGTATGGTGTTAAGAAAGAAAACAAAAAAACTGATAATGTTTGGGATTATACTATGAGGTTCACTAAACCACTTCGTTACGATGAGTCACCTTACTTGGGTGTGAAGAGGAAGTTTTTCAAGACAACCGTTCGTGAGTCGTAAGTATCACTCATTTTTAAATGAAGTTTTATCAAAAGATGTTTAAATAATCATACATAATCAAACCAAATCAAATGATAGTTTGGTAATCCTAACACTAATAATACACTGTACATTTATATCCTCAGGGCCCAATGACATTTTGATAAATATTTAATAGTTAACTTAGTAAACATATTGTAATAGACATTAAAATGTCTAGGAATACATGAGACGTTACTACAAAAGTTAACAAATAATAAAAATCTTGAATAAGAAAAGAAAAAAAATCCAAACGAGATCCCTCCTATCTATTGTTCCAGGTAACCAAAAATTACAATTTGGAACTAACCAAATAACATTGCTAAATTTAGGCCTAGTTACGTCATTGGCTTGTATTTTTAGCTCTGACATGAAGGTTTCTCACCAATTCCATCAATATGTTTAGTAATTAGGTCTGGAGTTCATTTAATGTTTGGAACTTTTATAAAGATAAAAGAATTTATTTATAAAAATAAATACCTCTGCCTTAAAAATAAGGTTGCCAATGACACAGAAAAATAGTACACATAAAATATCGAAGGATTATACAGCTATAAGACTGATTAATTTTGATGTTTGCCATATAGATGATTTCTCATTATGGTCAATGAACCTCTTAATGTTTCATGAATAATAATTTTCAAAAAGGATCTGTCCAAATCATATTGTTTCCAAAAGTTCACAAAAAATTTTGATAATGTTCCTCTAGAACCAATAAACAATTCAATCACCTCAATTTTTGAAATTTTAAAATTTTGCTTGAAATATTCAAAGGTAGAATCATAAATTTTGTCTTTTCTTCATTTACTTCGTTAGCTTGATTTATGTTTATTTCAAATCAAATTGTAGGATCGAGAATTATGCCTTTGTTAGTTTCTCTTTCGATCAATAAAATATCTACTCTTCTGGTGTTTCCGTTAGAAGAAAGACACTGTACTTCTTCTTGCACTTCCCATGTATTATACCTTTTTCGGAAGGCATTTGCTATGATACTTCTTATTTTGTGGTGCCTTGTGTTTCTTAGAAGTTCACCAAACGGACAGAAGCCAAGGGCATGTGCAAGGGTTTCAATCTCACCACAGGCATGCCTGCAGCGGTTATTGCCCTGACTTCTGCCGTGGAGAACACACACTGGCACCACATTTGCAATCATTTTTATACTGTCTTTCCACTCAGATTCTGACAAGCCTTCTTTATTAATAATACTTTTATTTCCCGGAGTATAGTCCTTGAAAAGTTCAACACCTTTACCCTTGTGTTTTAAACTTTTCAAATTTTCAAACTCTTTTTCTCTTAAGTCATTTCTTAATTTTTGGGTATTTATTGTTTGATTACGATCAATTTCTTCTAGGTGTAATTTTTTTAAACAAATTGTTTCTATCCGTTTAAATTTGTCTTCATTTATTGTATAACAATTTTTAACCCGTCTGAGTATTTGTATAGAATTAAGTTGTTGAATATATGCTTCCCATTGAGCCTTGATTAATCCAAATCCTTTATATTTTTTTGGGCTATATAACATAAAATCTGGAGTGTCAGTTGGTAAGCTTAATATTTCTTTAACACTACTTTTAACCAGTTTGTCTAAGTCAGTTAAAAATGCTACTGGTAATTTATGGAGTGGAACATTTTGAAATGGATATATTAACGTTGGCCATATACATTGATTAATTATATTAAACTTTTGGCTTGACAAAAGTAATGTAGTCGATGTTAGTTTTTCTAATTTTGTAACTCTATATTGTAAAGAAAAAAGAAATCCTCTGACTTAGCCTAGGCTATATTTAAATATATGTTACTACTCTCTCTGCAATATTCTCAAATGATTCTACAACAATTAATTCTTTACAAATTTTGGTTGACCCTGGGTTGGAAGAACAAAGTGAATAAAAATAAACAACAGAGCGTTGGCAGTGGAAGCTTGGTGTTAAGTAAAAATTGAGTGGGCCCTGTAGAATAAAATTATTCCCAGAGATCCTTAGGGGACCTAAGGATCCTAACAAGACCTAACAGTCCCTGATACTGTTTGTAG
The DNA here is from genome assembly GCF_028750875.1 of Macrosteles quadrilineatus. Classification (NCBI taxonomy): domain Eukaryota; kingdom Metazoa; phylum Arthropoda; class Insecta; order Hemiptera; family Cicadellidae; genus Macrosteles; species Macrosteles quadrilineatus. The sequence goes on along the minus strand of NW_026542598.1, from coordinate 76,719,600 downwards.
TTCTTCCAAAGCTGAAAACAATCTTAAATATACACTGACTCTACTTTGCACACTACCACACCAATTTTAGTATTGCACCTCAATTTGAATCTTTTGTAGCGGCTTCTTATTATAAATACCAAAATCTGTTGAATGAACTGTATAATACCGAGAATGAAATACCAAGGTTATTGAAAATCCTGCAAATATAACAATTTGATTTATTGTACTGTACTTTTATCAACTGAACAGAATGCTAGTTTTTTCCCTACAATTACAATATTTCAACAAACATTTCAAAAAAGTAGATATTAATTTTATTATTCGAAACTTGAGTGCAATATCTTTATTTTACAAAAAATTCGGAACCAACCCCTTGGTAAGAGAAGAGTTTGACGCGGCTACAAATTGATTACGGCAATGACAATGAGGTGTGAATTTTAATTTAATATTGAGATGACTAGTGCTCACTATTCCTTCTCGTTGGCCAACGAATATAAATTGAAGATCAAGTCTCGTAGTCCAACTTATTACACAGTATAACTGCTTGTAACTCAGTAAAACGTGTTGAAAGATTATTTATTATTAATGGCTACAGAGCACTATGGCGGTTCATCTATTGTAAAACACACACGATCCCATATGACATTGTCGCTTCAACTCAAACCTGCAGTCTACCTCAACTTCCAATTAAAAATTATTTTATTTCCCAAATTTAACAACAATGGCTGTTACACTCTCAGTTGTGCTAGCTGTTAAAGAAATTTTGCGACTTTTCCTTCTCGAAACTGATTTTTTTTCACTTCGCGCGGCAATTATATCCCTGCGGGATATAGGCTTTACGATTTGATGAAAATAGAAATTTGTCCAGCTAACACCGCGAATGGAATTGATTTAAGCACGACCCGGTTTTAGCTCACCTAGTACCTTCGGAGAGGAGAGGAACACAACTAGCCTAGTAAATGATCCCCGGCTGGGCTCATCCCTACCACTCGTACTGCATGTGCATTGTGGGTATCGTCGTCTGTTGTCTAATCAGCTGACGAGTTCTTCGCGTCTACTCATATTTGATGTATATTACAACAAATTCAGTACAATATTGACGAATAACTACCTATATAAAACCTTTTCAGTTTTAGAGCTATCTTTAGAATTGTAATTATCTGTTATGGGACTAACTTTGAATACTTATTTACCAGGCCGGATCAGTTTAAGCTGTGCGTCTCGCCTGGCAGTAGTGGGGACGAAGCCCCTCCTGTGGTCCACAGGAAACGCAAACTACTCGACACACGAAAGAGTTATCTTGACCGAACATCTCCGTTGAAACCCAATTTGAGTGCATCAGACATCTGTGAGCTTATTGAAGATTACAGTGACAAGTTACAGGTAATTGCAAATTATTGTTGTATTAATATTAATAATAGAAAATAACTTAAGATTGTCACGGATAATCATAAACATTTTTCCCTAGTGGGCCTACAGTAGACTCTAGAGTCTTTATGATCCACAATAATGAGTGACTAAGTGATTGTGGATAATTTAAATAGCGGATAATATAAATCTAACCTTAATGTCTAGATAATAATGAAGCATAAAATGACGTGTACCGGTACACATCTTTCAAGTTTTTTTCACACACATGATATATTTATTTACAAAACAAAATTGGATAACTATTTCCTGATGATGGGCCTCCTCACACTAAACATTATGCTGTCGTATAATGTAAATTTAACTTACATATACATGTGATATATTTTTGATTTGGATTTTTTTTGTGACCGTGGTTAGTTTTCAGTGTGTTTAATCCACTCAAATAAAATCGTGAGTCCACTACATAGGCCTATTAATAAAAAAATATATTACTGTAGTACTATTTATTAAGCAGCCATTAGCATTAAAATCAACTTAACTACATTTAAATCCATTACTTAATACATTGAATTTTGTTTCACCCAATGCAAAACAAGGCACTTAAGGCTAGTTGAAAAGTAATTTTTATTTTGTTGGAATTTTTTGTATAAAACCATGTTTTTTTGTGATCAGTGATTTATTAATTTACCACCATTTTTTTGTTAAAATAGGAAAAGCCTGAAGTAGATGATATCTTGCTTCGTTTGGAGGAAGATGATGAGAATGAAAAGGAGGCGGAAAGACAGAAGCTGATGAACATCTTGGAAGATTCACCAATCAAGATTGCAGCTATTGACACTCTGTCGGACTGTACTGCTTCACTGGACATCAACAGTTCACCAAGTAATATCATAGACTAACCAACAGAAGTAGACTTCTCATCCCATTGTAAATTTTGTGTCTAGTTCATGTACGGTGACACTGGGCGCTAGTGTCGACGAAATTTTGTTTCTATTATTTTAGTGTTAATTTCTTGATGTGTGCTTTACTTTTTGGTTATATAACTAGGGGACAAGTTATTGTTTATGATTAGATCGTATTATTTGGTTAAACGAGGTTTCAAATGACTGTAATAACGAGAAACAAATTGTAAACAAAACACGACCTCTCTGCACCTTCTGCACGACCTGCATAAACCATACAGAACTTAACAATAAAATTGTCTTCAGCTGTTCCATAAGGATGAGAAATCTACTAAAGGAGTATGTTTTATCTATGGTAATATTTTACACCTAGTTTTCATTACAAAAACAAAACAGCTGTATATCTTATAATAGCATCCATTATCTTTGGTTTAGTCATAGATAAAACACTCGCCTTTGGCTCGCTGGGGGCTCCGCCCCCAGGCCCCCTTTTTTGGTTGGGGGTAAATGAGCCACGGGAGTCAGGCCGCAAGACCTACAATCGGGCCAAATTTCAGACATCCAGTTAATCTAGAAATGGGTAAACGTGATTTAGACTTATGCACCTGTAAGAATAACATTGGGGCGGGGGAGGATATAATATAAGGGAGGGGGGGGGGGGAGTTAGAAATACGATAGGGGGATAAAACTTTAAGTAAACCAGAGTATATACAAAATATTAATAATGTTTGCAAAACGAATTTACGTGTAAAAAAAAAGTAAAAAAAGCGAAAATTGTAAAGATTTTTATAGAAATTTACCAAATAAAAAGTAGGGCGTTTTTTGAAGTTGAAGTTGGTGATTTCCGAAAAACACTTAAGAGTGTTTTGTAGAAAATGTAATTCCTGATCATGAAAACTCTTTCAAATCTTTTCTAGCTTTTAGAAAACCGATCAAAATTTGAAAAAAATTACCAAATGTTGAAAGTAGTTTTTTGAAGTTGAAGGAGTGCGATTTTCGGAAAACGCCTAAGAGGGTTTTGTAGAAAATTTAATTCATGTTCATGTAAATTCTTTTAAATCTCTTACGGTTTTCGAGCTATAGCTATTTGAAAAAAACGTGTTTTATAGTTTTTAGATGTCCTGCCATTTTGGATTTTTGAGGTGGTTAAAACTTTAAAATATGACTTTTGCAAATTTCACCCTTAACTTAGGATCCCATACTACAATACTACAAAATTACAAGTCTATAGCACGTTTCTAAACAATTCGGATGACCATAACAAAGTCATTAAATTTCAAAGTTATCCTCCTTAAGCATAACATGGGGCTCGTAAAAACTTTCAATTTTCGACATTAAAATTAAGTTTTTGGGGCCAAGGAGTAAAGTTACGAAAACACGTGTAGTAAGTAAAATTTAAAGTAAAGTAAGGAGAATACAAAGCAATAATAATATTTGCCAAAAAAGAATGATTTAAGTTTGAAAAAATAGCGAAAACCGGTAAAAAATTTAAAGAAATTTATCAAATTTTGAAAGTTGGGCGTTTTTTGAAGCCGAAGGAGTGTGATTTTCGGAAAACACCTAAGAGGGTTTTGTAGAAAATTTAATTCCTGTTCATGAATATCCTTTCAAATCTTTTCCAGCTCTAACTGTTTTCCAGCTATATCCGTTTGAAAAAAAACGTGTTTTATCGTTTTCAGAGGTCCGCCATTTTGGATTTTTGGCGGGGTTAAAATTTGAAAATGGAACTTTTGCACATTTCACCGTTAATATAAGATCCCCTACTACAATAATACCAAGTTTCAAGTCTCTAGCACGTTTCTAAACGGTTCAGATGAGCACACCAAAGTCGACCACTTTCAATGTTATTCTCCATAAGAATAACACGGGGCTTGTAAAAGTGGTAAAAAACCTTTAAATTTTGACGTTAAACCTAAGTTTTGGGGGTTAAGGAGTAAAGATACAAAAAAACATTAAATGAGTAAAATTTAAAGTAAAGTAAGGAGAATACAAAGCAATAATAATTTTTGAGAAAACAAATTATTTAAGTATGAAAAAATGGCGAAAACCGGTAAAAATGTAATACAAATTTACCAAATTTTGAAAGTAGGGCGTTTTTTGAAGGTTAAGGAGTGTGATTTTCGGAAAACGCTAAATAGGGTTTTGTAGAGAATTTAATTTCCTTTCGCTAAGATCCTTTCAAATCTTTTCTAGCTCTTACCGTTTTCGAGCTACATCCGGTTGAAAAAAAAGTGTTTTTTCGTTTTCAGAGGTCCGCCATTTTGGATTTTTGGGTTGGTTAAAATTTGAAAATGGGACTTTCGCATATTCCACCGGTAATGTAAGATCTCATAGTACAATACTACGCAAATTTTAAGTCTCTAGCACGTTTCTAAACGGTTCAGATAAGCGTAAAAAGGTCGGCATTTTTCAATGTTATTTCCCATAAGAATAACATTGGGGGGGAAATTCTAAAATAAGGGGGGGTTAAAATTTGAAAATGCTACTTTTTGGAATTTTCCCGGTGGTTTGGGCCCAAGACCTACAAGCGTGCCAAATTTCAACTCCCTAGCTCCTCTAGAAGTGGTCTAGAATTAGTATCTTCCGTGAGTGAGTTACATACGCGGTTGTATAGTATTTAGATACTTCCTTAGTAGAATCCTCATCCTAATGGAACAGCTGAATCCAATTTTATTGTTAGTTCTGTGCTGTGCATTGCAGAGGTCGTGTTTTGTTTTCAATTTGTTACTTGTTATTTCAGTCATTTAAGACCCCATTTAACCAAAGATCCAATCATAAACAATAACTTGTCCAAGTTATTTAACCATAACTAAAGCACAAATCAAGAAATTAAGCCTAAAATAATTGAAACTAAATTTCGTCAACACTAGCCCTTTTTACTTTTAATTTGATTTTTTCAATACTTTTTACTGTATTGAATTGTGGTTGTAAAATTAAAGCTACGACACGGAAAATTCATAACAACCCCACACTTAAAATTCATATGTTATTGTTATGAAGAAAAGGAAAACTGTTGTATTATTTTGTTTATAGACATGTATTTTGATTTATAAAATTGTGCATTAGGCCTACCTATATTTTTATTTTATGCTATTAACATTTTTTAGTCCTTACCAAAAAAACTTTATTCCGGCTTTGCTGCAGTCAAAGTACTGAACAGTTAACAAATTTGAAGAAGGAAACCTAAATACTTGTTAAACCTAATGTTATTTATATAGGAATTAAATCTTATATGTTTTAGGAAATATTTTAGTAAAAAAACAGATGGAAATTTGCTTAATCTTCATATCTGTTTTGGCCAGGGCATTTTGGTCCTATATCTTAAGAGAAAGCATTACCATTAAAATGAGTAATATTGTAAGGTGTCTTCATAATGTTCCTAGGAGACTTAGTAAAATGGTACATTGATCTCATATTATAGATACTCTAAATAAGTTATTCTTTTACTCCATCTATTTGAAATCTCAGGAGCTATAATCACTATGTTGTCAGATGGATGCACAAGGTTCAGTTTGGAAGAAGATAGCAGTAATAAGGAGGAGCCCAAGCGATACTTCTCTGTTTTTAACTCCAAGTCAAGTGGGTAAGTGGTTAAGTAATTATATTTTTTCTAGATTAGTACATTGTCTAAACTGCAAACACCTTTCATCTCAAAGTTTTGTAGAGCAATCAATTTTTTGGATCAAGTGGGACCGGATTCCATCAGTCAAAATATTCATTAACAAAGCCACACAGATTGTCTCACTCCCATCTTAAATGGTGTTTCTTGGTAGTAATAACATTGCATTTCAGCGATTTTAGATCCCCATTCTCTTTTATTTTGGAAACATTACTTAAAGTGAAGTTTGTTGTACAGTAATCACATGTCTAGCATTTGAATGTCTGGAATTTCCTACAATAAAGATTATATACTGTGGAACCTTGATAACAAGTCTCACTTTCAAATCCCCTAGAATTTATTTGACCCCTAATTGCATATTATTGCAAACCTAAATAAAAAGTCAACCTTCATAACAAGTCTTATTTAATAATCTCCATGAGAAGATGAGAGTCTTGTTGTCGAGGTTAATGCCACCAAACAATTCACGGCGTGTTTCTGAATACATTATGAATTTTTTCAAGCAAAAATTAATGGGAGTTATTTAGGCCTACTTTTTAATATACAAGTAATGAAAAGGGGGATTTTTCATTTTGTTCATAACCATTGCATTGTTAATCTTTGTTATTGTATAAAAAGTACTTAAAGATCAACAAAATGGAAGAATTACTTTATCCAACCACAGTTGCTGGTATGACACCATATATTGTCATACCAGCAACTGTGGTTGGATAAGGTAATTCTTCCATTTTATCAATTACATATTCCAACCAAGGGTCACAATGAATAACTTAAAAATCATTTATATTGGTGCTTTTGGCTTAGAGTTGTCTTACTTACCCTTTTAATTCCAACACAGTTTTACAAATTTAATTAATTACATCACAGTTAAGACTGTTTTCATTGACACATCCTCTAGCATCATTGAGATGTAACACGTAATGTTCCAGAATATTAGAAACTCTGTATATGGCCAGTCTCGACCATGCTAGATTATCGGAAGTTCACTGTAATTCTAATTTAAGTTAACAAGTGTGATTTACAGATCAAACAGCGGCAGCGGAGGCAGTGGCAAGCGCAAGTGGCGAGGTGTCGGCGAGAGTCAGATGCAGATTGACGCAGGTCAGAAGTGGTACGGACCACACAAGTGTCACGAGTGCGGCATGTTGTACCAGGCTGGCGAAGCTGAGGACGAGCTGCAACATCAACACTTCCACAACAGCCTCAACTTGCTCAAACACACGGTCAGTTATACAGAACAGCTGGGGATACTGTAGTAGATATACCATCTATATAGAATAGCAGTCAGGTTTCTTGCCTTTAATGTATTTCCAGTTACCTGAGGCAAGTAACCTTTCCGCCAACTGCTCTCATGTGAATGGGACTTAAGGAACTAGTCTAGCCAGTTTTACTTTCTCCTCCTATACATATGGAGAAAGTATAGTTTTTGTCAAAATTTCTGAGTTTTAGTAAAAATATTAATTTTAGGTCCCCCTAAACCCAAAAAGGGGTTAATAAAGTGATGTCTATGTAGCTACAGACTACACATGTGGTCTGATTTTGGTGAAATTAGGAATGTGGGTACTCATCCAAGGTATCCAGGTTTTTTACTTTCTCCCCCTTACTGTACTGTATACTGTACTCTGGTACTGTATACTGTACTCTGGTACTGTATAATGGAGACAGTATTATTTTCATAAACATTTTTGAGTCTGATTTTTGGGTGAATGTATCCGTTTTTAGTTCCCCTGCCCAAATTTATTTTCAAAGTGATGTCTGAGTGTGTTTGTCTGTCTGTCTGTATGTGTGGATGTGTACAGAGCTACAGACCGCACATCTCAGCCGATTTTTATGAAATTTGGGATGAGGGTAATAATCCATTGTATCTCCAGGTGTTTTTTCCATTTTATTTTTAATGGTGATTTCCCCATAAACCATTAAATAACAAAAAATTTCCCAAAATTGACATTAACAATTTTGGTTAACATTTTGATGCTAAGGTTCTTTTAACTCTAAACAAAACGGTACAACCCCCATTGCTCTAAAAATTACAGTTCAAAAGTTATTGTAATTGATGTTTTTTCCCCATAAATTACAATAATTTAGTATGTTGTGGTCCTTATGATTTCAAACAAAATGAACTTATGAACTTATGTTTTCGGCATGCTAATGGGTTACAATTTGCTGATACAGTTTTTTTTTATTTTGTTTTATTTTAATTTTAATGGTGATTTCCCCATAAAATAAACAAATTTACACAAAAATGGCTCTAACGAATTTTGATTGAATTTGAGTATGTTATAGTCCTATTAACTCTAAACAAAACTGCACAACCATGAAAAAATATTATGAAGATCCAAGAACCATTCTTGAAGATTCCTGGTTTTGACCATCAGTAATTTGACCCACTGGTTTTTTACATTTTTTACCCACTGGTAATTTAACCCTGTCTAAAAACTTGACTGTCTACTCCCATGGCTCGATAACCCAAATTCAATGTGTCCTAGAACACCTTTTTAAGTCAGTAAATACCATTGTCATAACAGGGTTGGAAGAATGAGAAAGTTGTCGCCTACTTTAATATGGACTACATAATCGAGGTGTCTGGTGATCATCCTCGTCCGTGGCAGCAGAAGGCGCTGGAAGTGATGGCTGTGGTGGATAAGCATCTTGGCATGACAGTCGAAACTCCGACTGAGATCACCAACCAGAAGGTAACAACAGTTGTCGAATTTTTTTGTTAGATTTCAGCTTAATGGCACATGATCGTTGATATTCATATAGAAGGTTTGAAGTAAAGTTTACAAAACACATAAATGAGTTGGTATGGTAGCATAGGAAGTATTTAGAGAAGTCAGCTTTTGGAGCTAAGCCGTATGTACTTCAGGACTACTATTGGATAATTTTGTATAGGCCTAAGTATACAATAAACTTAATATTAATTACTTTCAGATTCAAATCCCGACAAACTAAAATGGGTTTGGCCGCTTTCTTTTAAAAGCGTTTGAATTGACTAAATTATAAAAATGCCACTGGTGTCTAGACAAAAAAATATGATAAGGCCTATATACAAATACCTTTGGTTACCGTTGCTTTTACAAAATAACAAGTTGCATTTTCACAGACCGTCACAGCTTAAACAATCTGATGAAATGAAATTTAAAAAAATGTTCCATTGGCAAAATTATTTTTGTTGTCAGGTTTTTGATTTTCAGAATAATGGAATAAGCTTGCTGCTATCTCAATATATTACAAACCACTGATATATTAAAACATGAGAATCCTTTCTTGCACCATCCTGTCCTCTATGGGGATCGCTGTATAGTCACATACCAATTTGTGTGCTGTCAAAAAATGAAATTTTGTATGCTATCAACTGCATGTCCAGCACTATCCAGAACTACCGTCTCGGATAAGTTGTGTCCTTATTCCCTCTAACTTAAATTACTTAGTGCTGTATCTTCCTTCCAGTAAATGATTTCACTTGTGTAGTAGGTTGTCTAAACTGTTGTGTTTGTCTAGGTGTACATGTATGTTGCTGACAAGCGTATCGTCGGCTTTGTCGCCACTGCTCCATTGTCACTGGCGTATCGCATGGAAGGCTCAGAGAATGACGTAGACTTGTGTAGTAGGTTGTCTAAACTATTGTGTTTGTCTAGGTGTACATGTATGTTGCTGACAAGCGCATCGTCGGCTTTGTCGCCACTGCTCCATTGTCACTGGCGTATCGCATGGAAGGCTCAGAGAATGACGTAGACTTGTGTAGTAGGTTGTCTAAACTATTGTGTTTGTCTAGGTGTACATGTATGTTGCTGACAAGCGCATCGTCGGCTTTGTCGCCACTGCTCCATTGTCACTGGCGTATCGCATGGAAGGCTCAGAAAATGACGTAGACTTGTGTAGTAGGTTGTCTAAACTATTGTGTTTGTCTAGGTGTACATGTACATTGCTGACAAGCGCATCGTCGGTTTTGTGGCCACTGCTCCATTGTCTCTAGCGTATCGCATGGAAGGCTCAGAGAATGACGTAGACTTGTGTAGTAGGTTGTAAACTATTGTGTTTGTCTAGGTGTACATGTACATTGCTGACAAGCGCATCGTCGGCTTTGTCGCCACTGCTCCATTGTCACTGGCGTATCGCATGGAAGGCTCAGAGAATGACGTAGACTTGTGTTCCGAGCAGACATTCCCTGTCAAGTGTGGCATCAGCAGAATGTGGACAATGTACAGTCAAAGGCGACGAGGCATTGCTTCAAAGATGATCGACACTGTGCGGTAAGTGAGCCAAAATAAATTTGTCATGGAATATGAACAATAACATAGGAATTGATTAGTGCTGTGGTTTCAAAATGATGATTTATAGCAATCACAAGTACTTGAATAAGGTTTTTGAGAGGGATAGAGTTCATCTAGCTTACCTGGTAAAATCAGAGTCTAGTGGCCGATTGATACAGAAATAAATTATCACAAAGACAAACATAATGCTGATATAGTTTTTAATATAGGACTTCTTCCAGTAACTAAGAGGATGTTATTGAGAAATTTCCCGGACTATTCAGAAAGTAAGGAACATTTCCGTCAACTCCATTAGGAGCACTCTTTCTCAAATCATAACAGTTATTCCATTTATGATGTAGATCTACGGATTACACCTACTATCTGAGTAAGTCATATTTTAGGAATGAAATATCAGTGTTTCTGTGAAAGTGTGCAATCGGTGCTGCCCTCCTAGCTACAACAATCACGAATGTTGAATACGTTCATTACTTTCTGAATAGCCCTCGTACCGCCAACAGAAGCAAGTGACAAATTACCAGAACAGTTTCGTTGAGTGGTTATTGTTTTGAGTATGACATTAATGTTTTTCCAGACGAAACTTCATGTACGGCTACATCCTGCGCAGAGAAGATTTGGCATTTTCCATCCCTACTCCTGATGGCAAAAAGTTCGCAGCCAACTATATGGATTCACCGAATTACTTTGTATACACAGGTTTTAATTTCTAAGCTTAGTGTAGATTTATAAATGCTCATTTCAGTTAATTTTAGCAGTAGACAGTAGCCTATTAATTTTTGAGCTGACCTAATTTTCTAAGTAAATTCCTACAACAGTGAAAATAAATATTTTGTATTTAAATATAGTAATATTTAGCAATTGGTTAATGATTTCAAAATTCCGTCTAACTGCTGGTAAGTAATAGTTATAGTTATCTTGTTTGTCATAATGTAGTATGATTTAAATTAATTAATGGACCTTTTCCGTTAATTCAATACCACTACTTTTTTTATTGCAATTCTTTTTATTTTCACTACCAAAATTTTTCATAATCAGCAAGTTTGGTTGGTTAGGTTAGTTTAGAAAGAATAGTTTCATTTTATAATTGATATATTCATAGACAAGGCTAACTGTTAAAAATATCAGTATTGCAATAAAAAACGTAGTGGTAGTGAATTTACGGAAAAGAACCTAATTAATTATTTGAGAGAGTTCTTGTGTGTAGATGTGTTGACGATTTAAATTGTTTGGGTGAATTGGGTAAAGTTGTTTATCATAATTGTGTAATTATTTGTGTTGATTTTAAAGATATAGCCATTGATTAAATTATAAAATTAGCTAGTAGACAAAAACAGTAAAACTTGCAATAATTACTGGAAGTGCAGGTGTCCTCTAGTAGTAGGGGAAGCTTTTTTGAGATTGGCTTAGGAGTCTTCATATGTGCCTTCACTGCCTTCTATATGGTATGGTATATTTGAAGTTCTTGTTAAGTTAATAACATTTCCATTCCTGAGGTCAAAAAAATATTTAGATATAAATGTTCTAACTTGTATTTTGTATAGGCCCTCCCTCCGATTATACTAACCGTTAGCATAGTAATGTTATACATAGTTCAACTGCTTTAAGTTTTTTCATAAGGATTTATGAAAATGTTGTATGATGAATGTAATTAAAATAAATAATGTGACATATTGACTTTTCACAATTTTAAAATAGCGACGACACTTTTTTTCCATGATGTAAATTTCTAAGGTACAAAGAATGATGTGTTTAAGTACAAAATGCAAAAGGCTTATTATTAGTTGTAGTTATTACAGTATATTGAAGCAGTAGAGCTTAACAAGTGGTTATGGTAATAATTTAACAATAAATACCTTACTTGTATTTTAAAACTTTTGAATAAATACATTGGACATCTACTATTTAAAGTAAGGAAACAACAGTAGAACGAACATGTAAATTGTGTGAAGGTTTATTCAGGTTTTCTGTATTACATGATATATTCAATGTATTTAGTTCTATGTGTTCTAGTAACACTTGATTCATTATATTGTGCTTTATTGGTGGTTGTATGTTAATTTTTCTTTGACTAATAAACTTAAAAAAACACCATTCGCGTCTGATTTTCTTTATCCTTAAGGAGTTTTTTTTAAGTAAGGAAACAAACTTTTGTAAGTAGTTACATGAACATCTGGTCAAGTTTGACTAGAACTGTATCATAATTTGACACTTAAAGGACAGAACAATCTTCATTTTGTCTGGTAATAAAAAAAATTATGATATTGAGCACCTTTATAAGGTAGTAGAAAATTCACTTCGCAAAATACAACTAATCTACCAGAATATATTGGTTTTTTTAGTTCAGAAATTATATATTTAAGTAGGCAATTTTTCATCCTGAAAGCCTCAGTAGTCTTAATTTCAATGCTTAAAAAAAGTAACCCTTGTACTTCAAAACAATCTTTTTCACATCAAACACAACTTTCAAAAAATTAAATCCTTTCATTCCTTTCCTATGCAAATGTCCTTTATAATAGCACGGTCGGGAGATTCATCTTCGTCTGATGACATTAAAGAGAAAAAACTAGTGGGCCCCTGTAAAAACCCAGGACCTCTCCAACTTATTAAAGTTGCAACCCGGCATTTTTTTACTCATTGTTTTTAATTTTGGTTTCCAATGAGGCTGTGGAAACTTTATAACCAACTGAAATCACATAAAATAGGCAACACAGAAAATTATTAATAAATTATTTTGAAACTTGTTAGAATGTTTTATTACTGAGATGTACTTTTCAATTTATAAAAGTTTAAACACACAAAAAAAGATTGCTATGATTCACAAATGCGTAAAATGACTATTTAAAATCAACTCTGTGTAACAGCAGACTATTTTTTTTTTAAGGTTTAAGAAAACCTGTGAATAAATACTGAGTTAATCGATTTTACACTACTTTCTTTATAGATTTTCGATTAATAGTTACAACTAATGCAAAAAAGTTCAATTTCAATCCAGAATGTGACTTTCCAAATTAATTTTAAAGGTCACTTGTTGCAAAAGGATGAAAAATAACAAGTTTATAATATAACTTATACTTGTTTAATAAAATACTTTAATATACATAAGAAACTCATATAGGTACTTTAAGGTTAAATTCACGACGAAATATAAAAATGTGGTTAAATAAATAGTTGGAAATACATTTCACTGGCCAGGCCCCGACAGAGACTTGTCCATAAACTTCTTCTTTGAGAAGCACAGCCACCATTTGGAAGGTCTGCCGTCTTCAGTGCTGAATACCTTCTCACACACACGCACTCCAGCTTCTTGCCTTAGTTGCTGAAGATACTGTCGCATCACATCTGAGGAAACAAACTGGTTAATACTGTCGTAATGTAGATGTGCTTGCAATCAAATAAATCCCAGATGGGATGTGTGGCTGGGACTACGGATGAGCATCGATAGGTGAACCATTGATGTACTGATAACATTGTCGTGAAAACATTTGATTTCAGGGCAAAACCTGGATAATTGTATTTTTAGTTTTGAGTTTTTCGTCTTCTTTATGCCAAAGCTAACCTAGCTACTAGTTAAGACGTTCCAGATAGGCAGGTTATCTTTAACTTCAGATTCAATATTTCATCAGCATTTCAATAAAATAAATAAAAAAATCAATTTCATGTTATGACAAACGTTTAAATTTTCATTAAAATTAATACAATTCAGGAACAGCAAAAATATTGATATTTCGACAGATGGCCAAAAACATCGGTTACCTACTAAGAAACTTTCATGGAAAAAATTGATCGATGCTCATTCCTAGCTGGGACGTCCCACTACTGTAAATACATGGGGAACATACCTTAGACTGATCCCGTTGGATAATAAAACTCAACTCAGGGTATAGCTATAAGAATAGTCGCTCTCAGTGATGCTCACACTCAGCACACAGCTGTAGCAGTTAAAGGATTGATTAAATTAGGACTTTTGATTGCCTGAAGTCATTTAATGATTTCACTTCCTATGGATTGGATAGTCTATGAATAATTACAAAGATGTCGGTAAAACTTGTGTGGTGATTATAAATTAGTGCAACAGCTGTTTCGTTTTGACGGGACAGCTGTGTTGCCACTTTGGTCTCGTTGCGGCCTTGTGTTGGAGGAGGCTATGTTTAACAGTATATCGACCAGCTGTATCCAATATTTCATTAAAATCGAACGTAGTTGAATACAACATCATATCAACATATTGTCTTATATTCAACACATTTGATTTTGTCTAGGGTCAAAGAGTGTTAAGCCCCGTTCACACGGGGCGAGTTTACAATCTACAAGCCGGATTTTTTACACGCAGCTAGTAAAATAGCTCAGTGTGAACGAAGTATTCGCTCAAAAGCTGCTTGTAAAAAAGCTCTGGAAAAAGTTGACGCTGCCGCTACTTTACACGCCAACTCGCCAGCTTTTGAGCGAGTAGGCGTGTAAAGTAGCCCAGTGTGAACACAGTTGCTTGTGCTTGTGCGCATGTTATTCGAAGATGTCAGAGGATTTAGTTCAAGCACAAAAAAACCACAAATGAAAATGACGACGATGATGATGATGATGAAATGATGAATGAATGATGAATGATGATGATGTTTTTTGGTTGGCTGAAAATGATACAAAAAAGTTTAAAAATTGTCTGAAACAGAATTTGATTAAAATTGCCCCTTATTCTCTTGAAGAGTTTTGGGAGAACAAATAAAATAAATATTCTGTCTTATTTTTAGTTCTTAAATGTAAAACATTTTATTTTGTAAGATCTGACTCTATTCCTGTACAATTGTACTTAAATGAATAAAGGATATTTTGATTTGATTTGATTTGAAGCCAGCTACTGAGCGAGTGGAAGAAGCATCGTGTGAACGACTACAAGCACACTCGCCGGTGTCTTTCTCCACGTCGGCGGGTGGACAAGCTCCGTGTGAACGAATACAAGCGCACTCGCCAACTCGCTGGCGAGTAGCGTGTAAACTTGCCCTGTGTGAACGAGGCTTTACTACTGTCAAATTATATGTTTCAATCAATTTTTAATACTTCGATAGTTGAAGTAAAAGTCATCACATCCCAACTTCGAAGGTTAGGATTGGTAAAGACGAAGATCATGGCCATGTATCTTAAATTGTTTTCATTTATGTCTTTGTAAATATTTATATGTGTTCAATCTTTGTACAAATTGTACCAAATCATCAATATCTCAAGTAAGAGATGGTAAACAAGAAGTTTAGCTAGCCTATGAGACAAAAGGACTGAAGATAACATTTCGACGTAGAAACCTAAGTCTCCACTATAAAAATAAATTGGATCACAAGGTAAGCCTTAGATTTATTTATGTTCAATAACAATCCAGAGGCTATATCTCCAAACAAAAAAATTCCCTAATAAATCTGATTGTACAAAAATAAATTTCATTTTATATTGTTTGTTGTTGTTCCGGATCGGTATGACATACAATAAATGGTACATTACATGACATCACTAGAGCAATATGAAATTTAGGGTCGCCGGATTTCTACCCCCGGATATTTACCCCCCATGAAAAAACGCCTACGTCATTTTGACGTCACGAGAAACAGCCCGCGACTGGACATCTACCCCCGGACATCTACCCCCGGAAATCTACCCCCAGTGGTCAGCTCTGCCACGTATCGGCCAATATTCATTGTTGTAATTGATTTTATTAATTGTTTGATGTAAATCAACGTCTCTTCGGTTAATCATTACCTTCTAATATCTAGTATTAAGCATGTGATATGTCATTGCCTTGTTTAACATTATCTATCTTCCTAATAAAAATAAGTTGTAACAGCCCTTTTTCACCCGAACTACTTCACTGATATTTATGATTGAGGTCTGATTTTAAATCTTAAGATCCAGCTCAACACAAAATGGTATTTAAAACCATATGTTGATAAAGGGCTTAAAAAGTGTGACCCTTAAGCATTTGATTCGTTTCCAGACAGTGATTTAAATGGTTGACAAACTTTCACATACAGTAACAGCTAACGGCGCATGCATGAGCGCGGATCGGAAGTGTTTATCACAAAAGATTGACCAATACGATTTTAATACTATTTAAAGGTTCTTCCAAAAGAAGAGAAACCGGTTAACATTGTAATAATAACTCTTATGACGTACGGTATGGGAAATATTTTATTCATTGAATGATCAACCATATTTTGTAACTAACGCAATAGTCATTATTGCTTTTACACTTATTACTCATCAAAAAAGCTAAAGAGCTAAATGCTCAAAATTTGTATTACTTCAATCTATTTATCGCAGTTATATGAATTAGCATAAGCCTTGAAAGTAACCATCAGTGTCGACGGGTTTAACCTAATTCTGTTCTGTATGCTACCTTAGGTATTATACTTAAAATGCCTCTTTTTAACATTTTACTGGCAGGAAACCTGCTTATTCACTTCCTATATGGCATTCTTATGAATGCATCTTTTGAACACTTATTTATGGACATAAGTTGACCAGTTTTGTTTTAAGGCAGGATTTTCCAATAAGACTTTATACATGCTCTGAATATACGAATGTGCTGCAATGGGGGTATTTAGGCGTATATATATATATTAAAAGATATTAGGCTATGCTTAAAAAATTGAATGTGGCCATTATTTAGAATTTGAATAATTGTCTTATTTTAGGTATTTAAGAGAAAATACTTTAAATCCTTTCCTAGTACCTACGCATTTAAATCTTACAAATTTTTTTTACTAGGTGATATGAAAAATTTAATATTATACACCTGACTTTTATTGATCCTCTTTCTCAATTTAACTGAGTTTTGGTTTACTAAACAATTATCCTACTAGGCCTACATTGAATAAACCGGAAGTTCACAACAGTTTATTCACTTTATCCTTTAAGAAATGTGTGTAAAAACAATGGTTCAGTACGATGTAACACTTGACCATGTGAAAAGTGCGCAATATTATATTATTTTCATAACTTTTTCATCTCCTGTTTACAGTTGCAGACGATCATTCATGTTTTCACAACCTGACTTAAAAATTGATCTCATGAGTACTCCTCACATTTCACTTTTAAACTGTAACTGTATAGTGTAAAAGTTGGTCAACCATTGGAAGCACCTTCTAGCAATAAATCAAAGGCTTAGGGGTCAACCTTTTGAAGCCATAATCGAAATATCCTTTTAATTACCATTTTGTGCTGCGCTAGATCTTAAGCTTTTAAAAGACACCTCAATCGTAAAAATCAGTGAAGTAGGTCGGGTGTTGAAAAGGACTGTTACAACTTATTGAATTATAAATATGGATAATGTTAAAACAGACATCGACATATCAAATCAAATCAAATCAAAATATCCTTTATTCATTTAAGTACAATTGTACAGGAATAGAGTCAGATCTTACAAAATAAAATGTTTTACATTTAAGAACTAAAAATAAGACAGAATATTTATTTTATTTGTTCTCCCAAAACTCTTCAAGAGAATAAGGGGAAATTTTAATCAAATACTGTTTCAGACAATTTTTAAACTTTTTTGTATCATTTTCATTTAGAAGTATTTTTGGAAGATGGGACATAAATTTATTTCCTGCGAATTTTGTTTTCTTTTTATAAAATTCTAGATTGTGTCTATCAATTTGAGATTGAGAACGAGTGTTATAATTATGACTAATTTTGTTTGATACCTGAGTTTTTGTAATATTTTTTGCATAAATAATAGTTTCCAAGATATATAGTCCATGAACAGTTAGTATTCCAAGATCGGTAAAAATATGTTTTACCGAATCTTTCCTTTTCAAATTAAACATTGCCCTAATTGCCCTTTTCTGGTACGATAAAATCCGTTTTAAGTTTTTTGATGTAGTTGCTCCATATATACTGATTCCATAAGCTAAATTAGAATGAACTAAGGCATAATATATTGATATTAATGTTTTTAAGCTGCAAACTTTATACATTTGTCTTAAAGCAGATACTCCTGAAGACATTTTTTTGATAACATGATCAACATGTTTGTCCCAGGCTAGATTTTTATCAATTATTAAACCAAGAAATTTTGTATGTTCTACCTGTTGTAATTTATAATCTTCTAAGATTATGTCTGGATTTAATTTGTTTTTGTTTTGTTTTGTAGAAAATGATACAAAATTAGATTTTTCAGGGTTTAAAAGAAGGTTTTTGCTATCTAAGAATTTTTTTATGATGGAGAACTGACCAATGATGATGCCTCAATACTTTCTTTTGAATTTCCACAAATGGTAATATTAGTATCATCAGCATACAAACAGGCCGCCCCGCCCACAGGCATCAAGTCCGGCAGACCCCTCAAGTATATTAGGAACAAGAGGGGCCCCAACACCGACCCCTGCGGAACTCCATGGCGGACCATCTGCATCTGTGAATTAACTTTTGGATGTAATTATATTTACTTGAGAAATCTGATTTATAATGTTCTATCTCAACATATTGTTGCCTAAGAAATAGGTAGGATCTAAACCAATTTAATTCTTTGTCATGAATACCTAATTTTGATAAAGTGTCGATAAGATTTTCATGCGATACACTATCAAATGCCCTTGTTAAATCAAGAAAAATGCCAATTACTTTTTCTCTCTTATCCACTGCATTTATTATACTTTCAATAAATTCAATAACTGCAGTGACTGTCGATTTGCCTGCTTGAAATCCATGTTGTTCTGAATCCATTAAGTTATGTTCATTTAAAAAATCCATCAATTGTATAAAAACAACTTTTTCTAAGATTTTTGAAAAAACTGGAAGAAGTGAAATTGGTCGGTAACAGGAAACATCGTTTGGTTCCCCTTTTTTGAAAACTGGAATAATTTTTGCTATTTTGAGTTTATTAGGAAAAATGCCTGAAATGAGAGAAGAATTTACTATATGTAAAAGAGGTTTTAAAATAGCAGGAAGAACTTTTTTAACAGTAATAATTGAAACATCATCATAGCCAGTAGAATATTTGTTTTCAAAAGATAATATTAATTTTTCAAGATCTTTCTCATCAATTTGCTTGAATTTGAATTTATTAATGGAAATTAAATGCTGAGAATGCACCACACTATCTTTTCCTTGAAGAATTTTAGGAAGAACAGAATTATCAACCACAGACACAAAGAAATCATTGAAACTATTACTGACCTGGAGAGGGTCAGTAATAAATATACCATCTCTCAAAATATCAATGTTACATATTGAAATCTTTTTGTTGTTTACCTCTGAGTTAATTAATTTCCAAGTTTGTTTTGCTTTATTCTTTGCATTATTTACATTTCTATCAAAAAACATTTTTTTTTCCTTGTCAATGCATTGCTTTAGTTCACCTTTCAACTTTTTAATGGTTACCTTAAGACTTTCATTCTTACTTAATCTAAATAAAATTTCTAATTCTTTAATCTGTCTTTTTTTGCAACGTTACTAATAGATAGATAGATAGTATCGCATGTTTACTAATAGATATAAGAAGGTAAAGCAATTTATAAAATCAATTATACAACACAATGAATATTGGCCGATACGCGGCAGAGCTGACCACGGGGGGTAGATTTCCGGGGGTAGATGTCCGGGGGTAGATTTCCAGTCGCGGGCTGTTTCTTGAACGTGTATAAGCCCCGCCCCTCGTGACGTCAAAATGACGTAGGCGTTTTTTCATGGGGGTAAATATCCGGGGGTAGAAATCCGCTACCCCGAAATTTATAGAGCATCTAAAACAACCCCCCACAACCTCCTGAATGATAAAAGTACACTACAATCCAACATATTATTCGAAGCATTGTTAAAGTTGAATGAAACGCCACCTGTAGCTACAAAGGACAGAGACAGGACAAAGGTCAACTCTGCAAGTAACGTCTGACCCCAGTCGAGACTCGACACACGACTGACGCGCGTCTACATGTCCGTAATAGCTCAAATAAAAGTAGGCCTACCGTGTATTTTTATGTTTTAATCGTGATATATCTAAGTGTAATATCGTTCGTGTACGTGTTTCAAAACATCAAGACGCACCCAATGGGGAAGATCAAGGACTTATATTAGGACTGATGATGGCAATTTATTCTGCCAAAATGCATCTCCTGTAATAGGACACAGCACATAAGGATCGACAGGCGGACACAGGTAATTTAACCTTTAATTGTATAAAAATAAATTGGTTGTTGATCAGTCACGGTTCAAATCAAACGTTCATTTTCATTTTTAAACTGGCTAAACTTTATGTGAATGGAATGTCTAATTTTCCCCAAAGCCTTAACCTATGACTGGCAAAATACAACTTAGTGAAGGAAAGCAAATAATTATCACCTGCTTCAGTAGGACTGCTCGGCTTGGCATACACCGAGTTGAGTGGGAAATTGGACTCTCCAGGGATGTCAAACTTTGATATTGCCAAGGCATACATCTCCTGTGTGCCTTGGTTCTTGTTGCTGCATTTCTGCAGCCGTTTGAGACACTCGGTGAAGTAGAGAGTCAGGTAAATGAGCACTCGGTCCGACTCGTTCTAGGTTTAGCAAAAACGTTAATGGAGATACTGGTATCTTAAATGCTCAGGTATCAAATAGTACATGACATGTCAATTTTGTTATCAAAAGATTAGTTTGATGGCTTATGAATTACAGTTCAAACTAGTTAACTTAACCTATAACAATCATCACAGTTTTTGTGCTTTGAGGAATTTTGTATAGTAATTTAAACATATAGCATGGCAACAAAACGGAAATTGGCAAGCTCGTTCCAATCAGGATTTGACAATTCAATCAGGATACATTAGGTGGATTCAGGTTTGAGTTTCCCATGAAAATTTGTAGGCCTATAGCCTACCTACTTATTGTTGTCTTTACTTTTAAAAGCAAAGAGCATTATTGGCGATTATCTAAGATAAGTGTGGAAGTCCTTTCTCCTCACTGTCAAGCAATTGTTACCAGTATCCCAAAAATTGAAGTACCAATTGGTAATCTTCCACTAAGTATCCACAAAGTTGAATAGTTGATGAGACAGAATTTTGTGAGATAATAAGAGGTGAAAGAAAGTACTCTATGAAATTAATCGTACCTTGATCTCGTAGGTCCTAAAGAAGACATTAGCTTTGAAGTAATAGAGTGCTTCATCAATGATGTCTGTGTCCTTACTCGCCATGATGGGAGCAGGACCCCGGAACTGGGTTTTAATGGGTAGAATAGCCATGTTTCCTACCAAATTCTCATACGTAGTAAAGCTTGAATGATAAGCCTGAAAAAAAAGACAGAGATTTCAAGTAATGTAGACCTATAACAAATGGCTACAGATACATATGAAATCCAATTAAACAAGAGCCTCTGTTTCAACATTAATTTAACTCGTAAAACATTTGTTCTATTAGTGTATAGTTTATGATAACAAACAAGGTAGGCTAACATTTTATAAATCCTTATCGTGGGCTATATCCTAGACGGGCAAAGAAATTAAAATTTTAATACTTACCGGCATGGTCAAAAATTATTTTGGTGTTTTACCAATCCGAAGTTTATAACAACTACAACAGAGTTAAATTGATTTTAAATGAAATTTTTAATAGTAGGTTCACACCCACAAAGACGAACATAACCTATCTCCTTTCCTCTCCGCTCCCCTCCCCGCTCCCAAAGACCCAAAAAAACAAATAACGATGTATCTGAAATCTGATTATCTGAATCACCTCGGATCGGAACGGAATCGGAATCTCTTCGGTGCTCGGACTCAGTTTTGTTTCAATTCGGCGGGGGTATTTGTATCTAAAATAATGGTTGGTTGGTGTTGGATGTTGGATTGGAATCTTCCCTCCAGACCCTCCAGTCAGTCCAGTTCTGTTCATCCCCTTCAACTTCATGCGAGCCTTTATCCAATATCCATCCAAATCCAGCCATTCCCATAATCCCATTCCAAAATCCAAATTCCAATTTCTACTTTCGTGCCGGCCTTCCGGCGAATTGTGATTTTTGCAGTCAATTTTATTATTCTATTTTAGAAATAGTATTATATTTTATTTGCACAACTTGCAAACTTATTGCTGTGAATTCTGTAAACTATCCAGTTATTCGTCTCTTTTTGACATTAGTTAGTTAACCTCATTTAATTATTATTTTTATTTGTAGCCTAGTTAAAACAAGAGGAATAGGCCTAGGCTAACTCATTTAACCTTTGAATCAAGTAAGTAGCCTAACTAAGTTCATGAACCTGTTAACTTTTATGATTTACCTCCATTCTCCACTCCTTTTCATTCTACACCTTAGTCTTGGTAACAAATTAGTTGACAAAACTTTGATAGGCCTAAGTTAGCTGCTGACTACATCATAGCCTATAAACGATCAAACATAAAAGTAAGTTACCATACCTATCAATTCAATGGATAAGTTAACCAAACTTAGCCTTACCAAAAAACACAACTTCTACAACCTAGCCTATCCATTTTAACAGTTTATAATTAACTTGGGCCTTACAATAAAGTCAGGTAACTTAATTTAATTCTGCCAATTAACCCTTTGAGTGACCGGACGTTTTTAGAACGAGCCAAAAGTGCCAACGTCTGGCTGACCGGACGTTTCGTAATGATCGAACAGTTGTCATAACAACCGAATGGATACTCGGATTCTTTTAACCCATATATTAAGTTAACATTGAGTCGAAAGTTACTAGATGCGATACATCGATTTTCGTTGGTCGAAATATCGAAAATTCGATTTTTACAAAATTTTAACCTAAAAATCGCCAGATCGCGCTTGGCATTTTTAGCGCGACCTTCGGGAAAAATCATCGGCATTTTTTGAGCGTTACTTTTATTTCTCGCCTGGCACTCTAAGGGTTAAGTTATTTAAATGTAGCCTACCATAACAATGGTTCTATCAATTTAAGTAGACCTTGTCACTAAACTTAGTAGGTCTAGAACCATAGACATAAATATAGACTTTCAAAGGAAAGTTCTGGTGCCCACCGCTAGGAGTGCCGTTTAACTTAGTTACGGCGCACACCGTTGCAGGTGAGGAGCGCATGAGCCGTATGCGACCAGCAGACGCTGCAGCGGTGTACGCCGTAACTACACTGTAAACCTAGTGGTGCACGCCAGAATTAATGCTAAGTAACCGCAGCACAGCTGACGGTCAATATTTATTCTATTTGTCTATGTTATAACCTAAGGCCTATTAATTTACTTGATACGGATGGGTTAGGATAAGCCAAACTTTGAAAGCTTAAGTTACTTTAATTTGATTGTTACAATCGATGGTACTAGGGTAACTTGGTGCATTAGGCTACCAAGTCAATGGAAATGTTTGGTCTTTGATTAAGCTACTTAATACTACTTAATCTGAAACCGCAGGATATGCTCACGGGTATTGCCGCCATCGCGGGAGACGATTATCGGTGTCGCCGAAACCTCAAGATATGCCTACGGGTGTTATCGCGATCGTGGGAGACGATTATCGGTGTCGCCGAAACCTCGAGATATGTCTACGGGTGTTGCCGCGATCGCGGGAGACGATTATCGGTGTCGCCAAAAAGGCAACATATGCTCATGGGTATTGCTGCGATCGCGGGAGACGATTATCAGTGTCGCCGAAACCGCAGGATATGCTCACGGGTATTGTTGCGATCGCGGGAGACGATTATCGGTATCGCCGAAACCGCGAGATATGCCTACGGGTGTTACCGCGATCGCGGGAGACGATTCTTGGTGTCGCTGAAATCATAAAATATGCGAACCTGTTTTGCCGCGATCAGTTGCATTTTTTGACGAGACTGTAAGATATGCTCACCAGTATTCCCACGATCGCGGGAGATGATAACTGGTGTCGCCTTTCCTACCAGTTATACTGTTTTATTATATTGTTTAAAATATTATTCTTTGGAAAAGTTTTGTTTCAAATAAAAATAATTAATAATTATTAGCGGGTTGCGATTAGTTGAGCGGGTTCCGATAATAGCTCTTAAAATTCAGGAATTTGTCTTGAATTCTCCTGGAAAACTCCTTGAATTTTTCAAACCAGGTTTAGTAGACACCATGACGTAGAATTCTAAAAATTTAATCACTTGACTTAAGAAGTCTAGGTAACTATAATAGGGCATTGACATTGTTTAAAAATAAATTATAGGCTAGGCCTAGGCTGTAAGTGCACAGTCATGAGGAATTGCTAAAAACGCAAGAAAGTAAGACTGGTAAATTCAATTTAACAAGTTACCGAGTAACCATTGACTGAGTAAATCTCACTAAATTAGTAGGCCTAGTCTATGAGTCTTAGGTGATGACGCGCATGGTTTGTTAAACATAGGTTACATCACATAACTTATGGGTTAACGTGAATCAATGCAACTTCTGAATATGAGTTCTATAATTAATAAAGCTAACTTATTTGATTTCAATAGCAATTTTAACAAGAGTTTATCTTCCAAATATCAGCAGTGATCACGTTCAACTTGTATCTAATCACTCAATTATTTCTACAGGTACGCCCTTAAGTTTAAATAGTTATAATGGCAGACGATGGCTGGGATTCTGGTGGTGAAAGCTCACAATCTGCACCTGTCTATTCAACAACCTTCTCAAGAGGGGGTGGTAGAGGAGGGCGAGGAAGATTCAACTCTGATGATGGCAACCGTAACAACTGGAGGGATGACAACAGGGAAGAAAGGGGTGGATGGGGGAATGACTTCAGAGGTGGACGTGGAGGAAGGGGCTCTCGAGGAGGAGGGGGAAGAGGTAAACTAAAGACTTAAATTTTTTTCTAGAACTGCGACACTAGGTTTTTAGGTCAACAACATCATTGTAATCTTATCATGTCAGTTCTTACACATATTTTTTTGTACAGCCTAATGGTGTTTGCGTTGAAATAAATTACAGACTCTGGGAATTTAAATTCTGAAACCCAAAACTCTTGCAGATTGCTAAAAGCAGCTCTATGTCTCACTTAAGTCAGATAACAGGTAGAAAATAGAATTCTACACACTAGCAAATTCTGTGGCTGGCTCACAGAATTATGTTCATTTTTACTAATATTTAAGGTAGGTACATACCTTCACGTCCACAGTTCACAAATGAATGGTCAAACCCGCTACATGTTTCGCCTATACATAGGCATTGTCAAGTGATCCTTCAAGAACGTTTCGTCCATTGTAGACTCGTCAAAAAACATTAAAATAAATACACATAAAACACGATACATTGTACGAAACATTTAACACTTAGTAGGCCTACTATTTACCGGTCGCGGTACGGAGGCAGAGTGGCTGGAATTATGTAACCCCGACCCCTTCTCCGTTATCAGTCGAGCCAAACAATCACACCGTAGATGTAATCGCCAATAGCCTGGAAATCCTTCACATTTGTAACAAAGGTAACAAATTAGACTCTCTAGAACAATTCGAAATCTACAAAAGTTTCCAAGACATCCACAATAAAAACCATATTTTAAATGACCAGCTAAACTTCAAATCTAATTCAATTTTAAACGCCATAATAGCGCAAAACAATAGACAGGAACAGTTTTACCTTTGCAGTTCGACTAAATATTAAACAGTTGCGGTAAATAGTAGGCCTACTAAGTGATGTTTTGTACAATGTATAGTGTTTTATGTGTATTTATTTAAATGTTTTTTGACGAGTCTATAATGGTCGAAACGTTCTTGAAGGATCACTTGACAATGCCTATGTATAGGCGAAACATGTAGTGGGTTTGACCAAATTCATTTATGAACTGTGGACGTGAAGGTATCTTAAATATTAGTCTAATCAACAGTTCAGGGGCTACACAATGAATTTTAGTTCTTTTTCAGTTAAAATTAGCGACCTGGTCCATATAGATGGAATGTCTAGCGTGATTAAAACGTGCATAGCGAACATCGAAGTATATAACACAACTGGAACACCGGGTAGATAGGAGATTTGGGATAAAAAGCGCACCGTTTCGGCAACCTTCCTCCACCACTATGGGGGACCCAACGCAGATATGTCAGTTCCTCAAGCCGTGCACGCGGTTGTTAATACGCTCCTGACCGTGCATACAAAAGGTTGACTGCAATTACAGTTATATATTCGGAATCTGCATTAACTGCAGAATCTGACAGTATAAATATAATTTTATTTAAATCGTAATTTGAATTTTAACAACTAAAAATGTTAAACAAATATCACACCTTGACATGAAAAAGTTACTAAGCAAGGATTTTTTTTATTTTTTGGTCAGAAGCAAACTTCAAGCGACAAAATCGTAGCTAATGAGATGACCTTCAGCATATAACCAAGCAATTTCAAATAAAATTTTCTAGTCGTGTGTAATGGAGTAATTAGTAACGCAAAGAGGTTATTTATAAATCGCGCCGAGGGCTGTCCTCCCTGGTTCCGCTAATCTTTACGTTTACGGTACTGTGCTCCCAGAAACGTTTTGAGTACAACCAATAGTTGTATTAAATACATTTTTATTACAGGTAACACATAACTATATACTGAATTATCACCTTCTAGGTAAACTATTTACATACAATGTGACTGTAAATTAAAATAAAAAATGTAGACTATATACAGGGACAGGGACTGGTAATCCCCCTTTGTTTAAATGTAACAAGTAATCGTGTATTATCTGCTTTGTTTAGTGATTAATGAGAAATTTCAAATATTAAGGCTCAGAACAAATAATTGATAAGTAACACAAACTGAATATTAAATTTACAAATCAAATTTTTAGTCGTGTTCCTTTGACAATATGAGTATAATCTTGCAAAGACACGATTAGTAAAAAAGTGTTTTGAGTGTAATTGTTATTCTGTAGCCTATATGTTTTAAAATTCATATCATCACACATAAGAGAAAAGGGTTTGGTTAATAATACTAAACAGTACTTTTAAGAATAAGATTTACTGCCCACAATCGTGCTTAAATATAGTACAAAAGTTGCATTACATGTTGTGAAACAAAACCAATTTCTTCAATCTCTGCCTTACACCTAACTTATTTTTGTTACATTCATTCATAATGTCCCTAGCTTTGGAGAAACAAACGGTTTGGGCGGCAGCCCGGTACTGGTATTGATATTTATCTTATGCAAATAAATTAAATATATGATCACATCCATAGAATAGTTAGTTGTATTCTTTAACTTATATCAACTATTAAAAAAGGGTTAAAATGTATTTAGCTTTACAATGATCGAGTAGCAAAAACATAAAGAGTTGCTGGACTGAGGAGGTTGGTGCGACATAAAATGAACCTCGTCGCGCTATTATATCACTATACTACAAACTTAATTGTAAATTGCTCGATCACATGTTAAAAATCATCTCTTAAACTACAACTTTGTCGCTTACAGTTTTCTTCTGGCCCAAAAATAAAATACTTCCTCGCATACTAACTTTTTCATGTCACAATGAAACAATTTTTAACTCTTTTTAACTATGGAAATTCTATTTTAAATCAAAAGTAAAATTTATTTACACCATTACATTCTGCATTTAATGCAGATTACGAATATATAAACATTATTGTGCTTAATCTTTGTTATTGAAGGCTAGGAGCGAGTTAACAACTTCGCGCACTATTCGATGAATTGGCTAAAATCCGCTGGGTCCCCCATGGTGGTGCGGGAAGGCTGCCACAACGGCGCGCTTTCGTGAATTATAGTGTTAACCGACGAAACTTCGAATTACTGAGTTACTTCGAATTATAGAGTGTTTTTCCGACGAAACTTCGAATTACTGCGTGTTACAAATTGACCTGTCCTCTATTTGACTTTGAAATACCGAGTGTATCAAAATGCATGGTAAAAATTTGAAATATTGAGAGATTCTCTAGGGACTGAGCCTTCATTTTGAATTATCGAAAGTTTTGAATTATCAAGTGTTTGAATTACCAAGAGTGGACTGTACCACTATCCTATCTATTTAATTACTTTAATTTTGTTTACTGTAGGTAACATTGTAAAATGATCAAGAACTAGTTTAAAATGTTTTACCAAATAAAATTACTATAACAAAAACGCACAATTATTTTAGTTCTTCACCATTTTGTTCTGATTGGTTGGAATCAAGTGGGACTCAAGGAGTTTTTAGGTGAGTTAGGCAAACTTATGTTTTTGTTCCAGCTGTGAAATTTCATGTTTGTGCTCGGTGTGTTTGGTTCTAGTATTATAATGAACAAAGCAACATCTTTATGGGACACCCTTTATTGTCTTTACAATTGTATATAGTAGGCCTAGTATTCATATTACAAGATAGGTAGGTCCAAAAAACAAAATCTGTTCATGATAAAACCTGTTTCAGGTAGGGATGGTGAGGGATTTAACAGAGGTCGAAATGATAATTGTATAACTATGACCATCAGTTCGTCCGATGTTGGTAGAATTATTGGAAAAGGAGGATCCAAAATAAGAGATTTGGAAGCTGAGTCTGGAGCAGAAATTAAGGTATGTTTCGTTTGAACAGTTTTATAATTTAATTGTTTACAATTCCTAAACAATCTTTAAGTTAAGTACCGTACCCTATTGATGAATCAAGGTACAGTTTAACCTCAATATAAGAAATCTTAAGTCGTAAACAAACATCTAACAAAACTTTTATGTGCTCCTAACTAATTACCACGATAGCGGCAAAGTTATTGCACAATAACTCATAACCAGAAACTGACTTTTTACGTCAATTCTCGGTTTTGTTTTTTTTTCTTCTAAATTCTGGTATTACCGACAACCGACCCATTTATAATTTTCATCAAAGGAACGTGGGGAGTTTGTTATATCGAGAGAAAAAAAGAGACAATTTTTAAGTACTAGAGGTAAAATCCGTTATAAGGTTCTGATAATGATTATTTTTTTATATTGAGGTGACTTACATTAGCCGTGGTCGTCAAAAATGTGTTAAATCACGGATGTTGATATGTTTTTTTTTTATATGTGAAGGTGAAATAGGCTACATTATTGTGTCTAATGGAGATTTCTAGGGATTAAAATTTTATAGTTAGAAATTCCTTATGTTGAGGTTCGTCATATCGAGGTTAGATTGCATTTCTTAGTAGCTCTGAGTATCAAATAAGTATTATAACATTTCTATTGGTAGTCAGCTCAGTTGAGCCATTGTAGTCAGTAAAAAAGCTATTAAAATGTCTATGACTCATTCCATTTTATTTAGTTTTTTAAAATGTAGCCCAAGCAATTATTAACATTTTTGAAACTTTAAGAAGTGTTGAAATTTTGTTATAATATTTTGTTGTCATTATAAAGTTGTGTTTTGGTTGAATGTTAACGTGTGTTTTCATATAGAAACAAAGCAATATGTGTGAGTGTCAAAAAGTAGCCGTTTTATAATAAATTCAAATCAGACTCCAACCATATTTGAAAAAAACAGGTTTTTTTTTAAATCCTGATATAGGTACCGGTTTGTAAAAATCTGACGATATTCTATTACTTTGATGCGTCATAGTTTGATACTATTTCCAGATTGAGAAAAACAACGGTGCAGATGAAACTCAGATAACACTGCGAGGTTCTGCTGAGAGTCAGGAGAAGGCAAAAGAATTGATAGATGACCTGGTGTGTGATGTGGAGGGGTGGGGTCCGGGGGGAAAGCCAGGCATGAGGGGAAGAGGAGGGAGGGGCGGCAGACGAGGGAACGACAGAAGTCACAGCAACATCCCTATCAAACGGAGAGAACTGGATGACATGGAACCTCCAAACATAGACTGGGACCAAGTCAACAGAGCTTATGTAAGTATACATAGTGTCTTAACGATTGTGAAAGTCACTGAACTCTTCATCGGTGACTTGGATTTTTAAATTGTATTAGGTTCCAAAAAACCTTAAGAGACAATATGTGGATTTAATTTTTACATCCACTGTAGTAGCTGGATCTTTTTAACACAGTACATTTCTTTATTTAATTTTCAAATATACCTAATAGGGGATGCCCTATCACACGAATATGTGGTTATGAACCCAATTAGATCTTCAATTGATAAAATTATTTTGGTTTTGAACTCATTTATGCACACCTCTCCTTAATAATTTTTTAAAATATGAAGATATAATTTTTTTTCTTATTCTGTAGTTAGAAAGCTCCTAAAAGATAGTCTTGCTAGTGAGTCAACAACCTATTAAAACTAAAGGATTATTTCACACAGTAAAAATTCTCATTCTACACTTGTTTATTACTAAACAAAATAATATTCCATGCTCATAGTAAGCAGTGATGGCTACAAATTATTTTATCTTTCTAACCTAAAAGCTGGTACAACTTGGTTAGGAATTCCGGGCTAAAGGTCTGGTTTTTTATCCCCCTCCCCACAAAATATACACGTTACAAAGATTTTATTTAAAATATTTATCATATCTTTAATCAAGTTTTGTCCTTTTAATCACAGGAGGAGGGACAAAAACAGAAGTGGGCAAACCTTGCACCTCTTATCAAAGAGTTTTATAAAGAAGACCCCGAAGTCAAGCATATGGACCCAGAATTTGTAGCGCAATACAGGTAGGTAACGAATAGGCAAGTCGATTTATGATGTTCATCATTATATTGCATACATTTTTCTCATTATCTAACTACAGTACTATTCATACCTATCTATGTATCGACAACCAACAAAAAAACAAACAATTTATTCAAGGGAAGGCCACGTGCCTCTCTTTCTTACACCTAACCCACGATACAACATGAACCATTGAGTCCATTCCAAAGTCCAAAAATGTCTTATCAGCCAGCAGCATATAAGTTCTTTCTTTAACTTAAGAACTAAACTATTTGTTTTTGTAATTTTGACAATCTGATTAAGTATCTATATAATGCAAGCTGATTCCCTGCAGTTTTCCGTGTCTAACTTTTTACGATTGTACACAGGAAGAAAAAGAACAATATCGTTGTGCAGTACACATTTGGTGAGTGTGGAGAGGGCATTCCGAACCCGGTTTTGACCTTTGAGCAGGCTTTCGCCCCGTACCCCGATATCCTGGAACAGATTTACAACCAAAACTTCACGGAACCTTCGCCCATTCAGTGTCAGGCGTGGCCCATCCTGTTGAGTGGGAAAGATTTAATCGGCATCGCACAGACTGGAACAGGTACGTCGGAAATATGTCCAAGAGCTTGAATTGGCCAGTTTTATTGTACAATAAGCACTTATTAAAAGATATGACAATACACAGTTGGACCTCAATAAAAAGACCCTTGATGGCTTTATTACAAGTGTCATTTTCATTGTCCTTGATTTTATATTTTAGGAATATCATTACGCCCTTCTGTCTCTCAAGCTTCACTAACCTCTTGGACTGTTTCATATCCAAAATTAAGTTAAACACTTTGCAAGACCAAAACAAGTCTAGTGTGTATTATTCATTATTTATTATTCTCTGCCCTGTATGCAATTTCAAACAAATGAGTCCTGGATGTAAAACAGTCAACAATTTGATGCACAGCAATGCAAAATCAATCTGCAACACCATTGGTGTTAGTAAGTTTAGTTTTTACCAAATGACCTACTTTATAGGTAAAACCCTGGCATTCCTGTTGCCTGCGTTGATCCACATCGAGGGTCAGCCCACTCCGAGGGGAGAGCGAGGAGGGCCCAACGTCCTCATATTGGCTCCAACGAGGGAACTGGCTCAGCAGATACAAGCTGAGGCCAGCAAATACTCGTACAGGAACATAAAGTCGTAAGTAGCTCATCCAAGTCTGGAGCAAGCTAGTCTAGTTGTAGAGCGTGGGTTCTGTCCCAGAGGTACCGGGTTTAAATCCAACCAATCATCAATTAATTTTATCTAAGTGGTAA
The DNA here is from genome assembly GCF_028750875.1 of Macrosteles quadrilineatus. Lineage (NCBI taxonomy): Eukaryota > Metazoa > Arthropoda > Insecta > Hemiptera > Cicadellidae > Macrosteles > Macrosteles quadrilineatus. The sequence continues at coordinate 76,687,692 of NW_026542598.1, read as the reverse complement.
CACAGTGATTCTCGAAGCCTATCATGAAGCATGGATAAAATATACTCCCTTAGAGAAGTCATCCTTATGGATCAGCTGATGACAATTTTGTTGTAGTTTCATCCGGTTCACTGCACAAGTCGTGTTTTGTTTACAATTTTTTTCTTGTTATTTCAGTCATTTATAACTAGGGATGGACGAGATTGGATTTTTAGTTCGAGACGAGACGAGATTTTTTATTTCTCATAAAATTTCGAGACGAGATTTCTCTTCTCATACACAACGGGAAATGCACGTTCGAAATTTTTACCTGATTTTGTAACATTGTTAGATGACTGTTTAAATACTAAAATAATGATAATAGGCAAGAATATTTACAATCTTTTATTAAATAACATCAGCATAACATTTTTTTATTAATCACGCCTAACTTATTAAAAATGCCTACGATTAGGAAACATGGTGATATCAGTTAGGATAGATTTCAACTTATCCTAAAATAAAATAAATCATAAAATAAAAGCAATATTAATTTTTATAAAATAGTTACTTGTTTTGACTTTTTTATAGTAATAAAACATTCCTCACACTGCTTACACTTAACAAAACTTCTCAAATGTTATTAAAGTAATATTATTAAAATAATGAAAGTAATATTTACATTAAAAGAATTAAAGTAATATTTACATTAAAAGAATTAATTAAATAAGAACGCCTTCGAAAAGGAAACGCAACTACAACACGCTCCTGTATTGCGGGTATTGCATTGACTTTCTGCAGGCGTTTTTAAATTTTTTTTTTTTTTTTTATTCTCGTCTCGATAAAAATCTCGGCCAAAAAGTAATCTCGTCTCGTGTAACGAGATTGAAAATTTCCCGAAATTTCGAGACTTGACCATCCCTATTTATAACCTCGTTTGACCAAATAAAACGATCTAATCATAAACTTATCATAAAATAACTCGTTCCCTTGTTAAATAACCGAACAGTAAAGCACAAATCATGAAATTACCCTTAAAATGATATAAACAAAATTTCGTCCACACTAGCGATCAGTGTCACCAAAAATTAACTAGACACAAGAAACAAGCTTCAAAATTTACGATGGTATGAGAAGTCTGTGTCGGTTAGTACCAACAAAACCTGTGCCTGAAGTAATGTGTAACAGTTTAAGGCTAGAATCTAACGTCCTAAGACTTGAATGTAAGGGCTACACATTTTGGGTTTTTAAATTCGGTACTAGGGTTGTTATTTTATGTGGGTTGTGTTTAAGCACAGTTTCAAACATGCTTTTTTTTTGTAGTGTATTTTACTGACGTGTGAATGAGGAAGAATGAAGCTGAAGTGCCTGATCGATTATTGGGTTGCAAAACCAATTTCTCACCAACGACAGCCTACTCTAAAAACAATATTTGCTTTGGGGGGGGGGGGTTGCTTTTTAAGGCTCTTTTGTCGGAAAAAATCTACTGTGTGTATGTAGTAGGAACTGTCTGTATGGTCTTATTTATATCTTTGAAAGGCTTAAGAAACCTTTTTACCAAACGTATATTTTATAGGTTGTGGATGGCTTCTATACACATAAGAAGTATATAACATAACTTTTGCAAAATGTGCACCTAATTGATGCAATGTTGGTTTGAAAAATGATTGCAACTATGTATAGATTTTTATATTTCAATGATCGTTTAAACGTTGGTAAATACTTGTGTAGGATGTGCATCTACGGAGGTGGCAGTCGCCGTGACCAGATAGATCAACTGAGGAGAGGGGTGGAGATTGTAGTGGCGACTCCTGGACGTATGAATGACCTGATTGCTGCCGGTAATGTATACAAATAATGAAACATTCAAACAATTAACACTGTTCAGTAACAAGTTTGAAATACATTTAAATAGTGAACATTTCTGCTTTTAAAGTTTGTTTTGGATATGGTATATTTGTGTTGTTTAAAGAATTATTGCAGACAAGTAAAAAATGTACATTTTATAGTATTTGAGAACTGGAGTCTGGCCCTAAAGTGAGAAAGCACCAGGGATAGAGGGGTCCCGAAATTTCGGGGAAAATGTATTCCCATTTATCAAACAGGATTATATTTGATTCTAATTTTATCAGGATGGTATTAATTTGTTCCGATCATCAGCGATTTTATCAAGTCCTGAGTGCAAAATCACAGGGGAAAAAAAGTCCCATCTCGAAATTGGAAGGGGAAAAATCCCGTTCCGTGCTGAACTAAAAGTACAATCCCGTCCATCCCTAGAAAGCACCTAAAACATATCAAGATTAATATACTAACGTAGCCAAAGTTTGGGAAGTCATGAAAGAAAAATTATATGGAGAACTATAAAAGTAGTAAAAATTAGAAAAAATGAGTATTTTCATTGTGTGCATTTTGTAATATCCTTTTCTATAGCCTACAGTTGATCTTATCTATATAAATAATACCCCCGCCGCAGCAAACCTGCAGACTAAGCGAATTTCCATTTGACTGATTTGATTTTTACACTGAAATGTCTACTTAAAAATATAACATTTATTCCCGATTTAAATAGAATTAGTTGAACAAGTACTTAGGTTTGCTGCATCAGGGAGGGTAAAACTTTGTTTTTTTTGTAAAATGTTAATAGTTAGTAAGAAATAAAAACATTTTCCAAAATTGATCAAAATATGTTCATAAACAAGCAAACTACAACAGTTTACTTATTCTCCATAAGAATAACATGGGAATTTTAAATTTACAATTTTTTGGAATTTTCTCCGTAACCATTAGGCGCATAATAACGCTTCAATATACTAAATTATTTGTTTTTTTAAGCTCTACAAAATGGTTTGGAAAGAAATTGCTAAATTTTGTGTTTTTTGGGTCAAAAATGGGAAAAACCTATTTTTACCCCATAAAACCCCCCGTAAACCCCCGTTCCCATGGTCCGATCATGCTGAATCGCGAACTCGTTCGAATAAACGTAGGTTTACACGTTTTTACCAAATTTCATCAAAATCGGATCATTTTTGCTCGAGTTATCGTGCTAACGGACACATATATATATAAATATATATATATATAAATATATATATACAGGGTGTTTTTTTAAAAACTTGCATCTTTATTTATGTAAAAACCGCAATAGATAGAAATATGCAGTTTGCGGGAATCATCTATTGACGTAGGGGGACCAATTGTTTTGAATTCAACATTACATTCACATTCCCCCCCTTTCCCCCCCTGCCCCCAACTTATTTTTTTTAAATAGCAAGGTACCCCTTGTGACATATCAAATAAAAGAGCATAAAAAAAGAAAATGTTTGATGAAAAAAAATTGAAAATTGGTTCATAAATTTGTGAGATATTCCCCCCCTCACCCCCCCGGAAGTTAATTTTTTTTTAATAGCAAAGTACCCCTTGTGACATATCAAATGAAAGAGCATGAAAAAAGAAAATTTTTGGTGAAAAAAATTTAAAATCGGCTCATGAATTTGTGAGATAATCACCCCCCTTTTCCCCTACCCATAACTTGTTTTTTAATAGCAAGGTACCCGCCCTTGTGACATATCAAATGAAAAATAAATTTCACCAAAATTTTTCTTTTTTCATGCTCTTTCATTTGATATGTCACAAGGGGTACTTTGCTATTAAAAAAAAATAAGTTCCGGGGGGGTGAGGGGGGGAATATCTCACAAATTTATGAACCGATTTTCAATTTTTTTTCATCAAACATTTTCTTTTTTCATGCTCTTTTATTTAATATGTCACAAGGGGTACCTTGCTATTTAAAAAAATTAAGTTGGGGGCAGGGGGGAAAGGGGGGGAATGTGAATGTAACGTTGAATTCAAAACAATTGGTCCCCCTACGTCAATAGATGATTCCCGCAAACTGCATATTTCTATCTATTGCGGTTTTTACATAAATAAAGATGCAAGTTTTTAAAAAAACACCCTGTATATATATATATATGAATTTGAACGGATGGTGTTTTTGGCCTCTAGGGACCTCAAAACGAAAAACAAAATCGGTCCCGCGTCCAGGTCTTACCATGAGTACTACGGTAATAGCTTATTCCCTATATGGGAAATTCGCTAAAATTAGAGTTTTGTCTGTACATTGCTCAGAATCATACATTTTTAGGTTATTTTTACGTTTTATACATTAAAGAAGCCGAAACAAGTCTCATCTAAATTTCTGTCTGTCTGTCTGTCTGTCTGTCTGACACACTCAAGATGGCATTTTACGCAATCTTCTCCAGGAAAACGAGAGTACCTATCAAGACCCAAGTCATTTTAATATATTCACTGGATTGGCGAGAGTGTCTTGAGCCATTAAAATATGGTCTCACTACTTTGTAATTAAAATTACGGCCGTTCAAAAATGCAGTTTTGTGCGATTTTTGTCAAGTTTTCTTCCAATTTGTATCACATAATCATCTATGAAACAACGAACAGCTGTTCGGATCAAGATTATTTTTTCTAGCTGTCACTGAAATGTTTACAAATGTTGTTTACAAACACCACAACCATTTCCGATCACGTTTTGAAGGCAAATCCCATCCAAGTGAGATTAAAAACGTTTTTATTACATAAAGGATTTAATTAATCGCAAGTGGAATAATATAGTGTAACCGTAAATTAAATAACTAGGCATTATCCAGGTCAGGAACCAGAAATATGTGTATAAAATTGTTTTGGAGTTTTGATAACCAGAAAGAAGACATTGAATCAAGATTGAATCAGTGTTGTATACGGCTGGGAAACTTAAATTTACTAATGACCGTCGCCAATAGCTTATAAACAATGTTCCACTCATTGACGGCTCTTCAATGGCGGTTGTGTAAAGTGTAAAGCAAAAAATTACAACTGCAGTGGGTGATTGTAACAGAGGTTTACGGATGATGCTGAACTCGATTTTCCAATGTGTCACTTTCTGTTCCTACCATTGACTATATAAAGTCAATAGTTCCTACTCACCGTGTGATGCAATCGCTGGACCATACAGCCAATAGGCCCATAGCCCTTCTCTTGGGTACGTGTGGTACGTATGCTTACCCAATTATTTATAACAACCCTTTCGACAACGATCCTTGATACCGGTACTTTTCCATAGAATACACGGCCTACCTAGGTACTTAAGAAATAAAATTATAAACGTCCAAAAACCCAACGTTGTGTGATTTTTGTCACATTTCCTTATAATGTTAATATATATACCAGCAACCATTGTTCAGAGAATACGTAATCTATTAAATAACAGAAAGTTATGTTGTATAAGGTTTTTTTTTCAAACTGACACCGATAAGTTTACATTAAGAGTTGTGTACAAATAAAGCAATTAATGGGAAATAACTTTGATTGCTGATCACTTTTTACGAGAAAATCCAAAACCAAGAGATCAATAACCTTGATTAACGCATATAATTGGTCGGCTGTACTACAGTTTTTAACTGTAAACGTTGGTTTTTGGTACGGTACTGGTTCTTTACCTTTTAACCTTTAGTAGCAGCAAGAATCATTTTTACGTACCAACACATCACAGTAATTTACAAATTAGTTATCGTTGGTGTTGCACCTTATTTATTACAGGCATAGGCCTATTCAATTTAATTGATGTCTTAACTGTATAATTTTTGCTTTTTCTGTCTGGATTCCAAAATGTTATGCTAAGAAAACTATAACGCATTTTAGTAAAACATTTATTCAGCAAACCATCATGAATTGTTCAAACACTTTGAAGTTTGTTTATGTATCAATAGTTCGTGGCCTATTTTGGTAATTTTTATTACAAATTACCAATCTAAATCGTCTATAGTAGGCCTACTGTACTTCATTTCATATAGCAAACCGATTCAGATAGCATTTCGACAGAATTTCGAGTCATCTCCGGTCCAAGCAAATATAAATTGTTATGATCAAATTTTATGGCATTAACAAAGATTTCAAGTACTAATTTTATATGTACCTTTTTATGCTTAAAGCGTAGCAGATTCCCTAATTAAGTTCGGTATTTTTGTGTGTATGTATGATGGTAACGCATTAATGTCCTTGTTTCTCAATGTTTCACGGAAAGGACAAGAGCGCCTTGATAATGAAAATGTCAACCCGAATAAAGTGTTAAATTAAGAGGTTGAGGTAATACCTTAAATACTTTTAACCATTATGTTATAGTCCTTTAAATTCTGAACAAAATTGCACAAATCCCATTTCCGTATATTTACTCTCACCGCTTACACATGATAAAGGTTGTTGACAAACTTATGGGAGAAAGTATGTGTCAGAATGCTGATACCGTTTATTTAGTCATTGGATATAACATATGGACCAACAAGATCCGGGTGACATTTAATTGCGAAGCATTAGTTTTGGCTTGAAACTGTCAGATACTGTATTTGCGAAGGAATAGTTTTGTCAGCATATCTGAAAGTATGCAAACCAACTGCTGTGCTTTATATAAGAAGGTTTTAACTGACTATGATAAGATCCCCGTGCGTAGAATGGGCACACAGCTAGTATTAGTAAAAAATACTAAAGATTGTCTTAACTACTTCCCCAAGAATAAGTTCTAAAAGGCAAGTTGAATGTGTTTATGCAAAATTTTAACTTAAAAATTTGATTTTCTCTTGTATTACTGCCTGCAGGTGATCTGAACCTTCAAGCCATCACATATCTAGTTTTGGATGAGGCAGACCGAATGTTAGACATGGGATTTGAGCCAGAGATCCGCAAAACTCTCTTGGACATTCGTCCTGACAGACAAACTGTTATGACCAGGTGACCTTTGCTTAGTAACACACTGATAAAGTTAACTTCCTATAGTCTTATTTAGTTTTTGTTTTCTTTAGGCCTGACTAGTGATAATATCTAGAGTTCAAAGATAGCACGTTTATTTTTATAATATTTAAAGCTAATTTTCCTCAGAGATTATTAGCGCTTAAAGAAAATTGTTAGTTTTAAAACTGTTCTGACTAAAAATGTTTTGGGTGATTGTCAAAGATCACACTTCTGATGCTAGTCTGGTATGATTTGATTTGATCATTCCAATTTCCAATATAATTTTATTTGTTCTGTGTTATCTTTTCTAGCTGAAAATTTTACTGGCAGGTCTTCCAGAAGGTCCAAGGTTAAGAAATTGTTTTACTTTTTTCCTGTCATAGCTATAGCTTATTAAAATTGACGTTGCTATGTTTGTCCAGTGCTACATGGCCGGCAGGCGTCAGGCGACTGGCAGAGTCCTACATGAAAAACCCCATCCAGGTGTATGTTGGCTCTCTAGACCTGGCCGCCACACACTCCGTCACCCAGACAATCGAGTTTATGGACGAGTCCGAGAAGGAGCCTAGGGTCAGTTACATCGAAATATTTTAAAATAAGTTATTTGCTGAACAGTTGGTTCTTAAGGGGGGATCATAGTGATGGTGTCAACTTATCCGCTGTACCTTATAGCAAGTTTTTTACGAGTTGGAAAGTAAAGTTTGTTATGGTTGGCTGTTAAATAGCTCATCAGTGTAGTTTTCAACACAGATGGACTGGGAAATAACCGCTGGTGAGCATGTGGTTTTTGTTCCTAATTGTCTGTGGCTATTATAAAAGACCTAACCCAAAACTTTACTAAACTATTAAAAAAACGTTTTGTTTGAATATCTGCTAGTGTCTATAAGAGAATCAAGGAATGCTGCTGACACTTGATGGGGGGCTTTACCAGACATGGACACGGTAGGACAGAACTGTCTGCGGTCACTACACCGTTGCTATCAGCTGATCATACATGCAAGTAAAATATACTCTTTGAAAAATCTCAGTGAAAGCAGCGCACCTAGATTCTGGTGTAGACACTAGCAGATTCGAACGCAACGTTTTTACTGGCTCGATGAGACTTCTGGGTTAGGTCTTTGTTCTGCGCTAGGTCTTTGATCTGCGCTATCACCAACAGTCAAATAGCCCTATTGATTCCTGGAGTAACCTTTTATCCGTTTGTATTCCATAGTGAAAAAAGTAATTAGTGAAATTAACAAATAATTTCCAGGCATGTAGTTTCTAACCTTTTACTTTTCCAGCTGCTGGACTTTTTGTGCAACATGGGTCCAGAAGAAAAAGTTATGGTATTTGTCGGCAAAAAGTCAAGAGCAGACGACATCTCCAGTGAGTTAGCACTCGCGGGGGTCAACTGCGATGTGATTCACGGTGATCGAGAGCAAAGCGACCGGGAACAAGCCTTGATTGATCTTAAGTCAGGAGAAATCAGGATATTGATTGCTACAGATGTAGCTTCTCGTGGAATCGACATTCAGGATATCACGTAAGTTTTAAGTCTTGAATCGGTTTATGTTTGAGTAGCTTACATTATTATTAATTTAAGTTATGGTAAAATTTGTTTATGCTTTACACAATTCTAATATTGCTCTTAAACTGGTACAGTAGAACCTCTTGAATCCAAACTAATTGGGACCGGGGGAAGGTTCGGACTTTATTTACTTATTAAGTTATATACTTATAAAGTTTACTTTATTTACTTTTTTTATTTAAGTTTTGTTTACTTTATAAAATAAAATACACTGTTTATTTAAAACAGAAGTAAACATAGGTAATAAACAGTACTGTACATTACAATAGAAACAATTACGGTGCGTATACCAATAAATACAATACAGTATACAATAATCTAAGTACTAACTACTGTACCTACTGTGTATAGAGTACAGCTATGAGGCGTTCGGATTAGTGGACTCGGATAAAGAGGTTCTACTGTATTTTTCATTGGTAAAATTGATATAAACAATCACTAAGTACTTTGGTACGGTAGTCGTTAAATCTACTTCTTTATTAATAAAATTACAGTTTTAACTATACATTGTTTAGAATAGTGGATTTTGGTTATTTTTATGTTTTATAGCCTAAGAAAGCTAAAACACTTCTTATATCAATTTCTGTCATTGTGTCTGCCAATTTACGTGGCTTACTCCGTGAAAACTAGAGTAGCGAGATCAAGCTTCAAACTGTTATACTGTATCCAATGGATTTGCGAGAATGTCTTTACCTATTAGACATTCTTAACATGGCTTAAGAACTTATTATTACATGGCTTAACTACTTTGGAAATAATATAATGCATTAGAAGAAAATGGGACCAAAACTCGCTCATGACTGGGTTTTTGAACGAGTTTTGTCACATTTCCTCCACATAATTTATCAAATACCAATGATCTGTTTAGAGAATATGTCATCTATAACGACGTAAAGATTCTTTCTTCAAACTTTTACCCTTATGCTAAAAATTGAAAATGTTTACAAATAGTGCAATTATTTCCGATCACGTTTTGGTAGCAAATACAAAACCAACTTATGTTAAGTTAATAACCTATTGACTTAACAGATTTTATTGATCGCAAGTAGAATAGTTTGTAACTGCAATTTAAATTAAATGGCTAGGTACCATCCAGGCTGGGCTACCGGAGATTCTTCATGTTTCAAATGGTACTGAACTTAAGGTTTCAACTGACTACAATATTCACGTCCGTAGATCGGCCACACTGCTAGTTGTTATATAAAATTGTAATCTTTTTATTATTTTCCCAGGCACATCATCAATTATGACTTCCCGCGCAACATCGAGGAGTATGTTCACAGAGTTGGACGTACAGGACGTGCGGGTCGGACTGGCGAGGCCATCTCGTTTGTCACCCGACAAGATTGGGCTCAGGCTCGGGACTTGATAAAGATGATGGAGGAGGCGAACCAGGTATGCAGTACCTGTTGTGAATGTATCGTTTACATCTTAATGGCCATGAAGATGCTATGAAAAACCCGAGAAATAAATCTTACACAGAGTGACTTGCACAAGGCCCCACTAGGAAAACAGGGCATGCTGCAGGACCCACAACGCCGCACCTGTGTGGATTGATTCACTGCTATATCTCATATGTTTTAGGTAAATAAGCTGGCGGTTTAAGTCTGGCAACTTTAGTACAACTATCCACCACTGTGACGTAGTGTTGAGCTGCAGCATGGCCTGTTTTTTTCTAGTGGGACCTTGGCTACTCCCTTAAAAGCTAGGGAATTGTACCTGCACGTTTTCATGACCAGAAAAATTGTGTTTTGTCTAGGACTAAAAAAAAGTTGTGTATGAGTAATGATTGAGTGGTACTGTAGTATTCATTAATGGGTTCCTGTCGGTTCTATTTCCACGTCGCCCTGATCTGGGATATGCTCACAGATGCTGCTGAGATCCAGGAAAAGGTACTTGAATCTTGTCGAGGACTGGGGAAATTTTATGTTTCAGTAATCACTGACAGCCTATAGTTAAATTAATGTGTTCCATTCATTTATGGGCTGTTGGTTCTCTTCATGTAGTCCTGGTTGTAGGATATGCTTACATTAGGGTTTCTGCAATCACAGGAGATGATCCAGTTGAACATGGTTGATGTTATTCTAGCTTAAATGGTTGAAACACTGTTAATAAGTTTTAGAATTGATTAAAAACAAGGTCAGAATTTATTTTCACTGTATATTTTTATAAACAATGAACTTTGTTTAGGAATTTTATTCTTGGGTATTTTGCTTCAATCACTAGTTTTAAGCTTTGTATACAAGCTTTGGGTTTTGCCCAAACACTAAGAAAGTTGTAAACCATAACTATTTTAAAATTTCTATTTCCAGATCGTGCCAGAGGAGCTATATCAGATGGCTGAAAGGTTTGAGGCAATGAAAGAGAAGAAAGACCAGGAGAGAAGTCGTGGTGGAGGGAGGGGTGGGGGAAGGTTTGGAGGAGGCGGAGGAGGTTATGGTGGAGGCGGGGGTGGATATGGTGGAGGCGGGGGTGGATATGGAGGCGGCAGAGGGGGAGGAGGAGGACGAAGATGGTAGACTAAGATCTGAACTTTGTGATGTGTAACTTAAGCTAAGATGTTATTAATCAATAAAATCAGTTTATCAAACTGTGATATTGTTTTACAAGATATTTCAGTTTTCCTTGTTTTTAAGAAGTTATTCTTTTGTACATTATTAAGAAGTATTAAAGTTTTTTTTGTAAATTTGATTTTTATTTCCCAAAGTGTTGTGTAGACAACTTTTAGCACGTAAAATGTATATTCTAATATTTATGAAATGCTCTACATTAAAAGTGCCCTAATATAGATTGTGGTCAAGCATTGGGAGGGGGTCAAATAAAAGGAATGGCTCAATAAACAGGGTGTTCAGAAAAGGTGGATACATCATTTACGTAGTGATTCCTTGGGTCAAAATAAAGAGAAAATCTAGAACAAAATTTTTTTTTCCAAAATCGCTTTAACCAGATTTCCGCCCTTTTGTTTTTTTTTACAAAAACATTTTTATCTTTGAAGTTTTACAACCGATCTTTATGAAACTTTGTATGTATGTTAAGTTAAGGTAGAAAAGACCCCTGAAGGAAAAAAACACTATCTTGGTTAATATGGTTGATTTTATGAAAACATTTCAAGAAAACTTATTTAGCATTTTCATTGCTCTATAAAACAATACCAAGTTTAAAAAGAGCTAATAAAAAGTAGCTGAAGTATTTTTTTAGTTGTAAAATGAGGCAAACCTGACTAACTTGGCCTTATCCTACCCCATTTCACAACTAAAAATCGTGATATTTCTGGTAGGTTAATTATTTTGTTTAGTCACAGTATATCATTCACACAAAAACATTAAAAATTTTATTTAGTGCAAAGGTTATATAGCAAGAAATTTTAAAAACTACATCGCTGAGGTCTTAAGTAGAAACTACCTCTTTGTGGGTTATTTGGAGGGGGGCTACTTTTCTACACTGAGATGTTGACGGTCCAGCCTTTCTTCAAATGTGCCCTTTGGCTTTCAAAGTTCTGAGGTGAGGATATTAAAAGTAAATATTGATTGGTCTCCATGGCTGCAATGAGAAAACATACTGCATTTTTGTTATAACATCTCAATGTAAACAAGCAATGTTATTTCACAGTTTTAGACAGCTGGCCCAAACAAATTAAATAATTTTGTTTTTCAATTAATTGTTAAGTGTTATGTTTTGTTTAGGTCTTCTTTTTAACCTAATTAACAACTACAACATTCTTTACTTCAGTTGATTGTTTCATTAGTGCAAGGTGTCTGTACTTCCTTTGTTTTGAAAGTATAATTTGAGTGAACAAATCATAATCTTAGTTTTTTGTTTGTTTATAACATTTCACCATGGACATTTTAGTTCCTACTCCTATATCAAAAGTCGTATCTGCTATCTGTATTTTTGGATTTTCAGTTTTATTTGGAATAGCTCCGTTATTTTGTAAAGTATGTGTTAGATCAAAAAAAGTGCAGTGGATAAACAATAGCATTATATGTTTTAGTGGTGGCACATTATTGGGAATATCCTTTCTTCATTTAATGCCAGAAACAAGAAGTTCAGTGGCAAGACTACGTTCCGAGGGACACTTTACAAGTTTCCCAGTCCATATCTCTCTTGCTGATACAATCATTTGTGTCGGTTTCTTTGTCACTTGTGTGCTTGATGAGTTGATCCATCTGCTATTACAATATGCTGGGTCAGACCACCACCATCAGCCTCATGGGAAAAGAGAAACCGATCTGGAAGCTTTTCATTTTATTAAAGAAGGTCCTAAGACAAAGGAAGTGAGCGAAACAAAGGATAAGGCAACATCAGCAGATGAGGAGAACGTGGAACCAACTTTACAACATAGCCATTCACACTCAGGTATAAATATCCACATCCCCAGCATTCTCACAATCATGGCTCTCTCTTTCCATGATGTGTTTGAGGGGCTCGCCCTTGGGATTCAGAAGCATGTGGATGATGTATTATTCATGTTCCTCTCAATCGCCACACACAAGTATGCGATAGCCTTCTCTGTAAGCCTAGACTTGCTCCTGTCTGGTGTGAGAGACAATATGATATTCCTGTACACTATACTGTTCTCGATAGTGAATCCAGTGGGGATTTGTATCGGTATTGCCTCTGGTGCAGTCAGCAGCGAGGGAGGGATTCAATCTCCAGTGACGGTGTTTATGCAAGGACTAGCCAGTGGATCTTTGATCTATGTGACATGTGTTGAAGTGCTCCAACGTCACAAAACCTCCGAAGATCACATTAGTGGGTTACGCAACACCTTGTTTCTTATTCTTGGTTTCATTTTCATCTTGATAATGAAGATTTATTTGCCACATGACCACTCTTTCCACGAATACGAGGGTCATGTCTAGCACAATTTAAGGAATTAAATATAATTTTTCATAACTATGTGACAGGTTTGGTTTTATTTTTATTTCTAGGTTGCGTCATTGATTATAAGAATTAAGTAAGATTCAATACCATTGCTGTATATGAACCTTGGCTTTCTCCTTGAGTTTTTAAAGTGTTATCTTATGATATATTTTAACAGTAGGAAAACTATTTAAGGTTTAGATGTTTTTAAATATTTTGACATTTTGTTAGGTACGGTAACAAATTTGCAACTAACAATTATTATGTTTTGATTAGGCTTTAAAATATTTATCTGTTAAAACTAGATGAATGTACAATGTTTACAAATCCAAGATAATTTTACGTTTATCAAACAAAGTGGTTTGGTTGAATTTTGTTTTATAAAAGCTTTGGCGGATGCATAAATATTGTATACAACAGATGTAAAGATCAAAAAGGTTTCTTTCACGTCCTCTTCCCGTTGAGCACAGGTACAACAGCTGTAGGTATATTTTCTTTAAAAGTCTGCAATACCTCAATAAAAGAATATTCCTGTGAATTTAAAGTTAGGCCTACATGCTATACGTCATTGGCCCTTATGATCTGTCAATTTAACTACCTACTTTGATGTATGAGATTAAGCTTTTCTTGTCCTTGTCGATAGCATGTGTTTTTCCCCTAAGACAAGAGAAAATGTATCTGCAATATGTAGCCTATCTCTTTCCATTCATTTGTTTGTGACTATCATGATCATTCTTCTTAAACTTAATCAGCTTTTCAAAAAACATACAAATTTGATCTTATACACATTTGGATCAGTTCACAAAATTCACTCGTTTAAGGATGCTAGCAATTTAAATTGTTTTAACATTTAACTAGTGTACTGTTGCTCGAATTCGAGCAATTGCTAAGTATTATGGGCGTTATTTTAAAACGAATAACAGTCAAAAATTCTGATGACTTTAAAATATTCGACTCAAAGATTATGAAAATACTAAAGATGTACATAATAGATCGATATAATCAACATTTATTGTAAAAAGTGTTTTCTACAAAAATAGCCTTACTCTTAGCTGCATTGGGTTTCCAGACACATTGTGTGTCCAAAAGCCAGCACGACTCCCTTCCCCATACCGCCCTGAGCGATAGGGATCATTGAGATTCGCTCTATAACCTTTCCTCTCCCCTTCATGGGCAAGTTTTCATACCTTTTCTTTCTTAGTATTTGTTTGTTTCTTTTTTTAAATTGTAATGCCTGTATGTATCCTTTGTCTTTTCCTATTTCCCTAGCTACTTTTCTAAACGTCTCAATTGCTTCCTTGTCACTCATCATGTTTTATTTTCTCATCTCTAGGCCTATCTTATCCAAGACATATTCCTGTTCTCACCTATTTGTCTCCTGAAGTGAGCAATTTATAAATACGTACGTGACTCGTGGTTTTTATTTCTCCACATCTACATACTTCCTCTTCCACCTGGTGAAATCTTCACGAAATCGCCTTGAAATTTTCAATGTCCAGTGACAAACTGCGTTTCATAATGGCCCATCTCCCAATCTTGTTCCAGTCTCTTTCTGATGTTAGGTATAAATACGAACGTTTACCTTTAAGACGTTAACATAGAACACTCTGCTCCCAACGCATTTGCCACTCATCTAATATCTCCTCTGTTCTGTTTTCAAATTAGTCCTGCCCTCCTCCTTGTCTTCCAAAATTAACAGCTTATGCCAGTGATTATCAAACAGTCCTAAATTGAATGTGAAATCTTCTGGTGACTGTTGGAGAGCACACTTAAACCCAGCACAGAAGGGTGCTTGCTGTATTCGGCTATCAACGACAATAGTATTATTTGTATTTCGTTCGCGTCTATCACTTAAAGTTCGTTGGCCTCCTCCTATTGGCCGTCCTGGTCAACGTTTTATAGTCTCCAATATGTCGAACGTTTTTTTGGTTAAGTATGTTTTGATTTTGTGCAAAATTTTAGTATAACCATCTGTTTCAAATATTACTGTCAATTTGAAAGTATTCATCTGTTCAAATCTTAACAAACATTTTCTCCCTAAGAATAACATGGGAACTTTGAAGGCCACTGGGACAGAGCCCTCATGGAATTCCAACGTTTTTTTGTTTGATGGCAAAACTACATGCTAAGACCTTTCTAACGACCTTGAAACTGGTGATCGGTAGCACCACCACTCCAAAACAATTATGACAAAAATATGCCAAGCGTATTAAATATAGATTTTTCCAAAATATCTACCAAATATTACAACTATTGAATTGTTGTCATGTTTAATTACGTAACAACATTGTAAAAATTTCATAAGGTAGTAATGAGAATAAATTTTCCCAGGGGTTCCAATAATATTCAAGTTATTCATTCTTAACATGCCCCATTCACATGATTCATTCTTAATAATCCCCTTCAGGATCTAATTGATGCTCAGAAAATTATAGGCTAATACAATTTTTAAGGGTTTGAAAAATCTCTAAAACACCATTCCTTTAACACTAGATTGGGTTAAGAAAAAACTAAAATCTTACTGTCAAAACATATATTTACAACAAATTATATTCAATTGTTATTGTTTCCTAGCCTTATACTCCTGCAACAACTCTCTAAGTCCATTTAAGAAGTCGTTGTTAATTTGTGTCAGTGCAGCGCTCTGTCGCTGGATTAGCCTTTTTTCCCAGGCTTGCTGCTGAGCCAACTCTCGCTGTTCCTCAGCGTGATCCTGCTCTCGTTCCTTATCAGATACCCGAAGCACCATTGCCTCCCAGTCCTTGGTGAAATTCTTCAACACGTTAGAATACATTCCATCTTTTGTCTTCTGTTTTGCACGACCTTCTACCGCCTTGACTGGAAAAATTAAAACCTTTAAACCTTTGTTGATTATTGAAAACTAGGCATCCTATTTTCATTATAAAATAATAATACCCCGCCGCAGCAAACCTGCAGACTAAGCAAATTTCCAATTTCAGGGGCTGGATTTCTACTAAAATATTCCCTAAAAACTGTCAGATTTATTTCCTATTTGAAAAAATTAACATTAATTTTAATAAGTACTTAGGTTTGCTGCTACAGGGAAGGTAGATGTGTTTTTTATTGAAATGTTGATAGCTTATTATGAAATAAACAAAATTGCCAAATTTGATTATATCTCAGAGGCTATAGACAACCAAACTGCAACAGTTTATTCTGCATAAGAATAACGGGAATTTTAAATTTACAATTTGTTGAATTATCTCCGTAACCGTTAGGCAAACAACAATGCTTGAATATACAAAATTATTTCTTTTTTAAGCTCTACTAAATGGTTTAGAAATAAATTGCAAAATTATACGGTATGTTTTTGGGGTGAAAAATGGGGAAAACCCAATTTTTGACCCAATAACGCCCCATAAACCCCTGTTCCCATATTCCGTTTAAAGATCTCTATGACATATTTCAGTGCCAGTACCAACCTGTCAATACTTAATATTACAATTATTTTAATTCCACCAGCAATCATATAATCTTAATAACAAAGCAATTCGTCCCAAAGTAGTGTTAAATCCACAAGTGAAAAATTAAACAACTAGGCCTAACACATTCTATATATTTTTTTTTTTATAATATTGTTTTTGGTACTAATCATACCGAGGCCACTATCTTAGAGCACACTGCAGCGGTTAAGTTCATCTTAAAACCTTAACTAGTTTACCATCACAGCCCACTTTAAAATAATGTATAGGCCTAACTTATATTACCGTACCTGAGTAGCAATTTTTTTTTGTTTTACCCAGAAAAACAGGTATACTTACATTGCGTCTTTTGGATTATTGGTTCTTCTTTAACTGGTTCAGCAACCGGAGGGGATTCAATGACCGCTGGTTCTTTGTTTAGCTCTTGTGCAAATTTTATAAGTTCCTCCTGAGGCATATTTTCATCTATTTCTATGAGGACATATTCCTCTGCATTGTCAGGTGTGCCTGTAAAATAAACCTAAATAAATAAAGCTCTAGTAGGAAACTTGTACCGGTTGTACTTGTACAGTGTTTATTCAATATTACATGGACCTGTAAAGCAGATTAACAATACAGATTTGTGGTGTCGGTCGACCTTGTCAAAATACAAAAAAACCGGCATTTGGCCTCAATGCAGGAGCCATCTCGAGGGCAACTTGACTTACACCGTTGTCATATGTAGCAAGTGGAGTTAGCAGGTTCAAATTACCGTTGAATTTTGAAAACCATTTAAAAATTTGATAAAAAATAAATGTATTAGTAACTTTGAAAAGTCCAGCACTCACTACTGATGCTTGTTGTTGAAGCGATGCAAGCAAATTGCAGGATGATCTGGGCAGGTTTCATAAAAGGTATTGACTCTTTTAGCTCTTTTCCTGGCTTCCATTCATCCAATCTCATCTACAAGAGCTTCATAACAAGGTCGACATAGTTTCCTGCTGTTGTGAACCTTCTTCTCTAAGGGTGTACTTCACCAAGTTCTGTCGCCTAGAGGCTTCAGGCAATGGTTGTAGATGTGCTTCATAATTATTAGCTGTAATATACCATCAGTAGCTGAAATAAGCTTCTTGATTGGTTCTTCTCTGAACTGTAGCTTCCCTTATTTCCTTCTTCCTTCATGGCCAACATTGAAAATAACAAATGAAATTGACACATGTCCCAAGAAGAAGTAGAACTTGGCCTATGATCTTTTAATTAAAAATCAATTGTGTCTTGTAACACATAAATGTTCTGCTAAGTTAGCCTGATACACTGATTCTTCTTGGATTCAAAATTATAAATGTCAAAGTAAACCCCCAGACACAATGGTCTAGGCTAATAAAGGACCTAAAGGCAGGATTTAGAAAAGAAGTGCAACCTATAGCCAAATGCTAGTTTATGTTTTTGGAAGAAAATAACGTTGGGGACAGTTTCTTAACTGGGCTACCGGTACGCTAATACTTAATAGCCTAATCAATATTTTAACTATAGGCCTAGGCCTAGGTATCAATTTAAAATTGATATACCCTGATTGAATTGAGTTTGGTTAGTTAGGTTAGGTTATGACAGTTTCATTTTAACCTAACCTAACAAACCAAACTTTCTGATGGTAAAAAAGTTGAATAAAGGTTTACCGAGTAAATCGGATCGATTGTTTCAATCGATATTAGCGTAGACCAGTTATGAAACTGTACCCTAGTGTTCATCCTAGGGTTAACTAGCATAATATGAATAGGCCTAAGTTACGTTAGCCTAGTTTCAATTTCCTATACGCCTACATGAAACTAAACCAAAGTAGGCCTAGGCCTAATTAATTGCCGTCATTAGAATCAGAATCTTACCTTCAACTATTATATATTGTTGATTTTGTTGCTCCATCCTAACTGGTTAATCTGCTTCAGTAGTAAAAAAGTTAAAATTACGATAGGCCTAGATCTGTTAGAGAAGTGTGTTATTGTTGTGTTAGTGTATTGTACACGTATAGTAAATAGTCTGAAAGCAAATTGTTTTGTTAACTACTTAGGCCTGGCCTTTGATGAACTTATGCCTGTCAAGCGGTATCGAAACTGTTGCGATACATGTTGAGTAAGTTTTTCCTGAATAATAAGTAAGTAAGTAGTGATGTAAAATACCCGGGTATTTAAAACTCAGGGTAAATACCCTGGGTATTTACCCGGGTATTTTGGGTATTTATGAAATCGATTGAAATTCATTTATATTCACCCCTAAATATGTTATTGTTATCATTACATGAAAAATAAGGATAGTCTATAACACCTTTTGCTTTTACAGTAACTTGAAGCTTTGCTATTATTTTTTATTTAATGATTTAGCACTTTTTTTAATAAAACATAAAGTTTTTAAATAAGAATGGGGTTTAGTTTTTTAAGAAGACAACACCTCATCAGAAACGCTAAAATAGTGAACCTAAACCTACTTCTACTGTTATTAAATTATGATAGTTAAAAATTAGAATTTTTATCGTATAAACAGCTTGGAAGGCTAGACAGACCTAAGGCAGAATGGCAGAATACTAAAAGTAATTAAACTTTTCTGTGTTACCGCTTATTTGGAAACGATAATATATTTGGATAAACCTACAAAAAAATGTATCTCCTGTTTTTTGGTCTAACTTATTATAATTTTAAAAGATTTATTGTGCTATAAATTTAAATGTTTTGTATCACAAGTTTATGAAATTAGTTTTTTTTTTAATTTTGATACCATTGATACCAACAAAAGGCCTAGAACAAAAATATTATTAAATCCTGCCATCCTACAGACTGAATTTGAATTATTTTCTTAAGTTGTTTACATGCCTAGACCACTACTAGGTTAAATTTTCATGTATTTATAAATAATAATTATTACTTTGCAAATTATGTTTCTTCACTTTCAATAAAATAAATTCATCCATCTATCATAGAAATTAAAAAATCATAAGTAGTCAGGACCAGTGCAACCATGCGACCAGGGTATTTATGCCGATTATGCTTTATGCTCAGACCTGGGTATTTATGGCGATTGTACCCAGAAGTAAAATGTTAGTAGTGACCATATGAAATTTTGTTTAACACATTTTATCATCATTTTACTATCCTTACAGGGTGATAATTGAAAAAAAAACATCTCAATCTTCTCTAACTTTAATAAAAATTATAAATACCCAGTTTTTGGGTATTTACCCGGGCCTGGGGTAAATTCCCGGGTAAATACCCAATTTATATTTACCTACCCACTGGGTATTTACCCGGCCCACATCACTATAAGTAAGTAATAACTAACAGTAATCAAACACTATTGCAAAAGATCCAAACCAAAACAACGGTTTTGGGTTTACTGTATCGCAGAGGATACGCGTCCGGTAACCGGACGTGGATTAGGCGTCCGGCAGTTACTGTCATAACCTAACCTAACCAACCAAACTTGCTGATAATTAAAAAATCAAATGAAGGTTCAATTCTCTTCATAACATAAAATTATAAATGCCAAAAATTCTAACAAAAGATGTACAGTTAAGAATAAATTACATTCAAAGCAAAATCTGTGACAAAAATTTAAAGAAACCGATGGGTTTCGAACCAGGGACCTCTAGGATATCAGCCGAGCACTCTATCCACTACACCACGAACAACGCTGACCGAACATCGTATCGTTGTGGTAATGGCGTTCCGGGACCCCACAACCCGGTGACGTCACTACCGGACGCCTAATCCACGTCTGGTTACCGGACGCGTATCCTCTGTGTTACTGTATTTAGTAGTTGACGGTTGTTGTTATTGTCGTCTGACTCTGACTGAGACTGAACTGAGTGAACTGAACTGAACTGAACTGAAATTAAACTAGATGCTTGGGATTGGGATGGGATTCTACTTTAATTTGGTATTTACTCAGGGGAGGTACGGAAGAGGCTACGATGACCCCTTTAATTTGACATTCGATTTTTTCATTGGACGGTTAATGGCAGACTTTAAGCTTGCTCCATGAGCTCAATTATTACTTTAATTTTGCACTTGATTTGTTTACTTCTTACCATAGATTATTAAATATTGTATTATTAAGACTGATTAATTTTGATGTTTTCAATGTAAATGATTTCTCATTATAGTTAATGCACCTCTTAATATAATATTTGATGTATAATTATTTATTTTCAAAAGGATCTATCCAAATCATATTGTTTCCAAAAGTTTACTGTAGTAGGATATTTCAATTAATGTAGATAGCACTGCTATTGCTATTCCTTATAAGACACGTGAACGTGGAATGGATTGTTGTTGATCAACTATTATGATAATTTTTTTACTTATAAATATAATGATAATATACCAATTTTTACAATAATGTATAAATAAAATATTGATGAAAATTATGATAATTGTATTTGATATAGTAATATACATAAAACTGAAAATAACTGTAGAGTGTAGATGGCTGTGGTGCCACCTGACAGCCGATGCCGATGCACGTCAAGCTTTTGTGGATGATCAAGCTATAAGAAAGAAGGAACAAGGAAGAAGCAAGAAGGGAGGAGGTTAACTAACTTAGCCATTATTATCGGAAATTGTTTAGTTGTAGTGTCTATTCAAAATTCATACAATGAGTTCCAAGGCTGAAAAAGAAAAGCTAAAACAAATTCAAGATAAATGCCAGACGCTTCTAAACCAAATGTTAAGGGATGAAGACAACAAGTATTGTGTAGACTGTGATGCTAAGGGTAAGTAAGTCAACATGTTTGTCATTTAGTTAGCTGAATGGATGGAAACCTGTAAAATAAGTATATTTTATGTAAGCTAATGAATTATGATATTGTTTTATCAACAATTTCTGTATCAATATAGGTCTAATTTCTAGACAGGAATAGCCTAACTAAAACTTTGGTCCAGGCTAGGTACATTTTTTGTATATTAACTTAAGGTACCTCCCAGTTTCAAGAACTTTAATTACTGGTTAAATCTATTATTGTTGCCTTCGTTCTTGAGTTGAGCGGTTTGTATTCACAATAAGTAACCCCACATTTATTTCACCAGCCTGGGTGGGATATATCTTGTGGGGGTCTTCTATCTTTATTTCACTAACGCTACAAATATTGTCTAATTGCTAAGTTATTTACACATAGGTGTAGTATTTTTACATCCATCACTGGTTATGCGGTCGTACCAAACGGATGACGTTGCAACGGAAATACAGCGAAGTCACGGGTCTTTCCCTGCCGTTTCGTTTTTTGTTCTAGTGGTATAGGAATTTCGGGTAAGTTATTGGACAGTTGAGGCCCTTTCCAGGTTAATGACTTGGCATATACTGTGATCTCTGTAGTGTTGTCGATTCGTTGTTGTGTTTCCAGTTTTGTTAGTTTCAATGTCGTAGATCAAATTGATGATAGTGGACTAATGTATTATTCTTAATGGTTTTGGAGGGTGTGCGATCCATTAATGAGATAGGTCCATTAATGGTGGAAGAAATTATCTTTTGGTGTAGCCTTTGTAGGCTAAAGAATGTCCCAGGGTGACTTATTTGCCTTGCTTGACTTATTTCCTGTTATTTATCCGAGGAACATAGGGCAGCAACCAGACCTCTCCAGCGTATTTGATTGGGAGCAATTCTCTTCACCTCCAGCCATGACCTTCCAGCCTGCCGCAGCTCTTGTTACAGGGTGGTTTTTGATAACATACACCTACCCTACATCTATACATCTATACAGCGTAGGGTACATCTATCACCTCTCCAATTCTTCTTTTAAACTTAACTTTATCCGAATACCTCGGGCACTATTCTGTTACAGAGTAGTTTACAATAAATTATGTATACACCTGTCCCATTTTCAGTTTAACTTTTCCGATTCCCTCACTATTTTTAACCCATTTATGAGTTTTTATAAATGTTAGGCCTACCTTTTTTGTATTATCCTAAACATTAATCCAAAACTACATGGGATTTTCCCCGAAATAGGTTAAATTAACCTATACAAACTGATTATGGGATCTTAGTGATATTTACCAGCGAAAACCAAATTGGATGTTGTGGTTGTGTCATGTTCGACTGAAATGGAGCATTGTTATTGGTATCCTTGAATGTCATAACGATTTGTTGCTGTGTTTACTCAGTCATGTGACTGAAATGGAACATTATTATTGGTCTCTGTGATTTCTTTGTCTACGACTTTCTCCTTCTTCCTTTTCAGTTTGGGAACTGAAATGGTGGACATAAGCTAGTACATTGCAAACTGTAATAACTATTTCTTGCGATACTATAATTGTGTATGTTTGCGTTATTTGGACATTAAGCCTACAGTATTGCGTTACTTGTAAAAGGTGGAGCGCTTAATGGGGGAAAGTACAGTAATTGCACTGGATGTGGGAACATGTGTTTGCTGGACAAAGTTTTGCTATCATCGGATTTCAATTCACAATCAGAAGAGAAAACAGTGATCATTTAATGTACCCGGGCAGGCAGGGTCCATTATGGACAGGTTAGATTTGGTTAAATGTTTATTGTTGTTCTAGTATGAAATTGTACCAACAAATATTGGAATACTTTTTATATTATATTCAATCATTGGAGGAAGTTTGGTTAGTTGTGTTAAGTTTTTTTCAAGATTTTTGTTTGTGTGTATATCTCTTCGCCACAGATTATTTTCCTCTAATACCGTGTATATAATATACACCTTCTACACAATTTCATACTTACTGGAATCATTATTTTGGTGACGTGGTACTCGCACATTTTTCCAAGTATTTTAATTTTGTTAGAATTTTTTCATTTTATATTTTCTTAGATCCAAGTTTTTTTTAAGTTTTCTAAAATTTTAGAAAAATGTTGTCAGCAAATTATGAAATTTACAAAGAATCAATCATTTGGCAACAACATTTTTCTTCCTTATTTTATATTGGTGCACCGTATCTTTTTACGCACCAAGTTTGGTGCGGCTTTTAGTTGATTGTTGTATTTATTTATTTAGTAACATGTCAGCCAAATCAATTTTATTGTCGCAAAATGTTACAGTAATCTAAATCATTATTTAAATGCTTTGTTTTCTTCCCTTTTATTAGCCATTAAATTTAATTTGTTTTTCTATCTGAGTTGGTTTTGTAAAATACTGGTACAGTGAGAAAATTGAAATATCTATTGAGAGAAGCCATTGCTTTGCTTCGTGATAAACTGTCATCTGTTTAAAGTCACATCAGTTATCAAGCGTTGAGTCATTTTGTCAAGACTAATAGGGCACAACTGTTAAACTAACATCTCACTGTCATCTTAACTTGACTCTTGATATACACCTATGGAACCAAGGTTGTGTCAGATTTACTAAAAATAATACTATCTTAGTCTATAAGCAAAAAAATTCAAATTATGAAGCCTTACTATGCACTTCCATGACTATTAGAATGTCAACGTATTCTGTTAAATGTGTTATTCTATGATAAAGCAATGTTTATAGAACACAACTACTTTATTTTGGTCATTAACTGGTGTGCCATGCTTTATCTTGTAAACATGAAAATTTTCACTTATAACCTACAGTATGTTCAAAGTTTAATTTGGTCTAGTGCATTATAGTCCAGGAGCTGAGGGGGTTTGAGCATGCATGAAAGTAGTACGCAATGTTATTGCTGATTATTGTAATATGGACTGTGGTGATCAAAATTACGTATGTCGCCTATTTCAAAAGTGGTCGATAAGGTGGGGGGGAGGGGGCAAACATGGCGGATTGTGCTATGCGTTAAAAAGCTGATAGTTCGAAAACGGTAAAAGATAGAACATCGGTTAAAACGTCGTTGGAATTCTAAAAATGTGGACAACAATAATGGTTATTGGGGCCGAGGTCGTATCTCTATAAATAAACAAGTTATTGTACAAAATATGTAAAAATGGACTTTTCATGTAGTTTTTTTACCGAAAGTAGAATTAATTTGTGAGTGTCGCAAAGAAGTAATATCAAATATCTTTGCTGATAGTTGTAATATGGACTGTGGTGATAAAAAATACGCATTTCGCCTACTTTTCAGGTGTCGAGAACTTGGGGGGAGGGGGGGCAAAGATGGCGGAACGCGCTATGCATCGAAACGACTGTAGCTCGAGAACGGTACGAGATAGGACATCGGTTAAAACGTAGTTTTAATCCAAAAAATATTACCAATAGAAAAGGTAATTGGGTAAAAAGTTGTATCTTAACTAATAAAAAAGTTATAACAATAATAAGTTTATCAAAATCTACATCGTACAGCTATTTTTTTCGAAAATCTTATGGATTATTGATAAATGATAGTGTAATTACTTAATTACTCGGCTAAATATTAACTAGATGCATTTTCTTATAAGAAAAAAAAAAATATATTATTACGAATACATTTGGTTTAAAATGTAAAACACGGCCTCCAAACGCCTTGGGGTTCGTCCGATAGGTTGCGTCATAATTAATTGCTGCGCAGTGCTGCTGATATCGGCACAACTGTTAATAAGAACTGAATAACTGGCATAACTGAATAAGAATCTGTTACATAATCATATTTTAATAACCTACAACTTTATAATAATTAAAATTGGATTTGTAGTGGTAGTCTGTATTATGCATTTGATTGCGGCGAAACCCCAAGTATTATATGTAGTTTGGAGGCCGTGTTTTACATTTTAAACCAAATGTATTTCGTAATAATATATTTTTTTCTTATAAGAAAATGCATCTAGTTAATATTTAGCCGAGTAATTAAGTAATTGCACTATTATTTATCAACAATCCATACGATTTTCGAAAAAAATAGCTGTACGATGTAGATTTTGTTAAACTTATTATTGTTATAACTTTTTTATTAGTTAAGATACAACTTTTTACCCAATTACCTTTTCTATTGGTAATATTTTTTGGATTAAAACTACGTTTTAACCGATGTCCTATCTCGTACCGTTCTCGAGCTACAGTCGTTTCGATGCATAGCTCGTTCCGCCATCTTTGCCCCCCTCCCCCCAAGTTCTCGACCACCTGAAAAGTAGGCGAAATGCGTATTTTTTATCACCACAGTCCATATTACAACTATCAGCAAAGATATTTGATATTACTTCTTTGCGACACTCACAAATTAATTCTACTTTCGGTAAAAAAAACTACACGAAAAGTCCATTTTTACATATTTTATACAATAACTTGTTTATTTATAGAGATACGACCTCGGACCCAATAACCATTATTATTGTCCACATTTTTAGAATTCCAACGACGTTTTAACCGATGTTCTATCTTTTACCGTTTTCGAACTATCAGCTTTTTAACGCATAGCGCAATCCGCCATATTTGCCCCCTCCCCCCCACCTTATCGACCACTTTTGAAATAGGCGACATAAGTAATTTTGATCACCACAGTCCATATTACAATAATCAGCAATAACATTGCGTACTACTTTCATGCATGCTCAAACCCCCTCAGCTCCTGGACTATTAGGCTAAGTTAGTTTAAATTACATCAAAGTCAGGTAGGCTACTTAAGTTCAATTAATCAAAACATAACATTTGAGTTAATACACCCATTTATCCAATAACCTGTACTATTCACTTAAAGTAAAATTTAGGAATTGAACTTGATACTGTGTCTGGAACTATTAGTCAAAGTAAAAACACTCTGTAATTTTCTCCCCTTTATGAGGAAAAATCATTTAAATACAGCGGTGCCAAATGCTAAATAGGTATCAGAAAGTGACCTACCTTTCTTAACCTAAAACCTTTTCACAGAAAATAATTAATTTCAAATTTAAATACCGGTATATAAACACTACTTTGATACTTGCAAAAATATTCAATAAAGTCATCAGTATTTAGATATAATGCTGTTGAAATGTCATGGCTTGTTCTCTGTTACAAAAACTCGATTGAAAATAAACACATAAACAAAGAGGTTATGTTACAAAAATATGAATGTTTGCAGGTCCAAGATGGGCGTCCTGGAACTTAGGGATCTTCTTATGTATTCGCTGCGCCGGAATCCACCGTAACCTTGGGGTCCACATCTCCAAGGTCAAGTCTGTCAACCTCGACTCGTGGACACCGGAACAAGTTGTTGTAAGTATCACACACATAACACAGAGACTGCCCTGTGTTGTGGTCATAATACAGAGAAAGCCAGGATACGAACCATCAAACAATTTTATCGTCAAATTTGCTACTGTAACTTGCTTGCCATCAAAAATATGTGATGAACTTTCTGCCGGTTTTTTTTTTTAATGTGGTTAGCATTAAAGTCTTCATAATCTGGGTATCTGCTAAGAGCTGAAGTATATCTAATTGCAAATTTCCTAGGGTCGACAGTGGCAACCTAAAACTCCTGACTCCTATTGTAAGCATAACCTGTCTGGCTCCTTCTTCCCCTATGCGTTGTGTCCGTGTAAGTTGCTAGTCTATGGCGTGTTTAGGCCTACATCTGATTGCAACACAACTCTGTATCCACATCCTCAGAGGGCTATCATTTTGGTATTTGGATAAAAAAAGTTTCGAGAATGATTTATCAATTTATAAATCCTAAACAGATATCTTGATGCTTAACTGCTATGTTTATTTTACAGAGTCTGCAGCAGATGGGAAACTCGCGAGCACGAGCAGTGTACGAGGCTAACCTCCCGGACAACTTCCGCCGGCCCCAGACTGACTCTGCTCTCGAGGCATTTGTCCGAGCCAAGTACGAGGCCAAGAAGTACATTGCTCGTGAGTGGGTGCCCCCTCCTCTGCCTAAGGTAATGTATCCAATCGCTACAGTGAGCCTTAGTGTTATCTTTGCCGAACATTCTTTGAAACATATACAAAAGATATTTATTAGTACTTGGACTGGTTATTAATGTATTTGCATATGATAAGTATAAGTATGTATGGTAGAGATTTGATTATTCAACCTGAAGCAACAGTGGAAAGATTGGAAGGCGGACACATCTAATTTCCCATAGTTCCCTGTTCACATTGCGACTGAGATATAATGGGTATCAGAGAGATATTCAGTTTAAAGAGCTGAGAATGTAACTGTGTGATATTTTTATCTGTGATTAAATTCAACTTTGCAAAACCAGAGAAAACGTACAGTACAACCTCGCTAATCTGTGACCAGGAACCCAGTCATGGTCAATTAGGAACAAGTAAATGGTCAGATTTTCCGAGGGGCATATTAAAAGACTAAATCAATTACTTAACTGACATTCATTGATCGCACACGATTGTGTAAGATGATAATAATGTTCCCGTAACCGCAGGAGACATTTAAGATTATTCCACGATTGCGGGAGACGATATCGATGTTTCCGAGACCTTGGGACATGTTCAATACTGGGACTCGATACGGGGGAGATGGTGATGCTTCCAAGATTGTGAGGGACGTTTAATGTTCTGTGATGATCACGGGAGACAACGATGATGTTTCCATTTCCCCAGGAGATATTCAGGAGTTTGCCGAGATCGCAACCTATCAATGATAAAGCTTTTTTAATTGCTGGAGGCAGTGATATTGTTCAGGAGATGCTGAATATTTTTCCTGCGATTGTGAAAGTTGAATGTGATGTCAACACTCCTGCGAGGGACATTTAGAATTTTACTGTGATTGTCGAATACAAAGATTTTTTCCTTGAGTATGTGATTCGTCTAGGATATTTCCTCGATTGTGAAAGACAATAAAATGCTTCTGTGATCGCGGAACACAAAAAACAACATGCGGGCATATACAAGATTTTTGCAGCAATTGCGGAAGATAGTGATGATATCCACGTGTCCATGGTAAATAGACACAATATTATCGTGGTAACATTTCATCAATATGACACAGTCAGATTAAGCAAGGACTAACCAAGATCGGATTAGATGGGTTCTACTGTACAGCCTAAAGTCTGGCATATCTTCAGAGTCCAGTTGAGGGCAGCATAAGAGGTTGTCCCGACGCACACGCGGCAGTTAACAGTCATGCCTCACGGAAATAGCAAATGACCTTACATTACTTGATCATTGACCAATAATCAAATTGTTTAAACTGCTGTTGTAGTTTCAGTGAATGTAAACTTGATAATATTAATTAATATTGTTTGATTTTAGATAAAACCCCTCAACCCCTTAAAAAGTTGACATGATATTTTTGGTGTGAAAAAATTAAATTAACTATACATTTTTTCTTTCTATGTGCCATATATTGGTTAACACTGGTTTACTTTCTTTGGTTAACATGTTTGTTCTTGCTAGGTTAACTGGGACAAAGAATTGGAAGAAGAAGCAGAAAGGTCGAAGAAGAAGAAGCGTGAATCCAAGCTTTCTTCGGCTGTAAGTAATTTCTTTTTTCTTAGAATCCATGTTTTTTCAGTCTACCTTAGTGCAAAGATTTTTGTCTGTCTATTTAAAAGAATTTGATTGGGCCTATATATATCTATTGTTCGATGAGTAGCTTGGGCAGAAGTCATCAAGAAAATCCTTTGGAAATCACCCTGTGAAGAATGATCCGAAGAGAGGAAAAATTGATTGAGTAAAAGTATCACCTGCGGCTAAATCGTCTAAACCTTTGAAATAAAACAGGAACTTTGATGTCATTTGGGGCTGAATACCAGTCCTAGAATGATCAAATTTATTATATTTTGTAACTGTTTTGTTATTGTCTCACATATGATGTATTATTAATTTTTCCTCATATAAAGTGCCTTGTTAACTGACAAATTATGTACATCACTACATTTGTCAAATTACAATTTCTAACATGTTCTTTTTGGGATTTCAGCCGGTCAATGTTCCTGGTCGCAAACTTGACAACGTAATACCGCAGCCGCTGCCCAAGCCATCGACTAGCCCCAAACCTCAACGGCCAGTTCAGTCCAGCGCCCCTGCGGCTGCGCATACCCCTGCTTCTGCCGACCTGCTTGCTCTGGGTAACTAAAACAATAAATACATCTCTCTAGCACAGCTGTTGTCAAATTCACTTAAACTTTTGTTCTTTACTTATTCCAGTAACTCTGGGGCACTTGTCCAGTAGTTAGAATATTGGACTTTTGAGAAAAAAACTCAGTGATGCGGGATCAACGTTTTATAATAACCTCCCAATAAAAAATTAAATCAGAGACTTCCAAAACAATATTTGAAAATAAATTTGAAAGATTTCTCATCAGCAAGGCTATTTTTTCTTTTGAAGAGTTGAATAGTCTTTTAAAAGAGGTTAAAAATAAATTCAACATATGTGTAATTTTTTTTACAATTGTATTCATTTTGTTTGGCGTTGCCTTTGTCTTGTTATAAAAAATAAAGTTTGTGAAATTTTGTTATGTAAGAAATGTATTTAATAACTATTACTTGCAAGTGTTGACACTATTTAATGTTTCTCTGTGTACAAGAGATTAATAAAGTCGTTTTGAATTGATTTGAATAATGTTTCCGTGACCGCGACAGACAACGATAACATTAGAAGACGTCCAGGATTTTGACGCAATCCCAGAAGACTAAGATGGTGTTTCCGTGACCGTGGGAAACGACGATAATGTCAACAAACCTAGAGAGATATTCAGGATTATGCAAAAAAACTAAAAAAGACGATAAAACAATCGCTATATTGATGATCATTTTTTTTGCAACACTATCTCATTAAACTTTGGAACAATTAGAAATATACAAATGTGATGTGAGAACAATCTTAAGTTGTAGGCCTTGAACTGGTTATAGTTTATAGCTAAACATGCCTGCAGTAACATGGAATCTCTTTCAATATCCAGGAAAAACCTGGAATTTCACTTTCGATAATTAGTATACACCTATTTTGTTATTGAAAATCCAATGTTTAAAATTTATTTTTAACATTTACAGACACACCTGTCCAAGAGAGCAGCCCAGCTGTTGGCAGTGGGGGAGGTGGAGGGGGAGGGACGGACGACTTTTCGTCATTCCTCTCAGCACCCCCAACGCAGACACAAACCTCCACCAGCCAATCACAACGCAGCGCTGAAGAAGACAGTTTCTTCAACCAGCCACAAAGTGGTACCCCCGCTGCGCCGGCCCCTGGCACTAAACTCACCACCGACAGTATTCTGGCGCTGTACGGCAAGAGTCAGCCTGCGCCGGCTCCAACCCACAACCCGTTCCCTCTACAGGGTAAGTTGTGTTACTATGTGGCATAAAAGCAATGGACAATGTCAACAAGAGAAATGATTTGCCAGTGAGTCTTTCACAATCTCATACAAATTATTCATGGAGTAAGTATATCTATTTAGATAGAATTTCTAGAATCTACAGTTTTGTATTCATACAAATTTCCTTTAACGATACTGATACAATTGTATACAGAAGTCTGGAGTTTCTTGGAAAAAGGCTTACAATTACAGCACTAAGTAAGAGAATTCTTTTCTGAAGGTAAATGGCTCCATAACTTGATCCTTAAAAAAAGTATGCCATTATGCAATTAGATATTTAAATAAAATGAAAAAATGCAGTTTTCATCTTTACTAGTGTGTATTTAAAGCTTAAAATAAATGGAAGGTATGTGTAAATTGGAGTGAGACCTATGTTGTTACTGACCAAGATCAGCTGTTTCTTAGGCAGGACCATTTTGATCAAAAGCCCAATGGTCATGGACAGCTGAGTCCATTTTCTGACCATTATTTCACTGTAATTCACCGGTCACCGTAATTTCTCAGGATGGACCTTTTAATTCGTTGACATGCTCTATAAACTCACTCCAAGCTAACTAGAATGTGATAAGAATAATGTGGTCAAGAGATAATTCTATTTTGAATATTTCATATTCGTATTCAATAGTTTGTATGATATTCTGTATGTCTGTTGCAGGAGGGTTCATGCCAGTAGCGCCGCCCGGTGCAGCGCCGGGAGTCACGGGTCCAATGCCCATGTTCCAGCCTTCACCATTCTGTGTCGGCGTCCCTAACGGAATGATTCCTCCTGCCCAGGTTCCTGTTCAGGTAATTTACAAAAGTTTTCCACTGCTAGTCTTGGTTAATTTTTTTACTCTTTAAATAACACAGATTGTATTTTCAATCAGTGTTACTAAGTTGTAATAATACATTAAAAGCATTTAAGATATTGCCCTTCAAAGGCGCCTGCAGGGTTTCTTTTCATTGGGCTGGGGGGACGGCAAATCTGTACCTCTTTCCAGGTAGATAAGGTTCCAAGAATTTCAACTAAGAGATATTTTTGTGATTTCTCAAAACCTAAATTTGTAACCAAAATGGTTGCAGTATTTTTGCACCAACAATATTATTTCAGATTTTTAAGTTACTAAAACAAGGTTCAATACTTATATTTTAATCAGAAGTAACACTGACTGCCTAAGCACTAATGCTACATTCCTAATGCTACAGTCAGAAATCAGATGTACAGTAACGGCAAACTCGGTTGTGGGAAAACGGCGGAAACATAATGCATTATTAAGCATTTATTAAAAGTAACAGCGCTACCAAAATGTAGAATTAAATCAATTAATATGTATGTTTATTTATTGCAAATTAGTACAAGTTATCCGGAGATCTGACTTAACAACTCTGAGCTCTCTGTTATCTGGAGATCTGACCTATGTAATTAATTATGTAAGTTGTAACTTTCATTTAAATCATTATCTCTCATATGTATAAACAAATCTTTTTGTACCTACATCCCAGTATCATACAAATATAGGTGGACAATTCATTCATTACTAACTGTTCCATAATACTGAGATAGTGAGTGTCTGAGACTAAAAAGTGTCAGATTATTGAGGGTCGACTGTACATAAATGGTGGCTTCTTTTTACCATTCATCTCAATGAGAATTGAGGATAGCCTATTTAATCATTTGTTGAGTCTCAAACACAATCTGTTTCAGGGATCAATGTTTCCTCCAATGGGAGGTGTTCAAGCAACGAATATCAATCCAGCATCAAACCCTTTCTACAACATGGCTGCTACCGGGAGTGCTGCAGTGCTGCCTCAGACAGCTCCTGTCAACTACGCCTCTTCTGGCAACCGAGTGAGTATTGTCGTAGACAAGTAGGTCTTGCCAGATAAGCAGACAGGTTCCTGTAGATTATTTAGAGTGTCAGTTGGTTTGCTTAAGAAATGCAACACTACAGCATTTGTTTAAATGTCAAGTAATTATTTTTACCAGTACCAGTCCTTTACCGTCCTTTTTTCCTGGCATACCATTTCACAAAGGTTATGGTTTTTGGAAAGTAACTCAAGTTTTTGGATTATTATTTAACAAAACAAAAATATTTTGAATCTCGTATTGCTTAGGCATGTGAAAATAAAATTATGAATAGTGATATATTTTTTTGTACCTGCATTATTTTGCTAACATCACTAACCAAACCAATTAACCTTTCCCAAGAAGTTTATATTCAAGCCTGCTGAATATTATAGTAGGCCTATAATATTTCAAATGACACTGACCAACTAGTCCCATATGAAAT
The DNA here is from genome assembly GCF_028750875.1 of Macrosteles quadrilineatus. Lineage (NCBI taxonomy): Eukaryota > Metazoa > Arthropoda > Insecta > Hemiptera > Cicadellidae > Macrosteles > Macrosteles quadrilineatus. Next base: position 76,654,675 of record NW_026542598.1, on the reverse strand, counting down.
ATTTAGACATTTTAAAAACTAAAACCTAATTTCTAAAAAACTAAAACCCTAAACAACTAAAATTATGGCTTCAATATTTTCTAGTTCTCAAAATTATCTTTCTTTCAACACAAAAATCATGAAGATCTGTCAAGTGGTTGATTTAGAATCGTGAAATAAAAAACCCTGTCATGTTTTATAGTGGAATAGGTTACAGAATAGGACCGGAACCAGTTCGAGTCGGGTGGGGTGAGGGCAAGCGGTATCCAATGACCTTTCAGAAAACTGTCCACTTTTGCCAAGTGTGCCACGCACTCAGTCTTTGACCGACAGCACAGCCAACCTGTGCGTTTCGAGCACATCCTCTTGTTTGGTCAAGAAATTGCCTTAAAGTGTGTTCAAAATTCGAAAAAGGAAGATTTTTAGAACTGCTATACAAATTGTTTGGTCATATAAATTTACTGTTAAATTTATTACTTTTATGTTTATATATTTTTCAAAAACTGCATCTGGTAGCTGTTTGAGCCATTTTAAAGACAATTGTGTAGCATAGTGTTGAACTGAACTACCCTACAAGTGGGACGATATAGGGGCGTGCCGGGCTCTAGGTGAAAGTCAGCTCACCGGCCAAGAACGAAGTGGCAACGTCGCACCCCCTACCTCTTTAAAGTCCAGTCCTATTCTGTAATCTATTCCACTATAATATATTATGTAATATGTGTGAAAGTTAATCTTAAACTAATTATTTTTTTTGTGGCAGCTGACCCAACAGATGGCAGGCCTGAACCTCGGCACTCCGATGGTCCCTCCGAACCCTTATCAGCCGACCATCCCTCCTCCCCTCTGGCAGTAACCTCGTCCACTACGACTACGATGCTCCGATCTCTCCAGCCCATAGACGCTGTCATATCAGTCTTTACTTTCCAATCAATTAAATATTGTTTCGACCATTCTATTGAAATCAGTGTACTCTCTCTGTTTTGGTGCATAGATAGTTTCGGTCCCGTGGCGTCAGGCTGTTTAAATGTTTAAGTCATTGTAATCGTATAAGATATAAAAAAATATTTGTTGTCTTTTTAAAAAAGATGTATATGAGATGAGTTTATACAGCGAGTGCAATACGGTAATGTTCAATATTGTTATTTATAATTTACAGTAGATAATTTTTATTACTGTCAATTAAGTGAAGCTTAACATTAATTGTTGTGTCAATTAATGAATAAATCATTTTAATTGATTCTAGATGATTCCTAACTAAATCCCAAGTCTTTGATGTAGCATTAATATTAGTTACAATTTACAGTTAAGATGTCTTGTTGCTTTCTGTCTGGACTAATCAATTACTTGAGTGCATTGACTATTGGATACTGAAGTAGACATCCCATCTATATGGACCAGCTGTCGCCAATTTTTTATTAAAAAGAACATAGTTCTGTGAGCCAGTGTCTAAAATCTTTGACTATTAATACAACAACTGTATTCAATAGTCAATGCTAAAATTCTACATTCGTCCTATTTTACCGAGATAGTTATAGGACATAACAGATGCTAAAGCATAAGTCCAGGTCCATATGACTATGGCAACTAGCACCACATCTTCTCGAGCTCCTGTTCTTCTTCAGAGCATACACTCGTCTACTGTGGATCTAAGCCTAGCTACCATTAGATGTCTACCAATCAATAATCTAGGGGGAAGCTGGGGGACACTATCAGCTATCAGGTGCCGGATGTGGTCCCACGGAGATGCCTCCGCTGCCTTTTCAAGTCTTCCTCTAAGTCTCGGATGGTGGGTACGGTGGTAGAGTGCCTGAACACAGAGTTCCTCCGGTACCAAAGTGATTCTGTCACCTGTTGAAGAGCCTTGCTATGGATGACGAGTAGCTTCTGTCCTACAGGTCAGATGGTAACATGCAGGGTCTGTGTATGTGAGGATTACAATAAGTTAATATGTCATCCTATCAGTTTCACTTGGTTGATAATCGCATATTAAGCAGGAATTAGTGATTTACATCAGTACAATCAACTCTTGTCAAGTGCACATTGGTGGCTCACGTCTACATCCATTTTGATTTTAAAAACTGGCCACAACTTTAACACAGGGATGTCTAGTTGTAAGTCAAAGCTTGAGGTATATTTCTTCTCAAGTGTCAAGGCAGAAGACACCTCGACCTCGCTCGAAGCATTGATCATACCTGTTGTTTGTTCAAAAATTGGAAGTCAAATTCCTGTCTTGTTGTAAAATCAGAAGCTTACTTTGGTGTGTGCTTCATGTTAGTTACCTTTCATTTCAGGTATACCTTTGTCTCCGGTAATTTTGTTAATTTGAGCTCTTTCAATTTGAGTATCCACCAGCAAATTTAAACAATAGTTAACAAAATAGTATTAAGGCCATCTGCATTATTTGAACAGGAACAGTTTAAAAAATGGCCTCAACTGATCAATGTGTATGCATGGGATTCAAATCCATACCAAAAGTCTAGCCCAGTTTACAACTTTTGCACTGTTACAGAGACCTAATTGTTATTCAAACTAGCTGCAAGTAAATTTGCCAGTGGCTGATGGCTGGGTAAAACCCGCCACATGTAATTGTAACTACACACAAAGATTGTTGACTTTCAGCTGTAAAATGTGAGATTTATCAAGCACTTAAAATAGTCAAGAATATCTAATGAACCACTTTCACTTGTATTTTGATTATTTTGAACATTACTTTTCACTACAATACAAAGAATGAATGATTATTTTTTAATTAAAAATAGACGTTGGATTATTCGGAAATATCACATTTTTTTAGGTTAGGAGGCCTTCCTTTTTAAGTTCAAATTTACATTGATAGTACAGTTTTGGTTGTTGCGAATTGAAACAGTTAAAGAAACAAAAACAAACATTTGTTTTTTATGACAGCCAAATAAAAAGCAAATAAAGTAGCTTACATTGCTTTTGCTTGGCAAACATTCATTTCGTAATAAACAATGTAATGATGAATTTTCCTAGATGATGGTAACAAAAACAGGTAATTTCACAATAGTGTATCTATTCCAATAAAAAATTGTATATCTCACTGGCCAGATAAATCTTTTTCCTAAGAAAATGGTTTTTGTCAATTACAGAAGTGGATAAAACTAGATCTTCATTCAGCACGTGCACAGAAAATGTAAATGTTATTGATGTACTAGTCAGTGTAGCAGTGACATAGGCAGGGGGATAAAATATATTTTTATCCCTTCAAGTCTTAAATATATTTATTTAATTATGTAATCATACTGTATTGAAATGGGGTTGATTATTTTCAATGCCAAGAGAGCTAAAATAGACCATTTTAGGGCCTATATTTTAAAAATTTTTCACAGACCCCTTTTTATCTGGGGGGTATTCCAGACCACCCCGGTCGACCCCTCCCCCCTATTTTAAAATCCTGGCTACATCACTGAGTTTAGTATTTTATTCATAACCTAAATTTGTATAGTGTAATGGGAAAAAATTCAAGAAAACACAATCAGTCATGTCAGTCATTTTTATTAACAAAACTTTGATTTGAAATTATTAGGTCTGTGTTGAAAGAATATCTATCAATGATGAAAAAATTATAAATGATAACTAAGTATTACAATTATGTATGAAATGGTTATTGAATTATTACAAATATGATGAAACATTAATACCAAATTCATTAAATGAAACAATACATCTTGTGACTTCAGATTTTCGGAAATGCAATACAAAAACTTTTGAACTTTTACAAAAAGACGCATCATCTCCATTTAACCATTAACAAAACTCCTTTCTTCTCTTGTTATACATTCACACACGGACACACTCACTGACTCATAAACCTTTCAGGCTCCCACTCACACATCAGTCATATTTATAGACTATGTACAAAACTTAGAAAAATACAAAACTCGCTTTAACATCGCATCACTCCGATCTATCTTAACATTTGGAACAGAATAATATACATATCCCTCTTCTGTTTTGTACCTTTTGGGATAAAGGCTAGGCAAAATACAATGAGGATAGTTAATAAATTGTGTGGTTAAAGAAAAACTAGAAACGGAGAATTTGGAATTTGCAAATAATAAGTTTATAAATTGGAATTTTAGCACAGATCCCAAAAGCAAAAACAGCACCCGAAAATCGAGTTGCTACTTACTCTAATATTTGTACGATAGACTTAACAATACTTGATATACAGTCGCCTCAGTACAATAAAGCTATCAATTTTTTCAGTAACTATAAGTCTACTCCATATGGCAAATTTTGAAAACAAAGCCAATCCAAGAGGAAACCGTAACGGCGATCGTCAAGAGTCTAGATTAACTAGATTCTAAACCACATGGACGTTGAAACTACGGGTCAGAGAATCCAGCAAAAATAAACTATACCCTAGTTACATTCAGTCAGTTTTTTTATACCAAAGTTAATTACAGACTCATATAACTAACAATAAAGAAAGCCAATTGCAGTTAAGACACAACTGCTATAAACAAAATACTTTTTTGGCATGAAAGATTTGTCGAAGGTGGGATGGCGTGATGACTATCCGCTAAGTGTGGTGATGATCGGGGGCATCTCTTGAGACTTGGCTAGCAGACGACGCTGGACCAGACGGGATTCTGACGGTGGAGACAGTCCGAAGGGCAGACCCTTGCCTCCGTTCTCCACAGCCAGGTACTGGTCCACTACAGAATCCCCGGTCATGCTGAAGTGTTGCAACACTACTCTGTTGCAAGCCATCGCAGACTCTGCGAAAGCGGACAACTCTCTGGCACTGTTGTTCCTGCAAACAGATTACCTTCATCAGGATGGAATCTTGAAATATCAAATTACTAATCAAATCATGATTCAGTTAGATATACATGATTTACAAACTCAGTCCCAACTCTTTTTACTCATAATTGCACAAATGAAGGATAATCTGTAGACTGCAATAATGAAGTTTTAAATTAATTATTTGTTAATAGATCAGAATTCCTATAACTTCTAAATCATTTTGATACTTTCAAGTTATAATCTGTTAAGGTCCTTAAAGAAAATTCAGGAGTTATAACTGAAATATAACTATTCCCAGCTACAAGCAGGCTTACAGGAAGAGAGAAAGAACACTATCCTCCCAATACATACCTCCGAATGACCTGAGGGGTGGTGAGTGCCCTGCCCTGGGTGACCTGATGTTGTTGCAGCACCCACGGATGTGACATTACACTTGCCGCACTCAGCCTCAGCGACGCCTCCTTCACCAGCAAATTGGAGATCAGGTCCTTGGCGTCGGACGAGATCTCCGACCACTCCTTGTCCGGGAAGTCATAAACGCCCTCTTGGATGCTTGTGAACAGCATCTCTTGACAATAGGTGCAGTTCTCCCCACGCTCCCACCCACAGTCGCGGCCACACTGCCCGTAGAACGGAGGGTAGCCACACAGCAAGATGTATGCTATCACTCCCAGACTCCAGAGGTCGCAGCGCTTGTCATAAACACTGCTCGCCTCGCCAACAAACGCCTCCACCACCTCCGGCGCCATGAACTCTGCGGAGCCGACCGGTGTCAGCAGCTGAGGCGTGGCCAGAGGAGACGACAGTGAGCTGTTGAACTTGATGCCTGAGCCGAGGTCAAAGTCGCAGATCTTCACTGGAGTCAGCTGGTCACGGTGAACGCACAAGATGTTCTCTGGCTTGAGATCGCGATGGGCGATTCCTGGAAAATGATAACGTAAATTAAGGATTAAGTGGTAATTTTTCATTTATGTATGACATATTTCAAGCAATAAGACGACATGATTACTTTGTGTTCAAAACGCTTCAATTCTCTTATTTAATAACCAAAAATTAAATATGGACACAAAATACTTACAATAGTATAAAAAAAACCTCATTAAACTACTTTCTGAATTTGTTTGGATTCTTATGAAAACAAAAGGTAACCAAAACTTAGGATAATCAATTAAGCTATTTAAATGCTATTTTTTTTACTTTTATTTAATTACTTTAAATTTACTTTTGGCCTCGCTATCCTTTAGTCACAATGAGGATACTCGTTCAATTACCTTTAGAATGAAGGAAGTTAAGAGCGCTGGCCAAATCTCGCACAATCATGCTCGCTTCTCTCTCGGTGAAATGGATTCTCTCCTGAATCCTGGAGAGAAGCTGACCTCCCTCCACTTTCTCAAAGACGAGGTAGAACCTAAGGAAAAAAAACATGGGCTTAACAATCCACTTAACTTGAATGATAAATTGACAGAATAATTGTCTACGGCTGAATCTCTCTATCAACAACAACAATAACAATTATAACTAAATCTAATTAATTGCCAAGTAGAGTCTACACTCCAAAATCCTATTTTTAAAACAAAATCAGGGTTATGCTTCAAGACCATTTATTATCTAAAACCGCTGTTGTATAATTTTCTCATAAACTCTATGGTCTTTTTCTTAAAATATCCTTCCTAAAATATAATTCAAGAGTCTATAACCCAAATTACCTTTTGTCGTCCTCGAAAAACTCAAGCATCTGAATGATGTTTGGATGGCCCTGGCAATGGTGGAAAGTCTCGACCTCTTTGAACACCCTGGCGCGAGAATGGCCGGGGACTTTCTCGATGATCTTGACAGCGTACTCCAAGTCAGTGAGCAGGTTGACACACGTCTGAACTGATGCGTACGCTCCCTTCCCCAGCACCTCACCTGTCAGTCTGTACAAATCTGGAACAAACGAACAAAAACATGATTTTTATTGCCTATAAATACAAATTGACATGATTTATAAAAATCCTTTTGGTTTAAAGGTAAGGAGCTACTCCTACATGATCTCAAAGTTTCATTAGTACCGGTAGAAGATTGGTTTTTGTTCCATTCCATTAAATGTCTCTAGATTAGTTTTCTTTGGTGATCTATTACAAGTGTCTTTACTAGTATAATATTTGGTCAAAGGATAAGATAGGCACATTTAATTAGATATGATTCAAAGCCGTTGAGCATAACAAAAATGTGAATAGATAACTTAATTTAGGCTACTAGTTAATTTTATTCTTAAACAGAATAGCTCATGAAAAACTGTGCATATAGGTAAAAATTCCAACTATTGCCTCACCTCAAGCAAACAAACATTATAAACGGTGTTGAGCTTTCAATTAACTCAGTAAGCAGCATTTTGTTGATAAACGTTTAGACCAGAAGGAAAGGAAACCATTTCTTATGATTTACACCTAACGTTTTCAACCCACATTGAAATGTCTTTTAATTTACCTTGGAAACAGGATGAGACCAGACTGGTGGTTGTTCTCTTCTTCCTGCGTTTCTTGCACGCCTCCTCCTTGCGTGCAGCGACATCATTGGTCTTGTCTCGCAGGACAGAGATAACGTTGTCTGCAACAGACAAACCCACAACTTGAAATGATGTACTGTAGCACGAAGGGCAACATACATGTGCAAAAAATTTTCTAGATTGATTTTAAATTGGGCTCAAACTTGCTCCTAAATGCTATTTTCCGAGAGTATTTCCTGACAATTATTTAGGTATTCGAGTTCTGTAGGCCTATTGCGGTTTTGTGAGTAGTTGGGTACTTTCCTGTTAAAGGATTCATAATTATTATTATCGATGTGTTTTGTTATAGCCTAGATCGATATTTTCCCCCCTTTAAATCCATATTCCTGATATTCCTTTATACCCATTTTCCGATCCATATTCCTTCTGTTATAATATCTTCATACACATTCAAATTACAAATTGATATCTGACCTTTTTTAGGCAAAAACAATATATAGGGATTAAGAAATGAAACTGTTCTGAACAAACCTAACATAACAAACCAAAATTGTTGTAACAATTCTAAATTTTGTCTGATAACAGCAACTCGGTATGTGGGAAATATCAAACGGAATTTTGAAATGTTACAGCAAATGTGGTTAGTTAGGCAAGGTTAGTTTAGAACAGTTTCATTACCATATATATATATATTTTTTTTATAGCCTACTGAACAATATTTACTTATCGTCGTTGTCAGCTGATATGTTTCGATTCGTTAATCGGATCAAAAAATAAAATATCAATGTATCAAAAAAAATATCAATAATAATGAATGTTCCCCTTAACAGAAAAGTACCGTTAGTTGTAACAAAAATCTTTGTAAACTCATTCCTGTGATATTATTAGGCAAGAAATTGAAAATATTGTTAGTAAAAAGCACTATTCCAGATAGGATACTTAACATAAATGGTGTGTTATACAGCATGTTTGGAAGACATTTGACAAAGAAAAGATACAGTAAGGGTTCTCCTTAAAGACTGATGAAGACCGGAAAATTCTAAGCATCCCAAATAAGAGCCTCCAATTGCGTTTGGTAAACCAAGTTAGCCACAATATGAGGGTTAGAAGATACAAGATGTCACTGTCAATAAAAGACAAAGACGGTGTAGTTTTTTCATAGTTGATACTAATACTACTATCAGAATTAATAAGTTACTATTTACTAAAGAACGGTATGTTAACTAGGCATTTATTTGTATAGCATTTTTAAATATTTCAACTATTAAGTGTGATCTAAAGTAGGTATGTTTTGGTTTGGTATAAAACTACTGTTATAGACTTGATGCCAACAATAAGAGATATATAGATAGACCCCTTTTCCATTAGGGACATCAAACTAGGCCTACCACCACCAATGTTTTTAGGTTGAAATGTTCGTCTTGAATACTTTTACCAAAACCCCGGTCTGACAGGCCCACGGGAATTTTCACAAACGCACGTTGGCAACACTGTTTACTTAGGAGATTCCATTCCCCCAATACCTTCCCCTCTTTTCCTCCTCTACGTGTTGATATATTGTTTGTTCATTTTGCATGGGGGCCGTGACCTTGACAGGTTGTCTGTTCATAACATGCCCGTCTCAGAAGCCCAGCGTTAGAGTATTTTAATGAGGGGTCTCACAGGCCCAGGGTTTCGGTTTGTGTGTTTCTAAGCTGGGTCCATTATTTTCAAATGGGGTTTTACGGACTGGGGGTTTCGGTAAGCGTCAGTCTGGGTAGGGTTTTGGTATAAGTGTTATTTTAAAGACAGGAAGTTAAAAATTATGACCATTCAAATAGGCATACGGTACATAGGCTTAACTTATAAGTTAAGTTAGGCCTATCAATTGCTATCCTTTACTCCACAAACTGATTAAATAACGTAGGATTGACAATCTGATCCCTCACACTTGACCAGCATTATGAAACTTAACGAGCCACTGTTCTCTCTGTTAATGAGATTATAACTTAATAAAAATTATAAGAAACATGTCTTATTTATGATCTAATCCATATTTTTCAATACTTTGTGCTAGTTCTTCTATTTTAAGTCGGGTGGTTTTATATGATACCTACTGGTATTACTAAAATTCTGTCTGAAGCATTAAGTTTACCATAGCCTATTGTAGGCCTATAGCCTACACTATTTCTGAAATGGCCTGGTGAATTTTAACCAAGCATTCACTTAATGAGTCAATAAATTTGCTAATTAGGCTAGGACAAATATATAATTTTTTTAAATCTCGAGTAGCCCATAGAGGCTATAAAAATGTGTAAGTTTTAATAGGCCCTAAGTAATTAGACCCAAGTTCTAAGTTTTGAACAGTTGTTACTAATTTATTCGTAACTTACATTACTTGTCAAAATAAACAACTTAAAATTAAACACTTTAGTGGCTAGTTGCAATAATTTTCTAAATAATATAACTTCTGATGGAATTTAATGGTTGAAAAAAAAATTACTACCGGTACTTGCGTTGGGCCTACTGTGCGTAGGGCCTACTGTAAGTACCGTAATAACTTGGAGAGTTTTGTCTTATTGCCAATTTAACTTAAGTAGAATACAGTAAGTAGAAAACAAGTAGCCTAACAAAAAGTGTAAAAATATTACCTACGTCATTAAAAATTGTTATTACGTAACAGCTGATGTGCTTTATTGTTATAAGTCAGAAGTCTACAGTTTTACAATAGAATCGTTTTCTTATTCTCTCTGTGATATAAGCCTATATACATTGACAAGGGATATTATTTTTATTTGTAGGTTGACAATATGGTGCAACAGATGTGATGTGATTGTTTACATTCTTGATGTTCAGATGTTTGTGTTTGTTTGAGTTCTACTTTCAGTGGTTATAAGTAATTATAACGTAGTTACGAGTGTATTAGGCCTATTATGTTTTATAAATGGGGGGCCATACAAACTAATTCGATCGCATATTCTCGAGCGAGATTGACAGACCTTAGTGTGAAAATGACAGTGAAAGTGACGGTGAATCGGGTGGCGTTGGCCTAGTGGTGATGGTAGGGAAGAGAGGGTTTTACATAAATAGCTGTAAAACATACAGTAAGACTATTGTAGATATAATTGTAAATAAATACAATTTTAAGTAGGGAATTAAATAAAGTAGGTACGGGAATGAAAGCAAGAAATAGTAAAAAAATTTTGAAGTTTAGCCTTTACTTAAATTTATAGGTAGGTAGGCTACTAAAAATGAAGGCCTACATTTTTTTAATTTTCTTTTTGAAAGATGTTGAAAAATTATTATTATTATTATTTTACTTAAGACACGTTTAATACAATAGGAAATTTAATTTGGATTAATTTACATACAGTAACTTCTTTTATCTATTTAAGTAAAAAAGCCAATTTTTTTACCAAACCAAGTCTCTAATGGGTTAAAATGTACTTTAAGTTAATACTTTATTCTGAAATTCAAATTGAGTTAGGCCAACATTAAGAATTTTTTAGTTTTTAACCTATTTTTTTATTTAAATTAAATTTTTTCAAGTTTTAATTGAAGTTCTTAAAGTCAACCTAACCCTATTACGAAGTCTGGAAGATGTGTGAAAATATCAACGGATCAGCTGTCAATTAACTTAATTGATAACAAAATCTATAAATTCAGACAGGCCTTATCATCATAACATTGAAGAGAGGATAAGGAAGTTTCTAGCCTTTCCCACTCCCCAGTCCCCACCCCACCAATCGCTAACCGGGCCAATCATCTTGCTCCACAACAACCTTACACACCATCACAAAGAACTCGTTCTCAAACCGGTTGAAATTGAAGAAAATATAGATAAAAAGTGACGTGAATGAGATTGAATAAATCGCCATCCTCACCGTAAATTAGTGGAGGAGTTCAGATTGAAATAAAAAATATTAATGCTAGCTAACAACCTAGTAATTGCCATAAATCTGTTACTTACGGTTGGACAGACAGCCCTCAGTCTCTTCCAAAATGCTTTCAACCATGTTGAAAATTACACAGGCGATTCAGAAATAACACGAATAAGAAAATGCAGGTCGAAATCCACCGACCAAGGAACACTTTGTGAGACCTAACTTAATATCACAGCACTTTTTACGAAAATAAATAGCTATCAGGCACTAATTAAATAAAAATCAACAATTCACAGGAATCGAATATTGCTATTCTACTGAGATCAGAGCCGACACTCAATTGACAATATGCCAAAATCGATATTCAATCATTAGACTAGCTAGCACTCGGCGACAACTTCAAACAACAGCCATCTTGTATACTCGACCAGTTGGTTCACGACGCAAATGCTGCGCTGGATACCGACAAACTGACGCGGAGGCTTGGCGAACGGGGGATATAAACGCGACCGACGACTGCGCAGTGGCAGCGTCCAGGGTGGAGGGGCTGAGGAGGGGAGGGGGCCCTCACGCCACTCTGATGTGCGCATCAGAATTGTAAAGCAGGGGCACCCTAGGTCACATGATCAAAATAGAAGACTACCATGTGATGAGATAGCGATGTGGTGCTGAGCTGGCACACACCGACCCAACACTCGGCATTAGCATTGTTATGTTCTCGGAAAGGATATGATAGACGATATATTTATTCGTTGACTATAATGAGAAAATACTGTCTATAGTTGGCTTTCCGTTAATTTTATGAAGAAAAATACAAGACTGCCAAAATAGTTTTATATGGCTATCAACAACCGACAGCACTCGTATTGCTATTTTGTAGAAATATGAGAGTTCGGGTTCGAAATATTTTCTGGAAATATTTATCAAGACAAAGAGGAAACCATTTTATTGGATTTTTGTGTATTTTATTGTAACTTGTGAAAAGAGAAAAAATAAATAAAAAAGGTTTCAAAATAGCATCTAAACTAGCTTTGTTGATTTTTTACGATATGACGAACAAATGTAATATATTTTAAGCCATCACGGAAATTGCAGCAACCATCTCAATTGTTCTCATTCTCATTCCATAATATACTGTAACATAAATTTTACAAACATAACCGAATATTATTTACAATAATTTTTCTTTTACTAATATGCAAACTTATAAATACATTTCACAATTCAGAGCCTCGAGAACATTCATTGAAACCTCTTTCGACGTTTGGCTAGCGTGGCAACTAAAAAACGTCGATTAGTTCGGCACGACCCTGGATCAGCGCCAAATTTGAGAGCACTTTTGTTTTCTACACGAGCGTCATGGCGCAGCCAAACACCCTTTCGGACAACGAACAACAATGTAACGTAACGTAAACAAAGTAGAATCTGACTTCGTGCCAAAGGACGTAAAGGCGCTCATGGCTGACGGCACGTTTGCATCTGGTCAACAAGGAAAACTAATGACCTGACAAAATAGTCAATAATAAGCAAAGTGTTACACAACCCTTAAATTACGAGTAAAGATTCTAGCTACAGCTGTGAAACAGATGACCAATTGATAGTGCATTCAAGGATGTAAACAGATGGTAATGGTCATGAAACAGTAACAGATATGTATTGATGACTATATGAAGGCAAGGTTTGACGACACATAAACTCCATTGATACAGTTATACAATACGGCCTTAACTGTCCAAGGAGAAAAATATATCAGATATAATGTTGATGTTTACTCCTTACCGAGGTTTTTTGATGAGCTACAAATATATATCCTATGTAATGATATCTTCAAAGAAGGTGTAACAAGTGCATTATTTAACTGTCGTGCTATCGTGTATCGAGGTTGGTGTTATTGAGGTTCAACTGTAAAGACGAAACCTTAGTTTTACGTTACTTTAGAATTCAGGTAAGTGTAAAATAAAGAATTTGAGTATTTCAGGATATATTTCAAGGTAATTATTCCGAATAACGTAAATATAGTTTCGAGATTGAACGCAATGTACTGTTTAAGGTTATGTTATAATGCAGTCGACTGTTTCTAATTGAAATCGTGGAACATTTCATTTAGATTCATTTCATTTATTAATCTATACAATGTTTTACCACTGATTTTGTGTCATTTATGATGTGTTAAAAATGAAGATTTTGTGTCATTTATTCGTCTAAGTCCGGTGTTCCAGTCTAAAACAGTGTTCCAGACTGACAATATTCAGGAATACGATGATTTGACAAGGCTGAACTAGTTTATTTAATTTCCTTATTACTTGACTAAGGTTTACAACATTAGGAAGCTTCAACAGAAGGCTATTTTGTTACATGCAACGCCACGATTCGATTTATTGCAACGTCATTTTTCAAGGCAATACCTGTCAATTATAGCAATATGGCAATAAGAACTCAATCACCACTACTGATTTAAGAGTTGGTGATCAGGTTATTTTTCAATGTCCTGTTTAATAATAGTCTGCCACTATTAATTAAACAACTGCTGCCATTCGAATGCCCTGAACATCCTCCCTAAGTCTAGCTAACGGCCAAACAACCTTCCTTCAAGACCTTTTTACCCAAAAGTCTATACATAAATACTTGGAAAAAGTTGTATGACAACACTGTTACACGTTTCGAAATTGTGACACCGTTCATCTCGAAAAACATTAAACTGACTCAAATTATCGACGTTTCGGACATATTACTGCGCCCATCCTCAGGTTCTGTTGTTGTCCCACCTCAACTGCACAGTGAGTCATACAACGTAATGCTTATTAGGTGCGATCTTACTTTCCATTCCAAGGCGAACAACACGACAATTTGCTGCGCAGTTGTAGACACAACACACCCGTAATCTCTTATCAGCGGTTGTCAAAGGAAGGAAAGTCGATTGGCGAAGCAGAGATAGTGTAAACCCGCTGTAAACTTTTTTAAACTGCGCACTACAATAGTCATGTAACAACATAAACGTATTCTGTTTTTGCAAGACGCCCCCTAAAACAATCCAACTAAGATTATTATATAAGAATATAATTTTAAGTAGTTCGTAGCACATTGAGACTTTAACTAACAATTATGTTTAGAATCATATAACTCCCACTAAAGGTTGTAGAGATAGCTTACACAGTTAATTTTGATTTGTTAAATCAAAGATATTTGCAGGAGGTATCAACATCACGAAAATAGATACAAATTCAATTTCAAACTCGATCACCAAGGTTAGGAAAGTGGTCTTTCCAATCCTCTTCCAATCCTAGTCTTTTCCGATTCTAGGAATCGTGTAGGCCTACTTAGACGGTCTGGAGGAAACTCAACATAGTCCACAGACAGAAAAGCTGTACCTACAAAATGAGTTTCCAACACGTAACAAAAGCAAAACTGCAGCAAAACATCTACTATAACAAAAATTTCCACAAATTTCTAGAAGCTACGAGAAATTTCACAACGACGGGTAGAAAATCGATCCCAACAGTCAAAACTGCTCGCTGGCAGAAGGCGATGGGGGTTACGTTACGGAAGCGTGTTGTATTTAGGGGTGGAAGTTTCCAGGGCGTTCAGCACGCGACCCTCTCTATACTGACCCGCGCAACCCTAAAAATCGATGCAAATGTGAGGGGAAGGTCACCAACAGCCATAGTCACTACAGGGATATCTCACTACAATACTTGGGATAAACAACGACAAGTCTTACCTACTACACCATATCCGTAATACTGCCTTTGCGAAAGTTCATTAGCTCAACACAACTCCCCAAGTTTTTCAGGGTATACCTATCCATCGCCCAGTTTCAATAAGGGTTTGCTAGCTACATAATATCTAAAGCAATTATCTAGCATAGATTTTCTATGTACTCTACTGGTACTGGGGATGAAAAATTAATAGTCCACATAAAGATGCATGAATTACATCAGCCAAGCCTAATAAACGTACAAGTTGTTTATCATTCATTGAGAATATTCCACTTGTGTTACTTCCTTGTTGATTCACTCCATTTCAACTGTTTTCACTGTAAATGATTTACATATTTTAGTTTACGAGATTTTGCGTTTAAAATACCATAAAAGTATCTCAAATGTGATCAAAACGTTTCTCCTGGTCAATATATCTTAAGTTACGTTCTTCCCTGAGTATTGTTATACACAATAACTTCTTAGTAACTCAATAATTCAATAACTTTTCAGTATAGGAACAGACACATCATAAGTTCATTATATTAAAATTAAATTTATTTTCTAAACAACTTTCAAATGTTTTGAAAATAATAAAATAAGTGAAACCAAAGTGAAAACACCTCAACAAATAAGCTAAGAGCTATAAACGAATGTCCTTGGCAGTATATCCAGGTCTCACATAGATACAATTGCCTACAAAAACTTTATTAGAGTAGGTATCACAAAGTAATTTTACCTAAGGTGAGTGTGTTTTATGCCACGTAGAAAGGTTGATTTCAACGTACGATGACTCATCTATACACAGATCACGCGGGAACGTTCGTGACGTGTTCGTGAAAATTTGAGGGTGGGGAACCTACAGGGGCCGGTATATGTCTCTCTAGAACTGTATACGTGGTATATACAACATGATGACTTGTATATATGTATGTGTATAAATAAGCAACATAACGTGTGTGTGCTCAGCATTCAGCCACGTGGAGTCTGTGAGTTGACTCAGGTGAGATGACTCATCTACCATCAGATCAACGTGGTGCCTACAGTAGTATAATACACGTAGAGATGCAGGGAATCGTTATGATGAAATACTATTCACAAAATACTCAGCTGTTCTGTATAGTATGTTCAACATTCAGCAGGTTGAGTCTGTGTGTTGACTCAGGTGTGATGACTCATCTACCATCAGATCAACGTGGTGCCTACAGTAGTTTAATACACGTAGACAAGCAGGGAATCGTTGTGATGAAATACTATTCACAAAATACTCAGCTGTTCTGTATAGCATGTTCAACATTCAGCAGGTTGTGTCTGTGTGTTGACTTAGGTGTGGTGAGTCATCTACCATACACGTGATACATAACCATGTTGGCTCACTTGGTCACGTCGCATAGTCATGTTACGGTTAACAATTTCCATCAAATTTTATAACCATGCCACATAAATATCCCATACGATTTCTCAAATGAAAGTTGAATTTATTCTAGCAATTTACCACAACTTTACTGAGTTCTAAACGATTCTGAATCGTATTGGTTTAACCATTGCAAATCAACTGAGTGTTCGACAATGAACAAATGGATCAATAATTCAAAATAAGCTGTAACAATAATCAATTCAAATTTTCCTTCCAATTTTAAGATGGGGACGCCCCCAGGTGCGTCTTACCTAAATATGAGCGAAGGATGAGTGTAGGATGTGAGATTTGCGTGGCTTTATTACAGACTGAGAAAAGATCAGCTGTTTCATTAGCCAGGATCATTTATTCAAAGCCCAATGATCAGGAACAGCTGGGTTCGGTTTCGAACCATAAACAAGCTACTGACTTTTCTCAGGATCGAACCGGCGTCCTTTTGATTGTTAGGCGAGCATTATAACCACTCAGCTACCCAGCCAGTACTGTATCGACAGTGTTACTGCAAGGTATACGCCTTGGTGTACTTTCTACTCAACCATCATAACATTAAATTATTGGTCAAAGAATATGTTGCTCAGATAATTCATCATAGAAATACATTCCATAGATGGTTTGATCGTCCATAGAAAATCCACACTAAGTTTGGTTTGGATCTCAGCCACGGATGGAATGAATTGATATGTTTGACGTTTAAATCCATACTTTTGCAGAATACACTGCTTGCATTGTTCCAGAACTGTTCTATTATTCATGGAGGGGGAAGTTTTACTATGCGCTCAATAAAGATAACGTTCTGAAGGGTGTTTTACCGCAATGAAACGAAGAATGAATATTACTTAGCAAATTTTCAATCCATATATTACCAATAAAGTTTGGTTAGCTGGCATAATTACTAGGTGGTGTCCTACAACACTAGGGTGAGCGTGAAACTTAGGTTTTAGATTTGCTGGTTCGATCCTAGCCTCCATTCACGATTTTCTTACGGGTTTCTTACCAGACCTCAAATTTAACTTTCCACTCAAATGACCAATGGTGGTAGCCTTGTACTGTACAAACTCAATAAGAGTTTAATTCACAGGACTTCGGCCCTGAAGATACTGGTCCGATTCTCACAAATCACTTTCCGAAAATTTCATAAATCCATTTTCCTACGACCCTAGCCAGAAATCGGCGATTACGATAACTACTGATGTTAACATTTCGAAATTCGTCAAAAAACTATTGGTCTCTTAAATAAACATACATTGGGAAAAATCTCAACTGATATCGATATTGAGTCATTTTTTTTCAGCCCAGTCGCGGTTACCTTTGCGGTTACAACGTCCTTACGTTTGGTTTGTGTGTGATTTAAAAGTTCGTTTTGTCCCCTTGTCTCGTGTGGATGTTATTTATTGAACTCTGTTGACGACCTTCAAATAAAGTCACTACTTGACATGTAATCCTTGGATGTTGTAGTGGCAACTAGTTTCGCTTCAAGTGGACCATCATCAGATGATCCAGAGTAACAATCGAAATGAAAACTAGTTTCATTTTTTAAGATGATTAGCCTCCGGATCAACAAGATAAACCACTATAGCGAAACTAGTTGCCACTACAACAACCAAAGATTACTATATGCAGGTATTGTAAACTAATGAAAGCATAATACAGTAATCCGGAGTCTGAACCACTCCTAGATGCCGGTAGATATTTTTAAAAGCCGCATCTCATACATAACACATCAAGAATCTGATTGGTGAAATGCAAGTAGGGCTGGACGTCGACCTCTTGTACTTACGCAACTAGGAGAAGCCTTTAGCAGCTTTCGCCGACCTCGCCCGAGCATTGACTCTCCCGTACGTGACTTTACAACTACACATACTGTATTACCCTGGTGTTAACTATAGAGGAATTGGTTAGCTCCGAAATAATATATTTTGGGTGTTGGTGAGATAAAATTGGCAATAACATATGTAAAATCCTTAAATTTCATTGGTACTTTCTGATTATACCGACCACACCGATAAATCGACTTCCAAATAAGATTTTAATTGGATTCGATAAAAACCTAACTTAAGCTAAGCTAACCTAACCTAAGCTAAGCTAAACTGAGCTAAACTAACCTGACCTAACCTAAGGGGTTTAATTTACCAATTTAGGTATGGTCGGTATGATACGAAAGAACCATTTAATTTAACATCGATATGAAATCAAGTGCGTCTAAATGAAGAACTAATGATTGGTATGAGAAAAGTAGATACACTATTATTGATACGCCAACTTCACAGACCTGGCTAGCTCGCCTAACAATAACACCCCCGTCGCAGCAAACCTGCAGACTAATATAATTTACCTAGGTTTACTGCTACAGAGAGGGTAACAAAGTGTGTTTTTTAAAAAAAAACACACTTTGTTACCCTTAACAAAACAGGAAAAATATTAATAACGTAGAATATTTTAATAACGTAATAGGGAAAATAATAATAAACTATTTGTATAATATGGTCAAATTTGCCAAGTTTGATTAAAATATACCCAAAAATAAGCAAACTAAAACAGTTTATCTAAGAATAATATGGGAAATTTAAATTTACTTTATTTTAAAATGTTCTCCGTAACCAATAACTGTACAAAAACACTTCAAGATACTAAATTATTTGTTTAAGCTTTTCAAAGTGGTTTAGAGAGAAATTATAACAGTTTTATGGTTTGAGGGTCAAAAATGAAAAACACAAATTTTCGTCACGTTAGTTTGCGAACTCGTTCGCATTTTACGAACCGTTTTGAACCAGTAAATGAAAATAAACCATGCCATCTGGGTTTGTAGACTGTAGAGAGCTCGGCCACTGTATAAGGTAAGACGGGACACTGTTACTGTAATATACACAACGACAGGTCCATAACCGACCATAATAATGGTCCTATAGGACCCATTATGGGCGGTCAACTACATACAGTCAACTTGGCGATGAATGCAAATAGCTGGATGGTCTTGGTTCATTCTATTTATGTATATTGGAACAACTTACAAAGGTCAAGCACACTTCGTGAATTGTTTTGTGATTGTTATTTGACTTAATTTCTATTAGGTTTGCTAACTATTTGAAAAAAGGTTCGTCATTGCAAAATAATTTTAGCTTATATCCGTTCTAATACTTTAAGCTAGTTTTCTAGATTTATTTCAAAATTAAAATACAGTACCAAGAAAATTTTTTGAAATAATTAAAAATTAAATCAAATTAGAAGTATTTTATCCCCTATAAATACTGAAAAAATGCATTTTTTTAACTAGAACTAAGATGGACGATGGTTTCCTAATGACGAACAGAACATAGAGTAATTATTTGAAGGACAAATAAAAATTCCAATAACAAAAACACAAACAAGTTTATATGGTCAGACAATTTGCATAGCATGTCGAATCAGTTGTGGGCATTTTTTAGTAGGAAAAAATAAGATTTGATGTGCAAAATTGATTTTCTGATCTTTGGAACAGCTTAGTTGACTGTGAAAAGATGTATTGGGATGTGTGTTAAGTGAAAATAATAGGTTCAATGGAATTTGATAGGGATAATTATTAATTTGTGATGATAAATTGTAGTTATTAAATCATGTATTTGTGACGGTGGGGGGAAGAAAGCGATTGTCTTGTGAGCGAGTCAGTCCAAATTAGTAGTTACATTACATTTATCTATGTTCCCACAAAAAAACCAACTAAAAACAACATTTTTACAGACAAAATACATTTCGTTTTAGATAAAATAGACATATTTTAATTGCCAAATCCAATGGAATGTGTGTGACCTTGCAGTGTTTACCCAGGTGTAGGCGACACAGCTGTTCATCTGGGACATTACTTAATACTTGCATTAAAAGTGGCATTTAATGTTTAAATCAACGTGATCTAGTCCTAATATTTAAATCCACATGACCTAGTCCTAGCGAGGTTAAATTATGTCAAATTAACACTCCATTTGTATTTTTTTCGATTAATTATGTAAAGCTTTAAAAATGGTCTCACATATAACTCTTAGAACACATACATTTTTATTTTGCCGATTTTTGATCCTGAGGTTGGTTTAAAAATCTGTTACGTATAGGTTGACTAACTTTGCGCTTCAGACATTGAAGTGATTCCTATTTATTTATATATATATATTTTTTAAATTATATACCTATTAATCACGTTAATTATTTATTTATCACGATAAATGCAAAGTTTTTTAGAAAATTGTTGTTATAAATACGCTTTACAGTTCTTTCGCCGACTATTCTAAGTAATGCATCCAAGTAAAACATTCTTCCACTTTATTCCCTCTAACAGCTGAATATTTTTATCAATTTACGAACCTGAAGACTGTTACGAGTTCGAAACGCCGTCGAACTTAACCAACAGTTTCATCCAGTAGAATTGGAAATAATTCCTTATTCTGTTTTTAAAATTGTTAATTTTCATAATACAATGAATTCAAGGCTTTTACCAACATGTTTACCCCATACGCTTCACAATAACCAATTTCTTCTCAGAGAGGGTGTCAATCAATTTAAACCCCTTACAAAGGGATGCAAAAACACATGACGAAATATATTTCACCAACCCTTTTTTTTGCGAAACAGGAGGGTGCATCCCTCGAGCGAGGGTCCACAAAATCCCTTATAATCGACTATTCAATTTAAAACCCTTTTCACAAAGCTCATGACGAAACAGGTCCAATCGAGTTTTAGTTTGGAATATTCTGGACCATAGAATAATGAGAAATTGATATGAATAACTGATAAGTTAAGTAACATTGAGAGTCTTATCAGTGAGTGGTTGCGGTTTTGATATGACTTCCGTGTGTAGCGCGAATCAATGAAAACTTCGTCGCTTTTTAAAATTAATATTTGCATCGTCAACATTTTGTAGATTGGGTTTTGGTCAAATATATTTGTTGTCTCGAGGGAACATATTTACATGTTAGCACTTAGTTAAAGCTTTTAGTCATATCCGAAGCACAAAAAGCTGTGTTTTGTACACAATTTCTATGGAAAATAAACAGTAATGCTATTAATGTTTCAAACTATCTGGAGACTGCTAAACAATGTAAATTAAGAAATAGAGGGGACATTTAAAACAACTTCGTTTTCTACTACAGTTACAAGATCATTGAAGCGTATCACAGAGTTAGAACATACTTCATAGACCTAACCTTTTTATTTGTGTTATAAAAGATAAAGGATATATATTTAGATGGAAAGACAAAGAATATTCGCAAAGAATTCGGAAAACGTGAATAAAACCACTGCATCAAATATTTATTAAACTGTATACAACGCCAGATAAATCTGGTTGAACATTATATTCAGTCTGATAAAAAAAAAAACAACTACTCCAACAAGTACCCACAAATCAAATTCACAATAAAAATTCACGAAATATCAAAAATCAATAGCAATAACACGATTGAATTGCATCAGAAAACCGCAAGATCAAACCGAATCAAAACTCTCTCGTATGTGAAAGGTTGGGAAGTTGGCAAAAAACAAATTCAGACAGATTTGGCCAATGACGCAAACCAAAAAGAGCAACACATACGCAATCAGACTGACAGCGCAAGCAACTAACATGATACTAGGAGAACCTACGTGTGCCAATGAACTCTTGCTAACCTTATCATAGCCCTGGGCCGTCATAGTGGTGCAATCATGCTATTTGGAACACGGTATAGAGGGAGATCAGTGAAGGAGGGGGAATCAGAAATAATGGGTATGTTTACGTCGTACAGAAGGTCGTGACTATGGTAGGAAAGGTCGCGGGTTCGATTCCCAACAGTAGTGGAAAAATTTAGATTTACTATCGTAACCTCTTAACGGTTATTTCGTCAAAATTAGGCCTATATTGGATTGGTTTACATCATACCAAGGTGGGTACTTAAAACCAATATGAATATGGTGTTGAATGAAGATGGCTTAACCAGCTGGGTCATTCTTTAATTCTCAATGTTCAAGAATAACTGTACTACTTTTCAAACCATCTGAAAGCTTTTTTTGGATCGAACCCGGTAACCTCTGATTACAAGGCGAGCGCTAGCTTTATGGTTGAGTGTGTTTTACATACTTCCGTCCCTCAGATTGAGTATGCTACTATAATAACGTTACTATGGATTTAAAATATGTCCACAGATTTAAGGTATATATAATGTTAGTAATGAACGGAAACAAGCACTTGATGACAATAGGGAAACAACTTGAAATGTAGGATAACATTGGCTAAAGTTCCACACAAAAAAAACTATTCGATGTGAACAAGTGAACTTCGACAAGTAATTTCAACCCGGATATGTAAACTTGTTGACGTCAAATGAAAAAAATTGTACAGAACATACGTCATTCGCAAATAGCTGGGAATCCAGTAACGAAGTGCCTGGACAGAGAATGCTGTTTAGTTGCTCTGCTTATATTGCCCTGCAAGATTCCTGATTTAAAATACACAAAAAAACATAAGGAAAATCCGGGTCTACCTAGTAAAAACCCGTGGACAAAAACGAAAACAAGTAGGCCTACTATGGAATAGTTATTTGTGCAACTAGTGAGCAAAGTGAGCAATTGCCTCAATCGAGAGAAATCCTTACTCACGAGCCGTACACTTTGCACTCGAGTTGCACATTATATTTTTCGTACAGTTACCATAAAACAAATAAATTGGTAAAGAAACGTGCCTTCACGTTGCAAATCTGGAGGGAGACAAAGTAATTAGAGTGAGACAATGTTAACATTGAGCGAATTGGCCACTTTGCTTTCTCAAATCAGTGAGAGAACATGTACATTTGATAGGTAACTGTAGGAAAAAGTTTTAACTAGCTAGGAGGGCTTCTAGAGAATGTATTGTCATCATTTGATTGTCTTCATTGTAGAACCAAGAATTATACAAAAAAATTACACAAAGACGTAAGCAAAGGCATAAAACTAAACCGGGCGAAAAATTAAATAATGAGCCGCAAATAGTTTTACTTGATCTCAAAATCAATCCATAAATCCATAAAATCTATTAATAATGGCCTCAATCAGTTGCTAGAACCCTTAATCAAAATTAAATCAACATTTATGTTGCTTTATTATTTTGTTTGTATGACTTGTATTTTTAATTTGAACTACATATAAGCACTCGATGTATAAATTGCTTATACTGGTTTAATCACTAATTCAGTTAGGAAGATGGCTCGTTCCTAAAACCACTTATCACAATAATATAGTCTTGAGAATGTTTTTGATTTGATCATAGCATTCATGATATTGTTCCTTATTGGTGTTGCAAATAAATGTCTGATTATTAATTATTAATTACTTTACTGTTATACAGCAAAGTACTATCCAGATTCCTGCTCAAATGATTATTAACCACAATCTGTAACGTATCATTAATTTTCCTAACTGAGATTTTTATAGATAAAGGATGAGCGTCAATTCGGGTTATCTAAAAGTCTTATCATGGCTTTTCACTCTCTCAACGATCCCAAAACTGATCGCGCTATCGAAGGCTAATTTAAATTTAGGATTAAGTTGCATCATTTGGTAATGAAAACATCCGATTTTATCTAGATAGATAAATCTTGCAAAAAGTGCCAATACAGTAAAACGTGACTTTTGACGCAAGAAGGGTTACTTCAAGTCACTTGGAAATTAAAAAACAGATGTAATAGTATATTTCGTACCAAGGGCCGAAAATGAGGTTTTGCCGGCTCGAGATAGTTTTTAAGTTCGAGACGAAGTCGAGAACTTAAATCGATCGAGAGCTGCAAAACCATTTCGGTCCGTGGTAAGAACGCTATTTTTCACCACACTATACCCTATTACCACTATTGACCACTATAATAATGCACACTGATAGTCAACACAACTACAACTTTAAGGTTATGTGAAGAAATAATTTTAGGAATCAGCAAAAATAAAAATAAATAGTTGCTAGGCAACGGTGACAATAACACAATTCTATTGCAATGATATGGATTTTGATTGTGTATTTAAAATGCATATTCATGTTTTAAGTAAATAAGCGGACAGCTGATTTTGCGGCCCCGGCCTGTAAAAACCTGCTCGGTCCCCAAATTACGATGACAGCTGGCATGGCCAGCAAAACGTAACTTTCAGCCACCAATTGACGTATGTAATACAGCCAAAAACATCATAGTGTGGTGAAAAAAATATAAACGTTGATACATTCTATCTATCTATTCAATATACTTATCATATTAATTTGTGAACTTTGTAAATAAGGCTCTTTGCTTTCAGATTTATCTAGATGTATTGCAAACAGGATGTTGATTTAGGCAATATAAATCGGAAAACACCAAAACATACTCGAAATAGGCCACTTATAAATTAAAATTTAGAGAGCCTATAATATTTTGATTGTTAGCCTACGGTAACAAATAAATAGCTGGATAAATTATACGGGTTTTCATAGCTAGTCCAGGCAACGAATGCTAAAAAAAGGGTATAGAGGGAAATGTTTGGAACACAATTTCTGACTTCGTAACTTTGTTTAGTATAGTTAGGAGGTTAACATACCAAAAGTCCCCGCCTCTAGCCCTTGTGCTGTGGGGGAGGGGGGGGCTTGAAGGTACAATCTTTCGGTTTTTCGCTGATATCTCGGAAACCATGCGTCCAAGCGAAATTATGCTAATATACAAAGTGAAAGGTTATTAAATTTCCAGCAAGTTTGTAATTTACTATTTTTCGATATCTTGTATATTTTTCGTGTTATTTGCTATCAAAAGTTTGTAAATTTGGAAAAATACATTTTTTTCTCATGTTTTTTGTTCTTTTTGACAAGTTGCCTCTCAAACTATGCACCCAAAAAATAAATGCTGGGCATAGGGTTGTAGAAAATTAAATTCCCTTCAATAATATATATGACTTTACTAGTTTACCTCCTTCCGTTCAGATTTTAAAGGAAATTAAGCGTCAGTATAAAAAAAATTAAATTTAATTAAAATTTTAGAAAATTAAAATCTAGTGTTGAGCAAGGAATTTGAAGTCTTGCAACAGCTGTTGACTACTTAATATTTCAATTTATCACCTTGCACAGTCAACTAATTGGTTGGAATATTCACTATCATGTAGCTAAGGTGAGTGATGGGCGTCTAAAAATAGCACAGATACCCTATAGAAAATATACACTTGTGGGCTGCCTAACCAGCTTCCTCACACTTGATGATCTAGCTAGACTATTGTAATGGGAAAATATGGTGTTATAACCATGTTTATGCATATAAAAGTGTCTATATGACACTGGAAACCAATCACAACAATAAAATTGAAACCAAGACAATTGACATATTTAAGTAGGAATTAACATAAAACTGTACATTAGTGAGTAGCCTTAGCCTACTATTGAATCAATTCAGCCTTGCTATCTTAGTTTGGAAAGGACTACCATCCTCATAATTGTTTTTATCCTCTTATTCTCTAAGAAAGAAGGTAAGGGACATCTTTTTCTCGCACCATAAACTATCTTAACAAGGATTAGATGATATTTTGAACGCGATTCTACTGGATGTGACAAAAAATCTTCAGCATTTGAGAAAAGCAAGGTTGCTTATGCGAAGTTGTATCTGAATTCCCCAGTGGCCCAAAATGCATCATCGGTCTTTCACGCCCCCTCTCCAACACCACCCAAATACAAAAGGTAGGGAAAATGTACATCTTGATTTGATATGGGCTTCAGCGAGAGAGGTTTCGTGCACTTCAACCTCAATCTATACAGGTACAAGTCAATTTTTAAATCGACGGTCTCCATCAAACCTAATATCTCTTGTCTTCCTCCGACTGATGTTGCTTTCAAACATCGTCTCCTATCATGTACATTCCAAAAGGTTCAGCGGTGGCTGGGAAATAACCTGCCTTCTCTTATGTAAGAGTGGAAAAGAATAATAAAAACTCTGTAGTAGCAGAGCACACACAGCATGAAACTACACTGAAGGATATTCTCAAAATTGTTTTCAACCTATGCACATAAAACTGTACTCGTGCAAAATCAGGGAGCAAAAAAGCAAGCCTTAAAATAAGTATGCCAAAAATGTCAAAATGTTGTCCCTGGGAAAGATGACTAAGAATATGAAGAAAAACAGTATACCATTTCCAAAATAGGTCCGGTCCGATGGAGAAAACAGGATAAAAATGATGAGGATGGTAGTCCTTATTAAACTAAGATAGCAAGGGATATAATAGTAGGCTCCGATGTAATGTTTTATATTAATTAATTTAAATATGTAATTTATCTTTGTTTAAATATAATGGTTGTGATTGGTTTCCAGTGTCATATAGACACTTTTATAATATTTTCCCATTATAATAGTCTAGCTGTGTAATATAATCAATATTACACAGTGTCAATCAATATAATCAAGTGTGAGGAAGCTGGTTAGGCAGCCCACAAGTATATATTTTCTATAGGGTATCTGTGCTATTATTAGGGTTATAACACCATATTTTCCTATTACAATAGTCTAGCTAGATCATCAAGTGTGAGGAAGCTGGTTAGGCAGCCCACAAGTGTATATTTTCTATAGGGTATCTGTGCTATTTTTATACGCCCATCACTCACCTTAGCTACATGATAGTGAATATTCCAACCAATTAGTTGACTGTGTAAGGTGATAAATTGAAATATTAAGTAGTCAACAGCTGTTGCAAGACTTCAAATTCCTTGCTCAACACTAGATTTTAATTTTCTTAAATTTTAATTAAATTTAATTTTTTTATACTGACGCTTAATTTGCTTTAAAATCTGAACGGAAGGAGGTAAACTAGTAAAGTCATATATATTATTGAAGGGAATTTAATTTTCTACAACCCTATGCCCAGCATTTATTTTTTGGGTGCATAGTTTGAGAGGAAACTTGTCAAAAAGAACAAAAAAACATGAGAAAAAAATGTATTTTTCCGAATTTACAAACTTTTGATGGCAAATAACACGAAAACCATACAAGATATCGAAAAATAGTAAATTACAAACTTGCTGGAAATTTAATAAGCTTTCATTTTGTATATTAGCATAATTTCACTTGGACGCATGGTTTCCAAGATATTAGCAAAAAACCAAAAAATGGTACCTTCAAGCCCCCCCCCCCTCCCCCACAGCACAAGGGCTAGAGGCGGGGACTTTTGGTATGTTAACCTCCTAACTATACTAAACAAAGTTACGAAGTCAGAAATTGTGTTCCAAACATTTCCCTCTATACCCTTTCGTTGCCTGGACTAGCATCATTTATTCTGAATTAAAATTAACCATAGGTCGTGTTAAAAATGGACTCCCATAAAAATATCATCTTGAAAGCAAATACTGTAATACATACAAATATATCCTAGAAAAAGATTTACGCAAAATTCTATTTCGTCTACAACATTATTACATAACATCCCTATTACCACAGGTTTTCTGTGCTATTAGGCTTACTCAAAATAGATTTCTACCCAAAGAAAATTCAAGTTTTAAGGGGGAAACTGTAAAATAAGATCTGAGACTATTTATAATCGATTATTTTATTTTTGTACAAACACGAATATAACAAGCTTTTGCTTTTGTAAACAAGTAGTTAACAATAGTGTCACGGTCAAAGATATCATTGACGATTGCGTTGGCTAGTTCAATAATTTGATATCTTGTTCGGTAAACAAATGCGATAAGAAACTAATCATTTATACATTACAGATAAGTCGATATACAAACAAAATAGAGTGATTGTCGTTCGAAATTTATAAAAATCTATCAGCTGATAGTCATTTGTTGATTACAATCAAATGAAGATAAGCGTTGCTGAGTCGTTTACGTGTAGTTTCACTTTGTTATTTATCTCGACCATCATTTGAAGAAAGATTACAATAGTCAATCTAAATTTCATTTAAAATGTATAATTTTTTCATACGCCTTCTTTGTTACATATGCATCAAAGAAAATCTTGAGGTAGGAGAAAATAAGTGTTTTAGGAAGCGTTGCAAACACAGAATTGTGGTTTTTAAACCACAATTGAGAGTTGCAGACATTTTGATAAGGTAAACTCTCGAGAAATCTAAAACCACATTTCTCTTTTGACTACGATTGTGATATACACGATCAATAAAATTTGAAAAAATACTACTCCTCTATTTTTTACTTTAAAAACACAAAAAGCTTCTATTAGTTTTAAAGTGTTCTTTCATCTTCGGTTACAGGAAGTCCACAGAAATAGAAATCCGTACAGTAAAAATGAAGACGAACGAATTAATATGGTTAAGTACCCTAATTACATTAACCAAACCTCAAACAGATTCAAAAAGTCAAATTTTTAATATATTATATACCGGTAATGTATACTTAAAGATTCCAAAGCGAAACTTCTGTCCCTCCTCCAAGCCTCACATATGGATTAGTTAACATTGATTTTTTTATCCTAAATACCGACGACAAATTCAAATTCGACTAAATAACCTTATAAGCGGCGTACGTGGTAGCACACAATGTTGAATTTGTGAGACTCGTTGATATAACCCATCAAAAATATACTACATTTGATTTACTTTTCGTTGCACATAGGCAAGTGTGAAACTTGAACCAATTACTCATTATTCAGTAATATTACTTCGGAAACACAAAGTAACAATAACACTATAACAGTAAATACACTATAACACTATGTACAGTAAAGTCTGACCCGGAAGTCAATAAACATCACTTCAGAAGGATGGGGGCGTAGTTGGCTAGGAATCAACTCTTGTGTCGGGCGTACAAATATTTGAGATTTTATAACTCCAAAATTACCACGGCGCCAAAAATAATTTGTAAATTTTAACAGCTGAATCTTCAGCTAAATTATTGAAATGAAAGCATTGTTCTATTTTGCAATCATGAAGTTAGTGCTTTGAGCAAGTGGTCCACAACACATTTTTGCCTGTAGTTGTATTTAGTTAACGGTAATTGTAAAACACGTGTTCTAATTGAGATTTGAGTAGTAAATTTCAAATGTTTCAACGCTTACCGTTGACTAAAACCATTAACTATTGGATT
Organism: Macrosteles quadrilineatus; assembly: GCF_028750875.1. Classification (NCBI taxonomy): domain Eukaryota; kingdom Metazoa; phylum Arthropoda; class Insecta; order Hemiptera; family Cicadellidae; genus Macrosteles; species Macrosteles quadrilineatus. The sequence goes on along the minus strand of NW_026542598.1, from coordinate 76,625,457 downwards.
CTGATAGTTGGTGTCAAAGCTAAACCCCAAAAATCCCTTGATCTATAGTCAACGATCGTACAGTAATACTAGTATTAGAGTACACTATAGTATCCATTGGGACAGGTCGGGCATGGACAGAGCGGAGAAAGTAAAGCTAGTCTCCTGAGTCCTGACCAACCAAAACCAAGGCCAAAGCAAATACGATGGGTGTATCTCCCACTTTCACTTGAATACTGAAGAAACCAAGGAAAAATATCTAGCTTAAGCTTAAAGAAAGGTTCTATACCAACAATGCAAAATACTCCCCTTGGTACAACACCACCAAAGCAAGACCAAAATGTGCTTTTTCCCCAACGGAAAAAGATGTAGGAAAGATGTACATGTTCAAATTGTTGAATCATCCGAAAAGTTAACCTGACTAGCAATAGTGGTACAAATGTCAGTTCTTTCATCTTATTCACCCACACCACCAATATTGTTTTAGCATTCTCTTCATTCTGTGTGTTTATTTATTTAGTTTATTCTATTTGTCAATACTTACAGCAAAAGGCCATTTTCCGTAACTGTTCAACGATTTCTTATACCTCTAGCTCTAGACCTATACATCGATGCATAGACTCAAGTTCCTCTTCCTCATATCGTTCTTATCGGTTAGCGATAGCTGGACTGGTTTCGTCGACAACCAGTCTATAAAAAACGTTTATAGTCTATAGTCTATAGACACGTTTAGAGCATTGAGATAAATAATATAAAATGAATACAGTTTAAAAATGTCGAATGTCTGTCTGCTGTCTTCTCGAAAGGTTATTGCGGCTTGGCACAAAATGTAATGCAATAAAACCTATCTTGAACTTGACCTTAAAAGGCCACTGTGCGATACCCAAGATTAACCTAACCTTACATTACCTTATGTACATTAAAAAACCCAAAATTTCCCTTTGCGATACAAAAGATTAACCTAACCTAACATTACCTTATTTACATTAACAAACCCAACATTTCCCTTTGCGATACCCAAGATTTTCCTAACCTAACACTACCTTATGTGCATTAACAAACCCAACATTTCGCTTTGCGATACCCAATATTAACCTAACCTTACATTGCCTTATGTACATTACCAACATTTCCCTTTGCGATACCCAAGATTAACCAAACCTAACTTTCCTTATGTACATTAACAAACCCAACATTTCGGTTTGCGATACCCAATGTTAACCTAACTTTACGTCACCTTATGTACATTAACAAACCCAACATTTTCCTTTGCGATACTCAAGATTAACCTAACCTAACATTACCTTATTTAACAAACCCAACATTTCCCTTTGCGATACTCAAAATTAACCTAACCTAACATTCTTATGTGCATTAACAAACCCAACATTTCCCTTTGCGATACCCAAGATTAACCTAACCTAACATTACCTTATGTACATTACCAACATTTCCCTTTGCGATCACTGAGCTATAACATTATAACTGGAGTAACCACTCTGTGTTCAAAAAACGTACCACTGTTTTTGCTGGTTTTGTTTTAGAGTTTCGTTTTGTTAGGTTGGCCGGGTGATCGGGTTGGTGGGACTTGTCAAATTACAGGCAAAATCAAGATGGCGTCATCCTGTTTTGTTGATATGTGGTAAACAAAAATCTCTGCCAACTCAACATTATGGTTGCAATATAAGTTTATTTATTTATTTTACGAACAAGAGCAACCCATTTAAACCGATGGTCGTTATTTAATCAAATGCCATAGGCCTATTGGCCTAAACCAATATCTCCAAACCAGGAAACTTGACTAGCCTATATTTACCACATAGTTTGAAAAGAGGTAAATAAGTTAGTATTTATTTACTATCAAACAAAAACCATTTATAATATAACTTTAAATACAGAGGTTTTAACGTGCAATAACTTAAATAAGTTTTTGATACAAGTCCTTGAAATAACGGATAACATAACCCCAAATGAATAGTATGGTTAGGTTAGAATGAATTGAAATTATTTGACAGCATCCCACCAACCGATCACACGGCCAACATAACAACACGAAACACCAAAAACAAACCAGCCAAAACAGTGGTACGTTTTTCTCTAACGTTTAACCAGAGAGTAGTGACTCCAGTTATAATCTATATCTCAATGTTTGCGATACCCAAGATTAACCTAACCTAACATTATCTTATGTGCATTAACAAATCCAACATTTCCCTTTGTGATACCCAAGATTAACCTAACCTTACATTACCTTATGTCCATTAACAAACACAACATTTCCCTTTGCGACACCCAAGAACTTAACTTTACCTTTTATCAAACCAAAAATTCCCCCTAAAATTTCTACAACGAACTAAACCAGCTATACAAATAATCTGTAACAGTGATAGCGAATATTTTCAGAAGCTAGACACTTGAGGCAATAAATTGGTCATATTTCAACAAGATACTGTTCCAATTCTCAAAAGCACAAAACGAGGAGTCTCAGAATACACATAAAGCAAGGGATAAACCCTAGTCGGGCGCCGATTGTAACTTTTCATGAGACATTTGGAAGTAGCCATTGCAGCGATTGTAGTATCACTTTCATTGCGTCTGGCATGGAATAGCATTGATTTCCATGTTAATCTCTAGGGAGTAGTGTATGTCCGCTTCATCGCGTTTTCATATCCGTGTATGGTCCTTTGAATAAAGTGGACCAATAAAACAGAATATAAAACAGATTTTCGAAATGTTACAGCAAGTTTGGTTGGTTAGGTTAGTTTAGATTAGAACTGTTTGACAACTAAATTTGAGAGTCCGTGACTGGAAAACTGCCCCCCGGTCTCTGACGTCAATATAACGTAGGAACCTGCTTGGGGGGGGGGGGGGGGTTAGTTTTCCGGGGGCAGTCTTCCGGCGACCCAAGTTTTTTTTAGCTGCTAAAACATCGCAACCAAATGGTTTGGAGGTTATTAGAGCCATGTAAAAAACCCCAAAAGGAAAAGTCTATCAGGTCAATGTTGTAAAGAATTTCCCCGAATACAAGATAATCAATCTGATCTCCACGAGTACCTTATTTTCTTCGAGTACGTTATAAATAAGGGGTTACAACCGTCCGAATCATAAAATAATACAAATAACGAATGATATTTGACAACTTAGTTTCCATGCTGGTCCTAGCTAGGAAAAGCTGATAAGTCTAAGCTACACAAGTCCTCCACTCCAATTCTACGGAATAATTCAATACTTCAAACAACAGTACGTCTCTGTAAAAGTGTTTAGTGTTTAATGTTATTTCGTTAGCGCAAAGTAATAGCATAAGCATTTACACCCGTACACTGAAGTAGACTTCCCATCCACATGGACAAAGCTGTTGCGAAAAGAACATAGGTGAATGAATGAGCCAGATAAAGGACCTAAAACTTTATTTTCTTCCTTTTAGCGAATTTCCCTATGGGGAAGTAGCTATTACTGTAGGTGGCACGGTTTACTAGGCGGTAAGGTTTGCTGCGGCGGGGGTATTTGTTACTGAGATAGTAAACGTGACATAAAAGATGCATTTTACAACAAACTCGTTCCGATCAGTAAAAATTCCACATTTCGATAGAAATCAGCGATTTTGTATCAGCTCAATCTGTCAGAGGCTGAACTACGTAAATTTTGATAAAAAAAACTGACAGCAAGTATAACATAGGGATAAAAATAGAATGTCTAGTTTCTAAATCAATCAGTATTCACAGTCAAAGATATCAGTCAGAAACAATTAGTACTACAACAGGCGACCTTGTGATTGAATTAAACCATATTAAACTTTGTTTCAGTTCACGGACCGAGCTAGTTAGTACAGTGAATGATATCGGTTGAACGTATATTACTTGCATCGAAGTGTTATATAGTTCGATGGTTACTTGCTGCTCTGTACTTCTACACGGTACTACACTGTACTTCTACAGTGTAACTGTGTGCTATGGTGCTATCACCTCTAGTGATAAACAATACTCAAGGACACTCAGAAAACTAGCAAACAGGTGAACATAGGTTACTTGCTGCTCTACGCGGAATGTTCTAGCTGTATCTTTACTGATAACAAGGTTATGTAGATGAGTCACAAGATACAGCACTGTGTACAGTGTAACTGTGTGCTATGGTGCTATCACCTCTTGTGATAAACACTACTCAAGGACACTCAGAAAACTAGCAAAACAGGTGAACATAGGTTACTTGCTGCTCTACGTGGAGTGTTCTAGCTGTAGCTTTAGTGATAACAAGGTTATGTAGATGAGTCACAAGATACAGCACTGTGTACAGTGTAACTGTGTGCTATGGTGCTATCACCTCTTGTGATAAACACTACTCAAGGACACTCAGAAAACTAGCAAAACAGGTGAACATAGGTTACTTGCTGCTCTACGTGGAGTGTTCTAGCTGTAGCTTTAGTGATAACAAGGTTATGTAGATGAGTCACAAGATACAGCACTGTGTATAGTGTAACTGTGTGCCGTGGTGCTATCACCTCTAGTGATAAACACTACTCAAGGACACTCAGAAAACTAGCGAAACCGGTGAACGTAGGTTACTTGCTGCTCTACGTGGAATGTTCTAGCTGTAGCTTTAGTGATAACAAGGTAATGTAGATGAGTCACAAGATACAGCACTGTGTACAGTGTAACTGTGTGCTATGGTGCTATCACCTCTAGTGATAAACACTACTCAAGGACACTCAGAAAACTAGCAAAACAGGTGAACATAGGTTACTTGCCGCTCTACGTGGAGTGTTCTAGCTGTAGCTTTACTGTTAACAAGGTTATGTAGATGAGTCACAAGATACAGCACTGTGTACAGTGTAACTGTGTACCGTGGTGCTATCACCTCTAGTGATAAACACTACTCAAGGACACTCAGAAAACTAGCAAAACAGGTGAACATAGGTTACCTGCTGCTCTACGCGGAATGTTCTAGCTGTAGCTTTACTGATAACAAGGTTATGTAGATGAGTCACAAGATACAGCACTGTGTACAGTGTAACTGTGTGCTATGGTGCTATCACCTCTTGTGATAAACACTACTCAAGGACACTCAGAAAACTAGCAAAACAGGTGAACGTAGGTTACTTGCTGCTCTACGCGGAATGTTCTAGCTGTAGCTTTAGTGATAACAAGGTTATGTAGATGAGTCACAAGATACAGCACTGTGTACAGTGTAACTGTGTGCTATGGTGCTATCACCTCTTGTGATAAACACTACTCAAGGACACTCAGAAAACTAGCAAAACAGGTGAACATAGGTTACTTGCTGCTCTACGTGGAGTGTTCTAGCTGTAGCTTTAGTGATAACAAGGTTATGTAGATGAGTCACAAGATACAGCACTGTGTACAGTGTAACTGTGTGCTATGGTGCTATCACCTCTTGTGATAAACACTACTCAAGGACACTCAGAAAACTAGCAAAACAGGTGAACATAGGTTACTTGCTGCTCTACGCGGAATGTTCTAGCTTTAGCTTTAGTGATAACAAGGTTATGTAGATGAGTCACAAGATACAGCACTGTGTACAGTGTAACTGTGTGCTATGGTGCTATCACCTCTTGTGATAAACACTACTCAAGGACACTCAGAAAACTAGCAAAACAGGTGAACATAGGTTACCTGCTGCTCTACGCGGAATGTTCTAGCTGTAGCTTTACTGATAACAAGGTTATGTAGATGAGTCACAAGATACAGCACTGTGTACAGTGTAACTGTGTGCTATGGTGCTATCACCTCTAGTGATAAACACTACTCAAGGACACTCGGAAAACTAGCGAAACAGGTGAACATAGGTTACTTGCCGCTCTACGTGGAGTGTTCTAGCTGTAGCTTTACTGATAACAAGGTTATATAGATGAGTCACAAGATACAGCACTGTGTACAGTGTAACTGTGTGCTATGGTGCTATCACCTCTAGTGATAAACACTACTCAAGGACACTCAGAAAACTAGCAAAACAGGTGAACATAGGTTACTTGCCGCTCTACGTGGAGTGTTCTAGCTGTAGCTTTACTGTTAACAAGGTTATGTAGATGAGTCACAAGATACAGCACTGTGTACAGTGTAACTGTGTACCGTGGTGCTATCACCTCTAGTGATAAACACTACTCAAGGACACTCGGAAAACTAGCGAAACAGGTGAACATAGGTTACTTGCCGCTCTACGTGGAGTGTTCTAGCTGTAGCTTTACTGTTAACAAGGTTATGTAGATGAGTCACAAGATACAGCACTGTGTACAGTGTAACTGTGTGCTATGGTGCTATCACCTCTAGTGATAAACACTACTCAAGGACACTCGGAAAACTAGCGAAACAGGTGAACATAGGTTACTTGCCGCTCTACGTGGAGTGTTCTAGCTGTAGCTTTACTGTTAACAAGGTTATGTAGATGAGTCACAAGATACAGCACTGTGTACAGTGTAACTGTGTGCTATGGTGCTATCACCTCTAGTGATAAACACTACTCAAGGACACTCAGAAAACTAGCAAAACAGGTGAAAACAAAAACGTTTGTGTTTGGTGGATAATTTTAGTGCAATATGACATAAGATTGATTTATCCACTTGGACGGGAAATCCGTTTTGAAGAAGCAGGAAAACCGTCACTGAAGAAAGCATCTAGAATTAATTTACTACATTTATGATTTGTTGGTAGGAAGATGTTTGATTGTAAACATTATTTGGATTGTATACAGCTGTTATGATAACCCATTTTATAAAGTACTTTCATTTTTTTTACTTTAATAGATTTTACTGGAAATATACCATTACCTTGACTGTTAGCAGACCTAAAATACACTTGGGGTATACATCGATCTCTAGTTTCCCAATTGTTTATTATCCCCCTTTTGCTTTTAACTCAAATAAATTGTAAAATTAGTTAAATAGTTTAAGACCTACATTGTAAAAATACGAGTGTATTTGAACATCAATAAAATATTTCTAAGTGATAACGAATGCTAGCGTGTCCCTAAACACAACCCTGGTGCAGAAAAAACACATTGCAAAGTACTGTATATTCCTTGAAAAACCATAATTAAAGTGTTTATACTTATTTGGAGTAGCTGAGTGATTAAAGTCAAGTGCTCACCTAACAAAAAGTCACCGGTTCGATTTTGAGAGAAGACAGTAGTTTTTTACGGTTCAAAACTGGACCCAGCTGTTCCTGATCATTAACTTTAAATAAGTGATCCCAGCTGATTGATCAAACAGACGATCTATAGTCAGTAACAAAAATAAACAGATCATCTCAGACCATACTACACTACATCCTTGACTCACATTTGGGTTAAACCTAGGTGGCGTACATATCTCGATTACAGTATACTCCCTCTTATCCGAACACCTTTTAACCGGACATCGGTTTAACCGGACTACACTCGGCGGACATTTATCAGCACATCGGTTTAACCAGACTAGATCGGCAGGAAGAGGGCGGTACTGAAACGACTGTTCTCGTGGGAAAGACTGGTCTCAGACCCGTGATCACTTGTCTAAATACAATGCTCTCCTAAATTTAAGTCAAATACTGTATACGGTATGCATTTAAACGGTCCGTTTTAACGAGTTTTTGGGGACGTCGGTTTAACCGGAAAACCCGTTATCCAGATAAGAGGGAGTCTACCTGTAATGGATTTTTGAGAAGTGTCAGACAAGAATTTATGTAAACCAGCAAGGCTTATTCACGTACGAGTCGTTATAGTACAGATATTTTAGCCTTAAATCTGAAAGTTCTGTTTCGATCCTAATCGACCCAGAAAGTTTTAATCTGTTAATTAGATACTAGATACTACCTAAAAAAATCTACAACCCCAGGGTTTAAACAGTTTTTTTTCACCAAAACAGAAAAACGCAGGGCAAAGTAAAAAAAAAAAAAAAAAAAAAAAAAAAAAAAACAGTCAGATCGTAGAGCAGAACAGTAAAACACGCTGAGGCTATAGGAATATTTCTTACACACGAAACCATACAATAACGAGGTAGTTTTCCACACACTGCGTGTTTGCTTATGGCTGTTGTGGTGCGTAGTTTGGTATTGAGCGAGATGGGCTGATGGGTCGAGACGCTGCGACCGGCACGTAGACCCTGAGGGGGCGTTTCAAGGTCAACCTACTGTGACAATGTCACTGATAACACTGATAATACAACTGTCAGTTGACACTTCGTACGGCTGGAGAAAGACTTTCCGTCTAGAACCTGTTCTTCGAGGCCTAGAAGGTTTGTCGTAGAGACAGGATGGATTTCGAACCACACGACGCTTCACTACACAGTCGAGACTCTTCATTGTTGTAGTTTCTCAGCAAACATAACCTCAAAATTAAAAACATTGTATAGGCCTAACCAATGTTATATTTATTGGTTATCAAATATTTCATAAACAGGGCCTTTTTTGTACGACAACCATTATATCCTTACCTATTAGATTAATTTTTGTTTAATCCTTAATTACATCCTCAAGGCCCGAACCGTATTGGGTTAAGGACAAATACACAATTTAAGTTATGCCTCGGTTCTAGCTAACCTAACCTAAAATAATCTAACCCTAAAAAAGGTTTCTAGTTAGTTATAATATTTCAACCTGAATAAACATAATGGTAGATGTATACAAAAATGTCCAGAAGGTATTTACTTTCTCGAGAAATGAAATCTCGATCAAAATTCATTACTTTTTGTTTATTTCACATTGACTTACAAAAATAGAGTTCGGACCTAGAACGAAAACTTGTTGCAAGCCATCTTAACCGAAAAAAAACACAACTTTGTAGAAACACATTATTTTCCTTTGGTCTTCTAAGAAATGCAAATAAATCAAACGGTTGAATAAAATATTATAAAACGTATTCCCTCAAGATAACTTAATTACAGATGTCTTATTTTAGACCAAGAGCAATGAAACTGAAATGAACGTGACGAAAACAGTGTAACGTGGCCTTTAAATAGCTCTCAAAATAAAGAAACGCGTTATCTTGTATTTGGGTCACAAGTGATAGAGTGAACGACCCCCTCACACACACGCACAACACACGCACACACGCCCCACTACTTATGTATACAGGCTTGTATGCTCTGCGATAATATTGTAGACGTTTCTTGGTCAATATTAAAACGTGCAGCTGAAATAATCAGTGGAAAAATTCCAAATTTTAATCTTAAATAAATAATAAAAATATAATTTGGAAATTGTCAATACTGGATTGCAGGTGTACTATTTTCATGTGTTAATATGTACCCAGTATCTGTGACCACATATAAAATATTTCAAATTTGTTAAGATATGTACTAAGTATTCTGTGAATAAACTAGTTTTAGTAATTTTCACTCTTATATTGAAGTTGTAGCTCATTTTAGATTTGAAAGAACATACTTTATAGAATGACTATGTTTTCTGCAGGAAAATACATCAGAAAATCCTTTTGCGCCAACTTTTCAATCTTACCAAAGTGGAAGGATAACTTAAAGGGAACTATAGCAATTTTACGTCCCCATCAACTCTATTATATGAAATCCTAAGAAAATTACAACGTAAATAGTACATTATACTAGGGTTTCATTCAACGAAGTACCTCCTCTTTCAGTAAGCGGTTGGCTATAGCTTTTCAACTTTGATGTGACCACTTCGGTAATCCAAAGCCCAAAGTCGATATTCAAAGGTGTAAATTAAACGGCTGACGTTAGAAAACATGAAGAACATAGACCATCGTTCAAACCTTCCCCTTAAAAAAAGAAGAAAAAAAACAAAAAAAAACGATTGCGTGTATACACACAAAACTATTCCAGCATTTTGAGAGTAGTTAGAACTGCAATGAGCCGTTTTCAAAACTAGAAATCGCCAGATTACCCACGACCGAGCACCGTGCGGAAGTGCTTTAGACTTTCAGAATGTTCGCAAAGTAATTTGGGCGGGTTATCGTCGCTTGAACGACCAGCGGCGACCGTGACCGAGGTTAGGATTCTTCGTTTCAGTTTTGCTTCACCGCGCTGCGCTCCTGCGCCACGCCGGCCAACGCTTCTGCGCGTGCGCAGTCACTAGCCTCCCCCTCCCCTCTTTCATGAATTGACTACGACTGCGCAGATGGATTCAACTGCAGTGCAGACTCTGTTTAACGAATCTCCTCTAACTCTTAACTCGACTGAGAAGAATGGTTTGTTCGACTGGCAATCCAAAGGTGTCCAGTTCAACGTAATAAAAACTACAGTCAAGGGTTAAATTCTAATAAATATCAAGCACTTTGAAGGAGTAAAACTACATACAGAATGTCTAAAGGAGCAAGTTTGGCGGGCAAACGCATACACCATCATTTACATTTTCATAATTAGTTTTAAATACACCTCGATGCTTCAAGGTCTCGAGATTTCTTCGACAAAACTTCAACCAACTAATAGTACTTAAGTTACCATGTTTTATCAAGTAAGTAGGTTATGACAGAAAATATAAATAAATTGATTTCGACAGATTTCAAATAGTCTACTGTCCTACAACTAAAATAACCGGGAATGAAGAACGTAAGAGACTTCACAAGAGCCTCCAGAAGAAGCTGATTGCGAACCTAACCTCACTTCCAGACCTAACCTAACATATTACATAACTACCCTTTCAAGGGATGAAAGCCCTCTCACCTCCCTCCCAATCACCTTCCCCAACTACAGGTAGAAGTAAGATTACAAAGTAAGATTAAAAACTCTTCTTTGGAAAAAATATAGGTCAACCAAGAACCAAAGGTTTTGTCTCTCTCCCGATTACGAAAGTACCATGTTTCATCCTTAGATTTCTTAAGGCTACTTACTATCTTTAAAATTGGGTTTAAAATACCACCATATTTAATTGACAATTCTTCGCCCCCCCCCCCCGACCCCCGATTGTTCATATCATTTTAGTAACAATCCGGATACGCAATAGCACACTTGACGCTATTTAATTTTTTTTCGAACTCATGATTCGTCAAGAATTTAATTACATCCTCTTAAGGTCATTTTTTACTCACCGAGTCTGGCATAAGGGTTGTGGTAGCAGCTCAACAAGCACCCCATGTGTAAAACACGCCTCCCACAAACCACTTTCAGCACTGCGGCGGAGTTGTATGTTAAACAAACACTTACATGATAACACGAGCAAATGTACGTTGGGTATCGAGTATACTGACATAGGTTACATCTACTGTATACTTATTTAATATGTCAAGGACATTTTTTTAAGAAGAATCCATCCAACAATTTAGAACCATTCGAAGCGAATTCGAAGCAGTGATTACCGTAGTCTTCATGGATGCCTGGACGGTGGATTCGTAGTCTTCATGGACTCCTGGACGGTGGATTCGTAGTCTTCATGGACTCCTGGACGGTGGATTCGTAGTCTTCATGGACTCCTGGACGGTGGATTCGCAGTCTTCATGGACTCCTGGACGGTGGATTCGTAGTCTTCATGGACTCCTGGACGGTGGATTCGCAGTCTTCATGGACTCCTGGACGGTGGATTCGTAGTCTTCATGGACTCCTGGACGGCGGATTCGTAGTCTTCATGGACGCCTGGACGGTGGATTCGTAGTCTTCATGGACGCCTCGACGGCGGATTCGTAGCTTCATGGTAAAGACCAGACCACTATACGTTCGCGATGCCCTTTAAGGTGGCAGTTATTACAATCGACTATTTATAGTCAATGATACTGTAATAGTCAATGCTATTGGCGAAGTCATCATTGCAATATCAAGATCCGGGACTTGAAGTATTACGTAGAAATACCATCTTGGTCTTCGGGATGACTGCGTCATTGAATCACCACAACTGACTGATTCTTTAAAGTATTTCATCTTCGATTTTACAAACATTTACACCACCAATTTTCAGGACACACCATGTACAATTTTAAGAGGTTGCCGGCCTCTTACAACCTTGAATTAGGCTCATCAAAGGCTTGTGTTTAGAACGTATGAAGCGGAGCATCTTAATTGTTGAAGATAATGGTTTCTTCAACAATTAACCCCAGTGACAAGCTTTGTATTATTGAAGTCCCTATAATTCTACAAAGTATGTATTAAAACTCTTTTATTGTTACTTTAAGAGGGTGTAATGACGACATTTGTGTCTTGGAACACTTTGTAGGCGTAAATTGTACAATAATTTACATCATTCATAAGCTAACCACCCTCTAAAATTCACAAAGAAAAAAGCATACACTACTAAGCTTTAGTCAGACATCTATACAAACACAACCCGTCAATATAACGTTAAAAGACGTCATAACAGATAATCTTCACAACAAGATTCACGTGAGCACGTCCGAGATTATCTTTATTCAGACACAATATCTAGACAAACACACCCCGTCAACATACCTGTGTTCAAAGACGTCATCACAGATAATCTTCGCTACAGGATTCGCTAGACCACGTGCAAGATTATCTATGAAGATACATCGACAACGGCCTACAGAGCACAGAACATGTGGGTATGGTGACTAACGGTTGGAACATTTGCAGCACAACATGTGCATTAGGTGGGCAAACTTGGCCTACTTTAAACACCTGGCGAATGCTAAATGTAGGGTAGAGGTATGTAGTAGAACTTTTTATCTGTAGAAGATAAGATGGATAGAGCTGTGTTTCATATTTAATACGATCTCACAACTTCAACTTGGAGTTTTCATTTTTATATCGCCAGCTGACAAGAATACTTTATTATGTGGTACAGTATAGGCATAGACAATAGAGTTTAGTATAGGCGATAAATTCTAACATCACTCGAAAAGTTGTTTCTATATGATATTACTAAATGGCAAACATGTACCTATATCTTGTCGATATGTGTAAGTTTTCTGTACTTGCATTGTATGTATTTCGTTGACCTATTCCAGGACAAACATCCATATTCTTGTATGTATGTAAATAACATCTACATTATCTAAACACTCAATTTGAATTTGCTATATTATAAAGGTTGAGTAAGTAAAGGTAGTGTGAGTGTTTTCACAGTACTTAAGTCAACATTGTTGTTGCGCCTTATTGTAATTATATTGGCAATGTATAAGACATGCTCAGTGTGTTGATTGTACAGTAGTGGTGCGTCGTAGAATACGTGTACAGACTATACTCGAGATGAAGTGTTTGCATTGATCCAGCTGTACAAACACACAACATGAAATATGTATTGAGACGTAGTAAATACTCGCGGTGCGTGTGGGTTTAAAACTATATCAGATGGGTCTATACAAATTTTAGAATTTCTATGAACAACAATAACCTTGTTATATGCCACAAACAGATCAGATTTTAGTTTTCTCCATTAGTTTATTTTTGGGCTGATCGCATTCACAATTATTGCTAACTATTTCTTAACTGGTCAGGTTATAAGCCAAGTTTGAGCATTTATATTATTTGAGGCATGTAGTTTTGTATACTGCAAAGACAAGATTTACCAGGCCTATAGTTAATACGTTTAGGAGTACCATCTTAGACCAAATTTCTATATACAGTATCAGTTAGTTTTGAGATACTCGTATTGAAGACTTGCCCAAATTGATCACTGTACAGTAAATAAGTGTCTAAATATATATAGTTCAAGCCTTATGACAATTTTCGTTCTTCAAATCAACATCGAAAACTTCCTCCATTAGGGGAAGTAAGGTTTATGTGTAGTATTAAAAAAAAATGGAATATTTACTAATTTTTTACCGTTCAAAAAAGAATCCGATGGTTTATAAACACAAATTAAAAGGAAAATGGAAATTAGTTAGTTGAAAACGTCGGATTGATACTTAACACAATTAACTGTGTTACCTTTACATTATCCTCAAAATTAAATCCTGTTAATTACCATATATACAGAAATAATATAAAATATAACAATTAAAATCACGTTTAGAAAAGGTATCACGCGTTCAAAAACCGTGTATATCTCAAAGTGAAATGTCGAGACCATAGTACACTGATAGCAAGCAATATGTATCTTGTTCGGTTGGTTATCTAATCTGCAGCATGTAATATGGGCGTGTTTAGATACCGAGTTATTTAATCATAATATATTATGGTTTAAAAAACTCGATTTAGCATCATTATGACCTAGATCAACTGCGAACCCAAATATTTGCCTTTTATTGTTAAGTAGGGGGGGGGGGGGTAAATTGAGAATATGCACTATATTGTGTGCTGCAAGTAGAAAATGTGACCTCAAATGAAGAAAAGTGTGTAGTATACATTAGCACGATTACACGTAACTGGATATCACCCGCAGCAGCAAACCTGCAGACTAGCAAATTTCCATTTTCTTGATTTGATTTTCACTTAAAACTGTTTAAATAACAGAAGGTTTAATGAGTACCTAGGTTTGCTGCTGCAGATAGGGCAATACTGTGTATTTTAGTAAAATATTAATAGCTCAGTATGGAATAAATAGCTTTAACAAGTATGTCTAAAATATATCCATGAACTAGTAAACAACATGCAACAGTTTACTTATTCTTTATACGAATAACATGGGAATTTAAATTTACAACCGTAACCAAAAATTGTTCAATAAACACTTCAATATACTACATTATTTTATTTTTTTTACAAAATAGACTGAAATTCAAAAATTCTATGTTTTAAGGGCCAAAAACAAAAAAATAAACATAATTTTACTTTAAAAAACCCACTTAAAACTTCGTCCACATGATCCGATCATGTTTGTACGCGAACTCATCCAAGTTTATTCCGCCCTACACATTTCAGGCCTTTCATCAAAATCTGACAAAAATTTCCAAGTTATCAGGTTCACTTTTGGCCTCTGGAGACATCAAAATGAAAAAAGTAAATCGGTCCCGGGCCTATTAAAAAAAAAAAATAGGTCTTTACTGTGCCACCTACGGTAATACTGTAGCTACTTCTTTATAAGGAAATTAGCTAAAAACAAATAAATGAAGGTTCGTGTGTTATTTAAGTTTTTCACAACAGAATTTAGACGGATTTTGATCTACCGCAATATCCAAAGGCTTCAACGTTGCAGTATCCAATTCCAATGCTAGGTATGTATTACATCCCACTGCAGTCAACGTAACGTCTGAATGAACATTTTAGACGGATTGTAATTTTGTTTAAACATCCATTTAGAATTTTCAAAGAAAACTTATTCTATTGTAACATCGCTTATATTCTGATCTACAATGAAGTCTTTGACACGTGATAACATACCGACTGACGTAAAAAACCATTCAACAATGTTTGTACTACAAATTCAAGTAAAATTAAGGTAATCGCATGCTAGCCTGGCTCAAACCGCTATTCGCCGGTTTTATCCGGACATTATCACTATCACTTCACATCCGAAGTGAACTCGACCATATTGTACTTGGCGACAAATGCTGTGGATACTTTTCACTCATCAGTCAGTTGTAACTTGGAACAAAGAAATGTTCATCCACTATCCACGGCCATATTATGTGACTGTTAGATGGGTACTTCAATTACATTTTGTACATTTAACTTATGTATATTATCATAGATTAAAAGAAGTAGACATACTCCTTTGTCTATACTCCTTTTATCTATGATATTATCTAATGTATCATTTTACGTACATTAAATACATTATTTGTTCTAGATTGAAATTTTTAAGGGGTTTTCTTACTATTGTATTCTACCTTTTTTCAAATATTTCTTTCTGCATTCATAACTTTTTAATTTTAATTTTACACTTCACTTTTATAGATTGTGTGATGAAATTATTCACATTGTTCTTAGGAACAGTGCATTGTGTATTTATTAAACTTTGTGTATATTGTATTCTTAATAATTTGAATTGTAGACTTGTTTATTTTATAATTCTGTAAACTAAAACCAAACTATACTGATTTGTGTATCGTAAAATTAACTGCACAATCCGATTACAATCACAACAAGGTTTATTTGCGTAAAATTAAAAACCAACTTTAACCATGAAATTATGTTGAAACAAAAACAAAAAAAATATACTGCATACAATACAAATATAAAACTGCGTGAAATTACAAAACTCTCTTTGACAATTTATCGTACGAGTATTTCACAATGATGACCCGGGCATCAGCACTGGGCAGACGGCGCCGTTGCTATCAGCATCAGCACAGACAAGGAATCAGCATCTGCTCATTGCTGACACCAGCAGAATGAACAGTTGACACAGCTGGTCAAATTTGAATTTTAAAAAGTTAGTAGTTTTGTTTTATTCCTATACAGGCTTTACCAGGATAATAATCTAGATTAAAATCATTGCAGATGCGTTATCGTTTGACCATTGTCGTGAAAATTTAAAATACTAAATTGGAAAATTTTTTATTAAAAATATATTAATGGTATATTAAGATAAGGACACTACTGGAATTTACAAACACAAATCAGACAATAAAAAAAGTGCCGTTCAAGATCAGGTGATTCCTAAGCCTGGATATTTTATTGAAACAAATTATCAATAGTCCCAATTGTATAATGAGTTAGGTAGTTTTTCTTGTTCTAAGGACCTTTATTCTCTACTGTTCCTATGATTGGTGGTTTGAAAACCGTTTTTTAAATATTTATGACCATGTATGTAAGTTGAAAAATATTTTATCCAGATGAATTTTCAACCACAAGACACTAGTCAAGAAATTTTTTTTTAAATACAAAACAGGCAAAAAATGAAATTTTTTCAGGTTGTTACAAACTGAAATGAAAACTTCTAATCTGTCACGCGATTCTAGCTGACAAAAAGTTAGTGGCCCATGGGGGGATCGAACCCACGACCTTCGCGTTATTAGCACGACGCTCTAACCAACTGAGCTAATGGGCCAGGTTGAGACGAGGTGTGAAAAGGATAAAAATGAACAAAACTAAAATAACAATGAATATATTTTGGAAGTGGAAAGTAAACATAATTAATTTTGAGTTCACCCTGGTACATTGCCCCATGTTCAGTTATACTTCGTATACTAGAATGATTTATTCAAGAGGTGGAGTGCTCTAAAAAAACAAGAAAATATTTTTTTTTATTAGTGAGTAATATAAAATAAAATTATACAGCAGTTTAAAAAAAATATACCCAAATGTGTATTAAAAATGTTACTCGTCAAAATAAAATCCTCACGATTCTCCAATATGAAATACCGCCACTTTAAGGAGAAAGGAATTTTATTGAACTAATTCCCCGAGTAAAAACTTTTAATAAAATGTTACTAGAAAATAAATTCTTGTTAATTTTCAACTAAATTAAAGTAATTAAAGAGTGATTAGAAAGTAGAAAATATCTAAATAATAACAAAACATTGCCAAACAATGGAACCATTCGCACTTTTACTACTTTTTTATAGTGAATAAAATGGAGGAAAGTAACAATACGTAAAACAAAGTCACAAAAACTATAAAAAACCAAACTAAACACGTAGTCAAATTTTACCAAAATTATCGACAAGGGAAAGTAAAAATGTGTACCAAGGGAAAGGAAACAATGAAAATATTTCCTATAAATTTTAATCGACTTATTAATGGGACCCAATAATACCGAAAAGCAGTCGACAATTTGAACTTAAAAAGCGAAGGTTCAAGAATCCAACGATAAACAGTCACATGGTCTGGCAAAAACTCACCAATACAAACACCCGAGTGTATTTACATGGTAAACTGGTGTTAGTGTGCGAGGTCAAATCAAGGCCGTCTTATCATTGACCTTGTGACCTTATCACGTCCAGCCCACCAAAGTGATAAGTCGCGCGATCTCAGTATCATCAACATTGGGATGACTTCCTTATGGTAATTACTCTATTGGGAAACCCCTGGGACTTTTGGGATTTTAGGGGAAAACGGAAAACTTTCGTGGGTGAACATTGAAGAGTTACAGGAAAAAGTGGTCACCAGAACTTGTGTATGTATTGTTTTAGAAATACTACTGGCTCATGATTATGGCTGCTACAATGAAATATTTTCCCTATGAAAATGAAGATGTTATAACAGTTAAAACCTTACCTAACTTACATAGGGCAGCACTTTTAATAGAGAAGGTCCATTTCTACATAAGACCTATTACAAAAAAGTTGTAAATATATAATTATATTGTACTAATAAAATATGAAGTAAATTTATTTTAATTTTCAGTATATTCTATGTGGATTATTTTAGTCTAGTTTAGTTTTAGTTTTGACACCATTGTACATGAAATTCGCTTGTAATTTTTTTAAAATATTATTTATTTACTTAGTACGTCGAAATCGATCCTAAGAACAATTAATTTGCGTAAACATTTTCAACACAATATTTGCTTTATATATTTCTCGAAGGGTAAAGTGGACTAGAAACCTTGATGGAGCCTTGGGTGGAATTGGGGTTGACTCATGGGGGCTATAATACTAACCCTTGTCAAAATCATCATCGTTGTGCTCTGTTTATCCTTGTTTCCTCACGACCTTCTTACAAAAATGACCAACAAATTGTAACCCAACAGTTAATATGTAAGTACTTTAATTTACAATAACCAACGATTCAAAAATACTCTCTATAAATTTGGCACTTATCCCAAAATATATATTTATTTATATATAATTATATGTATACTATGGAAGGTGTAGAAGTTGCATCACCAACAAGTCATCCCATTGAAATGTAGTGTTACGCCCTTTGCCTACGCACAGTGACTGGCAAATTTCCCTCCGTTTCATCGTTTCGTCCAGCTGACGCTACGGTTTTCAACGATATTCATTTTGGTTATGAATCAAATTTTGGCGAATCGCGTCCCACGTCGCCCTCAGAGCCATGATGCAATCTTTCAGAAATAGCTCGAGTGAAACCGTTAGAAATGAAACAATGTATTCATTAATCTAAAACAATGCTGACACATGGAAGACTATTTTTAGAGGTTAAAAATAATTGTCTCCACATTGGTGCCATGTGATTATGACACAGTTAATAAACGGTATCAGCACTCT
This sequence comes from Macrosteles quadrilineatus, assembly GCF_028750875.1. Classification (NCBI taxonomy): domain Eukaryota; kingdom Metazoa; phylum Arthropoda; class Insecta; order Hemiptera; family Cicadellidae; genus Macrosteles; species Macrosteles quadrilineatus. The sequence goes on along the minus strand of NW_026542598.1, from coordinate 76,606,575 downwards.
GACACATACCTTCTTCTATAGCTTGTTAACAACCTTTATCATGGGGGAAGTCAAATAATATTGTATGGGAAAAAATCACGTTGCAGTAACCTCTGAAACGTAGTTTTTTTTACAGAAATGGGAGTTGTACAGTTTTGTTTGGAGTTAAAAAAGTCTATAATATACTGTACTTAGATACGATCGAAATCGTTCGGGCCTGTTTAAAAAATCGGGGTTTTTTCGTTTTTTGCAGGTTTTTATCATCTTAAAAAATCAAAATAAAGAAATAAAATGTTTGGAGATATCATTGATTAAATTGTAATAAAAATTGCTTCAGTAAGAAAATAAAATAAAAATACCCCCGCCGCAGCAAACCTGCAGACTAAGCGAATTTTTATTTGACTGATTGGATTTACACTGAAATGTCTACTTAAAAATATAACATTTATTCTTAATTTAAATAGAATTAGTTTAACAAGTACTTAGGTTTGCTGCATCAGGGAGGGTAAAACTGTTTTTTTTTTGTTGTAAAATGTGAATAGTTAATAAGAAATAAAAACATTTTCCAAATTTGATCAAAATATGTTAACAAACAAGCAAACTACAACAGTTTACTTATTCTCCATAAGAATAACATGGGAATTTTAAATTTACAATTTTTTGGAATTTTCTCCGTAACCATTAGGCGCATAATAACGCTTCAATATACTAAATTATTTGTTTTTTTTTAAGCTCTACAAAATGGTTTGGAAAGGAATTGCTAAATTTTATGTTTTTTGGGTCAACAATGGGAAAACCCTATTTTTACCCCATAAAACCCCCCGTAAACCCCCGTTCCCATGGTCCGATCATGTTGGATCGCGAACTCGTTCGAATAAACGTACGTTTACACGTTTGTACCAAATTTCATCAAAATCGGATCATTTTTGCTCGAGTTATCGTGCTGACGGACACACACACACACACACACACACACACACATATATATATATATATATATATATATATATATATATGAATTTGAACGGATGGTGTTTTTGGCCTCTAGGGACCTCAAAACGAAAAAAAAATCGGTCCTGCATTACCATGAGTACTACGGTAATAGCTTATTTCCTATATTTGAAATTCGCTAAAACTACACAGAGAAGCATTATGACATAGAATCACTCACATTATGTTAGTGGGATTTCAACTAGGCTTCCAAAACTGGAAGTAAACTTTATTCGTCACATAATATAATCAAAATAAAATCTTAATTTACGATGAGTAAATATCGCAATTAAAATGTTTATTTTGAGAATTTGTGTAATTAATTTACTTCGGCCAAAAATATAGACCTTCTCATTTACATATCAACGTATCCAAATGACTAAGACCATTCATTCCAGAATGAATAACGTGGTATAACTTGTTCAAGGTCTACCGAATGTTCTAGCAAAGTATCAAAGTAGACGTCATATAGAAAGTATACCAAGAACCGCCGAAGGGAAGGTCTCCAGATTTCTATTCGCACCGTTACTTTTAATGATAATAACACATCTTTGAAATCCGTTTAAAGCTCGAATCATTTTCAAATTTGATTAAAAATAACCTCGCAAGCATTTCTTCAACTGTGCAACTTAATTTTTAAAATTGTATTTCGATAGAAAAATGATAATGTATCTATTTGTTAGAATTGGTTAACACCTTTTTCTCAGTGTAATATTATTTATTGAAAGGTTTATATAGTGGTACTAGAAGGAAACTTTGTTTTATTAATTAACCATAGGTTCAGTACGATAAAATTCGTTTTCAAACTATCAACATAAAGTCAATGCTATCAATTGGGTTTCAACGGTCATAGTATACTGTAATCATCGACATCGCTGCCTAAATCTTTAACCCCACTAATTTTGGAATGGTGTTCGACTACTTGAAAATCACTTCTTATAAATATTACTCAAGCTACAATAATTGAAACACACAAATTCAGAAGGCAAAACTTTCAGTAAAAGTTCGTTTCCCCCGGAGCATAATTACTGAACCAACGATATAAACAACTAATACCACAGACAATATAATACTTTAATGGTTTCCATTGTCTGTGCTCATACTGAACAAACAAGGACGATAACTGAAAATAGCATGAATTGATAGACAAAATAAAAACAAAAGAGACACAACTATTCTGTACAACCTTTTAGGCCCATCACTAGCGTCTTCGTATAATGTGTTTGTATTGGTTCAATCTCGGTCCGATCGAAATCGATCACCACTTACCATCATTTATTTACCGTCTTGTGAGTAAACAGAATAAGTGTAAATATATTATTGCAAGTGTTATTTTACGTATATTTTGTGCTTTCAGGTCTTAGTCACTTAGAAGACTACAAGATCGCGCCACTCATCCTACACTCATCTCCATTCATACTTGGTTTAAATACCTACTTTGTATGGTCGCCATTTCATTGAAAAGTATTAAAAGTATTAATTTAATAACACGTACGATGCTGATAAAGAAGTTATTTTTTCATTCTGTGTAAAAACTACCTTTCGGATTCTCCTACTAAATTAATGTTTACATCTTCTTGAATCAGACGACATCAATCGTGTTGCCAAAACATATGTGCAACCTGCAAGAAATAACCATAGCAAAAATATTAAAATTTAGTTTCAAACCAGAATTTTTCTAGAGCAGGGCCTAGTTTGAGTTTTACGAATTTTTTTTTAAATCATTGTGCGCCCATTCTTAAATTAAAGAGTAGGATTGAATCACAGATATGAACTTCTACAAGGACTGCAATACTGTACACTGTACAGGAAAGAGACGTCAATCCATAACCCATGAGTAAACAACTATCGATGTATACAGCAGATATACACCCATGTACAGTACATCGATGGAGTTAACACACCAAGCCAACCATATCTTCTTCCCTATGAAATTCTTTAAACGGCCATCATCCTAATTCCTAATGTACTATAGGTGAATTGCAGGTAGACTTGTTATGCTTATAGAAGCGGAACCGTCTGCACGGGTCATCGTGGCCTTGAGTCTCCTGACACTCTAGCACTTTCCAAGGTGACCTTGGATAAGTCATGCGACTTGCAAATCACGCTCCGTCGATTAAATGCGTCATGGTTGTACCAGTCAAAATACTATCGTAACGTCTACTAGGGCTTTGCCACATACAGTATACAGTATACACCCAGGAGTAGCACGGATTATATTAAAAGAGATAGTTTTACTGAAACTAATCGTATAAAAACGTGTTACAGGTGTACAAAGGAGGTGTTCACTAACATCTACGTATCCACCAGAATGAAGTTAGAGACAACAAAAACATTGTCAGTATATTTTCAAGAAGGATCGACCACTTACAATTTTCAATAAGCAAATGTCCTAGCCTAATCTTTACAGATTGTTGCTAGAGCCAAAGAGAGCTTTTACAAGATGGACGCTAATTTAGCCTATGGAAATGAAGTCGATGTAGCTTAGAACCTAACCAAACCTAACCTAACATAGCTTATCCTTGCCTCCTGGCCTAACTTAAATAGTATAGGACACGTTATTAAAGGTCTCTTCTCAAGCAGACACCATGTTTATTTCGTAGCATAGATTCATTGTGTGTAGTTCGAACAGTTTTCTTCTCAAGCTCTCATTTGAACCGATGGCAAAACAAACAGTGACGTTTTCCTCATTGCTTCCTGGAAGAGCAGGAGGGTGTCCAGACCTCATTGTGTTTTGTTAGACCAAGTTGAGGTTTTTTCCACTCCTCCCCTCACCTAAGGGCTACGCCCTAGTGGTGACGTGACCAACAGCTGATCCTCTATGGAAGATTCCCCTCCAGTGTTTGGGTTAGTTTTTTGCCCCTGCACCTGGTTCCAAAACACTAGCAGATGAAGGTGTTAGAATACCTGTGCTAGGGTTATGGGATACCCAACACAATATCGCAAGATTCACAAGCTTATTTCATGCTACTGATACAACCGATAATTGTTAAAAAATATCCTAAACAGGTAAACATTTACAAAAATCTGTTTATGTTCTACCAATGTGGATATCACAAAAGCTACGAAAAAGCAGTAACCACTCCGGACTAATTTGGATCAGAGTTGTCCAGATTATTTAAAGCCCGGATTAAATTGAATAAACGAATAAACTTAAGCTGTGTCGTTATTGAACTAAGAAACACGCAAGTAATACACTTGATAAGATCTAAGAAGGACAAAACAACAAGTAAACTGAAGTAAACACAAAACAAAACTACGCAGTTTACAATGGCGCATTTTATATTACCTTATGAAATGTCAACAGAGCTGCGTAGTTTTCAATGGCACATTGTTAACTTGGCAGTATAAAATGTCAACAAGATTACGTAGTTTTCAATGGCGCATTCTTAAGTTAGCCGTGTAAAATGTTAACAAATTGGCTGTCCGGATTAAGCATGCTCCGGATTACACTCATATTCATGCAATCCGGGTTGCCGAGAGAACATTTTACAATTTCTCCCCATCAACCAGTACCAAACCGACTACAATATCCTAAAAAAACATTAAAACATACAACATATATGTGAATGATGCTATTTTTCCCTTTCGAACAAAATAAATGCAATTTTCGTCGTAAAAAAGCTAAAATGTACCATAAAATTATAAAATACATTAAATACATCATCACTCGCTGCGATCAATGAAAAATGTATGTATTCCAAAATGAAACTGAAACGATCGAATCTAAATATATCCGGTGCAAAAATAGTCTGCGAATGTAAACAAAGATTCGGGCACGGGAGCTGAATGGGCCCCGCTATTGATTTTGAGATGAAGGTCGGGGCGGGGGGATGTAGTAAAAGTTCTGCGTACTTGCCCCACCCCCATCAACGGTCATACAGCCCTCGTGCTAAGCTCTTTGTTATCGGTGTGTTCGTGAGCAGAAACTGCGCCTAAATGAAAGATGAGTCAACAACACTATCTGAAGACTTGTTAACAACCGTAACAAGAAAACTGCGAAACGTGGTTGTAAAAGTTAAACTGTTAAAAACGTTATCAGTTGTTGGTGTAGATAATTTTACATGACATAAAAAAAATAGTATATTGTGGCTTTTATTTGGGTTGTTGTGTATTTGAAGTAGTCATTTCAATAATGATGCTCTCAAATGCGAATTATGAAAACAATGCGTCTAAAAAGGTAGTCAAAATCTGTCATGGTGTGAAATACCATATACTTTATTTTCTAAAAACGTAATCAGTAAAAACACATAATATATACACTTTCGCTATAAACACATTGAAACGAAATTTTCTGAAATCATGTGCGTTTTAAAACGTACAGAAAATTATATTGTAGCAGGGATAGTCCAATAGTGGATTTTATAATATTGAGAAATAAAAAAAATCCTAACTAATTAATATTTCAATAAGCGATTTCACCGTTTTACGACATTTATGACATACTTAAATACACTACAATAATCCTTGCATTTGTACATAAATGCAAGTGACGTATCTTTGTTTGGAGTACAGAATAAACATATTTCTGAAACGTTATTGGTAGGCATTTTCTGATATTTCACGGACTTTACAAAATCGGAGGCCTGTGTTCAGTTCTGAAGCACATCGCTCATCTGGGAAAAAATACGCAGTAAGCTTTTTTATAACCGCCCATTGCAAGGCCTACGCCGCATCGCGCGCGTACAGATTGGCCAATGGTTCGAGGGTCTTTTCTAACATACAGATTGACCAAAGGTCCTAATGAGCAGGGGCAAAAAATGGGGGAGGAGCTTACAGCAGCGATGTCCCATGTGGGGGAGGGGCTTGTCTATTCAAGTACAGTGTTTGTTAACGTTTTCTAATCTTACCAGGCACAGAGGTGGCCTCTTTAATGCTATTGAATATCATAGAACCAACTTGTGTAGTTGAAACAGCTGACAAAATTCTTTAGGCCTAATTCATTTTAAATATGAACGAGCTGGTGGCCCGTCCTAATACGGGAATCGAGTTGTCAACTAAACGGAATCATCCAGAACACCTAGTTTACACGCAGACACAAATTCTGGAAGTTTTAATGGGGAAAATCACCTTATAAACAAATGTAATGTGAACAACTATTTATTCCATTCGAATATAGACCTAAAATATGGCGATATGTATTTTAAATCCGATAATTTTACCATAAAACAGCATTTGTGTCGATTTGAAAAATCTTGAAGTGAGATTGGCGACCGATTCACACTGGTTTTGAGTAGAGTAGATATATGCCACCTCCAATTGCATACTGTACTACTTATGTACTTACCGTACCTTATCTTACCTCCGTGACCACTGAAACTTTTATGAGGATTCTCTTCCATCACCTGCCTCTTCAAAATTTAGATCCCAGTCTGAGGATGCATTTCATAACTTGATATTTCCCGTCTATCGTGTGGTACTCCTTGGGATATACTTTTTAAAAGGTTATGCACAGAATGTCCATCCAAGCTTTACCTACTTCTGGAAAGCATCCATATATTTGGGTGTTAGTGTTAACACATTTCTCTTAGCTCTCTGTTCTTTTTTATTTCGACCTCCGGCCGTTATCTTGAACTGGTCTGTATATTTTCTCTGCACTTTATTATCTAACCCATCATTAAGGTTTTTCGGTTCTTTAGTCAGTGCCCAAGTTTCTGAATCATCGGTACTACGGGGATAGTTGGTATGGTATGAGTCGACATTGGTTTCTGCTGCACCCTGCAGTTTATTTAACAGTTTTGAGACCTACTACACCGATTGACGCTTTCATTACTAACCAAAATTTTAGTATGCCGACATACTCCCATTCAAACATACAGAAAAAGAAGTATTAACACGTAAACCACTTATATCTTAAACAATTAAGCGATAAACTGCTGAAAAAATATTTCCCAAATATGAGTTGAAATTTGCAATGCATAAACTAAATACTTACACAGATTGAATTTACGACAAAACTTGATCTCAAACACTTGCGTTTAATCAATCAAATTGATTGATTGATTGATTACACGCAAGTGTTTGAGATGTTTAGTTAAAAATAACACAATTCCTGATAACGCAGATCCTTCACGGTAAGGGAAAACTACCTACATTTTAAAGTGAAATAGTATGTAAGCAAACTCAAACACCAACGAACAATATTTTTGTAAACAAACAACTCGTAACATAAACATTTCAATGACAGTTATAAACCAGCTGTTAGTTAAACCAGCATTGAAAATGCTTTAAATTGCTAGCGTCGGCTGCTAGACTTTTTAAAAATTAAAACTTAAATTCTAAAAAACTGAAACCCTAAACTAAAATTATGGCTTCGACATTCCCTAGTTCTCAAAATTATATTTCGTTCAAACACAAAAATCATGAACATCCGTCAAGTGGTTGATTCAGAATGGTGAAATAAAAAATCCGTCACGTTTTAATATTATAGATACTACCATAGACTAAGCAACACAAGATACTACTCCTATAATGAATATTGCTAGATTGGTTTTGTGAACTTAAAAATTAACATCGTGTGCGAAATACTAAGACAGATATTAAAGGTAATTTTCAAAAAATGTGTATACACATAAAAACGAGAATGCTTATGCTTTGAATCTTGAAAGAACACTTCAGGACTTTCAAATGGTAACATTATCTTAATTGCTATAACTAGGTCAAACAAACTAACAATTTCGTAACCAACTCGACCTCCCAAAAAATGTACTTTGTGTACTTGACAAGAAATTGATAGTGAGTTTATAAGCAATTAGCTAGTTAGATTTTATAGCCTATTATTTGCATTAGAATACCGCACCGTTTTGTTTAAGCTACAGTTGAATGTAAGAACCTTATTTGTTTACTTAGCAGCTTACATAAAGTGTTTTAAAAAGTAAAATTCGTCTCTTGAGCTTGCCACCTCTGTGACTGGTAAGATCATAAACAGTTAACAAATACTTGACTTAAATAGATAAGCTCCTCCCCCACACGGGACATCGCTGCTGTAAGCTCCTCCCCCATTTTTTGTCCCTGCTCATTAGGACCTTTGGTCAATCTGTATGTTAGAAACGACCCTTAAACCATTGGCCAATCTGTATGTGGCCCGCCGCATCAAGGGGGGACTTGGGGGGAGCCACCAAACAACATAGGGGGGATTGTTTTGGCGCCTGCCCCCCCCCCCCCCGCCCGGGCACACCACTGGAGTGTGAAGGTGACCTTCACGGTCGCTCCGCTCGGCCCCCATGTGTCGACAACATCTACACACAGGAACGAAAAGAACGCACAAAAACATAGTGCGGAAGTTCAGGTTAAAAAATAAGGTCAGACAGGTTTAAGTGTCCAGACCGGACAGGTACGACCTTGATGATAGATAAGTAGTTTCCTTAAACAAGACAAAGACTTATATCATATCAAGTTTAAGTTATAAATACTCTAAATAAGTTGCAAAATAAAGTAATGACTAATGACCTTCTTAATATTCTTAAATAAACTCACAAAAATGTTTAAAATCCTACTTCAGTTGATTTGATTCAGTTGATCCTTACTACCAAGTTGATTTTGTAACCAGAGATAATACATTCAAGAGAAGTGCTAAAAATGGATGTAGTGTAAAGTAGAAGCAATAGATAATGCTTAGTTTATTCGCCAATCTGTCTACAACACAGCAAGTCCAATAGAACCAATAGAACATAATCACTTGGATACTATAGAGATCCCAAGAACAAAACAACCTGCGCAGAAACGAAAAGATCACGCTCGAAATTGCCCAGGGTTCTCTCAGTTCTGGTATGTCTATAGGAAACATCAAAGGTCACCATCACTTAAATACTGCATTTCAAAGGTGGAAGTTAAATTGTGGCATGAAATCCACCCTTGTGCTAAGAAATGTATCCTGAAATGAGTTTAGAAATAATTGCTTTCGCCCACGTCGAGTCTCCCCTTCGTTTAATATTTATAACCCCTCACTTACTCAACCTCATCCCCCTTGTCCTAGGTCTACTGGGGTTCTTTATTGATCCAGAGGCTTCCGTGGAATATTCCATGGAAAATTCTACACGTTCGAACTAAGAGTAGGATAGCACCCCTTTGGATTTAATATCGTTCAACGAATGATCCCCCTCAATATCATTTCCCTTGCCCTAGGTCTGATGGGATTATTGATCCAGAGGGGAGAGCTTTTGTGGAATATTCCTCTGGAAAATTCTACGAATTCGACATGAGAGTGGGATTAAGTAAGGAATTAATTGATTTCACCCACTATAAAAAGGGTCTCCCCTTCTAACTTTTCGTATATTATTTCCTCACTCAATATCATCCTTTTTCTTAAATGGAGCGCAAATTTCCACACTGCTTTTAGAAAATTGGTAAAAATTTAAAATTTCTTTGCCCACAAAAAGTTAAGTGTCTCTTTTTCTCTATAGTTCCCAATCACTCAACATCATACACTTGTAAGTACAGAGAATTTCATAGAACAGTACTGCACTGAACTAAGAACATTTTCATTTACTATAGACGAATCTGCCTTTGATGGACTCGAATCACGAAGCAAAGACAATAGTAATCAAGTCTTTTGCAGGTTTGTCAACCGTGATTTATTAGCAATGCAGGCCTTGACGAAAATTATGCAAATATTAGCAATACGTGTGGTGAGATAAGGTCGGCAGATTTGCAACATTCCAACGAGATCTTGAGTTGTCATCTCGCAAATATTGAAGGTGAAAACCGTTCAGCGCATGATTTAAGATCAGGATGACCATGAGAACTTGGCAAAACTGAATATTCACACCAAGAAAGAATAGGAATTGTTCTTCACTATTCTTTAACTGCAAAGGTCAATAAACAACATTGACTCTTCATTTTAGAAATAAACAGATCGATTTCCTTTCGCAATGGTTGCAAACACGGCATGGACGGCTTCCTTGGATCAGATATGCGAAATAGATACTGTGTGCTGATATCTAGAAGCCATAAACACACAGTATCGACTGTATGTTTGCAAGCTAGGTTCTAGTCTGTACACACCAATATCAGCACTGCCTTGATATCACACGTGACTGACTGATAACAGTTCTCGTTTACCGCACCCACTGTACAACATCATTGACTTTTTGATGCTGGAGAACTTTACATACAGACCTGCTGTGGCCAATTTTGATACAGGTATAATTTACTCTTAACTTTATTAGATTTACAGTGAGTTATTCTATTGGGTCTTATCAAGAAGAGATCCACTGTAGAAAGGTTACATTAGGCAAAGTTTGGATAGGTTTCAGAGGACAAAAAATAACTGCTTCTTGAAATGACTACTATTCTCTATACATACAGTACAGATTCAGATACATAAATGGTCGTACAAAAGCATTGTCTAAAAAATATATACATGCTCGTGAAACTATGGAACCACTCGTTTAAAAACCAGAAGCACAACAACTCGTGCCCTTGACCTTGAGGCTCCCCCAATGTCACGACCAAACGAGCGATGCGGGTCGCAGTCCCAGTCCCCACACACGATTCAACTCTCAAAACTCTTCTCTTTTACTCTACTGTAGTCTGTATGATTTCGTATGACGGAGCCTATCCCGTGACCATCCGTCTACATAGGGACTGGCCAATAGCGACCAGTCGCTAGGAAGGCGGAGACTCAAAATACAGGTTCCATACAGTCTATAACATAACTTGTGGATAAAAAAGTAAGAACTTTCTTTTTACCGTTAAAACTCGTGATTACGGGATTGCAGAGGTGAAACCCCCTGTGGCAATGCCACTACTAACTGAATATGCAACACATACTGAGTAACCAAACCGTATTCACAGCTTACATAACCTATCAACCGAATGTTTTTCACCCACTTCATATTCGCACATACAATGTTGGGAGATTGGCATATAGACAGATGATGTGGTATCCATCTCTGACGGGTGTCAAGATGAAGCATGACCAGTGGCCGGTGTCCAAGGCAAGGCTACATCGGTCATGTGCCAGCTCATCTGCAAGTTGACCCTTGGGACGTTCACCCGGTAGAAAAGCTTCTGGTAATATTACGTACCTTCGAGAAATACCTACAGCCCGTACTCCGAACAGCGGATTACAAAAGATCTTGGCAATACAAGGTTTTCTTACAACCCATCGCCTTCTGGTGTATATGAAACAACTTTGGAGTGAAGTAATTTGTTACATCACATTCCTACGGGCCAAAACAGGAAACACAATAGAAAATAATCTATTCAAGGTCTTCTGAAATACGGAGAGGGACCTACAATTCGTCGTCTGAAATGCAATATATATAACGACCTAATAGGTAATAATATTTGCAGTGATCTGTCAGTTGTAGAGAAGCCATTCTCTGGAGACCAGCCTACAGTACAACAGATTCTACTTTTGGCAACAGTTTATTGGTACCCTCTGAAACACAAAGAATGTAAGAATCATATCCTGTAATTTAGATCTCTTCCTCTCTGAAACAAAATATTTGCCAAGATATAGACAATTATCTTCCCGCAGGAGTCTTCTGGAATGGAATGGCATACTTAAGGTCGTACTGGGAACACACATTCTGTGATGTACAGAAGAACCAAGTGTGGTTTTGGTGGTATTGGTGAAGAACCACAAACACATGGCGTGGTATTGGTCTATTTAGATAACCAAAGGCAATCTACTAGTAATCAAACGTGTCCTTTAAAATCCAAGAAAATATAGACATGTCGATACGTATGTAGATATGAAAATGAACTCAAAAAGGTCTTTCAAAATATTCAAGCAATCATAGGATTAGTTTTTCAACGCGGTTCATCAATAATTGACCCGAACCCGTTTTTCGACTCTATCTCATTTGAAGCCACCTCACGTGATAAACTTTCGTGTTTTTCTGAAGACCTCAGGATGCTAAAAACTCCACATTTGCGATACAGTGAAGAGGGTCACAGATAGCGGAATATTTTTGTTTAGGTTACTGCGCAGTTATTATTATTATTATGTGCTCGCTGATTTGTCTGGGTTAATGATTCATCCAAGGTGACTATAAGGATAGGTAAAAGTAGCAAAATACCACATTTAAGTTGGAATGAACAAACCACCCATCCTGTCAACGTCCACTTGAGCCATATGATGTTTTATTTTGTGTTGGTCCCTCCCACTCATTCCCATCAACCTCTACCACAGGTGTACACTTCATGATTTTCACGCCATAATTGACCGATACAGCAGTAAAGAGGGTAAAAAAAAAAACATTTTGGTTAAGGTTACTGCGGAGTTAGATAAATTTTTTGGGTGGATGATTTAAACAATAGTTATCAGTACATTTGATTATACCTTAACATGTTTCCCTTCATCTCCTTGACAAAGAAATCCCATTTTCTAGTAAAACAAGTATTCAGTGGATATAGACAACGTGAATCACAAAAAGTTACAAAATGCCTGATTTGAGTTGAAAATCACAACCCGCCAATCCATCTGGGTAGGTGGTCTAGTGGTTATAATGCTCGCCTTCATATCTGAAGGTTGCTGATTCGATTCCAGCGAAATCTTTTAAAAAGGGTCGACAAGATAGTAACAAGAACATTTGTTTGTTTCCTAACAAAGATCCTAATGTTGTGAAAAAAAACTCCACCTGAGTAATCCCCGTATATTTTATAACGTGACAATAATTCGTGACACATAACTGAATTAGACTGAGTCACACTACCGTACGATCAGCTGTTAGCTGTCACTGTGTCTGCTAGCTGTCATTACTAATGACTAGACAATAGCCTTGTAATCATCACCTGACGAACCAAAGGTCTGTAGAAACGTGACATTCATTACTCTCTGATTTGTGTTTGTTTTCACACAAGTTCCACGCTTCAGTCGAGCTGTGTCACGCATGGTTGTCTCCGTCAAGTCTCTGTACTATCATGCTTTGCTTGATCCATTTTTCGTTACGAATTCTACTTTAAAGAAAGAAATCAATAATCACGATACAACCCATTATTTGGTAGAACAATCAAATTTTAAAGACAGCGACACACACATTTGTGAACAACATGGGTGCTGGATAAATGTAAAATAGAGTTCGATGGTCTGTGTAGCTTTGTTTCTGACTAAAAGAAGCTTGCTGTTGCTGTCCCCCAGTTAGGACTGTTTATGAAAAGCTTAAATCGTGGAAAACTTAGTCCATGTCCAAACTATCAGAGAGTTATCGGGTACTTACAAGAAACATAATAATAAGTTCCATTGCCGATTTGCGGGATTTGAACCCGAAACTTTGGGCGCCGAAGCCCCGAGCTCTACCACTAGACCACTAGCTCTCCGATTATAATACATAACTAAACATACATTTCAATATTATTTTTTTAACTTACGTGTCGCATGGATAAGAGTGCATACCTGAAAAACAACAAACTGTTTTATTACAAAGCACAATTCTGAATACAGTCTACTGGCAAATAAACAAAATATATTTTGAAAATTAACAGATAGCATGCCTAAGAATGTAACAAACGCAGTTTGTAACTTGATTCCAAACCATAAATTTACTGGGTGAGGTTCATAACTCCAAGTTTTCATAACTCCAAGTACTTTTAAATACAACATTTCATAACTCCAAGTAAAATTATGTCCAAGTAAATTAAAACCAAAATATCATAAGACCAAGTTTCATAACTCCAAGCGTTCATAACTCCAAGATTCATAAGTCCAAGTTAAAATAAAACCAAGTAAATTAATATACAAAATTTCATAACTCCAAACGTACAGATTTGCAAGGACCACAAGTCCAAGTTTCATAACTCCAAGGGTTCATAACACCAAGTTTCATAACTCCAAGTGACAATGGGTACAGTCCGTGCAGGAAACGATAACGTACGCACACACACGCACCCATTACACACACACATGCTGGAAGAGAGTTTCCGATGTTGGCGAGACTATTCGAAGTGGTGCGTTCCCTGTCGCTTTGCACGTTCGTCTAAATTGTAATAAAAATAGTGAGAGGATGAAATTTACATATTTAAATTCTGCGTAAACTGATGTTTAATACTATATAAATACAATTTAGTTCGTGCAGATGATTAATTTTTAATAATGGAAAATATGAAAAGGTTGTTCAATGTAAACATGAAAAAGTAAGTGAGCGAGGATTTTTTTTATTTTTTGGTCAGATGAAAACTTTCAGCGAGAAAAGTATAGATAATAAGATGTTCTTCAATTTTTGTTCCAAACATTTTTTCGTAAGACTTTTAGTTTGTCCAATAATCGACTTAGATGACCACCACGAGGTATGAATGAATTAGTTTACGCGCACGGTATTTTAGCAATTGCCGTCTTCCAACAACAATATTAAGGAAATACAGTATTAGTTCACGTTTTAAAATTTCTAAACTATGAAAAATATTTAGTCTTAACTTCTTCAGCTGTATGTACGAAATTTCGAAATTTTTTCTACATAATATTCGTGGTGCACAACGCAAATAAGTCGTAGTGCCTTTTTTTCCACTATTTTTCATCTCCTATTTTTAAGAAAAAATTTACACAGGATTAATCCACGTTAAGGTTTCATTTTGTAGCATAAATTTGTAAATATAAAATTTGATTATAGTTACAATTACTTGTTCCCTCATAAATCTTTATTCCGTAACAAATATGAGAGTGTATGTTAGCAAAGTAAATTGTACGCAAAATGTCTGTAGTGCATAATGGGTTTAATAAAAAAAATACCATATTTAAAATTTAAAAAATACTATCTAGATTTTGTATGATCCAAACAAGCGGATATAATCTATAGATAGGTCTAAACATTTGGATTTCGAGACTAAATTATCATAGAAATATGTTTTTGAGTGAATACATCTATACTTAATACCAGATTGTTTTATTTGAGTTAAATCGAAGGTATTTATCATTTAGGTATTATTTAAGTACCTTAATGAGTTAAGTACTTTAATATAAGAATGGATGTCGTCCAGTGGTCAAAACTCGACCACAATCCAAATAAAATATGAACTTATCTATATTCATCCCACGCTGAAAATCAAACATGTGATGATTGTGTACCAGTCTTCAATTTGTTTTGATTTTCTGTATATTTATCGTTGTTATTGCGTCACCAGAATTTTAACTCATAATCCAAATGTTAGTTTTTTTGTTTATGTTAAATTCGTTTTCGTACTTATTTTTCTTCATTTTTTTAATTTATTAAGTTGTTCTGGTTATCTACAGGAAAATATGTTTCTAACAGTATGCGTAGATTTTCCTTGCGATGCACACGAGCTGAGAAAAGGGCCTTAAAGAAACATATTTGCCTATTAATATATAGATATAGCTAATACTTGTCATACCAATAAGGAGAATAAATAAGTAGACACAAGAAGGATCTTATTTAGGAAACATAATTTAATGTAGGCTATTCTAATAGCCAGTGAAATTTATTTTTGTAAACCTCACAAGAGAGATAATAGTAATAATAATCGAAAGTATATAGTAAAATTTGTGGGATTCTGTTCACTGCCACAAACATTTTATCAGTACTGTTCACCTTCGTACTGTAGTACTGGCTCATCCCTTGCTTTGCTTGATACGTTACACGCACAGATCTGTAGTCTTATGTGGACGGGCAAATGCAATGTTTAACCATAGATTAAAAGAAGTAGACATTTTATCTATGGTTTAACAGAGACCACACACCTCTTTGTTTCCCAAGTTGGAACACATAATTCTTCATCCAAACTCTATGGTTCTTGAGAGTCACTTAATTGTATACACAACATATGTAAGCAATATCAGTTGTGTGTTTTTAGCTAATTTCCCATATAGGGAATAAGCTATTACTGTAGTACTCATGTAAGACCTGGACCCCGGACCGAATTAATTTTCGTTTTGAGATCCCTAGAGGCCAAAAACACCATCCTTTCCTTTTTTTACATTTTTTAGAGAAATTAAAATATGATATTATGGAGCCATTTATGTTGCAAGCGCTAATAACTGGATGATAGTTAAATAATATGTAGAGAACGGATTTAATTTGTTTGTGGCGTCAAAACATATGTTTATGAGAGTAAGGAATCTGTTACCAATACTAACTAGTGTACATTTTGCTCGAATTCGAGCAATTGCAAAGTACCGGTATTACAGAAGTTATTTAAAAAACAATAACAGTAATATTTACAATGAGTTTAAAAGAGTCAACTCAAAGCCTACCGGTGTGTATCATATGGAGATACTCACGATGTACATAACAGTAACCAACATTTCCTGTAAATGTTTTATCATATTTCATAATTTCATAATTTTTGTTGTTGCTTTTTAATGTTTTCTACAAATATTTCCTGACTTATAGCCGCATAAGGTTGTCCATGTTTATCTTCGTTATTGATAAACCTATGCGTGCTACCACCTTTGTCGCCAGCAGTAAGTTTACAAATTTCAGTTATTCTTTAATAAGGATAGAATCTGTTTTTATCACCTTAAGGACTTGCTGTTGTCCGTCACAATTTTATTTGTTCAATTAGTGTATTTTTTGTTTAGTTGCAATAACGTTAATTATATTTACCTGAGAAAATGCAGAGTTAAAGACCTTCTGTTGTTCAGTTGATTTTTGTTTCCCTTAGCATTATATGAATAATAATTAAATGCCTTCAGTAAAATGTTAGTAGGGGGCTCTTGGATATTTTCATAGGCTATTATTAAAATTGCTTGACTTGTATGAAAACATAGATTAATGTCATTGACGTACCAGATTTATTTGGCTTTAGAGGGATTTCCTCTGCAATGGTCACAAAGTTAAGTCCATGTTTCCTACTAAAAATTGTAGCACTTCGGCTAACATCCTCGTTCATAGTTTGTAGGAATCTGAATCTTGCAGGTGTTCTTCATTATACAGGCTAATGACGATAGTTAATTCTTTTAAAAAATATTATCTCTATTTCTTCTACTAGGGGACGTTCTATGACTTTTAATGTTTCAATAATTTGCAAATGGGTCCTTTCAATGATTTATTTTTTAAAGATTTAATTTTTGTAGGACGCTTTTCTTTGAATTGCAGCATAAATAATTAGGCTGTAACTCCTAAACGAGTGGGTTTATCGAAAAAATGTAAAGAATAAAAAAGTTTTTAAATTGCATGTTCTATCCGAAAACATGTTGAAATATAGGGTGTTCTATAAGAAATTTCAAAGTTGGCCGCCATTTTGGAAAATGGCGGCTGAATTTTGAAAATACAAAATCATATTTTTAACTGCCACAAAAAATAAAGGAATGTCCCCCATTTAAAGTTTTTCTCTCATTCTTACCGTTTCCGATATCCCAATGGTGGCCTCCTTGAGTTGATCACTCTGTATACAGGGTGTCCCGGAACTCTCTACCAATATTTTAGGGCATTGTTCCTGGGTAAGAAACATATCTAATTATCATATTTAAATCTTCCGGGAGTCCTTAGTTACTCAGATAGCCGCCCTTTTGTTTTTTTCACTTATTATATTTTTTCTGAAAATTGGTTAAACATACGAAGTTAAAACTTTGCACAAACATTTATGACAACTAGACAAAGCTACAAAAAAATTATGACGATTTATCAAATTCATAAAACAAAATGGCGGCTGTTTAAAATTTTGTTTCTTAAATTACTCAAAAACCGTTGATTTTACAAAAATTTTACAATAATAACTTTTGTAAGGTAATTTAATTAAAAATCGATCGACACCTTAACCTTTAAGATCGGACGACTATTAACTGAGATATGGCAGTTTTAGTGACTCGTGACCGCTTTCAGCATGCGCTGCAACTAACCTCCAGCGGTCACGTATCACTAAAACTGCCATATCTCAGTTAATACTCGTCCGATCTTAAAGATTAAGGTGTCGATCAATTTGTAATAAAATTGCCTTGAAAAAGTTATTCTTGTAAAATGTTTGTAAAATCAACGGTTTTCGAGTAATTTAAGAAACAAAATTTTAAACAGCCGCCATTTTGTTTTATGAATTTGAAAAATCGTCATAATTTATTTGTAGCTTTGTCTAGTTGTCATAAATGTTTGTGCAAAGTTTCAACTTCGTATGTTTAACCAATTTTCAGAAAAAAATTAAGAAGTGAAAAAAACAAAATGGCGGCTATCTGAGTAACTAAGGACTTCCGGACGATTTAAATATGATATTAAGATATGTTTCTTACCCAGGAACAATGCCCTAAAATATTGGTAGAGAGTTCTGGGACACCCTGTAGATATACGTATCACGTTTCGTGTAGCCTACAGGCAGAAAATGTCGCTCATTACGAAAATATTTATTAATTCTTTTAATAATGACTCTAGAGAAGATTTAGACAAATTAAAAGGTGTAGAACAATACAGCTAACAAAAGTGGTCCTGTAACATTTGGTCATAACTTGAACCCATATGACATTATGGATCCTTTCATGTTCTGGAATTGCTGGAGAGTTGCGTGGAGGGGCGAGCAGGGGCGTGTGGGACTTTTTTAGTATCCATACTGGCAACCTGCCTGCCGCTTACTTCGAATTGTCAATGTTACCAACATGACGTGGCTTCCATGCCCCGTCTTCTGAACTGTCCGTTTAAAAAAAGTAAATCTAAGTAAGAAAGGCCAATATCTCTTGTAAGCTCTAATGATGATAATTTTTTTAAACCATTCTCTATCAAATAAACAGAATCAGCAATCTGGCACATACATTATTTGAAAAGCTTGGCAACAACTAGTATCATGGGTAAGCAGTGGGAGTAACTACTATGATAATTTGGTAGGAAAAATCACAAAATGGCAATAAATTTTGAACCGTAATCGTTACAGTACTGGGGGTTGCATTATTTAGTTTAGAATTATAAGGGCCACAACACAATCATTTTGATGGAAATCGGGTTTACAGGTTACGGAGAAAATTCTAATGTCATTCTTATGGAGAATAATTTAAGTTTTGTAGTTTGATTGTTTATTAACAAATATTGATCAGATTTGGAAAATACATTAATTTCCTACTAAACTATTAACACTTTACAACAAAAAAACTGTTTCCCCTCCCTGTTGCAGCAAACCTAAGTACTCGCTAAATTAACTCTACAGTATTTGAATAGGGAATAAATGTGATATTTTTAAGGAGGCATTTTAGTGTAAATACAATCAGGCAAACAACCAATAATAATAACCAATAATTATGGTCACCGGAATAAGGCTGAAACACCTTTGACTTTAAATAATCTAAATATCCATTACATTTGAACCAAATATAAGCCTACCATTGAGTTATATTTCCATTTAACTTGAAATTCCAAGTAGGCTTTCCATTTCAGTGAACTAGACTTACAATTAAATAATGCAGACTTTGAATAGGTACTGCAATAATTAGGACTTCCATTAATATGAACCGAAGATACCACTGAGTTTAGATGCTGCAAGTAGACATTCCATTGACGTGAACCAGACGTAACATTGACTTAATATACAGTACTGCGAATCGGCACTCCGTTTATGGGAATCAAATTAACCATTTCTTTGGATCCTGCAAGTAGACAATTTATTTATGTGAACGATATGTACCATTGAGTTTGTATACTTCAAGTAAACAATTCGTTTAAGTGAACCCGACGTATCATTGACTTTGAATGCTGCAAATAGGCATCTTATTTATGTGAACCAAATGGACCATTGACATTGGATACTGCAAGTAAATTTCTCATTTTTGTGAAGCTGGCGTACTATTGATTTAGGATACTGCTACTGCAAATAGACATTTAATTTATGAGAACCAGATGACACATATATACTTTGAGGTAGACAATACATTTAATTGAACCAGACTTGTAATTGACTTTGAATAACGAAATTAGACATTGCATTCATTTGAAACAAAATATATACTAATGAGATTGGATACTGCAAGTATACATTTCATTTACGAGAAACATATGTAACATTGACTTTAGAAATTATTTGATTATTATGTCTGCTATCTGCTCAATGTTGCAAGCAGACAACTGCATTGTACACTTAGTGTAAATTACCTGAAATGTAAAGTTAAAACTGTGAAACACAGGAACGTTTCTCATTCAAAGTCCCCGTGCGATCTCTAGTGTTCACTTGGTAATACATGTGTATTACAAAGTATAGGGTGTTTTCAACTCCCCACGTGAGTGTTAACGTTTCGTAAAAAGTACAAGTTCCTGTATAATGTAATGTTGTTCTTTTTGCGAAAGACTCTAAAAGTAATGAAAGGACATTTTTTATTGACATTTATTTCGATAACAAACAAGTGTTTTTGACATATAAATAAATTTGTTTGCACAAAACTTGTGTGTATTACGACCCCCCCCCCTAAAAACTGTTTTTTTAGTAGTACATTTTAGGGAAAAATAATACCTTTACCATTCACAGACATAATATTATCTTTTAAAAATTATATATTTTCCGGGTAGTACATATATGCTAGTTATTCAATATCAAACAGTTCAATGACAAAATACATATTTTTTAATACAACAAATGGTTTATATGCAAAACTTGACCAAATACACACACAAACTGCAGTTGGTAAAAGAAATATATTATTTACATTGTATAACTTAAAATAAATAACTCTTTCATATTGGGAACAGTATACAGTAAAATAAAAACAAGCCCATGGGGCGTAGCCCAAGGGAAATATGAAAATTAAATGATATTATATTGCATTGTCTTCCATTTGTGGGCTATGTTTCAAGTTTCAAGTCTCTAGCTCATCGGGAAGTTAGTATAAAATTGATTGCAAAATTTGTACCGGACAAGAAAGCGAGCTAATAAAAACGTTTTAATAAACTTAAATAACAACAAAAAATGTTATTTACCAATTATTAGTGTTAATACAATTATAACAAATATGTAATAACGGGGTGTCAAAAACACCCCACGCGAGTACATACGTTAGTAAAACCCGCGCGAGTAGTTAAAGGTTAAAGTACCTTTAGCATAGAAGTAAGAAGTATAGCAATTAATTAATCTGTAAGTATATAACAAAATTACATAATCGTTTGACAGGCGACGGTAGGTATATGGATACAATGATGCGGCAAATGCTGCTGACAGTATTACAGCGGTGCGGACAGCGCAGGAACTTGTGGCGCTGACTGTACTACACATTCCACTTGGAGATATGAGACTCTACTCAACTTTTGGAGTTATGACACTCTGGTTTAATTTTTACTTGGACTTATGAAACTTTGGAGTTATGATATCTTGGACTTATGAAACTTTGGAGTTATGATCACTTGCACTTATATTTTTCTTGGAGTAATGAAATTATCCCTTTTCGGGTACTTGTAGTTTTGAAACTTTGGATTAAATATAATTTGGAGTTATGATCTCTTGGACTTATGAAACTTTGGAGTTATGATCACTTGGAGTTATGAAACCTTGGAGTTATGAGATGATCCCAAATTTACTTAAGGGTTGAGGAAGGCGATAAAAGTTGCGTCATGTTTTTACGAGCACTAAATTGTAAACAGACGTCCTACCTATCGGTTGACATTTGGTAGCTGTGTAAGTTTTCATCGGGGCGATACTCAACGACAGACTGGATGTATATACGGAATCGTACCTTACCCTTCCAGTTAGTTTCAAAACGTCAGATTGCACAGCCTTTTCCATTAAATAGTTATGAATATTGCGCTTTTGATACAAAAATGCCAAAGTATACGAGATTTTGTAGTTCGGTCTTAGTTGTTTGCTCTAAAAGGTATTCCTATAAATTGATAGCGTATTAGTTGTTAACTCATCGATGAATGACCGTCACTTAAAAAAAAAAATGGTTGTGTATCAATTATCAATTATTTGAGACGGGGACGCTACCTATGTGCGTATTTTAACCCAAATATGAGAAAAGAATGGGTTTAGAGTGTTGTAAGACGATCCTCTGTTTATCTTTGTTACTGACCAAGATCAGCTGGTTCATCAGTCAGGATTATTCATTGATGCCCGATGATCAGGACCAGCTGGGTCCATTTTCGAACCATTAAAAAGTTACCGACCTTTCTCAGGATCGAACCGGCGACCTTTTGATTGTCAGGCGAGCACTTTAACCACTTATCTTGTACTCTATGCCGTGTTAGGAATGTAATCTGGGATATCATGTTGAATATTTATTGCATGTATACGCGATGAGAAGATTAAAGATTGAGCAAGAGTATTTAGCATTCAGGAGAGATCAGCCACATAGCAGAGAGGAAATACAGTAGTCCTGAAACTGTGAATCATCGAATTATCTTTTTATGATGTCGTAAATTCCACTGTCATAATTATAAATCCGTCTTTACTTCTTGTTTACATGACTTATGCCCTTAATACAGACTGCAAGGATCCCAAAATATTTTCACTTGAGGACTCCAAATAATTAGTGTCACCACTATTCCCTAAGTCGGTCAACGTAGGTTGCGCCGTGTGTCGCCGGCCGGCGCCAGTCTCGTGTACTACGCAGTTTTTACGCACCAGCCCGGCTGCGCAGTAGGTGCGGTGGGCGTGGCGCACACGACGGCTGCGTAGTACACACCGGTTCCGGCGGATGTCGCGGTGTGGTCGGCGTAGTTGTGAATCACCCAAAGTCGCACCACGTTGACACATGGTGTTTGAACCAAGGACACGGCCAAAGTTAAGCAAACTCTTGCACACCAAAATCAGGATGGATATCGTTGTCACGTAATAATTTTTGCAAATCCAAGATTAAAATTCGTAATTCCGAGATGGGTTTATTTCATGCTAGAAATAGGCAGCCAGTGGTTAAGCAATAGAATAAAATATGCTGCACGTAGACATGTTTACCACTGGTGTAAGATTGTTTTTTTTATAAGAGCAGAGGATATATATGGATAGATACACAGTGAAGATAGAGAGCAATTTGGACATTTTATTGCAGCGCTTTTGTGAATTATTGGATAATTAGGATGAAAAGATTTAAAACATATCATTAAGAACCAAAGTTTCTTCAGGTGGCAGAGAATTTAAGTGCTCGCCTTACAATAAAAAGGAGGCCGGTTCAATTCTCTGAAAAGTAGAGCTTTTGTCATGGCAAACATTTTTGCCCGAGCTGTCCTTGATCATTAGATAAGTTAATAAATCGTCTAGGCAAAGCAAAAACAGCTTAGTCACTGAGGCTATAACGTAAATAGTACGCATCTCGTTACGAGACATGGACATTATACACATCTACTAGTTGGAAAATGGAGAACCATTGACTGTACTACTGCAATTGAGTAATATGATCAACAGTAGAATCCTAAATCCGTTCGCCCCCAGACGGTACAGAATAAACATTCTCGAAACATTCACGACTCAAAACGAAGACATAAGTTCGAATCCTACGCCCATAATAAATACGTTGCCACGCAGACAAAGCATTTAAATTTGTAAGCTTCGAATGCCCAAAGTGGCAATGAGCCAGAAGCTCAGGGGAGAGATATTTGAGCAATTACACAACTCAGTTGAACTAACTAAAGCGAGCCAAGGAGAAAACATACATGTCAAAGCCAAGGCTGCGATGGACGGTTATTCTGATAGAAAAATATTAAGACTTTTATTTCAAATCAAACTAAGATTGAGAAAATTCGAATTGCAATATGCAGAATGAAAACTTGCCCACCAAATGACGTGGACATTATCACAGCCATCTAATTTCTACCACAGAACAAAGAGTGGTACAGAGTCTTTCTATCTCTATTCTGTGACAAGACAATACTCAAGAGGGTTGGGAAGGGGTATTGACTATTCTGTGAAAGTCTAGCTGTTAACCCCCGCAACGTTTAAATACTGTTACAAGTCAGGAGCCCCGCGTAACAATAGCCAGGCGCCGTCTCAAAAGGGTTGTTTGTTTACAAAGGCTTCTCCGTACGTGCCAGTGAAAGACAATAGACCCATGTCAACGGACTACGTCAATAGGGTCTTTGACATCCACCAGAAGCTTCTACGGTGATCTGTAAACAGCTTTGTTTGGGCTACTAGGTGCCTCCAGAATGTTCCACGGTAAACTTATATAAGGGACCGTCTTCCGGCACACGGCAGTTGAGTTGAGAGAATCATCGAAGCGACGGCACGCCGGTGTGAGTGACCAGTGCCAGTGGCAGTGACAGTGCTAGTGACAGTGAGAGTAACAGTGTAGTGACACTAGTGACAGTGTAGTGACAGTGTTGTGACAGAGTAGTGATAAATCCTGTAAAGGTTAGCTGTAAGTAGAATCTTTGTAAATTAGAATAGGCTTTAGCTAGGTTAGATAGGGTTAGTTAGGTGTTAGGTAACTGTAATATCTGTAAATATAGAATAATTAGTGTAAATAAATAGTTATAATAAAATCGCCAAGTTTTTATTGTAAAGAACCTGTTAAGCCCGTAACAATACATAAAAGCAGATAAGATGTTTCCTGATGAGATGAATGAAAACAAGTTAAAAACATCTAAACAATTCAGAATCAATGCTTCTGAGAATCAGGGCAATGTTCTTAACCTCTTGAATGCGTGATCTTCAACATTGATATTGAACTTTCAAATGGTCTGCATAGTGAAGGCGAAACAAATGTGACGAGGCGCCAAACTGACAGATTGATCGACAACTAAGGTTGAAGGTGAAAACGTAACTTAAAAGTGAGTTTCAACTCACTTATAAATGTAAATTTCAACTTCAGATTCGCGGATATAAAACATCTTTCTGTGAAAATGGTCACGCGGATTCATAATGGCCTTAGGATAAGTGTTGGTAACGTCATGACACCCAGGCAGAGGCGGTGACTTTATGAAAGGACAAAAGGCAAAACTGAAAGGGCAATTTATTGTAAACAACAGCATATGTTACATCAGCTATCATTGTACACTTGCAGAGTAGCTCATTCAACTCCCTGCTATACGGATAAAATATTGACTAAATGGATGTGACGTCTACTTTGGTATTCAAAATTCAATGATGGAACTCATTTGCTAACGGAAATGGATTAGATATAGCCTACATTATTCTCTAAATGGAGTAGTTATCACCAAAAGAACTTAAGAAGCAGATACCAACCCAATCCAGATTTCTTGAAACTTGCATCTAGCCTAGCTGGAACATCTACATTAGTATACAAAAGTCAATGATGAAACTTGCTTGCTTTTGGGTCGAGATAAATCACAATTCTCGAAATCTTCGGAATAGTTATCAACTTCCAAACTGGAAAGCAGATGTCAACTTACTCAGATTTATTTAAACTTGGACCTTGGACCTACTTCAAAACCCAAAAGTCAGAGGCAGAACTTTGTTACTTTCGAGACTGGTAACATTACAATTATGGAAATCTTTAGAATAGCTACTGCTACTATCCTCCACTAGATCTGGAAAACAGCTGCCCACTCTGCCCAGGTTTCTTAAAACTTGTACGCAATCGGGACGTCTACTTTAGTATCCATCAACAATGGAACTTAATTGCTTTAGGGACTGGATAAAACACAAATCTTGAAATCTTAGGTTATCAGTGTTATCACCTTCCAAATTGGGAAGCAGCTTCTCAACCAGCCCAGGTTTCTTCAAAATTCTACTAAGATGAGATGAGGAGTCTATTCTAGTATCCAAAGCCAATGATGGAACTTATATGGATTCGAGCCTTATCCAGTTGATTCTATAAATCCTAATAGTTATCGCCATCCACTGAAATTGGAAAGCAGCTGTCCAACGTACCAAAACTTCTTCAAACTTGTACCTGTTCCCAGTGACGGTGGTCTGTTGGTCTCGTCTGTTGACCCCGTTGGCTCGCGTTGTTGGAAAGGCTCACATCTCAAGTTGCCAACTCAACTACCAACTAACAGGGACCGTGTCGTTCTCTCTTGTCGATACAAACTTTATAATACTCTGTATTAATACAAGCTTTGAAAATTCGAGTAGTCAAGCCGAACAAGATTCTGCTGGAATATTGGAAATTTGTTAGGAGTAGCATAAAGATTCTGCTAACATCAGATTACGGATGGAAGAATGATGAAAACTAAGATACTATTTACACACTTTGTGTTGTTGCCATAAACAACACGTCCTAAAACTCAACTTTTAGGCGATTCAATTAATCAATACTAAACCATGTCATTCGTTTTTTCTTCCCTTTAAAAAGTTTGGCTCTAAATTTGTTGAGTTTATCGGTTGGTAGATCTCTGTTCTGTCTGGTAGAACGTCTGTTTGTTCCCCTTGTCTAAAACAAATCCAATGTATATTGTCTGTATGTTCGTTGTATCAGCAAACTGAACATCCAAAGGCATAAAACTATGGAAAACATTCTATAAGTGGATATATGCCTTGAAAGGTTTTATGCAACCTTCTTTTTGCATTGTCGACCTAGGACTCATCTTCAAAATCACCACGTAAAGATAATGAGAATAATTTCATCGGTCATTTCCATGGAAGAAAGAATTTAGTTTTCACAGCTTATTTTTATATTTCGAATTGGCTTGCAGGTGATACCCAATGAAAAAGGTTTCCCTATGCCACTACGTATTTAAGCTTGATCATTAATGGTTAACACTGTAACTATCTAAGTCGATTTAGTTTCTTGTCTAAATTGACTTTAAGTGATCATGACAATTCAAAGGGGTTTGTTTTAGAACTTCATCTTTTTCAGCCCTGGGGTATCTGCATTGTAACCAAACTCCCATGAAATTGTAGTGTGTTCTAAAGCCGGCAAGCAGCAGGTTGCTGGGACGTTCCCGCCACGCCACAAATAGACCAATCACGTGACCAGGCTATTTTCGCGCGTTTTTTGTCCACTTTTGACACCAGGAAGCCGCTAGCAGTCTCCACTCTCCAGAGTCCAGCTAACACCTGCGACGCTGACGTCATTACAAGTTGACGCAGATCCCTTTTTAAGAGAATTTTGAAGGAAACTTGTTTGGTAGAGAAAAGCAGAAAAGGGAAATTACCTGTTAAATGAACCAAAACGCTGCCAACTAATTTGGTTGATGATAAATCAGTTTCCATGTACTTAACTATCGGAGGACTAATTTTTTTCCAGATTCTTTTCCAGATGATGCCCGCATTTCTTTTAAATGTATAGACTCAGAAAGTTTTACATTCATCTGTGGTTCTCTGCGGATAGCCTTATTGGACCTTTTGAATTTTAATCAAACAGTTGACGGTGTTCGGACTAAGGCGAGTATAAAATAAGTATGAATCATGAATGCATAGGCGTATTCCAATCCTAACTTTGTAATGCCATTATCTTCTACACGCAATCTCTTCATGAGCTAAGCGAGCACAAAAGGTTTGAGTACAATTTGCTCAACGACCCTAACGACTGAGTATCAATTAACCAGTCGTTAATCCAATAGCGAAACGACCTTGTGGCCTTGACATACTGGCACAGCTGTATAGTAGCTGTAGTAGGGATCAATGATCTGGTATATATTGTGAAAAACCTCTAACAATCTTTTTAACATACACAGTGAAAAATAATTCAGGCATAACACAATTGAAACTTTTAAAGTTAGGACCTGAGTTACCTAGACACAAAATGCATGGAAAACTTGAAAATGCAGCAATGTTAAAGATAGATGGCTACTTAGAGGTATGCATTGAAATGAGGATGTGATCTGATGAAGGTGCTACCGCAGTTTATAGCTGGATCAAAAAAGATTCAACGGCATTCAGAGGAATGCTAGTCACCATTAAATTATAACGAGAGCACGCCCCGTGGTCGAAAAATCGACCAAAAGTATGTTTTGTGCAAACTTCTCTATTTTCACCTCACACTGTAAATAAAACATGTGATTGGAATGGCTTCCAGTTGTTTTGATTTTCTGTTTATATTTTGTTGTTATTTCGTCACCACCATAGCAACCCATAAGACCCATGTTAATTTTTTAAAATTTCAAATTCATTTTTTGTGCTTATTTTTGAGCCTATTTTAATTTATAGAGGTATTCTGCACACCTACAGGAAAATAGCTTTCTAACGGTATGCGTAGATTTTCCCTACGATACACACGAGCTGAGAAAAAAGGTTTTAAAGAAACATGCTCGCCTATTAATATATAGATAGATAGATATGTGAGATGAGGCATGTTTCTGACTGATGAGAGTAAAACCCTCAGAGCATTAATACAAGTTTTTTTGTTGCGTTGAATTTTATCGCGGAATGTACAGTGAGACATTCTAGGTATATATCTTGAGATAAAACCCAAACAGCTCTTAAACCAACTTGCAAAGATAAAGACATAAAGTCTACTCGCCACATCACCATGAGCACATCAATGTGTACTCGCGGGAAGTAATTTTCTTCACTCTGGAGACACGTATATAAAATTAGTTACCATAATACTTTAACGTGACCTGTATACCTCATTTGTTAATTACACTGTAACTCCTCCCACCAATTTTTTTCCCGCCGTTATCACCTCCACGGTTATTTTGGCGCCACGTACGTCGTTCATGTCGTGGTCATACAATAAACTTGGCGACTCATTGTGTCCCGGCACGCTCACAAATGAGACCAAGGTCGACAAATAGCGGTGTGAACTATTGTTTTTATTTTTGTTGTTTTAAACTAATTGTTCTTGTTGTGAATTGAGTTTCAAGTTCTAATCTTAGCTTACACCTAAGTATTTGGAAATGATTCAGCGTGGATGTTAACAGGTTTTAATTTTTTTTTAAACTTGTAATATATTGTACACATATTGCTTACCGTATGTTTACTTTTACAATGTCTTCAACACAAAAGATTGTGTGTATTAAACATGTTTGTGTCCAATTTTAATTTTGCTACATGTAAGGAAAACATTTTAGGATATCGGCCTGTGGGGCAGAGCCCTTGCGGAATTCGATCATACCAATACCTTTCGGCAAATCTACTCACGCTAGGCTTTATTTCGATGTGCCAAAGGCCTATATTTTTATTTGGTTAATTATATTTTCAAATCACAAATTAGCATTAAAACACGGTTATATTCACTGGTGCAGCAAACCTAGGTACTCGTTGAGCGCAATTTTATTGAATAAATATGGAAACATTAATGATTTTAGCAAACATCCAATCAGAAAAAAGAATATACTTAGTGTACAGGTTGTCTAAGGCAGGGGTATTTATTTCAAAATAGGCTTTCTCTTTGACATACGAATGAAATTTCCAGTACTGTCCATATTTAAAGGTACATGTTATTTTATTTTGCTAACATCATTCGTTTTAATAATCTATAAAAATTAATAATTATCTATTTATTTTCAGTGAATTACTAAAAATCTAAAATATTCTCTCGAAAATCCGCAAGACAAGGGCCGCTCCTATTCCCTACGGCTGGATTACGTGGCGGCCTCCTATTGGCCGCTGAGTCGCGCCACCCTGTTACGTCAGCACGGCTGCATCAGCCCCTAATGAGATCCACGGGTTGTAGGCTGTAGTGTAATTGCTCGTCAAATCTGCTTACCACAGTAGGAAGTGACTCAGCCAAGGGCTTCTGCTTGCCTTTCACTTGAATATTGGATTTTCGTTAAATTCACGTAACAGTTTTATAATGTTTACCAAGTATTTGAAAAGGTTGAATCGGCTCATTTGGGGGACTAAAGTAAAAATTATGACGTTGGAAATTGAAACAATATATCCTAATGTATGACAATACTTTAAAAAGCTTACCATAAAATATATTAATACAATTGGGTAACTAAATAAAAAAATATTTAAGAGGTTGATGGCTTGAGCAATGAGCAGTTTACAATTTTTTTTACCGCAATATGTCAATGAAATCATATTTCGGAAGAAAAAGATTTTATGAAGTAAAGTACAGGGATAGTAGTTTACAATTATTTTTCAGTTGTAATTTTGTAATTATGTATTAGATGTGTTTGACATTATGATTTCTACATATAGATAACATGCTAGGTAAGCATGTTTTGGTTTCAAAATTTAAAATGCATTCATAAAACATAATTGAATTTGGAATCGGAATCCAGCCCGGAATTGAGAATCGAATTTAATAATCAGAATCGGAATCGAGAACTTTTGGAATCAGCATATCACTAATGAATATTCCTAATTGTTCTCAACTACCAATCGAAAAAGCGTGTTGATGCATTTTATATATGTGTTAGTGTCTTTATTTATGGATTAATGCCTTTATTTATATATTAATGGCTTATATTTACAAAGGCTATATTGTAAAGTTAAGTGTTAATGCCACGACCCGTTGGTTCCGAACCCACCTAGAGCTGAAGGTCCCCCTAGAAATCATAGGTCACTTCGAGCAAAAAGAACTTTCTCCAAAAAAGAGAACCAACTTCTCTAAATGTCATAGGACATGTGAAACTCTTTAGTCAATCATACGGCAGAAGATAAAATATAAAACCTATTATGATCGAGGTAAAAATCACCGTGATTTACCGTTGTTTTTACGTCATTTCAAAATACCAAAGCTTCCGTAACCGGTTAAGCAAATTAACTGCTGCTTCCTTAAAAACGATGTGAAAATCGAAGGAATGTCGTAGAAAAAACTAAACCACTAGTAAACACCGTCGAAGAAAAAATGTTGAATCACCGTTAAAGGGAATTAATTTCAATTCACTAACAAGGCCAAGTGTGGACAACATTCCTAGTAGATAGCATGTTTGTTATATTTGTTTACTTCTGAAAACCCGTTACATTAAAGGGTTGTTACAAATATTCGAAATAAATAAATGCGTTTATAACTCGGCATTATATTGATTTTAGACTAAATAAACTTAATATGGTATATTCACATTTTTAATTTTATTTATTTTTCTTAAGAATAAGATGAGAAGTCTACCTGCTATCCAAATTCGACACTATAATTTTAACTATAACCTACATAGTTAAAACATAGACTTCTCATCCCATTGTAATTTTGAAGCTCGTTTTCGCGTCTAGTTTATGTCCGGTGACACTGACCACAGGTATCGATGACATTAAAAAAAAATTAATTTAAGGTTCATTAAACCTATGTCGTGTTAATAAATTATTCTTTATCCAGAGAAAGTGACAGTTCCGCGTAGGTGTATGATAGATCAGCTGTTTCCGCGTGTCTGAGAGAATACGACGACGGACGACGGCTGTAGGTGGAGGAGTTAACCTTGGTATCTTGTCTCCGCTTGGAATCTTCGTTATATTCTTTATATCAACAATAACTTCGTCTCGTGGAAGTAAAATATTTAAATGTACATTTATCTTAAAATAGTTAATTTATATTGTTACTTTATCGAGATGGTGATTCTACAATACAAGTTATTAAAGCAAACTTTAAAGCAATATAATTATGTGGGGCTTACATAGTTCTGATTAAGTTGAGTCAGTCTATAGTAAACTATTGCGTTACCCTAAAAGGCCTTTTAAGTTACAATGTACCTTTACATAAAACAAATAAAACACTTATCCTTTCATATGTTTCAATCAATTTCACCACGATGCATTAAAACCCCAATTCAATGGACGAAATATCCCTAACCTGATAAAGACTTACATCAGTCATATGATTGTATGTGACAGAACTATTGCATCAGCCCAAGCCTAGGTAAAAGGGTAGGGGGGGGGGGGGGATAAAGGGGTGACGAAATATTCAAACTGGCTTCCACATTCAACATTGGGGCTTCTCGCTACCCCTGAGTTACGTCATCCATCTACCCTTCTGGTCACAGGTTACATCATACAGGGTGAACCACTTGCACAATGAAACAGGTTTTAAATGTCGGCGGCCTTTAAATGATACAACTTGTGTATTTCTTATTGATGGTTTGGAATGGTGGTAATCTATAATTGTAGAAAGCAAACAGCAATTTAAATGTCGGTGACCCTTTACACAACTTGCATATTATTTATTTGCTTTTCTGCAAGGGAGAAGCACTATACTTGCACAAAGAAAGCTGTTTCAATGTAAGCAGTCTTTTAAACGACACCACTTGCACTTCCGTAGTTTGCTAACAATAGCAGTTTGCTAGTGAATCGTTTTTGTAGGGTAAGTACAGCCTATAAAACACACAACAAAAATATGAAGAAAACATAATGCAAGAAAAACTAATACATGATAAGAACACTGACGAAAAAAGAAGAGTACATCAGAAACAGTTAGTAGAAGAAATTTACTTCAAAGATTGACCATAAGAACCCACAAGAACAAATATAAAATAAATCTACCAAAGAGGTAGAAATTATAACAGTATAAATACCAATAATCCAAAATTAGACCATTGTTTCCTAACATAAATGGGATTCCAAAGATACAGAAAATAGTATACCGATCAAACTTTAAACCGAAAACGAAAATTCACAAACCGATTACGTCACTTTGAAAATCGAGCAAGATTCGACCTCACTAGGGTCTAAATTTTATTCCATTTTATAGGCATATATAAATTAGCTTATATGATTGGAATTATTTGGAACGATTTTATCGCTTCGTATAAATATTGATTTTGTAAATGTTTATTTTTATTGAACAAGACCGTCAACAACAACAACAGTACAACAACAAATACAACTACAAGATACTAGTGACGGCTATGACAAGACATATCACAAGTTGGGAAAAACAATAAGATCGATACAGTATAGTAAACATACTCTTCCACGTTTTATGAAAACACTTTTATAAAGATTTAATTCAAATCTTTGCTAATAGTGTGATTTGACTGAACTACAGTATTAGTAAGTAAACAGTACAGTATTGGATTTTTGGGGTAGTTTCAACGGAGGATATTTACGAAATGTTTTGATCAAATATTACGTCTATTGCGTCATCAAAATATCACTAAACATCACCCATTTGAAACCCCAATGCCCTAATTTTCAACATACCTCACATACGAACGAAAAAACACCATACACTCAATTTAACATTTAAATCGCAAAATGATAGTGCGAAAAGATTAAAACTGCAGACATTTCGTTTCAATTTACATTAATCGGAATATACATGTTTACAATAATAGCTGATTAATGCCAGACATAATGCGGTATAAACACATGGAAATGAAACACCCACATTATGCTGGGTAGCATTTCATTCTCAAGTCTGGTTTAGATCTTAACCTTGGCTGGGACTGAAACGAACGTAAAAAGTTCTGCGACGCAAAAATTCTTGGCGGGAACGTGTTCTATCGCAGAAGCAACTCACTTGTAAATAAACCAGGTTTTATGGCGTTGACGACTCCACATTCCTTTGGTCCAGAAATTAATAGCGTACCAGTAATAAAACTTAAGTAAATAGATTGTGTGAAGATCGCAGATTTAATAAAATGTGATTTATGAGAAATATAATTTCCATATACTAATATCAACGAACACGCTTCATACATTTCGGAAACAGATATATTTGATAAGTTAATGTAGTATGTAGTACGGTTAATCTATGGTAGTACCCTCTGAATCCAACTATTAAGAAGTTGATTAACTTCAAAGTGCATTTGCACAGTAAACCATACGATAAAGATTGGCTCTGTCTGTATTCTATGACCAATCATCTATATTTTATTACGATCATCTACAGATTTTTAATGCTTGAGCTAAAGTTCTGAAGATTTGTTTGGGGTTGGCCTTGTACATGTTCTTTATCCTAATCAGAAATTCGATTTCTTGTCACAATTTTAATGGTTTTGGACCACTTTCCGTTAAGAGCTTAAATTTAAATAACTTTGACTTAAATTTAAAATAATATCCATTGGCGTATTAAAAAACACTTCAAAGAATTTGGCATCATCGCATTAATTAAACTCAGAGTAATATTCATCTTGCTCGTTGATCTTCTTGTTGATTTCTTGGTACATGTAGAACCAAATGTTCTTGAGTTCTTGGTACATGTTGGTATATGTAGAACGTTCATTATTTAAGTAACAATGACATACATCCTGGTTTAAGCCATCTGCTTGTCCATCCACCTTCTTTTTTTCTGTTGACCTTTTTCCCTTCGAGTGTTCATGATTTTGAGCTGGAGATAACAACTAAAGGGAGACATATTATAGACAGGTGGTGTAACTTAAATATTATAAATACCCCCGCCGCAGCAAACCTGCAGACTAAGCGAATTTCCATTTGCCTGATTGAATTTACACTAAAATGTCTACTTAAAAATTTAACATTTATTTCCTATTAAAATAGAATTAGTTTAACAGGTACTTAGGTTTGCTGCATCAGGGAGGGTAAAACTGCTTTTTTTTGTAAAATGTTAATAGTTAGTAAGAAATAAAAACATTTTCCAAATTTGATCAAAATATGTTCATAAACAAGCAAACTACAACAGTTTACTTGTTCTCCATAAGAATAACATGGGAATTAAAAATTTACATTTTTTTGGAATTTTCTCCGTAACCATTAGGCGCATAGTAACACTTCAATATACTAAATTATTTGTTTTTTTAAGGTCTACAAAATGGTTTGGAAAGATTTTGCAAAATTTTATGTTTTTTGGGTCAAAAATGGGAAAAACCTATTTTTACCCCATAAAACCCCCCGTAAACCCCCGTTCCCATAGCCCGATCATGCTCGTTCTCGAACTCGTTCAAGTTTATCCCGCCATACACCTTCAAACCAAATTTTATCAAAATCGGACAAAAATTACTCAAGTTATCGTGCGGATGGACACACATATATATATAACACACTATTTATAGATATATACAAATTTGAACGAATGGTGTTTTTGGCCTCTGGGGACATCAAAATGAAAAAGTAAATCGGTCCCGGGCCTAGGTCTTACCATGAGACCTACGGTAATAGCTACTTCCCTATAGGGAAATTCGCTAAAAGTACAAATACATAGGCTGAACTTTGCTTTGATCTTCTGGTATATACTGAATATCTCGTATGCTGTGTATTTCTATAAATCAATGTTGTGTTGTAGCTTCAGACAACAAACAGGTAGAAAGATAACCTGCCACCTCCTTGATCTTCGTGTATGTATATGATCTTCTGTCGATGTGTAACTTGACACAACGACATCGTAGACACACAGCTTACAGATTACTTCACAATCAGTTGTTTATATTGTTTGCACTCGATATTCTCCTCTGCGGCTATTGCGATATAAAAATCGATGGTTATATCACAACCGGTAGACGAGTAACCCGACACTACTCAAAGTGCAGCTGCATACAGTCTGCACTCTGTAGTTGCACCGACCCAGTTACTAGTAGTTACTTCTGGTTATGACGTCTTGGACACATCGCTGCCAGAAATCCACTTAATTAGTGTTACTGCTCCACATACACCGTTACACCTGTGTACAGCTATTTGTGTATATGGGGCACCTGTGTGTCTACACAAATACCGCGGACAACGGTCTACACAACAGGTGCGGTTTCATCTGTATTGTGTCTGTGTATTTTGCTCCACTAAACAAGTTGATGGCCAATTTGTAATTTTATCAATGGATATATAGTAATTCAAAAAATGTTACGCCAATAATAGCCTAGTCTAAACTCAAACGAACCAATTAGGCTCAAGACAAGGTATCTATCTATATATTAATAGGCAAGCATGTTTCTTTAAAACCTTTTTTCTCAGCTCGTGTGCATCGCAGGGGAAATCTACGCATACTGTTAGAAAGATATTTGCCTGTAGATGTGCAGAATCCCTTTATAAATTTAAATAGGCTCAAAGATAAGCACAAAAAATGAGTTTAAAAATTTGAAAAAATCTATCTATATATTAATAGGCAAGCATGTTTCTTTAAAACCTTTTTTCTCAGCTCGTGTGCATCGCAGGGGAAATCTACGCATACTGTTAGAAAGATATTTGCCTGTAGATGTGCAGAATCCCTTTATAAATTTAAATAGGCTCAAAGATAAGCACAAAAAATGAGTTTAAAAATTTGAAAAAATTAACATGGATCTTATGCGTTGCTATGCTGGTTACGAAATAACAACGAAATATAAACAGAAAATCAAAACAAATGGAGGAAACTCCAATCGCATGTTTTATTTACAGTGTGGGGTGAAAATAGATAAGTGAGTACATTACATATTTTTGGTCGAGTTTCGACCACTGGACGACCTCTCGTTTTCATAAATGAGTGAAATAATTAACAATGTTCAACAATGGTATCGCGCTGGTCTACTAGTAGTGGTAGAGCGCGGGAATCCGGTGCTCAAGGTAATGGGATCAAATCCCGCATATCACAAATGGATATTAATTGATAATGCTGCGACACCCTCATGGTCTAGCCTGAAATAATCGAAAAAGCAATTCCGTGCTAGAGCCCAAAAATAATTTAACAATAGATACCAACTCGGAATGGATGAGACATCACGATTATTGTTTCATTATTTATTTTGGGATACCAGTTTATTACGGCTGGCAGGAAGGAACATGTTTCAAAAGATAAGCGTTCCGAGACAATTCGTAGGGACAAGATAATACGGACTGTATGGTCATCAAAAGGTTTTCAAACTTTGTACGAAAATATGTTGTACAGAATGTATAGACCTAACCTAAAACGTGCGTTATCAACTCAAGACCACAGAAAACATACTACTATGTTTTCTGTGCTCAAGACCTACGTGTCAACAAATTGGCTCGCTGACGGCTGACGCTGATAGTTCTAAAATGACATTGGAAATAGTAAGAAGTAAATGATAGAGAATTTCAAATTACTATGGCTTGCCGGAAGGAACAGGCTTCTAGCGATAAGCGTTCCAAGTTCCAAGACAATTTGTAGGGATAAAATAACATGGACTGGGAAGGCATCAAATGGTTTTTCAAACTTTGTACGAAAATATGCTGTACAGAATGTATAAACTTCCTAAACAAACGTTCCCGACTCAAGACCTACGTGTCAACGAACTGGCTCGCTGACGGCTGACGCTGATAGTTCTAAAATGACATTGGAAATGGTAAGAAGTAAATTATAGAGAATTTCAAATTACTATGGCTTGCCGGAAGGAACAGGCTTCTAGCGATAAGAGTTCCAAGACAGTCAGTACAGATAAGATAACACGGAATATATTTTCGTAAAACTTTACCCAAAACTTGCTTGGCCTTGATTTAAACGTAAATTAGATGAGTGTGGGTTGGTGAAACGCGTTATGTCGCTTTGTTGCTAAGATCAACTCTTCAGTCAGGACTATTAACGACCAATGATGATCAAGAAAAGCTGAGTCCAATTTCCAACTATCCTAGAACAATTTTATTAGGATCGATCCTGCGCTACTTTCAAAATAGGCCTAAATTGTTCCACGATCCATGTTTGTGTACACAAGAACCAGGAATAATTTAGAATAGCTCTTCCTCATTCAAGATCCAATGGCATATGATAGTTCTGACCACGGCTCTTTACTAACCTTCAAACCTTGGTATACAACAGACCTACTCGTTAAACAGGTTTAGTATCTTCCGACTCCTTCATCTGTTAGTACAGCCTTCCACAGAGAGCAGCAACCGGTTACCATTAAAACTTCGTACAAAATAGCAAAAAAAAAAAAAAACAATAAAATTTCTAGTTAAAAATAAATGAAATCTGTGTTTGAATGTTAATTAACTTTTGCTGTATTGAACTAATGTTTATTACATTATTAGGCGAGATACATTGCGAAGTAAGAGTACTTAAGTAAGTCATGATAAAAAATGGACATACAAGTAGAATAAAATGCAGTTCTTCAATATTTTTGTTACATTGGTTATAAGTCAGAACGAAAACAATATGCTCATTTTGACAACAAGCGTACGTAAAAAACCAAGGTGAATCGAACGAACAGTGAGATTTCATCTAATCTGATTTTACTGTGCCCATGTACAGTGAGGGTCACGTTATTAAAATGATTTGTAGCCAAACAAGGCCAAACAAGATATGGACATAGACAATATAGATGTTTCAACTACCGTAATTTATGAGTACTTGAGAATGTAAAATGTTTGTAGGGTTGAACATATTGAAATGAGAACTATGAATAGGTGTAAAGTAATTTTTTACAAGTCCATCAGAGATTTTAATTTAAATACAATTATATTTTGGTAACTTTACCGTTACCTACGGTACCTATTGAACATAATATTAAAACTGATAAATTAAACTACCCTATGTTGAAAATGAAAGACTTTTATCAGATATGTTTTATTTACGTCTTAGGACGAGTTAGTTTGTTACTTTATTTTTTATATAGAAGAGGTTAGGAATTGTTTCTAAAAGTTAAGTTGCAGGTTAATTTTAGGAAGGGAAGTACCAATTCCAGTAGAAGTCAGTGTTCTACACAATGTGAAACTCCAGTGAAGTTCTGTGTAGAATGGGACCGACCTTCTGAAATAAAGTTTTTAGGGTTTTTAGCGAATTTCCCTATAGGGAAGTAGCTATTACCGTAGGTCTCATGGTAAGACCTAAGCCCGGGACCGATTTACTTTTTCATTTTGATGTCCCCAGAGGCCAAAAACACCATTCGTTCAAATTTTTATATATCTATATATAGAGAGATATATATATATATATGTGTCCATCCGCACGATAACTTGAGTAATTTTTGTCCGATTTTGATAAAATTTGGTTTGAAGGTGTAAGGCGGGATAAACTTGAATGAGTTCGCGAACCAGCATGATCGGACTATGGGAACGGGGGTTTATGGGGGGTTTTATGGGGTAAAAATAGGTTTTTCCCATTTTTTACCCTAAAAACATGAAATTTCACAATTTCTTTTTAAACCATTTTGTAGAGCTTAAAAAAACAAATAATTTAGTATATTGAAGCGTTATTATGCGCCTATTTGTTACGGAGAAAATTAAAAAAAAATGTAATTTTGAAATTCCCATGTTATTCTTATGGAGAATAAGTCAACTGTTGTAGTTTGCTTGTTTATGAACATATTTTGATCGATTTTGGAAAATACTTTTATTTCTTACTAAACTATTATCAATTTATAAAAAAAAAACTTTTTTACCCTCCCTGTTGCAGCAAACCTAAGTACTCGTTAAACTTATTCTATTTAAATAGGAAATAAATGTGCTATTTTTATGGAGGCATTTTAATGTAAATCTCAGGTTAATGGAAATTCGCTTAGTCTGCAGGTTTGCTGCGGCGGGGGTATTATTTGTTTAGGTAAATTTGTATAACAAAATTGGTCGGAAACCCATGTATATATTTCTAACACATTGGAGATTTTTGAGCTAGCAGAATCTCAAAACGAAGAACTAGAGTATAATGGTACAAAATAAGCATTACTACTAAAATAAGCGCCTTCGTCGAGGAGAAAATGTTTGCACACAATGAAACAATCAAGCAATCCAATAGTAAATTAATCTGTCTGACCTAAATACACCTTAGATTACAAAAGATAGCGAACAGCGCTGTAAACCCACGCTGTCCCAGTCTCGCCACAGCATGTCTGCAAGTCTATGAGCCACTCCCCGCATGCATAAGCATGGGATGGGACTGGCAGGGACATTCAGCCTGGAGTAAAGCATGGCATGCTTTGTCAACAGTGCTGGGATACGGATTGAATATGGAAGTCGGAGATTTAAAACTGAATACCGAACTCAATAAAACGAAAAGGAATAAGATAGTTCAGTAAAATCATTGACTACACTACTAGAGAGCCAGTTTAACTGGAAAAAAGCA
Organism: Macrosteles quadrilineatus; assembly: GCF_028750875.1. NCBI lineage: Eukaryota > Metazoa > Arthropoda > Insecta > Hemiptera > Cicadellidae > Macrosteles > Macrosteles quadrilineatus. Next base: position 76,567,151 of record NW_026542598.1, on the reverse strand, counting down.
AACTGGATGTTGTGGCTGGCAGAAGCGTTCGGTGAAAATGAATACAGAACTCGATACCGTGACACGAAGAGGAACACGGTAGGCCTACAAAGCTCTCTAAACACTACACACTACTAGAGAGCCGCTTATACTGGGAAATAGTGAACTACACTATGTCCGGTGTGACGAAAAAGACCCATTGAGATGAATAGATAATAACTGGGACCACTACTCTCTGGTTGAACATTAGAGAAAAGCGTGCCATCAAGGTGGCCGCTTGTTGCAGTGTTTTTGTTGGTAATACCACAGACAATGGAATAAACCATTAACATTAAAGTATTATATTGTCTGTGGTAATACTGTTTTAGTTGGTTGGACTTGTAAAAAATAACTCCATCTGATTGGTTCGAATTCGACAGCTATCCAACCAACCAAAGGCCAACATAACAACACGAAAAACTGAAAAACAGCAAAACAGTGGTACACTTTTTAAACACAGAGTGGTGACTCCAGTTACATTATTCTCTGTTCAGTGTAAAGACAACGTATAATTTACCACCCTTTCTAGATAGATCACAGCACTGGTCCTCAAATGTCAAAACTAGCATGGGTTAGAAACGTTAGCAAACATGCGTTAGCAATTTAGATGGAGTTGATACTCTGTCTGTTTATGGTTCTAGGTTAGGCCAAAGGTCCATATGTTGACGCAAGGTTTAAAGAAGAAACCAAACTCCTCAGTTAGGAAAAAAATAAAAAGAAAGTCAATAGGCTATAGAAGAAAGCTAAGAATTGTTTCGTAACAGAGCCTTACAAAGATTCATGCATATCGTCGTATTGAGGTTAAGAGTTTAACAATTCTTGTTGTAAGTGGCTCTTCATATTAAGAGTCAAGTTATTTATGGTACAGAGCGAAGTACCACCATAACATTAGTTAATGCAACAAAACTACAGTATTTGATTTACTATGCCCTTTGTGTAATTTATTCCGAATCACGTTGTAAGTTGTAATAGGTTAAAAACCATGATACTAATTCTAGTGATGTTTTAACCGTTCAAGTTTTGTGTTACCTGATGAATGAACATTGTGTGGTCAATTCTCGGAGCAAGAGTCATGACGAAATATCAGGTATGATTGTATTCATTGAACAATTTACTATGACCATTTAATTTTAGATAACTAGGGGGCAGTATATGGATGGACCGTGAATAAAAGAATAACTATCCCAAGTATGACAAAACTGTTGATTCCTTCCTTAGAATTATAGCACATAAACTTATTTTAAAGGCTTGATACACACAACCAAACTCCAAAGAATCTTGACACTTTTTAACAGATAAAAGTTAATTTTTGACAGCAGCTAGGAGTTTCCGATTGGTATTGCCATTTAATAACATCATATTTCATATTTCCATCAGCAATAACTTACACAAAACCCAACCTGCATAAATACTGTCACAGAAAAACTAAATCTATTGGAAGTTATTTGCTATCTAAAACATCGTATGGATCACATACACTCGAGTCTGTCCTATGCACGATGCTACACCCAGAATAAAGAAGAGTTTGTATTCACTTGTAAAGGAAGAGTCACCTTCAAACGTGACAAGCAAGTAGAGTACCGTATCTGGAATGCAGTGGCTATTGGCCGTTTAAAGTTTATATACATTGTAATGTAACAGAATATAGAGTATGTGATGAGTAATCAACCATGTAATTTATGATTTTCCAACGAAGAAAGAGAAAGATCCCGCACGAGTGACGTTATCTTTTTCTAACTGAACAACTTAACAGATCATTTGATGGCATCGCACCGTTTCACACAGCGTTGTCGCGCAGTTAAAACCCATTGGCGATTTGCTGGATTTGAACCCAGTTAAACATCTGGGGTACCACATATTGTGTAATTAATGTCAAGAAATACCCCACCGCAGCCCACCTGTAGACTAAACGATTTACCATTTACCTAGTTGGATTTTCACAAAATTCTCCTTTAATTTTCAGATTCCCTTCTTAAATAGCATTAATTTTAATGAGTGAGTACTTAGGTTTGCTACAGCAGGGAAGGTGAGTTTTTTTAAGCCCATATTTTACTCCAATCAATTTTCACCCCATAAAACCCCGTTCCTATAGTCCGATCATACTGGCTCGCGACCTCGTTTAAATAAATGTAGGTTTACATGTATGAATCTAATTTTATTAAAATTTGGTAATTTACTCGCGTTATTGCGCTAACGACACACACATACGTAAATACATATGAATTTGACCGTAATGTCTTTGGCCTCTGGGAACATCAAAACGAAAAAGTAAATCGGACCTTGTCTAAGACTTACTATCAAACCAACGTTAATGGCTTATTCCCTATGGACAATTATCTAAATTGTAATGCTTTATTTCACCCCTACTTATACAGCAATACTCTAACAACATGACAACTTGAACTTAAAGAAGCAACAAGAGCTTTATGTGCCAGTATGGTTTTAGGAAGAGTAAAAATACTAGTGATGCTCTCTTCGCTATGAATAAATATATTTCGGAGTGTATTAACGGAAATGAAAAAGCATTGACTGTGTTCATTGACCTTGCAAAGGCATTTGATTCCATTGATAGAAATATTCTTTTAAATAAAATGGAATGCATCGGAATTCGTGGTTTGGCCCTAAAATGGTTTAGTAGTTATTTGAATAAACGAAGCCAGTTAGTTTCTATTAACAACAATTTTAGCGATATACGTGAAATAGACTATGGAGTTGTCCAGGGCAGTACGCTGGGACCATCCCTTTTTTTAATTTACATAAATAATTTAGACAAACTTCCAATCACAGGAAAGCTCTTTTTATTTGCCGACGACACTGCAGTTATATTCAAAGGTAATACTTGGGACCAAACATTCAATGTAGCGCAAACAGATATGTTCCTTATTCAAAAATGGTTCTCCCAAAATGTATTATCAATGAATGTTTTAAAAACAAAATATATGCCAATTTTCCTCAGACAAAGTAGTAAGCCTCCCACCAACCTCAGACTAGTGATGCATGTTTGTGGAGATCCAGGTGTCTCTACCTGTGGTTGTTTACATTTGGAGAGAGTAGATCATTACAAGTACTTGGGAGTGATATTGGATAGTAGGTTAAGATGGGAACCCCATATTGAATATTTAAAGACAAAACTTAGGAAATTAATTTATGTTTTTAGAAACGTTCGCGAAATTCTTAACATCAATGAAATAAAAATGTTATACTATGCATTTGTCCAATCAGTACTTCAATATGGAATTATAGTATGGGGAGGAGCTAGTAGCAATATTTTAAAGCCTCTGTTTGTCATACAAAAACTAATTATTAAAATAGCTTTTCAATTCAACAGGCGATTCCCTACAAATGTATTATTCAAAAACACTCAATTACTTTCGGTGCGTCAACTTTTTATCAAAACTTTACTTGTATATACCTACTCTAATCAAGATTTGATAGTGACGCCAATCACACATAACTATTCCACCAGAGGAGCTGTAAATGTAGGTATGCAGGTACCCCGAGTTTTCAAGTCTGCAAACCTTACTAATGCTTTTTATATTGCGAATTTTTTGTATAGGAATATACCATCAGAGATTAGAGATCTACAGGTATCTCTTCCAGTTTATAAACGTTCGGTAAGCAGTTGGCTGTCGGAGATTGGGCTCGATCAGTCTGAGACACTTATCGGTTCAGTATACAATACCTAACAATAATTATACACAAGTACAACAAACAATATTTAGCGTACATATATCAGTAACTGCAACTCCATTCACTCGACTACCTTTTATTTAGCATTAACTGTTCCTGTAGCTGTCTCATAGCTTAGTTGTAAATAGTATTTTGATTAATTTAGTTTTAATTTTTTAAGAATATTTCTAATTTGTAATAGAGCTCGTCCCGCGCACAGGTCTTTTACGGCCTATGCGGGACTATTGTTCGTATTTTGTACATGTATATATTGTAAACATTTTTGGAAATAAAGCAGATTTTGATTTTGATTTGATTTGATTCTTTCACGTCGTCACTAAAACCCATAGAGTAATTACAAGTGCAAAAAGCTTCATAAACGTGGAACGGACTGGTTCCGGTAAACATCGAGGGAACTTCCGGTGTAGAGTAATGAAGATAATTGATACCAAGAAGGAAGTGAAGGTCGTACTACTCTCGCGACAAGACACAAGGGGTGGGAACTGGAGGTAATTATAATCAGGTGATGTTAATTTGGCATGGTAAAGCATTTCTATAAGCGTTTAGGTACTAGACATCCTATAATTCCCATATATGAACCAGCTGCCTTTATTCAGTTAGGAAGTTGAAATATTCTATACAAATCAGTATTAAACAAATTTTGTTAATATTGTTAATAAATTTTGTTTGGTTGGCGGTTTCATTTGCCTCTTAGCCCGCCCACACGAGCCACAGAGGCCTGTACATGGTAGAAAAGGGTGAAGCGTACTGATAAAAATGGTGGGCATTAATTGCGCCAACTGACCTGAGTCAGGTAGTCTGGTTTTCCTAAATTGCGCCAACTACTCCAGGGGGCCACCCAATACGCTGCCTTGGGGCCAAGTCCATGGCTCACCAAACCATGAACAAACAAACGATTGGTAACAATCAAACCATTGATTTAGGTGCACTCTGTCAGTAGCTCAATTCTATTTTCTAAAACTGCCGATGTTTGACATAGGAATGGGATAAACAAAAAATCGAAAAAGAACAATGATAAAACCTTATACAACATAGGGTCCATACAGTACAGGACAAACATACGTTTTCTGCCAAAAGGACTCGAGTTACAATAAGTGCTCCTTATTACAAACAATTACTGAACCATTTTAAAGTTCTTCTAAAGATTGAACATCAGGTTTGAAATATGAATGGTGAAACTATTTTGCGAACCAGAAGCATGACGACTGAGAAACAAGGCAGCCATCTTGTTTTGATTGATGCATTCCACATTTATTTTTATTTTATATGAATTTAAGGGCAAACACAAGGATAAAAGACACCTCAATCCTTTTGAATTAGGGATAAGTTCGTAAAGCTGTTCAAAGAAACTGTCTGTACTCCCATCTGGTATACAAAACGTATATTTTTAGTTAACTAAGCGAATACATCTACAGATAAAGAATGGATTCCGAACCACCAGGTTCCTCTAATTACCTGATTGTTGCATGTTGTCTGGTCCATCCTGGCTCCCCTCGACCCGACGTCCTACGCCAACGGACGCCTCCTGAAACAAGAACCAAAGCAATTACAACCAAAATTTACCAATCCCACTAGTATAGTAAAATTATATGCATATACAATATACCATTAACTATACTCGTTTTCAAACAGTATTTTGTAACACGAAAGTACGGTATGTTATTTTAATTGACATTTCATCACATGCTACACCAGTAGTTGTGCGAAGGAGTCAGAACTGTGTTGATACAGCTACATTGTCACAAACTATATAAATGCTTATACAATATACCATGAACTATACTCGTTTTCAAACCGTATTTTGCAACAAAATGTACGTTATTTTACTTATATTCATGAAACGCTAAACAAGTTGTGAGAGGGAGTCAGAATTCTTGATATACGTTATCACAACGTTGGCCTTGGCATTGACAAACGAACCGCCTGTCTCTTTGTGACTACCAGCATTATAAAATGCTACTTGTGTTTTTAACGATCACAACAACGTATTTGTGCCGTAAACAGGTAGTATGAATATTGTTACCTAGATAGAATTGTGTCTTGATATATTGTATTAGGTTTAGTTTGGTTACGTAACGAGAAAATATCGAATCATTCATGAGACCTTAGTAATATTTATAATTATGATAGGCCTACTACTGTTTGTCGCTATTTCTTTAAAAAACGCTCAGGGATTTCATTGGAGAATTTTATTTGGATGAATTGCCTTTTTCTATGTAGGAATGATGGGGAAAATCAGGTTAAATAGAGAAGGCGGTAGAAAAGGAAGGCCTTGAACTTGACCACAAAATGCAAGAAAGCCTAATCCTATCCTACAAGAAATTAGAAAAAGAATTAACGATAGTTTCAAATTGAGAACCAGGGATGGAACAGGCTTATCATCAAAGCCAGGTGACTGGAGTCAAAAACGGTTATGGTGTTTAGTATTGTATTAAGATTATTGAGAACCAGATGAAGCAACTAAAATATGTTAGAGAGCAAAATCACAAAATTCGATATTTTTTAGTTATGGATGTCAACGTAACAAACAAGGCGGAATATCACACAGCAAGAATTTAAGGTAATAAACATTGACTTTTTATGATGTTATGTTAGTTTTTGAGGTTAACGTCATCAAAAGACCCAGTGTGGTAGAAAATTCAAGGTAGGGCATATATTACTTTCCTTTATCAAAAGGTCTTGTTTCACAACGAATAATTGATATTCCACAGTATTCTGAAAGGAGGCGGTTGAACTAGAGTAACCAAAATGGCTTATTTTAGAAACCTGTATGACTTCAAAGAGAGCTTATACAGTAGACTTAATGTTTCGAGCCGCAAGAATAATCAGTCAGCTCTAAGTTCAGTTCTGTACTTATTTTATTGAATACGTTCTTTTAATTGTCAAATTCTACGAAGTAAAACGCAACCCGTTATCTTCCACGATCCTTAGGGGGGCGGGGATTTGAGAAAATCTCTTGTTACCAAGGTTCTGTTCAAAACGTTTTGTAATCGAGGTCCTACTTCTTTTACTCCGATGGTAATAAATCACAAAAATATTTCGAAACACAAACAATTAGTGTTTCTACGCTTGATGGGTTAACTTTAAAATCTTCATCCGTGAAAAATCGAACCCTCCTGGACGCCAAGTAAAGTTTAACGTCCCGAAGACCTTGGCGATCTGGCGCCTTCCCAGAGGGTATATATAGACCCACACCACCACGTGGTCCGAGGATGGACTCGTCCACGTGTGGACGCTCCCGCCAAAAGATCAACCACTGCCTTACAGAATGGAAAAAGTTCAAATAACCTATACAATTTTGGAGGGAATCTTATCAACCACTGCCTTACAGGATGGAAAAAGTTCAAATAACCTATACAATTTTGGAGGGAATCTTATCAACCACTGCCTTACAGAACGGTAAAAGTTAAAATAACCTATACAATTATGGAGGGAATTTTATCAACCACTGCCTTACAGAACGATAAAAGTTAAAATAACCTATACAATTATGGAGGGAATCTTATCAACCACTGCCTTACAGAACGGTAAAAGTTAAAATAACCTATACAATTATGGAGGGAATCTTATCAACCACTGCCTTACAGAACGGTAAATGTTAAAATAACCTATACAATTTTATAGGGAATCTTATCAACCACTGCCTTACAGAATGGGAAAAGTTAAAATAACCTATAAAATTTTAGAGGGAATCTTAAAGTAAATGTATGCGATTTAGTGAGGTTTACGGTTCTCTCATTGAATAGAGGGCTTTTAGAATTAATCAAATAGAGTATACGCATACAACGGGCTAAACAATAAACATGCTTTAAAAACCTTTTTGTTATGTTTTTATACACCAAATTGACCACCCACAGGGGCATACATATCCCCGTGTGCCCTAGTATCTACATCACAGTAAACCCTTATTGCTCCAAGGTAATTGGTAATCCAAGTAATGCGAACTGATAAAATGTTTCAAGGGCCCTTAATATGATGAAAGGCGGTGGCATTCTGGAGATATTTGGATACAATTTCTACCACACATTGAAAGTACTATAAGTCCAAATATGAATGAGGGCGAGAGTATAAAAATTAATAAGAGTATAAGATGCCTAACGAAGGTTTAATTATTTTTAAATGTACAACCTCGATAACAAGACTCTCATGGGGATTATTAAAAAAGAATTGTTATCAAGGTTGACTTCTTATTGAGGTTGGCAATAACATGTGATTCAGGGTAAAATAAATTCAAGGGGACTTGAAAATTACCCTTGTTATCAAGGGTGACTTGTTATCGAGGGTCTTCTTATCGAGGTTCCACATCCACCTATTTATTTAGCTATATTTACTTTTTTATTTGTTTATTAAAAGTATTTTCACAAAGTGTTGTCAAATGGCTGACTAGATTAAGAAAATTTGGTAAAATTCCGGACTATTGAGGGCTTGCAGTACTGCAGATCAATCACCCTTTTAGAATTATTTCGACAATAATAGATTGGCAGGTTTTGTTTCAGTTAGCCAACGAGCTAGAGTGCTAGAGTGACAGAGTGGCAGCGCGATTGAGATATCACACTGGACATGTCAATCTCGTCCGTGATATAGCACCAATCAACCAATTGCCATTGACGCATTGACGTCACGTCAATGTCCACGTCAACTTAATTGACTCCCACAAACGGCTGTCGTCGGCGAGTCAAAACATAGCCATCATCGTTGAAACTGATGAGTAGATAGCAAATATTAATCTCTGCTTTATCATTTACTGTGATTTTGAAACGTCAGTAAATTGTAGTAATGTGTATGTTTGTTTCCTGAACCCGATTATTGTATAAGTGTAGAGATATGGGTTGGGATGTTTAGATTTCAGGTTAAATTAGGTTATAGGGCACGCCTCATTCATAACGTTGCCCACTCGACCAAAGTAGGTTTTTTGATAAGTGTTCCTGGCTAAGGGTAAACCTGGTCTTAATCTGTTAAGGTACAAAATGGTACCCCACTTCATTCTACCATGAGTTAAACCATAATCTATGGTTAAACATACTTCTTTTATAAGTATCTTCATCAGCTGAAGGCAATCTTAAGCTCCACCCGGTCTATGTAACATTAGTTGTTTACTGGATTTAAAGGTACTTGTTGCGGCGCGTGATGCGCCAATGTTTTGGTAAATAATAAAGAACTAACACTTTAAAAACGAACTATGAATTTATTGATGTGAAATGAATATTAAGTGGACTGTATAAATGATTGACTAAAATGCTATAACGAAAAACTAATGTGAATGTACTATTGAATGCGAACTAAGACTAATGAAATACGTGGAGGGGTCTGCCTCACACGTCCTATACGAAAACTATGCCAAACGAACTTGACAATGTGATGCTAGTTGAGACACTGACTATGACTGAATAAAAGACACCTTCCTCACCCTCGAATGGGGTTGCAACTTTCTAAAAGTGGTGAGGAAGGGCCCGTCCTTTCGCAGAAGGACGATGGTTTATTACTCTGTTACCGGCGCTAAAAGCCGACAACTGCCCTAAGAGACTGCATGTTTGCTACTTCACAACACTAAGTTAAAACTACATATGAAATATAGCATTTATAATAATTAGCTAATAATATAACGTAATGAAGCACAAAATCAGAAATATATACAATAACTCTCCTCAACATTCTCCCCCCTTGAAAGTGGGAATGCTTTCAACTATTTAAATATTGAATGATTATAACCTAAATGCAATAAAATTGATATACAGTACAAGGGCAATTACAAACAATTCGATGAAAATGGCAATTGCGATGATACGCAAATAAAAACCTTGAATGTTGACTATAAGGGGAGACTAATCAATCAATTACTATAGACTAAGACTAATGAATCTATAATAATATGACATAATGTGTAAAACGCTATACAAACATACGATTTATAAAATGATCATCAAGTGAAATTAAAGCAGTTTGAAGTTACAATTAACAAAAATGAAACTCATACTAAAGGCTCAAATTAAATTACTAAAAAAATACTATACACATACATTGATTATGAAATACAATTATAACAACAATGCAACAATTCGATGAACTAAATACTTGAGCGAAAGAAACACATTTAAATAAATAACGAAAATGACTACTTTGTTTAACCAATTCTAAACACGATTGATTGATGTGAATCTAAAACATCCAATATTGACACATTACTACATAATAGTGAAAATTGATATTTTACATTATAACGTGATATAAATCCTAACTTAAGCTGTGTTGTTAATACATGAATAAATATGCAACGAATGAAATTGAAATTATAAATAAGACGACTAAACAACTACAACTAGACTACCATGACATATTGCTACACTATATACATGAAGTGCAACACTGATCACTCACTTTCACTATAATTGACCATTTTGGTTGACACATGACACAATATCACTAGGATCAATGGTGATGGTGAGGTGGTGGCTGACAGCTGTTTTGATGACACTGTTGCTGTCTTGACTGTGGCCACCATGACCTTGCTTTGGGCTTGGAGATGGACGTCAATGGACCTCGCAGTTTCCCACTTGTGAAGTGTCGGTTGTCATCTCTGATGATCGCCCGCTGATTAGGATGGAAGTTGGAGGCTTGTGATCTCCATTGCTGATCCACTGATCTCCCTAAATTGGTAGCGTTGACAGAATGAGGTGTAGACATATATCCGTAGTTGCTGACGGCGAGGTGACAGTGTGAACGTACAGTTGGACTGTGATTTGTTTTAACTTTTCCAGAAGCGACCCATCCAAAAGATGTCTTCTGAAGAAGTGGTCCATTTTGGTGCAGCCTCATTTGTCCTATGTTCAAGAGATGGAAAAATAGTTCGGCCCCGATAAGCATGTCGATCGGACCAGGTGTGTTGAATTGAAAGTCTGCTAAGTTTAATGATGGTGGTATCTGCCAGTTGTCCGTGTTCATCTCTATACGTGGTAGGTGATGGGTGATTTTTGGAATTACTTGGCAGTCTATTGAAGTCTTGTAAGCTGTGTGTTGAGAATGAAGTTTGCAGACGACAGAGCTAGATGTGTTCGCCTGTTGTTCACTAATCCCACTTACTATGGTAGACGTTTTGTGTTTGTGCAATCTTAACTTATCTGCCATGTTTTCTGTGATGAAGTTAGATTGTGAAGCTGAATCTAATAGTACTCTGCATTGGTGCTTGTTGCCTTCATTATCTTCATCTTCATTATCTACGTTGACCACTGCTGTGGGCAGTACTACTTGAAGGTTGTCACCTAGTGATGCAAGTGTTGTTGTCATGAAAGACGTACTATGATTGTTTGATTGTTCTTCTGTAGGTTGGTCGATGATGTGATGATTTTCAGTGTCCAAGTCAAAATGTAACATTGTGTTGTGTTTATTGTTACACACTTTGCAGGCTCCTGCTTGACAGTCTTTAATTTTGTGTGATTTTGAGAAGCAGTTTATGCACATACCTAGCTCCTTGATACTGGAATACCGGTCTGTGGGCTTCAGTGACTTGAACTGATTACATTGAAATATCTTGTGATTTCCATTGCAATATGGACATGTTACACTACTGCTGCTGGTAACTAGAGTAGTGTGTTGTCTGACGTGAGGTAGCATTTGGTTGCTATAACTATGTGGACTACCACTTGATTGCTTACTATGACTATTGCTTATGATGTTATGTCTATTGTGATGTAGACTTTTGTTGCTAGGGCTAGTTGATTGATCGCTATGATTCAAGTCGATTGCTTCTAATGTTTGACATCTAGATTTTAGGAATGTGATGAAATTTGTGAATGTTGGTACATCTGACGATACAATGTGGCTCTCCCAAAGTCTAAGTGTAGGATGGTCAAGCTTCTTGGTTAATGTAAATATCAACAAAGTATCCCAACTATGCACTGGTTGACCTAGGTTTTCTAGAGCACGTAAATGCTTGTTTACAGAATCTATTAATGATCTTAACTCTAATCCAGATTCCCTTTCAATTTTGTTGATGTTGTATAGAGAAGCTATGTGATTGTTGATGAGGATTCTTTTGTTTTCAAATCTTTCCTTAAGTAGGGACCAAGCAGTAGTGTAGTTTACTGATGTAACTTCTAAGGATTCTATGATGCTGATAGCTGGACCGTGGAGTGATGTTTTGAGGTAATGAAACTTTTGTGTGTCTGTTAGTGACGTGTTGTCATGGACGAGAGAATGGAATATTTCTTGGAACGAAGTCCACTCCTCGTATTTCCCACCAAATGTAGGGAGTTTTATAGTAGGCAATTTGACACTGATTGATGAGTTATTAGAAACTACAGAGCTAGAAGGGGTTGACATTGGTTGGTTGTCAGTGAGGAGAGCTTCTGCTTGGGCAATCAATTCAAAATAAATGTTTTCAAACGATTCCCTTTCAGCTTCGTGATCTGATTCAGTATCAAGAAGTTCTATGCCTCCTTGTATCTGTTCAAATTCTTGTACAAGTGGTTGAAATAGGGCTAGTCTACCTTTTAATTGGGACACGTCATTATCTACTATTGCATCTACATACTTTTTGAATCTAGTAAGCTTGGCTTTGGTCTGTCCTCGCTTTTGGCATAATGTTTTTAACTGCTGTTCTGTCATATTCTTTGTGTGCAAAGAGGCTTGTAAAGAGATGAATGCTGTTTGAAACTGAACGTGGTGAGGTTGATAATGACTTACGGTGCTGCAGCTGTGTAAATCCAATCACTGGACACTAAATCCCTGGACAATAAGTCACTGGTCACTGAGTCACTTGAATACGAACTGTTCACGGAAGTCGCGATGGAGACGGTTCGACACGTTCGGACGACGAAACTATAATGCGTACGGTACGATTGTTCCACGCGATCACTGATAAATAATCGCGGCTCGATGGACCATGTTGCGGCGCGTGATGCGCCAATGTTTTGGTAAATAATAAAGAACTAACACTTTAAAAACGAACTATGAATTTATTGATGTGAAATGAATATTAAGTGGACTGTATAAATGATTGACTAAAATGCTATAACGAAAAACTAATGTGAATGTACTATTGAATGCGAACTAAGACTAATGAAATACGTGGAGGGGTCTGCCTCACACGTCCTATACGAAAACTATGCCAAACGAACTTGACAATGTGATGCTAGTTGAGACACTGACTATGACTGAATAAAAGACACCTTCCTCACCCTCGAATGGGGTTGCAACTTTCTAAAAGTGGTGAGGAAGGGCCCGTCCTTTCGCAGAAGGACGATGGTTTATTACTCTGTTACCGGCGCTAAAAGCCGACAACTGCCCTAAGAGACTGCATGTTTGCTACTTCACAACACTAAGTTAAAACTACATATGAAATATAGCATTTATAATAATTAGCTAATAATATAACGTAATGAAGCACAAAATCAGAAATATATACAATAACTCTCCTCAACAGTACTAGTCTCTTGTTATTTAGCCTAAATTAGAATAGTTTTAAAAATAAAACTACTTACGTATCAAGTATTGGGTATACTAGGGCATTCAAAACAAAAGAGTAAATTAAAAATCAAGGGTAATATCTACCGTACCTTGAAATGAGAGAAAAACATTTATACGACATTAGCGCACTTAAACGTCATTAACATGAAACACTCACTAAACATTTACACATGCTCCAGATTTTACGATATGACGAGAAGACCACTTGCCCTATTAAATGTCAATATTTCTACTTACATCTTTCTCATATTCAGGTATAAATACATCACGTCCCTAATTACAATGTTCCGTAACTATGTTAATTTATTTTACACTTTTTAATAATTTCCAAATATTGAAAAGAGTTTCGTGATATTTCATCAGTAAGATAATTTAAGAAGGAAACCCGAATCCATTCAATATTCAACAGAGCCAACATTCAGTTCAACACGTTTCCTACCTCTGAGGCAATGCTGGAAATACACCATTTCCACCCAGTTACAACGATGGTTACAACACAGAAAAGTAAGTAAGGTACAAAAGAAACCTTCAATGGTGCACTTATGTGGTGTCTAGCACTAGTGCTGGTGTCTAGGGCAAGTCCTACATCGTTACATATTCTACTGAGGATTAAGAGGAATTTTACACCTACAGTGGGATTGAAGTGTAAACTCGTGATTTGTAAAACACGTTGTTATGGAGCGGCACGAAATGACACGAGTCCCATGATGCAACATTGGTTAACATACAACTGACGAATGACAGACAGGAAGACAATCACTAAACGTGTTTGAAGATTCCACTCGGGACACGGTTAGGTCATACACTTTGAAGAGAAAGAAATACCCCGCCGCAGCAAACCTACAGACTAAGTGAATTTCCATTCGTCTGATTTGAGTTTTACTCAGAAATTTCCTTAAAATTTTCAGATACGTTTCAATTTTTTGTTATGGTCATTGTTAACATGAGTACTTTGGGTTTCTGCAGCAGAGAAGGTACATGTGTTATTATGTAATTTTAAAATATTAATAGTAGGTATGTGTGTGAACAAAATATTCTCCTTCACGGGGATATTATTTACAGTACTTTGAACGTTTGGAGGGACATATTCTTTAGTATTCAAAGGCTAAAATATTCAATACAATGGTACTACTTATTTCGTCTGTGCTCCTGGATACAAACGCACTAGCACTTACTCAGTTAAAACATTTACAAATTAAATATGTACTCAATAAACATCAATACACTACTACGGTATATGAAGCATACACAAACTAAGGGCACATAACTTAATAATTACACAAATTTCTGTGAGTACATGGAAACAAAAGAACACTAAACAATGTTGAACACTAATTGGTGAAGACTGCAACACTAAATTGACGGGAATTGGAGAATATTAGAACAAAGGGGAACGAGAATAGATCTTGCTGCATCTGCCTCAGAGAGACCCGAAACACGAAAACCGTCACGGACCGAAATAACACGTTTTGGATCGTTGTCTACACGCATAGGTATTCCCTGTGTGTGACGAGTCCAAAATATACTTGCGAAGTCCCGACCACGCACACAACCTTACTTCTCTGAAGAGAGCACAGACAGGGGAATAATTACTTCCTTTTTCTGTGCTAAGAGCCATGCGTCCGTTTTTTTTTTGACGTGCGACAAAACCACGCTAGTGGGAACCATTTATTGGTTCGAATAAACTTCTGCTACACGGAGGCTCCACTTTACTTTAGGTCCTACACTCATTCGAATGAAAGTATCGATTATTCGATTGTTTCATTTGATATATCGTTTGGTTAGTTAGGTTAGGTTAACCTTACCTAACTAACCAAACGATATATCGAATGAAACAATCGATTAATCGATATATCGATCGATATTTTCATTCGAATGAGTGTAGGACCTAAAGTAAAGAGCAGCCAGGTTATGTTAGCCGGTTGTATATTCCAATCTGAATCAGTTCTGTATTTAGAAGCTGTTACTTTTGGCTATCAATTAATGTGTAGTTAGTGAAAAAGGCCAGAGTTTGGACTCTTCCCTTACCCAAAACAAGAAGGCCGTACTCAGAAAGGAAACTGTGTAGAAGAACCAAAATAAAACAGAAATATGTAAGGTACCGGTAACTTGTGATTGTATTGCACGGGTAAATTGAACCAATCGACAAATAGTTTTTTTAGGACAGAGGCTAGGTCTACTTGTTAATTATTACACACTATTAGGTGCATAGAAATAGCACAACCTAATGCTGGACTTTAAAAATGCAGGTTATTTTATATAATGATAAATTCTACACCTATTTTATAATTTTTGTAATAATAAAAATTAAGTATGTTTTGTAAAACCGAATTATTGATTTTGAAATCGACAATATATTCGAGTTTCCCATTCCCATTCCAAAGTGACAAAACTGAACATCCACTAACGTTGTGTAAAGAAACAAATACATAAAAGTTAGATAACTAGTTGTCACAGTGAATAATTTAACATTTGGCTAGGATAACTAAACATAAACCTATTCTAAATTTAACCTTAAAAGATCATTCCAAAACAAGCTACCATATTTTATCACCCACGACGAAGTAAAATTGTAAGTTAGGTAACTAATAAGATAAAAATGGATACATTAAACTATTTAAACATAAAAAAGTAAAACAGATTTGTAAATCCTTACTTTTTGCACCATTTTGCCATACCCCTGGAGCCTTCGATGTTATGTCAAATTTGGTCGCCGAAATACTAAATAAATAATGTTCAGCTGGCGAATTTTTAAAATTAAAATACATGTGACAGCCTTAAGAATTTTTGAAAATGTCATATTTTAAACCTATGATATATTTATGCATTTTTGCATGCATTGACTTTGAATACATGGCTGGACATCTTATCTGTATTAATCAAAGATTAAACGTGTGTCACAGCGAGAATCTGGCAAACTCCGATTTCTTATCTTTCTTTAGTTTTAGTTTTCAATACTGCCATACTGTCAAAAAAGTGTCATAAAATATGTTTTAGTTTGCAATAAGTCGTATTTCCAGTTTGTGTTCTTTAAAAAATATATACGACAAAAACCATCATTTGATAGGAGTACACTCTCACTGCAAAAACTAATTTTTTTATCCAAATTTAACGACTCTCAAAAAAAGTGAGATACTGGAGTAATTACCACTTTCCTCACTTCTTATTTTGATACTATCCATTGTTTGTGACAAAAATAATTTTGCAGTTTACATAAGCTGTAAATTAACTAAGTTGGTGCACAAGACATAAATCAGTATTTGAAATATCATCATGTTGGAGGCCCAATTCCATTGCGAAATTTTTTTCCTGAAACTACTGTCACTGTGTTTACATTATGTACTCCATAACACATTGATTGGTCAATGTTCAATTATGTTTAATTTAATAATTTAAGACTGACACAAGAATTGATAGAAGGCATTGATTATAATTACAAACACTCTATAATAAAGTATTTTTTTTTTGCTGATATTGGTTTACGATACCTACATATAGTAATCCTTTGTTGCTGTTTTGGCAACTAGTTTCGGTTCTTCTGAACCATCATCAGACCTCAGGGGTTCAGGTAATTACTTCATTTAAGTTTTTCCGTTCCATGTTATCGTGTGTCGTGTTTTATTTATTGAACTCTGTTAACGACCTTCGAATGAAGTGATGACCTGACACCTTGAGGCCTGATGATAGTTCAGAAGAACCGAAACTAGTTGTCAAAACAGCAACAAAGGATTACTATATGTAAGTATCGTAAACCATCATAAGGTAGTAATCCGGAGGCTAAACAAATTGAAAATACACGTTTTGTTTTAAAAATATTCTACTGATGCTCTTCACAATCAAAGATTATACAGTCTAGATATCACCAGTGCAGTTCAGCTATTTTTGCCAAAGACGTCAGTTTTATTTCAAAACAGGACCTCAACACCAAGTCCGTGCCAAAGCGAGTCGCCAAAACTACTTCCCGCTGAGTAAGGTTGAAAATTCAATTCACAATTGAAACAATTTGTTAAAATCTATAAAATTACAAAGATCTTTACTATATTGACCTCTAAATTATTTAAAATTTCAGGCCCAATTTTGAGAATTAGTAGAGTCATTTGACAGGTAAAAATCGCTTGCAATTGTAATATTTTGTATGTATATATGTTACAGGCAAAGTATATAATCAGGCATTCTAGAATAACTAGGTATTTTATACATTGCATAAAGTGAACCAGTAAAAGCATGAAATAGAACTCATAATATACTTTGCCTAGTTATTCTATAGAACACATGTTGGCACTGCAGGCAGAGAAATAGTATAAAATACCCTGTTGTAGTACTTTTTTGACTTGTGTATAATGTTTGGCATTAGTGTATCTTATATAAAAATAACCTAACCACTATACATTTCTACACCATAAGAGTTTAGGTATAGTACCCTAACAGTTTGGGCAGAATACCCTTAGAGTTTGGGCGTAGTGCCCTAAGAGTTTGGTATAGTACCCTTTGAGTTTAAGTATAGTGCCCTAATAGTTTGGACATAGTGCCCTAAGAGTTTGGGCATAGTGCCCTAATAGTTTGGGCATAGTGCCCTAAGAGTTTGGGTATGGTACCCTTAGAGTTTGGGTGTGGTACCCTAAGAGTTTGGGTGTGGTACCCTAAGTGTTTGGGTATAGTGCCCTAATAGTTTGGGCATAGTGCCCTAAGAGTTTGGGTGTGGTACCCTAAGAGTTTGGGCATAGTGCCCTAATAGTTTGGGCATAGTGCCCTAATAGTTTGGGCATAGCGCCCGAATAGTTTGGGCATAGTGCCCTAAGAGTTTGGGTATGGTACCCTAAGAGTTTGGGTGTGGTACCCTAAGAGTTTGGGTATGGTACCTTAAGAGTTTGGGTGTGGTACCCTAAGAGTTTGGGTATGGTACCCTAAGAGTTTGGGTATAGTACCCCAAGAGTTTGGGTATAGTACCCCAAGAGTTTGGGTATAGTACCCCAAGAGACATTATTGTCTGCACATTGAACAGTTGTTTCATCAAGAGATACTAGTTTTAGTTACATAACATCAATAAATAAACTGCATGAAAAAATATTTTAATCATAAGGAATGTGCAAATAAAAGTCTGCTTGATCTTTACTTTTGGTCTAAAAATGGAAACCAACTGTCAGAATTGTTAAGGGAGAATTGGAGAGACAGTTGGATTTTGGGTGGAGGCGGTGCTTGGGTATTTCTGGAAGTCAACTGTCAAATTACCAAGTTCCTGTCTCATTTGCCACCTTATAACCTGGCTTTATAACGGAAACATCCCGTCTTTGGGGAAATGAGAAAAAAATATGCAAGAAAAGGGCATTTATAAAAAATACATTTTACTACATGAGATAAGTAGAAATAATCGTCGTTCACTTTTTAGTTATATTGCATCTTCCATTACACGCCAGGGTATAAATTGAACTAACAAATAAATTCGTAAAAAAAACTATTATAAATTTACAGATTTTACTCAGGATCGAGCCGGCAGCCTTCTGAGTAGGAGGTGAGCACTACTCAGCTCACGTTTGGCTATCCAGCTTCATTTTCAATAAATTTAATCAAATTGCGAAAAAAATGTTTATTAATAAAAATGAAATAACTAGGCCTATTCTTACATAATCTTACCTGGACTCCACTACTTATTCAATAGGACTAAACCCATTTTAACGCTGTTGTATGGAATATAAAAATAAATAAAGAATAGTTGCAAGGCTGTTTCCTTAATGCCCAAGTAATACTAGAGTCGTCTACTAGAATAGGAACATAGCCTCTTGTTGGTATTTTATTGGGAAGGGCAAATCACAAAATGACAAATAAACTATAGTTGGTAATTTGTTAATAAATGATTATGTACAGTAGGCCTATACATTAATCGAAAATTGCAATCCCCAGCGAAAAACACACATAGACACTTAATTAAACAAACAAAACATAGAAATTACATTACCATAGTAACGGACGGCCAGTTGTACAAGCCGACACTAGGAAAACGAAAATCAAACTGAAACGCCGGGTAGGGCTGACTAGACATGTAAACAACATTAAAACTCAATCCACGAACTCGCAGTAAGAAGCTATAGACATAGCCTTGCGTTGCGTAGCTTATGATTGGACGGCGGAACAAATCAAATTGATAAGAAATAACAAGGAAGAAGACTCAACTAATTGTGACTCATCTGACAGTAAAGTGATCAAGAATTGTTATGGAATAACACTGTTTATAACATTGTGCGTTGAAACAACCTTTTGACTATCGATAAAACTATATATATTTCCATGTTAACATTGTCTCCAATGGAGGTCGGTGTAGATTGACTTATTTTTGTTGACTATGGGAACTAATTAACATAACTAAACTGAAATTACAACTTGTGAAGCTTAAGTTGAACTCAGTTTAAGATTATTCACTTTTGGAATATGATAAAATAAAATGATTACCTTACCCAACCACAGTTGTTGGTATAACTAGTTTCGTTCCTTAGAACTTCATCAGGTCATTTTGTATGCAACCACATCATCAATGTTGGTAGATTTTTTGGAGAAACTGTCACGATCACAATAATTGAAAGTTGTCCATGTTGGCAAAATATTTAAAATGGAATAAAAGTTGATAAAACTGATTACAACTGTACAGGCTGGCCAGCACTGTCTATCAACTATTTTATCAACATGGCAAGTTTCAATTATTGTGATTGTGACAGTTTTTAAAGAATCTATAGACATACCACAATTTATTAATACATTGATGATGTGGTTGCATACATTTTGTGAACCTGATGAAGTTCTAAGGAACGAAACTAGTCGTCATACCAACAATTGTGGTTGGATAAGTATTAAAAGTATTTAGGTAATCAGTTTTAGAATCAAAATTTACATCGTTGGCTTGAGCCACGGAAAACTAAATTACACTGATGTCTAATGTCTAATTTCTAAATACTATCAAGTGCGCAAACTGTTTAACCAGCAGAGACAGATAGGAAGACTTTGACAATCTACAGTATAGCATCTCTTATGTCACATCAACCACCAAAGCAACAAAAACTAAGAGGGGGAAGTCAAATAGGAGACTGTACGACACACATTCTTTCTACTACTATGTTCTTCTGTTAAATTGACTACAGCTGGTCCAAACATATGGGAAGACTACTTCAGTATTCAAGGTTAATGAAACAGCATATCGTCGGCTGGGCAAATTCTAGCTGATCAGATCATAAATAACAACGATGACAACTCAGCTGGTAGTATAGTTTACGAAGATTCGTTGACTATAACGACGTTAAATAACATTATTCGTTGAAAAAGTATATCATTGGCTGGCAGTACAACATATTGCTGATCAGTAATAGCAAGGAAGACATGATCTCTTTGGTTCAGCTATCAATGAGGAAGTAAGGTAGTCTAAGTCCACTTAAAACCATATGGTAGAAAAATATCGTGAAAATTGAAATGACTGAAGTGAAAGCGAAAAAGATGGAGGATTAATGGTCAGAGGACTTTTCTGCGTCATTGACAAGAGGAAACTGCTATGACACAACGGCGTTCTCTAGCAATGAGGCAACATCATAAACGATATGCAAGACATTACGGGACAAAGAAGGGCTTCTTCCGTGGTTTCCCAACGGGAAACAGCCAGGGAACATCTCTGACGAGGAATTTCGTCAGGAAGAGTTGCAGAGTAGTTAAAATAATTTATTTTAATTTGAGGCCTTTTACTGTTAATTGTTGGGGAGAAAGCTGGTCTATTGGTTAGAGCGCGGGGCTTCGGTCACTGAGGTCCCGGGTTCAAATCCCACCAAATTACCGATGGATTTTATCCAAGTGATAATGCCACAACCCCTAGGTCTAGCTTTAAATAAAGTGAAAAGCAATATCAGACTCGTGCATAGCAACAAGACAGAAATCAAACCATCTTATATGTTTTCAGGGTCTAAGTATAGACGTTATATAGGCTAATGTACTTAAGGCAACGCATTAACGTACTAAATAAATCTAGAAGGGGAAAAATTTTAATCCTAGGATTGAAAGCAGCTAGAAGCGTAGAGACGCGACAAAAAAGGTGTATTAAACCAGCTTGTCGCTTTTTATGTAGGAACCCGCCTTGAACCAAATCCTCCAGCCTTGGGCGGAGAGCTCGCTCTCGTCTGTAGAATTTCAAACCGAATCTGAACACTGTGTAGCTATTCTACTACTTTATAAGTTTTTATTCTATAAAATATAATTTTGAACTATTAAAAACTGGACATTACGAAATTTTTTATTTAATGATAAAACCACTTCGGCTCGAAGGACCAAAAATATTTTTTTCAGTTTTAGTGTAGTCAAACCATTATTATTTCTCCATAATATCTTATTGAAATTCTATAAACTCAATAAACAATTAAGAAAAACAAGGGACACACAACTATCCCTTAACAGGTATTGGAATTATATCCGGTTCGAAGGACCAAAAATATATCTTTTGCCCTAACACGACTATACTCTTCAGCAGACGTAACTAATGTTCGTTTTGGGTGTTTTTCACAATTCGCAATCCTCAGCAGTATTGCATCAGCAGTACTCAGCCACTCCCCGGCCTTCGTGCTGATATTAATGTAACTCACCTGCGCCAACCGCCAACCGCCTGTCTGTTGTCTGCCAACCGACTAGACTTATCACCATTGTGCTTATTGTGATTCCATCGACGTGTTGTAATGTACAGTATTGAAGTCCAACACGCGACAGTTTAATACTTAGCGATCCCCCCGACACAGTTAATAATTTTTGTAACATGAGCAATATGCTTACTTTGGCTATCTTTATGGTGCGTGTGAGTGGTGTGCCGAGTGCGGTTGTGTTTTTTAGGGTCAAAAATGGGAAAAATCAATTTTTACCCCATCCCCCTTTCCCATAGTCCGATTATGCTGGTTTGCGAACTCGTCGAATAAATGTAGGTTTACACGTTTGTACCAAATTTCATCAAAATCGGATCATTTTTGCTCGACTTATCGCGCTAACTGACACACACATATATGAATTTGAACGGATGGTGTTTTTGGCCTCTAGGGACCTAAAAACGAAAAAATAAATCGGTCCCAGGTCTAGGTCTTACTTTGTGACTTGCGGTAATAGCTATTTTCTCTATGAAAAATTCGCTAAAACCATCTCTTCAAAATCGTTTGACACTAGAACTTATTCTAATTTCAATAGTCTTTGTTTACTTAAAAAGTGTAACCTATGAATGAGCCATGGTGGTCTATTGTCTGTGGTTTTAACCACTAAATGCTCTGCTAAAAGAGGTCCATCATAAGGTTTGAATCGCGTCATAATTTTTTTAGACACCTCAGGCAATTGAAGCCCATGTAAATTATATAATTAAAGTTTGAATATAGGTACCGTACTGAAATAAATGTCAAGGTTAATTGAAACTAAATTAGGCAATTTATTACCTACCGAGGTATGTCGTGTCCTCCAAATAAATAACCATATTTATATTATTGTAAAAGTTTTACTATTGGCAACATAAACATTGGATTACCCCTATTGAAACACACCTAACTAATACTAGAAATCATTATCACAAATAAAATAATATCTTTCTGATTGGTTTTTGGTGTTTCCATAACGTAAACACCAGCTTACAAGTTAAGTCGTAGTAAAACAAACAAAACAACAGTTTTCGACTTTTCCAGTCATCGTGGAAGTTTTTCCTCGTCAAAAGTTATCAAAATCATTGTTTACAAACATCCGAACAACGAAACCCTCGTGTAGTGGTTAAAGAAAGATAATAATATTGTACAATATTTTGTATTGCACAATATTATTGAACGTGTATAGGCTATATTGAAGACGAAGAAAATATTGTGCAATATATTGAGTGAATAAAAAGTTTGAAAAATTATTGCACAATCTTCAAAATATGGAATCGTGTACGGGTAGTATTGCGCAATACCCTGTCAGTTCATCTGCTCGAAATACGTAGTTTTTGTGTAAAAATTATGGGACTCACGAAGATTGCATTCCTCATAGTAGTATTGACTTTCCTAATATGAGGCTCAACCAATCGCAATAATTTCAACAATTCATCGTCTAATCTGATAAAGTACTTAGACTTGGTTCACTTATTCGAAGCTAATTCAGCAGTCTTTTTCAACCACTCCTCTAGTTTTTATCCATAACCTCTTATACGGCTTCGTCAGCAATGCGACGGCCACACACGCTGCAGTATCCAAATCATACTTCATAACTGAACAAAAACATGATACTGCCATGAAACTAAACCAATATTGACGACTTAAACTCATCCGTGGGTTGCATCAATTTGTTGAACTCTGTATAATCGCTGATATAATTTTCAATTGTGATATCTTTAATTGTTTCTCCCTCATAGTATACGGGGAAAGTATAAACCCAAGATGAACTAGAACTGTATCACTAATACAAGAGTTTTACAATAGAGAAATGCACACTAAAAGCTCACGAGTACAGACCAAGATGTGGCCTTGGTAATAACAGATGTTCAGCATCAGTGCCAACCGTATTGTTGCAACCTCTCTCGCACACACAGCTCGACATCGGCGTATTTAACGACTATTATATTTTTCTAATGTCATCATGTATTCCCATGTTAATGTAGGTGTTATGCAGTATATAATAACGGTTATTGTGGCAAAATTGCTCATATAATGCTGTTTGCTGTGTGAATTGCTTATTTATTTTTGTCATAAATTAACTTTATAGCCAAACCAAACTCGCAAATCCAAATAAATCCCAAAGTACCCATAAACTTGAGAAAACTAAAAGTCACACATCCATAAACCATACACTTAAAATGTTCGTCATGACTAGAAACCTTGCGTAAAACTATCCATTACAAGGTCGTAATTCCTTTCTATACCAAATGTTAAAAATCTTATGTACTAAAAAACTTTTGCAAAACTTATGACAGCTATCCTAACCATACTACTAAACCGAATTACAAGCGGTTGGTACCAAATGAAAAATATATTTCTGTAGATGTGCAGAATCCCTTTATAAATTAAAATAGGCTCAAAATTAAGCACAAGAAATGCATTTAAAATTAAAAAAAATACATGGGCCTTGTGAGTTGCCATGTTGGTGACGAAATAACAACAAAATATAAACAGAAAATCAAAACAAATGGAAGAAATTCTAATCATATGTTTTATTTACAGCGTGGGGTGAAAATAGAGAAGTTTGCGCAATACATACTTTTGGTCGAGTTTTCGAACACGGGCGAGCTCTCGTACCTCAGCTGTACTTATTTGTTTGTTATTCTTTCAATTTATCACCTTATTAAAATCATGTGTGATTATTTGTTTGCATTACAGTATTCTGTTTTGTTTATTTGAGCTTAACTTAACCAATCAATAGTTTTATTAATACTTAGGGAGTCCAACGGGGTGAAGCCCGTGGGTCAGCTATATAAAAAAGTTAATTATTATCATTATTTTTAATACAGCAACTCCACCTATAAACGTTAAGGTTGATATGAATGCTGAATGTAGGAGTGAAATACCGTCTTGAGATTTGTTACTAAGACACCCTGTTTAAGTCTGGGACAGAGAGGCGTTCTTAAATGTGTTCTCGTTAACATGACACTCTTAACAATCGAAAATCTCCTTATTTTGGCCTTACCCTAGAGTTGAATAGTAATATATCTTTCTACGAAAATACAAACGACAACTTAAGTAACGATTCCTCTGAATCTTCCCGGCCTCCCAGTTGCCATCGGACGGAGGTCAAGCAGAGATTTGGTATTGAGATGACCAGCCTTGGCGAGGCGTTCACCTCTACTGTGCGATTATTTTGGGTTTGTTCCTGTTTATCGGACTGTTACCACCAATCTTGTCTAAATGTCGGTAACTATTCACACGTAACAAGTATACTACAGTAACAGTTTTTAGTATAAGAAATGCTTATTGTCATTACACAGCTTGTAATGAAGTTATTGACAAGGTGAAACGTTAAACTAGAGGTATATACACATGATTCATTGATGGCATTTGGACTGAAGTGCTTACACAAGGTCAATAATTTTATGTCAGACAGTTGCAACACTTTTTTTGTATTGGGTTAAATCTATAAGTATAAAAGAGGATGTTTATATA
The DNA here is from genome assembly GCF_028750875.1 of Macrosteles quadrilineatus. Classification (NCBI taxonomy): domain Eukaryota; kingdom Metazoa; phylum Arthropoda; class Insecta; order Hemiptera; family Cicadellidae; genus Macrosteles; species Macrosteles quadrilineatus. Next base: position 76,541,868 of record NW_026542598.1, on the reverse strand, counting down.
TATATATATATATATATATTTGTTTGTTTGGCAGTGATAAACTCAGACACCGCTGAACCGATTGCCACGAAACTTGGTACATACGTGTAGAATGTCATGGAATAGGTTTATACACCATCAATTTCGTGATCCGTCCAATTGGCTCCGCCCCAGTGGCTCTGGAGTTTCCCATGTTAACCTTATGAGAAATGGAATTAATGAATCCTAACAGCTGTTTCAATTAAACAAGTTGGTTCTGTTCTATGATGTTCAATAGCATTAAAGTTACAAGGATTACCAACAGGGTGCAGCACTATTATTTCTTTTACATTCATGACAACAGCTAATTTGCAACCAAAAGGTGAGTGAGCGTAGCGAACGAACTTCAACCTGGAGGCGAGTTAGCGTAGCGAACGAGCTAACCTGAAGGCAAGTGAGCGTAGTGAACGAGCTAACCTGAAGGCAAGTGAGCGCAGCGAACGAGCTCCAACCTAAAGGTGAGTGAGCGTAGCGAACGAACTTCAACCAGGACGTGATTGAGCCATGCGAACGAGATCATCTTGAAAATTAAGAAGTTAAACGGGGCAAAGCCCGCGGGATTATAAATAGTCAAAGGCAAGACAACGTCTGCCGGGTTTAGCTAGTACTAATTAAAATCCATACATTATCATAGTAAACATCTGATCAATTCACTTGACACAGAATATTGTCATTAGTTGGTAGAACGGTAGAACATCTCAATAGATTGCACCACGTTTATTTGGCTTCAAATATTTACCTTACATAGTTAGTCTATTCTGCGTATGGTCAATGCTATTACATCACTACTTTGAAAAAGACGTGCCATTCTCATGTTAAATGTCTTTATAGTTTCAGAATAAAAATTCGCGTTGCTGTAGTTAGCCTTCAACAGTGTACAATTACTAATTTTGTTATATACGTGATTTTTGTAAAAAAAAAACATATTTTCAAAAAAACAACAAAAACAACAAACAAAAAACAAAGTCTACTTAACTCTAGTGTTACTGTCATAGGCTAAACTTAGCTCAGGATACTTTGTGTCAAGTGACATTCTTTGTTTCATTAGTCGACGTTAATATGTATAAAATGTAAACAACCACACCCAGCCTAGGCTCTAGCGCCACCATGTAGGAAATGTCGCTCAGATCGTAAACAGTTTTATTATTATGTCATGGCAACTTCCCAAACACGTCAGGGCTATCAAATATTTGAGTTGATTTTCGATAGTTCAAAATGTATTCCCCTGAAACAATAATACAAGTCATTTAGTAGGACAAACCCTAGTTCTCCTCATACCGAGCCATACTTTTAACCTAAATATAGTACATATTTATCAAAACTAAAATGTTAAATATTATTTCTTTTAAGTTCGCTCTCAAAATGAGTCCACTCTGCTTGCTAAAACAGCTGTTGCCAGCCCGAAAGTAAACATTATTTTAACAATACTTAAAGAACTGTCCAAACGGTAATGTTATAGGTGTAAGATTCGGGCCAGTTACGTCATTTGTTTATGTTTATGGTCCATACAGATTCTTTTCTAGTATTCGTGCCTAATGTCATAGATTGAACATATGATTGAATGAACAATGGAGCGAATGAACAGGCAAATAATTTGTAAAATTACTTTTTGGAGTGACTTGTGCAGTTTCATGAAAAAGTCTTTATTTCAACTGTTTTATTAGATCATAGAAACTTAAATATTATTTAATTATTATTTTAAAACATTTAACTTCATTTTCGTTAATCGAAACCAGTTTTTTACAAAAGGCAAACAATTACATGACATACATAAAAATAGTTTATTCAAACTATTTGACTTTATAGTTGTCAATAGCACATGTGCAGTATGTACTGATGTATTACAATGATAAACAAGCTATACTGCGCAGGAACAGTTGTTACCGGTCCCTTACGTAAGTTACCGGTTCTAGAATTGGCGCATAAAAACTGCGCATTTTCCAATTCCGAACCATAAATAGCTTACAACTCATTACAGTAGAGTATTTGGTTTATTTTTGGAAAACCCCACAAATATTTTCTCCAACAATTAGGGCGCACATTGTAATTGCATACTATTTGTTTGGAAACTAAAATCTGTAAAATAGTATTTATGTTAAGGAAGTTTTCAAAGTCTCTAGTTTTGTAGAACAACGTCGGGACGCAATTTACATGGCTCGAATAATATTTATGTGATGTTAGTCAACTGAAAGTTAACCAAAATTCGTTAAACACAAGTGAAATAGGTTATACAAACTAAAAATGAATATACACAAAATGTAGTTGTATTGCGAAATATTCTTGTTATAGTTGATGTGAGTCACCGATAGATTGTGCTGATGTATAAACTGATTTCTGTCGAATAAATAAACTGTTTACAATATCAAACCGATAGCAACTTGTATGACTCATTCACTGTGTCAGCAACAAAAAAAAGGGTAGAAAATATAATTTTTGACACTATTTCATTATGTGACTGGCTCATAGAACTATGTTTTTTCTAATAAAAAATTACGACAACTGGTCCATATAGGTGGGATGTCTACTTAGGTATCAAATAGTCAATGATTCTAGTTAATAAAAACATATGCAATTCCAAGTACCTAACTCGATAGTTTTCCCATTTTTCCCACCAGTTGTGTTTAATATGGTAGTATAAGATAAAAATTATATTAACCATACAAACTGTTCAAGTATTCGAAAAATCAGTAAAATCATTTGACTTTTGTCCCAAATTTCAATCCACTCGCTACCGGGTGGGAAATTAAAACGACCTTTCATTTCCTAGAGTAAAACGCGCGACTGAATCGAAAACCACTTTCCTTTTCTTGTAAGGTAACAACAGCTGAGCAATCTTTAGATCGTCAGTATCTGTAGGCTTCCAACTTCATCCTTGCCTTGACTTCCCGCCTAGAAAGTTGACGACCTCGCTGAATTTAGTATAACGATACATGATTCTCCCATAAATTGTACTTCAACACATCAGATTGTAATTGATATACTGTATAAGGTTTGCATTGCATGAATAAGTTATCTTTTTCACTGTAATATGTCTACTCATGCAATAGTGTACATTTTTTTACACGGCAAATAGTCTAAATTAACATCAACTATCACATGATCGATTTGCACAACGTCATGTGGTTAGAACTTTGTTGTATAAAGTTAGCATATTACTGTAGCGATTACTGAACCGATTTTCACACACCCGATGAAAAATAAGGGATTTAAGGATTTAAAGTGCACACATTTCCTTAAAAATGTCCGCAAAACTAAAAAAAAAAAAAAAAAAAAAAAAAAAAAAAAAAAAAAAAAACAACATAAAACTTGGATTGCAAGAACTCGATGGATATCCCTAACTACTAAAAAAGTCAAAGTTCGAATTTACTTTTAAAGAATGTGTAGTATCAATAAAGGTAGTATTCAGCAAGGTACGGATGGTAGCGGTACCGAGAACCGAGAAGTATATTCGATGGTAGCGGTACCGAGAACCGAGAAGTATATTCGATGGTAGCGGTACCGAGAACAGAGTAGTTTATTCGATGGTAGCGGTACCGAGAACCGAGTAGTTTATTCGATGGTAGCGGTACCGAGAACCGAGAAGTATATTTTGACTCGGAAACGGTGCCAACTTTGACAAAGTCGGTACCAACACATAGTTTTATGTGACAAACATTTCATCCAAGCAAACACATGATGTAACGTTACATTCCAGTGATTAACTTGGAGATGTTATAAAACCTATCACCTCTTCAGTCTCCTACTAACGTATACTGTAAGTGCAGTCCTGTAAAAATTAAAGAGAGGTTGAATGAACGTTTAAACCAGTAAATGGCACTTGAGTAACTGCGTACAACCCGTTATGGGTATTGAAAGGCAATAAAGGAACAAAAGATGCCCAGGTGCACTGCAGGGTATGAGAACACAAGGATAGGGTCGTACCCTCTAGTATTGGGCAACCTCAACCAGTTGGGTAACTGTAGAAGGGGGTTTTATCAATATCAAGAGGGGGTTTATGTCAAATACAGTTGTTATTGTAGTATTGTGTATTGGCATTAACTAAAAGCAAACTATTGTAATCAAGGTGGTTGCTACCAAATGAACATACATCACAGACCTGATGATATGGACCTTTCACGTGTACAAGGTTTTCCTCCGAAGTCTCAGCTGTTCACTATCAGCTGGCTGCACCCCCACCTTACCCAACATGCTCACCTGATGTGAGATATGTGATCATTGACACACATGATAGATGGACGGTGCACAACTGAGGAGGAACATACCTTCATACCACAGCTGGTCCAGGCTACTTGCCAACGACGACGACACTCACTTATGAAATGGTCATGCAACATTCGCAACGTCGTCTTGTAGCTTGCGTGGCAAATTTTAACGTAGTAATCTGAAGGTCGCCGGTTCGATCCTGATAAAAGTCAGTATCTTTTTGATAGTTTGCTCATAAATTCAATTGCTGATCAAGAAGTTCTTCTGCTGATCAAGACGTTATTTTAATGGTTCGAACCTGGACCCAGCTGTTCGTTGGGGGTCGAATAAATGATTGTGATTAATTGAACAGCTGATCTTAGTCAGTAACAAAGCTACACCGATTTCACTTCATTCCACACCCTTCACTCATATTTGGGTTAATATGAGCACCTAGGTGGCGTCCTCATCTCAACTGATAATGATGATGATACTAGATTGAACTATCCGAAAGTACCTTCAAATGTAGCTTGTGTTCGCACGTGGTCGTTTTGATTTGTCGATTATATGTCGGGAGATTTTATCCAAAATGGAATGGGTTAAAATAAATGAATAATGGATCCTTTGCATTGAAGGAGCCTTGTATATTCTCTAAAGACACATGAGTTTCTAATAACTTTGAATTTTGAAGCCAACTATTTACGATGGTAGCTGAGTAAATATAGTGTTCACCTACTAATCAGAAGCTCACGGTTCGATCCTGATAGAAATAAGTAGCTTTTTGGTAGTTCGAAACCTAACCCAGCTGTCCTTGACCTTTTTGAGGTTTTTAATTGACCCAGGAGAAAAAGCTTAACCCAATCAGGCACAAAGTTGTACAATCCACACTCACTGATCCACTAAACCTCAATTCATGTTGGGCAACAATACGTCCACTTACTTCCCCAAGGGGCTTATAATTATACACATCCTACTTTGATGACAGATTATGTGTCACATTACTCTAATCCAACCAGTTACCCAATATCACACCCGGAATAACTCAACGTCAATCTATTTTAAACCAGCGATACTGTTAGCAGGAAAAGACCTCTGGTGTCAAAGGCCTGGTATACGTGCCTACTGCCTAGTCTCCACCAGTTAACCCTCAACGTAAACATATCAATCGAATCTTCTTCTACTTTGCATTCACGTCACATTTCAAGGGGCTGACAGATATAGTCAAGGCGTTGATGTCGAAACTATTTCCGTTCATCGATTCATTTATTTTAAATATTTGTATGGTTTTAGCGGAAGTTTTCCAAAGAGAAAAGTTCTCACCACCAAGAAGCCTATACATTTTTGTTTTTTCTCGTAGAAGTCATTATCACGTAGCTACATATTATTGGTGATTGTCAGGATTTTAATCCAGGACTCCACGGCAGAAGTCTTACGCTCAAACAACCTCTCCTAAATGAATTTAGTAATAATAATTGGAAATTCATTTATTCGAGTCTTTGTGTAGCTTTGTTACTCAATAAGATGGACTGTTTCTCAGGACGATTTATGATTTAGAGCCTGACACAGCTTTTAGTCAACAAAAAACTACCTACTTTTTCTCAGGACCGAATCGGCGACTTTGTATTTACTAGGAGCACAATATTCACTCAGCAACAAATACACTACCACGACCACAGTGAAGAAATAAATAATCTAATCTGATTATTCAATGCTTTAATGCACGAAAAAGAAGTAAATATAATCTTTTGTTTATAAAGAGAAAATCCACACTGTTACATCATCACTTGAGAAAAAACTCAAACCTAAATACACCCTCAGTTTAACTCCCAAAACAGATAAAACCGACTCAACCTACACAGTTGCTAACTACGTCTCAACGAGCCAATCTACATTCTCTAATTAGCAATCTAAATTTTCGCGATCATCAATTCAGGCAGAGTCGGGTTGTGTAAGATGTTGTTGCCAAAAAAACGATCAAGACGGAATGCGACGCGACCTTGGCCGTGAAACTGCGCAGTTTTGTCGGAAGTGACGTCACGGTCGTTACCTACCGGTACACTGCCCAAAACCGTGGGGGGGGGGGGCAAAACAACATTACGTTCTCATATACACATATGATGTACAATCGAATCGTACCTCCGTAACACATACAGAGTCATCAGTTTATACTGGCTTAGTTATTGATTTCAAATGGAAAGAATCGGGCATTGAAAATGTGTCCTAGGTCAAAAACAGATGAAATGTACGGATTGTCACAACTCCGAAATTCCACCAACAAACTTAGGAAATTCTTCTATGAACTCAGTAATTTCACAAAATCCCGCTGTATACCTACCATAGCTATACAATTTTGCTCTATGGGTTACTCCAAAGCTGTAATATCCTAGTCATAACAGCCAGGCAGTTTCTGTTTGTTCATTCAAACAATATCAATCATCGAGTTAAAATCATCGCTTGGAAGGGTGAGGAGGTAATACATTCTGACAGTAAACCATTGATAAACCCCCCAAGATAGGGGAAGGTAAGTAAATCTGCATTATAGGCCATTTTCCATCACATGAAAACCTCGACTAAAATATTGGGATTTTGGCGTCGATGTAACATAATTTGAGATAATGTCGCTATTATTAGTTATAGCAGTACCCAGTTGTAAATAATTACATATAAGCTATTGTCACTTTGACATATCTCCCACCAAATAACCCATTGCAGCAAATCTACGACACCAAACAAGTTTAAAATTTTCTCTAGGTTTTTCAAGAACTCGTTAAAACATAAATAATTTACTCTTTCCCAAAATGAATACACGTTTTATGAATATCAGTATTTAATTCAAACAAATACTTGACACATCAATAAGACAGCTATTTCGCAGCAGTGATAATAGCTAGTGGCAACGAATGGTCTTAGTCACATTCACACCTAGGTTCATTAATACCTCCACAGTGATAAACATATCACGTGATGCGGTAAACAGCTGATAAGTGGAATAAACAGCTGACGGTGGGTGTGTCAGCTGAGAGGGGGCCGGGCGGAAATATACTGGGAACAATAAAACAAAACCTCGAACTGTTATTGTTGATAACAGTTTGGTAAACAAACATTAGAACAAATATTAGATAGGAATATTTCGTTGCCAATGAAGTAGGTTAAAATGGAATAACTATAAGTTGGTGAAATTCGTGGTTAATATAGGTTAATTTAAATATACACAACGAAATAAATAAATAAAATATATTAAAAAATATTAAAAAGAAAATGGTTGATTATTGCAACTTTTTTATTCACTTGCACCAGGTTGTTCCATTCTTGTTCTTTATTCACTCCATTTTGTTCCTATTCTTTAGGTCTGTTGAATCTCGTTTACATAAGCGCTATCAACAATGTATTTAAAAAATATATTTCTTACTTAAATGCAACTGTGATTATGAATAGAACTGGATGTTCCATTCTGATTGCAAGTTTTGAATACAAATTGATGTACAGTAGCTGATCCACAGATGAAATGTCTACTTTAGTATCCTAATTCAGTAATGAGAGAAATTTCCAATACATAACCCGATAATTTTAAACGTTTTATGGGAATTTTCCACGGCTTCAGAGCCTCGTACTGCATACAACTAAATATTAACACATGTACAACCACTTCAGGCATTGACTATTGGATACTGAAGTAGACAACCCCATCTAAGTTATATGGACTAGCTGTAGCAATTGTTTTTAAATAAAGCCTAAATGAATGAGTCATCACAGTGTATGCTCAGTAAAATATTTATCCCAACTTGGGATAAATATTTCCCAACTATGTTTACCTAATTATTTAATACGGTATAAAATATGTTATTACCTACAATAAGTCGTCCCATCAGATTGACCTGGTTAAAGGTAAGTTTACTCTAAAAAATTACAACATGTATAATCTGACTAAACACATTATGAAAATTTGTAGACAGAAAACAGAAATTTACAACAGCGCACTCTGTCGATGGTCTTACCATAGACAAAAATAATTGACTGTCAACCGTTCTGCGGTTACCATGGTTACCAGAGGTTCTGGCGCACACCGCCAGGAGCTACATGACTGCTTGGCACTCCCAGCGGTGTGCGCCAGAACCTATATTTAATTCTTTTTGGCTGTTCATTTGACAACATTAACATGTGGACGGTATATCTAGTTCTATCAATAGTCAAGAAACCGACTCTGTTTATGTCTAGAGACTAGACTGTAGGACTGTAGCCAACTGTTGTTACTCGTATGGTTCACGTGTTGTTTATAGTAAAGTATCGTTTACAGTCGTAAAACACCTGTCAGTTATAAAGGTCAGGTTTAGACGCAGTAACCGGTAAAAACACTACGTCGTACTCTACTGGCCTTTACAACGCATCGCACTCGTACTAAATTCATTCATGGTTTAAATAGCATGCGTCGCCACTTCAATTAAGATAAAAAGATTTGCATTAGGAACTTAAAAACAACTTTACTCTTTTAAACTTACAGTGACTAAATAGCTTCTACACGTGTTATACAGAAAAATACGTGAACTAACAACGTGCTATGCTTCAAGAAATAACATGTAGTTACCGTCCTTTTTGGCTAGATCGCAGCACTGTTATCAACAATTTTCGGGCAAGTCCATTAATTGTAAAAGTCTAAAAGTAGGGTACACACAAATAAAATGTGTCGCAAACTCAGAAGACATTATCTGTTTCCAATTCCACATACATTTAACAAACGTAATTCCACTCCTATAAGGAGACTATTGGGAAGGCCAAGGATGAGTTGGATGGACGAGGTTACAAAGGACCTAAGGAGTATGGAGCAGACCTGGAGCTGGCAGAGGACAGAGGATCCTGGAGGCACATGGTTGGGGAGGCCAAAGACCACCTTGGTTTTCAATGGCTACAGGAGTAAGTAAGTAATTCCACTCCTAATTTAGTACACACTATATCTAAAACTCCCCTTTAAAAACTATCTTCTCCTAAATTTAAAATATACTTTCGGACGACATTTAAATATCTCTCGGCTATTTACATAGCAAGATCACGCCACCTATGACATCACCAGAGATAGTATTGAATGTGAGCCCATGGGAGATAAGGCGTAAACAAATAAAAAATATTTACGCAGCACGTCTGATAACGATTTAAAAATAACCAAACAATAAACGAGATAAACCCGCCCATCTCTCAAAGTCAAACAACTTTGTCAACAGGATAACTCTGTCTGGGGTGATCTTTATTTGTTTGAGATAACTTGCACATTTGAAATAAACTTATTTTTATAGAAACTTGTTTATTTGTCAATAAGATATATTTAGGCTTCAACGGGTTTATTATTTTGTTTCATAAAAACAGTACAAATAAAAATAATGTTGCTGTAAACAATATAAACTGGTTTTGCCTCAAGTTCCTTAATTTTCAATACCAATCTATATAATAACTTCTTGATCAGCATCGTACGTGTTATTAAATTACTTGAAAACACATAAAACACGTCAAATAACACTTATAATAATATATTTACATCGTGATTTAGCCTCCGGATAACCAATATTTCAATAAAGTGGCTTAAATACCTGCATACAAGTTATGAAAAATGTTGCTCACGACCTCCTTGCCGTGAGCAACATTTTGGATAACTTTTATGCAGGTATTTAAACCATTTATACCTATTTACACTTATACTGTTTACTCACAAGACGGAAAATACGTATAAAAGATGGTAAGTGGTGATCGAATTCGATTGGACACTCCAATTATCATCACAGACATTCGCCTGGTGACGAACGAATATATATAAGTGTATACAATATCAATGGTCGTTCTGAACACTTTTGGGCGCCACAAATTGGTCCTTGTACCTTCGACTGGCGGTGCAAAGTGCATCCACCGGTAAACTACTATCAGAAATAAAAAGAACAAGCCCTAAAACACCTCCCTGTGGTACTCCTTGCCGGCCTCACCGGTTACCATTGTACAGGTCGTTTCTAGGCCACCCCCTCCAACTGGAGATGTTTACCATTACCTTGTGCCAGTCACTGACCCGATGACGTCATCCTTTCACTGTTGCCATTGGGAACGTAATTTGGCGATTGCCAACCCTCAATGAGCCACTGATTGTACGATGCTGTGATTGGACGCCGTTATCCCACGTGGTTTTGATACAACGTAATAAGAACCACAAACGAACATGTATTCAGGATATTCTACTTCGATGGGTGGAAAAGGTAATAGTGTATGTAAGTCGAATATAGCAAGTAGACTACCCTTGTCACCGTTAAAAAAAGTGAAAATCTGTTTTTTTTGTCAACCATTATTGAATTTTCATCCTATTGTTAAGTCTGAAGGAAGTTTTTTGTGTTTGTGACAGTTGAGTACGCGGACTATGCGCGGACTGATATTCACAATAAATTTCTCTCTCTACAAAATCCACCCCCGTCCTCTCGACGTCCTATCAACTACTAGGAGGTCACGAATCGTGGATACATGCACTGTGGATACGATACTTCCTGGTGTTGATTGACGTTCGCACTAGTGAGTACTACGACTATCCGCAGTACTATCCTGATAATTAGACCAAATCGTATATACCAAGGCAAAAATGTGCGATTAGCACCCTATTAATTAACAGCTGTGTCTAAGGAATATGTCGGCCTTAGTCACGAACAAGACTACAAGATCGCGCCACTCATCCTACACTCATCTCCATTCATACTTGGCTTAAAATGCCTACTTTGTATGGTCGCCATTTAAAAGTACTAAAAGTATTAGATATCACAGTATCGGTCCCAATAACATCGGGCAAGCAATACTTAACAAACATATCGTTTTATTTTAAAATAGCTCAAGCTTGATAAAATAACAAGAAATAAATAAGCAAACAAATCACATTGTACATTTTAACCGGGCAAAGATAACCCTAAATTGGTTTTCACCTGAAAAAAATTCAAGAGAGAATCTATGAGTTTTTTCAACTCGAGTTACATCCAGGTATTGTAGCTCAACAATTTCCATCAGAAGTTTCAACATCGTTTTTTTTTCAGAGAGGGGGTAAAAAGTAAGTCTAAGACGACAAAAACCAAAGTATAGCATATCGACCGGTCCCGAGAGTTCGCCGTGTCCCAGAAACAGTCTGTTGACCCGCCGTGTCGCGGCCTTACTGCGAGGTCTACACTCTACAGCTGTCAGTCACTCCTTTTAAACTATATGCATTAACGTTAAAATAACTGGCAACACGGAAATTTAGATGGATGGGATAGGAGCCTTTTTTACTCCCTCAGAAAATGTATGTATTGTATGATTTAAAATCAATACTAAAATTGAAAGCAAGTTTTAAAACAAAAATTCCAGTAATACTGTATATCTATATACATAAAATACAATTTTCTATGTAAGTTTAACACCCCCTTTTCAGCTGTTTTACTCAGCTGACTTTCAAGATTGAGGTGTCATAAAGCGGTCCAGCACATCTGCGAATGATGACGAAAAAGGTGATTTCCGAGCTTCACCTCCTTGCGTTTCAATTGAATTTTCAAAGATCCATTGTTCCTGACAAATACTAATAACTGTTCAAATATGAATTAATTGTAATACAATAGCTGATCCACCATTCAATGTTTCCACAGTCAGGTTGTAAACAAGATACAGCCGAAACAGTTTATGAAAACTGATTTAAAATACTCTAATTTTTGTTGATGGTTGCAACTTGATTGAGATAGGTAAATATTTAGTCTTTATTGGTGTGGATTTAGATCTTTGAAAAGTAAAAGCGTATTGCATATTGGAATGTGTGTCTAGTGTCTAATAGTAGAGTAATGATGTCTATTAGTCCATTTTTACCATGGAATTAAATCTTTAACACCATTAAAATGCACAACCTGCGCACGGGTCCCTTGTGTAAACTTTATACAAGTTTGAATGTACTGTACTTGTCTTATATGTTGTAGCTAAGATTATGCTGTATATTATTTATCTTGCATAGTGTTTTTGTTTCTGATTCTAAGTAGTTACAGAGCTTGCCAAATAATCAAGACCATCTGTTCAATTATGAGAAGTGTCATGAACTTCTTGATGGTTTGAAACTGTGCTACGCCACGTCCTCGATCTTGATAGTCGGGCCTTCAGTTCATGGCTAATTAAACAGTAATTTTCGTTAATAAAAAATCTACGCAGATAGCTTCACTAAATTATAAGCACACACTCAAGTTAGATTTGTATTCAGTTTAAACTGTCTTGGGTAAACCCTTTGTGATCTGCAGGGTCACTAACACATGGACTATATTAGTGTTAGCCTATACAATTTACCCTGAACACCAGATTAATTAATTACTTCAAAAGACTCTTGGTTTTCCAGTTAAAAAGTAAACAATTTGCAACACAATAAGTGTTCACAACATGAAATACTCTAGACGTTAAAATTAAAGTATTCGTTACTAAATCGTAGCACCATAACAAACCGATTACAGTCTATTGCAAAAATTACAAAACGTTACATGAAATATCCCACTTTTACAAGCACTAAAATGCCCCCAACCGCAGCAAACCTGCTGACAATCGAATTTCCATTCCCCTGATTGGATTTTCAATCAAATATTCCCTATTTAACTAAGATTATTAGTTTTACTAAGTTTGCTTCAGGGAAGGTAAAATATTACTCGTCTAGTAAGAAATTATATCTTTTTTTCCAAATTAGATCAAAATATGTTTATAGTCAAACAAACTACAACAGTTTACTTATTCTCGAAAAGAATAGCATAGGCAATTAAAATTTAAAGTTTTTTTTACTTTTCTCCGTAACCATTAAGCGTCCAACAACACATTTACTTACAACATACTTATTATTTGGTTTTTCTTTTAGTTCTACAAAATGGTTCAGAAAGAGATTGCAAATTTAATGTTTTATTGGTCAAAAATGGGAAAACCCTATAATTGCTCAATAAACCCCGATTGAACACCGTTCCCATACAGTATTCCGATCAGGCTGGTTCACGAACTCAATTAATTTAAACCGTAGGTTTAATTATTGTACACAATTTCATCAAAATCAGATAATTTTTACTCGAGTAATTGTGCTAACGGACACTTAAATACATCCCTCTGGGGACCTCAAAAATAAATAATAAATCGACAGCAATACCTTTTCCGCTTTATGGGAAATACACTTAAAATTAAATAAACAACATTTTGCAATCCACAAGACGTTATGTTCCCCGATCTCACGTCATTGTATTTCCACAACACTGGCGCCGCTAGTGCTGAGTTAAGGTCTGCAGCCAGACGCTGAGGCAGCAATCAGCAATCAGTAGAGGTCAAAGATACAACACAGTACATTGTACAACCATTGACCACTTCACTACCACTCCGTGCTGAAGAAGTGACCTTTGTACAGTGCAGTGGGTGGTCTGACTCACGCTACGTGCTACGTGTTCTTTCAAGTTCTTAAAAGGATCAAGAAAATGTTCATGACGTTTCTGGATCTGGAAATTCGCCCCTCCATGACTTCAGAGAGAAAGAAATTATAAAAAATGTCGTCATATACTACAATCATACATTCCCTGATCATTGGGCTTTAAATGGTTCTGACTGATGAAACAGCTGATCTTGGTCAGTAAGCTACACAGATCATTACACTCATCCTTTACTCACATTTTGGTTAAAGTACGTCCCCATCTCAACTAATTGATAGAAAACCACGCATTTATGTGGGAAGGAACTTGGAACATTATAAAATTCGAGTCATGAAATTGTCGCCAACTATTTGTGTATATTAAAGCCATGTTCTAAGTCCCTTCTGCCTAATGACAGGGCAGAATCTAAGATTCAAAAACTTGGACATTACAACTTTGGTTTTACCATTGACTGTATATACTCGACTTATGTATTTATGTACAGTACAGAACATTATAATAGTCCATGGTTGCTAGATGGCGAGTACAGCAAAAAACTTCAACAAACTCTACTACTTCTTGTGCCATAAGTGTAGGTTTTTAATCCAATACTTTATGCTAAATGGTAAGACGTAAAAAAGTTAACAGATTCTACAATTTAAATTGTCTCATCTAAAAACAGTCCGTAGATTTAAATTGGTTTTAAAAATGTTCATAATTTTTTAACAATTTTTTTACAAAATATTAATCATTAGTGGAGCCTTAGTTAACAAGTAAAGTATTAAGTATTAGAAAGCATAAACATAAACAAGATCAAAGTTATTCAACAAGTTGTGCAGACGATTTGTATTTTCCATGGAGCGCCTTCAAACCACCCGACGTGATATGGATACAGCTGTGTGTTGCGGGTAGTATCACTACGTGTCGAGTTACTTTTAATGATTTCCACGTTCCCAATAGAAATAAAAATCATGGACAACTCTAAAAAATAAATAGTGTAAGTTATTGATTAATATAGGCTATTTCTAAAATATACGAATGTAGTAGCACTTCCCGGCCCTTCATCACAGTGTAGATAAATTTATGTTTAGTACTGTAGATTTCTTTTTACAACTTCAAGGGAGTATGTTTTATCTATGGTTGTAATATAGTGCTTATTAATCCAGGACTTGGTATATTAATACAGACTTATTATTTACAATACATTGACATTACCATAAGCCTTAAAATTTAAATTAAAAATAGTGCAACATATACAGGTAACATAATTTAAAATAAAGTCGTTACCGGTATAGGTTTTTGTAATGGTTTGTTTTGTTAAATGTCCAATAATATTTGAAACCTGTTATCTCAGAGTCAAATCTTTATAAATTCAGCTATATGTAACTAACTAACCTATCTGGGAAAAAATGAGTCTGGTATTTAAATTTGAATGTCAGCCTTTTTCCAAAATTAACGGAAGACGCACTTAGTTTGAAAATTCACCAAAACATTGGCTCTAACATTATTCATCTAAGTAAGAAGCTACCTCTGCTGCTAAACAGAACATTGCTTACAATACTACTTTATGACCATATCTATTAACTCATTGTTTCTTCAAAAAAAAAAATTAAATCAGATTTAATTTAATTTTAATCATACAAATATGCTCAACTCCCACAACATTCTTAAACTGAACAATCCTACAAAATGTTGCCTCAAAAAATCAAATTAAAGCAACTGAGCTTTACAAACTAGTCAATACAATTATTCAATTATCAATTATTTAAGATGGGGACTCCACTATGTGCGTATTTTAACCCAAATATGAGTGAAGGATGAGTGTAGGATGAGTGGTGCGATCTTGTAGTCTTGTTAGTGACTAAGGCCGACATGTTCCTTAGACACAGCTGTTAATTAGTAGCCCATACAGCTAATGGCAACTAAGGGACCTACAGTTTATAGTGGAATCCGAACCACATTTTTCCTTGTAATATACAAATTAGTCTAATTATCAGGATAGTACTGCGGATAGTCGTAGTACTCACTAGTGCGGACGTTAATCCACACCAGGGAGCATCGCATCCACAGTGCATCCCTATAAATATCCACAATTCGTGACTTCCTAGTAGCTGGATTACAGGACGACCACCCGTCCCAGTCAAAGTTACATTACACAACATTGTAATGTAACCAGTGTAATAACTAACTATCAGCGCTGGCAGACATTGGCTCAACATTCTGAGAAATTTGATAAGTTATCACAACTCATTTGCAATGCCAAGTGAACATCACATGATGATTGATGATAATCATGAAAATAACAATTAAGTGAAAAACACTCTAGTCATCAAGTTATGATACAATTTTTGGAACATGTTATTTTTCTTGATATCCCACAGATACAATTTTTGGAACATGTTATTTTTCTTGATATCCCACAGCTTTAATTTTTCAACTGAATTTATGTATTCACAAATGAATTACGGTATGGAATAACAAATTTACCATAGTAATATTGAAAGTTACCCTCCGCCACAGCAAACCTGCTAAGCCTCTATTTGTATGATCAGATTTCCACTGAAATATGTACGAGTAACATTTGTGCACAATGATTTAAAAAACGGCTCCTATAATTTCCTTCAAATTACACTTGTCAAGCATGTTTTCCAAATTATTTCAAGACCATTAACACACATTATAAATTAAACAAAATAAATCAAACACATGGTTTATATGTTAACTTTTCATAAAGTTAAAAAATGTCATGATGTTAACAATATTTTCAAAATATGTAGAATATCTTAAAAATTTGTGTAGGCTATCTAGAGTTTATCTGTAAAAGAATAATTAAGTTACGGTAATATAATAAATTAGGCCTATGTGGAAAAGCTGTGATTAGTTTCCAAACCCAAGACTAGCCCATAGAGCAATTTCTATCACTTTAAATAACTGTAAAAAGAATGTGCAGCAGTAGAACTCTTTCAGTATTTAGTCTTATTAAGCCTAGGTAAGAAAGCTACACCACAAGTCCACTAAAACTTTCCACAAGATAATTTGAAACATTGAACACCTCCGGGAAGTTTAAAAATAGTTTGGCCACTGACCGAGGAAATGACGTGAATAGCAGTAGACAGTCTGCCGCCAACATAAATGGAGCCAAAACTGGGAGAGTTGACGTTTGTTGGCAAGATGAGTTAATTAGTCGTTTATTACTTGCAACTATTAATGCAACTTGGCTTCGGAAGCTTTACCTCAGGAAATCAAAACTTAATTGCAGTCTTATTATAGGGCTCTAAACTTATAAACAATAAAATTTGCTCTTGCCTCAAAAACAAATTAGGCTACTAATACTAACTTAGCCTTAGTGTTGGGACATCAAACCAGTAACATCAATATTAGTATCGGCCTTTAAACATCAATGTCAAAAAAATATCGAACTCGAAATATTGATAGGCCTATATAGGCCTACCGGTGAAAAACATTGATATTTAGCAAAACGTCGACAGAATGCTAAATAAATATCTTTGTAAATCTTTTTGTAAGTTGTAGCCTACAGGAAAATATAAATATTTAGCCTATACGTTACCGGTAACCAAAAAAGTTTGCTGAAAATTTCTGAATGTCCTCTGGCCGTTTAACTGCCGATCTATGGGTTGTTTATTGTGTTAAATTATCGATGGATTAAATCAAGAGAAGAACAGTAGGCTTAGTAGCTTAATTTTGATTACCTAATGTGGCTGATTAACCCTCCAAGTTTCTCTAGTTTTGGTCTTAATATTCGCCCATTTATTGCGCAATCGCAGGGTTTTATTGAAATGTATCTTAGAAACTAAAAACAATGTAAAGTATACTGTTTTATATATCATTTTGTTTGGAAAATTATGGGCTTCAATGTAACATATAAAACATAAAAAAAATGTTGAAGAATTTTTGTGGGGTTAACATTTCTCAAAAATTATAAAATAGGTAAATGAAAAAAAATGTATGTTTGCGCTCAATAAATTGTTATAATTTATAGGTCTACAAATATTTTAAAATAGCCACTTTGTTCAGAATTTTATGAGGATTCCAAAAATATAATAATATAAAGAAGTAGATTTGCAAATAAATAAGTTATGGGCAAAAAACAGATTTCGGTACATAGCGTTTAGCTAAGAATGCTAAACTAAAATAGCTAGGAATCTGGCTGATAATTTACATCAATATCACTACCTACTTCTTCAGGATCATCAACCAGCCCTTCAAAATCACTTAAATCTTCTTATAATGCACCACGTATATCACTACTGTTGATTTTTAACACTAAAACAATGATAAACGTAATAAAACACATCAGTCATCGTTGCGAGGTTAACCAACAAATACGCGGTTTACAAATACGCACGTCAGCTGTCTACTATAATTATGACCGGCTCGAGAAAAAAAAGCTCTTAAAGACAGACCTCGGGAGAAAGCTTAGAATCTGCCAAAAAAAACGATACCTAACTCGATCCAGTTCAATCCGATTTAGTCAGTCATAGAGCCTTCGCCGTAAACAGTGTTTGTGAGTCGCAAAAGCGACACAAAACATATGAGTCGCTTTTACGACACATAACACTCGGAGGGTAAAAAAAAACTGACACTTTGGTGTAGTGTTGCCATGCCACCTCGTAACTGTAGTCCGATGTGCCAAGTGAAAGTGAAAAATAAATATCAGAGTTTAAGTTAAAATTATTTATTGACTATCGATACCCAACACTATTTAGCCTAAGCTTAGTGTAGGTACTTCATTACAGTTGAGATAGGGTAGGCCTATAATTTTTGGCAGGCACATCATGATCTTGTTTCTAGAGCTACAAAGGGAGAAAGGGTTTAGTTTAAACCATTGACTAAGTTATATATACCTGTAGGTATATATAGTCAATGGTTTAAACTTTCTAAGTTAGACACACTTAAGTTAGAATTTAGGAATACTTCAGTCGGTCATAAATTGACACAGTGTCTGAGTGTGTTTATATTTCAGTGGTTTCTACCAGTTCAGTTCCTAGTAAGTTAGGTAAATAGTTTGTTTAAGCCTAGTTCAGTTGGTTTTGTTGTTTGTTATTATTAAGTTAAGTTAATCCTTTGAACATTAAAACGACAGTGACAGCATGGGTATTGTGTAGCCAAATGCTTATGTTAACTACAGAGATAATAGCGAGCTACGTTTAATTATCAATCCCTAACTGAAATGAAAATAAACAAGAGTAATTGCCTTGCCTTTGTAGACCAAATAGCCAAGGCAATAGACCCTAGGCCGCACCACAATCCAGATAATACACCCTAAGAAGATAGACAGGGTGTAAGTATAGCATAAACAGATAGAACAAATCTCGGTCTTTACAGTGATATGGTTATCGCTCTTGTCAAGGCTTCCAGTGATTATATAAACTGATAAAACTTACCCTCTCTCTAACATCCCGAGCCGACTCCATCGCTCCCGCATCGTTATCTACCTACCTTTTTTCTCCCCAGCTGCAACATTAAAATATCAAAGGCAAATAAAGTGAACTGTAGTAGTTGTATATGGATACTACATACAGTGCATGTAGGCATTGACTTTGAATAATGCTGGGTTTATTTTCAATCCATCTATTTATTTATCACTACATATTATTATGGTATTCGAAATTTTACAATAGTTTATAGAAGGTTCGGGAATGTATGAATCTACCCTTTGTGATCATTCGTGTAGGCTACACAATCGCTTTGTTTGAGTTGAATGAGAAAAATGATAGTTGAGAGAACACTACATGATCTCTAATTAACTAAAATGTGTTCAAAAGCTTAAGACCTACCTAACTCATTAGGTTACCTATGTTCAAAATTTTTATTTTCCATAAATAATGACAAGGCAGAATCCTTTGAACTTTAGTTTATTCTTATTCAGTGCATGATTTTAACAATTATCGAAACTATGGTTAATATGCATTTTAGGGTTTGCACGCTATTTTTGATTTTTTTTTCATTCTACTCGAAATTCAACGCTGGTTCCGAAAGACACATGTTTTGGTAAAAAAATATTTTTGGTCGTTTTTCCGCGGAAAAAACCTTCCCAACTTTAGCAATAGCAAGACGTTTCGCATGATGAAATTGTTATAAATTAGTAGACTTCCCATCCCATTGTAAATTTTGAAGCTCGTTTTCGTATCTAGTTCAAGTCCGGTGACATTGGGCGTAGCGTAAAGCAAGTGTCAACGAAATTTTGTTTCTACCATTTTAGGATTAATTTAATGACTTGTGCTTGTACTGTTTGGTTTTAAAACAAGGCTATTAGATATTGTTTATGACTATATTTTTATTTGGTTAAACGAGGTTTTAAATAACCTAAATAACAAGAAACAATTAAATTGTAAACAAAACACGACCTCTATACAGTGCACCGGACAAAACTAACAATAAAATTAACTTCATCTGATCCATAAGGATTAGAAGTCTAGAAAAATTGTGTAGGATTTCAAGTAAAATTTATTAAATTTATTTTATCGACAACACCTCCCTACAAAAAAAGTTCATAAATGAATAAGGTGAATAGTCAGCGAGTCAACACAGCATTCGCTGACGCTATCCAGGGCTATCTCTAGCCCTGGACGCTATCCGACCGAATCTGACTGAACAAATAATGAACACGAAATCTAGACGCTCCAGCTGGAGCTGGCCAAAAACAGATGACTTTGACGTAGAATGGAACGTCATCGTCATCCATCAGGTGTTTATTTTGATTCAAGGCAATACCAGAAAATCAAAATAACAACACGAAGTATGAAGCTGTCAATGTCTTCGTCAATGTTGCTATGGTTTTTGTCTTGTAAACAAAGGAGGTGGTTCTTATTGTTAAGGACCAATATGTCAATATTCTGATTTTAATAATTCTTAAACCAACATAACTGACGATACAAAGTTCATTTTAAATTTTAGTACAAGTCATGCCCAGAAAAGCATTTCATATTGGAATTGACATTGATATTCATGCAGTAAGTAAGAAATCATGTTTTAAATTTAACTTATTATTCTTTTAATTAAATCAAAATGTTACATAGTTCTAGTTTTCTTTTAAGTTAAGGTGTGAATTTATGTCTTCTTAGAGCTATTTACTTTGTACCAGGGCTTTATGCTTAGTAAATTAATCTGTTGTTCTCTCACAATATTATAATAACCTTTGATCATTATGATCCATTATTTATTTCATACATGCAAGGTTATCTGTGTAAAATTGATGGGGTATGGCATAAGTTGGAAAAGTGATTGATAGTAAGTAAATGGTCGGGTCTCTTTAGTTCCAATAATATACTTAAGTTTTATTCACATTTTGTTAGCTGAATATCCTAATTCTTTCTGGCACCTAAAAAAGTTTAAATGAAGGCCTATTTTATTGCTAAACAATCAACTCCTATCAAGTCCTCGCTCAAAGTAGGCAGTTAGCTGGCAGCTAGGTGATAAAGCTTAAGTTAGTTCAGTTTTTTTATGAGGATCACTGGTTCTTTCACAAAAACATGTTTTTTAGGTTTAAAACTAGACACAGGCACCACTTTTTTTGTTTTTTTTTTGGCTGCTTTCATTTTATTATGACCTGACAGCATTTAGATTCAAATTAATTAACTTATTCACCTACATGTCTGCTGACATTTTATTTTGTCCTAAAACACCCATTGCACACCCTGAATTCAACAGGATCTAAGGCTCCACTTAACTTTAGGTCCTACACTCATTCGAATGAAAATATCGATTAATCGATATATCGATCGATATTTTCATTCTAATGAGTGTAGGACCTAAAGTAAAGTGCAGCCGGATCTAACTTATGCTGTTGTCTTTAAACAACCATTTAGATATAACCTAACCATAATTTCAGTACAATGAAATGAAATAAAATGAGATTTACTTTAAGCATTGCACAAATGCAATGGGCATCGTCACTATATACAATCACTATACAAAACTTAACTTAAGAAAAATCAAACAAACACAGCACCCAAAATAGGCTTATACTAACATTTTGCTCGAATGTCAGGTAGCTCGAGAATACTGACTCTTAGAAAAATATGTACAATTTGCATCTAAACTAAGCAAACCATGCAGAACAATCCATACAATATCAATAGGCCTAGCATAGACGTAAGTTAATGAACATAAGCTACCTATATATTTCTTAACTACTCTCTCCTACTATCAAGGGTAATGGTACTTCTTAATATTTCAGATTAGACCTATTTAGTTTCAAATAGGATTCACTTTCGTATGTAAAAACTACAGGCTAGTTTCAGTGTTGTAATCCGAACTTGTCTAACTTACTTAACTGATTACAAGCATGTAAAGAGATATGTAATTTATTTAAACAGCATCCAAAGGTGAATTTGTTTAATCTATCTCTATCTGCTTTGCAGGTCACTTGCCCAGGGGTTTGGTTGTGCCCGAAAGGAGATGCGATGCTACAAATTTCCATGTTGGGCGCCTCAGCTCACACCAAAAGAGTGGAACCGAACTTCCCGCTGTTGTTTCATGAAAGGTTCCACTTTCGAAAGGTTCGTAGTTTTAGATTTCTCATTTAGTTACCGTAAGCTGTGTTAATCAAACTTATAAGAAGCATCTTCTAGAGTTTTTAGACCTTTTTGCATAAAAACTTGGTTAGATGTCTATAAGTCTAAAAGAGAATAAACCTATATAATTTACCTATGGGATATTTACAGTTATTTCTTACTATGATGGGTATAAAGAAAGTTAACGATTTAGGCAGTCTAAAATATGTAATAAATACTGTGTGACAAATTTATACAATAAACATACCAGTTCTTTAATAGCCTTTGACTTGAGTTTTGATACTTAAGATATGTAATTTTTAGATCCCATCTGGTCTCCTCCTATAGGCAGAGAGAACTAGGCCTATATCTTTAGCAGAGAACTTACTTAAAGCTATATGACCATTTTATAGTATATTACGTTACTAGTCCTGAAGGTGTTTACCGGACAAGTGTAATCGTTCCGTGCGAGATGAATTCGAGTGCGGGATTATACCATACGAGTCCAGTAAACTTATTTTGGACGAGTGACGTACGATATTTTATGCCATATTACTCTAAGCTAATTTAACAATAAAAAATCTGTACAAATCATTATTTTCCAATCGACTAAAGGACTAACAATCACTACTCATAACCTCTCGTTAAGCGTTAATTTATAATCACTCAGTGCCAAACATAATCAGCTGTTTGGTGTCCGGTAAAAACTCATTACAGTACAGTAGTACCACAGAAAACGTACTACTATAACCCAGAATGCCAACCGCATAGTAAAAAGCATTAAGCGGTTTGAGAGAGCTTTGCCTGTCAATCCGTAGGCAGCGTCACCAGCGTTGCCATGCAATAGCATAGCAACGCTGGTGGCGCTGCCTACGGATTGACAGGCAAAGCTCTCTCAAACCGCTTAATGCTTTTTACCATGCGGTTGGCATTCTGGGTTATAGTAGTACGTTTTTTGTGGTAGTACGTAATGAAACCCCATTTGATTAAGCTGGGTGCAAACCGTTTAAATCCTTGCGTGGGAAGTTGGTTAAAACAGTCAAGTGTGGCGTAAAAGATTTATTATTCATGTGATTCATTTTCTTTGAAATACACTTAACTGATATCTGAGATGGTCAACTGTCAAACTAATAGATTGATTATATTATTTCTCTTTGTACCAGCTACGTATTGCTAAATAAACCCAATGTAGGTAATATTGGTATATTTATTTAGTCATACCACACAAAATTTGTACAATTTCACCATACCTCTACAGACAGAATTGAATGACATAGTAGGTCTGGTAACAAAAGACACAGGAAAACCAAAACTCATTGAAAATTCATATTATTTCTTTGTTTAGACACTGACTGGAGTTACGTCACTGGCTGAGCTGCAGTCAGAGTTGTCCAAGAGAGTGGTACACCTGCGCCTGGTGCAATGGCAGGTGCATGGCTGTCGCTGCGTATTGCTAGCTGCATTCCGCAGCCCTCTGGCTGACCTGCTCTACCCGCAGCCGGCCAGCCGAGGGTTGTTGGCTGGTGTGGATGTTGACTTACTGATGGAGACTACGGCTTGTTTTCCTGTAAGTATTAGATTATATTTATACGGCATTGAAATACCAGGTGCATATTTCAAGGCAAAATTGAGTTAAGGATAAGTACTGAATGGATGAAATGAGATCTTAGTTACTGATTCAGATATTCAGTTTGATTACCATAGATGAGTACTAAATTCAAACTGCTATCCACCGACAGCTTGGTTCTGATGTTTTCTGAGGAACCCATTATCGATCTCTTGAATCTTGAGTACAACCGCGCTATTCTATCACCAACGGGAACGGAACCATGGTCAGAACAGTGAAAAGGTCGGATTATCCGAGGAGGATATTAAATTAGCAAATTAATTAATTTACTGACATTTATTGTTCACCCGCAACTGCGGAAGACGATGATAAGCTCCCGTGAGGCTGTGACCACGGGGGACTTTTAATATTTTTCCATGATCGTGGAAGATGGTGATGATCTCCACAGTGACAAATAGTCACAATATTTATTATTTATTTTTTTAATGGTGTCTAAGCCAATGGAATTTTTAAAAATAGATGTTAGAGAGAGTACAAAATTGCTTTTGGGGAAAGCGGTCCAAACCCCCTTGTTTTGTGGATGTGCCGGAATCAACCCCTTTCCTTCCGCATCTAAGTCCAAGACGCTAACCACTATGCTAGCAGCACACCCAGCCTAACAGATATTACTGTTATAACATTGTCACCGATAGGCGATAGTACGGTCGGATTAAGCGAGGAATCAGACTAGTCGAGGTCAGATTGGTTCTAATGTCAAGCAATCCTTTAAATGTACCTATTTATAATTTATTAAAGGTATTTGTACCATATTCCTACAGATTGGGCGACTACTTAATTTTTGGTCTTATTTTCTGTTGTAACTGTTTCAGGGTATAATAGCTCCAAAGGTAGAGGTATCAACTAAAGTTGTGATAGAAGAAATGGTAAACTACCCAGTGCACGCTCAGGAATCAGCTGCCGTTGTTAACCACAAAACACTGTCATCCAAGGTAAAGTAGTAGACAGGAGAGTAAAGGTGGGTACTGTTGGTTCAATTCATTGAGCCCCTGTCATTTATTCATCGATTTCACTATCCTATTTCTCATAATGTTCTCCCCTTAGCTTACGAATAATTCAAATTCTTTTAAAACATATTGTTGTGGACAAACACACACAGTAAGGTTTACATGAAAAGCTGCAAAATGCCTGGTTTGAAGTGCAACTCAAAAATAATCTATCAGTCCTTCCAACCTATCCCTTGATCTATTGTGCTCTTTACTGTGTGGTGCCACTAAACTGTCTAACACAATAACCATGTGTTCTGTATTTACTTTAATCATTTGTTTATTTTTTTGTTATCCTAGCAACCTAGGTAACAACAGTTTTAACAACAGTTTTTCTGATTTGAATCTAGTGGATTACACTACTTAACTATTCTCTGTAAATTAAATGACCTTTTACTAGAATGATTTGTTTTAGTGCGTCTATCCGCTAGAAATGGTGACCCCGACTAACAAGTAAATTATTTCAAACTAAATTGATGTTTTTCTTACATTAAATTTCAACCTTCTACCAAAACTTCATTTATTTTTCACCTTTCCCCAAATTATCGTTTTACGCCATGGACCAAGAACTTTTGGAGCGCCTAGCTCAATTAGAGAGTGAGAATGCCAACCTACAAAGACAACTTCAAGATTTGAATGGAAGACAAGAACAAAATCACATTTCTGCACATCCTCAAGAAGCCAACCTACCTGATCTTCCATCAGTTCTACCACAGCATCAGCCAGATCATACAGCCCATTCCGACGAACGACATGAAGATCATCACATCCACCGGGTAAGCATAAAACTTCCACCATTCTGGAAAGAGAAACCAAGGCTCTGGTTTGCCCAAGTTGAGGCTCAGTTTACACTGGCTCACATCACGAGTGAAACAACTAAATACTCGTATGTAATTTCACATCTTGATGAGCGCTATGCTAATGAAGTGGAGGATCTTATAATAGATCCACCTGTTGAAACTCCTTACTCTACTCTTAAGTCTGAAATAATCAGACGGTTGTCTCTATCTGAGGAGCAACGCATTCGTCAGCTATTGATGGAGGAGGAACTAGGTGACAAAACTCTTTCTCAGTTCCTACGCCACCTTCGATCACTAGTAGGTTCGACCACAATCCATGATAGTTTACTGAAAACTATTTGGATGCAGAGACTTCCTGCTCATGTACAAAGTATTTTGCAAGTCCAAACAAGTGCCCAAACTGACACACTTGCAATTACTGCCGACAAAATTCTAGCAGTCCAACCTAACGCATCTTTTTGCCATTCTCTCACTAGTATGCCTACATCTTTGAATGCCGTTAATTCACCAAATCCTAAATCTTCATTTTCTGATGACCCAAAATTAACTGAAGTTTTATCAAAATTATCTGCTTTGGAGTTGCAAATGAAAAATATGCGTAAAGATGTTGATTCCCTACGTGACAGGCGACCTAGGTCACGTCAGAGGAGTTTGTCTAGTAGTCGTTATCACGCAGGTAGCTCCTCTGACACTACAGAGCAAACCAATCTATGCTGGTACCACAAGCGTTTTGGCTATCAAGCTGAGAAGTGCATTCCACCATGCAATTTCACTTCTCCGACAAACTCCAAAGGCAGTCAGTGATGGCGTCAGCTGACTGCCAAGCTGGAGGGCGCCGCCTACAAATCGTCGACCGTACAACTAATACAAAATTTTTGATTGACACTGGATCCGACATATGCTGCCTCCCTAAATCATTCGTTTGTAAGAACCAAAAGCATATAGAATATGAACTTCGTGCAGCAAACAACTCTGCCATTCACACCTACGGTATGATGACATTAACATTAAACTTAGGGCTGAGACGAGCTTTTACATGGAATTTTGTCATTGCTGATGTTAATACAGCGATTATAGGCTCTGACTTTTTAGCACACTTTGGATTGCTTCCTGACTGTCGTAATCAACGGTTGATTGACAGTGTAACAAACCTTTCTGTTCTTTGTCAATGTACCTCAATCCTTCATTTCAGCATAAAAACTATCACACCCAATTCTCCAACTTCATCAATACTGGCAGAATTTCCCATGATTACCCGACCCTCTGGTACACCAAGAAAAGTGCTCCATTCAACCTTGCATTACATCAAAACGACCCCTGGCCCCCCAGTTTCATCTCGTCCACGTCGACTCGCCCCTGATCGGCTTGTTATAGCCAAAGCCGAGTTTGATGCCATGCTCACCGATGGTACTGCACGTCGATCTGATGGACCTTGGTCATCACCCCTTCACATGGTCCCTAAGAAACCTGATGGATGGCGCCCCTGTGGAGACTACCGTGCTCTCAACGCTAGGACTATTCCTGACAGATATCCTGTTAGACATATCCACGATTTCACCCATTCTCTCAGAGGTTGCAAGTATTTCTCTGTGATCGACCTAGTGAAGGCCTACACACAAATCCCTGTCAACCCTGAAGACATCCCAAAGACAGCCATTACAACCCCCTTTGGATTGTTTGAATTCCCCTTCATGTCCTTTGGCCTCCGCAACGCAGGACAAACTTTTCAGCGTTTCATCGATGAAGTAGTTTTTGGTTTAGACTTCTGCTTTCCTTATATAGATGACGTCTTAGTTTTCTCTAAGGATGAGACTGAACATGAAGCCCATCTACGAACTCTATTCAATCGGTTTTCTGATTATGGCATACTCGTTAACGTAAATAAGACTGTTTTGAAAGCTCCAAAGGTTACCTTCCTAGGATATGAGGTATCATCTGCTGGTACTCGACCACTTCCTGAACGTGTTGAGGCTCTGCAACAATTCACCCGTCCCTCTACTGCAAAAGGTTTGCGTCGTTTTCTCGGCATGTTGAATTTCTACCGCAGATTCATTCCTTCAGCAGCCAAGCAACAAGCAGCTCTCCATGATGCCCTCTCATCTCTACGTGGAAACCAACCTGTAAATTGGACTCCTGAATTGGATGCTGCATTCTTATCCTGCAAAGAACATCTCTCCAATGCTACCTTGCTTGTTCACCCTGACCACAAGGCCCCTCTCGCATTGTTCTGTGATGCCTCGAGTACCCATGTAGGAGCTGCTCTCCAGCAGATGGTTGACAATAAAACATGGGAACCTCTCTCTTTCTTTTCACAAAAACTGACACCAAAACAATCCCTTTGGCCAGCCTATTACCGTGAGCTTTTCGCTGTATATGCCGCCATTCGTCACTTTCGTCACTACCTTGAGGCAAATCATTGCATAGTTTTCACAGACCACAAGCCAATAACATTTGCCTTCAGTCAAAAACGTGAAAAACTACCTCCTGTTCAGCAAAACCAACTAACATTCATTTCACAATTCACTACAGACATAAGACATGTTTCTGGATCGGCCAACCTAGTAGCTGACGCATTTTCTCGTGTAGATTCATTGTCAACTACGGCTCCCAGCATTGTAGATGCCAAAACTTTGGCACATCATCAAGACTCTGACCCTGAGCTACAAGAGATCCTTAAGGGAGAGACATCTCTTAATTTGAAGCTTGTTAAAATTCCTGGAACAGACCTTGATGTATACTGTGACACAACAACTTCAGTACAACGACCCTTTGTCCCTGAGCCCCTTAGACGCTCAGTTTTTAATTCTATACACAATCTAAGTCACCCTGGCATCAAAGCTTCGGCAAAACTTGTTTCTAATCGCTTTGTTTGGCCCCGAATTCAACAAGACTGTCGAAACTGGGCCCGAGCCTGTGAGAAATGTCAACGTGCTAAGATCTCCCGTCATGTATTTACACCCCATGGATCGTTTTCACTCCCATCATCAAGATTTGATCATGTTCACATTGACATCATTGGACCACTTCCACCATCCGGACCATACAAATATTGCCTAACAGCTATCGACCGCTACACCAGATGGCCAGAAGTTCATCCATTGAAAACCATCACCGCAGAAGAAGTAGCTGAGGCTCTGGTGATGTGCTGGTTTTCCCGTTACGGCTCACCCTTGCGCATCACAACTGATCAAGGACGCCAATTTGAGTCAGCATTATTTCGTGTCCTTGGAAAGACCTTCGGTGTAGAGCGAATCAGAACTTGCGGCTATCACCCTTGTGCTAATGGTTTAGTCGAGAGATTCCATCGGCAGTTTAAGGCAGCTCTCATGTGCCACAATGATTCAACATGGCTTGAAGCACTTCCCATCGTACTACTCGGCATTCGCAGCGCATATCGTGAAGACCTTCAGGCATCTACTGCCGAATTAGTTTTTGGCCACCAACTCCGTCTACCTGGAGAACTTCTAGACCTCCCTCAAGACACAACTCGTGAGGAGGACCCGGCTGACTATGTAGTTCGCTTACGTCGACACATGTCAAATTTAAGACCTGTGCCCACATCTTGGCATGATAAACCAAAGACCTTCGTTTTTCAGGAGTTAAAACGGTGTACTCACATATTTTTGCGAGATGACTCTGTTAGACGATCACTACAACCACCTTATACTGGACCGTTTCCCGTGGTATCTCGTGATGATAAAACTATGACTATAATCCATCGTGGTAAACGTGTGAAGGTGACGTTGGACAGAGTAAAGCCCGCGTATCTATTGCAAGATCTTACTCCTTCAACACATACACCCATCCATAATAAACATTCCAGAAATCCACCCTCCACAGTGTTCCCACTCAAGACCCTACTCTCAAGCCAACCCAAGCCTTACGTGACCCGATCTGGTCGTACTGTGAAATTTAAAGTGCCCGGTCTTCCAGACTCCGCAGGGGGCTAATGTGGTGCCACTAAACTGTCTAACACAATAACCATGTGTTCTGTATTTACTTTAATCATTTGTTTATTTTTTTGTTATCCTAGCAACCTAGGTAACAACAGTTTTAACAACAGTTTTTCTGATTTGAATCTAGTGGATTACACTACTTAACTATTCTCTGTAAATTAAATGACCTTTTACTAGAATGATTTGTTTTAGTGCGTCTATCCGCTAGAACTGATTTGTTAGAAATAGTTATGGACCACTCTGGCATTGTCCTGACCAATTTTGTGATACCAATTACTGTACTATGATTGGAATTTCCTTACTCGACGTGTCAACTCAACCCAAGTAACACCAGAATGCTGGCAATGGACATTTGGTCATAGGATATTGGTCAAGTAAGTAGGCTATTCAAAAATTTAAATTTCTCAAACCGATACAAAATTACGGACCTGCCCTGGTCGGCTGGACTCTTGGTAATATTAAGTTTATTTAATATGTTTTACTTCAAATAACAGTAGGCTACTTGCAAAAATATTTTACATTAATTAAGTCAATATGCACTTAACTTGAATTGGCAATGGATAAAAAACAAGTACCGATACAGACAAATTTACCTTATTAATTTAGCCTACTTTAAACTATACTTAAGGTATTTTTAGTAGTTATAATTTTCAGAGGACAACTCAAAGACAAGCTGATAAAGTTGAGACGAAAACCAAGCCGAGAGCATGCAGCACGCTGTGTGGAGGGCCTCGGATACGTCAGAAGCCTGTGTGTCACGCTCGGCCACGAGTTAAGTGCTACTCGTGCAAACAGCGGGTAATTAGAGTGCAGAAACCTCGGGTACGCGACGAGACCCACTATGTGCCTTACTGCAGCAAATGCGGGTTGGTGGAACAATTCAACTTTTTTAGTGGTTAATTCATTGATTTTATTGGTAAAACAAAGAAATACAAGACGTAGTTTTGAGAATAAATGTTATTAGACTAAAAAGGTTGCAAGAAAGTTTATTGACCTGGTGTGCTAAGTAGATCTGGCCGCCAGCGAGTCAAAGGCGAGTGAGGTTTACACCTAGAAACTTAATTTTATTTCAGACTGTATTTTCAAAATAAAAGCTGTTTATTATTCTTCACATACAAGTTTTAAATGTAACAAGACTGCTGTCACATTGATTCTAATAAAAATAAGTTTGATTAGACTTTTGTTTACAGTGATGTTGTCGAAGAAAAAGGAGTCAAACAGGGCAAGGTTCTAGTTAAAGAGAGCAACCCTCATAGCAAGACATGGGGTGAGTAAATCTCAACCATAACGTTGAATGGGTCTTTTATAAAATAAAAATAAAATTACATTTACCAATAGTATATAGTAAGGTTAGCTTTTAGCTTTAAGGTTAATTTTAGCTAAATGTACTTTGGTTGTCTTAAGATCTTAATATTTCAATCATCTCATTTGCAAAGTAATCCAGATAAATTTTGGAGCCCAGCTCACATCCCATGGTAGAGCAAACAAACCTTTTACAGATTTTTAAATTACGTCACAAATGCACAAACCATATTTTTCAGCCTTTATGCCTTCTAAGGTGGATTTCCGGTCGATACATTACATTACATACATTACGATAGGTTACAAAAGGTCATCCCAGTCAGAAGCGCATTGTTTGATAGAAAACTGTTTAAAAGTTGTCCATACACAAAGGAATGTCCATGGTTCAACCTTTATTTCATGAGATACAAAATTTGTCCCCTCTATGAATGAATGAATGAATGATTTATCCCGTTAAATTTGCTACAAAGTACAAATGTTTCTTCCAAATATCCTAAGGATCCTGAGTAGAAAAACTTTTACAATCAGGCTAAATATTTTTACAATGGGGAAACAGATATCTTCCGTGATAATTAGTGACTTTTGCCCTTTGTCTTGCCAGAAAATGAGTCGGCTCCATCACAAAACCATCACCTCATTTGGTGACGACCCTTTCTTGGGATGGTAAATGTTGTTTTTTTTTTAATCACTGAATTATCAGTTTTACTATTTGGAAGCCTTGTACTCATGCAACGTCATCCGCACCATGAGGAAAATGAAGGCATCTCTTTATCAATAATCTATCCCAACTCGTGTTAATAGAAGCAGGACGAATTTGTACAGCCTGTGAGTCTTCCTTTAATAATTTTGGATTAGCAGTTCGACTTGAAAGTGTCGTGTGCAGTGTGTGAGGCCATTTAATTGTTTCAATTTGCCCAAAGTCAAATATTTTCATCTCTCTTTATTTTACTACTGTTAACCGTGAAATGAGTGCAAATTAAATGAGGGCAAATGAAATTATTATAGATGGACATAGTTTTGAAGTTGTTGAACAATTTAAATATCTAGGGGTAGTTATATCTAGCAGATATTTATCATGAAAGAGCTGGCCTCAAAATACTGGGAATATAACAAAGATCTATATGTTCTGTTTAACTTATGAAGAAAGCTTATGATAGCGTTACAAGATCAAAACTATGGTCAATATTAAGAAAAAGTAATGTTCCAGAAAAGATTATGAGGTTGACAAAGATGTGTGTGGAGGGTTCAAGAGGTAAAGTTAGGATAGAGAGAGAACTTACAGACACTTTTGACATCAATACTGGGGTAAGACAAGGAGATGGACTGTCTCCTCTTCTGTTCAACTTTGCCCTTGAAGACGCCTTGAAAGCAACCAGATCTATTCAGTTGGGTGTGAATATTGAAGGACAAATCAATGTACTGGCTTTTGCTGATGATGTAGCCTTATTGGCTGAAAAGAAAAATGACCTAAAAGTATTAGCTGAAGCCTTCATAACAGAAGCAGGAAAGGTAGGGTTACAAGTGAATGAAGATAAAACAAAATTTATGAAGATAGGAAGGCAGGCAGAACATGTGACCTCAACACTGGAATGTTTGAGTTATACATTTTCTGTCACAGAAGAATTTAAATATTTGGGTGTGATAATAAACAGCCAGAATAAGATGGATCAGGAAATACAAGCTAGATTGAATGGAGCTGATAGATGCTATTGGAGCTTATCAAAACTTTTGAAAAGCAGACTCCTGTCAAGAAACACCAAGGTTCGAATATATCTGGCAATAATCCAACCTGTTCTTCTCTATGGTTCGGAAGTATGGACCCTCACAAAGAACATAGAGAGAAAATTAATAACTTTTGAGAATAAAATACTGAGGAGAATATACGGACCAACTTTGGAAGATGGGGCGTGGAGGATTAGAAAGAATAAAGAGTTAAGGGACCTTTATAAAAGACCTGATATTGTAGCTTTAATTAGAAGTAGGAGAGTCAGATGGCTTGGGCATGTTAGAAGAAGAGAAGAAGGCAGCAGTATAAGAAGAGTGTGGAGGGGAAAGCCTGAAGGAAGACACCCACTGGGGAGACCGAGATTTAGATGGGATGACCAGGTTGCTGAAGACATCGGAAGACTGGGCGCAGAGTTGGACGAGGCAGAAGATAGAGAAAGATGGAGGCACTTTGTTGGCGAGGCCAAAAATCTCCTTGGATTTGTGTGGCCACAGGAGTAAGTAAGTAAGTAAGTTATATCTAGCAGTAATAGTGAAGAAATGGAAATAGATTATAGGATCACTCAGGCCAATAAATGAACACTTCTAAGAAATTGTTGACTTAAAATTAGATTTAACAAGAAATGTATTTAACGAGAAATTTATTTGACGACCTCTGATGAGTGAAACGTGTTCTTGAAGACCTGATGATGAAACCAATGGTGTTAGGAAATGTGTAGTCAACAAGACAACATTTGGATTACTCTGGCAGATCCAGGTAACATTATACCTTTTATAATCTAACAACAGTAATCCTGAGACAAGAAACAACACGAAGATAGAAAGATGGAGAGCAGTTGTTGGTGCGGCCAAATCCTGCCTTGGATATAAATGGCCATGAGAGTGAGTGTGTGTAAGCTGATGCAAAACACTTGCATGGCTTTAATTAAAGCTTGCACCATCTTCAATATTCTGCAGCAGTTTATTGTCCTACAATAGCAGAAACAACTCCATATGCTCGTTTTCTCCTCGTGGAGTTACTAAAGAGTATATTTTGGTTGCCTAAACTTTTCGAGGTTGCTGGGGAGTTTATGTGGGTTGGTACCCATTTTAGTAATTTTCGTTTAAATATTCCGAGTAAGTGTTACATGATGGAAAAATACTGTTGTAGTTTGTCAACGTCACAATGATTAACATTAACATTTCATTTAACCCTTGCACTGCTGCACTTCATTAAAACAACATTAAAAGATAACAAAGTGTTATATTTTTAAATTTTCAAGGAGTGTACATTTGATTGTAATTATTCTGTTAGAGACAGCTTGTCCTTGTGTCGATTCACCGAGGTCCAAATCTGTGTGTGACTGCAAACTCTGCCGCAAATATCACGACTTGTTCAACTCACCGACTAGCTCGGTCTTCTCTCAACCTGTAAGTGTAATATAGGCTAGGTTAACATGTTTTTGTTTAAGGTTTTGGGAGTATTTTTTCTACCAGCACAATATGTTGTGGTTATCAAACATTCCAACTCAAATATGTGGAATAACACTAAAGCAGGGTTTTCCTAGGCACGGAGGCGGAGCGGGAAATGCAGAGTGCAGAGAAGCGATTTACATAACGGTCCGCTCTGCTTCTGGGAAAACAGTACCATTAAATTACATAAGTCAAGAAGAGAGTGGGCTTAAATCTCCGATTTCATACTTAGGCAAATCCGGCTTAAGAAAATAACCAAATATTGGATTTATATGCAAGAAAGAAGATTTACAGTTAATAGTGATTATAACAGATTTCAATTGAAATGTCCAATCATTTTAAGACCCTATCGGCGAATTACCATCTACAGTAGACTCCCTCTTATCCGGAAACCTTTTAACCGGACTAAACTTGGCGGAAATTACATCTCTTTAACCGGACAATTTTTATCAGCACGTCAGTTTACCCGGACTATATCGGTAGGAAGTGGGCGGTACAGAAACGACTGTTCTCGTAGGACAGATTTGAGACCAGTGATCACGTGTCTAAATTACAATGCTCTCCTAAATTTAAGTCAAACACTGTATACAGTATGCATTTAAACGGTCCGTTTTAACAAGTTTATGGGGACGTCGGTTTAACCGGAAAAGCTGTTATCCGGGCTGGCCTCGGTCCCGTGGAGTCCGGATAGGAGGGAGTCTACTGTAATATGGATTGGCATTAACCATTTAAACTTTAAATATTATTCAGTGATGAACTGTATGCCTAGTATGTTTTCCCTCATTTCACGAACAAAACCATTCTAATTATTTTTAAAACAGTTGTTGGTGGACACAGACAGAGTAACGATAAGGAAAAAGTAGCAAAGTTCCTAATTTGAACTTAAATTCTCAAAGAGTTCATAGAACTGAGCCTTCCTCCGTTTACTTTAGGTGGGCATTTCCCAGGGACGGTAAACTCCTCATGAGAGGCTAACCAGACTTCACAGTGATTAGATTTGAACCCTCAACCTGTATCTTGACCGGAGACACACTGCCTTTAGACCATCCGGCCAATGATCAGACTCAACAGTTTACTGCACTAACAGCACTTGTCAACTAAAAGCTCAGATTCTGTCACTGGCTCACACAACTATGTTCATATTCTGTTTAGACATAAGCACACAAAGAGTGTTATTCACTGCTTATTTCCTGAAATATTTGCATAAAATATTCGTATTTATTTATAGCATTTCAATTTTTTCAGAAATCGCCCCGTTCAAAGTTTGATCGTTCACCATCTCCTCCTAAGAAAGGTTTGTTTTTTACCTTGAATCAATTATCAAAGTTAAGGCCTAGAAAAATTATAAGATCAAAATTATGAAAATAAAAAATGTTGTTTACAAATAAGCGGTGGTGTACAGCATTCCCAATCTGCATTTTTCAAAGAATCTATTATATTGATAGGCGACCTGCATATTTTCTACGACAATGGTGAACGAGATCGTTCCCACACTGGACAATTTACGAATATCCCACTGCAAACAAGTAATAAAAAGTTATATCAAGGTTTGTACTGGCTTGAGTTGAGTTTTGGCCTGGCTTTGTTTAATTACAAAATATGATCTAAATTTAAATTCATACAATGTTGAAGTGGTTGATACATCTCTTAACATAAAATATTGGTTTTCTGAGTAGTAAGTTAGTACTTCATGAGTTATATGTGATTATTTTAAAATTAAACCAGCAAACAATATGATTTTTGTATCAAATTCCTTTCATAACTCTGCTGTATCTGGAATTTTTCAGACAGGGGCTGTTCATGTATAAGCGAAAAAACTGAAGGCCCCCAAAGGTAAGTCACTGTACAATGTTTTTAATAAATGTATTCTCAGGACTAGAAATTTCATTAATTTTTTTAAATTGAAACAAGAACACATACTTATTTATTTATAGTCACAGAATTGAGTTGTAGACATTTTATAGAGGAGCATCAGAAAATAGGTTTAGTGCAAAGTCGTCGTAGGGATTGTTTAATTCTAATGTGTGTTTTTAAGTCCAGATGGGTAAACCTTTTTGGAATTCTTGGTAAGAGATGAAAATTCAAATAATGGCCATAGAGGTCCAAAAATATGAAACAAATCAGAGGACATTCTGTTTGAAAGTTAAAAGTTTACTGTAATGTTACAAAGTAAAGTGAGAGGCATAAAATTGCTAATCGGGAATTTAAACTGTTTTCAAGTATTTAAGTAATTTTATTTTTCAGAATAAGGGCAGGGTTTACTCAAGAAAAATCAGATTGTCCATGTCTCAACTGTCCAAGTTTGAATGAATCCCCTGCAAAAATTGGGTAATTTTAAACCTAGAACATTAACAATACTCTAGTGTTTTTAGGTGTTTACCATTAAAAGCTTACAACTTAATATTAAGTTCAATTTTCAGTTCAAAGTTCATGTTTATGGTATTAATTTTATAAAAACTAAATCGCTACGTTACTTTGAATGCCTCTATGAAATTACTGTACATAGACTAAGCGGTTTTAACCAGTGTTCACAATTAAGGTCGAACTGTTCTACCATTGAGCAAATTTGGTACCACTCAAATTTTTTCTTTGCGTATGTTTACATGTTTTAAATGACAACCTACAAGTAATTAAAAAATTACCTTATTTTATTTGATTGAAACTTACGTCTTATTTTATTTGATTGAAGCTTTCGTCCGTGTGTTACTATTGAGCTGAAGATTAGGGTTGATAATCAGCTTTGGAGGCAACATAACTAAAGGGTGTCCCAATAAGAACGCCGGATTTGAAATGTTACAAACCATATATATTCATGCTAATTTTACAATATGAAACATGAATCTTAAAGCATAGTATCTCCGATTAGTAATGGAATATTATGTCTTGTAAGTACCCACCTGCTGCCTGCTGACAAGCCCAACATCTCTTGACAAAGTTTTGCATCACTTTTTCACACACTTCCTGTTGAATTCCATTCACCCAGTTTACAAATTCAAGTCGTTTTATAGGATCTCTTGTGTGAGTTGAATTTTTTAAGGGGACATGTGAAGGTCTTTTAACAGTGCTCCGAGCTAGGCCTAACTGCTGACTACGCCGACAAATCGATGTTCTTATGTTGTCCTCTACACTATCATGTACAGCCTAATTATTTTCAAGGGAGCGACCTGCCTGACTGCGCACCGTGGTCTTTTAATTTCTGTCCAAAACTGAGCCGATTTCTTCGAAATTAGACATCAATCTTCGGTCAGATGACTAATTTGGTGCATTATCACCGCCGAAAATAGCGCCTTGTGAACAATAATGTAGGTTTTGCACCTTTTGTCAAAGACATACATAAATAATTCACCAATTATAACCTTCCATCACCAATTCTGTGTTACTAATAAAAAGCTAAATTTTTCTTCCCACCAAAATATATGTGAGTTTTATAATATCGAAAATGTATTATAAGTCCATAGAAAGGGAACTTTTAATTTAAATATAGGCCTAATTAAAAAACATTAAATCACATTTCGTTGCTTTGTGGTTCTAGTTTTGTCCTAAATGGATTATGCATATTTCGGCGCAAACGCCATCGTCAGATCTGTATAAGAACTAATCTTACCTATGGAGGTGAGTTGAAAGTTCACAAACAAAAGACATAAACACATTTATTTAACATCATGTATGTGTTTAATAATAGTTTTATGAAAAATTTCTAGGAAAAAACAATTATTCATGCTTGTTATAGCTAAACAAATCAACGATTAATTGAGATACAAATTTACATCTGGTTAAGTAGTACTGGAGGAATTTTTTGATTGCAGGGACTACATCACTGAGTTACTGAAGCAAAGGCCGCAACAAGATGACGAGTACCGAGCCATGCTCAAAGCGGACTTGGAGACGAAATACAAACAGCTGTATGAGCGAGTGTCAAGAAGAAGCAACCGCCGGCAAAGCTAAATCTCAAAATCTGTGATATATTTTACTTTGAATTTTCAAATTTTATGTACACTTTTTTTTACGTTATGTTTTTATTAGTTTATCTATTGATTTAAAAACAATATTTATAAAGTTGTTTTTATTTTCAAATTTTATGTACACATTTTTGTTAAAATACACTATGTTTTTATAAGTTATCTATTTTTTCTAATTTTGTTATGAAATGTTTTTATTAAGGTTTCCCTGTTGTTTTAAGGTTTAGGAGTAAATTTGTATCTGGTACAAAAAACTTTAAAAAAATATTCCAGCTTAGACTGGTTAAAAGTTTGGCTTTATTCTTATCATGCCCTTTGTAAAATCTATATAATTAATACGCCAACAAGAAATTTGTCTGTTGGACTCCCCTTCCATTTCTTAACCAATTTGGAGCATTCACGTCTCACTGGAAAGAGCGTGTCGCGTAGATTTGCCAACGTTATGTTTTAATGAGTTTATTAATTGATTTAAAAACAATGTTGTTATTTTCAAATTGTATGTACACATTTTTGTTAAAATACCAGCTTCTATGAAATGATTTTATTAAGGTTTTTCTGTTGCTTTTTTAAGGTTTAGGAGTAAATAAGAGTTTGTTTGTAATACAAAATTTTTAAAAATGAATAAAATGCCAGCTTAGATGTTGGTAGTTTAAAATTTGGCTTTCTTTAATGTGATTATGCTCTTTATAGAATATAACTAGTGGCTTGTAGGGACGTAAAGTCCCTAAAAAGCTCAAATGTAAAACAACTTTTTGCAATACCGGTATTTAAACAAACTCAGAATAACATTATCTATGTGTCAGAATAGGCATCCCTACACCATATATTTTGTGTAAAAACCAGTTTGTTGTTCTTCTTTGTTTGCTTTTGTTGATGTCATTTTCAATAAATAATTTGAATCACTCCAGTGGTTTAACATGAAAAGGCAGCAAACATATCATTGTTTGAGAATAAATACTGATTTACTAAGGTAGCTTTGGTCTTGTGGTTAATGGGGATAAATAAAAGCTTCCCTGTTTGGAATTTTAAAAATTCATTGGAGGTTCGCCTTCAGATGAATTGAAGACGCCTGCAATTTCACCTGCAGTAGGCTTATTATACCTACGACGATCCATATTTATCCTGTCTACAAACCTAAGTTCTAATTCACTGTCACCTTGTACAACCATTTCTTCCGAAGCTCTTTTGTAAATTTGTGCAAATGGATTTTCTAATAGAATTTCAGCTAGTTTTGACAATATTTCAGGTTTTAAGTCACTATTTTCTCGACGCCTTTGACGAATTTCTGTTGCTGTTAATGTGTCAATAATGTACAATTGGCCATACACGGGGTCTTCATCATGTTGAGGCAGCAAATCTGAGATTGAACGATAAATCTGTCCTTGAATTTTGAAACAGTATGGTCCTTTTCCTGGAATATCTTTCTTACTGGCTGAAAAATAAGCAAAAGCCATCGCACTGTTGCATTGTCGAATGAATTTATACAGTTGTGGGCTCTCTTCAAACAAACTTTTAAGTACTACATTAGTTTTTGACTGAGGAAGGTTAATAAGTCCGTTATGGCAACATGTCATAAAATGATTATTCGTTGTTCTTCTCTAAAATGAAGAGCACTACATTGAATGCACTCTTGGTCCAATAATCCTGCATCATGGATCTTTACATTTCTCGCGTCTACCATGGGTCTCCTAAAAAGGGGTTGTAACATATCTTGATTAAGTTCGTCATTATCTACTCTTGCTCTCCTACGCGCACTGTCATTCCTATGAACAGTTCCCCGCCTTTGTGGTATTCCCCTGGCGCTCATATTAATTACAGTACTTATAATGAAAAGAATATATATCCAGCAGCCTACATACCAAAACATCTTGAATCCCTGGTGATTTTATAAAAGTATGATCGAATATGATTACTCTACGTTGTATATTCTCTGCACTAAAAAAATTTACTATACGAAGGAATGCAAATACACCATTTTAGAACCAATAACATTTGTAGGTTATTTTAGTTGTATATATTTACACAACCTTAACCTTAAAATGTGTAGAAATATAAAGAAAACAACATCATTTAAAATAAACTTGAACCATATGATTTAAAAATAAAAACAAAACAGAAGTTAGATTTAATTTCGACTCTTTGATTATTTATACAGAATATTTATTCTATGTTGTTTATTCCTTTAACACGACAATAACGTAAAAGCATGACAAAATGAAACTTGAGTATATGATTTAAATATAAACAAAGAATGCAGACGTTTTTCCGACTAATCTTCAATATTTCAGTTTTATTATAGTATACATTTCATAGTTGACTGGCTAAAAGTAAACCAAATGCGTGTATTGATCACTGTTTTCAAATCTGTGGCACAGCTGTTTTAATTTCAAAAGATGTAAACAAATTAAACCCCATGTTGTTTTAATGGGAAAAGTTTTATTCTGTTGCGAATTTATGGTAAAAAAATAAGAAAAATGAATAGTTTTCCCTCAAAATTCACGTCAAGACCTTTAAAATAAGACCCCTCCCATCCTTCTACGGCCATCCAGTCACTCACAATTTCTTTACAAAAATTTGACTTACGGAATTATATATATAGATAATGCCATGCCACTAGGCTAAATTAAGCCTTTGAAATCGTTTTAACTTAGGAATTTCACCTTTAGATTAACCATTAAATTAATACAGTAAGAGTTTTCTCCTTTTTCGCCAGTCTTAAGACAGTTTGGGTGTCATTTTTAAGGTTATGATTTGGCAGAGGGCCAAAATGTAACCAAAAAGGTAATTTCCTTAAGGGCTTCACCCACTAGTGTTTGATTTATTTCTAGAGTTCACTTTTAAAGATCCAGTGTTGGTGACAATCTTTTTTTAACGGATTTAAAATGTAAATTGTAATTTATAAGAGCTGATTTACCAGTTGAATGTTAAACCACAGCTGGATTGTAAACAAGAGACAAAATAGTTCTTAAAAATGGATTTTTAATAGTAACCTGATTGTAAGTAGGTAAACCACAGGTAAGGTAAACAGCCCAAACACCGAACAATTATCCTTATTGTTATCCTTACCTGTTTTAAAGTTATAGCTAAATTTCTAAGAGACTGTA
Source organism: Macrosteles quadrilineatus (assembly GCF_028750875.1). NCBI lineage: Eukaryota > Metazoa > Arthropoda > Insecta > Hemiptera > Cicadellidae > Macrosteles > Macrosteles quadrilineatus. The sequence continues at coordinate 76,500,858 of NW_026542598.1, read as the reverse complement.
AATTTATCTAAAAAGGGGGGTTGAGAATGATTGAGAGCACAAGGGGGAGAAGTGGGGACTTTTGAGGAAATCCAGCTTTCCCAGAATTACTTCTAACATAAAACCTATATTGACTGGGCCATTTGGCCACAACTTAAACACAGGGGTATTCTTACTATTTTTCCTCATTAGTAAGAACCCGATTGGTGCATTCTATTTATATTTGCCTTTAAGTAGGTCAAACAAAGTCGTATTCGGAACTTTGTAGGCTCTCGCCACCGCGGAAATTGAATATCCTCACTTCTTTTACCTTGTCACGTAGATGATTTATTAAGTGTCACTCCCGCCAAACTTCAAAACTCTAACGGTCAACTAATCTACCCTACAAATGTTTCAAAATGGAGTGAAGATGTCTTTTTTAGATCGAAAAACGCTGAATACAGTGCCGATCGGAGTTAAATCCGTAGTGGACAAAAATTCTTACTATCCCGTTTCAAAAATATTTCGTTTCGATTGGACAGCCTTTCTGCGTTTGGGCGGTTTACCTTAGAATAATCAAACACTTATATAAAAATAGGAAATATATTTACATCCAGCAATTAACTACATGACTTCAATCAATTGCACAGTTGACAAAGTAGTTCAACTTTCAACTTCTCCTTTCTTCCTCAATCGCTTCACAAAGGTCACTCTTGATTTATTCCTTATGCCAATTTCAGATAACAGTTTTTCATCCTTGACGAGTCTTTCTGAGTCGTACACCAAGTGATATGTTTTCCAGATGTATTTCCAACTTATCTTAACCTTTTTTTGCAGTCTGTCCATCCTCCACATTAAATGCCTTCGGATGGCTCTCTTAAGGTCCAACACTGTCGCATCTTTATGTTTCACCTGTAAATAAGAAAAAGTTATTTAGATTTTAGTCAATAACTAAAAGTATCATTTTGTTGGTTTCACTGTAGGTTGAGTTGCATAAAAATGATGACTACACATATGATATTCTTAGGTAACTACTAGACTAGCGTACTTTGTTTTAACACCTTGGTCTGCACCAAAATGAGTCTGAACTATTTGAAGTTAGGATGAAAATGAATGGATATGATCAAAGCCACAAATTATGTGTGTTCAGAATCATTGGTGCCACACTCCTCGACATGAGGGGTCTCATGTCACCTGGTGGTAAGGTGTTTAACTACTTTACTATACTAAACAAAACAAAAAACAATAACATTTGAAAAAATCCTGTACAATCAGATAGTGGCTTAACTGTTCAGAAGGTTATTGAGAAGTCACTTGAGTACTGGACTTGAGTCATATATATTATGCCTCCAGGTTCAGACCAAGAGAATTAAAACTAGAAGAAGGATTTTACCATATCTGTAAATAGCAAAATTTAACTGTTACAGTACTAATTTAGTATAAAATCAACAGTGAACGGCCAAAGTTGAAGTTTTCTGAATCGGTATACTACGCCTTAAGCCATCTTAAGAACACGCCAACTTTTTTTATCAAGCCAAACTGAATGGATAAAAGCACAATAACCCTAAAATAATAGAATCAAAATTTCGTCGCCACTAGCGATCAATGTCACTGGACATGAACTAGTCTCATAAACGCGCTTTAAAATTTACAATGGGATAAGAAGTCTACTTCATTTGTGTTGGTAAGTCTATGACTACGCCTTAGTTTTTATTGTAAGTGTCATAACCTTAAAATGAGCTTCAGTGTTATTGCCTAATTCTTAACACTTAAAATGCAAAAAAGAATTCCTTCTGAAATGTTAGATATCCAAAACGAATTTCCCCTTTATTTTTGATAATAGAGGTTTTACTGCATTTGAATTTAAAAATAGGCTGCGGCTGATCGCTATAAATTGGATGTCTACTGAACTAGAATATTAAAACGCCTAATTGTATTATACTAACCACTACAGGCAGTTCCTCTCCGTCTGCTCTATCAACGTAGACCGTCATTGACTGTCCATGCTCCAGAGCAATCTGAGCGTTAACCTCCTCCAGTGTCACGTCTCTTGGCAAGTCGCTCAGTAAAGAATCTCGCTCCAACACCTCATTAAGTGTAGTCTTAGTGATCTCAATGAGATCTTTATGGCTAAATGACGAGATGTCACATTCATCTTCATTGTTGGCCGGCTCTTTACCTCTTGATTCAGATTCATCCATTGTTGCCCTAAAATTGATCAGCTATTACCTTAGCATCAGCCGTTCCTGGCAGCATTAAGTTAAGTTACTCGTCCCACACAATCAGAAAACAATAAGATTCAACCCAAAAGTAGCTTTTCAGTGATAAACTAAGTTAAAGAACGCCGCAGATGCCATATTGGCCGGCTCTTTACCTCTTGATTCAGATTCATCCATTGTTGCCCTAAAATTGATCAGCTATTACATCAGATATTCAGTGCTGATAGCGTTTACTTACTGATCAAATCATAATAGGCCTAACTCAAATGTAAGTAGGCCCTACATGGTATAATTTAATCTGAGGATCCTTATTATGGCTCATCATGCGGACTTTAATCTACACCAGGGAGTATCGCATCCTCAGTACATGCCTATAAATACTCTATCCACAATTCGTGACCTAGTGGGTGGATTACAGGATAACGCCACCGTCCCAGTCTTATAGTTATATCTTATATTTTAGGCCTAAGTGAGACAAGTTTTGTTAAGTTAACTCAAACTTGTGCTTCAAGGACTTAAATCATACTTTGTATTTTACAAAAAGATCAAAGTTAGGAGCCTATGTCAGAGTTCAATAAGTTACTAGGCCTTGCGCTAATTACTGATACCAAAGTACAATAAGTTAATAAGCCTATAAGTGAATAATTACAGTATATTACTTCTTTCGATGGTAAGTTAACCACAAACTATTAATCTTAGCCCTAAGACTTAAGTTATAGTTGTTATTGCTTGAAGACATTAAAAACTAGATACCTTGGTGTATGAGAGGTTTTAGATTTACCTAATCTTTAAATTAGCAGATTAGCAACCGTAATTAAATAGTAATGGATAGTAAACTAAAATGAACATTTTATATTTTCTCAGGAGGTTAAGACTAAACCAAAGATAAACAAAACACAAATAACAACAACAAAAAACAGGCAGCAGACGTCAGACTTGCTGGCCACCACTGCCACTGCAATCGCAGAATCCAGTGAATTCACAATCACAATTAATTCCATATAAAAATTAAGAATCAGCATAGAAAATTTCAAGTCATAATAATATTATGACTATTATTATATTATATAATATACAAGTCTCAAGTTTATAAAATTGGTAAATAAATCAAAACTATCGTATGGATTTTATTAGAAGGAGTTTTTGGGCACAGTGAAAGTTCTTAAGGCTGACGGACTAGAGACCTTTATTTATTATTAAAATATTAGAGTTAATATAACCCAAATAAATTATACCAACGGTATAATCATTGACACATATTTTGTATTTTCCTTCCACCATGCATATTTAAACAATTGTCTTACAGATTTATCATTTATCACACCGGATCAGCTGAAGCACTGAGTTCGGTTACCACAGACTTTGATCCTCTATTAAACTTATAAAGCATATCTAAATTTATTAGATTCCCCTTTGTTGTTGCCTTCTTCTAGGTAAGATGTTTATGCGGTATGCCACCATATGCATTTCTCCACCGGGTGTGGTCGTGGCATCTTTAGGACGCTTCAGGGGTCTTCTTGAGCCCTTGAGTTCTTCTTATCACTAACACTACCCTTACAAAAAATATTTACACACACGTGACACGCGGCCACTATTATCGCGGTCGGGTTGATCGGACAAGGGGTTATGGTATTTTACGGGTTTTACCCAGCTCGTCCGACGATTGAGGGTAGTATGAAGCGTTTTTGTTTAATTGTTTCGTGTCAGGTAGCGTTTGAGTGCGCTAATGTGTCTCGCTTGGTATCGGGTAATATTTATAGTTTGCGTTTTACTTGATTACAATATCAAGGAATAAGAAGTAGTTTCAAAATAAATAGTTCAACGTGTTCCAAGTACCTATAATATAATTAAATATTATACATTTACCTATACACTTGGAAAGACATAATCAAACTGAAGATTTTTCAAATATTCCCGTTGAAAAATAAGTGCTAAAAATGAGGTAATATTGAATTTTTACACGATGACGATGTCGTACAGAAGAAAGTGCAGTCACTGAATTATTCCTAAAAAAAACATGCATAAATTTGTACATGGTACATTTATAACAGGTAATATTTGTTTAACTTCCCTGCCAGTCTCTTTTGGCACTCATGAAAGATGATATTTGTATGTTGAGTTGTTTATTTATTACGACCTATTAACCGTTATCACCCTTTTAAAAAGTCATTAGGTAGGTATTTTAATTTTAATTTCCATTTTTATCTACAGTAATTGACAATTGAATACCGAAGTTGTATTAATAATAGTCAAAGCTACGGTATATCCGTTTAATGTTTGATTTGATTTGAGTTAGCAGTCGTTTATTTTTTCAGTCCTGTTGGCAGATTGATGTTGTTATTATATCCTATCCCGTTTGCAGACTGAGGACGCACATATGTATCCCGGATGAAGTTGCTATGACAACGAAATCGTCAACACAATATTATACGTCTAATTATTTGAATTTGAAAAATAAAATATCCACTTTAGATACACTATCTAAAGTTAATAAACATTTGGCTCAACCCTCATTTTAAAATTATCTCTACATAAAAAATGGATTATGATTATATTAAAGAAGAGTATTTAAGTGATGATGAATACTACTACGAGGAAAAAAGACGAAATCTTGCTTTTCAAAACATTTTGGATGAGGAAGAAATTGTTAGAAAATCCCTAGGAAAAGTTCCTAGCAGAAAATTGGTTAAAGGTAATTAATTATTTTAACTTTTTAAAATTTGGTTTAAATTATGCTAATTTATTGAAAGTGGCTCTCGATGGAATTTTAAGGCGTCTTAAAATGTATGCAATGTATCATGAAGATGCAATGTACTTATTGACACTGCACCGTCTCAATAAAATTATTGAAGACATTTCAATTTAAATAGAGCTTTGATTTGTGTATGCACTAAGGTATATTGAACGCTGTTAAAATACTTGAAATTTATTCATTTATCTTTAAAATTCAACAAAAGCAGTAATATTCAAATTCAAAGTAGTAATTAGCTTACTGTACTTAAATTTAAATATAATAATATAATAGATATAGATTATTTTGTGATTAAATCACGCCATCATCCATCTTTTAGAATAGTCCACTTTTGCTTTGCGAAGGGCGCACGCATTGCACTTCGTTTTAGCTTACTTACCAAAGAGAACACTGTAGTAGGCATATTCCATTCCATTATTGAAGTAACCGATCGGAGCAGTAGAAAATGTTCTAGTGTCAAAAAGTAGTACCAATTCCACTGATAATAATTTTTCTATACCAAGCATTTATTTAGAACAAGAAAAGAAAATCAAAGCGAAATGAACTTTAAATATAAGATTGTTTACCCTAGGGTTATCAATATTGTGAGTTAAATGAATATTTGTCCTTTTTAACGACGACGTATCCTTGCGCGTAGGAGGTAAAGCGGCTTAGCCTAGCAACCATCGTCGTCTGATGCCGTAGTCATAGACACCAATAACGCCTCAATCAACAACAAAACAAGGTGAATTTATGTCTCTTTTGTTTTAAGGTTGCTTTTAATATTTACTTTAATAATTAAGATGTCGTAAATAAACATTTTTCCCATAAACGGCTACTGAAATCAATTTCATCAATTATCAGATTCATATTTTGTCCACAGACAGTGTGAGTTTTAGGATGGGACTGACATCAATTTTTACTCAGACAAAGTTATTGTTTACGAAGAAATCTGCTTGCAATACAAATTGATTTATGAATATCCATCATATCTTGAATGCATAACAACAAGATACGTCACAATTTATATCCAGTAAAGTGTTCTTGGCGATCCTTTGATTGTAGGGCACGTTCGGTATTAGCCCTTTCCTTATGACATTATTGGCTAGCTCACTGCTTGCACTTATTTTGAACTGAAACTATTCAAATGCCTTTTTGAAAATCAAAGAGCCCCGGTTTACTGTTTAACGTTAAAAAACCATTAAGGTCTAGCCTATAGGCCCAAGTTAATAGGCTAAGTAGGTCTATTATAATATTGGGACACCGAAGGCCTAGATTGATACCTAGGCTTAGCTAGCCTAATCTGAATTAAATACCGATAGTAAGCTAAGCTAGTATTTTGTCGGATAGACAGTGTGAGTTTTAGGATAGGATTGACATCAAATTTTACTCCGACAAAGTTATTGTTTACGTACAAAGATATCTGCTTGCAATACAAATTGATTTAACTTATGAATATCTGTCATATCTTAAAAATGCATAACAACATGATAGGGCCTACGTCACAATTTATATTCAGTAAGTTAATTTGTTCGTGGCGATCCTTTGATTGTAACTTAAGTTAGAGCACATTCGGCATTAGCCCTTTCCGACAAGGCTAGCTACCTGCTTGCACTTATTTTGAACTGAAACTATTCAAATGCCTTTTTGAAAATCAAAGAGCCCCGGTTTATTGATCACCGTAAAATAACCATAATGTCTAGCCAAACTTATAATAAGTAACTTAGGTCTATTATAATATTGGGGCACCTGCATGTGCTAAAGCCTATCGATAAGCCTTAGCTAGCCTAATCTGAATTAAATACCGATAACTTAGTAGGCCTATAGACATAGCCAAGAGCTTGATGAGTATATTAAAACTGCAACAGAATAATACTTGTTAGCTTAACTTATTTGTCTGTAATCCAGCAAGGTTTTAGTTTGGATCTTTTATATCAAGGCTTAACTTAGTTTGGGATTAGGCCTATTTAATGTAGCTTTAATCCTGTTTTGTTTCAACAATTTATTGAGTAATATTTTATAGCCTATCACAGAGGAAACAAGGGATCACTCTCCAGCAAATGATCAATTTGGCAAATAAATAATGTTTCTTTATTTCTTTGAATTACTGTAGATAGGCCTACCAAACTTATATTTAAAGGATTAGGTAAGTTATCTAGTCATCATTTGGTCATGCTTATCTAAATCGAGCAGAAAACATCAGGTACAAAGAAAAAAATCATACAAGTTACGATTTTATTGTTATTTAATCAACCAAAACAATAGGCCTAATGTATCACCAAAAACAAATAATATTTAAGTAATGAAAAATAAAAAAAAACCTTTTTTCAGAATCAAAATTTGTCCTTTTAAAAATCAACACAGTTTATAATGCTGTTAATATGATAACTGCATAGGATTATAAAATTAATTGTTTCCTCCAGTTTTTATCTCAATTACTTAGGATAAAATAATTAATTAATAAAATAAACACAAAAAGCTTTTTTAATGTTAGCTAGCCTATATTGTTTTTACTTATCATGGTTTAAAATAATCGATGCAATATTCGGATACACATTGATATATCGCTAAGTTTAGTCACCTGATAATTTATCGCAGGTTCTCTGCGAAACCGTAGGCCCTACCCATGGATTGATTTACAATTATTATTAAATTATGGCAAGAAAAAAGTGACTTAGGTTGAACATTGCAAATTTTGTTTAGGATGGTAGCTTGTGTGTCTAGGATTAAGGTCTTTAATGAACGCTAAGTAAGTTATTAGGTAGTGGCCTCACACTAATCTGTAAAACTAAGTACTAACTTAAAGTTGCCAAACTTACCTAAAATAAGTTATGATAGATCATGATTTTAGCTCATCATTTGTAAACGGACTCATAAGTTAGAGCTCCTAAGGTAAGATTTGCCGAGGTAGGTTGCAGGACTGCAGCAATTTTTGGTACTTTATTAATATCCGGAGGCACCTTTATTTTTGAGATTTTTTTACTGGAGACCAAAAATAACTACCTACCTACATAATTAGAAAGAACATACTGTTAAAGTTTTGACTTACTGTCCAAATTTAGCATGTGATTACGATGAGCGGCCTTGAGTTCTGCCTTCCGAGAAGGCAGCGATGTTGGCGAGGATTGAGTTGAATGCGTCACCACCGCTATACTCGCTAAGTAAGTATACAGTGTGCTGCGGCGGTTATGTTAGGTTGGGTTATCATAAATATGTTTTTAGGACTTTTCTCGTTTTGAATCAAACGATACAAGATGAGTCATACTTTCGCCCGCCAAATACCCCAGGTTAGGTATACAGGTGATGTGCGCGCGCTTCGGTCAACGACCTGACCATGGCCTACTTGGAGGGGATTTGGCGTGCGAAAGTATGACCCATCTGGTATTGTTCGATTAATAACGAAACGAGGAAAGTCCTACAAACATATTGATGATAACCCAACCTAACATAACCGCCGCAGCGTGCTGTATAAGGGTGGCCTCCGAATAATACCAAAGTACTCAATTTTTTTTAAAAATTGTATCCTGCCAATTGAATTGCTGTGTGAATTGCTGTTAAATTAGTTAAATTAGATAACACAAATTAAGATATCTGAACCAAAAAAGCTGATAAACATGATCGTTAATTATAGACTACTGCAAATTAGCTATCATACTAAACTAGAGGACCCTTGCTGCTCCGCTGTGTTAAATAAATATCATATCCAAGAAATAGGCCTAATCAAATTTATGTTTTTTGATTGAGTAATACAGTAGGTCTCTCCAGAACATAACTGGTTCAACGATCAATAGCTCAAATTAAAGCCTAGCTATAATTCACTAAATGTTTTGGGTCTTAAACATAAAAAAAAAAAAAAAAAAAAAAAACAATACTGGAGCTACTGATTTTTAATCATAGAAAAACCTTATAAAAAAATAATCAATTTGTCACTGACTTCAGAATCTTATTTGAGTAGTTTTTTGACCAACCTTCTTTAGATAGTGTTGTCATAAATTCTTTGAGAATTGCTAATGAAGTTTATTGATGTTGATCCTGCTCAGAATCAAACGAGCAACACTCACATTTGAAGGTGAACTTTATAACCATTCAACGCCCCAACAGATCAGTCCAAACTAGGTAGATAATAAGACATAATAATAAGGCTGATAAGCTGGCAGAATTGGGTTGTTTAAGTTTTACAGTCTCCTTAAAGGCCTCGGGTACGATACGAGTGGTGAGCGGCAAGCGGCACGTACGCGGCAGTGGTGGCTACGATACAAGCGTCACATTTATGACGCTCATTGTCCCCCGTTATAGGAGCCAGTCTAGTCGAATATGGCAAACTGTGCAGACCTGATGTCAGTGCGGCACCGCTCATACCGCTCACCGCTCGTACCGTACCCGGGGCCTTAAAGCTACAACTCTCTTGAAATTTTATCACATTCACCCCTTCAGCTTGGAAACAGTTTACTTAGAATCAGATTAAAAATTCCTTGTTCTTTTATTCTACTTTTTTGAAGCAATGTTCGATATTCTCTGCTCTGTTAACTCTATAGCATATAGTCTTAAGGTTTTATCAATTGTAATTTACACCATGACTATGATTGGAGCAAACTATATTGAGGTTTTGAATATTGCATTTAAATGTTGTTAGTCCAGTATTTGATTGATCGGTGCTTAATCACTTTTACCAGTACCTACAGTTTTTGTATGGAAAGATAATTAGGCCTACTATGGATTTAAACAAGAACTCGTACATTAAAAACCTTTACTTAATTTGAAATTGGTTACGTTCATGCAACCTAATTTCTAATGTATAACATTTATGTTTCTGGAACAGACGCTATCATAATATGACTTAAAACCTACACTACTATAGTTCGGCCGCTTAGAAAACGACCTGGGCGCTGATGCTAAACCAATGCTGGAGGAGGTCGCTTCCTAAGCGGCCGAACTATAACTTCAAAACTGAAGGTAGGTGGTTTGTTTCCAAGCAAGGTCAATTCTTGACCTTTATGCCATTTGTCATTGGGCTATCAATTAATGATCAACTAATTATTTCTTTTGGGCTATAAATGAAAAGGCCGACGTTAGATGGTAACAACACCAGGGTTTGGAGCGTTTCCTAAAAAAAATTGAAATGCCAATGGGTTAGGCCTCTTTTATACTCTCCAGCACACCACTGCAACCTGTAGCTCTGTTAGTGCATTGAGTAAAATGAAAGGTTTTATATGATGCGGCAAGCTAGATGCATGACAGCATACCGACGAGCCGCAGAAACGTGCTTATACTCTGCGACATGCCGTAGTATTGCTGTCAAGTCCTGACAACATGATCGAAATAAAAATCTCCCCATTATTTGTTTATTTAGATTCAAAGCATGATAATGATGCAGACAGTTTATTAAATATTCACATATAATGCCTTATGATCTGAAATAATTATGTTACCATACATAACATTATTTTATTATTACTGTAATTATAAACAAGCTAATTTATTGTGTTGTGTTAAGCCACAGCCTGAGTTTTAGCACAATGTTCCACCTAAAAGGTATTATTCGCATTCAAGTATTTAAATACGGGCCTGTAATCAAACTTGTAGCATTCTGATCTTTCTTCACTACAATAACTATAAATCACTTTTAGTTTAAGTTGGTAGCACTGACACTCCCACGACTGCCCCACACACTGACATGCGGGTATAAAAGGGGGAGTATAGGTAAGCAGAAAATATAAGTAGGCCTAATCAAAATACGCAATGTCATTAAAATTATTAGAGAGCCGTTTTCCAGATCCACTAAATTAGGCCCATAATATAAAATGTAAATTTTTCCCCAAATTATTTAAACAACATTTGAAAAAGATTTTTTAAATTTTTTTACATTTTATATTTTTTAAATTTTGGAAGAATTTATTCACACAGTACATCCTGTTTGTATGATATACATCTTTATTTCCTGATTTAAGTTAATCATAGCTAATAATTCAATCGGTGAAGAAAATCTTAAATTAGCTATTGCATGCACCCCACGTTTTCCGTTAAGTTTATTTGAATAAAAACTTATCACACTTAGTGTGCAGGTTTGGTGTGTGGTGTCACAGTGTAACCTTGATAACAAGGCCCTTTGGTAATATGATGCCCTTGTTAACAAGTGCCATTTTCAAATTTTAATTTTATATTAACCTTAATTTCACGTCATCCCAAATCTCGCTTAGATGTCAACCTTGATAGCAAGTCTTATTTTGATAATCCCCATGGGAGACTTGTTATCGAGATTCTGCTGATTTTGCTCATTCTATATTTACCTATATTTTCTTTACAAAGCAGTTTAGTGTAGTCTATTTCCTTTTGATAGAAATAAAAATGAAACCAGTATTGGGAATATGAATAAAATTAGTTATTTTATTGATCCGAGTGATTACAATCTGGGGTTGTGAACGTAGTTATACGAACCATCGGAGCACGATAATACACAAAGGTGGCTGGCTGAATCTCAACCAATCACAACTGTGCATTTCTCCGATTTGTTAACTTGACTTTACAATAAGTAAATAAAGTTGCCAACTTATAATTAGATGATAAAGTTGAGGTGTTAACGCCAATCGCAGTAGCTGCTTGTTATTCCAGGACAATTCTTTGCTAAATGTTGAAAGGTTGGTTCTAGGAAAAAAATTATTGGTAGTTCTATTTGTTATAAGGGAATCAGCTACAAATTGTAGGGAAGCTAAATTTTCATCATAACAGTTATAGTTAAAGGTGTTTAAATGAAGGGAAAACAAATTTTTGAATAATTTGCACATTATCAAAAAAACATCCTTAGTGCTTTGATTATGTGCATTTCTTACTAATATGTAAAATTACGAGAATTGGTAAAATTACATCATAATGGACATCCGATCCCCACATCTTTATTGTTAGTCAACAATTAAGTGTACGTCTTTTTTTATTCCGTCCTTACTGTCTCTTTACTCAAAAGGAAGAAAATTATGATTATAATTATGATAAATCATTCACGTAACAAAGCTAACAATTTAACATTGCCAACCAGCATTTTCCAGTATTCTTGCATTACCCTTGAAAAATTTTCATTCCTTATCCTCAATTATTTGTAAAACACAGTAAGTCTGATTGAACTTGTTAAATTGTGTTGATACGGAAACGCTAATTGAAAACGGCTCAGGGGGTTGTTTGTTGATTTACTTCAAGCAGTTTTATCAACTTGATTGTTACCTCACTATTAAGATTACTAGGTTCCCTTCCAACTTGTTGATTTAAAACATTTCATTCATTTCCACTTGGATTTTTAGGTGAATTGTTTGTATTTTTTTTACTAATGACTAGGCCTAGTAAGGATCTAAATGTTATTCCTTCAGTTACCTGACAAAGCAGGCTTCCTTGCACTGATTATAGCGGGCAAAGTAGCTAATTGCTGCATTTGTTTTTGCCACACTCGTTTAACTTTGCCATCCCCTCTTTACTTTGCTCCACTCATTTGACTTTGCCATACTTATTTTACTTTGCCGAACTCCAGTATTGCAACCAAACAACAAAAAACTGTGTGCTTTTATAAGGCACATAAGTTAATACGCCTACTATTGAAAATAAGTTGGCAACACTTATTAACACTTATTTAGTTGGCAATACTAAAGATACTTAGATATAGTACTACAACTACGATTAGCTAGTTCAGCGTTTCACAGCCTTTGAGTATTGATACTACCTCTCAACCTTCGTGTTAACATTCTATTTTTGTCCAACGATTGTATTTAACCCAACTTAAAATGTTTTGTTTAGTGTTTGAAAGACTAATTATTTATATGCTTTATAGCAACTGTCGGAAAAATATAATTTGTAACGTGAACACAAAGTGCCTTTGATGCACTCGAGAAACCTAAAAAAAAAAATTCTCTCATGTGCAGCAAATTGCGCAACTTTGCGCACTAGTTATACAAATAACTAGGGTGGTCTGCCGTAACACTTTAGACGCATAAATGAGCGAAGCATTATTTAAAGATTGTCAACGGCTGAAGCAGCTAACAACCTACAATATGTTCCCTTGCAACAGATTCACCGTTTGTTTGCCCGATATTATTTAAGTTCTAAAGAATGACAAATTTATCTAATAGTTCATTTATTTAGTTAAGAATAAGAATAATAATTGATAAAAGCCTGACCATTTGCTTGTACTTTGTAAATGTGCATAGCGGGATGTACTCGTGCAATCAACATTTGTTCTACAATCGTCAGGTCAGTTAATTCGTTCGGGACACTTGACACATCCATATTATTTACCGCCGTGAATTTAGTTGCATTTGAACGACAACGCGAACAAATCGGTGATTGGTTTGAAGCTGTTAGTTGTTGGCGATGGCAGTTAGTGCAAGTGTAAGATTTTAGTGCATCTAATTCATGTTGGAATTGATTAGCTAACTGCCTATAATTATCAGCTTCTCCTGCCACTGCTTCATCTGGTTCTTCATGTTCACAACGTCACTCTCTTACAATATTTGCATTATTGGTGCGACGACCAATATTACGACGACCAATATTACGACATGGCCTTTGAGGCATGTTCAAAACAAATATAGCAAAATTGTTACTTCCATTAATAAACTTTTACATTCCAACTTTAACCTAGGATGAAAGTAAACATTGAAGTGTAAACAAAACAGTTACAAACAATTAACATATGTTTATCTTATTTAAATGAAACGAGATAAACCCATATGTCATAAACCCAATATAATTTTTCTTTCAACTTACATTAAAATAACAAGCGAAATTGCGTGACCCGTAAAATAAAATCCAAAAGGAAATTTGCAAATTTTTTTACCTAAACATTGTGCTCAGTATTCTTTAGCTGTTGGCCAAATTTCATATCAATTGGTCAAGCCATTACATTCTGATGCCCTTACAAAGAAGTTACAAAGTGAGGGAAAGTGAGCTTCGCTCAACTATTTTGAGTCTATACCTTATTTTGGTCCATGCTAATTACTGAGCTTCACACAGGGTGAGTACGCATAAGAGAGTAAAGAAATGTGGTTCCTTCTCTTATTTTTCTGATGAAATGGCGTAAAGATACCCACCATTAGTAAAAGAATCCACACTTAAATGTACTTTTAAGATATTTTAAATGATTTTTGATTAAATTCTGTCAGCTGTGTGGCCACATAAAATTAACAACTTTATCAGAATGTAAACAAGGTAAATGTAACAATGTAAATGTGATTTATTTCTCGTTTGAATGGTTGCCAATTACTACTTTACTTCCAGGGACTTCACCTCTAAACTGGATGTCCTCAAGGTATAGACAAAGAGAGTTTTAAGGATAAAAATATGTTGGTTATGTTAATGATTCACTTTTGAATAAAATTTCAGCCCCATCGGATCAGTATTCATTTGCCCGGATCAAATAAACAGACAGAAACCACATCTATTTAAATATAAAAATCTTCTCTTCTTGGATAATATACTTTGGTCAGAAGTATACTGTAATGTTACTTCTCGTTAAGCATTTATTTTTGGATATACGAGTATAATGGTAAAAAAATCATTAATATTTTAAATATGCTTATCCTTAATTTTATAAAACTTATCTTAATAAAAATTTAAACTTTGTTAACTTGATAAAACAAATTTTGTTGTAACACACTCACTCTTAAAATCTGCAAAAATTGATTCATCCAGTTTGTAATCGAAACCAATACTTTTACAGGATTTGATTGTGAAAACACCCATCTGTCCTTTAGTCTTCATAAACTATTTCCTTTGTAATTTGACAACATTACATTTTTTCATTATATTGAATTTTAGCCTCCTGATCACAGTTAAATACTAAATAATGGTGTAAATACCTGCATTCATGTGATCAATTTGTTGCTAAATTGCAACCGGTTTCGACTCACAAAGGAGTCATTGTCGAACCAGTACAGATGTCTTCTCGCTTCATTTGAAGGTCGTCAATTCATGATAAATAAATACATTTAACACGCACACGTACACGAACATAAAAACGTGATCGGGCGGGGGTTCCCGATCACGTCGTGTCCCGTTACCGTATTGTATCATCTTTCGTTTTTAGCCCTAAATGTTTGTTTTTATGTTCGTGTACGTGTGCGTGTTAAATGTATTTATTTATCATGAATTGACGACCTTCAAATGAAGCGAGAAGACATCTGTACTGGCCCGACGATGACTCCTTTGTGAGTCGAAACCGGTTGCAATTTAGCAACAAATTGATCACATGAATGCAGGTATTTACACCATTATTTACATTTTTTATTATCACACCCCTGTTTAGATCTCTTCTGTATACTTTTTCGTACAGCAGTTTTTTTACGGAACAAATTTTTGACAGGATTGATTTATTCGCACCCTATTTCAACAACAATAGACACTGTGACTGTAGGGCTGTAGTTTGATCTTGCGTAATTGCCTCCCCAAAAGAGGGTGTTTCCCTACAGGTGGCGGTAGGGGATCACCCCCTTGTAATATAGAGATAGGTTGTATACCCGGCAGCAATAAGCAGGTTCATAAGTGAGGAATAAAGCTTGAATGACAAAAGAAACCTCTGTTTGTCGTCTAATTTGTAAAACAATTTTTAGAAACTCAATTTTCACTTTTGTCCACATTGAAAGCTTGTTATGCTAAAGTGTACTATTTTGTTTGGAATTATAAGGACCACAACATAACAACCGGCTTTATTCCAAAAATCCGATTATCTGTTATTTCATGGGGTTTTTGTAAGAAAAAAAAACATAAGTTACGACAACTTTTGAACTCTTTTGTTCTGAATTCAAAGGACTATAACATACTGAATCTTTATCAAAATCGTTTGTGCCATTTTTGATGGAATTTTATTTTTCCATTATTTTATGGGGTTTTATGGGAAAATCAAAATTTAAAAAAAATCGCCTGTATATACCTTGGATTAGTACCTACATACCACAAAGGTACATAAAAACCGGACTACAGGTGTGGTTTGTAGCTCTGTACACATCCACACACACAGACAGACATACACACACATAATTATTTTGTCAAGCTCAATATTTATCAAGTTTGTACACATTTTAATGTCAAGACGTTATCAGTAAGTACTTGTTATTTTTTTTTTACCATAGGAATTTCAAACCTTTTTGTAATAAAATAAATATCTCTAAATAACTTGTCTTAGTCCATCATCAGCAAATATTTTGTATTCAAATTTGCATCCGATCAGAAAGCAATTTGAACATTACAAAGGGCGGATAAAGAATAAGACGAGTTATTAATTCAGGATGAGTGAGAGCCCTTTGAGGCCGCATCCCTCTGTAGAAGTCAAGTCGCTCAAACAGGCTTATTTGTATCAACATGTAACGTCAACGGGTGCCTTTGCAGTCTGGCTTTTACCGCCAAAGCTTCTTTTGCCTGTGCTTTGCTTTGGTACCGATGAATAAATGTCATCTCTTCAGATATTTCTGGATTGTAACGATGTGAAGGAATTGGATTTATTTCATGTTTATTCCGAATTCAGGTGATTGGGAGTAGCAGGTTTTTTGTTGATGCGGTTTTTATTTTGTGAGGTTTTTTATTATGTTGGCAATCATAATTTATTATAATAGTTTTTTTTTTACAAATTATTGTTTTCAAAGATAATCAAAATTCTCTGCCGAAAGTATCCCCTGTTTTGTATCTAGACCTGGATTGTATGTCTTACAATTATTTGTAAATAACTTCTTGATCAGCATTGTACGTGTTATTTAATTTACGGAAAGTAAATAAAAGAAACTTCTTATAACACTTAAAAAATATATTTACGCTTATACTGTTACTTACAAGACGGTAAATATACACAAACGATGGTAAGTGGTGATCGATTTTGATTGGACACTCCAATCATCATCAGACCCAATAGGCGAATGTCATTCAAGGGATTATGAACCAATTTTATTGCAACAAACAATCATCAAGTCACTGGAATCTTGATAAGAACCCCTTAAAAGCGAGAGTAAAGTGGTAAGCAAAGTATCAGTTTGAAACTTTTGAAACTGTTGAAACTTTTTAAGCTATTCTCAATACTATATTTAATTAACTTAAATTATGGCCCTAGATATTTATTTTATTTCAAAGCTACAAGCTTAATAAATTGTTTGAAATTTCGGTATGAAATTATAATTATCTCAAGCGTATAATATGTTAGGAATAATTGAAAATCTTCAAGTTTGTCGTGCCCGTGGTTTAGACCCCCATGTTTGTTTTGTACCAACATTTGACAAAATGATCACTTTCAAGCCCCGTTAGCCCCTCATTATGATTTGTCAGAATCATTTACTAATCACACATTTTAACTCAGTGTTGGGAAGTAGCGCACTACAAGTAGCGACGCTACAGTAGCGCGCTACTTTTTTTGTAGCGTTAGCTGTAGCGTCGCTACTTTTAAGATTTTGTAGCTTTAGCTGTAGCTAGCTACATTTTTAAAGTAGTTGTAGCGGAATTTTAGCTACTTTTCTCGCTACATTAACATTGTTTGAGATAGTGATTTTTACCATAACCTCAACCTTACGTGAAACAACCGCTTTCAAACTGAGACTTTCAAAACAATTAGGCCTACTTTCTTGGCTTCATACAGCTGGTTGCAGCCGTTTCATTCCCTATTACAACGTTGTGTGGACATGGAGACCATTAATTTGAGTGTTATCCACATTTTTAGCTCTAATTTCCTTTATTTACTACTCTATGATTACTGTCAGATAAAATAAAATCGCTAGCTGCAGACGACGTTTAAACGTTACCGGTACCAGTGACAAGACAAGCTATTGAATGCTTGCAAGTGATTGACAGAGAAATTAGTAATCAATTTAGTTTCTTTGTTATATCGATAGTGTTTTAACTGGGGTTTTAATGGAAACAAACACTAAACCTTAAAATAATGAGAAAGCTGGTCTATCAACCTTTGCTTCAGCTGTTGATTGTGGTTCATCATCACAAGCCCTTCCTTGGTTAGATTACAAAGACTTTTCAAAGGTTTACTAAATTAACAAAGAGGAAATTACCTGATGAGATTTAAGATATGCCTAGACTACATAATAATTGTAACGAAAAAATCTCCTTATAACATGAAACTTACATTAAAAAAATAGCATAGTTTGCTCCTGCTAACAGCTCTTGTATTGGACTATTCCTAGGCTATGCTATGGTTTAAGACGAATACCAAGTTCAATTATTAGGAATATACCTGTTTAGTCCTTGCAAGAACAAAGCTACTATAGCCAACTTGTTACATAGCCAAGTAGTACATGTTATTTTTACTTTACAAATTTCAACATGTTTAAATTAAAAGCCGATTTCAGGATAAGTTGCTGAATACTGTTTTCTGTACCAACTAGGTTGAAGCACAATTTGCCCTATGCATAATGACAATAAAGGACGATTTCTTGACATTGAAAAGTGTTATTCATAGAACAAGTAACTTATCACTATGGTTAAAAGTTATAGCAATGTCGTTTTTAACATTAAAAGTAAAGAAAGGCAATAAACTCCAATTTCAATAGGCTAGGCTCTGTAACACAAAAAAGTATTTTTAAATAATCGTTTTATAGTTTAAGTGGTCTTAATTGTTGATATAAGACATCTATAAATAAATCTATATTGAAGAAATAAAATGAGCTTTTAAAATATAGTTTGGTTGTATGTCCTTTCAACTTAATGAAATTTACATATAAGATGCTTAAAAATAATGCAATATTTAAAAATAAGTACTAAATATGATGGGACACCCAACTATTTGATGCTGTTGTTGTAATGTTAGGTTTATAATGCCAACAAATTAAATAAAATCTAGGAATAATTTGTTTTCCAAGTAATGTTAGATACAATAGGCTACTGACATTTCTTGTTTAAATGTTTGTTCAATAAAAATGTTGTTGCAATTAATTTTACATTTGCCTAATGTGCGTGGAATAAAAAGTAACGTCTTTGGGAAAGTAGCTAAAATTGTAGCTGTAGTTGTAGCTAGCTACTTTTTCGGAACTGTAGCTGTAGCTGTAGCTAAGCTACTTTTTTGGAAATGTAGCAGTAGTTGTAGCTAGCTACATTTTAAAAGTAGCTTCCCCAACACTGTTTTAACTTATAATTTACCTACTACTTAATGCAATGAAAATACAATTTGGGAAATAAATGTGTTAACCGAACACCCTTAATAGAATAGGTTCTACTTTTGGAGCACTAGGTTGTCTATTTTTATCAAATCACTGTCTGAGAATTTTACCCTGATAAGTCAAGTTTTTTTTATCTCTTTAAGAATCTTCCAATTACAGTTTTACTGTACAAGTTAATATAGCGTAATAAATATGTGTGTTTAAATGATTGCTGCTAAGTCCATTTATTTTGGAGACAGCCAGTAGACTTATCCCATAGTAAAATCTGAAATTTCCGTTGATGCGTTTATTTTTGTTACATATTAAGTGCAATTAAGTCTAGTCTTATGCACCGCCTTCTAAGTTATATTGAGTTAAATGGGAGCATTTCCGTACAATACATGTAAATTTGAGACATTAGTCAACTCCAAAGCATTTTCATCTCAACTTTGACGTTCTTTGTAGCATGTTGCCATCAACTTAAATAAAAAAACAAAATATTTAGATATTAACGAGAAGTTAGAGTTGTTTAAAGGAAACCTTTTGAAGTTTTATCCTCGATAAGCCTTGAGATAACATCAGACTCCATCAAATTACTCTTCCTGTCGGGCCATTATTATTGCAGATGCTGGGAGATTGTTTCATTGGATACTAAAATGTAAATGTTAGGATTCAATATTCAAGAGTTTTATTTGTCGTTAGGCATATACAGTTATAAATTTGATATTGTAAGATATTAAAACTAAATATGAATATTTCTAGAAAACTAGAAAGTGCAAAATGATCTTAGTTGGAAGAATAAAAGGAAAAGTTAATATTTGTACATTCATTCTATAATTACTCTAAATACTACGAATAATAATCTAATCATAAAATCAAACATTAAATAAAAACAATGATGGACTTAAAACAGAGTGAAAAATGTTAATGTTTTTGCAGTCAATGGCTTTAGTTTCTTTTAAATGTGTAAACATTTTAAAATAAAATTACAGGTCAAATCTGAAGCTATCAATCAATTTGTATTTTGTCTATATTGGGTATATTAACAGTTGCACTTAAATAGTGTGTAAAATTAATAGTTCCATTAATTTTTTAAAATAAAAAAGTATTTTAAGTTTAAAAAAAATTATTATTGGCTTAAATCACCTATGAGGAACCATTTCTATTGCCAACGTATAAATCATATTTAATAACAAACTTTTAAATATTACATAATTTGAGCAAAATTTCTTACCAAATAAGTTCATCTAAACATCTTTGTTTCTCATGCAGAATCAACCAAGATTTTAAGGTTTGTCAATATCTATCACTTCTTGGCATCAAAATTAGTAGCAAATTTACATCCTAAAAACGTTTCTTCTTAATTAAAAAAAGTACGTCAAGTCAGAAAAAGTAGTAATGTTTCAAGTTTTGTCTATGAGGAAAGTAAACAGTTTTTACCATGAGATTAATCATCAGCTCTTTCTGATTATGATGAACCATAAGTAACAAATTTACACCCACTTAATTTTGTGTAACGTATTAAAGAGTAAGATTTCCTTTTGAAGTCAGTAAATAAATTTTAAAACTGACAATTTTGTCTCAAAAGAAAACAAACTGTTTTAACCTTATCGCTTACTGATAATTATCCTGAACAAATTGCCCTCTTAAAACTCAAATTGAAAACACTAAAACATAATGCGATGGATTTGGTTTGAGCCCCAATTAGGACTCATCACCGTGGTAACACAGGTGAAATCCCCCCCCCCCCCCCCCCCCAACATCGGTATCCGGGCTTTTTGCAGCTTCTTAGTGACTGGTGTCAGTTTATATTTCTTTAATCTTTGCTCTCTGATAAGACAAAGTTTGTGAGAACTTCACCCTGCCTTTGAATACTTTGCAATTCCGACTTTTAATCTGAGCGTGTATACAAGCGGTCTTTGACTTAGCAAACTTTTAATGACACATTTCATTACTCTCATGAAGCATTTCTTCGTAGTGGTTGTTATATTTTTTGTCACCAAAAGAGTCAAGGATAGAGTCACCACAAAGGAGGCAAGCATACACTAATGGCTTTTTATGATCAATATTTTCAATTCAAATAAGTATCAGACGTATATAATTGTCTCAGTAGTATCGGTATTTCATATTCTCTATGAGGCCTACTTTTAATAGGCATTTGTATGGTATTGAAGAAATTGTTGAATAGTGAATATAACCAATTATTTATTTACACAACATTTATCTAACATTAATCCTTCAAAAGGACATACTACAAGGCTGTTTAAGAAATTGTTGATGTAAAAGAATTGTTTTATAAATTCTTCATCATTGTGTATAGGCTACACTTTTGGTCTAAACTGATGTTGTGTATACAGTAGTTTAATATTTAAATGTATTAACTCATTTTTATAAACTTCTGGGATTAATTAAGAGTTGGCTTCAGCTTCAAATGTTACAAGGGTGTTTCTTATGATTGGGGATCAAACTGATGACTTAGGAGCGCAAATCAAGAAAACAGACTGCTCAGGAAATAAAAAGAAAAATGAGCAAATCAATATGTAATAAGCATTATTCGTATGGGTTTGGCGTGATTGATTAAAAGCTACTTTATGTTAAATTAGTGACATCAACAACCACACATATCGTGGGGTGGTTTCTTACATACAGTTTTACTTGTATAACTTAATTTTGCTAGTTAAAATGAAATAAACATTTCTTGTCATTAGTTACATGATTGAATCACTTACAAATAAAATTGAACATTGCTCAAGTTAAACCCTAACGTTGAAAACTGTACACTCTTAATGTCAAAACCACTTGCAATCATATTAAAACCCCATGATGTTAATGAACACTTTTTTACATTTAAGAACGCTGTTTTATTTTTCTAATTCTATTGCTCATTACCTTTTCATAATTACAAACTCACAAAGACAGAAATGTTTTGTTTTCAAATACTAAAGAAATTAAGTTTATCGCATATGAGAGGGCAGTCTGACCAATGGCATCCGGGGTCGTCATGGAGACAGCCACTTGTTCGCATTGTCTGGTTCTCGGACATCATTCTTTGCTTTTGCGAATCCCGTTTGTGAAATAAACATATTGGCCTAAAACGTCTGTCGGTTAACGAAAATGTGATTTGTTGCTGCACATTGTTGAGCCTTTGTCGTTTGTTTTCAGTCTCGACGTTCAAGTCTTTTGAGTGTCTCGCGCAAACGTTTTGATGTTCTTGTGATACACAGTTCTTGTTTTGCATTTGCGATTGAATATTTATTTTGTTATATACAAAGTGCTGATTCGAAACTGTGTTTGTAATAATATTGTGTTATATTCCAATGCAGCATGCTTTTAGCATTCCAATGTCATAAAAATATATTATGTGCAGATAAATAGAGATTAGTTAAAGGTATTGGAATAGCCAACTAGTTCTTAGTTGGTGTCGGTGATTTGTAAAAATCGAGTTACTGGAATTAAATATGGAACTATCGTAGGTTTTTTAACTAATGCTTATGAACTGACTGTTTTGTCTCTTATTTACATTCTGACGTGGTTAAACATTTAACTGAACGATCAGTTGTTAAAATAACAATAATTCACTTTTAAACCTTTATAAAGAGAGTAGGCCAGCATCACTTTTGAAAGCGAAGTCTAGAATAAATCAAATGCAAGAGGGGCGAAGTCTTAAAGGAAATTGCATTTTTAGTGACCATTCTTCTCTCTACTAGGTCATTTTGGTTGACACCTTGATCGTAAAAATCGGAAGTAGGATGGTTGGAAATGGGATGTAACAGAGAAAACCCTCGTATTAAGTATTTAGATTATTGTGTGGCGATAGAGCCTTAACCGATAGACGTTAACATAAATTGATCCTACAATGATTTATGTTAAAGCTGTTAATAGTGGATATCTTTTCTGTATTTTACTGCAAGACTCCATTCGCTCTCCGAAGATAAATTTTGTCCAAGCTTATTTTACATAGTCTTGAAATTTTTAATAACTAAATCTGCAAGTTACAAAGCATTTCCTCTTGATTTGGCAGAACCCCTGATACAGTGATTGCAGATAGGGGAGAGCTGCACCTGCAGGGTGAGTCATAGACACAGGTAGGGTGGTGGGACTACCTGGCGGAGGGTTTACAATAGCAGATTAGTCCCCTTCACATCCCCTGGCCTTGAGTGACTCATCATCTGTCAATCAATATGTGGAGGTGGAAGAATTGCATATGGGCTTTGAGTATAGATTCGATGTAGCAAAATAAATGGGTGGGTTATAGCTCTCTACTAGCCGTCAGATGGTCGCTGGTTTATTCGTGAGAAAAGTTCTAAAATACCTGGTTGTTTCCTTGTGGTCCAAGTTACTGGATTATGCGCATTTCGGTGCGAACACGATCGTCAGATCCATAGTATTTATTAATCTTGCCTGAAGAAGTGCGTTGAAAGTTTAAAACGAGACACAAAAACATAAAAAACAATAGTCAATTATTTAGATTTAACATGGTTTGTCTTTAGTGATGCGTGCATGTGTAGCGCAACATGGAAGCGCGCCGAATGTGTGTCGAGACTTGACTGAGGATGAGACTTGGTTGTGATCTGACCTTTGTCCTGATGATGTGGCTAGTGCAGCATTGTTTGGGCTATTGTCTAATTTCACTATGGTTTCAAAGAGAATATTGGACTACAGGGTGTTTTTGTCATTTAGCAGGTTGTTTGTATCAATTTTGCTAGCTCTGTAAATTTTAAATTGTTCCAATGCTGTCATTATATTCTTCCTTTTTTACAAATACGTAGAGGTTTCAAGTTTTCTGTTACACGTGTATAACTGTGGTTACTAGTTACTAAATGGTCTTAATGGTTTAAGTTTTTAAAACCTTTTATTTAACTATCAATTTTTGGTCCGGAAACACCACAACAAGAAATGAAAAGTAGTTAGTTTTTTGATGGTTCGTAACTGGATCAAGCTGTCCTTGATCATTGGGCAACTTTTAGAGCTTTTGGGATAAATGCTGCTGGCTTTGAAAAAAATCTTGTCTTACTCATCTAAATTGCTGAAAAAGGAATCTCGATCTTCTACACTCATCTTCATATTCTTAAGGGCTATTTAAAAAAAAAAACTGAATAATCTTTTGGGTTCCGGTTCCTATCAAATATTCGTAAAATAAAATCCAAAGAAATTCAAATCAAGTGTCATAAACTATAGGCTCACTTAACTTTGTTCTCCTTGAGTAAAATTGATCAATAAAAAAATGGCTACAGGTAGTCGGTATGTCTAAATCCAGAATCCAAAATCAATGATACTTTATAGGTAGTTAATAAAGTTTGACATTACCTATTAGCAATTGAATTCAGGTCTTAAATAGGTTTTCAGAGTGAAATTATTTGAAGTTGAATTAATTTATTAACTAATAAACAATATCAAAGTAGGTATAACAAATTCAAGTTTAATTTTATCTCTGAGACATCCTTGCATTTATATTGGTAAATGAGTCATCCAAACCCTCATCTTGTTTTCTAAATCAACCTGGTTTCAGAGAGTATCTTTAAAATTAACTTCATGTTCAATTAAATATCGATGTTTGAATTTAAAATCCTGAGAATTTGAGTTACCCAGATAGTCACTGATGCAGTTAGTGAATCTTTAAGAGTTGTATGCAGCAAGATTAATTGAATTTCACAGAAACTGCATACCGTATTGGAAATCAACGTTTAGAATAATTTTAAATTTACCTAAACAAACTATTACGATGAAAATTGAAAAAGCTGGAAATTCATTTGAATAATTATGGCTGAGAGAAACCAACAAAAAGATTACAAGAAAATCATCGAGGGAAAACTAGGAAACATTTATTTTAAACCCAACGGTTTGATAGAAACTTGTGTTTGCTTGAGATAGTTGGAGATTGCTTGTTTGATTGGAAGGACATTTTGTTGACATCAACTTGTACAAAAGTATTCATATCGCAACCACGACAGCAGGGGTAAGTTGGAAGGAAAGCTGTGGGAATCGTCAGGTGTCTTCCCTTTCGCTTGTCTCTTTGTCTCTCAGTCTCCATCGGCAATCTCTGTCTCTTTCACTTCCATCTCTGGCCTTCAGAAGCATTGAATTCTTTGCAGGGATTGTCTTTTGTTTGGTTCAAAATTCTATGACGCTTTGTGAAGAATGTGAAGCAATTTTTGTAAAATTTGTTTGACGGTTGTACAACTTGAATCATTTGAGATTTTTAGTTTGGTATTAAATTTATTAAATTAGTTAAATTTATTAAATCACTTATTAAATTTATTAAATTTATATAAGTGTAATTAGTTGTCGTATCATTGATGTAAGAACACATAATAAATTTAATATGGAACTAAGCGGTGAAGTGTATTACCAGTAGTTATCCTTCTAAATAGATTAAATATTTACTTCTGTGTAAAACGGCAACTTTTTCTGGAATTTTCTGCCAGAAGAAAATTATTTTTAATCATATTCGTTGTAAAAAGTAATCAAACCACAAATATTGAAAAATAATCATAGTTTTTGGGTACCACTTAATACTGTAGACTCCCTCTTATCCGGACTCCTCGGGACCGAGGCCAGTCCGGATAATTGCTTTTCCGGTTAAACCGACGTCGGAAGCTGGTTAAACCAATGTGCTGATAAAAATTTTCCGGTTAAAGAGATGTCATTTCCGCCGAATGTAGTCCGGTTAAACCGATGTCCGGTTAAAAGGTGTCCGGATAAGAGGGAGTCTACTGTAGCTTTAAAATGGCATTTTTCATTAAAAGATTCATCTGTGTGTGTTAACCATTTTTTTGGTTATATTTCCAACTATACAGTAACTAATTCATTCATTATTTAGCTAAATAATTCCCAAACCGAAATAGTATAGCTATCTACTATTATAAACAAGTGTAAATAGTAATAATCTTTGGGCTTTATGCAGAATGTACATGTTTGGATAATAAGGGGAGTAATGGGTAAACTCATCGAAGGAATTTTGCAAGTTAGAATAAATGTATAGCTAAACTCTTTAACTCTAGCTGGCTGTTTTTTTATATCTGCGTGTATGGAAAACAGATTTTGCAGATAAATTTGTTTGCAAGTTTGTTCAGTCAATTTATACTAAACCATTGAGCATCCACTAAACATGCTGTGAAAACTACCATTTTCACAAACTCTCCAAACTAAAGCTATGTTTCATTTACAAACAGTTTGAAACACTAAGTTTCACTGGTGCAAGCGAACCTAATAGTGTGAGAATATTAATAACGTTTGATCCCGGCTCATACTTCAGATTCCATGTGCTCATCAGTAACTTTGATATAATTATGAGAACCTGTGAAGCATACCCGACTCACACAATACCGGTACCGCAACTTGATCATCATGTTGAATTTGTAACTTGTAACTTATCATATTGGACCAAATTCTTAGGCCTTATTAGTGGTTACTTGTTAGTGGTGTGGAACAGTTATTAGATTACTGATTTCTTTTCATCGGGAAATTTTAAATTCTTCTCACCTTAGAGACGCATCTTAATTCTAGATATTTGATTGGTAGATCTATAGATCAAAGGAGGTTTTGAACGACATGGTTGAGACATAAAAAATATATCAAGGTCATTGATGCACATATTTTTGCCTGTATAATAAATTTAGATAAGAACAAGTAAATAGACTTTATGATTACGAGTTAACATTAGTATTGAGTCAATAGGTCAATAGAAAGAGTCAATGCAAGTCATTAAAGGCATTCTTTGTATTTAAGATAACGATAAGACATAATAAAAACAAAATTAAATCAAATTTTCTTTACTCAAAAGATAGGTACAGTTTTTTTTACACTGAATGGCAATACACAATTTTTCTATCCTTAAAGAAAGTAAATGTACATATATTGGATTGATAACTGTCTACACTAGAATATAAACTAAATGGTAACAAAAATTTATTGTCAGGGAGGTGGAAATTGTTTCTTCTAACATTTAAAACTGTCTGTACCAAACAGTTTTCTTATTAACTTGTTACTGTTTTCATTACTTCCATCGTTGGTGAAGAAAAGTGAACAGTAGTTGTGTCAAAAATATACTGCCTATGCTTTAATAATGTTTTCTTTGAATTTTTCATAAGTTTTTTCAATGCCCACCATTGGCTTTAAACCCTACTAGGCGTCTTCTCATCCTATAAAAAAATCTGATGCTTTTTTGATTTATGTTCTATGTTTGGTTACGTTTCAATGTACTACCTAACTTAATATTTTTAAATTTATTTAGTTTTAATATAGCCTAGTTAAAGTTTTAAGATACTTCTTGATTAGCATTAAACACGTTGGAGCTATCATACAATTATAATAAAATATGTCTTCCAACTCTTTTAAATATATATATATATATATATATATATACACACTCATCTGTAAACATTTACAAGATATATATATATATATATAAATATTCCTATATCAATTGATTCAACTATTTGCAATAGTCGTGATCCAACTATTTTATTATTCATCTATAATATGTATACAAGGCGTGATAGCCGACTAGTTGAGTCCAGTTTCGCTAATTTGTATCAAAAGTTCACGAGGCTGCGACTAGTGCCACTTTAAAGTGCCCTCTCAATTTTGATCCCCCCACTTTTTCCCCTTGACCAGTTGCATTGAGTTGTTGTGATTGGTCCAGGAGGCAACGGGGGGCAAGCTGTAGCCATGGCGACGGCGTTGGGAGCCAACAACGGTGCTGCCACAGCGGCCAGTGGTGCCACCATCACAGTAGTCGCTACCAACCAGATTCTACAGGTGAATTGTGTTTGTGTTTATTGTTTAGTTGTATCAGTGGCGTCGTAGTTTGTTCCGTGAAAAATCTAGGTAAAATTTGTGGAAGTAGTTTTTGTTGTGAGTTGTTGCCGGTGTTGAATTGGGTTTGTTATGTGTATTTTAAAATATTTTATGAAAAAAACTAGGATAAAGTTTAAATGAGAGGGGTACAATATTTTTATACTTTAAAAATATTTAATTAGGTTGTTTAAAAACATGATTGTATATAGTAAAAAATTAAGTCTCGTTTTTGTAGTTGTTTAAAAAGTGTTTAAATGTTTAATTTGCAGTTTATTTTAAAATATGCCAGTAAATAGTCTAAAACCAAGGTGTAGTTTTGTAATTAAATTGCATAAACTTATCACATCACAATTTTTTCATACATCACATATTTAATTTGAAGTATATTTAAAACTTGTTATTAAAGTGAAAATTGTGACGGTTAAATTTCATAAAACATCAACATTTTTTAATTAAAGAAGACAAATGTTTTATACCTGATGTATTTAATTTTGAGTTTATTAAAAAATGATAATACAAGTCTACATTAAGATCACGTTTTTGCTATTAAAACCTAACCAAATAATTTTGAATGAAAAATCTCATATTTTTATACTATACATTTTCAATAACTTACATGTATGTTGTTTATTTAAAATAAGTTTTATTTGAGCAGAGACCAATTTTACTATATAGGAGGGAATTTTCTAATTCAGTATGAATTTCAACCCATAAAGGGCATTAAAGTGACAATAAGTAAAATAGGTAACCAATACTTTGCCAAAGTGTAAAAGCTTGTAAGTTTTTTTATTAATACATGGTTTTTACTTACATTTTAACTGTTTTGTAGTTTTTTAAGAAATTGATCATTTTTTTTAATTTGTGGAAAAGTTAGTATACATACTATGGTACCGGTACAGATTTTGCAATTCAATTTCTAAAAACAAAATATATTTGATTGAGAGACAATATTTTCATACCAGACATTTTTTCATCTACATGAATTTATGTGTAGTTCATTTATAAAACTTAAGTTGAGGAAATATGCCAAAACAAAAAGGAATCTCAGGAAGGAAATTCAGTATTTATTTCAAGTTATAAAGGTTCATTCATTGTTGTCAGAACAAAGAAAATACATACGGTAACCAATACTTTTTCAAAACATACTGAAACTCTCTTGTTCATTAATCAATGTTATGTAGTATATGGGAATAACTGATAAATGATTTGCCACAGGAATAAATTAAACTATTTTTTTTTACAGAAAATAATTATTTTGTATTAAATTGAACAAATTTAATGAGTAAATATCATGGCAATTATGGTAATACCACAAATTGAGCATAAAAACTGCTACTAATTAAAACTGATTAGTTAAAATTTTCAAGCATTTTATAAACTAGTTATTGAACGCTTTAATAATTTAAACATAATCCTGTAGAGACCCACTCACCCACTGAACTATAGGTTAACTATAGGTCTGATAAATATATTACAAAATTTAATCATAATAAATTCTTAAAATAATTATTCCTGCACAATATTCTATAGCTATGAAATTAACAAAATGCCAATAATGTTGGAGTATAGGTTTTTACTGTGTATTAAGCTGTTAAAGCACATTAAATATTTTAATGACATTTCTAGGTAATAATATTAGTATAAAATATATTCTTCTTAATCTACTTTGTAATTATTTCTGATTAAAAATGAATTTGTTATTTATTTTCACAATAGGTCAGTAGTTAAAATAACAACTATTATTCTGCTCATAAATAATTAAAATTGTAATTAATAATATTTTTAATAAATAAACATAACAATAATTTAGAATTAAAAACATTTAAGATCACTTCAATTTTTTAGTTTAATCTTTTTTCATTCTTGCTAATTGACATTTTACTCATTACTACTCTAAAGAAATGTTATTGTACGCTTATAGACCTAAAATCTTTTATTAGGAATGTTTAAAAAATCTGAGCAAGCCAAATACACATTGATATTGCTGCAGTTATAATGCTTGGTCTGATAACTATTCAAATGGTAATGACATTCTATCTTTTAAAATACACCAAGGTTTTTAGGTTCCTTAGGCTTTCTATACTTTTTTAGAATTCTTAGTTCATGTATTATGTGTTATAATTTATTTTCTATTGAATGGATTGTAAACTATTTAAGTGAAAGAATATATTCAAGTATTTTGAAATTAAACACTCTTACACATATCATAAGCATGAGAAGACATTTTCATCATAACACTTATAATGCACTCCAGTCTTTCTTTATTCAAAATTACTCTTTGGAATTTTGGTACTTTCCTGTTAAAGGGAACATTCATTATTATCGATGATTTCTGTTCGATATATCGATATTTTTGTTTTCCATCCGATATATTGATAGTAACAAATTGAAACATATCAGCTGATAAGTACGATATAGGATACAGTAGATAAATATTGTTCAGTATCAACAAACAATAAGAAAAAAATTATATTGAAATGAAACTGTTCTAAACTAACCTAACCAACCAAACTTGCTGTAACATTTCAAAATTCCGTTTGATAGCCTATTCCCCATATGACTTTTCTGTTATCAAATGGAATTTTGAAACGGTAACTTAGCCTATACAGCAAGTTTGGTTAGTTATGTTAGGTTAGTTTAGAATAGTGTCATATCCTAATCCAATATATAGGCTATTATTTTTGCCTAAACAAGGTTAGTTCCTAATTTGTAATTTAAATGTGTTTGAAGATATTAAAACAGAAGGAATACCAATCGTGAAGTAAAACAAAAATATCGAGATATCGAACAGAAATCATCGATAATAATGAATGTTCCCTTTAACAGGAAAGTACCGGAATTTTTCATTCAGGTTTTGTAATAAGGCTTATGAAATAACACTCAACTTGTGTATTTACTAAGCCAAGCAGCTTCATGGTTAAAGTTCTCGCCTAATAATCAGAAGATAACCAAAACGATCCAAAAAAGTCCTAGTAGTTTTTTTAACAATTCAAAACTGGACCCAGACATTCCTGATTGGGGCTTTTAATAAATGACCCTGGTGTAGTCACCGGTAGTCTGTTTAAAAG
Organism: Macrosteles quadrilineatus; assembly: GCF_028750875.1. Taxonomy (NCBI): domain Eukaryota; kingdom Metazoa; phylum Arthropoda; class Insecta; order Hemiptera; family Cicadellidae; genus Macrosteles; species Macrosteles quadrilineatus. The sequence goes on along the minus strand of NW_026542598.1, from coordinate 76,469,984 downwards.
CTACAAAAAGCATATCATGTTTACACTCATTAGCACATATTCAGGATAAAATACAGCATTGTGTGCGTTGACATTTTTTATGTAATAATATCTATCACGATTTTGCAATAAATCGCCTAATTGGTTCATATTCATTTCAGTAGTCGATAAAAAATCTACAAAAAGCTACTCATTCTTAATTTGTATTAGGGTTAAAATACACAGCATTAGACCCTATCTATAATGGTACAATGGTATGATTTGGTAAAAATATCTATTAACTTGCCTGAGGTATTTTTTTTTAATAAAAGCTTTGACTTATGATGAAACTAGACATTCCATCCCCATGTTTAAATTTTCTCTGCTTTTAAAATCTAAATGGATATAGTTGACATGAGCCTCCAACAGATTGTACTGATGTAAATTACTGTTTTCTGACGAATATGCAGGCTTTTCAACCAAGTCAAACTGATGGGTTGCCTTATTGTAAGCTATAGACTCTGTTATGCCCCATTAACTATCTCAATAATTGAATTGTTGACACCAACACATTCTATGACTGGCTCACAGAACTATGTTCTTTTTGAATAAAAGATTGTCAGCTGGTCCATGTAGATGGGATGTCTAATTCACTATTCAAAAGTCAATGGTAGAAGTTAAGTTAAACGGAACCATGGCCTGTAGGTTACTCCGACTGTGGTGACAGTGCAGACAAGAGAACACTCGCCAGATACCATATCTATAACAGCTGTGCCAACGTCACATCCGACTTTGTCTCAGGTAGCCAGCTGATCAGCTGATCTTAGCTTGCTAGCATGGTGTGCTGCAAAGTGACAACTACTCTCGCTTTGTCAACATTTTATTCTGCTTTGTAACAGTTTAGCATGGTGTGCTGCATCGTTACAGTCTTATTTAACACTACTGGAATTGATTTAGTATTGTGTGACGCTTAGTAAAAACCTAGATCACATAGATATGTACATCATACTTCACGGAAATAAGGTACTTTTCCATCTGTATTGATAGGCTGGAAAGTTGCCCTTTGCCGTGCCTATACACGGAAAAGTAACGTAATGTACTTTTACCGTGCACTTAGTCAGCTGATTAAATGATCAGCTAATTGCAACGGCCTAATTTGTTTGAAATATAAAAATATTATAATTTATATTTTGTCCTAAATAAATTGTGTTATGACTTTCAAATGTACTAATTTTTCTGTGTAGTATGATGTAAAGTATTGTACGTTACTCGCCCGGTAAGGTTTACTGTACTCGCACGGTAAGACACCACTTACAGGGCTAGTAATGTCATATACTATTTCTATAAACATAATAACAATCCCACTCACAAGCACTCAGGATTGTGATTTGTAGAATGTAGAAATAGAAGCTAGCTTATGTTAGAAGAAGTACATGTAGGGGATAGAAGACACATTAAAACATACAACTTTTAGTCTCCTGGGGGACTTTTTCACACTTAAAACACACACACACACTTTGACTTTCAGGGGGAAAAATACTGTGTGTTTTATAGCCTACCTGCATTTCTCCTAAGGTAATCTAGCTGATATCTCTTCATTCTTCAAATCAAAATCCTGGCCCAGAGACTTTCCTTGAACAAAACTCACTCAGTATAGTGCAATTCTAGCTTACCAACAGTTTTACTTGTAAGCATAGTGATAGACTCAATCACTAGGTTAGCGACAGTCTCACTCACTAGCATTGCTACAGCCCTCTCACAATTATTGCAACAATCTCACTCAGTATCATTAAGCAACTGTTTCACTCACAAGTCAAACAATAACCTCAAAAAGAAGCGACTTAACAGTACTACTCTAGCAAGTGCTGCTTTGTCAACATACTATATTTAGATCTTTAGAATGTTGTGAGATTTTAGAAATTCTTACTAGCATTGTCTGCAGCTTTGTGACAGTCTAGTTCACTAGAAGGTTGGTAGAAAATCTAAATCACTTGCATTGTGACTAGATCACCTTTTTAGTACAATGTAAAACATGCTTACTCACTAGTATTGAAACAACCTAACTTATTGCATGGTTTTCTGCTTTGTGACAGAATATATTAATAGTGTTGTGATATAAATTCTTGCTGTAGCAAACTCACTACAATTCTCACTCACTTGACTGCCCTGTAATGGAATAGATTTTCTAGATCACAGTGGGAAATTAAAGTCTCATCCCCGAGGATTGTGACAAAATAACATTCATAAGCATTATGATCGCCTTGACATGGTGTGCAGCTTTTTGACATGATCGCAAGAATGTGATTATCCTAAAAAGTCTCGCTTACTAGTAATGTGTGCTTTTGTAAAACAGTCTTCCTTATCATATCTCAATCCTGTTATATTGTTAGTAGATAGTCTTGCTCTTTAGTATTGTTACTGTATCGCTAGCATAGATTACTACTTTGTGACTGTACTTGTCTTCCTAATGAGTGGCCAAAGAGATTTGGTTAAATTAGTTTGAAGTTAGTCCCCCCCCCCCCCCCAAATAAAAACTACAAAACTGAAAAAGCACCCACACACAACACAAGCAAGATCCTATTTGTTGCAGGTTGTCAGTCATTAGTTGATGCTTAAATATTTAATATGATATTGAGGAAAACATGTGTTTGACCCTATCATCAACTAAGATTAGGCTTGGTTGGATTAGATTTTATGCTGCATCCTGGCCGGAGACAACATTGGACAGTTTGGTTACTTACTAGACCTAACAGTCATTCAAACATTTTCTTGTCGAGTGCCTTTAAGTGTCTAACTAGAATGATTTTGTCAAGGGAATCTCTTAGACATAAGTTGATCCCTACTGTAGCTAAAGCTAGTTTGAAATCGCCCAGATTCCCAAGCTGCAGCATAAAAAACTGGTATTCTTGAGTTTAGTCTTAGCCCAACCTTATCAACCTTCTTTAAATGCTACGACATGCAGTGAAAATAACATTTACTGAGATAGTGTCATAGCCTCCTCATACGAGGCCGCGGCGAGACAAAAGTGGCAACGCCGCTGTTCGGCAATTTCCTCTACCACCAATTACATTGTTACATAGCACTGTGTTTCATATTGGGATAGTCTCAATCTTGCCATTTTGGGACGCTACTCTAGTATTATTGCTTTATAGCATGATGTGACATATTGCGATTTACGATTGTGTGTTTTGTATATTGCCTAATTTAGTGTAGACCATGATACTCATAGTTTAACATTAAATTATAACAAAATTTAAGCTGTGAAAAGTTAAATTATCTTAACCATCATCGGATTTATGTTTTTCTTATTAATATGTAAACATTAATAGTTGGATAGGATATTTTTAGGGTCACTAAATGATGGTTTTTGGTTGAAGGCTCAATACAGTACTAAAATGTTAAATCATTTTTTTAACCGTTTTCATTTTATTCTATTGCAGGTATTTAACTAGCAAACCAATTGCAAACAAGGATCAGCAAATAATCCCCCATACATTTTCAGCCATTTTATCCAAAGTGCTATTGATTTTCTACATGTAACCAGCACGACTTAATGGCATGCAAGTCATTTAGGGATGAGACAGACATGCAATGCAATAATAAATTTCAGCCCATTGATCTGACATAATTCTTGGCATATTTTGGTATTGGTATTACTGTGTGAGTGCCAATTGAGCCTTTTAGGGCTTAATTTGTATTTACCACTCAACATATTTTATTGGATTAGTCAAGATTGGGCTGCTATTGTATTTAAACAATTTAAAAATAATTTTAAAGACAGGAAGAGGCCTTGTTTTTTGGGATGATGAAGGGAAAGTGAAGCTTGGAATCAAAACACTTTAAATTACCTTACTGGGTAGAATGGTTACTAAGTTTGGCGTACAGTTAAATTGTTTAAAGATAATATAAAATATTTTTAGTTGTAAGGAAAAAAGTGTTTGTCTTTTTAGTTACCAACCTTTTGACCATAGTGAGCGTTGTCATCGCTCAGACTGTTTTCTTTGCTTTCTTGCAATGCAAACTGCAAAATTTGACCACAGTAACACTTCTTCCATGATATTACATTCACATAGTAGGAGATGTGATATTGTCACTGAAAGTTATCATAAAACTACATTAAAAATTTGTGCTGAACCTGTACCATGTAGACGGATTTCTTGGCAACGACTTTACTGTCGTACGAGTAATCCTTGTGTGTGGAACGGCCTTAAGGCTGTAGTAGTAACTAGTCTATAAGTACTCAGGCTTGGTCTATGGTTAGATTAGATGATATTTATCCTGCCCGACTGTCTCCTGGCTGGAGTTAAAATGCTGCATATATTACAGAACGGCAGTGTTGAGAGTGTGCTGCACAGTCCAGGAGATTCCTCCGATGGTTCCAACAACCCTGTAGGTCGAGACTCCACACCAGACACGGCTGCTACAATTGTGGACTCCTCTCACTATATCACAGTTGCCGGTAAATATTGTCATAAATTTACAGTCATGTTTTTAACCGTAAAAACTTAACGTGTGTACTAATTGAAATAACATGACATCTATGTTCATGGTGGAAATTAGTAATATGAGGGTTTGTGATTTAAGGTTTCCATCGAGCCCCAGTGGCCGAGCAAGCTAGCTCAAATCTGACCTAAGCCTATTTTCTTTACTTTATTCATTCCTTGTTCTAGGCTATCCCCACCTATTTAACGACTGGTTTTGTTGTAGTAGACAAAACTGATGTGATGGAAAATCTATGCTCCTGCTAAGTATGACTCATGTTTTCTGATTAGATATATATATTTTTTAAGAGGCCGACCCCTATTAAAGTCCATCTCTAGTTTATGGATGAAGAGATACCTTTTGTAAAAAATGTGTACTAAGGGGTGAAAGTAGTCTGGAGACGGTTGTAAGAATTTGTACACTGTTTACGCTTCTAAATGTCTAGTTTGCCTCGGCATGCATATTTGTACAGCCTACTTCAAGCTCCTTGAGCCTCTTGTTTTTCTACATCCATACATGTTTATGCCTCTTATGTATTTATCCATACACATCCCCCAATTGGTTACAGATTTCAATAGGGGTTCACCTTTTTACCAAAGAAATTGAATCACAAATCTTAATTTATGCTTGGCGGGAGCATCAATTTTCCCTCACAACGTTGCTGCTACTACGGCAAAACTAATACATAAGGGTTCGGCCCCTCTAGAATAGTATCGGGGAAGTAAAATACTCAGTGCTGGTGGCAGATTCAAACTGCTTGGCCATGACTAGAACTAGTTGTAGACCTTGATCCGTGGGCAAACTCCCATATTTCTACTAGTTGATAAGTCCTATACTGGTCAGTTTTTTATACTAACACACACTGCCATTGAACATGGTATTGTCTGATACAGTAGAAATCAATCAGTTTTATTTACATAGAAAATTAAATATTTTCTAAAAGAACAAGTGGTAATTTATTTTTTGGCATAAGGCAGCAATAAAACTGTTTTTAATACATTGTTTGCGTTGTAGGTCTAAAGTAGTTCTTTTTTTCCGTAGGGAGTAAAAAGGTGTTTAGGCCCTAGAGAGTAAAAGTCAGCTGTTGACTTTGATATTAGGTACATAATCGCATGTAAATAGTGTCAATTGTTTTAATTGGTTATAGCTTATTGTTGCATTCTTGTCAATAGTTTAACATATATAATAACACAATCATAATCGAATAAAAGATTAAAACACTTCCTAAAGAGCTGCTTGTTTGCATTAGTAAAATTAAAAATAAGCCGTTTTGAGAGGTTATCTTTACATGTCAAGTATTTTTGTTTTATAACATAGTTGGCACAAATGTGGTGCAAAAGGATAAAAATATAGATCATCACACGGGTAAAAAGTGCCTTTTCAAACCTCGGCATTTTCAGACCTCGACTTTAAGAACTTGGGTGTTGTTATTACTACGCCCTTGTGATGAAATATTACATTATTTTATGTTATCAGACAAAGCACTGGTACATAAGTTATCAATGTGAAAGTACAAAGACAGTACCAGTTTATGTATATAGCCTCCACAGTGATATATAACGGATTGCTTGGTTGCATGCTGCAGAGGGGGCAGGTGCCCGATCCTACACCTCTCTAACCCCCGTCAACCCTACAGTCGGTAAGCTATCATCCCTCCTCTTGCACTTGGATGTTGTCACTTGTAAACTTGTCGGAATAAATATTGAAGTAGATGTATTTTCAGGTCTGCAACACCAAGTATTTGTGCACTATTAGCATTCATTAGACATGTTACGAAAATTTGTTTTTTCCAAAGGTTTTTTAGGACGGTAAAAATTGAGAGTTTTGCTGTATTGATTGTGTCTACTGTTCGACTATTGATGTTACTAGACATTCCACCCTCCTGTTACTGTTGTCGTCAGTTTATGGTTCAAATAGACGGAGTTGAATAGAGCCAACAGTTCAACATTTGCTCTCATGCAAATTACAGATTTCTGTCAAAATGTCAAGTTTGTAAAAAAGTGACTCTGATACGACGGCTTCTGCCTCATTCTACCCCATTTTACAATTAAAAATCGTAGTATTTCAGCTATATCTTATTTGATTTTTTTGAACTTGATATCGTTTGATAGGAAATTAAAAATGCTAAATAAAAGTGTTCTTGGCATTTTTCATAAAAATTTAAGTTTAAAAATTAAAAATTGCCACCATTTTGAAATTTTAAATTGAATCAAGAGAGGATTTTTTTCTAATATGGGGCTTTTTTACCTTAACCTACATACTAAGTTTTATAAAGATTGGTTTGAAAAAATCCAAAAATAAAAATGTTTATATAAAAAATACAAAATGGCGGATATCTGGTTTTGGAAAAATGTTATTCTTGATTTTCTCTTTATTTTGACCAATAGAACAATTTCCTGGAGTTTGGCTGTTTACTTACGGTACTTACGGGACACCCTGTATAAATATACAACAGCTGGTCAATGTAGATGGGATGTCTTCTTTAGTCAATTGTCTAACTTACTCAGAAAGTAAACTAAGCTAAACTTAAGACAAACCTGGTATTATTTTTCTGCTCTCTGTATTTAAACACTAATCACAAACTACACCATTGAAAGCATGTTTCAGTATTCATCGTTCACACAAAGCCAAGCAAATTGTAAACTCACTCATTTTATTTTTTCACAAAGCTTTAACAGAAATATTGTGATAGAAAGCTGGTTGTTTGCACCTCAGTTGGAATTTGTTACCTCATCACTTGTACATGGTTGGATCGTTGACTCCTATGTCTGTTGTTAAATGGTTCTCTTATTCTTTAAGATTTTTTCACATTTTATTTTTAGTCTGAAGTAAACCTCTGCTTATATGGCAAATTCAGTAATCTGACTTTGGTTCTAGGAGTTTTTTTTTAACACTTGATTATGTTTGGTAAATTATATGGGTGTTCAGGAGGGTTTACAGGCTAAATGTTATTGAAATTATAATTTTTTACGAAGTTTTGTATTTCAAGCTTTAATTATTCATGTTTTATTGAGTTAATTCAATCAATGTCTTTTGTCATCTTCACGTTATATTTGTTATTCATTTTATTTTTTTTTCAAATACTTAATTGAAGGGAGAATTCCTTTGGCAGTTGAACAGTAAATGTCCTAGAAGTTAATTTGTATGGTTAAAAACAAATGCAATAATGATTGAAATTGCTAGTTTAACCAAGTTAAATTTATAAAATTAGAATTGATGAAATATTGCAAAAAACTAAATACTTCTAAAACTGTAAGTAATATTTTTTGCTACTGTTTTTGTTTGTAAGAAACTAAGAATAACGAATCCCAGCGTGAGATGATGAGTCGCAGGTGGTACAATCTTGGGTCACTGACTTGGACAAACAACTCGTCATTATTGCTTGTTATTACTATTTTGTGCAGAGGCCCAGCAGTAATGTAGGGTGGATGTAAATCTATTTGACATCCTTCAAAGGAAGTGCTGTCACTGGTTAACTCAAGTAATTTAGGTTATACTTAGGAGAAATATCAATTTAAATGTTTGGTTTTGTGTGGAGGGAGATCTCTAAAGATTTCTAGATTAAAGATAATTCTTATTTAAGAAATTTGGTATTTCTTTACACAATATGTAGACCTACAGCTTAAGAGTCCTTGGAGCCTAGACGTTCTAACTCGTATAACAATTTAAAAAACTACTAAAAAAAATTCTAATCTTACAGTGTCCTAGATATTTACATTATACACTTTGATGTTTGAAAAAATATTTTTGGATAATTATTAACTCTTCGGCAGCTGTTTGAAACTATCCAAGATGGTCGCTAGTCTGCAAGGACTCTTGAAGCTATATGTTAACCAGGTTGAGGTATTGTTACTGAATTGTTGTTTGGGATTGGCGTGATTCGAACCAAGGCCTCCCCAATACAGAAGTTCTTTGCTCTAACCTAGGCATGTCCCGTAGGAATAGTACAGACAACCATTATTAATTCAGATTAATTGGGAATCCAAGTTGTTAGAATAAGTCAATTCAACTCATTGATATATTTTTATAAGGGACTTCTTTTTATAGGTTATTGTTGTTTTTGAGCAGTAAAAAACTATTTTTTGTTGCTGCAGAAAGTCGATATTTTCGATAACATCTGTTATTAAAGAAAGTAATTGTTTTCCAAGCTCTAATTTAGAGTAAGAGAAAAACGATCAGCTGATTTTCCTTTGCTCTAAATCAAGCTCTCAGTTAGCCCACTACGAAGGCTAGTGTTTGTTTACAAATTAGTTTTAGCTAAGTTCCCTACAGGGAATTACTGTAGCTATTATTATTAAAATCTGTTGTTTTTATTGTTAACCAATACAAATGTAAACAGAAAAGATATGGATTTGCTAGTTGAACATAACTTTGAACTTAAACAACTAATTTTCACGTTGGTATGTAGGTTTGCCATATCACCTTTCTTTTACTTCTATTAAAAAAAAAAACATGATAGTTTTTATTTTACCGAGTTCTGTTATTCTTTGAAATATGAAATAACTTATACTATTACTTTATGGAATTTTCGTGATAGTGTCAAGAAACATTGTGTAGCAGCAACTTGTGATTCCGTTTACAGTGTATCTAGTGTTGTTTTAGAATATGTGGTATAAGCTAATTTAAAAAAAAAAAGTGAACTTGAGCTGTATAGACGTCAAGTCTTAATCTCTCTCTCATATTAAGATGGAACGAGTACATTGTTTTTAATTTGACTAATTAGCAATATTCAAAGTGGGTTAAGTAGAAGAACGTCGTCAAATGCAGACTAAGCGGATTATTTTGCGAGGATTAGTGGAGAGATGAGAGGGCAATTACGTAAAGTGGAAGCTGCGTAGGGTTTGTTACGGGGATCAACAATCGGAGGACTACGAGGGACTCGTAACATTAAAATTGTGACAATTAAGATAAGACACATGTTGGTGGGTTGTTGTTAGTGGTCTAGACATCTTTTACTGAAATGAAATGAAATGAAATGAAATCAACTTTATTCATACTTTGCAAACATGTGCACGAATGGCGTCATTACATTGGATCAAAAAAAGTACAAAAGATATAATCACTATTGAAAAAGTTCTTATTCTAATATATTATGTAAGAGGAAAAATTTGTTCTTTGAATACAGGGGATTGGTTAAAAAGTACATTTTTAGATTATTTTTAAATTTTGTAGTCCTTGTGTAGTCCTTTAGTTTTGTTGGAAGAGCATTGTAACATTTTATACCCATATACATTGGTTTTTTTTTTCAAAAAATCTTAATCTATGTGAAGGTGTTGCATAGTTATTTCTGTTTCTGGTACAATATTGATGAGAATCCCCTACCAGTGAGACATTATTTGAATTTTTGACAGTATATAATATACATTGATAGATATAATAGCTATTTACAGTCATTATGCCTAGTTCTTCAAAATTTTCCCTAACAGAATCTTGCCAATCCAAATTTAACATAATGCGTATTGCTCTTTTCTGGAGAATTAAAATTCTGTCTAAATTAGCTTGTGATGTTCCTCCATAAATACTTATACCAAAGGATAAATGTGAGTGAATATGAGCAAAATAAACCACTCTGTTTTCATTACTGTTTTCATTTGAAGTTTTAAAGTGGATTTTGAATCAAAATCATTATTGGATTGTTGTTGTCGACTTACTTTTGCTGTTAACTTGTAAACATTGACTAAAGAATTTTCTTTTAAATATATGTTTCTTATTAGTTTTATTAATTTCTTTCAACAATCCTTAAGAACTTTATTTATGGGTGAAATTAAAGAAACCCCTTTTTAACCTCTGTTTTACCATAACCTTATGATTTTTCAAGTAGACAAGTCCTGTATTTAAATTGACTTTTTCAGCGACACTATTTGTCCAACAACACAATGCAAGCTCTATAATTTTTCAAAATAGAATAAATATAGACTGTCAAAGGAAGGTTTCGGCGCCCACCACTAGGTTTGCCGTGTAGTTACGGCGCACACCGCTGCAGGCGAGGAGCGCAGGAGCCGTACGTGACCAGCAGACGCTGCAGCGGTGTGTGCCGTAACTACACGACAAACCTAGTGGTGGACGCCAGAACTTATGCTAACCACAGCACAGCTGACGGTCTATATTTATTCTATTTGTCTATGCTAATACGTAATAGTATTATTAACAATTTTGAAATCTGGGAATAGACTGTTATAATTTACACCATTCCACGTTCACTTAGCAGTACGAAGCGTCCATAAGCCATGTACCATTTTTTTCAAATCACAACTAATTCCCCAAAAGACCGAAATTGAGTATATATTTGACACTTCTATAATAATATTTTGTATCCTTTAATTTTGATTTTCTTTTATGAGAAGATCCTATAACTCAGCTAGCTTGTAGAATATTTTAACAAGGATTTTTTTACTCTACAAGACTTTCTGCATCATCTTCAGCCAAAAGGAGGCCAGCGTTTTATTTCCTGTACGTTCTCTTAATGCAATCGTACATATACATAGACACCAAACATGTATGTACTATATGTAGACGTAGACATGTAAATGTGTAATGTTGCTGTATTATACAGTTCCAGACACGGAGACGGTGGGCAGTGACGGAGTGGGTCACTCCACATATGTTCAGTATGTGGAGAGTACACCAGACCAGGCTATCTACACCACCACCAACGGACAGATGTGAGTACCAGACATTCCTTTCTCAAGTTAAAGTCGTAGCCGTCAGCTTTAGAATGAAAATGTACATTGTTGAATTTAGCCACCGACAGAGTGTGCTGATCTAAATTACTGGTACATCGGTCGAATATGTAAACTTGTTAACACGTTCGCTGAGGCACATCAAATGGCAGGCGTATCCCCAGTGTGGCGCAGCCTGCAGCGTCGAACAAACCCGATTGCAGTGTGTGATTGGCTTTCAAATTTCGGTCTGACGAATAGCAAATAACGTTCGGGGATGTCCTACTTTACAACGAGAGTCGACGTAGTTCGCAAAAACACCCACAGATAGCATGCTTGGAACATAGCCGGTCCTATTGTGATTGTATTGCAAATTGGTGGGAGAAAGACAACAAGTTGATTTTTAAGCTTGCCAGACGGGGATTTACGTGAAATTTACTACCAACCTACACCACAAAAAAATGCAAGTCACACACTACACGCTAACATGGGATAGGTCCACCTTCGACTGACGCTTGAGCAAAAACTAAAATATACAAAAGACAATGCCGAGCGTTCCCGATCGGGAACGGCCGCACTCAACATGTTAAATAAGCCAAACTGAAAGGGCAATTTATTGTTGGCTGCATCATTAACCTACCCAACAACAACTATTAGAGAAAATATGTTTTAGACTGTAGCACACTTTAAACATGCTAATTTGTCTACAATGTTGTTGGTCCATATAGAGGGAAGGCTACTTCAGTAGCCCAAAGTTAATGGTGATATTAGTGGTACGGAAAGTAAATAAATATACGTCTTATAACACTTAAAACATATATTTACGCTTATACTGTTACTCACAAGACGGTAAATATACAATAGATGGTAAGTGGTGATCGATTTTGATTGGAGTGTTCAATCGAAATCGATCACCACTTACCATCTATTGTATATTTACCGTCAGGGTGTCTACCAACCGGGAAATCCAAAAAAACCGGGAATTGTACTTAAATTTTTATTGGCCATGAAATGTACGGGAATTGTCCTTAAATGCCAGACAATGTCCTTAAATTTTTAATGGGCCATAATTTTATTGATCGCTAGTTGGTTAGGAGCACATAAAAGGTTTATCAGATGTTTGTTTACATTTTCATAATTTATTACTAGAGTAATTATGCAATAAAAATCCCATTAACAATCTCAAACCCATTAATATTTTATCACGACAATCAAGGGTCAAGTCAAGTACTTCTAAGAACTGTTGACTCAGCAGCTAGCTCATAAAAGTTATATCACTTTTATTCATTTACAACTTCTTTTTTTATTACTAGGGTATTATTATTAGATCCCAAACCTATTTTATCATGAAAATAATAGCTTTATAATGGCTGTTAAATTTCACTTCTTACTTGTACTTTTGGCTTGAAGATTCAATTTGCCGCGGCCAGTGCCTAGTGCCATAAAACTGTTTATGGTTTCATATTAAACATGTAAATAATCTACAGTCTTATTTTGTAAGTTAACCCCTTTTTTAAGGCCTGCTTGGTTTCAAATTATGTCATTGCATTTTCTGTATCTCTTTGTCTTATATTGTTGGCTATTCAGGTTTCAATGTTTTTTGTTTCCCATATCTATCTATATATTAATAGGCAAGCATGTTTCTTTAAAACCTTTTTTCTCAGCTCGTGTGAATCGTAGGGAAAATCTACGCATACCGTTGGAAAGCTATTTTCCTGTAGGTGTGCAGAATCCCTTTATAAATTTAAATAGGCTCAAAGATAAGCACACAAAATGAGTTTAAAAATTTGAAAAAATTAACATGGATCTTATGCGTTGCTATGCTGGTTACGAAATAACAACGAAATATAAACAGAAAATCAAAACAAATGGAGGAAACTCCAATCACATGTTTTATTTACAGTGTGGGGTGAAAATAGATAAGTGAGTACATTACATATTTTTGGTCGAGTTTCGACCACTGGACGACCTCTCGTATTTATTTATTGAGTTGTATGCTTTAAGCAATCAAAATCTTATGAACTAGAATGATGATAGTAACTTTGCTGCTATTATAACCTCATTGTTTGTTACTCAGTTTATATAGGCCCTCCTAAATAATTAGGCTTAGGCCTGGGTATTTTGATTCTTGAAAGAGCTGTAAAATATATTAAGAAAATGTAATTGAGCCCAAGATAAACAACTAATGATTGCTATGTGTCGATATTAACTTTACAAATGAAAATACAATAACCTTACTCTGTGCTTATTGCTTATTAATAGCCGCTTACCATACCTTGATTTTGTACTAAGAATTGAGTAACAATATGTATTAAAGATTTTTTTTTTCAAAAGTAGTCGAGAACCTAACGTTGTGCCAGGGCGGATCATGCCAAATTAATCCGCCTGGATCGGATAAGCTATGTTATGAAGTTTACGTGACGGATGGAGATATTTGTCGCTATCGCAGGAGACAATGATTGCGTTTCTCTGTTACACTATAAAAGCTTTAGGCCTACCTAAAGTATAGGTAGGCCTATGTTTGTTTACTTTCAATAAATTTCTATTTTGTAATTTTTAACTCTTATCTATCATTATTTACTTTTCTCTCTCGTACAACTACAGTGAATAACAAGATTAATACAGTTTGACAAATCAGGAAAATTATTCGGTAGGCCTAATGACACCGACAAAGGTTACGGCAAAGTGTCCTTAAATGTACGGGAATTGTCCATGAATTTTTTATCCAGAATGTAGTAGTCACCCTGACCGTCTTGTGAGTATCAGTATAAGCGTAAATATATGTTTTAAGTGTTATAAGACGTATCTTTATTTACTTTCCGTAAATTTAATAACACGTACAATGCTGATCAAGAAGTTATATTAGTGGTTACAAATGTTAATTTGAATCTGCATCTGTAAGCCCCAGGAATGGTAAAATTTAGGAATTTAAATCTTGAAACTGAATAATTCCAATAAGCAAAATCCAAACAGTACCTAATCTACTCATGACATAAAGGTTGGGAATAATAGTTGGCAATTTGATTCCTCATTCAGTAACAGAACAAACTGTGAAACCAAGCCAGCGGTGTCGAGAGTTTGCGTCTCACTACTATTTACTACTACAGTTGAGTCTTGTACTGTACCAGTTTACCCCTTGCTTTGCTTCATAAGCAAGCACATGCCTGATGCCCATGAGGACAGGTCAACCTCTTAAAAAAATATTTATTCATAATGGTTGGTAAAGGTTATATTTGATGTTGTGCAGATTGTATTGTAGTTTTGTATGTCTCGCAGGGCTTACCCGGTGTACACGGTGGGAGGGGAGAGCGGCACAATGTACACACCTGCGTCAGGGCAGTACTACACGCCTGGCAACTCTACCCCTGTCACTTACACACAGGTAACACTACAACAGAGAGAAACTGATAGTAGATTTGTAATATCAAATATCAACTAAATATCCTCTCTGTAGTGCTTGACTCCAGCAAGCTCAATACCTGTTGGACTACTGGTTTACTTCATCTTCTAGCAAATTTAATGTATAGATTACATGTGCTACTTTCTAACGATCCTGTGTGGTTAGTGGGACTGCAGCTGTTTTGTACTCGGTATATTGCCAGGTTATAAAACGTCCATCTTCGTTGTTGAAGTTGTCATTCTAGGGTTAAGGAAACTCAGTTTTGGGATTTTTGGACTAGATGGTGTACTTATATTGAGTATAAAACAGCACACTTATATTGAGTATATAATGTCTACACTGTATGAACCTTAATTTTTAATATTTTAAATTCAGAGGCTACCCCATCATTCATTTTCAAAGATACATCTGTGATTTGTTTTTTGAACCTAAGGAATATGTGCGAGAATCTTCAAGCTAAGGTCCTCAGCTTTGTTTCTAAACGTCTTTTAGTAGGTTCAATAGATTCGGAAGCAAGTGGTTTGTGCAAAAAGCCTGTGGACCATTGTGGTGTAGCTCATGTTTATCGGGCCACAATCCCCCCGTGTGCAACCTATTAGAAAGGTTTATCTTTCTAGCATTGTATGGAAGTTAGGTGAATTTTCATACAAACTGGTGAGTTGCTAAAGCTGGGTGTTCCTAGGTGCGGAAGTGGAGCCCAGAACGTGGAGAGCGGAGCAGAGAGGAGTGAGGAAAAGTGATATACATGATGTAAACCGCTTCACATCTAGGAAAACAGTATCATTAAATTACATAAGACAAGAGGAGAGCGGACTCCGCTCTTCGCGTTCCACTTCCGCGCCTAGGAATACCCAGCTTAAACATCCAAGTACAAGTTTTTGCGTAACAAAAACACCTAATCAATCCAAAATGTACTGATTTTTCAATGGAATGCAAACCAAAGGCGTTCCCAAAGATAAAGTAAGTACAAGACAGTCTGTGTGGTTGCAGGTAGCCAACAGCCTGAACCAAGGCGCAGGTAACCAGCTGCTCGGCAACACAACCTACTTGATACAGCAGAGTGTGGACAATGAACACACACTGATAGCAGCGTCTCGCAACAGTCCCCAGACTGTCACTGCGGTAAGTGAATATAGATAAGTAATTGAATAGAGATAATTAATTTGAATTCTGGAAGGTTAAGATGACTTTTTTAACTTTTTCGAGTTTTTTAAATTTTACAAATCCTGACAATGTTTGAAAAACAATTTTTAGAATAAAGGTTTTAAATTTAATGTGTAGATCTTAATTTTCTGATCAGAATTCTTCTGTTCACAGAGAAAACTAATTGTCACGATAACAGAAAGTTTATGTTGGTTGTTTATTGTTGAAGTTTGAGTCAGTTCAGGTGTACGAATCTTGCAAAATAAAATAGTTACCGTCAGAATTTATTACCTCCCCCGAACTCCTTTTTTAGATACAAGTTTGGTTGGGTTAGGTTAAGTTAGTATGATTATTTTTTCTTCATTAATCAACAAATCTTACATAAATGTATAAAATGTATGTTTATAAAACTTGGGTTTAAAGGAGTTATGGAAACTAATGATTCTGATTTCTGACCATAGTAAGTACTACTGCAAATCATTTTAAGTGATGTAATAAACCATTTCTGACATGGAGTGCTTAAATAACATTGAATTCTCATTGTTCTTAAATTATTGTGGACGGACTCATCAATTTTGATGTTTATTTGTTTTCACGTCCAGTGCCTTTGGATGACTGAAATCTGTCATCGCATGCTGATTGGTTCCTGGAATCTGGAACCCAATTTCAGCTGTCTCTAGTAGACATTTCTGAATTTCGATATGACTAATCAAAGTCATTTTAAACTTAATTGAGGTATAATTAATAATATACATAGTCTCTGTGAAATCTTGAAAAGTAGGGCACTCTTGACATTGTGGATTGCTAAATTCTTCCACTGTCACACAGAGTTTGTAAAAGCGAGTCGAACGCTCGTACCGCCCAGTGAATGCTGGAATCTCGTAATGAACACGTTCCACGCAAATCACATTTACTGTTGTCTCATGGTGGTCTTCGGACCTATCCATGACTGAAGAGACTAAAATAAAGTCGAAACAACAGAGCACACTTCTAATCCTGAAAGATGGATTAGTCGTATTGGACATAGCGCAGGCTCAATCAAATTTCGAATCTACAAACCACACACGAACATGGATCGTACACACCCGAGACGGTACGTGTGACAATCTCAATGCTCGGAGAGGTTGAGATTTTGGTTTTGTAATTTGAAAGAACATTCAAACGAATGTAATTGAAAATTGGCAAGGGATTCGTCCCATTTACCTTCAAAAAGATTAACCTGTAATGAAGCGCTTGTCTTATCCCCTCACAATAACGCGTAACCGGGTTTTAGACGTAGGGCAGATGCTGATCTTAATTGCAGCTATCAACCACGAAAGCTATATGCTGTGGGAACCCTCACGATCGCCGGATAGGCAGATGCCGCCCACACGAATTGTGTAGAAGAGCCTAAACGTGCTACTGTTTGATGATATCAGTGATTCTAAATTGCAGTCTGATTGAGAAGACTGACCAGCTCCGCTGGATTTGCAACTACATCACCTGTCACAATCACTTTAACCAATTAATAATTTTGAGTGACTTGTAACATTAGGTGCAAGTGTTTGGCTTCGCAACCTTCTAAAATTCTAAATTAATTTTGCAGGTTAGATGTATTGGTCACGAAACTCGTTCTTGGGGTTATACGTGCGAAAAGACGCCCTAGTGGCGGAATCACTCTTGCAACGTAAAAGGTGCGATTATACGCATAACGATATCATCTGTTTCGGTCTCAGGGCTAGATAGCCCATACCTCATCAGGTGCACACTTTAGTGCACGACAGATTGAATTATAATGTGTTAAGGACGGATTAAATTTTTCATCGTCCAACTGAAATTTTGAATTTTGATGTTTCTAAATTTTGAAAAGATGAAATTGTCAACTTAGAGTTGACCAGGCACACCTGAGTATTTACTCATTGTTCTTAAATTATTGTGGACGGACTCATCAATTTTGATGTTTATTTGTTTTCACGTCCAGTGCCTTTGGATGACTGAAATCTGTCATCGCATGCTGATTGGTTCCTGGAATCTGGAACCCAATTTCAGCTGTCTCTAGTAGACATTTCTGAATTTCGATATGACTAATCAAAGTCATTTTAAACTTAATTGAGGTATAATTAATAATATACATAGTCTCTGTGAAATCTTGAAAAGTAGGGCACTCTTGACATTGTGGATTGCTAAATTCTTCCACTGTCACACAGAGTTTGTAAAAGCGAGTCGAACGCTCGTACCGCCCAGTGAATGCTGGAATCTCGTAATGAACACGTTCCACGCAAATCACATTTACTGTTGTCTCATGGTGGTCTTCGGACCTATCCATGACTGAAGAGACTAAAATAAAGTCGAAACAACAGAGCACACTTCTAATCCTGAAAGATGGATTAGTCGTATTGGACATAGCGCAGGCTCAATCAAATTTCGAATCTACAAACCACACACGAACATGGATCGTACACACCCGAGACGGTACGTGTGACAATCTCAATGCTCGGAGAGGTTGAGATTTTGGTTTTGTAATTTGAAAGAACATTCAAACGAATGTAATTGAAAATTGGCAAGGGATTCGTCCCATTTACCTTCAAAAAGATTAACCTGTAATGAAGCGCTTGTCTTATCCCCTCACAATAACGCGTAACCGGGTTTTAGACGTAGGGCAGATGCTGATCTTAATTGCAGCTATCAACCACGAAAGCTATATGCTGTGGGAACCCTCACGATCGCCGGATAGGCAGATGCCGCCCACACGAATTGTGTAGAAGAGCCTAAACGTGCTACTGTTTGATGATATCAGTGATTCTAAATTGCAGTCTGATTGAGAAGACTGACCAGCTCCGCTGGATTTGCAACTACATCACCTGTCACAATCACTTTAACCAATTAATAATTTTGAGTGACTTGTAACATTAGGTGCAAGTGTTTGGCTTCGCAACCTTCTAAAATTCTAAATTAATTTTGCAGGTTAGATGTATTGGTCACGAAACTCGTTCTTGGGGTTATACGTGCGAAAAGACGCCCTAGTGGCGGAATCACTCTTGCAACGTAAAAGGTGCGATTATACGCATAACGATATCATCTGTTTCGGTCTCAGGGCTAGATAGCCCATACCTCATCAGGTGCACACTTTAGTGCACGACAGATTGAATTATAATGTGTTAAGGACGGATTAAATTTTTCATCGTCCAACTGAAATTTTGAATTTTGATGTTTCTAAATTTTGAAAAGATGAAATTGTCAACTTAGAGTTGACCAGGCACACCTGAGTATTTACTCATTGTTCTTAAATTATTGTGGACGGACTCATCAATTTTGATGTTTATTTGTTTTCACGTCCAGTGCCTTTGGATGACTGAAATCTGTCATCGCATGCTGATTGGTTCCTGGAATCTGGAACCCAATTTCAGCTGTCTCTAGTAGACATTTCTGAATTTCGATATGACTAATCAAAGTCATTTTAAACTTAATTGAGGTATAATTAATAATATACATAGTCTCTGTGAAATCTTGAAAAGTAGGGCACTCTTGACATTGTGGATTGCTAAATTCTTCCACTGTCACACAGAGTTTGTAAAAGCGAGTCGAACGCTCGTACCGCCCAGTGAATGCTGGAATCTCGTAATGAACACGTTCCACGCAAATCACATTTACTGTTGTCTCATGGTGGTCTTCGGACCTATCCATGACTGAAGAGACTAAAATAAAGTCGAAACAACAGAGCACACTTCTAATCCTGAAAGATGGATTAGTCGTATTGGACATAGCGCAGGCTCAATCAAATTTCGAATCTACAAACCACACACGAACATGGATCGTACACACCCGAGACGGTACGTGTGACAATCTCAATGCTCGGAGAGGTTGAGATTTTGGTTTTGTAATTTGAAAGAACATTCAAACGAATGTAATTGAAAATTGGCAAGGGATTCGTCCCATTTACCTTCAAAAAGATTAACCTGTAATGAAGCGCTTGTCTTATCCCCTCACAATAACGCGTAACCGGGTTTTAGACGTAGGGCAGATGCTGATCTTAATTGCAGCTATCAACCACGAAAGCTATATGCTGTGGGAACCCTCACGATCGCCGGATAGGCAGATGCCGCCCACACGAATTGTGTAGAAGAGCCTAAACGTGCTACTGTTTGATGATATCAGTGATTCTAAATTGCAGTCTGATTGAGAAGACTGACCAGCTCCGCTGGATTTGCAACTACATCACCTGTCACAATCACTTTAACCAATTAATAATTTTGAGTGACTTGTAACATTAGGTGCAAGTGTTTGGCTTCGCAACCTTCTAAAATTCTAAATTAATTTTGCAGGTTAGATGTATTGGTCACGAAACTCGTTCTTGGGGTTATACGTGCGAAAAGACGCCCTAGTGGCGGAATCACTCTTGCAACGTAAAAGGTGCGATTATACGCATAACGATATCATCTGTTTCGGTCTCAGGGCTAGATAGCCCATACCTCATCAGGTGCACACTTTAGTGCACTAAAGTGTGCACCTGATGAGGTATGGGCTATCTAGCCCTGAGACCGAAACAGATGATATCGTTATGCGTATAATCGCACCTTTTACGTTGCAAGAGTGATTCCGCCACTAGGGCGTCTTTTCGCACGTATAACCCCAAGAACGAGTTTCGTGACCAATACATCTAACCTGCAAAATTAATTTAGAATTTTAGAAGGTTGCGAAGCCAAACACTTGCACCTAATGTTACAAGTCACTCAAAATTATTAATTGGTTAAAGTGATTGTGACAGGTGATGTAGTTGCAAATCCAGCGGAGCTGGTCAGTCTTCTCAATCAGACTGCAATTTAGAATCACTGATATCATCAAACAGTAGCACGTTTAGGCTCTTCTACACAATTCGTGTGGGCGGCATCTGCCTATCCGGCGATCGTGAGGGTTCCCACAGCATATAGCTTTCGTGGTTGATAGCTGCAATTAAGATCAGCATCTGCCCTACGTCTAAAACCCGGTTACGCGTTATTGTGAGGGGATAAGACAAGCGCTTCATTACAGGTTAATCTTTTTGAAGGTAAATGGGACGAATCCCTTGCCAATTTTCAATTACATTCGTTTGAATGTTCTTTCAAATTACAAAACCAAAATCTCAACCTCTCCGAGCATTGAGATTGTCACACGTACCGTCTCGGGTGTGTACGATCCATGTTCGTGTGTGGTTTGTAGATTCGAAATTTGATTGAGCCTGCGCTATGTCCAATACGACTAATCCATCTTTCAGGATTAGAAGTGTGCTCTGTTGTTTCGACTTTATTTTAGTCTCTTCAGTCATGGATAGGTCCGAAGACCACCATGAGACAACAGTAAATGTGATTTGCGTGGAACGTGTTCATTACGAGATTCCAGCATTCACTGGGCGGTACGAGCGTTCGACTCGCTTTTACAAACTCTGTGTGACAGTGGAAGAATTTAGCAATCCACAATGTCAAGAGTGCCCTACTTTTCAAGATTTCACAGAGACTATGTATATTATTAATTATACCTCAATTAAGTTTAAAATGACTTTGATTAGTCATATCGAAATTCAGAAATGTCTACTAGAGACAGCTGAAATTGGGTTCCAGATTCCAGGAACCAATCAGCATGCGATGACAGATTTCAGTCATCCAAAGGCACTGGACGTGAAAACAAATAAACATCAAAATTGATGAGTCCGTCCACAATAATTTAAGAACAATGAGTAAATACTCAGGTGTGCCTGGTCAACTCTAAGTTGACAATTTCATCTTTTCAAAATTTAGAAACATCAAAATTCAAAATTTCAGTTGGACGATGAAAAATTTAATCCGTCCTTAACACATTATAATTCAATCTGTCGTGCACTAAAGTGTGCACCTGATGAGGTATGGGCTATCTAGCCCTGAGACCGAAACAGATGATATCGTTATGCGTATAATCGCACCTTTTACGTTGCAAGAGTGATTCCGCCACTAGGGCGTCTTTTCGCACGTATAACCCCAAGAACGAGTTTCGTGACCAATACATCTAACCTGCAAAATTAATTTAGAATTTTAGAAGGTTGCGAAGCCAAACACTTGCACCTAATGTTACAAGTCACTCAAAATTATTAATTGGTTAAAGTGATTGTGACAGGTGATGTAGTTGCAAATCCAGCGGAGCTGGTCAGTCTTCTCAATCAGACTGCAATTTAGAATCACTGATATCATCAAACAGTAGCACGTTTAGGCTCTTCTACACAATTCGTGTGGGCGGCATCTGCCTATCCGGCGATCGTGAGGGTTCCCACAGCATATAGCTTTCGTGGTTGATAGCTGCAATTAAGATCAGCATCTGCCCTACGTCTAAAACCCGGTTACGCGTTATTGTGAGGGGATAAGACAAGCGCTTCATTACAGGTTAATCTTTTTGAAGGTAAATGGGACGAATCCCTTGCCAATTTTCAATTACATTCGTTTGAATGTTCTTTCAAATTACAAAACCAAAATCTCAACCTCTCCGAACATTGAGATTGTCACACGTACCGTCTCGGGTGTGTACGATCCATGTTCGTGTGTGGTTTGTAGATTCGAAATTTGATTGAGCCTGCGCTATGTCCAATACGACTAATCCATCTTTCAGGATTAGAAGTGTGCTCTGTTGTTTCGACTTTATTTTAGTCTCTTCAGTCATGGATAGGTCCGAAGACCACCATGAGACAACAGTAAATGTGATTTGCGTGGAACGTGTTCATTACGAGATTCCAGCATTCACTGGGCGGTACGAGCGTTCGACTCGCTTTTACAAACTCTGTGTGACAGTGGAAGAATTTAGCAATCCACAATGTCAAGAGTGCCCTACTTTTCAAGATTTCACAGAGACTATGTATATTATTAATTATACCTCAATTAAGTTTAAAATGACTTTGATTAGTCATATCGAAATTCAGAAATGTCTACTAGAGACAGCTGAAATTGGGTTCCAGATTCCAGGAACCAATCAGCATGCGATGACAGATTTCAGTCATCCAAAGGCACTGGACGTGAAAACAAATAAACATCAAAATTGATGAGTCCGTCCACAATAATTTAAGAACAATGAGTAAATACTCAGGTGTGCCTGGTCAACTCTAAGTTGACAATTTCATCTTTTCAAAATTTAGAAACATCAAAATTCAAAATTTCAGTTGGACGATGAAAAATTTAATCCGTCCTTAACACATTATAATTCAATCTGTCGTGCACTAAAGTGTGCACCTGATGAGGTATGGGCTATCTAGCCCTGAGACCGAAACAGATGATATCGTTATGCGTATAATCGCACCTTTTACGTTGCAAGAGTGATTCCGCCACTAGGGCGTCTTTTCGCACGTATAACCCCAAGAACGAGTTTCGTGACCAATACATCTAACCTGCAAAATTAATTTAGAATTTTAGAAGGTTGCGAAGCCAAACACTTGCACCTAATGTTACAAGTCACTCAAAATTATTAATTGGTTAAAGTGATTGTGACAGGTGATGTAGTTGCAAATCCAGCGGAGCTGGTCAGTCTTCTCAATCAGACTGCAATTTAGAATCACTGATATCATCAAACAGTAGCACGTTTAGGCTCTTCTACACAATTCGTGTGGGCGGCATCTGCCTATCCGGCGATCGTGAGGGTTCCCACAGCATATAGCTTTCGTGGTTGATAGCTGCAATTAAGATCAGCATCTGCCCTACGTCTAAAACCCGGTTACGCGTTATTGTGAGGGGATAAGACAAGCGCTTCATTACAGGTTAATCTTTTTGAAGGTAAATGGGACGAATCCCTTGCCAATTTTCAATTACATTCGTTTGAATGTTCTTTCAAATTACAAAACCAAAATCTCAACCTCTCCGAGCATTGAGATTGTCACACGTACCGTCTCGGGTGTGTACGATCCATGTTCGTGTGTGGTTTGTAGATTCGAAATTTGATTGAGCCTGCGCTATGTCCAATACGACTAATCCATCTTTCAGGATTAGAAGTGTGCTCTGTTGTTTCGACTTTATTTTAGTCTCTTCAGTCATGGATAGGTCCGAAGACCACCATGAGACAACAGTAAATGTGATTTGCGTGGAACGTGTTCATTACGAGATTCCAGCATTCACTGGGCGGTACGAGCGTTCGACTCGCTTTTACAAACTCTGTGTGACAGTGGAAGAATTTAGCAATCCACAATGTCAAGAGTGCCCTACTTTTCAAGATTTCACAGAGACTATGTATATTATTAATTATACCTCAATTAAGTTTAAAATGACTTTGATTAGTCATATCGAAATTCAGAAATGTCTACTAGAGACAGCTGAAATTGGGTTCCAGATTCCAGGAACCAATCAGCATGCGATGACAGATTTCAGTCATCCAAAGGCACTGGACGTGAAAACAAATAAACATCAAAACATTGAATTAATAATGGAAACTGTCAAGTAACAACATTGACATCAATATATCTAGATGAACCTGTTAGTCCTGTCCTAACTGCATGTACATTGCTTACAAGGAGCTGAAATGCTTTACTAGCAGATACTAACTCTTAATTGGGTATGGGTATTGGAGTTTTAGATATATTGATACTAAAATCAAGTATATCATTTATGTAAAGAACTCAGCTACATTAAACAGTTCATCTCTACAGTGCTCATTAAAGTTTTTCTTCAACAAGTTTTTTTTACAAATAGTAAAAAAAGGAAAAAAAATGAATTCAGTTTGGTGTAGCTAGACTAATATAGTGTAACTTATTTGTTTGTCATTTAGGTTTACTTTCTCATTCTAATAATTTTAATGTATGCATGTATCATACTATAAACTATTGAATAATCTTACAGTTGTGGCTGAAATACAGCAATTTTAGAGGTGTTAGATTAGCGCATGACTAAATTACTGGGAGTCTAGTATAATCTATTTTTTCATTTCTTTGAGTTTCTTATATTGTCCAATTTACATTTAAACTTAACTAAATTTTTTCTTGATACCCTATGTCATCAACCTTTAATATCTTGGATTCCCAAGCTCTATAACTTTTTTTTTATTCTAAATATAATCAAAAACTCCAATTTCCTTATGTTCCTCGTCTTAGACTTTAGCTGGAGTATCCTATCTACAGGGTGTCCCGGAACTCTCTACCAATATTTTAAGGCATTGTTCCTGAGTAAGAAACGTATCCAAAGATCATATTTAAATTGTCAGAAGTCCTTAGTTACTCACACAGCGGCCATTTTTTGTTTCACTTATTGACTTTTTCCTCAAATCTAGTTAAAGATACAAAATTGTAGCTTTGTACAAACATTTATGACAACTAGGGAAAGCTAAAAAAATTATGACAATTTTACAAATTGAAACAACAAAATGTTGGCTATTTTAAATTTTGTTCTTAAATAACTCAAAAACCGTTGATTTTAAAAAATTTTGAAATAATCATCATTTTTTCATAAATTTTAAAAATTGTCATAAATGTCATAAAAATTTGCAAAGATTCAATTTTGTATCATTCACCAGTTAACCACTTTTTAGAAAGAAAAATAAAAAACAAAATGGCAACTTTGTGAATAACTAAGGACTTCCGGACAATTTAAATATGATATTTAGATATATTTCTTACTCAGGAACAATGCCCTAAAATATTGGTAAAGAGTTCCGGGACACCCTGTATAGTATCCTATCTATAAATATCCTAAGTATCCAGATAAATCCATCTCAAAGTATATGCTGCTATTAAAATTACATTTCTTCCTTAGATTAATTTTACACATATTTTATGTTCTACTGCGGTTTTAAACATAAACATTTTCTCTCAGAGTCGAAGGAGTGATCTAGTGGAATGTTGCTTGATTAATTGAAATATATATTTTTGTATGTTGTTAATTTTTAACTAAGCTCTTCAAAATTATTGTCCAAAATTTGTTTATCTTATCCTGTTTTTGAGACACAGCCATTTTTGTTTAGCTATTTGGGCTAATTTAGGCTATTACAGTTCTTGGTGCAAAATTTAAAGTCTAAAGACTGGTTAGTGCTACAGTAATGGAATTTGCACTATTTCAAAAGAAAAGTCTGTTTCCCATTTGAGGTCATTAGAGCCTTAAGTGTCAAACCGATATAACTCAAATACACAACAAAGTTTCAACTAGAACAAATATTTTTTTAGGCTAAAGAAAAATATCTGTGTCTAAAAACTGGATAGGGGGATGGGGGGGGATAGCTTGGATGACAGGCTATAGCATTGTAGCCTATTGCAACACTGACCGGTAAATTTACTGTACTCCAGTTGACTTTATCGGTCCCTCCCTGTAAACAATGACTTTCTGGTCTAAAAAAAGTACAGAAAGCAACTGTTTCCTATTACTATGTAGTGTGGCAAAAATTATTTCCATTAATCAAGCAAAAATTTTTTCTGAGTCACTACATGTGTATTAACTGTAACAGTTGGTAAATGTTGATAAGTGTCTGGTAAGTTGCATTGGTTGTGGCGGGTGCATGATTGGTTGGTGATGGTAGGACGTGGCTTACCTGGTCAACTCCAGTGGTACCACTGCGGGCCCCGGCTGTCGGGACAGTGGCGCCAACAGCTCCTCATCATCTACCATAGACAATGAGGGATCCTCCAACCTGGTACATGCTACTAGAATATCACCCGCTACTGTAAGTCCCCGACGCTACTGGCCCCGTAGCGTAGACTAGGCAGGGTGTCTATGGGGGCGTTGTAAAAGAATGGTCCAAACTCCAAACTCTGGTCTTAAGGAAAAGGCCAATTGGTTGATTAGGATTATTATGTACACGGATAGAGATCAGCTAGCTTACCTGGTAGACAAAGTCTAGATGAGCCTTGGTAACACACATAAAACATATGAACAACACAGTTTCGTCCCAGTTAGGGACTTCATCAGAAGGGAGAAGCTGAAATATTAAGTTTTTCTGTGTTCTGTTATGTGTTTTATGTGTGTTACCAAGGCTAGTCTGGACTCTGTCTACCAGGCAAGTTAGCTGATCCCTATCCTTGTACATAATAATCCTAAACTCTGGTCTTGTTATTTTGCCATGTACTAATAGACGAATCACTGTCTAAAAGATGAGTTTCATAGATAAATTGTATATGAATGGACTGGAAAAATGTATTTAAATCATTTAGTCTTTGCGATATTATTAAATCAAATATTGTCGTTTGGTAGTATTATTCTGAGAAAACATTTATTTATGAGTTAAAAAGTGGTTATTTGAAAAGTGAAGTCATTTTCTGTGTTAATAACCTAAAAAGAATAACTGTGCGCTTGATAGGTTGTGACGTGACTTCTGAACAACCAACTAACAAAACCTATCCTTTCCTGAAGATTTTTAAGCAGCTGCTCCAGTAAACTGCAAAGTCAGTAAATCGCACAGTTCTGTCTATTCCAGAGAAGCCTATAGAGTAGTTTATGGTGGTAAACTACACAATCGTGTAGTTTATTGTTCCCTCTCTCCAATGTGTGCTCTCCTGTTTCTATTGTAAATAAAAATAAATTTTTTCATCTGGCCTTCATCAAGTTGAAATAGAAATGTCCTGAAATCGTAAAACATTCAATTGCCATCACATTTAACCCAGCAGTTGCTTACGACAGTTGCTCTTTGCAACACCAGTCACCGTTGTTTTTTCATAACCAAGCGCTCACAGTCACGTTTTTGTTGTTTCTCGTCTTCAAACAGCGCAGCAGCTACTTAATAGCACACTGTTAAATTTTTTTGATACATCACTCATGGATATTTTGATTCACTCAAGTTTTGAAATGGGCCTTACTTTTCAAATAACCCTGATCAATTTGATTTAAGATTTCCTCTCGGTACATCATCGATTAAGATGGGTGGGTTTGTAATAGACACCCTGTTTATTGTAGCATGCCTTTAGCTTGCACCAATCTTTTAGATTCACCTTTAGTGCTTGTAATGCTTGTCTTGTAGTTGTTGCTATTGACTGTTTGCATGGCTATTGCTAACCAACTGCTTTACACCTATATATCCTGAAAGCCTTGTGTACTAAGTGTGCTTTCAACATAGTAACAATACAGTGTTTAAGTTTTTTTTTGCTTCAATCAAACAGTTTTTTTTAATTAGCAGTCTCTTGAAAATGTTTTAAATTTACCCTATATTTATTAGTATATATTTTTTTAATAAGAAAATTCCTTTAAATGAACACCACTAAAGTTAAAAAATTAGACTAAATAATGTTTTTGAAAGACTTGTCATTTGTGACTTATTAAAAATAATAAGACTGCCTTGTAAGACTGTCTTGATGAAACTAAAGTTGTAGGTCTTTTAACCTTGTTTACAAGAATTAAGTACATGTATAACTTTGATTAAATTCTAATACTGGAATAAAATTTATTATTCAAGACAAACAACAATTACATTTTTAGTGGTTACAAATTAAGAAAATCCACTGAAAATGAAAATGATAATAAATAGTATGTATTTAAAAAATCTAGTAACAGTAATATATCATGTTAGGAATAAAAAAGACACAAAATTAATTGTAAAAAAGTTGGTTCTGTTCATAAAAGTCATAGTAGAGTGTGTAAAGGCTTAGTTATCCAGGACAACTCTTTCAGAAATTTTACTATTTTTACTTTGCTCAGTGTTTTTTTTATGTTGTTATCACAACAGTTTATATTTTGTTATTTGTTAAACTAATCTATATGGGCTAAGTATTTAAAACCACTATTAAGTAGGTAAGTACAAAACCTACTAGTTGTGTGGTTATATGCCGGTCTTTATTCACTTTGTTTGTGATATGTTACATTTTGAGTTCATCAGCTCTTAAACTTACAGCATTAATTTGTTATGTTTGTTGTAATTTAGACAAATATTTTTGGACATGGAAAACAAATCTAGTTTTACCATCAAAGCAAAATAAGTAGTAGTAAGTAACACTTTCAACTTTGGTGTTGTCTTCCAATTCAACTTCCCATCAACTTATTCACCTTCCCGTTCATTTTTCGTACAAAACATCAATGAAATTATGCTACATAATTTAAAACCTTCTCTTAGAAATTTTAAAATCAAAAGATTAGTCCAACCAATAACAAAAAAACCTGAATTTCTCAATGAATAAGTAGGCCTATTAGTAAACAATTTACTATCTGCTTATTTGTTGTCAAAGTATTCAATAGTTTATGTAGATTTTTCCCACAATCACTAGCACAGTTGTTATACTACATAGCCACTCGTTGAAGTTATAAAATACAAACTTACGCCACACGTAGATAACAGATATACATTCACACTAGAGGTTAAAACTGATGTGAATTTGCACCTGTCGATTTAATGTAGTTGATTTCAATTGTGTACACAATAAGAAAATAACAGCTCTGTCAAAGCAATGTTTAGTAATGTGTGTGTGTGTGTACCAGAATCTGAAAAATGGTAAGCTAGGTGTTATGTAATAATGTCAAAAATAAATACATCTTCATAGTTTATTTAGTCAATTTTAAATATTATCACTTCTGTAATAGATACATTGCTTTTACAGTAACTAGTTTTCATAGTCTTGAATTTCTAATTAATTCATCTATATGAGTTGCAGTTTTTGATGGATTGTTATATATTTAATATTTACTATGTTTTTCTAAGTGGTGCTCAATAATGGTTATCCCAGTAAGTACAATCGGAAATCGTCAAGCACATTGAGAGGGACAAGGATACCTTATAAATTCTAAAATAAACTACATATTCAAGGAGGCGAGTTTACTTTTATAAAAAAGGTGAAGCTGAGTGAATTTGAGATCCTAGCGAGAAGTTGATGACAATCAACATCATAATTTAAAAAAAAAACTACACAAAATGTTAGAAAAAAAACGAAATGTTGGTATCTTGAAATCAGTGTGTTTATGTAAAAAGCGTGCACTTAAATTTAATTTTATTCACCACTCTTTTACATTTTACATTCATCTAATATATTATTTGGTAAAGACAGTTACATATTGAATCATAAAACAAATCAGACCTACAGAATTTTACTCGTTTCCTTTTTTGATAAAGAGCTAGTTATCTTGCAGACCATAATGTGAAACCATAAACAATGTGGATGGTTCAAATTAGCTGATTAACTTTTGGCACTAAACATTTTGAGACTAGTACAGTAAACATTTACGTTATCTAGTGCAGACTGTACCTTTTCAGTAAAGTGTTGACTTGGACAAGTTAAGCAGTATATACTGAGCTCTTGAAACTCTAATGTTTGTTGCTTATACAATGTGCAATTGCAAGATTATTTGTTGAAATTCTGAGTTCATGGAATTATGTTTTGTCAGAATCAAAAGTCCTTTGAAACATAACTTGGATGGGATAACCCCCTCAACCATAGGTATAGTCAACTCAGGGTGGCAAAGTAGTGAGGTTCCCAGAAACATATCACTCTACACAGATGAATTAGATTGATCAACTTGAATTGATCCCTAACCTAACACAGATTCTATGTACCACAGGTCCAATGGCTGCTGGAGAACTACGAGACTGCAGAAGGCGTGTCGCTGCCGAGATGTACCATGTACTGTCACTACCTTCGCCACTGTTATGATAACAAGCTGGACCCTGTCAATGCGGCCAGCTTTGGCAAACTGATACGTAGTGTGTTCCTGGGTCTGCGCACACGACGGCTCGGCACGAGGTAATTGTTTGACAGCAAACGCTGTTATGTGTTTACAAGACACTAAGAAGTAATTAACTTGTATAAATTTGTAGCGCTGGTTTGGTTATACGTTTCTTTTGGCATAATATTGAGTTATTATAATTAGGAGTATGAGCTTGAAAAAAATGTATTCCGTGATTGCATCAAAATAGTGCCCATCTCCCATGGGTTCATTAGCAACATTATGATCAAATCCCACAATAACGTAATCGGAAATGAAATATTTTGACGGATTGTACTTGAATATGTCCTACAAATGTTTAGAAATATATTTTAATATTTGTAGCCTAATATTTGAATAAACCTTAAACATTGAACTAAATAAACCGATTGGGTTTAATATTATTCAACCAAAAGGCCATAGGGCCCTACATATCTCTATAATCTTTGTTACTCCTAAAACTATAGCAGGAAAATTCAATATGGGCTGATGACCATTGGTTGGTGTTTCCGAATCAATAATAAAACCTTCAACTTTCATAGTAGCCTACATTAGTTTTTACTCACTGCTTTGCTCTAAAATCAAATGAGAAATGGATACCATACAAAATACCAAATAATATCCCTGTACAGAGCATTTAGAAAGATTATTATATATCTTAATTTCTTAGTTAAAATTAGTTTTCAAAAATGTTGTTTCAGAGGTAATTCCAAATACCACTACTACGGTATACGAGTCAAGCCCAACTCCCCCCTAAACTCTGCAACTGTGGGTGATGAAGCTACTTCTCTGTCGTCGCGGGTATCGAACCAGTCAACCCCGGGTCATAAGCGGTACAAGCTCATTCACAAGACGGAGAGCAACACCAGCAACGACTGTATCACAGAACACAACCACTCGTCCAATCACAGCTCACAGGTGAACTATTGTTCTGATATTTTATAAAATAGTTGAGGATATTTAATGATAAATCACTATCTCATGGATAGAATTAACAAAGAAGTCACAAAGAATATTACAGAAATTAATTTCCTTTTAAGTTTCTGAGTAGGGATCTTTTTGACGAGGAATAAAGTTTAACCTGCTTAATTGAGAAAATAAGGATCCATACGCTAATGGATGAACAAAACTTTCACTTTTCTTTACTAAAAATTGATAACTGCTACAATAAAAACTCAATTGCAAATAAGTCATTGAACCGTCAAGTTTATAGCCAGATGTGTTTGCAACTGTGTACATGTAGCCTGTACAGTCTTATACACAAACAGGTTGTCCTTACCAAATAGTTTGTTATGTTGCAGTCAAACAACCACCAGTTTCTGGGGGACGGAGCCAACGCTATCCCGGAGTTCCCAGAGATAGAACTCCCTCCGGACTGCACTCTTCCAGAAGACTGCTCCTTAGAGGATGTTGATACTCTCCGTAGCATCTATAGGGAACATTGTGAGGTGAGAGATCATAGGAGTAACAAATATATTTTAGTGGAGTAAAGGAATTTTTTTTAAGTTAGAGTTTAGCTAGGTTACCTGAGAAATTGTATTTTTGGGGGGGTAGATAACAGCATTGACTATTGGATGAATAGATACTGAAGTAGACATCCAATCTCTATGGAACAGCTGTCGCCAATTTATTACTGAAAAAGAACATAGTTGTGTGAGCCAGTCACAGAATGCGCTTGTGTCTAAAATTTTATTTCCACCTTATTTGATTGCTGACACAGGTGGTCGTTCTATCAGTTTGACTTGGTAAAAACGTTTGTTTATTCAACATAAATCAGTATTTTACATCAGCACAATCTGCCGGTGACTCACATCAACTACGATTTTTATTTTATAATAATTGGTGATAACTTAAATATGGGGGTGGAATGTATAGTTTTTGTAGGTTTACAATATGTAGTTCTTATCTACAAAAAGTCTTAGATAGTCTGGATAGAAAAGATACCGGACATCTTTGCTTGTATTGAGCTGTGGCCAAACAATTTCAAGCATATTTTTTAAAATAAATGTTTTTGGTGACACGCATGGTTTTGGTGGGACTAGTTAGTTAGTTCTTACATAGACCATTTATCATTTCACATTATAAAAGAAGGGGAATATTGAAATATTTTAACTATTTATTTCCATGAATAATATTGTGCTTTTCTGTAATACTTGGGAAGCACTGTTCTGTTATACTTCCCAAAACAATTCTTAAGGTTTTAGGCCTATAAACTCAACAGGGTGCCCATGTCCACCCACCGGGAAAACCGGGAATTATGCGTAAAATTCGTATTTTACCAGGGAATTTTCAATTTGCCACGATCGCGCATGAAGATGACGTTTCCGTGACCGCGGGAGACGACAATGACGTTTCTGTGACCGCGGGAGAAGACGATGACGTTTCCGTGACCGCGGGAGAAGACGATGACGTTTCCGTGACCGCGGGAGCCGACGATGACGTTTCCGTGACAGCGGGAGACGACGATGACGCTTCCGTGACAGCGGGAGACGACGAAGACGTTTCCGTGACCGCGGAAGACGACCATGACGTTTCCGTGAACGCGGGAAACGACGATGACGTTTCCGTGACCGCGGGAGACGACGATGACGTTTCCATGACGGTGGGAGCAGACGATGACGTTTCCGTGACCGCGGGAGTAGACGATGACGTTTCCGTGACAGCGGGAGACGACGATGACGCTTCCGTGACAGCGGGAGACGACGAAGACGTTTCCGTGACCGCGGAAGACGACCATGACGTTTCCGTGAACGCGGGAAACGACGATGACGTTTCCGTGACCGCGGGAGACGACGATGACGTTTCCATGACGGTGGGAGCAGACGATGACGTTTCCATGACGGTGGGAGCAGACGATGACGTTTCCGTGACCGCGGGAGATGACGATGATGTCCAAACGGCCGTGGGATTTGTTAGTGATTTTGCCGCGATCGCGCATGAAGATGACGTTTCCGTGGCCGCAGGAGACGACAGTGACGTTTCCGTGACCGCGGGAGCAGACGATGACGTTTCCGTGACCGCGGGAGACGACGATGACGCTTCCGTGACAGCGGGAGACGACGATGTCGTTTCCGTGACCGTGGGAGACGACGATGACTTTTCCGTGACAGCGGGAGACGACGATGACGTTTCCGTGACAGCGGGAGACGACGATGACGTTTCCGTGACAGCGGGAGACGACGATGACGTTTCCGTGACCGCGGGAGACGACGATGACGCTTCCGTGACAGTGGGAGACGACGATGACGTTTCCGTGACCGCGGGAGACGACGATGACGTTTCAGTGACCGCGGGAGCAGACGATGACGTTTCCGTGACCGCGGGAGACGACGATGACGTTTCAGTGACCGCGGGAGCAGACGATGACGTTTCCGTGACCGCGGGAGCAGACGATGACGTTTCCGTGACCGCGGGTGACGGCGATGTCGTTTCGTGACCGCGGGAGACGACGATGACGTTTTCGTGACCGAGAGAGACGACGATGACGTTGTCGTGACCAAGGGAGACGACGATGACGTTTCCGTGACCGCGGAAGAGGATTATAATGTTTCCATTACCTCTGAAAAATATCAGAAATTTGTCACGACCACGAAAGACAGTGGTGATGTTTCTGTTACTGAGTGAGATGTATTTAGAATTTTTTAGTTATCGTAGAAAACGATGATGGTGTCTCTATGACAGTGTTAGATGGTATTGACATAGCACTATTTTTAAGACGTTATTGATAAAT
Organism: Macrosteles quadrilineatus; assembly: GCF_028750875.1. Taxonomy (NCBI): domain Eukaryota; kingdom Metazoa; phylum Arthropoda; class Insecta; order Hemiptera; family Cicadellidae; genus Macrosteles; species Macrosteles quadrilineatus. The sequence continues at coordinate 76,436,051 of NW_026542598.1, read as the reverse complement.
TGCAGGTTTAAGGATTAGTTTTAACTTTCGGATTATTTAATTAGTAATATATAAAAATTGAATACTTGTGTCAGGCAATTAATATTACAGTAATCATAAATTTTATTTCTTTAACTGTGAATGCTCTTTCCGATACACTAAACCGAGTTAACTAAAATAGTGAGCTGTGTTAGCGCTAAAACAGCATTGCGAGAGTTGGTACAAGACACGTTGGAAATTTTAGTATAAAAAGTACGAATTGAACTACCTGGATTTTTTTTTTACTCATGAATTACTCATGATTTTTTTCTGGTTGGCCTGGTAGACACCCTGCTTAAATAATCCAGGTTTAACAATAATGAACGTACTTTGCAGGCCTTCTTAGACGCTATCATGAACTTGGAGTTTGTTACGATTGAGTCTCTGTGGCGAGAGTTTTGGCGATCGCAAGATAACAACAATGGAGACGAGTGTGAAGAAGAGAAGTACTTGTCTAAGTGAGTGAACGTATATTTTTCCAACTACGCCAGAAGTATTTTGTTTAGCATTCATTAATAAAATCATATGATACAGAGAGTCATATGACACTCACTGCCATTACTAACAATATCACCACCTTCTGTTTTATTAATAGAACCTTGATAGGAAGTATCTCATAGGAATTATCAAATATGACTTGAAATCAAGGTTGACTTCTTATAGAGGTTCATAATAACGTGTAATTAAGATCAATATAAAATCTTAGTATTTGTTATGTCAAGAGTATCAGGCTATGTTATGAGTTGTTTGTTTGTTTGTATCAAGAGTAGAGTGGCTTGTTATCAAGGTTCCAACAGTTGAACCTCAATAAGAACACCCAGTATACAACAGTAAGGTCAAATATCCCGATGAATTTGTTTTTGTATCGATATATGGAGTTTTACTGAAGTTTTTTTGGGTATTGTTCCAGTACCATATCTATCATTTTTCAATAACTTTGGCTTTTACTACAAATTTAGTTTCATATGTTTGATGATTAATTTTACAATCTATGGTTTGTTCCAGAACCAAGCTGTATCTCCTCAGCAAGTGTTCGTACATACAGCAGTTTGTGCGGAGGGTGGATTACCATTTTTACCAAAATCTAGTCGAAGTGCTCATTCCTGACGTGCTCAGGCCAATACCTAGTGAGTATTGAGAAATTTTATATGTATTGATTTAGTAGTTACAATCATATTTCTTAAACTCCAGAGCATAAAGCATGTAATGTTTTTTTTTTATTTATTATTATTTAAAATGTTCCTGCGTAGGATTTCAATACAAAATACTTTCTTCAACAAGTAATATCAAATTAATTAGAAAAATCTGATATTACAATAACTCTTTTATTTTTACAAGAATAATAAACTGTTTTGTCTTACAATTTTTCAGGTTCCTTAACCCAAGCCATTCGTAACTTTGCCAAAGGTCTTGAATCTGGTCTCAACGCTGCCATGGTTGGATGTCCCCAAGATATGGTCAATATCAAGGTACTGTGTTCCAAGTCTTATTCTTAATCTCTTTTCTCTTTTGTTCTTCACCATTCTTCTCCAGGCCTTCCTCGCTATATTTGATCTTCCTACCCAGAGGGGTAAAAAAATTATGTAGCCTACGTAAAAAAACTTTTTACTAGTAACAAGGTAAACTTTCAAGTACTCGTATTTGCTAAGGATGGCTCTGTACAGTAATACTTTAAGGAAAATTGTCATAAAAGCTAGCTGAAGGAAGAGGTTTGGTTATTTCTTTTACTGAGTTTTGGCGGATATCTGTAGTCTCTAGTAATTTAATGGTAGGATAACTCCTACCCTTTCAGTAGGGAACTGATCATTGGTATTTATTTGGGAATGGACTTATTGCTTTGTTTGTTAAGCAAAGGGTCAAAATCCAAACGTATTTTTGTGTCCTATTAGCACCTGTTCTTAGGAAAGCTAGCTGAAATTTATACCTTTCAAAATAATCCTTATCAGCCTTTCAGTCTATTGGCTTTTTTTCAAATATTCCTAAAGCTAACATTGAGCGATGTTTGCCTATAGGTGAATGCAGTGGCAGCGTTTGCCCAGACTCTGCGCCGCTACACGTCACTGAACCATCTGGCGCAGGCTGCGCGAGCCGTGCTACAGAACTCCACACAGATCAACCAGATGCTTGCTGACCTCAACCGTGTAGACTTTCACAACGTACAGGAACAGGTGGGCACAGAGCAAGTCACAACAACAAAACCATTGTTGTTGCGTGCATAAACACTCGGGTATACACATCTTTTCATGCAAAACCTAGTCCAATGAAATTAAGTTGGATTATCAGTAGCTACTTTTTCTGTACTTAATGCACAAATTTTCTGTGTTCCAGACTCTGAATATATTTATGCACACAACGACTAATTGACTTGAAACATTTTGCATCTATCAATTTCTATGTAAAAAATTATGTCAGAATTAAAGCCAAGCCGATTTGTGATTATCAAAGTCTACTACTACTATCAAACTGCTCTATACAATGTAGATTGAGGGTTTGAATCTGAATCCTATCATGGTTATCCAGCTTGTTTGATCCATTTTACTATTTACTTATCGCTACTGTCCCTTTTACAGATGCCCGGTTGTAAAAAGTCTCAGGATTGTTAAAATAAGAAAAAGTAGGGTTTATTTTACCTAGTCTTGACTCACCCTCTGTTTTGATACTGCATCAAATTTTTTTTGTATTTTGCTATGCTAGCTGTTAAATATGCATAAATATTTTTCAAGCAATCTCCATGTTTATTCATTATGTGCCGTGTTCCAAACCCTAATAACAACCTTACTTTCGATAGACTAGCTTCATAAAATATGTGTTTTTGGTCCAAAGGATGTACTCCTTTCTTTTGGTACAAAACAGCTGTAGACACTAAATTTAGGATCAATTGACTGAAGCACAGGTAAAATCAACCTTAAATTTTAAGTTTTGTATTTTGTAAGACGTATTCAGTGTACATCCGTTTATTAGTAATCTGTTCAGACTAATTGCACACACCAAGCTCATTTGTCTCAACTACATCTCTGTTGCCAGGCATCATGGGTCTGCCAGTGTGACGGTATGCTGGTACAGAGGCTGGAGGCTGACTTCAAGGTGACACTTCAGCAGCAGAACTCCCTAGAAGAGTGGGCCAGTTGGCTGAAGAATGTAGTCAGCACGGTGCTGAAGCCGTACCAGGGCAAACCTAACTTCACCAAGGCTGCCCGACAGTTCCTGCTCAAGTGGTCGTTCTACAGGTGAATATACCTAGTGTTTGTCAAGATGTAGAAGTAGAGTAGCCTACTGCTAATCTAAACAAATCAGTAATTAGTTCCATGTTTGGATTGTATATTGTATATACAAGTAACAATGTTCAACAAGATTTTGACAATTTCTTAAGCAATTACAAGTTAATTTTCCAACAGAGCTTTCCAGTAAAAAGTATTAAACAAAATTCTAACAATGGTGTAAAAGCAAAAGGGTGGATCACTCAAGGAATTAGAATATCTAGTGCCAGGAAAAGAGAACTAAGCAAGTTGGCTAAAATTTCTAATAACCAGCAATTTATTCAATATTGTAAGATGTATAAAAATATATTTAAATCGGTGTGCAGACTATCTAAGAAGCGTTCTCTCAGTAACTACATTCAAACTTCGGTTGATAAAAGTAAGGCTGTCTGGGCAGTTGTAAATTCAGAACTAGGATTGGGCAGAAAGAAATATAGTTTGCCCAATATTGAACTTAATAATCAATTGATCAATAATGGTAAAGAAATAGCTGAACACTTTAATAACAAATTTGCTGACATTGCAAAATCAAATTCTGCTAACTTTAACCTTTTCAATGCTCATGTACTGTTAAGAAATTTTAACCTCAATCATAATATACCTATTTTTGATTTTTCACCAATTTCAAAAGAAAAAGTATCTAAAGTAATTTGTTCCCTAAAAAATAAAATGTCAGCCGGTTGGGATGAAATCCCTGTAACGCTAATAAAAAAAACCAACAATGTTATATCGGGTCCATTAAGCGTCATAATAAACCAATGTTTACAGAGTGGAATTTTTCCTTATCAACTAAAATTCGCTGAAATTAAACCACTTTTTAAGAATGGCAGTAAGTCAAATTCTGACAACTACCGTCCCCCATTTCAATTTTACCAGCTTTCTCGAAAGTATTTGAAAAGTTATTAGCGACCAAATATCATCTTTTTTTGAAAGCAACAACATTTTTGTGAAAGAACAATATGGTTTTAGATCAGGACGTAGTACAACTCAGGCTCTGTCTGACTTCTTGTGGGAGGTCGGCTGTGGCATTGATAAGTCTCAAAATGTTGCTGGAATGTTTTGTGACTTGTCAAAAGCCTTTGACTGTGTTGTACATAAAATTTTATTTTCTAAGCTTAAATTTTACAATTTCTCTCCACTTGCTTTGAAGTTGTTAAAATCCTATCTTTCGAACCGCTTTCAAAGAACTATTATTTTTAAAGATAATATCTATAACTTTTTGAAATGGAATATGAGCTATTGTGGTGTACCTCAGGGCTCTATCTTAGGACCTTTGTTGTTTTTAATCTATATTAATGACCTGCCTTTTAATTTAAACTCAAAGCTTGTTCTATATGCTGATGATATAACAGCTATATTAAAATCAAACAGCCCTAACAATTTACAAAATTTGATAAACCAAACTTTTGAGGATCTAAACAAATGGTTCACAGCAAATGGACTTAGTCTTAATTGTTCTAAAACTCAAGTTATTAGGTTCAAAACTACTTATGATAGAGAAAACATTGAATTAAATATTAATATTCAGGGAGAAATTATTAATGAAACCTCATCTGCTAAATTTTTAGGTATCCAGGTACAAAATACATTAAATTGGGATAAATATACATCAATTCTAGCTAATAAACTTAACACAGTCTGTTTCCAGATGTCTGTCCTGCAGCATGTTACTGGCCTCAAGACAAGGATGATTGTTTATTATGCTTTGTTTGTGTCAAACATGATGTATGGAATTGAGTTCTGGGGCAACTGCTCAAATGCCGTGACCATTTTTAAAATTCAAAAAAGGATCCTTAGAATTATGACATTTTCAAAACCCAGACGATCCTGTAAACTATTATTTAGAGAGTTTAAAATATTAACGCTTCCGTCAGTTTATATCCTGCAAACATTAATCTTGATAAAAAAAACCTTGGATCTTTTATGAATGAAAACCATACACATAATTATTTAACACGACACCAAAACGATTTACAACTGCCCATTCACAGACTTACCTCACTTGAAACCCTTCCACAATATCTAGGGAAAAAATTGTACAATAAACTGCCTGAAAATATTAAATCACTAGAATCGTTTGAAAGAAAGAAGTTGCCAAATTGCTGGTTGACAGAGCGTATTATAAAGTAAATGATTTTTTAGGTGATGTATTTATTTGATTTTGTAGTTATTATAGTTTTATGTATTTTATGTATATGACCATTTCACCTGTTTCCCAGCTATGCTGGATTTGTAAACGTTATGTGAAAATAAATGATTGAATTGAATTGGATTACATAATTGTTTGGATAAGCCTGAAATTCAGTAAAGTTGCTTAGAAATTAAAACAATGTATTTTTATGACTGTAAATGCCAAATTGACAGATATCGCTCCTGCAAAACGTCAACACTGCAATTGTCTTCCGTAATTGCAGAAATAACCGTGATTATCTATTGCGGTGAGGTTCTTTTTACTTCACAATGGACAATGATCTTAATTTGTCATTGTAAAAAACCTTGTTTGGTCCCCGATTTGGAAGTTCTAAAGCAAATATCATGATGTTGAGGTTTACTCCAATTTGATGTGTCATTTCCTTATTTTTATGAATTTTAATTTCAGTTTCACCTGGGTTTTACTTTTGAATCTGTCTTAAAATATATTATTTTCATGTAATCTGTCAGTAGTTGTAAAAACCTTTTCTTTTTCATGTTATAAATCTTACTCTACAATCTCTTTCTATTTATAGTTCGATGGTGATTCGAGACCTAACCCTGAGGTCTGCCGCAAGCTTTGGCTCGTTCCATCTGATCCGGCTGCTCTATGATGAGTACATGTTCTATCTCATTGAGCATCAAGTGGCCTTGGCGACTGGAGAGACTCCCATTGCTGTCATGGGCGAGGTGAGTGAACGAATCGTTGCAACTATTGCATATTTTGATGTATAATATTCTACCTAGGGATGGACGGGTCCCGAAATTTCGGGAAATATTCGGGGGAAAATATTCCCGATTTTCGGGACGGGATTACATTTTATTTGGGAATTTTTCTGGACGGGATTTGGTACGATCGTCGGCGATTTTGCCGCTTCGCGAGTGACGAAGACGCCGCTATCGCTAGAGATGTTCACGATAGTTCCGGGAATGCAGGAAGCGAAGTCATTTCGACGATCGCGCCGTGACCGTGGAGTCATACCAACGATCGCGCCGTGACCGCGAGTCATACCGACGATCACCCCGTGACCGCGGAGTCATACCGACGATCACCCCGTGACCGCGGAGTCATACCGACGATCACCCCGTGACCGTGGAGACATAAAGACGATCGCGCCGTGACCGCGGATTCATACCGACGATCACCCCGTGGCTGCAGATTCATACCGACGATCGCGCCGTGACCGTGGAGTCATACCGACGACCTTGCTGTGTGATCGTGAGTCATACCGACGATCACCCCGTGACCGCGGAATCATACCGACGATCCCGCCGTGACCGCAGAGTCATACCGACGATCGCGCCGTGACCGCAGAGTCATACCGACGATACCGCCGTGACCGCAGAGTCATACCGACGATCGCGCCGTGACCGCAGAGTCATACCGACGATTGCGACGTGACCGCAGAGTCATACCGACGATCGCGCCGTGACCGCGGATTCATACCGACGACCATGTCGTGACCACAGAGTCATACTGACGATCACGCCGTGATCGCAGACTCATACCGACGATCATGTTTCATACCGACGATCATGCCGTGATCGTGAGTCATACCGACAATCACCCCGTGACCACGGAGTCATACCTTCGTTCGTGCCGTGACCGCGGATTCATACCGACGACCATGTCGTGACCACGAGTCATACCGACGATCACCCCTTGACTACGCAGAGTCATACTGACGATCGCGCCGTGATTGCGGACTCATACCGACGATCACGCCGTGACCGTGAGTCATACCGACGATCATGCCTTGACCGTGAGTCATACCGACGATCATGCCGTGACCGTGAGTCATACCGACGAGCATGCCGTGACCACAGAGTCATACTGACGATCGCGGACTCATACCGACGATCACGCCGTGACCGTGAGTCATACTGACGATCATGCCGTGATCGCGGACTCATACCGACGATCATGCCGCGACCACGAGTCATTTTGACGATCGCAACGTGACCGCAAATCATTTCGACCGTGAGTCACAAGTTTCAATTGGTACCTGTAAATTGTTACCCATTTTTTGTTTTTATAGATCACTGCCACAACGGTAAAAATTGATTTTCATTTTTGGTAACTGCATTACTCAAGACTTTCTTTTTATTCACAGGAAAAAATCCCGTCCCGAAAATTGGGAAGGAAATAAAAATCCCTTCCCAAACTAAAAATTCAATCCCGACCATCCCTAATTCTATCATCAGCAGCTTTGAATGCATTGTTTGGGGATTAAAGACTTAGCCATAACATTGATTCTGTAATTATTTATTATGAATATCTGTTTATTTTATTGTGTAACATTTTTAAAAACATAAAAATGTGTTGGTAGTAGTATAGCTTTTTTCCTCAAATGAGTCAAAACCACATCAAAAAAATAAGGAAAGTTAGAAATTAGAAAATTTGTATTTAAGAATCTAGGATTTTTTTTACGAAACAGAGTTTGCCACTGGGTTATTAACTGTGAATATATTTTCTTACACAATGATTCCTCTTTGGGACAAGACACTTTTTAGTCTTTGATCCTATATACTGAGTTTGGTCTCTGAATAATGTCATTTAACTACCAGCATCCAGATATGTCTCTAAATGTTGGTGTTAAATACATTTTCCTGCAGATATTAACAGATTCTTATCGATATTTACAAAAATCCCTTATTTTTTGTGGTGTTAAATAATTACTGTCACAGAAGCATTAGCAAACAATTGCAACTGAAGAAATGTTACTGCTGAAATCTGACCATTTCTAAAAGTTTAGGTAAATCTGTATACATATTGAAACTAAGATATATTGATGAAAAGCAATGGTTTAGATGAGGGAAGAAGAAACTGGTCCAAGGGCATTTTAGAGTAGGCCTACACCAAAAACGTTCACAACACATTTTATTTTATATTTCACCTCTATAAAGGGGGCTTCTGCAGAAAGAAGTAGTAAAACAATGTTCTGTCACTCTACTATTTATTTATTTCCTTCTAAATTAACCTCTTTAAAGAGGGGCATTATTAAATTAATTATGTTGTCAAGTTAACTCTTTGGTGTACTGTAAAGGGCTGGAACTTTTCTTGGACAGGTTAGTTGTGTATCCATTATTGCTTCCCCTGTGTATTCCTAAAGTGACTCGTGTATTGTCGCAGAAGTGTGGCGGCTCCAGCATGCTAGACTACCCACTCGACTCACTGGCGTCTTGTAATGGAGATGAGAGTTACTTAGGTCTGGAGCAACATCTTCCATCAGCCAAACGCATCAAGCTCAGCTAACCGGCCCCTACCACCTGCCCCACCTTCTAGTCCACCACGCCGCTTGTCCTACGTAGATGTGCCATGACAACAATTGGCAGTTCTAACTAGAAATCTTCTGTTTATTTTATAACGATTATACAACTTAATTTATTAACGGTTTTTACCGTAATCACACTGTTTTAATGCTTTATATGGTCTCCTGTAATGGACGTTTTGTGTGATTTGATGTTTTGCACTGTTCAGTGTTTTGTCTATTTCTTTAATAAAGAATTTGATCTCGATATGTTTAGTTTTATAGCTAGTGTGTTGTACGTGTGCATATGTTCACTCTCGTTTCAGACTGATGTGCTAGTATATGTAAATTTGCTGTATTGTTATTTTCGTTTGTCCGTCCGTTTTTCTCCTTAGCTGTTGTTTTATTGTGTTTGTGATGTGGTTATTACTGTTATTTCAGTTGAATTTGATTGTTTTGATCCTTCTAATGCAGTGATTGATGGTTTTTATTAATGGTTGTTAATCGAGTGCTGCCAAATTTCATGGTAGGAGCCACATTTATTTTTAATAAGATGTACAGTTGTTGATATATATTTTTTACTCCCTTTCGTGGCTAGAAATTTAATTTATTTTTGTGGAAGTTTAATTTACTTTTTCTGCTTTAAGTTTTGAGACTGTTTATTTACTGAAAGGTGAAATATGCTTTAACTTATTTATTTATGTATTTATTTACCTATATAAAATTCTCATTGGTAAGAATTAAGTAATATTTTCATTGTCTTTCTCAGTAAACAAAATAACTGTTCGGTTTTGATGTAAAAATGTTTAAGCACAAAAGTTTGTTAACAGTAGGTAAATATTTTGTCTAGTTGTTCATAATGAAGTCTTCAAGCGGTGTCTTACTCCCCCTCTTTTACTGTACAGATCCACTCTAGGTGTTAAGAACCACATGGCTTTTATAGTCTTCTAGATCTACTTTTGGCACGTAATGTAAGATAGTCACTATGTTTTTACAAACTGATCAACTTGCTTGAAATATTTTACTACAGCAACTCATTAATGTTCAGTTTATGTTTCGTATTTTGGAATTAAAACTTTTTAAAAAGCGTACTATCTATGTTGTTAGTCTTTAACCTATATCACCCTCTTAACATCTCAGGGCTTCAAAATCTTAACATGTTTAAGCCAGTGAGTGGCTTTATAGACTGATCATGTTGTAAGTTCAGCAGGTTTCAAACACATTATTTTCCCAAGGCAATGCACTTGTGGTAGGATTTTACAAAGGATCAAATGGTCTTTCAATATTTCATCTGTAAACACATGTATCATCTATCAGACGTAATTCTTTGTGTCTGGTATTTAGGAAAAACTAATGAACCGACTGGGTTGAAATTTTAAATTTTACACAAAAGTAGAAAGTTTAGCAGTTTCATATATTTCTTTTAATTAGCAACATAAACAATAACTCCTCGTCACTAGTAGGTGCCATATTTGACTAGCAGCCCAACAGTACTGTAATGCAAAACCCAAACAAAAATTGCAGTCATTTTTTAGTGACGGTGGATAAAACAACATAGGTCACTTCTTGGTCACATTGACCTAGTGAGAAGGGGGCCTAACAGTTTTGAGGTTGAAATAATATACATGTTTTGGTTTTGTTTAGTACATGTTATTAGCATAACCAAGTATGCAACTCAGGTCTACAAGAAATATAAATACAAACAGTTGATATACAGAACAGCGTTACACGTATGGAAGATAAAATATACATAGGTAGTATAATTTACATGTCACTTGGAAAGTGGTAACGTTATTGAACCTGGCAGGAAATAATTCAGGATGGATTTCTTCAATACATCTCATCCGCAATGACAATCCTGTTTGTAACTCAGGTTTGTAAAACTTCGTCAAATACAATATTGTCACTGCAGTCGATACCAAAACTAATGGAATAGGCACTCAATAAAAATGGCACAAAGATTGGAATCAAGTGAGACATTGCTGACATCAAAACACGGTGCAAGCTTACGACATAAATATACCACGTTAGTTGCTATTTTGTTCAACAATGGCAGCGGTTTATGTACAAGATTTGACGAATTAACAACCACAATGTTATCTTGTCTTACGTATCAACCTCCTGAAAAGAGTAATTCTCAGTTTCACCTGCATTTTTAATTAGATAACCTTTTTATAGTGTAAAATACCAATAAAATACAACCTAAATAATTATTATAAAATCTTGGTTTTTTTTTGTAACAAATTGCAAAATCTAAACCATTTTTCTTCCAGTGATGAATTTAGGAACAGTTTTCATCAAAATGACTGTAAATAAGAACTATAAAACTTAGTTCAAGGGTAGTCTTGGAAAACACAAGCTTGTTATTATAAAAAAAAAGACAGATTGGTAACGTTGTTTGCAGCCTACAACACAATTGATAACACGAGAGCATGCAAGAAGTAAAAACTTTAAACAGTTTCCAAAAGCCAGTTCTCTTTGAAGCTATTTTAACTAATTAATCATAATCCTTTATTTCACACCATGTGTTTAAAATAAGACAAGAACACCATTGTGGTTCTTAAGTCAATCAATAAAGTATCTTTACATTGCTAAAACTTCCAACCTGGTACAATAAAGAGTAATGTACACTACTTACTTATCAACTGCATATACTTATCAGTCTGCCATTTTTAATGTAACAACAATAGTAATTTGTCAAAGATATAGAAGTATAACATCATTATATAAGTCTTATATTGTAGAATTAACAAAAAACATCTTCACATAACAAGTTTCAAATCATCGATTAAATTATTAGAAACAGTTTAAAAGGGAACAATGTCATAAATATTCTAACAATTTACAAATTAAGTATAAATATGAAAAATGTTTAAACGTTAATAAAAAATCAACTATACAACAAAAAATAAGAGTTCTATGCTAACTCATGTCTAAACATTGATTTCATTCTGGGTTTTCCAAGTCAACAATTGTGTTTAACATCTCAAAAAAGCAATATTAAAACTAAAACACAACATGCAAATTGTAAATTGTTTTATGTTTTAATTATAAAGGAAAAATCATTCAGGCCCTAATAAAAGTAATAAATGTACATAACTAGAAATAGATGAAAATGTAGTTAATGAATAAGGCAAACAACATAAAAGAATAAACCATTTTGTAGAGTTGTATTAAAATGATCCAAACATTATTTACAATAAAAATGGCTCAAGTAAACTTTGAGTTGAGCTGGAATATGGAATACGTATCAAAAAAATTCATTTACAAAGCAAAATTGTTTAAAAGATCACGATTTATTTCCCGAAATTAAATTATAATTCCTTAGGAAACAATTAGCCAAACCTGGAATATAACCTGGTTATAAATTACCAGACATGGAATACCAAGACCAACATTAAGACATAAGTCACCAAAGAACAAGAGGAACGCCTCATACAACAACTATACAGTAATCTGTTAAAGCCTAAGTTTTCATTAAAGCACATTTACTTACATCCTAATGAGTTCAGACTCATGTAGTCTAATTAAGTAGTTGGGGTAACGATTCATTTAGTAAAATATCAAATTACCAGAGGAATACGCTCTCATGACCATAGCAAAACCTAGGTGTAAAATTCACTACAAAGTATAAAAAAACGAATGATAGATTTGAACTTTAGACTCGAGTATATAAGAAGCACATTTTGTTGGTAATGTCACCATCGTCCCAGTCTTACTTGCAAGTGAAGTGTGTCATTATTCTCATGACAACGTTTATAATTAAATCTACTGAGTAAACATAAAAAATATTGTGCTTAGGTGATCAAAATTTTAACAAACGGATTCTTAAACACAGAGCCAGTTTTAAAATCTTACTTTGCAATGAATTCCCTTTGATCTGTTCTATTTGGCTATTAGCGGTCATAACATAATTGAATGAAAACTAATACCCAAGAACAAAAATGGTTTAGTTGTTGATTAAATTATAGTTCAATCATTTTTATGTTTGCAAGTAAATTCAACACCGATTGGTCCAGATCGGACTATCAATATTTTTTCCAAAGAAATTTACATCAAAATTTTACATTTCAAGAGCATTACTTTTGTTAAAGGTTAATTTTCTAATCAATCTTAACATAAAATAAGTATTACATTACACAATGATGAAATTTTTAGAATTCTTACTCACTTTTACAACCGTGATCCATCTTACTATCAATAGACAAAATGTTATCAATTTACAACACAAAAACACAACATTGATGTAAAAAAATTGGAAAATAAGAAAAAATAAATTTAGTCTTAAAGTGTATTCTGCAGTAAGCTAATTGAGAGTAGTAAAAAATATTTGTAAAAAGTGTAAAGTAGAATATGAACAACAACAATTAAACATCGATTTGTGGCTATGTACAACTATCACAAGTTCAGCTTACTAACTTAGAACATTAGTTTTTGTGCACAAAACTAAGTTAGCTCATCAACATTTAGCTACAATTAACAGCAAGTCGAGGTGAGCAATCGTATTTCCGATATCAAACCTTTGTCTTACGCTTACCGTGGGACAACTAGGATACAACAACGAGTGGCTACGTCTAACGCTACGCTACGTGTATTGAGCAATTCTACCTACGTTGTACGGAGCATGCAACACCGCGAGGATGGCGACATCACCTCGGTCGATCGACACTCAACATCAAAATAGACATTTAAAAGACTATCTGTCGGCGACAGACTACCTAAACCGTTTAGTCGATGTAAAAGCATCCCACGGGAACCTCTTTCCCGACCGGCGGAACCTACGGAGGCTGAATACTGAGATCGAGACACAGAGGGAATGTGGAAGATATGGCAACAACTAAGACTAGATGATTCGGCAGGGAAGCCTGAGACCTAGCTCGAGCTCCGCGGGAGGCCAGCTCCCGAGTTAAAAGTGGTAGTGCGAGGAGTCCCGGGCGCTTCCCTGCGCGTTGTCTCATTCCCCTGGCGCAGGCGTCCACCGGTCAAACTCAATACCGGAGTCAGGCGATTGGCCGATGATGCTGAGGGGACTGAGAAAGTTAGCTGTGGAGGCTGAGCAGCGACAAGCCTCGGTGTCCGGCCTCTGACAGCCACAGTTCTCACACCTGCCACAGAACAGTTAACATCAGTCTAATACATTAACATTCAGTAAAACCAGGAAAAAATTTCAAACTTGAGATGTAAAATAACAATCGGTAAAACTAGAGAAGAATTCATAACTTAAGGTTTCATTAATACTACTTGTCTCCTTTCTGAGAAATAAAGAGAATGTAAACTATTCATCCTTGCGGACAAGGATGGCCAAGGTATATACAAATGATATACCGATTGCTGATTGAAAGCAAACAGAATTAAACACAATTTTTGCAATTACAAGCATTCCACTGCAAAACTCACGTCACCCTGTAAGGCTGTCACACCATTCTCCCATAACTATGGATTGAAATAAATAAGAAAGAAAAACTAATTTGCTTTAACATTAAGTGAAATTTATAAACTCTCAAGCGTACTCTCAACATAACTTGTTGATCTCCTTAAGGAGCAATTATGCTTGAGGTGGTCTAATGGTACAGAGCAGAGCTTCAGTCACCGAGGTCTTGGGTTCAAATCCGACCAATCACTACTGGCTTTAGTTATGAGATAATGCTGCAAGCCTCTAGGCCTAGCCTATAGTAATGAGGAAAACGGTTCTGGGCTAGAGCCCTTGGATGTGGTGGGGATAAAAAAGTATGGCCTAAACCCACAAATTAATTTTACCACCGTACCTGATGGTGTCTGTGCGTTTTCCGCTGAGCTCGCCCTCAAAGGTATGCAGCTGCTCCATGAAGTGGAAGTTGGGTGCGACGTTGGTCTTGCGTGCGCGGACCAGATTGAACGCGTCGTTGAGCGACATGTTCAGCTTGGCCATGAGGTAGGCCACGGTGATGGTGACGGAACGAGACACTCCAGCCAGGCAGTGAACCAGCACTCCCTTCTTCTGGCCTCGTGCTTCCTCTGTAAACGGCAACCAGTTGACAAAAATGTTACAATACACAGCGGAACCTCGAAAACATCTCCTAGGGATTATTAAACAAGACATGTATCAAGGTTGACTTCTTATCAATTAGGTTTGCAAAAATGTGATTAGGCTTCAAATAAATTTTAGGCTATCTAAAATGACAATTGTTATCAGACTACGAGTCCAAGGCAGTGATGCACAAGGCAGGTCCAGGTGCCGCTACTAATATTTATCAGTAAAGATAACTCTTCAACTGTGGGGGTTAACACATTGCTGTTCATGTAAGCCTACATTCCATGCATTGAACAACTGACGAGAACAGACGCCCAGAGGGGGTACCATGGCACGCTTGCCCCACTGGAATTTTTGGGGGGATATTTTTCTGCTAGCTGTCATAAGCCATAATGAATGTATCATTTTCTATAAGCAGAACGAAAAAGTGTTTCTAAGTAGTTCACTATCAATACCAACAACACTGCTATTGAAAAAATTCCATTTCGCCCATTAGTTAGATATAACTTTTTATTGTTTAATGACATTTCCTATTATACATTTCATTTTGATTGTGAGCAAGTTTGTTTTTCTTTACCTGAAGTTAACTAAATACTTGAAATGTACGTTTTATGTGGTAAGGGGAAATTGCCAAGTAAATTGCCGACTAGAGGTTTAAATAGAGGGCAGCATAAAATGGGGGGGACTGCTCCTCTGGCTTGGGGGGGGGGGAGAGTGGGAGAGGGAATTGCGCCTCTGGCTTTGGGGGTGATGGGCACCTCTGGACCAGAAGACTTGTGGATAAAAAATGAGGGTAATAAACAGCTTTTAAACTCTTAAAAAATTTATTAAAACAAACTAAAGACGAGTGTGGGACTGGTGTGATGCTTTATGTAGCTCCATTCCCGACTAAGACTAGCTTTTCTTTTTAATAGGGCCATTTATTAAGAACACTGTAATAACGAATGCCTAGGCCTAGTTTAGAACCATTAACTACTGACGTTTTCTGATTGTAACAGGTGACCTTCTGATCACCAAGAATTATCTATTGCCACTCACCTAAGTATTTGCATTCTTAGTGACTAAAGTGCACCGTCTGTACACAGATCATATTTTGTATTGTTTTTCAGCTGGTTATTTGTTTGTTCTTGTTTGTGGTTTGATTTTCTTGAAATGAATAAAATGATGTACGATAATGTTAGTTTGATTTTATGTTAAAAATAACTTACACTAAGTCAATAAGATAATTCAAGATAACAACAAAATACTTACAACGTGGAAGAAAATTAGTAAATCTATATAATTAATACGCTACATGAAACTTTGTCGGTTGAACTCCTCCGCCATTTCTTAACCGATTTTATCCATTGACGTCTTATTGGAAAGAGCGTGTCGAGTAGATTTGCAAACTGACCTTACATTTTTGAAAAAGTCCCTTGGGCTCTACCCCAGTGGCTGTTACAAGTTCCCATATTATCCTTATGAAGAACATAATTGTTTACATTTTTATCAGATGTATAATTTAATTGCTATTATTAATTTTTAGATTCAAAGTCTTTTAAACTCATAGGAAATCATGATGATTTTTATTTGTTTTTAAATAACTACTTTACTTCTTTGCAATTGCTCGATTTTGAGCAACGTGTTTACTAATACAAATTAATCTACAAGACTAACTACAATAGACAATGTTCATCTATTTGTCCATTTGCAAGGTAACAAATTTATACTAATTTGCACAGAACATTTGTTTTTTCTAATCATGTTGTTTAATAAGAGAGAAATGTTTCAAACAATTTAAAGGTAAAGTAATTTTTCATTTGATTATAGATGGAGGTAAAGTAATTTTTCATTTGATTATAGATGGAGGTGAAGTAATTGATCACGTCATTGAAAAGATTCAACTTCAACATATTGCAACATTAATATTGTATTTATCATGTGTTAATTTATCAACTTGTATACACTACTCAGTGTACTCAGTGTGAGCGATGAAAAAAATTTCTCTAGTCTTGCCAAGCAACTCTTGTTAACATAGCCTATACAATTTGCATTTGCAGAAAATTCCGTTTTTGAACACCTTCCGTCTAGACCCAATGGAAAACTAGGTCATTCTGCTTGTCCTGATTCAACAACACGGCTGAATCGGCTGAGGTGAAACCGAGAGACAATTGATGCGGAGGGTTCAGTGCAAGACAGTTTTTCCATTGAAACATCATAATGAAGTGAATGGGTGGAGGTACGTGGGAGGAGATCAATACAGGGGTTGCTATGCGGGGGCGTGATTCAACTCTGATACATCAATGGTGCACCCACGCAACCCCTCGCCCAGCTGTCTCCCCCAACTGCCATCCGCACTGTTAGTCTCCGCAAACTGGTTTATTTCAAGCGTGTGTGGGCGCCTCTCCAAATAACCCTTTCATATTTAATCCACTTGCAAAACACTCATGTTATGGTTACTCGGAAAGCGGTTCGCCCTTAATGCTTGTTTTGATAAGCCGAGTTATCTCTATTTTTAACCAAGCTTTGCTGTGTTTCCAGAAACTTGAAAGTGGGATTAGGTTGAGCCGGGACAGTTTACCCTTTGGTGAACATTTCGTCTGGTTACGTTATTGTAGAGAAAACTTGTTTAGAAATAAATTTCTCAGGAGACTTGAACGGAAAAATAGTGTGGTATTTGTTAAAAGTTACACAACAAAATGCCACATGACATAAAACAATTTTTTTAACGACAAATAAATTTAAGCCAGTTGTTAGAAAGATCACTGAGGTTGCATTTCGTACAGCGGGGAGTTGCGTAAATAGCCTAAACATGAAAAAACTAAATATATTACTTAAAGGGGATTGGCGTGTTCAATAGAAATCCATCACCACTTAAATCATTTATATGTATTGTATCATATAAAGTCTTGTGAGTTTTGAGTATGAGTAAATATATGTTTCAAGAGTGTTTTATTTACTTACTATTATTATTTACTTGCTTACTATATTTTATTTACTTTCTGTAAATTTAATAACATGTACAATGCTGACCAAGAAGTTATTTAACGGTCTGATAGAATAGTTTTACAATTGATTTAAAAGTCAGCAGTTGAACAATACATCTCCTAATAAAAGAATACATACAATTGCACTAGCCCTCCTGTTAAGCTTTGTTTGGAAAAGGGAAAAAATGTTTGCGTAAGGAAAAGTAATGTTTAAGACGGACAAAATCATATTTTTTGATAGATTGGAAGTTGAAGATTTTCGTACTGCTAAGCTATACGCATGAGCTATTTTTGTAAACATAGAGATGAAAATTACTTTGCTGTATTAATGAAGAGATAAACTGAAGTAAAAGGACTACTCACCAATGAACTCTATGGCCTGTGGAAAGAAACTGGCCAAGTTCTGACTCCAATGGTCAGCTATGGGGATCTGCATGTACTTGAATGATCCACACTCCTCAAACACATTAGGCAGGTCCGGAGTCACATTCATGATGTACTGAAACAACAAATACAAACTGAATTGAAATTGGTGGGTAAATTCCTTACCTTAGGACATTGACCTCTGAAAACTACCTAAATAAAGTCCTGGTGGCTCAGAAGAAGGCTGTCTGGGAACTTTCTGAACTTTACCCCACAGAAAGTTGTAAAGGAGCTTTCAAATCCCTCAAGATTTTAACATGAGCACTCAAGATCAAAAACTAGTAATGTATACAAGCCAGCTAAATCTTCCTAGACATCAGGATTTCCACAACCACCGTACTAGAGGCGCTAGAGACTACAGCCTTCCCATCCACCACACAATTCAGTAATAAAGAAAAACCTAATTCAGTAAGAAACAATCAAACAATTGTATCTTGGCCGCACAATTTTAAATTCCCTCCCACTGCACATGAAAAACCTATTAGGATAAAATCTGAAAAAGGAAGTTTGGAACTGGCTTGTGAATCAATTAGCAGCGGATGTTCTGAAGCTGGTTTGTGTCTGAAAACAAGTGTAAGCCATATTGGCTATATTTTTTGGTAATTTTGCAGCGATAATGGCTGTTTTAAATTAACATTATCATCATCATTTGTAATGGAGATGTGCATATTTTAACCCAAATACGAGTAAAGTATGAGTGTGGAATGGAGTGAGTTGCCATATGTAGCTTTGTTACTGACTAATATCAGCTGTTTCATTAGTCAGGACCATTTATTAAAAGCCCAATGATCAAGGACAGCTGGGTCCAGTTTCGAACCATCAAAAAGCTACACACTTTTCTCTGTATCAAACTACTGTAGCGATTAATTCATGCGTGGAAAGGCTATAAGTTCTTTTTAGACCTTGTGAAAAAATCGGCTGGGAGAAAAAAAGGATATATTAATCTATTTGATACTAAAGCTATTAACATTTCAATAAAAAAATACCCCCGCCGCAGCAAACCTGCAGACTAAGCGAATTTCCATTTGCCTGATTGGATTTAGACTAAAATGTCTCCTTAAAAATATCACATTTATTCCCTATTTAAATAGAATCAGTTTAACACATACTTAGGTTTGCTGCAACAGGGAGGGTAAAAGTGTTTTTTTATGTAAAATGTTAATAGTTAGTAAGAAATAAAAACATTTTCCAAATTTGGGCAAAATATGTTAATCAACAAGCACACTACAACGGTTTACTTATTCTTCATAAGAAAACATGGGAATTTTAAATTAACAATTTTTTGGAATTTTCTCCGTAACCATTAGGCGCATTATAACGCTTCAATATACTAAATTATTTGTTTTTTTAAGCTCTACAAAATAGTTTGGAAAGAAATTTCAAAATTTTATGTTTTTTTGGTCAAAAATAGGAAAAACCCATTTTTACCCCATAAAAGCCCCCATAAACCCCTGTTCCCATAGTCCGATCATGCTGGTTCGCGAACTCATTCGAATAAACGTAGGTTTACACGTTGGTACCAAATTTCATCAAAATCGGATCATTTTTGCTCGAGTTATCGCGCTAACGGACACATATATATATATATAAATATATATATATATATATGAATTTGAACGGATGGTGTTTTTGGCCTCTAGGGACCTCAAAACGAAAAAAAAAATCGGTCCCGGGTCCAGGTCTTACCATGAGTACTACGGTAATAGCTTATTCCCTATATGGGAAATTCGCTAAAAAACACCCTTTACTTCCTTCCCTTGTAGCAGCAAACCTAAGTACTCATTAAAATTGAAGTTTTAAAAAGCAAATAAATCTGACAATTTTTTATACATTTTTAATTGCCAAACAAAAAAAATCAACAAACAACTGCACCAAACACAGTCAGCTGTAAATGCTGGAGATGGATGTTAAATATTAAAACATTGAACTAATGTGGTATGATAATGTCACTGGAGCAGAAGGGAACACATAGGGGGTGAGGGGGGAGGTGACCCCCCACTGTTTCCCCCTCAGAACTATTGACTCACATCTGACTCAGCTGTGTTTGCTGTATTTGGCCACTCGGTGACTCATTGAAACTAATTAACACTTGACACATCTATCTGAGACAAAGGACTAATTTATATTTTATATTGCCAACAAGCTTGAAAAAATACAATATATAAACACCCCTGCCGCAGCAAACCTGCAGACTGAACAAATTTCCATTTGCCTGATTATATTTTTTCACCCAAATATCTCCGTGGAAAAGTCAGATATAAATAAATAAAATAAAAACGTCTTTATTAGCCAGCGTTTCTCTGATACATCAGAGAAACGTATATATTACCTATTTAAATTTAAATAACATTTGATTTGATTTAACAAGTTTGATTTAACAAACATAGTACAGTACTACTAGGTTTGCTGCTAAAGGGAAATAGTGTTCACATTATGTGTAAAATAATAAATTTTCCAATTTTGATCAAGATATATTCATAAACAAGCAAACTAAAACGTTTTTCCTTATTTTCCATAATAATAATAGAATTTTAAATTTACAGTTTTTGGGAATTTTCTCCTTAACTATTAAGCACAGAAAATGCTTTAATATACAACTTTTTTTAGTCTACAAAATGGTTTAGAAGAAGAAAAGAAGAAGTCTAAGAAATTGCAAAACCAATTTTTACACCATAAAACCGCCCATGAACCTCTGTTCTCTTAGTCCGATCATGTTGGTTTGCGAGCTTGTTTCAATTAGACATAGATTCACTGACAATCCGAAGCGAGTAAATGTTTAATCCAGATGCCATTTGGAATTGGGCTATCAATTTATGAAGCTATCTAACAAAAGATTTTAGCTCAAAACAAAACCAACGTTTGTAAATTTGTCTTATTAAACGTAAAAATGCTAATGGTGTCAATGCAATACTTGAAAAAATTTTAAGTAGATGAATAAGTTGAAATATTAGCAGGTGTAAAATGGACCACCAAACTTTGGGTTTGTTTCTAGCCTAGGTGTCGTTGGGGGGGGGGGAGTGAATTGCTGTCCCTTACAAAACTAGAAGAACCGATACACATTTTGACTGTACAACCGATATACCATTAAGTAAAAAAAAAACTTTAAAAAACATTCTTAACTTTAAAGCATCACAACAAATTAGCATCATAAATTTTAAGAAATTCCTGATTACACCTGAAATTAATTATTTTTTAACTTACAACAAAACTCAAGAATGTCAATAACGTAATCCAAGGAAATAGTTTAATCTTGCAAAAGAACAATCTTATCAGAAGATTGTTGGCATTTCACAATCAAGTGTCATTCAAAATGAATGGAAATTTCTTGAATGGAGATTGTAGCTTAACATTAAACATGAAGCGACATTGATAAGACAACAGGAGATTAGCAGTCATTCAGAATGGAGATTAGGTCATTCATAACAACAGTAAACAAAGAGACTACAACCAGACACCTTTGTTTAAATCTGGTGTTTGCAATAAAATGCCCCTGTCGCAGTGACCCTGCACAAAGGCTGAATATTGGTTTTCTTAATTAAAAATCAGTGACCTTACTTTGCAAAGAATAATCTGCAATAAGAGAAAAAATGCTATAGTGGATTAGATTTTCTCTAGCTGCAGGCAATAACAACACTTGAAGTATCAATTAGTAATTTGAAGGTTGCTGGTTTGGTGCTGAGAACAGTTTGAAACATTATTTTATCATTTACTTGGCCCAGCTGTCCTTGATCTGGTACGAATAATTTATTTCGAAAAAAACCCCAATCACTTAAAAAAAATGTTATTAAATGCTTTGTCTGCAGACCTTTAGTTTTCAAATATAAAAACACACTACTTCCTACAATCAAATGTCCACCTACCATAATATTTTTAGATCTCTGTCCTATATTTTTAGATTTTGTCTAATAAAAATAAAGAAAGTGAAATACTTTTTATGGATTGGTTGTAAAGTTTTAAAGTAATATGAATAATTTTCTTACATGTTTTCAATTAAAAATCAAAGAATATTATAAGAAAAAGAATTTTTCCTTCAAACTATATTGATCAAAACTATATTTAGAGGTTAACTATAAGAAAGGAGGTCATAGATTTGTCACAATAAAGAAGGATCTTCAAAAAAGGTACTTTTATAACCATAATTTAAAGAATTCACTAGTTATTCTGTTTATTGCTACGTGTATCATAAATTTGTACTTTTGGAAAAAATCCACTGGAAAATGAATGCCTATGTCACTGATATATTTTAGTTTTTAAACATGAAGGATTATTTAATTTATAGTTTTGTTATAAATATATTTTAGAAAAGTTTCACCTGCAAATAAATAAATTATTAATAAATTCCCATAAGTTTTTTGTAATATAATATTCTGTTTACCAACCATGTACAGAAAACAATGGGTTTTATTTTTAACAAGAGAGTAATATTTCTACAATTTTCTATTTACAGAAAAGTAAGTTCAGGGAAAACAATAGTTGAAAACAATTCCAGTTAACGTAAAGGTCAAAAACAGTTAGATTTTCCTCCAAGCCGATGGTCTGTTATAAACTCAACTACCCGTACCCTGCTACCCCATTAGAGCACTCTCAGTCGTAAACCAAAGGTCGAAGTGTTTCGACCCTCCTGGTCGAAAGGTCAGACAGCACTAACTACGACCTTTTGTTTCACTTTAATTTCATCGTCAATAGTTTAGGGGTGAGTTTAGTGTAACACACGACCATAGAATACAGCATGTCCCATAAACCTAAGTCATAGGTTTGAGTTCATCATCAATTTTTGAAAGCTTCTTAATGTTTAGTGTAACAGACGTCCACAGTATAAAGTGTAAACCACAAAACTAAGACCTAGGTTTGAGGTTTCATATAACTCCAAAGAAGCAAAATGATGAGTATTAACTTCTTTCTAACTAGATAGTTTTTCTGTCAACATTTTGTGACATTTACACTAAAAGACAAATTCAGATCAAATGAAAATTGCAGATTGAAAAACAATAGAGCCAAATTACATACAACTTACCAAAGAAGTAAAAATTGTAACAAACAATTTTTCTAATGAGCTTCATTTTATAATTTTAAATTTTGTGTATGTCTACGCTAGACATGTCCAATTCCCTCATCATGTTATATTCTAATGTCGTCCATTTGTTGAATATCACAGCTTGTCAGGAAGCACAATGGCAAATAGCATCTGGGTAATAAGGAACAATCTCAGGGAATTTAACAATCTATTGGAATCAAACTAGCTATTTTCAGATTTGAAGGCGAGCAATATAACACTCTGCTACCTGAACAATTTTATTTTCTGACCGTACCTCTTAAAATGTTTACAAAATAACAAATTTACTTGAAACAAAACTTTTTATAAAATATTTTTACAATATTTTTAATTAAAAAAAATGTAATTTCATCACAAATTATAAAAGGGTAGCAATTTTCATGTTTTTAAACTATCAAAATAGATAGGTGCTGATAGATAGTTTTGTAATAATGATTTTTGGAGCATTAAATCGTCAAAAGTTTTGTATTTTTTTAATATGTGTGTTCATGATGTAGCCTACTGTTTGAGATATTTTAATTTAATTTATTGGCTTACTTTGGCACACAAGACAAGATTTTTATTTTAAATGATTTTAGTATTGGAGTTATAGACTTACAGATAGAAACCCAAGCATGTTGTAAAAAATTTAGTTTATATACTTTTTTGTGCTTCTTTTAAAGTGATGTGTTTATATGTTGCAGTACAATCAATATCAGCCATTTTGTAAAAATTCTAGGCTCTTTATAAAACCCTGCCTTATTCTAGAAAATTGTTACTTTTGACAACTCGGCTGTATCGTTCTAGGATTTTTGTAAAATGGCGTGTTCATTCAGAACTATTGTGATTTGTGATTTTACCAACAAAAAGGGTGAAACAAAACTAGCCATTTTACAAAAATATGTCTGAATTAATTGAAGCCATGTAACAAAATGGCTGGTTACGATCAGGCTTTTTAAATAGAATCCCACAAAGAGCAAAAAGGCTAAACTTAACAAAATCATCTCAGCCATATTGTATTATTCCTAAATTTGTTCAGCCTAATTGCAACTTTGGAGTATTTTCTACAATCAGCGTTTTATAAAAAGCATAGATTTTTTACAAAATGCATGATTTTACAATTAATTGTACTGCGATATATATGGATAAATAATTTTCTACGCTATTCAAATTATTCTTTCAAAACCTGTCTTAGCAGGGAATTACAAAGTAAGGGTAGCTTAAGATACTACAAAACAATAACATTCATCATTTCAACCAGGATCTGTTAACTTGATAATCAAACTGTAATCATGGATGAAAACTCAAACAAGTTTGAATAATTGTCTCAGATCTTGAAATGTTTGATAAGATAAGAGAATGAATGAGCTTATGAAACATCCATTCTTGGGATCAACACATAAATTAGAGTTTTATAATTGAGGAACTACAATGTTTACGTGGAATTGAATTTTTGTTTACAACAATAATTATGATATGGCATGGATAAAAATTATCTCACAATTTATAAGGGTTATAAAGGGTTTTCAATTATTCAATTATAAATTATCAATTATTTAAGATGGGGACGCCACTATGTGCGTATTTTAACCCAAATATGAGTGAAGGATGAGTGTAGGATGAGTGGCGCGATCTTGTAGTCTTGTTAGTGACTAAGGCTGTCATGTTCCTTAGACACAGCTGTTAATTAATAGCCCATACAGCTAATGGCAACTAAGGGACCAACACTTTATTGTGGAATCCGAACCACATTTTTTCCTCGTAATTAACGAATTGGTCTAATTATTAGGATAGTACTGTGGATAGTCGTAGTACTCACTAGTGTGGACGTTAATCCACACCAGGGAGCATCGCATCCACAGTGCATTCCTATAAATATCCACAATTCGTGACCACCTAGTAGCTGGATTACAGGACGACGCCACCCGTCCCAGTCTTTTAGGTAAGGGATTGGTAACATAATGTTCAACACATTAGAGTAAACACGTTCTCATAAGAGTTTAAAAGAATAAAGAGAGGGTTTAAAGACATCATGGTTGGGGTAATAACACTACGTATTGGTTTTTGAGAAACTTATAGTAAATTTATCTTTGGCGATGTACCAAAAACATATTGATAATTAATGTCCAGTATCTGTGAATCTATGGCTTACATTTTATTCTGACGGACTGTCGAAGTAAGACAATGATCCCCCATTTAAAATTGATCTTGTTCACCCTTGTACTGTACCGGCTCACCCCTTGCTTTGCTGGATACGTTCCACACACAGCCCTCTGTGGCCCATCTGGACCGGCAAAATTTAATATAAAAAATAGCCACCTACTTCTTTTTATATAAAAAATGCACCAAAATAATTTTGCAAATGGATGAGCATGTTTTTTTAAACACACCATCAGTAATATGCAGACAAAAAATTAACAGTAGGATGTAAGATTTTCTTCTTGGTGCTTGGATGTTAGAAGGTGTTTCATGTTTTTGTTAACTGAAGGAAAATGTTAACTTACAATTCACCCTGATAAGTATTTATCTCATACGTTCATTTTTTTTTTTAACTGGTAATAACTGCAACATGGGAATAATATGTCTACATCTAAAGACAGCAAAATTCTACGTAAACAATACTCCAAACTATCTTTTCGTAGTATTGAGACGATGTACTTTATGTACGAATATGAAACAAAGACTTTTTTACTTGATTTGATAAAAAAAAGTTAAATCAAGATTATTCTTACCTTGATCCCGTGCTTGTCTAGACTCTCGATGTCCTCAGAGTTTGCGGCGTTGCCGAGGAAGAGGTACGGGAGGATCTCTACCGGGAACTCTCGGTCATCCTCGAGGCCCAGCGACGAGTCGCAGCGGTCAGCCTCCTCCTTGCCCTGCGGCAAGTACGTAGAGATACGCAGACTGCGCAGCCCCATCAGTGGTACCTGCTCTGGTAGTGTGGACACCTCACTGCAGCTCTCACACCACTCCGGGTACGCAGAACGGAACCCCTCAAACCCGTCTGTAACATAAAGAAACCAATGATTAAAAATACAGTCTAATCTTGGTAATTCAAACACTCAATAGAAACTTTTGACAGATAAAATAATTCGAAGTTTTGTCGGCAAAACACTCCATAATTCTACGGTAGGGATTCCTTCTGTCATAACAGGAAACTATACGTCCCGTTAGCACAGTAGTTTGTCTTAAATAATGTCACGGGTAACGCAAGAATCAATAAGCAAACAGAAATAACAGATATTTTAGAACAACCTTAAAATAAGCAATTGTCTTGTGTAAAGTAACTGAAATAAGCTGTTTAACTGTAACGCCCTGTACCTTACATAATACGTGTAAAAAACTAACTCTTTGTAATTTGAATGGTTAATTTTTCTCCCGACAAATCAAACTCTTGGTAGGCCCTAGTTTAAATTTATTTGATTGGCCCACAAATTTTAAACCATCAAGAGTACCGTACTTTATTCAATCTTTACGTAGGTATTATCATGTCAAACTGTTACTAAATTATTATTGCTTAATCAAATTTAAATTATTAAGTTCAATCCCAAGAAAAATTATTCTGGACCCACATAATGTCATTTGTCATTGGACTATCAAATATCAATTATTGACAGCAAGGGTTTGGACCGTTCCCTCACAAAAACCCGAAAAAATACCAATCATATAAAACCTCAAACAAATTCAACATACTGAATAAGAATCAAACAGCGACTGTATATTGTGTAAAATTTAAAATCAATCAACTGAAAATCTCTTTGTCCCCCAGATTTAACGCTAGTATTTTGTACTAAACTCCGTTCACGACATTTATACGGTTTTAGGAGAAGAATTCCATCCCCTAAACCTAAAGTTCAACATACATTTAAAACAATAGCTTAACAGCTGAGGTAGGCAAAACGAGTTAAATATAAACAAACATTTATTCAACCCGTCAATCAGCTGCAGCAAACATTAAGCAAAGTGGAGGGAACTTCCCCTCAAAACACCTAAATTTAGTGGACGGACTATTCGGTACCTATTTATTTTTAATAAAAAAAAAACACAATACCCTTTCTAATAATGTATTGTTCAGACTACCCACGCAGGCTCGTATTTAATTGCAATTCAAAATTTCGTAAAACAAACACAGTAAGTAGCTTAGCTAAGTGCTCGTCGTGTCAAGTGCGTGGGAGTGAGTATGAGCATGCGCGTTGGACTGTCACTCATTGATTGACCCGTTCATGAATGGAGCCAGGCGCTGGTGCCGTGGCGCGCCTACACCGTCTGATACTACTACACTCCCACCTGTGCCACCCACACAACAGCTACAGCTACAGCACGCACCGAGGAATTCCTGCCTCCCTAGCTGTAGTGCTGTACACAGACAACCGGACAAACCAACATGGAGAATAGGATGAGTTACGTAGTTCACGTAAACAATTGAACATTCCAATACACAGCAACAGCACGCACCGAGGAATTCCTGCCTCCATGCTGTACACGGACAACCAGATAAACTAACATACAACACACAATGAGTGGAGAATAGGATGGATGAGTTACGTAGTTCACGTAACAATTCAACATTCCAATACACAACAGCACGCACCCGATGGAGGAATTCCTACCTCACTGCTGTACACAGACAAACTAACATACAACACACAATGAGTGGAGAATAGGATGGATGAGTTACGTAGTTCACGTAACAATTGAACATTCCAATACACAACAACAGCACGCACCCGATGGAGGAATTCCTACCTCCCTTCCGTACACAGACAAACTAACATACCTGTTACTTTTTGCTATTAAAAAGTCTGAAATCCATGGTAGACGCGAATGTGCCGCTTGATTATTTGGAAGTCCCTAAAAGCACTAATAAAATAGTTAAATAGTGAACAACATGGCGCGCTTGAAAATCGATTCAACACCAAAACAGCCACTGCACTTAATTAAATACGGCGTGTACGCTCCTATCTCGTGGGGTATCTGTCTACTCACTCATTAACTGTGCTAAAAGCAGAAGAAAAGTGGCCAATGTACAAAAATACCCCCGCCGCAGCAAACCTGCAGTCTTAGCGAATTTCCATTTGCCTGATTGGATTTTACAAAAAAAAATGTCTCCTTAAAATATCACATTTATTCCCTATTTAAATAAAATTAGTTTAACGAGGACTTAGGTTTGCTGCAACAGGGAGGGTAAAAAAGTGTTTTTGTTGTAAAATGTTGATACTGTAGTTTTGTAAGAATGAATGTATTTTCCAAATTTGATCAAAGAAGAACCTCGATACGAAATTTTACCAGCTGAATATAGTAGTTATTTAGGCTAATAAAAAGATAATATATTTTTTATGTAGTCAATAGTTTTTGAATAAACTATACATTCATTCATTCAGTATAAGTAGGCCTAACTAACCTATTATCCTTCATAGAATATTGTAGGATCTATAAATTCGCCAACTGTAAACAAAATCGATGCTTTCGACAAAATAACCTTGAAACCTGGTAAACTATTTATTATGTTAGATGTATAAAAAGTTAAAAAATAATGTGGACTGATTAAGTAGTCATTCGGCATAACTATTAAATTTTCATGAATTGCGTTCCCACCAGGCGCGGTGGGAACGCAACTGAACGTATTTCATCGCAAATATCAAGCATTTTAAAAGACCATTTTAAAAGCTCGACTAAGGGCAGCAGGGGCTTGTTTCGATAATATGCCCTAAATATATAAATATTCTTTCTATTTTCGATGTGTTGCTATTTGGATTGATAGGATTTTGTTCAGATCAAACTTTAACAGTACTGTACCGATATTAATTTAAAAACACAATTTCCCACAAGAGTAAAAGAATCCTCCACTAACACAGGACCAAATTTAACATCCTACGCTAATATAATTTCAACTACAAATTGATCACACAAAACCTAACATCACGCAAGAAACGTAGGTAAAACAAATTCATCTCAAAATACCCCTCTAACAACCCTGAAAATACAATCATGTTTAAAACTAACACTCGCCTCGGGCCTACCAACAAGAAACGTCTACAAAGTTAAAGAGAGAAGAAGCAGAACACCAAACAGAAGCTTGGCCTTTACGACCAAGAGAAGGGGTTAGTACGGTTGTCAAGGGCGGGAGGGGCGGGGGTCGTAAATCCCAAAGGAGGAGTTGGGTGGAGCAGAGTATTGGAGGGTTCTTTTATGAACTCGTCCAACCCAAACACTGCTTCCTCTGTGGGGTAAACATTTCATCACAGTTCCTGTATTGCGACACACTATTTCAAGCATAAGCATTTTTCATTTCAGCGAATTTCCCATGTAGGGAATAAGCTATTACCGTAGTACTCATGGTAAGACCAGGTCCCAGGACCGATTTAATTTTCCGTTCTTAGGTCTCTAGTGGCCAAAAACACCATCTGTTTAAATTCATTTATATCGTTGCTCAATTAATTGTTTACTGATTAAGTTTTCAGATTCACTGTTCACGATTTCAAACAATATGTCGAAATACAGCTAAGTAGCTAAGTTACTGGGCAAGACCTGAATGAAAAAACACTCAATAGATAAGAACCTAGCGGAATGAGAATAGTGGCGAAAAAAAATATTTACAACGATCCTGTGTGGGGAGGGGTGGTTAATGGACAAGAGATTAAAACCCAGCACCGAAATGAGGTTAAAAGTGACGAGAAACCTGAGGATTATACCATTATACTAAGATCCGGTGGGGGAAAGAGGTGGTGGAAGTTAAGGGTGGAAAATCTTCCATCTGATAATGACTTCTTCCACACAAGACACTGAGATTTTAACATCATGTATTGAATGATAATCCTTTAGTCATAACAATCCATACCGAAAGCAGCCTCACAGTCAGTCAAGTACATTAAATCGTTAATACGTCTATTGTTTCAGTAGTTACTGTAGATGTATATATAATTTTTCTTAAGACGAATTTTACAAAAATCATATTTTATGGGTAATATAAAATATTTTCTGCGTAGCCAACAAGTTGCAGTGCTCGCCTTGAAACAACCGAATGAAAAATCGATTATTCGATTGTTTCATTCGATATATCGTTTGGTTAGTTAGGTTAACCTTACCTAACTAACAAAACGATATAGGTATATCGAATAATCAATATATCGATCGATATTTTCATTCGATTGTTTGTACCAACAGATACGAAAGTCTACCCCAAACCGTTGATGTTGAATTTTAACGAGACCAGGGATTGTACAGATCCTGGTGCCAAAATCCGATTAAATACAATTGGCATCGGTAAACAAGTAAAATTATAGAGGTGTAGGTATAGACATCGATCTCTATTACTACAACCGATGGGAATAGAGATTGGTGGTCTACCTGTGGATAAACACCATCAAAGTATTATTAGAACATAATTCACTTTGAAAACATTACTTGTTAAATCGTATACATTTTACTAAGTTTACAAATACGAAAAATTTAAAGCTATCCCACAAATTAGTTGATTCTTGTTAACCCTATTTATGAAAAAACACACAGTACTATCGTCGCATAGAATGAAAACCGCTGTTTCACTGCATGTTTTTCATTGAAACTGGATACCAAGATAACATGAAAGGCGGACAGAATAACTATCACGAATTTGTTTACCCCCCCCCCTACACCCCTTCCATTGTTGCAGAGAAACACACGCACTAGCACCACGTTGTGGTGAATGGTGTTATAATTGGACCTAGCTCGGCTTGTATCGACTCAAGTGCCTAGCAACCATTCACGACCACCCCCGCAACTGTGAATAATTCTGCTGCATGGCTCGTCTGTCAAAGGGTAAAAGTACTGCGACTCATTCAGAATTTGTAAAATCAATGTTCTATAGGCGTATTTCAAGCGCCAGTGATATTTTTTGCAAGGCTTTTAAACGCCGAATTAATCACAGTGAACGGAAATTTTCAACTTTTTGTTACCACTGAAGTATATTACTTATGTATTTACAAGACATTAACGTATTTATTTTTGAAAATTTTCTGACTTGTACGTCACTCTCTTTAAAATTTTCAACCGCTGAAACACATGTGGCTCCACGTAAAAAATATATAAATGCCCCGCCGCAGCAAACCTGCAGACAAAGTGCATTTCCATTTGTCTTATTAGATTTAGACTAAAGTAGTACCTTAACATTTTCAGGTGTACTCCTTAGAAAAAGGCATTTAATTTAACAAGATTTAACTTGGGTTTGCTGCAGCAATAAATGCCATAAAGTTTTTTTAGAATGTTTACCTATACCTGGTTATGAATAAGTTGCGAAATGTTATGTTTTGAGGGTAAAAAAATGAGACAATATAATTATTACCCTAAAAACCCCGTTCCCATAGTCTGGTCATGCTGATCAAAACTATCAAAACCGGGTCAAGGTTTTGCCACGGGACCTACGGTTATAACTTATTCCCTATCCGGGAAATTCGCTAATACAGGGGGAATTCAACATCAACAGTGTCCTCACATATTAAGTTATGCCCCCTTCCCGTAGTGTTAATAATTTCTTCGATATAACCGTTTCTGAACAGACCTGAGACTAGAAAGAAAACCAATACAAAATGTTTTCAATGAGTCAATAACAAGGTTAATAATTTGTATTTAAATTATGTATAACTGCAAGCAGTGTTGTAACTGCATCCAATATGTTCTATTTGTTTCTAAAACGACACAGTTTATACAAGTTTACACAGATTATTTAATCAAAATGTTGATTAACTTGCGGACCTATCCGGCTCAGGAATCCGGTTGTTTTTGTTTGTTACATTTAATCACAATAATCAGCTGACTAGCCGATCGTTAGGCAACCGAGCGTCATTCATAAGTGTATTTGATTAGATTAGATTTTACGACGCCATTACAACAGTGACTATTTCAGTAACAAGGTGATTGTTGAATGAATGAGATTACAGTTTCGTTAATGACCAAGATCAGCTGGTTACTTAACCAGGATCGTTTATTTTTAGCTCACTGATTACGGTCCTGCGAATCGACAATGAATCATCTGTTTTGCCTGGACATCCTTTTTGAACATCATAATTCGCCGAATTCGTCCAAAAGTAAATATTTCATCGTGAAAATGACAACTGGACAATGGACAAGTGGGGTAAAATTTGAATCCTTAACTATTGTCATACGTAAACGCATTTAGAACTAACGGCTACCAAAACGCCAATCAAGTAAATAAATATCCTCACAAATAAAATAAACGGTATCAGCAATTTGACACATACTTTCTCCCATTAGCCTGTCAATAACCTTTAGGGTGAACGATGGGAGTAACATGAATTTTATAGGGAAAATCACAAAAGTTGCAATAGCTTTTGAACCGTATTGTTAGAGCAATGGGGGTTTGTTTTAAATGATACATAGGAAAACAACGCAAGTTCCAATAACTTTTGGTTCGTATTTTTTTACGAAAGTGGGAATTCTACCAATTTGTTCGTAATTTAAAGGACTATAACATACTAAATCTGTATCAAAATCGTTCGGGCAATTTTCGTGAAAAATCAGAGTTTTCCGTTATTTTAAAGGTTTTATGAGAAAATTGCAATTACAAATACAAATTTCGAATTAATTAAAACACATTTGGAGATACCATGGATTAGTGCCTACTGCCTACATACAAAATTTCGTCAAAATCGGACTACAGGTGTGGTCTGTAGCTGTGTACACTGTACACATCCACACATCACTATGGTAGGGGAAGAAAGTAATAACATATGCGTCCTAAAATTATCCCGCTTCAAAGTATAACATATCTGAATTTCTTAGTCGAATCCTCCAAGGAGATTGTTGATATTTATTAACCAACCCTTCACAGCATTTGTGGTCCTGTCATCCAACGTAGTAATTCTAATAGTAATTATCGAAGAAACGAGTTTACGAGTTTTCAGGAGCATGTAGATTGAATTTCCTTTATCGTCTTTTATTTCCTGGTTAACCCAACCCCGCTCTCCTGCACTTTCTTCACGCTTTTGTCAGCTGATTTCGCACAATTATCCTGTACAGGTGGACATTGGACAGGGTGACAGATCCATAGTATTTCCCTGGCCGGATGAAGTGGGCATTGCGGATATTGAGCCATATCCTGTGGATCCACCGACCGCCCTACCATAATAGACCGGTCTGAATCTACAAATATCAGTAGGTCTACAGGACCAATCCTACACATTGGCGCTTAGGTCAGAAACGAGCTCAGCGCTTGGACTTGGACACGAAATCTTTCAAATTTCCTGTACAAATACTCAAATCTGTCTCCAACAGTCCTACCCTTAAACGTTATGTTATGATTTCCAGACTAAAGTTGCCCAAAGCCTTGGCAAAAGATCTAAGAACAATAGAACAACAGTTATGTTCGCTTTTTATCACTTCATTGTAGCATGGTAATTATCATCATTTTGTATAATGTTTTGTAGTCACCAACCGGTCATATAACCTTATTTCTTCAGATTTTATTGGAATCATGTTTAAGTTTACACTGCTCGAACTTTCTTTCTGGACATATGAAGGAAAGTCGATAATACAGGGACATTTTCGGAAAGACAATTTCTAAATTTTACCACTTTATGGCATTTATTTGTTAATTTTATTTTACGAAGAAATAAAGCTTTCTAAATTGACATGTTGGAAATACACAAAAGCACGAAGCCTGCAACTGATCACAAGATTTAATGTTTCTCGCATTCCTCTTTAAATGGACTTTTAACGAGTATCACGAAATATCAATACTGTATCTAGCTATTGCGCTGCGTACGCGACGCTGATTCATTGAATTATGGAAGATATCGATTGAATTACTTCCCCATTGTAAACATCTAACTGATAAACCAAATTGTTTGAAATTTACGTTTACCACACCATTCAATTGTATGTAACTAGTTTAATGTTTATCTCACACTTGTATTTGAAACTACAAGAAAGTTGCTTCCACTGTTTAGGCAACCTACTTAAAAGTTCAGTTGAAGCATTTAAGATATTCTTACTTCCTACACTCATAAGACTATAATAGTACATGGTCTTGGCTAAAGAATGTGTTGATATCTCAAAAGCTACAAAATATTACCCACCACATTCTAAACTCAGCTCCTGATTCCAGCTTAAAAAATGTACCTAATCATTGTCCTCAGGCATTAAATGATTAAATAGCAAGCTTTAACATTAGGACTTCATCGGAAATGCTAGGCTATGAATGTACACAATAAGTGATACGGTGGCCTGTCAACGTTATCACTAACTGCGAGAGATTGGAAGGTATTTAAATTTTAAATGCCTTTGTCTAATTTCCAAAGTGTTTGTATGTGTGGAAGGGTGTGGTCGCAGACAACCGCCTCGCATTACCTGATGAAATGCCCCACATCGCATCCCACGCCCATACGTTGTCTACGGTCAACCAAACACCGTCGCGTCACTTGGTGGCTGAGCTTTACCTGATGAAATGCCCCACATCGCATCCCACTGTCTCCGGTCAACAAAACAACATAGCGTCACTTGGTGGCCGAACTTTACCTGATGAAATGCCCCACATCGCATCCCACGCCCATACGTTGTCTACGGTCAACCACACACCATCGCGTCACTTGGTGGCCGAGCTTTACCTGATGAAATGCCCCATATCGCATCCCACGCCCATACGTTGTCTACGGTCAACCGCACACCATCGCGTCACATGGTGGCCGAGCTTTACCTGATGAAATACCCCACATCGCATCCCACGCCCATACATTGTTTACGGTCAACCACACACCATCGCGTCACTTGGTGGCCGAGCTTTACCTGATGAAATGCCCCACATCGCATACCACGCCCATACGTTGTCTACGGTCAACCAAACACCATCGCGTCACTTGGTGGCCGAGCTTTACTCAGGGAAAATCTGTTTCGTCTTGGATATAGTGATACGGCTTATCTAGTAGGGTGGAATAAGACCTTTTGTCTTGAAGTCGAAGGTTCAAATCCAACTAATAACGGAACTTGACAACGAGAAAATACCTAGATAGTAATTCCAAACCCTATTTAAAGTCTGACTACCAAGAAAACCACCACCGTCGCTGTGACCTGCAGGCTAAGTGAATTTCCTTATAACTGTCTGGATTTCCACTAAAATGTTCCCTTAAAATTGTCAGATTTTTTTCCTCTTAAAATAACATCAATTTTGATGAGTACACTACACAACAGGGAATGTAATCGGGGGTTTTTACATCTTTTTTATTAAAACAATAATAGCTTAGTGACGAAATAAACAAATTTGCCAAATTTTATCAAATATATACATAAACATCAAAATAAACAGATTATTTATTTACTATAAGAATATCATGGGAATTGTAAATTCACGGTTTTTGGAATTTTATCAGTAACATTAGGCATG
Organism: Macrosteles quadrilineatus; assembly: GCF_028750875.1. Taxonomy (NCBI): domain Eukaryota; kingdom Metazoa; phylum Arthropoda; class Insecta; order Hemiptera; family Cicadellidae; genus Macrosteles; species Macrosteles quadrilineatus. Next base: position 76,400,531 of record NW_026542598.1, on the reverse strand, counting down.
CGACAACGCTTCAGTAGAATAAATTATTTCTCAAAGCTCTTCAAAATAGTCTAGACAGAAATTATTGCAAAACTTTATGTTATGGGGGTCAAAAATGGAAAAAAAGTAGTTCCACCCCATAAAACACACCATAAACCCTGTTCCCATGGTCCAATCCTACTGGTTCAAATTAACGTAGGTTTATACACGTTTGTACCGATTTTAACAAAAATCGGTTCACTTTAACGAGATATATAAACTTGTTGCTGATTTTGACCCAAGTATGTAACATAAATTATGTCCCACCTTTCTTGGGAACCCTAATGCAATTCTGGCCGAGACATTGATGTATAAGTGAAAGACGAATATGTCCAAGTTTTCATCCCGACATTCCCTACTCCCGATCCCGGTTACACCACATCCTTTGTTCCCCGGATAGACGATGACGTCGTCGGTTCCCCGAAGGTCCCGCACGTGTGTGGTGTGTACCCTGGTCTGACTCACGTACGGAATGTCGTATTGTCCCGTCCGATCGACGGAACACTCCGCCAAGCAGTCCGGATTGCTAACTCTGACTTATTTGGTAACAAATGATCGCCATGAGACGAGCCAAAATTCTATCACAATTAATCACATAAACTTCCCTCCCTACAACGTGACTAATTACAGTCTAAATGTGTTTGCATAGTGTAGTTGTATACTTTACTAGAGTTTATGTATACAAAAGTATACTTCTTAATGAGGTTTGCACGGAGATGCAATACGGGATTGGAAATAATACGAAATAAGGGTGAAAACACAAGTTAAAAGGTCAAATGTAGGGTTATGTAGCAGTAAGGAAATTTGGTGTTCAGTTAAGTGTGATTCACACCTGGTTGGGAGTTTCCCAGTTAACTCGCAATTTTTATATACAAACTGAGTTGTATATAAAAATGGATATGTGGATAATGTTATAGTGATCGAAACAATTCAGAGGTAGAGAGAAGTTTTTGATAGTTCGAAACTTTATAGGCTTGGTTGTCTTTGATAATCGGGCGTTAAAATGATCCTTGTTAGAGTTCTGTAGAGAAGAAGAATTCTATATATTTCTATTAAGTTGGAAGACTTTCTAAAGTACTAAATACAAACAAGAGCCGATGCAAAATTTATGATAAGTATAAGCAGGAGTTCGTTGGGTCATTTACTCATTAAATTCTGTGAACTAATTTACCACCCGCACAACGCAACATGTTACCATTGGGAAGCAGGTTATGTTTACACTGTTGTCAGCACTTGAGCTAAGCGGTCTGCAAAACGTACATATACATTTACACAACACTACAACACCGCCAGATCGACGGTCTACGCAATGGTTCCACTCGAAACTACTTCGGTGCTTTGAAGTCAGGATAACACATAGTGCACACATTAGCATTGACTATACTGTATATTTGGGTCCATATACAGGTGTTAAAAAAGGTGGGGGCATATTTTACCTAGTGATTCCTTGGGTCAAAATAAATAGAAAATCAAGAATATTTTTTTTTTCTAAAATCGCTTTGTTAACCAGATATTTGCCATTTTGTATTTTTTACATAAACACTTTTATCTTTTAATATTTTAACCGATCTTTATAAAACTTGGTATGTATGTTAAGATAGGAAGAGACCCGTGTAAAAAAAATTCATCTCGATTCAACCCAAAATTTCAAAATGGCGACCTAAAAGTTTTTAACTTAAATTACTCAAAACTGGCTGGTTTTACACTTTGTTTTAGCATTTTAAATATAAATCAAACAATACCAAGTTAAAAAATCAAATAAGAAATGGCTGAAATATTACGATTTTCAGTTGTAAAATGGGGTAGAATAAGGCAGAAGCTAGTCAAGTTTGCCCCATTTTACAACTAAAAATCGTAATATTTCAGCTATTTCTTATTTGATTTTTTGAACTTGGTATCGTTTGATAGATAAATAAAAAAAAGTCCTTCACGTTTTTTTTCATAAAGCCAGCCATTTGTATGATGATTCCAAGTTTTCAGAAACATAAGTAAACCTATAAAATTACTGTTTCGTCGATCGCTAAAAGCCCAGTCAAACAAAAGCATAACCGTGGTAGGTAGTCATAGTTTCAGTTTATGTTTGGAGAAACATCTTCAGATTTCAATTCCAACCAATCACAACCGGACAAGTAATCAGTTAAAAGCATGCTAATTTTTGACAAGGACCGATTAAGCGCTTACTGTTTGGTAGCTGTATGAGAGCGAAGCGACTGTACACATTTCCAAACGCGCCTTTGAGTGTGGTGTCGTATGAACTTGTATCATGTGACCATGGCATAAAATTTTAAAGACGTCTTTGTATTCCAATAAATGATGAAAAGCCCGCAGATGACAAGAGTTTTCCCGTTGAACAAGTAGAGCTCTCCTTCCAATCAGAAGGTCGCTGGTTCGATCCCGAGTCATGTCCATTAAGGGTTTAGGCCGTTAACCTAACGTAATAAAATGCAATGGTGGAGAAACCCCCAAAGAGTAAACTAAATTGTAAGGTATTATTTTCACTTGTAGCTCGTAGCGGCTGGGCAGCCCAGGTGTGGGGCCGAAGCGGAAGGAAGCGGCTTTGGCGGCATCCTGTCATCCCGTCCGCCCTCCGTTCCGTGCCTTCCGTTCCGTCGCCGCCAACCGTCAAAGACTACACGGACTACACGCTCGAAGGACCATCACGTTCACGTGTGTGTAAAAGAAATATACATAACTACAGAAGTGTACAAAACAAAGTCCAACGACTCCAACTACATTTTGTACGATACTGTCCGAATTTTGTTAAAAATTAACAATGAGGAATACGTCCAAACACGATAGTTCAAGAATCTATCGTGTTGTCAAAGCATTTCCCTGACGTTACATAATTAGGAGTAATAGGATATTAATGATAAAGTTGTGGAGGTAACGTTCTACACGAGCTCAAGAGTAATAAGCTTATGTCGAACGTAAATTTTGGCCATACTACACTATCTTATCAAAAAACTATAATTTTGATAATTTACGTTCTTTATAAACCGCCTTCCAAAAATTCTTCCATTTATAAACTTTGCGATTGGGAAAGATATAACTCATGTTTCCTACCCCAGGATTCGGTTTTCACTTCAGCTGTGATAAAATTAACCACTTCAACTCCTAATGTAGGCTATATTGAAAACAGCGGTTTTTTTTTTGTAAAAAAGATCCAAGACATATTTAGATTGTCTGCAAGTCTAAAACATATTTACCGGTCATTACTGTACATTGAAACTTAAACCACAACAGGAGCAGGCTCGTCAAAGACCTACGATTAAAATGTCCAAATAGAACAAATAGGCTGTCAAGTGTCAAGCACCTTATAACTTCCCTACAACACAACAATTTGAATATTCTATTAGGCTACTCAAGATTATAAACAGACGAATTATTTTACTCTTATCACACTTTTTGGAACATCTAACAAGGGGATAATAATTCAAAACTATCCATAGGTATTTGTTGGCTTTTACGACAACAAACCAACAATTTGTATCAACCCGTTTATACTGTTTTAATGAACGAAGTATGTAGGTCTACTTGTTCTTCACAAAACTGGAACAAAACTTATCCGAATTTTCTTTGATTTACCTTCGGAAATGAATTTAAGATCAAATACACTTCGACCTGTCTAAAACAAGATTGTCCTTGCCACAGCCTGCGTGATCGTCAGGTCGGCCTACCAAGACTTGTCATCCCACGTTCTACCCACTGCCTCCATGATTACGTTTCTGGGCTACGACTAAATGTAGTAGTGGCAGTGGCTTACACGCCCATTCCAATTAATTATCAGCTGATTCCTGACGTTGGATTTTGAGGTTTCCCACATGCACGATTTTTATTTCAGCTGCAGTTTTTTAATACGGACAAAATGAGAGTTTAAAAATTAGAAATAAACAAAAATTATTGTAGGCCTAAAACTAAAAAAATATATAGTTAATTTTTAAATTAAACTGTCATAACCTAACCTAACTAACCAAACTTGCTGATAATGACAAAATTGAATGAAGGTTTACTAATAGAAAAAATAATTCTGTTCACAAAATAAAACTATAAATGCCTCAAATTAAATTTTATATTTTTTAATTACAAAATTAAACTGTGATAACCTAACCAAACTAACCAAACTTGCTGATAATGAAAAAATTGAATGAAGGTTTACTAATCGAAAAAAAGTTCTGTTCATAAAATAAAACTATAAATAGCTCAAATTCAATTTTATAAGGTTTTAATTATAAAATTTAACTGTTATAACCTAACAAAACTAACCAAACTTGCTGATAATGCAAAAATCTTAGATAAAAAGTTTGTGCCCCAGATGGGTTTCGAACCTGGTACCATAAGTTTCGAGGCCAGGCACGCTATCCACTAGGCCACCGAGGCCGATGGCATCTTTCCGTTTCATTGCGCTAATGGTGTTCCCTCAGCCAATAGAATGCCCTCATTTTGTTCTTATTAAAATAACTGCAGCTGAAATAAAAATTGAGCTTCCCACATGGTTCGCTGTAAAAGGTTAAAAAATTTTTTCATGGTTAACGCAAAATGAGCGAGTGTCAAAAACAAACATTACATCCGTTCGATGAATTATCATATTTCCGCATATTTACCGAATAATTCATGAATCAAGTAGAGTTTTATACTATTCTAATTCTAAGTAAAGGTCCAAAATTAGTTAGTTTCTTGCTTTGCTTATATTTTATTTAGACTGAAAAACAAAATTCAAGATTCTAGATTCTCTTTCAACAAAATTATACATTCATAATGAAATTACATTTCAATTTGTCTTAAGTCATTCAATCATGTAGGCCTATAATGATAAAAATACAACATGACACAATATTATAATTTTTGAACGCACAGCCCTCCTTCATCATTGAACATATGAATGAAGCTAGAGTTTACTCGATCAGCTGATCTGCTCAATGACTGAATCAGCTGGTCAATACTGATAAAGCAACACAAGTCATCTCACATTTAGGCTGTGTTTCATTCAGTCTTTCTGAATTAAAACTGTTCTAAGATGTGTTACCATTAAAAACAGATTATGTCTAGTGCAGAAACCATGACATTTGAAGGAACTTGAATGGCCAATTAATTTAAGTTTTTTTTTTTTTAGTTTTAAAGGCAGAGTTCCCGTGCCATTTCGAGGTGATAATCAAAATTGTTTTTGAGATTTTAAGCATGGCTGTAGATTACATCAGCTTTACAAGATCCTACAAACATCAGCATTAAAAAAAAAAAATATATATATATATAGTCGGTAAAATATCAAATGCACCTAATAACTTCAGCTGGTTCTAGAAATGTGTCACGCTTATGTGATATTTGTTTTGAATATATTTTTGCATCTTCACTAATGGAAGTGGCTAGATTCCCTCCAAATATCAACTGTTTGTTTGCTAACCTAAATTTGCATTTGCAACAAAGTGCCTCCCTTCATGTGGCAATAGATGAATTTGCATAAAATAAGCTTTAAAGCGCTTCATGGAACATTCAAGACTCCCTGATATATGTTTTATAAATAATATGTAATCAACATTAGTTGCGCGCACCATGTTTGACAGTTTTCAAACAAAAACTTTTAAAAGTTTTAGAATAATCAACAAAGATACAACATTGTATAATAGGTATGAACAGCTGTTTAAAGCTCAATAAAATGCAAATAATGTCATTGACTATGGAACGGTATTTTTAATATTATGAAAAAGACATTCGGTTGTTTGTCATTTTTTACATACAAACATTGAACATTGGAACAAACATTGGAATTGCTGTTGTAATTTAAATTTGCGTAATATTAAACTAATTATAGATAGTTAAGAGTTTTAGCAAATTTGCCATATATAGGGAATAAGCTATTAACGTAGGTCTTGGAGTAAGACCAAGACCCGGGACCCATTTACTTTTTAATTTTGAGGTCCCCAGAGGCCAAAAACACCCTCCGTTCAAATTTATATAGCCTATATGTGTGTCCGTTGGTATGATTAACTCGAGTAAAAATGATCCAATTTCAATGAAATTTAGTACAAAGTGTAAACCTACGTTTATTCGAACGAGTTCGCGAACCAGCATGATTGGACTATGGAAATGGGGGTTTATGGGGTAAAAATTGGTTTTTACAATTTTTGACTCTAAAATCATAAAATTTCTTTCCAGACCAATTTGTAGAGCTTAAAAAAAGAAATAATTTTGTATGTTGAAGCGTTGTTGTAGGTATGTCTAACGGTTACGGATGTAATAAAAAAAAAATTTAAATTTAAAATTCCCATGTTATTCTTATGGAGAATAATAAAACTGTTGTAGTTTGCTTTTTATGGACATATTTGAATCAAATTTGGCAATTTTGTTTATAAGCTACCAACATTCCAATCAAAAACACACTTCAATACCTTCCCTGCCATAGCAACAAACCTAGGTACTCATTAAAATTAATGTTATTTCAATAGTGAAATAAATCTGACAATTATCAGGAAATATTTTAGTAGAAATACAGCCAGGTAAATGGAAATTTGCTGAGTCTGCAGGTTTTCTGCGGTGGGGGTTTTATTTAGTTTTCTTACTATTGAATGTACAGTATAACAAACCATAAGAAAAGAGGCCTGACAAACGTTTTAAAGAGAAAGGTTCTGGAACAAAATTGAATTAAACTTGACCAAAATACACTCTATTGATGTGGATACCTGGTGTTGTCACAATCACAATAGTCTATGACTATGACAGTCCAGTCTATAATTATCTGATTGTAGTCTATTATAATGCTTCCATTACTGTACATGATACAACCAACTCAATGGCGATCACGTATTGCATTATAATTAGTTCCTATTGTTTGCTTGTGTGATAATTTTAAAGGAACTAAACATACTGTGAGTCAACATAGAAAGGTGTACTGCAATGCAATAAAAGGTTATTGGTTAATTTGTTGATCGTTTTCGGATACTACGTTTTGGCTGTGTTTTACATTACTTGTGGATATATAAAAATCTTTTAGGCCTAGTTTAAAACCCAGAATCCTGCTACCAATAATATTTAATTATCCGATTAATTCCCTGTTTACTAAATTATTCGTTTTTTCCTTAGAAAGAATATCAACATATTTGGCTGTCAATAATGGGAAAGCCCAAATTTTACTGATTAAAACCTGCCATAGGACCCCATTTCCAGGACCCCGATCACAAAAACCATTAAAATAAAACATAGATTTAAACGTTTATTCAAAATTTCATGGAAATTGGATTTTTTATGTGAATTATTGTGCTAATCAATGCTAAACAATGGACATACCGGTACCTATGTAGGCTATGCAAATTTAAGGATGTACCGTAGCTAATGTTTTTGGCCTATATATTCCCAAGTCTAGGTCTTACCATGTTACCTATGGCAATAGCTTATTCCCTTTACGAAAATTCACTAAAAATAGTTTACTCATACGAAACATATTTTTAGTATATGCCTAAATGCAAGTGTCATACGCATGAGAAATGTTTTACCACATCTAAGCCCAGTTAAGATCGACACCCAAAAAAGTAGTTATTACATACGGTATTTTGAGCGACAAACATTCAGTGAACAAGTAAAAAAATATCTTTGAATACAAAACATTTTAAACATAAAAAATTCCACACCCTACCTACAACATTTGCATACAAACGGGGTGTTACCTTAACAAATAAAAATGATTTTTAGTCAGACTTATTTGGGTTATTTCCCTTCTCTGACACAACTGCGCCTCACACCACACAGGATATTAACAGAACAGCCGAGCCTCTGATGAATAAAACATGTGAGACCTAGAGCTCATTGTACTGGGCTCCCATGCGGCAATTGTGAGAAAACTAACTAATTGTCACACACACCAACCGCGAACCGAGCCACTTTATTGCCACACACTTTCGCAACTTGAGCGTGTGTTTGTTTCAACAATGGTAGCCAGAAGATATAACAAGTTAGCATAGCCTAGATGCCGAGTGCTGGCTTAAGTTTTGAACAAATAATAAGCCTTCAGATTAACCAATTTGGTCGTTTTTTTTACATCGACAAATTTTGCAATGTATATAAACGACGTAAAATATGCGATTACAGTAAACTCTCATTAATCAGGCATGTCATACAGCTTTAGGAATGTGACACTGTGTAAACTACACAGCACAGTTTTTTTGGACAATTAAAATTGTTTTTCAGTAGTATGGGCCTAATGTTTTTTACTTCCTCCCGTAAGTATATGGAGAAAGTAGACTATTGTTTTTGTCAAAATTTTCATGTTTGAGTTTTGGGCAATATTTTGGAAATATATGATTTGAGCCCCCCTGAAACAAAAAAAAGTGGTTTTGGAAGTAAGGTCCGTGTGTTTGTGTGACATGTGTGTAAGTTTACAAACTACAACTAAGGTTCAATACTGAGAAAAGTCCATGTATTTAAAAAAAATTGAAACACACCCGGCAGTCCTCAATCATTAGGCTTAATGAATGATCCTGGCTCAGCTGATCTCATTCAGTACTCAATAGGTTTAACAGGTGGCGTCCCCATCTCATAATTATTTTGTTAATAATGATAACGAAGCTCTGATCTCATCCATTCAGCATTTATCATGTATAGGCTACTCACTTCACTTTTAAATATAAATACACCTTAAGTTAATGTGCCAGCGTTGTATAAATCCATTCTAAACTAAGTAGGCCTAAACTTAAAAGTGTCCCTTGTATTCCACTCCCTGCAAATTAATTTTGCTGTAACTTAACTTAAGCCTTGTAATTCTTGTGTGTAACCGTGCCTATTTTTGTGTTTAAGATTCTTCTATATAGGGTTTAAGTAGGGGGCCTAAGTATATTGTACGTTGGTACCCTACCATATAGCCTACATTTTAATCAAATTTTGCCAAAATTTATTTTATTAGACTATCAATATTTCAATAAAAAACACACCTCAATACATTCCCTGTAGCAGCAAACCTAAGTACTCATTAAAATTAATGTTATTTAAATAGAAAATAAATCTGACAATTTTAAGGGAATATTTTAGTAGAAACCCAGCCAGGTAAATGGAAATTCGCTTAGTCTGCAGGTTTGCTGTGGCGGGGGTAGATTGTGCAGTTAGAACATAAATGTTAAGTTAATTCACGCACGTGAATTTTAGGAGTTTAGGTAAAAAATTCATAAAACCAAACCTTTTGTAGGCTAGAGACCTGAATTTTAACTATTTTCCGGCCCGGGGAGCCCTTGGAACCCTCTTTACTGAGAAAATCAGATCTTGTGAAATCTTGTGAAAATCAGATTTTTCCGTTAAGTTAAATGTTAATGGGTTTACAGGACAATCACCATTAGATTACTAACCCATCCTCACTGGCACTACACCATCACATTATTAGTAGGCTATCCCTAATGGCTAATTTCTAAAGGCTAGCCTTGAAATATATTAGCAGAACATAACTTAGAGCTCGATTTAAGAGGAATTTTGTGAGTTAACTTAACTTACCCTTTATCCTTGGTGAGCAAATTGACATAGGCTACCCAACTTAAAATGTCCGTGTAGAAAACAAAGGTTTCAAGGTTATTCGTTTCTTGGACTCTGAATGTAATGGAACAAATATCGAGAGAATATCAAAAGGGTATTACTAACTTAGGCTAATTGATTTTCAAAATGCATGGGCTACAACCCCATGGAGTCCGGGTAAGTTTGGTTAACTTAAGTTTGTGCGATTGGACTGTTGATCTAGGTAAGGTATTGAATTTGACAGTTTGTGAAAAAGTCCTCTTGAAAATAGCATGGCTCAAAACGTTCATTCAATATACGGGCACATAAGTTACTTAACTTAGGCTTAAGTTATTGTAATATAACTTACATTTACCTTACTTTAACTTACCATACAACGATTTGACATAGGCCTTAGTAAGTTATAAGTTTACTTGATAGGCCTAGTAAACTTATAAGTACTGTGGGAAAACACTTCCGATACAATGCATCTTGGTGTGGTAAGTTACCTTAAATCCAACTAAGATTTCATTTGATCGCAGGTTCGCTGCAGAGCTGTACACAAGCCCGATTTCAAAGTTTTACCAAATAGGCCTAAGCCCTCATAGGTAAAATTTAAAATTTGTTTGAGTAGCACAGACATTGTGATACTTAAATTATGAGTCTAAGAATAAGTTTGCTAAAATGAAACTTTGCGTTGTGTGTTAGGTTAGCTTTTTTTCTCTCGTAAAAACCCCAACTGAAAAAAATGCATATTATAATATCGCAACAAAATTTAACCATCCAGTGAACGTTTTGAAATTTTTTAGCTACATAAATTTGTAAACTTACCTTCCAAACACATGACCTGGCAGCCATCTTGTTGTAGCCTTTTCGTTAGGACTTGCATTGTTGTTTCACTGGGAGAACTGCCCTGACTTTTTTGATCAGTCAAACAAATATCACTGTAAATGACGAACAAGCTCTCCTTGTAAGCATTCGCGATTTTAGATTTTAATTCCCTGCATTTAACAGTCGACACAAGATCAATTTTTCCCGCTGCCAACCTACGCAACATAATACTCGGAATGCTAAAATTTACAGCATGCCTAATATGGGATTCTCCGAATTCGTTCGAGCTGCGACAATCAAGAATTATAAGACGAGTCGGATTTGACCTTAGTTCCTGCAGAAGCCAATCCTTTCCTATGCAAATGTCCATCATAATAGCACGGTCGGGAGATTCATCTTCGTCTGATGGCATTGTTTACTACTGATGTAAGACGTCAAAGAACACAAAAACTCGGAGATAACTCTTCTATATTAGATTTACCACGATATCACGTGCACAGTTCATTCCTAGGACACTGGAAAACTCGTAAAATACACAGAAAGCGCCTCCAAGTCACTCAAAACTGACAAAATAATCTAAACGCTGAGGATAGGGCGCTGCCCGGCTTCGTTTGACACAAACAACCACGGCCCTCTAAATCCGAACGTAGCTGTTGCTGTCGCTTACCCCACCACTGCCGCCTCGACCCTCCCCCGTTCGTACATTCATCCTGCAGATATCAAACAATGCGCATGTCACGTGGTACAATATTGTCCAATGGGGTTCAAGGCCGTCACTTCATTCAGAAAACCTTAAAGCAAAATTTCTTTAACACCTACACTCCTAAATATGCATAATTAAACCGTATGCATTACCAGTCATTTTGGTTGGTTTATTTTAACTAACTCTAATTTGAATTGTTCAATTATTCAACATTACATGGGTAATTTAGTCATACAGCGAAACATATCATAAATAAACTGCTAGAATTAATTATTATTTAAGTAAACCCTTCAATTTACATCAGTAACTGCCCCTAATATAATATTTGAGGAATTTCACAGGTTACTCTCATCAAATTAATTATAAAACAAGCATATATTTTTCTAGCATTAAAGTATTTATTCCGGTTTTATTGCATAATAAACATTTCATTATCATTACAGTACTGTACCTGTATTTGTTTAATATTCTTGATTAACCAGGCTGGTAAAAAAATAGTTTAGATTTGAGATTCGAGATTTATGGTTTTGAACATCACTAGAACTTGAAAATGCACATACCCCTCCTCAGATTTAATTGTAAAAACAGTTTGTGTAAACTGTAAAAAACTTCAATCTTTTTCCATAATTAAAGCTGGAAAAACGCAATGCTGGATCTGAATTTCAAGCCACGTAAAAGAACACTTTATTTAATTTTCCAGAAGAATGAATTGAGGGACGGATACATTCATACACTACATGTCAGTAGATGTAAAAGCCTTTTGAAAGAGCATTTCTTCTTATTTTCAGATTTTGCAACAAAGTAAATTAAAGATTAACTAGGAGTAGCCAAATACACAGACAAGGGAACAAAGCAGGCTCGCGGTTTGCATGAGATGCGCTAGGGCCCTGAGATAGTTGTGCCCCTCTCCTTAAGGTTAATTTTTCTCTTCCTTGCACCCCCAACAAATCTAAAACAAAACCTCTTACTCCCCTGGGCCCAATTATTAAAGTGCTCTGGGAACTAGTATTTATTTTTAATACTTATTCCCTTGTCTCTGATATAAGCAAAGAGAGATTTTCCTTTATCAAATGGTGTTTTGTCATTAGACAAAATTTTCTGAACCTTTGCCAGACAGTGAAAAATTCTTAAGACGTTTTATTGTCGCGTCTTGTCCTGTTTGATTCAGAATACATCACTTTATTATCATATTGCTAACCTTGGTATATAGTGACGCCTTCAGCCACAGCCACCTCTAATACAGAGGTGGCTGTGCTTCAGCCAAAACATGTTAAAGTAGGCCTACCTTGTCTTGTGCCTGCTTCGGTGAGCAGCTGACACAAACATCTTCTGTTTATCTCAGATTTCATAATTTTATTTTTACATACAGTTTTATTTTTCATAAAAGTTGTAGGTATAAATTATTTTATGTTACACTTTTCCATTCCAAGCGAGATTACTTCTGGACCGAAATGCTACTTGTGATGGGTTATCAATTCAATTCATGATGCTAACATACGTTTTGGATCGTTCCCTTCAAAATCTTATCCGGACAAAAAGCAATAAATGTTGCTAGTGTTGGTAGAGAAATTAAACAATGATATCCAATATACAGATATTTAAGGGTTAACAAGTTAATAAGTTTAAATGAACTTTATTTCACTTCATAAATTCTGAGAGGGGGTTGTACATCTACCACCAAGTACAAGTAATGGTTTTAGGGACTATGTACAGTAGACCCCCTTAACCGGACAGGTAGGTCAGATAACTCAAAAGGTCAGTTAAAACGGGCAATCCCTAAAAATTTAAGAAATGAAGTCCTATTCATTTGGAATTATATTATCATTATTCTGATTTTGACTTATAAAATAAACTACACTTATCTCCTTAAATTTGTCTTAAGTATTGACGATAGAACTGTCACAAATAAACCCAATACCCCCGCCACAGCAAACCTGCCGACTAAGCGAATTTCCACTTCTCTGAATGATTTTCAATTAAATCTATTTAAATAACATTACGTTTAACGAGTACCTAAGTTTGCTGACACAAGGAAACTGAAACTAATAAAGTGTGTTTTAGTAAAATATTAATAGCTTAGTATAAAATAAATAAATTTGCCAAGTTTGATCAAAATTATCCATAAACAAGCAAACTACAACATTTTCAATATTCTTCATAAGAATAACATGGGAATTTTTAATTTAAAATTTGTTGAATTTTCTCCGTTACCGGTACCAATTACCGTACAAAAACACTTTGATATACTAAATTATTTGTTTTTTGAGCTCTTTAAAAAGATTTAGAGAGAAATTGGGAAATTTTGTTTTGAGGGTCAAAAATGAGGGGTGCGGCGGGGTCAAGAGGTTTGAAGGGCTTCCCCGCAAAAAGGGGAGAATTTAAAAATTTAAATGCAAAATAATTAGTTTGCATGCTTTCCAATTATTACATATAATTCAATTCCTTTATTTATTTATAATGTTGATATATCTTGCAAAACGTTGCGTAGGCCCGGGCCTACCTGGCCTGCCCTCTGGAGCTTCCCCTTCTATAACATTCTGTGGGTAGAGTTCAGCGTATTGTTCCCGGAAATGCTGAGATTCTTAGAAAACAGCGGCTAAACCGAACTGCTCCCAAAACAAGGTAGGTTAAAAAAAACTATATTTTACGAGCAAGGGCGGATAATCCGATTATCGGTTAATGCTAGGTCGGTTAAGAGGGGGCCTTCTGTAATACTGTATTGCATTTCACAAACATTGAACAATACACAATCAAATTCAAATTCTTAAGGCAGAGCTAAGTAAAATTGAACAGGAATAACATGTGTTGAATAAAACTCAGTTGTATTTTAAAAATTAGTTTACTAAATAAAGTTATTTACAAATCTTACAAATTTTATGGACGGAATCGTTGTGCAAAGTACACATCTTTGTAGGCTCGCAATATGAACCTTATAAAACTATATTATATACATAAAGAAACACTCATAGCTAAATCTAAAATTATTTAAATATTTTAACAAGAATCAGAATCAACATAATAACAAGGATGAATCATTTCAATAACTCTTAATAAAGAAGCCAATTTTTTTTATTCTTCTTACTATGAATAACACTTTAAAGTGCATAACATTTTAATCTGTTTTATACAGATCTTAATCCACATAATGTGCAAACATTAAGGATTTGTTTGTCTAAATTCAGCAGGTTGTACATTCAATCTATATACAAGGCGCATGGATAGTAAAAAAATCTTTAAGTGATTTTGTAAAACAGAACGTAAAATTTAAAATTTACAAACATAATTACACTTAAATTATTCAATCATTTGCTGATATAACTACTTATTATAAACACATCTTGGCACAAATTTTTATGTACATATAGATTAAAATAATTTTTATTAAATTATTCATAAATATAATATCTAGATCCCTAAATTATCAATATGTTACATAATTAATACTATAATTAACGATTAAGATTACTCTTAGGGATGTTACATTAAGTAGTAAAAAAGTAATTAATTAGAGCAAAACTGGATTTTAAAGGACACTTATAATAGTAGTTTACTGCATAAAGATAGTGTTAAGGACACAAGTAAATTTAAGGCCAAGGCTCGTAGAAGGGCCAACACTTCTACGATTGCCGTTAACACTATTTACACGAGTTGCGTACACTACTTTACCTACGACAGTGTTTAAATTACTAAAAATCACTACTCATAACTTCTAAGAGAGGTTATGTTTTCGGTTTTAACCTAGCATTGCCACTGACAGTGATGCAACGAAATATTGTACCAAACACTAATTGCACCACTCAGCAATTTAATTGGCTAGAACAGCTGATTAGTTGAAGTTTGAATCATTACAATTTTACATCTTCTCTCATTGGTCCGTTACCCGTGTTTTTATGATTAAAACTATGCTGTTATGGAAGTAAACAATGCTGTTATGTCATGTGAAACTTTTCAATTCTAAGAACTGAACTGAACCGGCTACCTACTTTAAAAAACTATTGTAGGTAAAAATATTTTACCTAACCCGCCATGTTAAACTTCCCTATCCCAAGCGTGATGTATACAACTTCCTTACTTCTCGAGTGATGTAAAGTTGAAGAAAACTCACTCGGTAATGTAATGAAACCCATTTAAATAACATTGAGTGGATAACTTAAAAAATATACCTCTATGGAGCCAACGACGTTCAACGCTAGAGATCAGCTGTGTGTTTGAATTTTATTGTTATGCTTTGAAGAATTTTCCTAACCTAGCTTTTGTTTGTAAATGAATGTTACTGTTAGAAGATGAGTGAAATTGATAATGAAGCATATTGCTCGTAACCTCCTGAATATTGTCGGGTCAGGTAAAATCTTGTACGTTACACGTTACGCAAGAGCGTGTTTACATCACTTCGGTGAATTATGCAACTCGCCTTCGCTCGTTGCACAACATTCACCTGCGTGATGTAAAAACGCTCTTACTACACTTGTAATGTAAATAGCTATTACGCCACACTACATTATTTTGACAAACTTCCCACAGAAACTTCCCAAACGATTTAGTCCAGAAAACAGCTGTTTGCCGCCAGCTTATTCAAATGGGGTTTCATTGCGTACTACTGTACTGCAATGAGTTTTACCAGACACCAATCAGTTATACTGATTATACTATATTTAGGTGGCAATGAATGGTTATAAACAAAAACATATATGACTGGTGATTTTTAGTCCTTTAGTTGGTGGAAATATATAAGAATTTGTACGGATTTAGTAGTAGGATTGTCATATTCATAAAAAGGGCCTACTAATTTTACAATATAATTTTCAAAAGCTTTCAAGTATTGTATCCAGGACATCAACTAAAGTCATCATTATTGTCAGTTAGTTAGAAAATTATCGCTTTAGCAGCATTGTTAGCACCATTACAAATTTAACAAGCATCATATATCAATGGTCAATTGTTTGTTGTAAAAAATATACATAATATCAGAATAAACTAAAATATTTGGTATTTCAAATATATTTACACTTTGCAATCTATAGTTTACCAACATTTGGAAACCACTAAAATACTTAACTCTACCAGTGACATAAAACTATTGAGGATTTCATTTTTAGCTTTTAAAAAATTCTACAGAGTTTTAATTGGAAAAAGGATAGTTTTGATTTTTAAAAATGTATGTGTAAACATTTAAATAATGTAGTCCTACACATGATAAACCTCTGGCATTAATGTCTTATCACTGCAACCACCCTTTCGCTTGTTACTCTGTCCATATGGGACTTTTACTATAGCAACTATCACTGTCTTTATAACTGCACAGTTCAATGATTGTGATGGGAAGTTGAATTTGAACAAATCAGTTCTAAATCATAACAAATTGCAAAATCAACTTTAAACCTTGACTTAGCCTCAGTTAACCTATAAAACTGCTAAAATATAACTTTGAGCATCAAAATTACTAAAAAAACTACCAGTATTGACAAAAGCACCTCCGTAACAAATTAACGTAACTAATATTTGCTTCTCTGTCGCCTGCGGAGGGTGTAGCAGCGGCCGGAGCAGACGTAGGCCATGGGGATGAGCAGAAGACAGACGACAGCCAGCATGAGAGGAGGAAGGTACGGGGAATAGGCTAGGGGAAGGGGAAGTGAGTCAGGCAGTTGCAGCCCGTGATACGCCAGCGCCGCAGAGCCATTCGGAGACGGACATGGAAGCTGTACGATAATATCTTGTCTCTGAACCTGCAATGAAAATATGCATTAACTGCATTATTACAATTATAGTCAATAATGTTAATGCTAGAAGTAGCTGTAAATCCTTTAGGTCCAAAGGCTTTTATAATTTATTTATTTCATTTCCTTGTAGCAACTACAAATATTAAATACCGGATTGCAATTCTTCTAAAAAAATTACAGTTTCATTGAAATATGATTATCCTAAATTGTTTAGGATGTTCATAGTAGCTTCTACAATTTTGTCTGTGTTAAAAGTTACTATTACATGCATAACACCAAATGAACAGTGAACTGAATAAGTGCATTGCAAGGAATAGCTAACTACAGTTGAACGCTGCTAGATCAAATAACCTCCCTTGACAAAAACCTGAGTAAACTTTTGAACTCCGTGAATTGTAATATTATTTATTTACATCTATTTTAAACGGTTTTCCCCTTTTCTCTTATAAAAACAAAACATCTATAATTTGATTTTTTTTTTATTTCCATACACATTAAGGTTAGGTTAAAATTTGTCCCTAAATGTACACAGTTTTCACTAAAACTAGTGAGCAACAAACTAATATAAAAGTTCTACTTATCTAATCTAGAATCAGTTGTTTTTACTGCACAAAGACATAAATTGTATATTGCAGAATTAAAGTAACAAGTACAGCGATTACACACCTGGTTCTTTTTACAAATGTGCTGAGCGGAGCTGGCAATCACTGCTTCCTGAGCATACTCTCGACCAGCGAGCGGCGCTAAGATCCAGCGGGCCGGGCTGAGGACAGCCAGGTGGGGGGAGAGTGGAGGAAGATCCCACCGGAGCACCGGGAATCCGGAGACAAGGGAGAGACAAAGAATAAGTAGACAAGAGAGAAGGGAAGCACTGAGACGGCCCGGACAGAGATAACCTAGCAGTGTGGTGAGACTCTGTAGTGTGCACAGGGCTACCAACATGTATCCTGAAAATAAAATAAAAAAGTCAAACTAATACAGAGCTACCAACATATATCCTGGAAAACAGTCAACAGTTTTAACTACAAGGCAACAAACATGTAACCTGTAAAAACGGGGCGATGTCTACTTGTACCGGCGTCTAGTTGTACCTGCTGCATTTTGGTGACAGGCGTCTAGTTGTACCCCGTCCAAAGCTGTAGAGACAACTTGACGATGGTGCGGACGTCTAGTTGTCTCTACGTCTAGTTGTCTCTACGTCTAGTTGTACCTCTTAAAAATCTACAGGTACAACTAGTCGGGAACGTCACCGTCTACTTGTACCTCATACGTCTGCGTCTACTTGTACCTACGACTACTTGTACCTACGACTACTTGTACCTACGACTACTTGTACCTACGACTAGTTGTACCTACGCCCACTTGTACCTACGTCTAGTTGTACCTGCGGCTAGTTGTATCTCCCCTTCAACTTGTCACCGGTTTAAGAGATTTATTTTATTTCTTTAAAAATCATACAATCTTACAACAATTTATTATAAACAACTTGCTACAAAAGCCAGGAAAATTTGGCTTGTCTGCAGCTCATTGAGAAACAGTTTGTTATTAGTCTTTCTTTGCTTTTGTTGACGTTATTTTTAATAAATAATTTATATCACTCCAGAGGTTTAACTCTACTACTAAAGGCAGCAAACATGTTTGTGAATAAATATTGGTTTACTAAGGTAGCTTTGGTCTTGTGTTTGATGATAATGATAATAAAAAGGCTTCCCTGATTGAAAGATTGGAAATCGTCTTCGTCAAAAATGAAAAGGCAAATAAAGGTGTGTTGAGATAAGCTTAGTTCTTGGTCAAAACCGCTAAATTAGCATCCCTACGAAGTTATTATTTCTACGTTTATTGTCCTTTTGGAAAGGTTTAACAAAATTAGTGTAAAGTAAAAGCATCCCATTGACCAAACGTATCGCTAGATTTGTTTTTGATCAACATAAAAACTACTATTAGCCTAGTGTAAGATTATGTGGTGGTATTCCTCCTAAAGGTGCGATTGATTTTAAATATTCTATCAAAAAGGGGTCTATTCAACGGCTGATTCCTAACTATTTTGCGACTGGTTAGGTTTCCATTACCCTGTTAAAAAACAATTAATTACTTTTCATCAGAATCTTCGACATGCATATTTTTGGTTGGTTTTAAGAAACGGAAACTACCTCTAGGTTTTACTGTTATATATGGATGCTTCCTTTAAAACCGTACATGCTGGGCTATATTATTTGAACCTTTTTTGGAGTACCTGGTTAAAATCTCCTCTAAAAAATTATGTGTTTCCGCCCATTGGAACTTGTCATAGTACTTACTTGATGATTAATGAACAAACCCTTATGAAAAAGTTTATATATGGCCATATAAAATTTTTTGTATCTGGTTATATTTGGTTTTGGACCAAATATAACCAGATATGATCATATATGGAATCCCCCATATATGGAAATCTTTAAATAAAAAAAAATAATAAAAAAATAACAATTAAACATATTTTCACATCAAATGGTATAAACTATGCATTAAAACCATGATAAAAATTTTTTATACGAAAATTTCAAAACAAATTTTTTTATCAGCCATCTAGGATTCGAACCCGGGACTCCAGCGTGGGAGTCGGCCCCTATAGCCACTACACCATAACCGCTCCATATCTGTTCACTCAACAAAACCCATTAAGAATAAGAGAAGCTGTATTTGGTCTTGTAAAACAAGATTTTCTTAGACATTTTATGTCATTTGAAGAATGTTATCATTAAAATAGCCTAACTACGTGACATTGATATTTGCGGCTGTTTAATAGCAAAGGTACAATTAATTAATTCTTAATATAATATTCTCCTTATTTAGGCCACTACACTTACAATTTTAAAATTATACGTCAGTTTAAAGATTTTGTTGCGTTATAATAAAATTTTACAATAGATGTATGTACAGGATTTTGTCATCTGGGTTCAAATCTGGACACTTTATTACTTTACTACTAATTACTTTAAAGGAGAAATGCCTATATTATCTGCCCCCTTACTGTACCACATTCCAACTCAATCAGTTCAGTAGTTTGTGCTTGCTAGAGCAACAAAAATATTATATATATTATAAGAAGTGTTTGGGATTCCAGTTACAAAACCCAAATGTGGCAACAATTCCTTATAATAATTCCAGTTATTGTCAAAAACTCATTTATACATGAGCATAAATGGAAAATTATTATTCCATATATGAGTAATTTAATTCCATACCTGGGAGTCATATATGGCCATATATAGACAATAATTCCATATTGGAGGATATTTATGGCCATATATGGGCAATAATTTCATATATAGAAAACATGTATGGCCATATATGGACAATCATTTCATATATAGAAAACATGTATGGCCATATATGGCCAATAATTCCATATATAGACTACATATATGACCATATATGGACACCCCCATATATGGATACAACCACATCTGGCCATATCTGCTTCCATATATGGCCATAAAAAACCATATATGGCTTTATAAAAACATACATGGAATTTTGATATGGCCATATATGGCCAGAAATTACTTTTTTATAGGGGAATATATTGCCTGTCCTGAACGAACCTATTTCATCTTTATTCCCAGGTTGATTTCCAAGAGTGGCCGTTGAGGTTTATCCCTTTATACAATAATTGATTAAACACCACAATAAATTAATCTAAAATTAAAATTGGTAAAATAAAATATAAAAAAATTGAATAAATCTTGAACATATGTTTTGAAATTAAAACAAAGCAAAAGTTTTCCATTAAATCCTGAATCATTTATTTTTTAATTATAATTATCAATACATTTTCAAAGGAGAAACAAACGTCCGATTATTTCTAGGCAGCCACAACAGATGCCACAATCGTTCTACGATTTCCCAGTCTCTCACCACAATTTTGACGCAAAGAATCGGCTTACGTAATTAATATATAGATAGAATAGATAGAGTGTAGATGTAACAGTCGCTCATACATTACTAGACAAATTTTACTTAAGCCAAATTCAAGTCTGGAAATGTATGAAGCAGCCTTTTGGTCTTTTCAGTTGTATTCCTATATGCTGTTCTTACCATGTACATTCTTAGCGGCCACTATTTACATCAACGTTATTAGTAATGTACAATATTTACAGTTTCTTAATTACAATTAATTATTTATCGCTCAGTTCTGTTAGGGTTGAAGGTTTAACTAACCTGTTTTACATGGCTAAATGTAGTAACCATCCAACGCGGAATACAACGTCGCAATCCCTTGTTAAATATCTTTAACTGTAAAAGTTATAGTAACATATAAATACTATTTTTAACATACACAAATCTGGGTTTCAATCAATGTTGCTTCAGATAATAACGTTGAGCTACCATTAAACATTATTAGTTTTAGGAGACACTTTATTTTGGCTACGTTATGATTTCTGGTCGCTATCTTATGCTGGACCAAAGGATCGAAAGAATACGCAAACAATACCGGTATCATTACAATAGAGACATAGCTCCGTGTTTAAAGCGATATTATACCTCCACAAACTTGGGTAGTAACTATATTTAACTATATATAAGTTTGTTAAGACCAAAAGAACTGACTAATGTAAATAGTTTTAATTTAGAAACTGTACTATTGTAGATTACTAATAACGTTAATTGTAATAGTAGCCGCTAAGTATTTACATAATCAGAACTGTAAATATGAATAAAACCGTCAAGGCCGAAAGACCGCTTATACATTTCCATACGTGACAATTCTGTCTAGTGTATGAGCGGCTGTTACATCCAACAATCACATAAGACCAAGTTACATATACATTTATTTATCTAGATAGTAATTTAAAAGCGGTATATTTTTATTACTACTTAATATAGTTAGTAAGATTTATTTGATCAGTGAGAACTGATTGGTTGCTTTAGTCAAATAGTCAACACCTAGCCGTGGTTCTTGGTGGTGTACGCAAACTTCGCTTGTCAAATTCCACTGACACAAAGGCCAGGCCTTGTAGTCCAGGAGCTGAGGGGGTTTGAGCATGCATAAAGGAGTACGCAATGTTATTGCTGATTATTGTAATATGGACTGTGGTGATCAAAATTACGCATGTCACCTATTTAAGAAACTGACATCCCCCATGTCAAGAAATTCCAGCTTCAACAGTAACCTCAAAATAAATTTCTCAAAAGTAAGCTAGAGGGTGCATTCGTTGGCACAGAAGTAAGATATGAACTGACGCGACGTGACGAAGGAAAAATCAAACTTACACTGTAACGGATATACCTCCCTTTGAATATGTCTTCCCAAAAAAAGTTTTCTTTTCAAATAAAATCATATTACACTGATGAAATCACGGAAGTGTTTAACTACAAAAGATCCACCAATACGATTTTAATACTATTTAAAGGTTCTTCCAAAGGAAGAGATACCAGATAACATACTAATAATAACTCCGATGACGTATGGTAAGGGGAATATTTTATTCATTGAATGATCAACCGAATTTGGCGACTAACGCAATTAATATCAATATTGTTTTTACACTTATTATTCTTTAAACAATGCTAAATGCTCAAAATATGTAGCCTATATTTCATCCAATTTATCGCAGTTAGGTGAATTAACGTAATCCTTGAAAGTAACCGTCGATTTCGACGGGTTTCACCTAGTTACTATTAAATAGTATTAGTTAATATATCGATGTTCACATGACCGGATGTGTCATCAGCTCTATCCCTAGTCCGTCGGTCATTATCCCTCGAGGCACCGGCCGATGGACCAGGGAACAGCTATGATTTACACTATCACCCTCTACTACGACATTTTTTTTAGGTAAACATTCCAACGCTCATGATGACATCGAACACTCATGCATATTTGTATATAGGCCTAGCCAGTCCAAAACCTGAATACACTGTAGGTATGAATCAGACCGCTTATATCATAAACAACTAAATATTAAGGCTAGTTTCCTAACCAGAGAACACACAAGAATGGCACTTTACAAGACTTTTTATACCAAGCCTTCATAAACTAAGAGTATTTCATAAGTTACGTTGCCTGTGTAGATTTAGACTTAAAATCAGTATAAAATCAGTAATGGATTGAAAATCTAAGTGTTATTTACGTTTTGTTTGCACTATAATGTAGTGTACCTGTTTCTCGAAATCGACTAATTTTTAAGCTATGTGTATTACCAGGAATTATTTCAAAACTAATAAATAAATAACGTCTTTGTTGGGCAGCGTACATCAGATTATAGATCTGTTTTACATTAAAACTTTTGTCATTCAAGGAGTTTAAAATACTCAACTAAAAGCTTATGTTATTAATAAAAAAATCACACTGTTCATAACAGTTTGATATAATCAACATTTTTTTGAAAATGTTTAATACTGTGAGTGAAAGAGTTTTTTTTTTTAGCAACTACCACAGTACTACGTAAAATCAAAACAATATTTAGGTTGATTGGAGGTCAATCACTTTCTCGCAACTACGCGATAGAGGGCTGACCCAACACCCCAATAACTGGAATGGATTGTTGTGAAAGGAAACTCTAAGAATTTGCAAATGAAGTCCATTCTGAGTAACGTGTGGGGATTAACGGGACATTCTGTACGCTGTTTACAAAATATTTCCTTTGCCTTTCCAAGTACTGAATCTATATGGTTTTGCTTATATTAAACAATAAGTCAAATACGTTGTAGCAGATGTCTTTGGCTGCATTTTACAACAGGTATTTCGTTCACCTTTCTCAGAAATAGCTGTTCATGGCGTGTTCCTGAATCAACAATAAGGTATATTGTGTTATTGTCCTAATAAACACGAGAGACATTCGCCTATCTTTATGGTCGTATTATATAAATAACATTGAACTGATTAATTTAACAAATGATCATTGTTAATTTATTGTAACACTTAAGATATTTATGTACTGTACATTTATGTTTTATGTTTTACATTTATGTTTGTTTTGTACTGTATTTATGTTTTAGTATATATACTGTTTAAATATTTATTTATTCAATCAATGTCCTGACTAATCAACACACAACCTAAACGATATTAAATAGAGATTTGATCATATTGTCATAGCATCTCTTTATAAGAAATCTGTCCGGAGTATGTGCAATTTTGGTTTATTAAACTTATTGGTAAATTGGTGTAAGATTGTTTTAGGTTTATTCGTAATCCGGACGCATACGAAGTTGAAGCTTTTGCTTTGGTATTAACAGTCAAGTAAAATAAATAAATAATTAAAATAAATAAATAATTAAATAATCTTATAAATTTAAGAAAATGGGTTATTCGTTTGGCTCTGCTACCCGACCATTTTTATTATTGAGGTCTCAAATTAAAGGTATGCACGCACAGATTTGCCATCAAGCATCGGCGTATATTTTTCTATTATCTCACTCGGCTTATACGTAAACGAAATTGCTCCCCATTTTTTTCTTATGGGAGTTAAATTTGGTTTTCATGATTTTCTTCGTTAGGCTAAACAAATCATGTTAACAATTTAATTTTTGAGTTGTTCTAATTCTTATAACGTAGTTTTCTAAAGTTATCTGTTGTGGCTGCCTAGAAATAATCGGACGTTTGTTTCTCCTTTGAAAATGTATTGATAATTATAGTAGTGGTAGTTAGTTATGTTACAAGACTATGACAAATTGCCAATTATTGAGTCAACTTGGTCCCCACGCACAGGCTTCGCATATGTGGGCCCTGTCGATTTTCAGAAATTACGTTCATTCTGTATCTATTATTCTTTTGTTATGAATTGCTTTTGATTTTATTTATTTGATTTAATTTTACTATGGTATTTTTCCGGACAAACTCCATTAAACATATAGCACGGGTTGAGGTTAATTTAACAACTTAAAACTAATTCATTCAACAATAGTTTACCTGAAAACTATTTTACTAATATTTGTTTAAAGTTTTACAGAATACACTTACACATGATGCTATTGTATGTTTTTATTTATACATGATATAGGTACTTACAACAAAACTTGTGAATTTTTGTGTTTATTTATACATTTATTGTATGGCAACAACGTAAACTTAAAGATAGGAGCGAGTGTATGCAATTCCAAGATAGAGTTTAGTATTCACCGATCCTACGATAGTTTAAGAGTATATTTCGTACCTAGGGCCGAAAATGACTTTTTTTCAGCTCGGGATCATTTTTAAGTTCGAGACGAAGATGAAATCGGTCCGTGGTACGATTGCTGTTTTTCACCAAACTTTACAAAACTGAGAAAATATATCAATAATGTAGGCAAGCATGTTTCTTTACAACCTTTTTATCAGCTCGTGAACATCACAGAGAAAATATCCGCATATCGGTGGAAATGTATTTTCCTGTCGATCTACAGAATGCCTTTATAAATTAAAATAGGCTAAAAAGACATAAAAAAAAGAATTACAAATGTTTAAAACTAACATGGGTTTAACGGGTTGCTATGCTGGTGACGAAATAACAACTAATTATGAAAATAAAATCAAAACAAATGGAACATATTCCAATCACATTTATTATTTACAGTGTATGTTAATACCCCGCCGCAGCAAACCTGCAGACTTAGCGAATTTCCATTTGCCTGATTGGATTTAAACTAAAATGTCTCCTTAAAAATATCACATTTATTCCCTATTTAAACAGAATTAGTTTAATGAGTACTTAGGTTTGCTGCAACAGGGAGGGTAAACAAGTTTTTTTATTAGTATTATTTAAGTTTAATTATTTAACTTATTTAAGTTTATTAGTATTTTCCAAATTTGATAAAAATATTTTCATAAACAAGCAAACTACAACAGTTGACTTCTGCTCCATAAGAATAACATGGGAATTTTAAAATTACAATTTTTTTGAATTTTCTCCGTAATAATTAGGTGCATAATAACGCTTCAATATACTAAATTATTTGTTTTTTTAAGCTCTACAAAATGGTTTGAAAAGAAATTTAGAAATTTGGTGTTTTTAGAGTCAAAAATGGGAAAAACCTATTTTTACCCCATAAAACCCCCCATAAACCCCCGTTCCCATAGTCCGATCATGCTGGTTCGCGAACTCATTCAAGTTTATCCCACCTTACACCTTCAAACCAAATTTCATCAAAATCGGACAAAAATTACTCAAGTTATCGTGCGGATGGACACACACACATATATATATATACCTCCCATATATATACATACATATATATATATAAAAATTTGAACAAATGGTGTTTTTGGCCTCTGGGGACATCAAAATGAAAAAGTAAATCGGTCCCGGGCTTAGGTCTTACCATGAGACCTACGGTAATAGCTACTTCCCTATATAGGGAAATTCGCTAAAAGGAGAAGTATGTGTACATTGCATAGTTTTTGTCGAGTTTTCAACCGCTGGACCTCAACTTCATTGTACACTTCATTGTTCATTGATCACTGGGAAATCCATTGTAAACTATAAGATATGCACACTAAACAATGCAAATACTTTAAGGTTATGTGAAAAAATATTTAAAGGAATCAGCAAAAATAGTAATACATAATTGCTGGGCAGCCGTCTATTGCAATTCATTAGGGATATACTGCTTGTATATTTAATGATATATATAAATGTTTTAATTAAATAAGCGATTTTCGGTACTAGGGCTGGAAAATTTTAATCACAACTATAGCTGCCATTTCGACCCTGGACAGCAATGCGTAGCTTTCAGCCTCCAATTAACGTCTGTAAAACTACTAAAACATCGTATTGCGGTGAAAAATATTTGCCAATCATACTCAATCGACTGCAGTTCCTGATTTAATTAAGGGTATTATTAAAAAGTACTCGTGCAGTAATCAATTAAACAGGGTAACGAATTGGAGGATAGATACAACTAGACTATAAGGACGCAAAATACGCGTAGGTACAACTAGACGTAGGGACTACTAGACGGAGGGACCACTAGTCGTAGAGACTACTAGTCGTAGGGACTACTAGTCGTAGGGACAACTGGTCGCATCCGTACAAGCTAGGTGATACTACTTGTCGGTGGGATACACGTCTAGTTGTACCTACGTCTACTTGTACCTACGTCTAGTTGTACCTCCTAAAAATCTGCAGGTACAACTAGTCGGGTGAGCCACCGTCTACTTGTCCCTCCGTCTAGTTGTACCTACGACTAGTTGTCCCTAGGCCTCGAGGTACAAGTAGTCGGAGGGACAACGAGACGGAGGGACAACGAGACGCGGTCCCGTAAAAACCAGTAAAGGCCAGTGGAATTCCAATGAAGAAATCTCAATCGCTCAAGGGATTTTTTTGGAAACTCGCAATCACCCGTCGTATCATGGACATTGATAGTGTGGCAATTTCTTACGGATGCTGTTCTTTAGATCTGCAATATTTTGGGGTTTCGTGGCAAAAACCTTGCTCTTCAAGAAGCCCCAAAACCAGAACAGAAATCACAATGGGTTAGGTCTGGAGACGGGGGAGCTGCAACCGGGTGATGGCTAGTTGACGATAACCGACGATAGTTCGACATAGCATAGATTTCACTCATTATTTATTTTTATGCCACCTCCATTAGAAAAGTGGAATAGTTTGCACAACTTATAATTACAAAAAAAATTCTATTTATTATGGAGCCATTCAACACTAAACTCATCTCTCTAACCCATGAATTAGCTGTGGTGTCACAAAACAAAATGGTAGTAGTTTTTATGGACCAGCACCCGTTATACTTGCAACCCATTGATTACTTTCAGACAAAGTACTACCAGAGATTTACACATAATTCTACTGATTACCATACTCCATAAAGTAATTCTTGTCGTAATGTACTGACCAATATAAACATAGAAGCCGTCAGGTGCAGGTCCTTGGTTGTACAGTCCTGTCATGGCGTAGGCTGGAATGATAAACCCAAGCCACAGCAGTAGAGATGGAGGCACACTGACTAGAGTCTGTGGACATTTGTACAAATGTTCTTTTAATCTTTTAACAAGTGTTATATTAAAATCACAACAATGAATAAAACTATGCTGAAATGGTTTTTTTTATATACTCAACTATAACAACCAGGGGCGCCTGCAGAAAGATTTTTTCAGCAGTTGGCGGCCTCTTCTACCTTGCATTTGCCTGTCTACATGGGCCACTGAGGCCTGTGCAAGGAACGTATCCAGTATAGCAAGGGCGAGCCGGCATAGTACATGTTAACTGTACTGATTATAAGTATTAGCAGGAATCTGAATCCACAACATCCCTGCCTTGCGCCCAAAGTCTGTGGCGCTACCATCTGAGCCACCGACTCACCGGGTTAACATATCGTCATGGGGATCCGATATAGTGTTCAAGTGGTCGGATAAAAGGGCCTCCCTCCAAACACACTAAAAATATTATTGGGATGACCAAAAGTTGGAATTTTCTTTCAAAAACATTTAAATAGCAAGAACCCAGCCTGAGTGATAAGATAAAAGACATATTTAGAAAGTAACAACGACTAACAAGGATACATTACAGGGTTTCCATTTTTTTTTTTGTGTGGTTTTTTATATATAAATTTAATGTCATCAGCAGAAGATGCGCGTGGACGGGTCGCTACTAGCCGAACTAAAAGATACGGGTGACGGTTACTGGCAGTGCTAGGGGTAGTGGCAAGTGAGTAGCAAGGCACAAATGTTTTCACAAAAGTACCCCCGCCAACCCCCTCGCCTAGACTCAACCAGATCTGGTCGCGCGCACAGAAACTTTGGCCGAACTGTACAGCTTGAAGATTACTTCAATTCAAAGACTAAACTGGTCGCTGGTCGTAACTCAGGAGAATGCCATAAGCACGCATTTAAGTTATAACACCATTTTCCACCATAACTTCTAACCCCCTCCTTTACCTTCTGTGGATGCCCACTAACACTAAGTTAAAACAATACTCACTGCAACTATAATATAGAGAGTTCTAGAGTAGAGGTTATCTTTGACATCGCTCTCGGCTGCCAGCCGGTCCATGTCGTGAGTCCTAGCGATCGCCACCACAGGTAGTAGAGCAGCTCCAACAACACACAGCATCGTGTAGTGGTAGCCAAGCCTGCAAGCACAAGTGCTCATCAAGTTAAAAAAGGATTTTTTTAGAAATTTACAACTTTTATAACAAACAAATCAAACTGTGTTAATTACCATGCTAAGGATTGTCTTTGGTAATTTTATGCCAGTATTCAAAAATAATTTTTGGCATATGGATGCCGCAGCTGGCTCAAATGAAATGCAATGTGCAAGTCCAGTTTTTTGATAGTTTTACCCAGTTACTGGGGCCGTATACTGGCAATAACACAACGGATGTTTACTTCCAAATCGTATGACACCAATGGACTATTTTTTGTGAGGATAGTTCAGTAACACAACACGTCTATGCCAATAAACCACAAACGCTGGAAGATTTGGGAACATCCGTAATGTGATTGCCAGTATACGGCCCAACTACTGGCCAACGTGACCGAAACCCGGACTTCCAGATTGCAGTGAACCGCAGCTCCCACATGTCCTAAATGATTTTTAACACTAAATTGGTTCACTACTTCTCACAAAGCTCCTCATACAAAGGTGTGACGGCTGGTACGCAACGTAACCAACAATTAAATAAGATTAAAAAGTTGAATCTTTCTTTTTCCTTTGAGACATAACTAACCTGTCAGCCTGTAGAAGTAAGGGGTCAGAACTGGGCAAATCCCAGAACACAGCACCGACGATAAGAGACAACGTGCAAGCCAGCAATAAGTGTGAGATCCAACGGCACAGACTGCTCGGCTGGCAGTAGACTGTCTGGCGTCTGTGACAAAGAACCTCGTTAATGTATGTAGCAGACGACACAATTGAATTAACTAGCTAGACGAGAGGTTAAAATGCTTCCCTAACAATCAGAGGGTTGGTTCATCCTGAGAGAGAAGTCAGCTAAAATGGTTCAAAACTGACTGTTCAAATGTTCAAACATAGCAATATGAAAAATATAAACCTCCCTTTGTACTTCCTTAATTCTCTACAACCAACAGCAACCAACGCTACAGCATGAATTCCAAAATAGCAATTTACTGTGCTACCCAGCAAAATATATAGTTTTCTGTCGTATTCTATGTTACAACCTTAATCTCATTATTAGACTTACAAGAGTATGGCAATGAATTGTTTGAAGATGTTGGCAGGCCTGGTTTTCCCTGGGAGTGCCTGCGGCGGACCTGGGTCAGACAGAGGCTCCTGTCTGCGTCGGAATAGTTCCGCTAACTGCTCGATGCGCTGACTAGATTCTAGCATTGCTTCTGCCGACAGATCATCCAAGGTCACCAAGTCCACTGAAACGTAGAAAAATTGATTTTTTAATAGAAATTTTGTGAAGTTTAGCATATCTGTAAGTAAAGCATGTGTAAGAAACTACTTGTCACAATTAGATATAATAACTGTCTATTACCAGTATACTTTAGAATGCATTATTTTCGCCAAAACACATAGGCTATAATACAAATAAATTACCAACAAATCAAACGAATATACATACGAAGGTATTTAAAAATTTAGTAAGAAAATATATCCAAGATAAATTTTGTTATTCTATAGAAGATTCCTTTTTCTAGCTCTATCAATCCATTTAATAATGTTTACTACAAAAATAATTTTAAATGTTCTATGTTTATTTGGAAAAACAACAGTTGGTTCTATAGATGAGATGTCTACTACATGCAGTATCCAAAACTTAACGATTGTATAAAATAAATAGAGAAAATTTATTTATAATTTCTTCTCTGAGTAGTAAGCCAAAAGTAGTTGACAAATCTTATTGTTACTAATATACTTTATGATTTCACCCTAAAACAAATTAAACACACAGTAATAGTCAGAATAATTCTGGTACGGTCAGAGTAGTTCTAGAAAAAAGCTGAGCCAAATAACTGAAAAAATCTTCTTCATGTTTAACGATTTCACCCAAAAACCACTGAAACTCACGGTAGTAGTCTGAAGGGTTCTTGTATGCAGGGCAAGGGTAGTCCGCTGTGGAGAAGTAGGGAAGCATGTCTCTACGACGACCTGAGTACATGAGTCTACCACTAGACAGCAGCACTACGCGGGAGACCATCGTAAATATCTCGTACGTGGGCGGCTGTAGCGTCAGAATAACGATGCGGCCGGACAACCCACCTGTGGTGTTTACAATCACTTGTTAAAACTGACATAACATTTTGTTGTCTACTTACTTGTAGTTGGTGTATTGATCTTCTTACATGTAAATTGTCAGACTTTATGTAAAAAAAAATTTTATGATACAAAATTGTATTTAAATTGCCAACAACATTTGGTTAGGTACTTATTATACATAGTTTTAAGGAGCATGAAAAAAGGTTTAAAATAAAGTTCTTAAATTAAAGAAGCTGGAATGAATCACATGTCGCTTGTAGTTGAGTCAAACAATACTAGTTTCAGTAGTTTCAGTTTATAACCAAGTGGTGGTCTCTGAACAGAAAGAAATACTGTGTAAGACAAGGAATAATTTATTTCTGATCAAACAACATTGTTAAAAAGATTAGTAAAGATTAAAATACCACCAAGCATTCATCAGTCATCAGATACTGATATGAAATTTTGCAATCATTCTGGTAAGGTGACAAAGCGAAGGTTGAAAACTCGTTTCTCTATACTAAAACTGAGTCAAAAAAGATAAATAATAAAATTTAGATACTAAAGTTTGGTGAAGTTTTCAACCTAAACTTTTACTTATTGTGCATACTAACACCATTAGGACGTTTTTTTTTTTAAGTCTTCCAAACCACCGTTGTTGTAACATCCAAAACTGTCTTTTTGTTAGATATCATTATAATTGCCCAGTGACGAATAACATCAGGGTTCACTATCGACCAAGGCTGGGATCGAACCAGCAACCCTCAGGTTAGAAGGCGAGTACTACAACGACTCGGCTACCCAGACGTACACTACAACTCACCAGTGCCTCCACCTGCCCACTGTCGTAGAAACTCGACCAGGAAGAATGTGTCAAAGATGTCCATATGAGCGGTCGGTCGGTCCAGCAGAAGAATCTCCGTGTTGGCGATGAGATGACACGCCAAGTTGAGTCTTTGCAGTTCCGAGGCTGTGAGAGAAGATACCTTGGTGTCCAACACCTGGGCGAGGCCTAGCTCCTCTATTAGCAGACCCATCTATGGAGAGAAGATAAGGGCGTAAGACAAAGTCTGAGAAGCGGAATAAGTTCTAACAAAGAAACCTTGTTTATCTATTAACTTCAATAGCTAATAAAGTACTGCTAATTTTGTTATGAATTTGAGGAAGGAGTATGGTAGATAATTTAGTTTGGTTAAGACCTTTGAGGCAAAATTACCAGTTTGTTTAACATAATAAGTGTTTTTCCATAGTAGAAAAATATTTTATTAATTGTCTCAATGGATAGGGTTAGAATTGTATACTTTCTCGGTGCACTGAGTTACCTTGAAGTTTCCTACAAAATTTGAAGCAAATCTCAAAATAATTGTGACCCCTCCCTATGGTGCAGACACAAGTACCTCAACATTTTGAAAGACTACACAGGAGTTGTAATATTAACTTCAGTAAGCTCAAACCTCACTTTGATAATAAAGCTGAGAATCTAACTTTTCCATAATAAATTTAATAAATTACGTAAGGGACAATTGAAAACAACTGGTATAGACTAAACTCAAGGTTAAATGTTCTTGTGATTTAAGTTACTCTCAAAAATCAGCTGATGAGATGAAGTTTTACGATCTAACGCAAACCTCAGCTAAAAGAGAGTAGGAATTAAGTTAGTGAAGCCAAGAGCTTGCCTTAATAAAGACTACAAAGACAAAATAAAGATTAAATCTAAAGATTAAATGTGCTTATTTTAGCTTCCACTACCTCAACTAGCTAGCACTAAATTATGATTAAAACTTCAATAAATTTTATCAATCATTCCTATTAGGATGAAATAAAATACACACTCTAAAATTACATTAATACACACATCAGATACTTACTTGTTCTTGTACAGAAACTTTTTGTACGTTTATGTACGGAGGCCGACGGAGGATGGAGTAGAAAGCTAGTGTCTGCGCGACACTCAGGTTTGGAGCAAGGACAAAGTCTGCTCGGACATATGCAGCCCGTCGCTGCAGCGAACTCTGTGTAAGCTTTTGTCCGTTCAGGATTATGTGAGCTATCCTGGCGTTGGCATGTCCCATTAGTCCGTCCAATAGCGCTTTGCCTTCTGGTGCTAAGCATAAAGTTTATTTTTAAAGATTTTCTTCTTTCAAAATCGAGAATACTTAGGTAATGTAACAATTTCTTTTGTGACAATAAGATAGGCTTATTATTTTATTCCATCTAAAAAAACAATTTCATGCAAAGCATGCAAGCATGAAGCATAAGCTTTACCCTTACTGTGCTTTAAAATAAAAGTTTTGTGTCATATGCTACAAATCACATGGTAACTAAAAGAATACTAAACAAAAGGAATTATTTGGAGATTTCAATTATTCCTTGTTATGATTTTCCTTTACCATCTTATGGACATTAGAATTCAAAATGTTAACATTTTTTAAACAATGGTGATCACACTATAATGGGTAAAAAGTAGCAAAATGGCTGATTTTTACAACAAACAAAGAATCCACAATTATCATGTTATCTTCAACCAAAGCCATCCAAAGTTCTAGGAGGGCCTCTCACACCTAAATTTGCTACACAAAGATTAATTCGTGAGTTTCACATCAGACCCAACTGAGACATTATTCTTCTCTCAATTTACTGCTGGCTCAATCAACTGGTACTGCTTGGCCATTTATTAGCCCTAACCGCCTACTACACTAACTACATTTGTCAAACAAGAGAAGTGTAGTAAATTTTATACTTTACTCTTCAGCACAAGTCAGGCATAACTTTCAACTGTTTCCACTGAGTTTATGTTAGTTGTACCTCGTCAAAGTATTCTGTAGCGGCCGGGCAAGATAGACTTTTTTGTAGAGTATTTTAGTAAATATTTCACTATTGTTATCAACATTTGTCATTTTCAAATCACAAATAGATTTTATTAAGTGATAATGCTGCAGCCACTAGGTCTAGCATTAAGTAATGTGAAAAACAATCCCGGGCTCGTGCCTGCGTCTTAAGACGAAAACAAATTTCAAAAAATTAAAAAATTAAATTTTTTCAAAATTTTCAAAAAATGAAAAAAAACAAAAAAAACATTTAATCCGAAATGGGCCCGGTCCCAACCATTTCGGACTAACGGGACTCTACTGTATAGACCGTCAGCCGTGCTGCGGTTACCATAGGTTCTGGCGCACACTGCTGGGAGTGCCACGTAGTTACGTACACGCTACGTAACTACACGGCGCTCCCAGCGGTGTGCGCCAAAACCTATGGGGTCCGCAGCCCAGCTGACAGTCTATATTACATTCTTTTTGTCTATGATATGATACATCAGTCTTTAGGAGATCAATGTGATCAAATTTATAGTGAGCATTCGGCTTACCTGTGGTGGCCATAACTGCTAGAATTTCCCCTCCTCTGACTTCAAAAGAAACACCTTGAAGAAGAGGTTCTTTCTTTTGCCCTTCCACGTCCATTCCTCTAACCTGTAGGAGAAGAACATAGTTTAGTGAATTGAAAATTAAAACGTAGTTTGTGATAACCTACATTTCCTCGAATTCTTTACACAGAATTTCACCATGTTTTTGGTTAAACTATTCGAAATTAGGTCAAAGAACAGGAGTTATAACTTCCAGAGGTGTGCATTTAAGCTGTACAATTTACTTTGGAAACTGCAAGTAGACTTTACATCTTAGTGATACATATAGTGACTTTACATCATAAAATCTGAGTCCGTTTTGATGTGAGCTTTATCAAGTAAATTTTGATTAGGCTGATGCTGACTATACACACTTTCTTTTTTCTTAATTCAGGGTAAATTTAAGAGTGTACACTCATTTACTATGATACAAGAGGAAAGGCAAATAGCAACAGTAAAAAAATTTCATACCACTAAGTCGCAACGTTTATTCTACAATTGGCCATTGTAGAATAAACGTTGCAGTTTAGTTGCATGGCATAGGTACTGTAATGTATACTTTAATACTTTTCATTGAAATTGCGACCATACAAAGTAGGTATTTTAAGCCAAGTATGAATGAAGATGAGTGTAGGAGGAGTGACACGATATTGTAATCTTGTTAGTGACTAAGGCCGACATATTCCTTAGACACAGCTGTTAATTAATAGCCCATACAGCTAATGGAAACTAAGGGACCTACAGTTTATAGTGGAAGCCGAACCACATTTTTGATTTGGTATTAATGAATTGGTCTAATTATCAGGATAGTACTGCGGATAGTCTTAGTACTCACTAGTGCAGACGTTAATCCATACCAGGGAGTATCACATCCACAGTGCATATACATATAGTATGGCACCTTGTATTCCTAGTCAGGAACCGATGAGAATCTCTTTAGCGAATGAGTGGGGGGGGGGGGGGGGGTGTGACATCACTCTTCTCTTGAGGGAACACCATTAACGTAACGAGGCGATGTGATTTCATCGGCGTTTGTGGTGTATAGTTGATAACGTCTCGGACTGGTATGCTAGAGGTCTCCAGATCGAATCCCGCCGGGGACTCTAACTTTTTGTCAAAGATTTTGCTTAGAATGCCAATACTTCTTAACTGTACATCTTTTGTTAGAATTTTAGGCATTTATAATTTTATTTATGAACAGATTTTTTTTTTATTATTAAACCTTCATTTGATTTTTATCTTAGGCTATTACTTTTTAAAATCATCAGCAAGTTTAGTTGGTTAGATTGGTAACTAAAAAATTATAAAATAAATTTATAATTTTTCTTAAATCAACAAGAGGGGTCCCCACAATCCCCCACTCCTTCACAGAAAAGGTTCTCATCGGTTCCAGACCAGGAAAATGAGACGCTAGTATGCATATAGTTACATCCACAGTCGATCATCATTGGCTATCTTACTTAAAATATATACCGCATGTCTACACCCATCTCCATTCATACTTGGCTTAAAATACCTACATTCGTATGGTCGCTATTTCATAAGCAGGTATTAAAGTATTAAAACACATCAAAGCAGGCTTCAAATTTGACAATAGTATATTTTAAATAGAACAGTTACAATATTAGTGATTGAGCCTTACCTGAAGGTGCGGATACTGTCCATTGTACAGTTCTCCTCTGTTGACTTGGAAGGAGAGGGTGGTTGGTTCCCGATGAGTCAGGGGGATGCTGAGAACAGACGACGGCCTTCCCACCACGGCCACTGAGGCTGGCCTACCCCCTCTGTAGACAAGTTGAGTATAAACTGTTTGTATCTCTTGTAATACTTTATTTGTGTTTATTGTTGTTCCATACCTTCATATCCTAGGACGCTATGCACTAGCCTGTGAATTGCACATTTTTTCAGACTAGTACTAGTAGGTTGTAGATCAGTTTGTTGGCGATTGGCGAGATTTGAACCTTAAGACCTCACTAGAACAAAGCCCCCACTAGTGCTCTACTCCTAGACCAGATCGCACCCCCTTTTGTAACACTAGTGATCGATTTGAACCCAAATGTAAATGGAAATTGAGTGTGAAATGAAGAAGATTAATAGCTTTAAAATCAGCTGGTTCTACAGCCACAAATAAATTGTTTCTATAATCAATGGTAGATATCATAGCTGTCATTGAATATAATATTGTAATGTATAATATCTTAGATTACATAATGTGTATTCTAAAATAAATTTACAGATTATTCCCTTTTTATGTCCTCACCCAGTTGTGATGATCAACAAAGCAACTAATAATACTATAATCAAAACCAACACAATAATTCACAATTAATATTTTTGTCAATTATCCAGCGTATGTAAATCCAATCAAATATATGTAGTTGATTGAATATGTAAATGTACACCTCCTTGACTTGTTGCAGAAATGAACGCTTCTTTGATAGATATTTGCCCTTGGCTGACTCCGCTAACGATGAGAACTACTTCCCTGGCAAGACGACCACCCAACCGGAACATTGCAGTGTTAATGGAATTAGACATAGTACAACTTTAAATGGGAAGTATTAAACAATAGAACAATTAACTTGACAGATTAAAACATTTGAACATTTGATTATGAAAATTATTTTGCCAACTGGCTCATTTTAGTTTGTGCAGGTAACAAGGCTATCAAAAAAGTAATTCCACACTCATCTCCACTATACAAACATTATTGTGTCAACAATGAATCAAATTTTATCCATCCTTTAATCCTGACCTTGATATAAAGTTTCAACCTAAGTCAATCTCCCAGTATAAGTTTTCAATTAGCAACAATCACACCTCAGTGCATAGCCTCCTCTAACACAAGGCTGCGGAGAGACAAAAGTAGCAACACCCCTGTCCTATCAAAACGAAACAACTGTTGCTCTAATTTATAATGGAGAGAATAGGCAATGTTTATGTTTACATTTTTGTCATTACCGTGGCAATAGGCACGACGTTGCAACGTTGTCACACACCAACGCAGCGGCCTTGTTTAAGAGGAGGCTATGCTTAGTTACATTTAATAGCGAACAAAAAAACTTATCTTGTCCAAATAGCTAACTGTCATTGTCATATCTCACAAACAAACCTGGACCTATAAAAATAAATTACAACGTGAAAAACATATCCCAAACATACTTGTGATGGTGCATCAGCAGGTGTGCTGGAGAGCCGATCTCGTTGTAGGGGTGTTGGTGGGGCATGAGGAGGGAGGGGTGGCGGAGGTCGTGTATACTGCGGCGGTGCTCTGGCGGAGCAGGGGACCTCATCAGTGCCTCGGCGGAGAGTAGGTTAGCTTCACTGATACTCTTGCCTCTTCCCCCCGCCATGCCTGGCGCTCTTGGTAGAGTGGGCTGCAAAGGATAAAATGTATGAAGATACAGATTCTTTTATGGTTTACTTACTCCTATGACCATCTATAATATAGAAGGGTTTTGGCCTTGCTATCTTTTCTGGTTGTATGCCTCATCTACTTCCGCTCCTGCTCTTGCGATAATATTTATAGTATATTAAATCGTGAAGATGTCACTGAACAGCTGTTTTTGGTTTAGTAGACTAATTCATGTCAAAGCCAACATCGCAGCTCAGTGGTAGAATCTTGGGCTGGTATTGCAGACATTGCTGGTTTTAGAACAGCTGACTGTGTTATTTTATCAACACAGTCAAACATCATCATGTTTTATCAACATAGATCTAAATTAAAAGTGCGTCTTTTATTTTGTTGACCTCTTCAGTTCTAAACATACATACATACATACATACATAAATTGAAAAAAAAAAAATTAACACAAGTTTTTTTATTAAATGTTTTGCTCACCTGATGGTAAGGTATGTTGCGGAAGTCAGGGTTGCTCTGTGTACGCAGGTAGTAGTTGGTTGTTCTCTTGTCATTTCGGGACGTTGTCCCCCCGTCTTCACTAGAGTCATAGCCGCTGGAGCCGTCCCGGGGGTTGCGGGGGCCCCCACCATTAGGGGGAAACACCCTTGGAAGGCCAAACTTGAGGTATGTGTACATGTTGGAACCCAGGGGTGACCTGGAATATTCATAACTATAATTCTGTGACTAAATGAATACCAGTGGCTTGTAGGGATATTAAGTCTCTAAAAAGCTAAAATGTAAAACAAATTATTGTAATATTTAAACAAACACAGAATAAAATTATCCATGTGTCAGGATAGATATCTCAGTACAACATATATTTTGTATACAAAACAGTTTGTCTTTGTTTGTCCTTGTTGATGTTATTTTTAATAAATAATTTGGCATAAATCGTAGCCTAAATCATCATAGTCTCAAAGAGTAAAGGAAAAAATAAAATTTTGTCAGCAAGGCACCTTGTGAGTTGTCCATTAACTGTATTCTATTCAAATAAAAACTGCCTACTGCTAGTCCATAAGTGGGTTGTTTACTTCAGTATCAAAAAATGCTCAAACGAATAATACTGAGTTTGTCCATGAGCAATATGGTTTAAGTTGAATAGATTTAACCTTATTAATTTTATCAGAAAAGTTGATCAATACAGTTAGAATAAGCAGCTGACATCACCAGACAGCAAGGCTTCTGTATCCAGCGACTCATAATAATATGATTCTTTTGTTTATAATCCACGTGAACTCACTTTGGTCCGTAGCGTGGATGACTAAGGATAGACTGGACAGTTGACTCTCTCAGCTGGAAATTACCGTAAGGTAGTGGTGACTTCTCACTCGACCCCAGAGCCGAATCTGTGAAGTCCGAGTTGAGATTTTGCCTGAAAAAAAAACAACTGATTTTTATCTATATAATTATTTGTAATTACCTAACTACTAGATTTTTGTGCATTTCAGCTACCGTACCAAAATTATAGACTAGAGGCTTACCAGGCGTGCAGGTCCACTGAGGCAGAGGGTATCATCCCTGCAGATAGTAGTGGTGGTCTGTTGATGAGGTCTGAGGTAGCAACAGCCTCCCCTGCCACACTGTACCTCCGCTCTAACCCCCCGTAGATTTTAGAGCTAGTTATCATCTACCACCTACCTGTATATAGACCAGGCATGTAGGTCCTCTGAGGCGGAGGGTACCATCCCTGCAGACGGAGGTGGGGGTCTGTTGATGAGGTCTGAGGTGGCTACAGCCTCCCCTGCCACACTGTACCTCCGCTCTAACCCCCCGTAGATTGTAGAGCTAGTTATCATCTACCACCTACCTGTATATAGACCAGGCATGTAGGTCCTCTGAGGCGGAGGGTACCATCCCTGCAGACGGAGGTGGGGGTCTGTTGATGAGGTCTGAGGTGGCTACAGCCTCCCCCGCCACACTGTACCTCCGCTCTAACTCCCATAGCTCCTTGTGCTTGTTCCCCTTTACCATCTCACGGGACACCATTGAGCCGCTAGCTCCTATAACAAAAATAGATTAGTTTTTCATATTAAATTAACTATGCAGGTCTTTATTTTCCAAAAGTTGAGTAAATAACATACGAGCACAGTATCATATCTGCTAAGTTAACAAATGAATCAATCATTCTTCTACTTTCTACAACATGTCATGCAACATGGGGTCAGGTGTCAAATCCTAAAATAAATAATAATACAGTATTTTCAAGAGGGAGGAGGTGGAAAAGTATAATGTAGGGAAACATTAGCATTAGCAAAACATTGTCTAGGAGATAAGAGGTTCTTACGAAAAATCATGCCTTTACCAATATAATGTAAATTACTTCAGGTTACTGGTTTGGATGAGATATGTCTGCACATCTTTTTTCAACCCTCTTCTCCTTGTAAAGTAAAACTTAATCCCTCTCCACACCCTTACGCCCTTACCCATCTCATTTGCAAACAAATAAACAAAACAATCAGGTGTATATTTTTATCAAATGATCTCCTAACTAATATAAAAAAAAATGACTAACAACTAAAGAGAAAAACTTGTTAAGAGGACTGAACACTGGTGCTTTGACATTTAAAGAAATTTGGAGGTACAAATTTGAAGCGAAATGATACACAATCGTCCCCCAATTTGTTCCGCGGGACATTAGATGCAGCAGCGTCCTCGCAGTCAAGGTCCGGCCCGTGGACCACGGCGGGAATTGAGGAACCACGGAGAGTGCATAGAGTAAGGAGGAGAGTTACATGCGAACTTTGTACTCTATGGATGACAGGTCAGACAAGCAGAACATGGAACAAGGTTCAGTTTAAAGGTTGTCTTGAAGTTAAAAAGGGATAGAGATATGTTTATTGCCATCTCAAAGTTTATTCCAAACAGTGTTGCCAAATGTGATTATTTTACTATATTGCAAACTTTACAGGCCTTTCGGAGATTTAAACTTTACAGAAACATTTAATGTAGGCCTACATTGTATGGAAAAAGAAACAGTAAAGGCAAAAAATTAATTTCACTTCTGTTAATTCCAAATTCGTCTTCTAATCAAAAGGGAGTAAACAAATTAACTTGAACGTAACCACAACCTCGGCATTAATCCAACACATTCATACTTCCTGCGATTACCAGGAGTAGGACAAGGTTCTGCATTACTTTTAGGGGATTTCTCGTAATCACCAAATTTGTAAGTGAATTAGTGACTTGATCGTCTTATTTGTGGAACCAAATTCAGATAGCCACAAGGCCAAATAATAAATTATTTGACGAAGTAGATTGCAGCAATACTTAGTCAAATTAAAGAGGCTTTTTTTATTTTGTTGACCTCTTCAGTTCTTGATGTTCAGATTCTTGATTAGTTCCAGTGACTTTCGGATGGATATGAAAACACTATAACTCAGCTTAT
Source organism: Macrosteles quadrilineatus (assembly GCF_028750875.1). Taxonomy (NCBI): domain Eukaryota; kingdom Metazoa; phylum Arthropoda; class Insecta; order Hemiptera; family Cicadellidae; genus Macrosteles; species Macrosteles quadrilineatus. Next base: position 76,359,495 of record NW_026542598.1, on the reverse strand, counting down.
TTTGTTGAATAAAATAATGATTAGTGGATTCAACATTTCTTGCATAGAGACAATTAGGGTATTACAAAACTTCCAAAACAAAATTAAACCATTCTTCTGTTACTTGATCAGCAATTCAAGGCCACTCATGCAATAATCCTTCCTTCTGTACGACTGAAAATGTCATCTTCAATTCTGAAGTGTAGAAGTGTAACGGTACGAGGACGTATAAAGGATGAAACAGAATGGACGACAGTTGACGAAATCAATGTAGGCCTCTTTTACGAGCTAGATGTGAAGTAGGGCCAAATTAGACCTGGGGTGTAAATAACGGGTTGGAAGAATGTTGACCCGGAGACCCGAAAATACGGGCACTTGACATAGTGCGTGTGATAGTGTGCCCAAACTATCAAAAACAAATAATAAGGGACGTTCAGTTTTTGATAAATGAAGTGAGGGGCTGAAGTAGGATACTCAATCAATCAATCAATAATTAAGATGGGGACGCCACCTAGGTGCGTATTTTAACCCAAATATAAGTGAAGGATGAGTGTAGAATGGAGTGTGGTGACCTGTGTAGCTTTGTTACTGACTAAGATCAGCTGTTTCATTAGTCAGGATCATTTATTTAAAGCCCAATGATCAGGACAGCTGGGACCAGTTTAGAACCATCAAAAACTACACACTTTCTCAGGATCTAAACGGCGACCTTTTGATTACAAACAAATTTTCAAAATACAGAACGTCCAAAATTTTGGGTCTGACTTGTATTAGGGGAGGTACGAATGAGGCATTTAGTTCTAAATTCCTCCGTGAACAGCGCTGTAGTAGAGAGCACTTTGGCAATGAAGATTTACTAATCGCAAAAATAGTTAATAAATAAAATTATAAATGCCTCAAATTCAATTTTATTATTTTTTAATTATAAAATTAACTATCATAACCTAACCGAACTAACCAAACTTGCTGATAAAGAAATAATATAACAAAAGTTTAGTAATCGGAAAAATAATTCTGTTTATTAAATAAAACTAGAAATTGCTCAATTAAAATTTTATAATGACTTAATAATAAAATTAAACTGTAATAACCGAACCAAACCAACCAAACTTTCTTGGACAAAAGGTTAATGCTACCAGCGGGATTCGAACCCGGGACCTACAGTATATCAGCCCAGCACGCTAACCATTAGACCACCGAGGCCGATGGCTATGGTCCGTTTTGTTACGGTAATGGCGTTCCCTCAGCTAATAAGAAGCCCACAGCTGTCATCGTAGCCTCTTCTATACCTCCCCTGAGTAAATACCCAAAATTTTAAACTGTCGGTTTAGGCCTAAGTGGTTGTAAGAGGTGAAAATACAGGTACTTATACTTGACAATCAAACCATCAATTATTGTGTGGTTTGTAGATTCGAAATTTGATTGAGCCTGCGCTATGTCCAATACGACTAATCCATCTTTCAGGATTAGAAGTGTGCTCTGTTGTTTCGACTTTATTTTAGTCTCTTCAGTCATGGATAGGTCCGAAGACCACCATGAGACAACAGTAAATGTGATTTGCGTGGAACGTGTTCATTACGAGATTCCAGCATTCACTGGGCAGTACGAGCGTTCGACTCGCTTTTACAAACTCTGTGTGACAGTGGAAGAATTTAGCAATCCACAATGTCAAGAGTGCCCTACTTTTCAAAATTTTCACAGAGACTATGTATATTTATTAATTATACCTCAATTAAGTTTAAAATGACTTTGATTAGTCATATCGAAATTCAGAAATGTTTACTAGAGACAGCTGAAATTGGGTTCCAGATTCCAGGAACCAATCAGCATGCGATGACAGATTTCAGTCATCCAAAGGCACTGGACGTGAAAACAAATAAACATCAAAACATCAATTATTGATATGAGGATACCACAGGTGCGTATTTTAACCAAAATATGAGTGAAGTATGAGTATAGAATGGAGTGAGACGATCATTGTAGCTTTGTGATCAGCTGTTTTATCAGCCAAGATCATTGATTTAAAGCCCAATGATCAGGAACAACTGGGTCCATTTTCGAACTTTTTAATTGTTTAATAAGGACGGCAAATCTATGAGTATGCTTAATCTGTGAAGTGCCCAAATTGATAGTAAACAACGAGACGCTCTGCACAGGACATACACAGGAGTAATCTAACAAACTTACTTAAATTGCTCAATGAGGAAAATAAATCGTGCATAATCTGTGCTATAACTCATCATTTGACGTTTTACTAATTGCGCAATGAATCCTAGTAGTTAAATCAGCTGTCCAATCACCTGGCTAGCAATAACCGCAGGACCATTCAACTTGTTCTCACAACTGACTCTTGCATCTGACACCTGGTTTGTAAGTGGCAACACAGTATATAGTGCCATAGATTAATACACGACTAAATATATTATATACGATATAACGTAAAACGATAAGAAATGTATCCTGAAATAATATATTGAGCCATATCTGTACATTTAAGTCCACCCGGACAAACACACACATACTCACGCACACAGGCATAATATGAAGAGAAGCTACTTGCAGTATCTAAAGTCAATGATGCGCAATGTGCATATTTCCTGCGTCATGATGACGTAAACAACCTTAATTGACTTTAAATACAAGATTACTTCTCATACAATAGTCAAATCCGAAGCTTATTAATGACAAGCGTATTACACTCGAGGCTTCGTTTGAATGCGCTAATGTCGACTTAAATTTTCTCTATTATCTTGGGATGACTATTACGTTTTCGTTTAACTATTTTGTTACCAGACAAAGCCATAACTCATATGAGTGCATCGTTTTACTTGGCAAAAAATAGGTGGTGAAAATTGTGTGAATGGTTTGACATCGCGAAATGGATTATTTTAAGGTTCTGAAGGTCGATTTGCCTTGGAATCCAAAACTGGGGCGAAACCTTATCTACTACTAGGACGAGTCAAGGCTGTGACGGAAAATTCTGTAACCTTTCTTAAAATTACGGATCTTATATTACAGAAACAACAATACGGGATGGACAGTAACGTGAAGTTCACAAAAATAACAAGAGGAAATATGAAAACCATGTCAGTAGAGAAAGCCAAGCTAATGAATCGTCGAATCCGCTAGGTGTTGTTGTAATTGGTGACTTGAACGAGTGGAATGTGAGAATCTCTGACAAACATCCTGTGTGTAATACTACTATAGAACCTCGATAGCACGTCTCACGGAGATTATGTTAGACTTCTTATGTAGGTTTGCTATAATATGTCAGGGGCGGATCCAGAGAAGAATTCAGGGGGGCCTCCAAGGGGTCGGGGGTATGGAAACCAAACGATGTAAAAACTACTGGAAACCCCCATCAAAAAGGGGTCTGGGGGTATGGAAACCCCCATCACAAAAGGGGGGGTCTAGGAGGCGTCTAAGGGGTCTGGGGTTATGGAAACCCCCATCAAAAAAGGGGGGTCTGGGAGGCCTCCCCCGGCAATGTGCAACCAGTAATTCGCTTCTGTAATATGTGACATTAGAGGTAATACATAAAAATATTTTATGCAGCAATGCAAACTATATTTGAAAAATAAAATTAATCGCTTTACATACTTGTTTTGTACATTTTGATTTTTGCTGTAAATCCAGCTAAATTAAATCCATCTCAAACTTGACTTCAATAAAATTCACAAATATGTTAAAACCTATTTTTATCCATTGTTATTGTTTTCCTGTGGCTATATCCAGTTAGTTGCTGTAAGTCGAAATTTTTGTCAAGAATTCAACTAGTCGAAATATATAATCACGATAAAATGTTACTTATAAAATTATAGTACAATTAGAACCATAATAATTTGGATTATTTACTTATCATTAAAATAAACTTAGTTTTATTGGAGAAAACTATATTATTTCCACACTCTACTATTAAAACTTCTCAACGCTAAAAATACCCACAGATCATTTAAAGTTTATATATCTCAACATCTAGCTTACAAAATGCCAGTCTGACAATCGACCTTGCACTATCAGGTGTGAACCTTCTTGTGTTTCGCAGCTGTTTTTATAATCAGCTGATCGTTCAGCACGGGTGAGTCAGCTGTTCGGTTGATCAGATGATTAGAGCCGTGTAATGAATCAGAGGCCTTGGGTTTTATCCGCTTTCGGTGAAAAGCCTTCCTTCCCCTACATATTGGCTGAGTCAGCCGTCGTTAGAAGGTTAAGAAATGCTTTGTTTGATCTTTTACCGGACTTTAATGTGTTTTCGATATGAAGCCTTTGAAAAAACAAGGCTTGTGAAAGTGTTGGCAGTAATGGAGAAAAATATATTATAATTGATTGCCTAATAGGTTAAAATTGGTAACGTAAGCATTTCGTTTAGTTTTTATATTAATTGTATTCTGATGTTGTTAAATATTGTTACAAATGCAAAATACAAAATATATGTGCACAGATGTATGATAAGTATAATTTTAATCCGAAAGCAATCCATCCAGCAAAAGTGTTATGATTGATTTCGTATATCCCAACAACGTTTAACCCTCTCAAGATAATTATTTCGATGCTACACTATTACAAAATATCTCACACACAAGCGTTTCACAACGGTGTGTTTGTTGAGGGTTTCCTTCGGCCATGAATGGATCTTATTTGAATGCGAATAGAACGTTTACCATGTGATTGTGAATGTTCCACCTACGATGCTTAAGATAATGGCATGTGCAAGCTGTGGCAGTAATGTTGTAATAATGCAAACCAGGGTTTGGACCGTTCTGGCGTTGAAACACAAAAAAATCTTAGCTTCATTTGGAGCATCACAGGAGCCAATACCTTAAATCTTAAAACATATATCCTTAAAGTTAGCAAATGTAAGCGTTTGACTAGGTTAAACGAATCAACACAACCTGTAACGCCCCTAGTGTACGCCTGTAGTTATTTCCCACAACAGAATCACTGGAAGAAGTAACACTATAATCCAGCAGAAGCCGGGAGTCATGCACTGGTTGCCGCAATAACCAAGTACACGATCGCTGATCAGCTGTTATTGTGATCTGTCGGCCACAAAGCCCGCGGAGGCTGCGTGTTTTGGCGGCAAGCTGCAAGTATGTCAGCGCCACACTTTCTGTTCACCCTCATACCAGTCGAGCCACTTGCGTCATCCAGCGAGAATGCGGTTCGTCGGCTACCGGAAGACAAATTTGTAAATTATAAGTTTGCTAAACATTGTTTGGATTAAAATAAAAACTATGTTTGTGTCTTGTTAAAATATAGTCTTTTGTGGACCAGACTTTTGTCATTTGTTGCAGTCTTGATTTTTCTCCCTTGTTCACGAAAGTGGCATTTATTTAGTTTTTTTTTTGTGAACGGTCCAAACCCTGGTCTTGTTACTTGTTACTATCTAACCTTGACCTTTTTGTTAGATAGCCAAATCATTAATTGGAAGCCAAATGAAAAATGGCATCTAGGTCTTGAAAGGACCTCGAACCGGAATGTAATCAATCCAGCGACCTTCAGATTCAATGGCGAGCACTATAACCACTAGGCTACCCGGACAATTTGTAAAATATATATATGAATTTATACTATTTATTTCGATCCATGCATTAAGTTACACACTGGAGCTGTCAGAGCAATGATTGAGCTGCTTGTGAAAAAACAATGACAACTGTTAATAGGTTTCAAACAGAATTATTTACTGTTATAAGATCTATTTGAGAGGTAATTAGTGCTGAACTTTAGTTTGTTGGCTAATAGGTTAACTACTCAGTACTCCTTCCTACCTACGGGGTTTAATCGTAATCCTCTTCTTGAAATGGTGACGAAGCTTTGTATCATAAGCCAAATATGATAAAACTGCAGTAAACAAGTGAAAAGAAGATGTATTGTGCAGACTTGTTACTAAAAAGACTAGTATTTTTGTAATGAACATTCATTTGATGAGCAACTAAACCAACGAAAAACAACTGTTGGAATCAGCTGAATCATTGACATTTTAACAATTGATCTTGGCTGAAGAATCGTCTGGTCCTAGCTAGTAAAAAAGATTCGCGTCTTTAATTAATCGACCAACCTTATATTACTTTACCTGCGAATTGAATTACGAGGTATTGTTGGCGACTTAAATGAGCAATTTAGTAATAAGTACTACATTTCTGTTCAGGATTGCACTGACATCCTCAGATTATAAAGTCAATTGTTGCTATATAATCAACTTTTTTTTGCAAAAGAATATCCTTCGTATTTCACCCAACATTTCAATTTTTCATTTTTTATAAGAGGTTCTTCGTGATTCAAGGAATATTTCAGCTTCCCAATTAATCCCAGAAAGACTGGATTGCGATTAATAGCTTCTTAACCTTGTAATTTGTAATCCGAGTCAAGCTAGTTACAGGTTTGTTAGTTCGATAAATTGAAGGATGCAATGCACTTACTTGTTTGTATCATCTCTCTCTTGCACTTGTCGGAAATCATCTAGGTTCTATTGCTCTCATTAGTATTAGATTCTACCATGTAATGACTACCAATGGAATGGACTTAGCATTTAAAGTTTTATCAATCGGTGTAAATATAAGATACAAGGGTCTCGTCTTAAAATTACACCTCATTGTCTGTGTGATATTACTTAATAATCAATCCTTCACCCAGTACCAATACTGAATAAGAACCAGAGTCTCTGTACAGACAGTTATGATGATTATTGTGAATTCCAAATCTTGAAAGATAACTAAGCCTTCGGCGAATTCCGAACCTTGTCAGTTGCTAGATGCGGAATACATGACCCAAGATAAACGTAACAATTTTTTCCATTGCTGAAACACTCGCAGCCTCCTTACAGTGTCAAAGAGTGATCCGACCCAACAGATCAAACTTTTTTGAGCAGATCCTTTGTGATTTTCCAAAAAATCTACCTTCTGCAGCAGTAGGATGTCCTTCGTGATTCAACCCTACAAATCAACCTTTCTTCGTGGTTCCGAAACGAATAAATATTCTTGGCACCGATCGTAATGATCAAAAATTAACCTTCTGCAGCAGCAGAAGATTCTTTGCGATTCTCTGAACAAATCAACCTTCTGCAGCAATTTGAGATCCTTTCTGGTTACCCATCAAATCAAGATCTTTGCAATAGGGTATCGCTGAATGGAATCCTTATAGTGATTCCTCAAACAATTCCACCTTTGTTGCAAAAGGGTATTCTTCGTATTTTACCCAAAATTTCAATCGTTTTTGCAACAGGTAGTGGATGTCAGATAGACAGTGACTCCCAGTGCTATGAACCGCGTTGTCGCCGTTGACGTTCCCACAGCGTGTCTAGGTACACGCCCTACCTGCGACCACGCCCGCAGTTAGATCTGTCACAGGTGGAACAATGTGCAGTATTGGCTATAGACGAATCCGTACTATAGGGGAGGAATATGACATCTTTAATTAAGTAAACGTAAGTGAGTATTTTAGGTCGTGCATTAATTTTTTTTTAAGAGGTTGGCGGCCTCTTTTAACCTTGCATTTGCCCGTCCACATAGATTACAGATCTGTGCGTGGAACGTATCCAGCAAAGCAAGGGGTGAGCCGGTACAGTACAAAGGTGAACTGTACTGATAAAAGTTAGTGGCAGTGACCAGGATCCGAATCCACGACACTACTGCCTTGGGCCCGAAGTCCGCGACGCTACCGACTGAGCCACCGACTCACCAATTGCGCGAAAGGGTTTCTTAATTGCACCAAGGGGGTCCCGAAAGGTGTTCCTAGTTGCGCCAAGCCCAAGCTAGGTAGGGGTGAGTTGCCGGCAGAAGGAATGGTCTTGTTTAAGTGTCATCCTAACCTAACCTAACTTAACTTAACCTAACCTACTCAATTATAGTCAAAGAGGGCCGCAACTGGGCGCAGATAATGAACGTATCGGGTGGCTCCCTGGAGTAGGCCCTAGTTGAAGCAATTCAACCTGACTCAGGTCAGTTGGCGTAATTAATGCCCGCCCGTATTTTAAGCTAAAAAAGAATGCAAGATGAGTGTAGAATGAAGTGAGATGAACTGGTTTAGCTTTTTTACTGACTAAGAATACTTTATTTAGTCCACCTTCACATCATAGGACGCTTCTAGCCCGTTTTACAAATTACTTCAGGCCAGTCCTAGATGTTTGCGGCGTTATGACATGGATAAAATCCATTGGTGGTTGGCGGGATTTGAACTCGGGACCTCGTGCTCTGAAGCCCCACACTCTATCAATAGACCAGCTCGCTCCCCTAACGAAGAGTACTTAGACGAAGTAATTTAATAGAACCAACAGGATAATTGATTAAATTCCAATTATCAAAGACAGATCTGTTCTCATAATGTGACCTAGTAATGATGTTGCAGAGATTATGACTTAACTAGTGCACCTGTTGCTCGAATTCGAGCAATATTGCAAAGTATTACAGGCGTTATTTCATATGGAATAACAGACACGATTTCCGGTGAGTTAAAAGAGTCAACTCAATCACTCCAATGCAGCTATCGAAAATGAAAACGAATCCATACTGAAAACGAACGCTCACTCAACTCCAGTTATAAAAACTGAAAACGAACACTCTTGTGTGTATTATGTGTTTACAGCTTCAGCTGTTATATTAATACAAATTATTCGTCTGTTTAAGTAAACACAATATTTTCTTCATAAGAAATACATTGGGATTTTGATGACCTGTGGAATAAAGCCCGAGGACTTTTACAGGAATTGGTGAAAGGGGGCGTCTACACAAAAAATACTGAATTTTGACACATTGTTTGTAAAAATCCGTCCATTATTAACGGAGGAGAAGTGTATCGTAGAAATCGTCTTCACGTATTATATACAGTAAGGGTACCTCGAGCTGTGCGTTTGAGGTCGAGTGCTTATTGAACTGTATTGGCTAGTATTTATAATTTTCCCCCTAAACCTTTGTTTGTTTTTAGTTACTGCGTTTCTCGGGTCTGTGTGACATTGCCATGATCTTGATTTTGGTTCCTTTCCACCTGAAGACGGGGTCATCAGATTCCAGATCCCAAAACGTCGACAAACTTGCATTTTCCTTATCGATCATAAAAAATGTCAGCGATAATTCTTTGAATGAACTTACGATCACCAAAAATCGTAAATAATAAATTATCCCTATTCATCCTTCTTACAATCTACCTTCAGACCACCACCGTCAACCGACAATGCTGTAACTCCTCCATACACCACCAAGAATGGGTTTGCAGTAAATATTTTCACACAAGGAATGCGAGTGTCAACTGATGACGGAAGTGTAACAACAGTTTGTGACACAAACCGGCTCAGCTTGTGACACACAACACGTGATAATGTCATGGAAAAGTTGAGGGTGAATCACGTGACCTTGGCAAAATAACTGTGAGAAATCCTTGAAACCGTAAAGGTCCAAATGTCCTTTTAAGGGTAAACTGCAACGCTGCGTCAGTAGCACAATCTTATGAGTAAGTCAAACTATTTCCCCTGGATAATTGATTGGTTGCCATGCGTAAAACCTGAGAAGTTGGACTTCATTTGCTCACTTTACATCCTTTGGAAAGATATATGTTAGTGATTTTTTTTTAGGCGAATATGTTTTGCAGTAATTATCTATGTTTGCCACCATATTATTACCAGGAATTGATGTGGGGAAATAATTCATTGTCTATATAAATAAAATTACAGTTTCGTCCGTACATTGCGTAGAATCATACAGTTGTTGGTAATTTTTACGTTTCTTAGAAAGCGATTACATGTTTTATATAATTTTATGTTATTTCAGACGACATTATCACTGCACGATAAGTAAATACGATATGATAACATTTTATAACACTAACTAAGATTTCAAATACTTATTTTACTTTGGTTTAAGCATAGTAAATGTCTTAATTAAATTCTGTATTTTGTGTGTATGTCTGTTAACGTATTAGAGTGCCTATTTCTCAATGTATGGTGGAAAAACAAAAGCACCTTTTTTAATGAAAATGTCAACCGGAATAAAGTGTGCAATCGTGAGGTAGTATTTTAACTACTTTATCGTGTAAGAAGAAGCTTTCAATTTTACTTTAGGACTATGCATCATAGATATATAAAGCTGTCTGTTTAGTTTAATCCTTGGATATAAAATATATAATACAATATTTAATATCTGGGTGACATTTAATTGCTAAGAATTTTGGCTTGAAACTGTCAGATATGTATTTGCGAAGGTTTATGTGTATTCCTATAATAGTTTTGCCTGAATATCTGGAAAGATGCACACTAAATATGCAAAACAACTGTTCTGAGAAGGTTTCATGGTTTCAACTGACTGCAAGTTCCCCGTCCGTAGAACACAGCCAGTGGAGGATAAACTTGTTTTGTGTACGGAAATATTACCTATAGTAAAGGTCAAATCAGACAAATTGAAATTTCTTAGTCTGCAGGTTTGCTGCGGCGGTGGTATCTTTTATGTCTGGTTGGCTAGGGTAGAAATGGCAAAAAATATTGTACGTCAGTCGTCCAACATGTGTTTACCGTACTCGTATGGTAATCCCACACTCTACTTGGTCTTGCGCGGGAACCAGGGGGAACGCACGACCACTCTCGCTATACACTACAGTATGCTTATTATCATTATCATCATTTTCTAAACATTAAGTCAACGAAATGTTCGAAAACTAAAAGAAAAAATAAGCAATCATGATACAAAGTATAGTAATTGTATGCAAATGTCTCTATTACCTTAAATAATTAATTATGCAAGCGCTTTAGTGGTCAGTTTATCAATCTATATATATAAAATCCAATGTATGTTTGTATATTTGTATGTTTGTATATTTGTATGTTTGTCCTTTATGGACTCCAAAACCGCTCGACGGATTGTAATGAAACTTTCAGGCATTATTAAGCATTATTCAAGGATGGTTTGTGTGAAGTTTGGTGCAGATCCGTCAATAGGGCTCCGCCCCAGTGGCTCTGGAGTTTACCATGTTAACCTTATGAGTACTCATATTTAAATGGAATTAAAGAATCTTAACAGCTGGTTCAACTAAACAATTTGATTCTGTGATGTTCAATAGCATTAAAAAGTTAATAGGTTTACCAACAGGGTGCAGCACTATATTTATTTTTAATTTATGAGAACAGCTAATTTGCAACCAAAAGGTGAGTGAGCGTAGCGAACGAACTTCAACCTGGAGGCGAGTTAGCGTAGCGAACGAGCTAGCCTGAAGGCAAGTGAGCGCAGCGAACGAGCTCCAACCTAAAGTTGAGTGAGCGTAGCGAACGAACTTCAACCAGGACGTGATTGAGCCATGCGAACGAGCTCATCTTGAAAATGAACGAGCATGTGACATAAAACCACAATAGGACAGGACGACGTCTGTCGGGCCAGCTAGTTCTAAATAAAAGTGTATCCCTCATTAAATATGGGTATTCACCTTTTCAAGCCGTCAGTCTAACCATTATTTTTAACAACTTTAGTTGCCTTAGTTACCTATTAATTTTATTTAGATCTGAATTTTTGTTGAAAGCTAAGTCGAAATTTTTGAAGGTGTTATCTCAATCAACCATGACTTGGAACCGCATTTTTTCTCTGGTTGGAACGGTGGCCTATCAGGGGTTTAGGACGATGATGATGCCAGTGCCCCCAAAGTCCGGAGGCAAGAGAAATGGTGGTTGGGGACTGCTTTTGTTGATGGCTAATGATTAGGACACTACCAAGACATGCATATATACACACAACTTGATTATTTGACAGATCCTGCTAGAAACCATCAGCAATCCTGGACTCTGAGGGGAATCTTTTTCCAAGAAGAACACCATTCGATTGAAGTTTCCTTTCATCAGTTTCCTTGGAAGATCCACAAGTGTTCTTTCGTATCACGGATGAAACAACCAGATTCGATCACAGAAGATTTCCCCAGAACACTATGTTGATATTCTTCATCGACTCCTAAGGCCAACTGTAAAGTCTTTTTCCGTGATAGAGCAAACATCCAGGATTCGATCAGAGGAATTTGTCACAACCTCTAATCACATAATGTTAACATACTGGATTCCATAGTAAGAAATCAATGTGAAGAAGCCACGCTGAAGAAGATGAAATCAGAGGTCTACAAACTTCTCAAGTAAGTTATCAGAAGAGGAGTCACAAGGCAAGATGCAATCTGGTCAGGAGAGTCAAACATTGCACAGCCATGCCTTGTTTTCAACCGCGACCTCCCTATTATGACTACCTATGAAGACCTCCCTATTATGACTACCTATGAAGACCTCCCGATTATGACGACCTATGAAGGCCTCCCGATTATGACGACCTATGAAGGCCTCCCGATTATGATGACCTATGAAGACCCCCAATTATGACGACCTATGAAGACCTCCCGATTATGACGACCTATGAAGACCTACCGATTATGACGACCTATGAAGACCTCCCAATTATGACGACCTATGAAGACCTCCCGATTATGACGACATATGAAGACCTCCCAATTATGACGACCTATGAAGACCTACCGATTATGACGACCTATGAAGACCTCCCAATTATGACGACCTATGAAGACCTCCCGATTATGACGACATATGAAGACCTCCCAATTATGACGACCTATGAAGACCTCCCAACGATGACATTTGAAACTACGGCTCGCTAAGGTAATACAATTTCAGATTTGTAACAAAACTAATGAAATTTTTTTCAAACGTAAGAAAACAAACGTACAGTGTCATTGGCGATATCTAAATACAGATTTATAGTATAAAATGAAAGATCGTCCACTTCAGAAAATGGATACACCAAAAACCCATAAGTAAAGCTTAGTTTGAACTCATTCAATGGTCTGATGTAATAAACGTTTAAAAAACACTAAATGAACATTTTACAGATAAGATGCTATGAATGTTTGAGTTTTCATTGAGACCGTGGGATCCTAAAGCAGATTTATTTTTGTTGAAGTCATAATATTAGATTTTTAACAGTACGAAACTTAAAAGTTATGAAAATAGTTTACAGTGCTATTGACATTTGATTTATTTATTAATCTTAAATCCCTTTGTGATTTTAGGATACAAGGCATGGCTGTGCAATGTTTGACTCTCCTGACCAGATCGCATCTTGCCTTGTGACTCCTCTTCTGATAACTTACTTGAGAAGTTTGTAGACCTCTGACTTCATCTTCTTCAGCGTGGCTTCTTCACGTTGATTTCTTAGTATGGAATCCAGTATGTTAACATTATGTGATTAGAGGTTGTGACACATTCCTCTGATCGAATCCTGGATGTTTGCTCTATCACGGAAAAAGACTTTACAGTTGGCCTTAGGAGTCGATGAAGAATATCAACATAGTGTTCTGGGGAAATCTTCTGTGATCGAATCTGGTTGTTTCATCCGTGATACGAAAGAACACTTGTGGATCTTCCAAGAAAACTGATGAAAGGAAACTTCAATCGAATGGTGTTCTTGGAAAAAGATTCCCCTCAGAGTCCAGGATTGCTGATGGTTTCTAGCAGGATCTATTAAATAATCAAGTTGCACATTCACAAAACATGGCCACTTTAAATTAAATGTCTAATTCATCAAGTACTGCAAGCAAAATCATCAGTATTGAAATTATTGGCACGATACATAAAGCTTTAACACGAGACATAACAGTACTTCATGCATGTCTTTGTTTTAAGCAAATTAAATGTGTTTTTAAAAATTATTAATTTGCCATATTAATTTCTAAGTATATTTTCAAACAAAGGTCCCGTTTCTATGAAATAAGTTTTATCTAACAAATCCTTTTTTATGCATGGAGAAAACACAATGGTGTTCTAAAGTAACAAACACTGAATAGTCTTGAAACTTTTATAAAGGTCACTTATCAGATAACTGTAGAGCAAATACTTAGGAAAGATTGTCAACACCAATCGTAAAATCTATATAAAGCTAGGATAAATATTATATATCCGTCAAATGTTCCATTGGGAGGTAGATGCAAGCGGTCGCGTTCACGTAGTACGAACTACGTAGTATGTACTACCTTTTATTCACCTCACCCAATATTAGTAGCACAGCACTTGTAAAAACTATTGAAATGAGATTTCTTTAGTAACGTATCGAATTGGGCGAGTGTGATGAATCGATTATCATGTGAAAACATTGCAAAAGGCGCGTGGCTGCATGCAATTTGAAAATTGGTCACAGTTTATTCAAAACGATTTTATGTGTTTTTATGGTGTACATGAACTTTTCGTTATTAAAATACCACCCCTAAGAAGAGTGCACTTGTATAAAGGTAATGGGTAATTACGTCATCAATACGCATGTTATTGTACAACAAGAAATGCTGTAGCATCACGACAGGATGAAACCTGCACGAACAAGTAGGATGCGATTGTGTGTGACTACAGTGTGCTAGATGTTTATATAGTATGGCGTGGGATCATAACTTGGTGTTATTTAACATTTAATTATTAATTATCAACGTTATCTATTACGAAAAAGATGTAACCGATAAGAAATAAGTTTACGCTACACTAGGTTCTAAAACGAACAAACTTCTTCGGCAAATTTTAATTTCATCCATCATAGTTGGCGTCATTTGATTTTTTTTAGGTGATGCAGAGACGACACAAATAAGATTTATTTGGCGCTGACACACCACGGCGCTGAAGAATGATTTGTGTTATGAACGAGACGACATCCTTGCTACATACTAAGACCAGCTGGTTCTTTAGTTAATATACAACCAGTTATGTATTCGACAGACATTGGCAGTTTGCATCAGCACAATCTGTCAGTGGCTCACATCAAATTACTTTTATTGAAACTATTTTACAGGCGACAACTTTAACATTGGGATGGGAATCAATTGTTAAATCCTCTACATACACACCTAAAACCATTGACTATTGGATACTGAAGTAGACATCCCATCTATATTTACCACCTGTCACCAATTTAGAGAACATCTAGGTCTCTGAGCAAGTCTCAGAATGCGCTAGAATGCTAGAATCAAAAACATTCTACCTTATTTTTTTTACAGACGTTTATATGTCATAACAGTTGATTTAGTTCACAACTAGTCATTCCATGAGAGTTTGACTTTGAAAAAGTTCATGTATTCGACAAAAATCAGTAGCACAATCTGTCGGTGGCTCACATCAACTACGACGATTTTGATTTTAAAAAACTGGCGATCAATAGTCAAATCCTTTACTAACACACCTTAAACCAAAGCATGAAAACTAGCAAAGCTAACTCATATCTACAAAATGTTCAACATCTATAATCAATGCATTCCAGTGGTGCAATCCTCAATTCTGACGTCACAGTATTGCTCCGCTCATTCAGCTCGCCCATCTCCCTCTATGGTCCTCACTACAGCTGTATCTACATACAATGAGACAACGTGGATACATCTGTCATGGTATATCAGCTGATCAACCTACTATGGAACCCTACTTCTCGGGCCCAAGGGTACTTTTGCTCGTAAACTTCCTTAGAATTCATTCAAACTTTGTTCAAAGGGTGGAAAAAGATTTGCCAAAACACTGATCAAAATTGAAAGTTAGTGAAATCAAATTGAGTCAAATACAGCATTACAAAATTATTTAGTGGCTGAAATAATACCAGAGCTCTTCCAGAGACAGTATAAATCCATTTAAAAATCATCTAAATTGTTATTGTTGTGATCCCTCCTTAAACGTGATTTGCACAGATTTTCGTTGAATTCAACTGTTTAAACTAATTTTACAGTTTGTTTGGCTATTTATAATGGTTATTTGTTTCTTGTAACAAAACAAATCTATTGTCTTTCACTGTCTACCGTAGAAGATAGGGAGATTTGTTGTCTACAACTAGTTTCTTGTCATTTATAATTTTTTTTTTATTTTACCCAGTAAAAAATCTGATCATAAACAAGGTTATCACACTATTCTCTTAAGTATTCTTGTCCCGTTGTGGAACACGGGCAGAACAACTAGTACACCTGGTACCCTAAAATTGTGAAACAACGATATCAACTCTCTTTTGAACAATACAATCATAAACACACACCAAACCAGGCTTCAGACTTGATATTAGGAATTAGGATGAGAAATCTACTTGCGCTAATGCAAGTAAACATTCTTCACCATGGTGGTTCTACTAAAGTTCTACACCCTCTATTCATGATCTGAAATTGTTTCATCAACAACAATTACAAAACCCAGTCCGCCAGGCACACAAGAATTAATTACATCTTAAATATAAATTGACAGTGAAAGGATGAAGTTTCTGGACCGAAACGACCATTATAGTCAGGAACGTGGATTGCGTGTGACATTGAGTGACAGTTGAGCAACGTGAGCAAGAGAGCAATCAGCAGTGAGCAATGAGCAATGAGCAATCAATGATAGCAAGTATGGTGCCCAAGGTTACTATTGCACAGTAGCGGATAGCGGGTCTGCCCACTAACTGTACTCTATTGGCTTTGCATTAGTTCAATAGCTTTCGCTTTCCCTTATCCGATTTCCCATGGAAAAGTGAGCTTTGGCGTGTATTGGAAGGATTAATCAATTTCACTGCGCGGTTAAAAAAAAAAAATGTGAAAGGTAGTTTCTGAAAAAACACAATTTTTTAGAGAATATCCCTTTGGGGGAAGTAGCTATTAGTGTAGACTGAGGCACTGTAAGACCTAGACCCGGGACCGATTTACTTTTCATTTTGATGTCCCGAAGTCAAAAAACCTTTATTCGTTACAATTTTTATATATGTAGGGCCAATGTGTTATATATCGATGGTGTATATATGTGTGTGCCTCCGTGATCACGATAACTAGATTTTTGGTCCGATTTTGATTACATTTGGTAGATTCACCTAGCATCTACAAAACATAAATTACAGTTAAATAACCCAAAACATATCAATAATCCCGTCGAAAGAAATCGACTCATGCTGACTATCCCCAGCTCCGGACGATGTCGTTAACACAAATTCCTCCTGGAGTTTCTTAATCTCCGAACCGGAAATGCGCCGCCGAGGAAGAGTAAATCTCGGTCAAGCCCGCCATTACCATTACCATTACCATCTACATCTCCTGTAACCTGGTTAGACCGGCGCATCTGGCGCGTCGTCACGATGTCGTCCTCCGAGACACCAGCTATCAGCTGATCAACCACGGTCACAGCTGTTTTTACATGTTTGTCTCGCTATCTATTCATTATATCCACGGCGTTTTTGAGTTATTCATTCATGAGTAGATATCGCATGGCATTTAGAAGACGCAGTTTTCAAACTGAGAAAGTTCTTTTCTCCCATCCTTTTTGTGTACTTTTTACATAGAGCGAGACAGGAACATTGAGTACTACGTCTTTTTCACTTAGATACCTTGCGTTGATTCGTTTATGACTAAGATCAGCCGTTTCTTTGGGTAGGACCATTATTAAATGGCCAATGATCAAAGATAAGTTCAGTTTTGATCAATCAACAAGTTACCAACTTCATAAACGAATTGCTTTTGATTACCACGCAGGATGTACGATGACTCAGTTTTTTTTTAACATTATACACACTAATAAGCACGACATTAACATTTTGATTGATTTACACGTAACCTTTCTCGTGACTGTAAAGTTCTTGGTTTTAATTATCAGATACTGGAGCAGATATATGATGTATCATACACAAATATATTTTTAAACGATCTTGCAACATATTGATTACAAATGTAGCAGTATTACCACTTTAGTTTTAAATTTAATGAGTGAAAGAGCAGTTTCGCTGAGAGGCCGCTGTCCCCAAACACGAATGATCGGAATGCCGCGGTGTGGGTTGGGCAGTTGTTGCTAAACATCAAGGTCCCTGGAGTTGGCAAACCTTTGCCTTCGTCACTCGGATACCAGTTACTCATTGATGATCTGCGCCAATACATCTAGAGTAACAATTTTTTATTTATTTATTTTTTTTTTAAGGTTGGCGGCCTCTTTTAACCTTGCATTTGCCCGTCCACATAGACTAAGCGCCCGTGCGTGGATCGTTTACAGCAAAGCAAGGAGTGAGCCGGTACAGTACAAAGGTGAACTGTACTGATAAAATGTTATCGGCAGTGACCAGGATCCGAACCCACGACATCGCTGCCTTGGGCCCGAAGTCCGCGACGCTACCGACTGAGCCACCGACTCACTAAACAATATGGTGGATGGAAGATGTGCAGAAAATGACTATGTTTCTATTTTGGAATGTTAACTTGCTGTAAAAAGATGTGGCAAATCTTCGGGGATATTTTCAATGTCAAAGCCTGGGGGTAGCAGGTTAAGAAATAGCAAATTGATTGAATTTAAAAGTAGTTTCTGATCACTGCATCGGGAGAGAATCCCACAACCTTTCAAAAATTATCGACGAGTAATTGAGAACTTGCTTTAAATAAATTTTAAGTGGTGGGGCTGATGAATGCTCATCTTCACTAAAATTTTTCAGAAAAAGTAGAGGAGCAACTAGTTGAAATGAAATTAAGAGTTAATTAAATTTCATAGCTTCGAGTGACTAACTTTGTAAAAGGTAGACATAATTTACAGACATATGTCATCATCGTAGTCTGCTGAAATATATACAGATCAGCAAGGGCAGAGCTGCTAGATTTAATTGAAAGGGTGTTTACAGTGCGTTCAAACAGCCGTGGCACCTGAAGGATTAGGAGACCCCAAGGGCTCAAAAACGAGCCTTCAGAAACACGGATAAAGGTAGAGGCACAGACTACAGAAACCTTCAAAGTATTAGGAAAACATTAAAGTATTATATTGTCTGTGGTATAGGAGAGCCGTGTAGACAATTTGTCTACGGTTCCAACCCATAACGGGAAATGTCACAACAATGGCACTAGACCAATAGAAAAGTTTACGCACTGTCAATTACCTTTCAACGGTGTTTCAGATGCTACTTTCCCAAGTAGGCATTGGGCTCCATAAATGTCTCCCTGAAAGACGCAATAGTCAGGAAATTTCTGACTACATTTCCTCCTTTTCCCCCTTTTCCCCTTTTCCTTCCTTTCCCCCAAATTTTCCCTTTCTGTTACGACCAGATGGAAGCGTAAGACAAGTTTGGTTGTTTACACGAAGGGTGGGTTCGCCGCACAACATGATAGCTGAAAAATTTTAGTGCTCGTCTTGTAATCAGTAGGTTGCCGGTTCAACCCTAAAGGTCAGACGCTTTTTGATGGTCGAAAAATGTATTGAGCTCTCCTTGATCATTGGACTTAAACTAAATATGTATTCCTTTCTTGAGAAATACCTATCTACAAAAACATAATATCACATAATTCTTCCATAGATTAGCTCATCCCATCCTGTGAAAATGTATCATTCTTTTGCATCAACTGAAGAAATTTAATTTTTGTCCGATTTATGTAGAGGGCATTGTGTTGATTACGTGTTACTTGTTATTTTATCAACTTTATAAAACGGGTTAGCTGAATATGACAGTAAATTTGTAAACTATTTGGAGTCCTCAGGTAATAAGCCTGAATAGTGGAGTGCAAATCGTAAAATCTAAAACAGGAGAAAAACATTGGTCCACATCAGCGCACTAAGATGTCTTCAACTTAAAACACATATAAAATGCTTGATCTTTTACAAGTGGATAATAAGCTAATATTATATATTCAAAGTAAATTATTTTAGACTCATCTTTCACCCATATGCAGGTTATACGCAGAATTGTGCCTATCTCTTTCACAGTATGAATGATGATGATTGAATGAATTACAATCCTGAAGAACTTCTTACACTCCGTAGAAACAAATTGCACCGACCTCCTCAGTATTTTATATGACTCACCATTTCTGAAAAACCGGTTGACCACCTAGGCATACAGTACATCAAAGCTCGCTAGATCCGTCACGGATTGGCCTGAATCTCAGAACTCCTGCAAAGAGTCAAGATGCACCTGGATCTGGATCATTTCCCAAACTCGTTCTCTTCGGCTCATCTCGTGATCGGCTCATTAGTTATAATCTCTGTCCGTCCTGAATCTGCAAAGCAGTTCCATGGCAGGTAATCACGACCGGAATGACATTTCTCAAATTCCGCTTCATTAAGCCAGTGATTTAACCTCGGATGTAAATCATTTGCCTGCAATACAGTTCGCTCAATTATAATCTGAAATGTTCCTGGTTCTCATGAAGATAAATAATTATGAAATGGAATAATTTTCGACGTCTGAATTTGTTTGATCTCAATTTCACCTCAGATGAAGATGAAGCGACAAAAAAAAATTGGAAATGGATTCTGAATAAAATAATGCCCTCTGAACGCACAAAAGAGAGGTTTAAATATGACGTTCAAACATGAGATGGTTGATAGCTGATGAAGAAAACTCTGCAGATCGAAGGAAGTGGTGACAGTAGTTTGTGAAGTGGGGCCAAGTACCTTTTTGGGTATAAATGGCAATAGGTTTAATGAAGTAAGATAGAATACATAAGAATAAGTGATAACACTTAGACCTGCTTATTAAGCAAAACTAACAGGCATTGAATTTGAACAAAAAAGAGGAATGGGTAATCTTTTAGATTTTCACGCTGGGAATGTTAGGTAACTTTGAACTTAAAACTATTTTCTTTGCTCAATAAAGGTGGGAGTGCATGTTTGCTATACAGGGTGATTTGTACTCAGTGTGACAATTTTTTTTTTATGTAAGTACAAAGTAAATGAAGTGTGATGATGCATATCAAATGTTCCAAGTCTCAAAATTAGCGCCCCAAAAAAATATTTTATGTTTTTCAAAAATAACCATGCTTTTAAACTTAATACAGCGATTTCTCAATTACCTGTATATGGATTTGAGTAGATAATGTCATTTTCGTGTTCTACATTAAATTTTGAACAAGAATAATGGAAAATGACGGAGGATCAGTTGTAAAAACTCCATTGTTAACATATTCCACAGTTTTTAACATATTCCGACACTTTCTTGTATACAGGGTGTGAAAAATGCAATAGACCATTGTTTTTAAAATTTTTATCAAACATCTTAATTTTTATATTTGAATCTATTAACAATGGAGTTTTTACAACTTCCGTCATTTTCTATTATTCTTGTTCAAAATTTAATGTAGAACACGAAAATTACATTATCTACTCAAATCCATATACAGGTAATTGAGAAATCGCTGTATTAAGTTTAAAAAACATGGTTATTTTTTAAAAACATAAAATAATTTTTTGGGAAGCTAATTTTTAGACTTGGAACATTTGATATGCATCATCACACTTCTTTTACTTTGTACTTACACAAAAAAAAATTGTCACACTGAGTACAAATCACCCTGTATTGCGTTCCATTGCAATATCATAAAGTAGATTCTTTTAACCTTCTTATGTGGTGACAGATTTTCTTTTCTACCACAACATGTCTACAACAGGTGTTTTATCTCAAATGCAATCATTGGTTGTTTTCCAGCAATAATCCAAGTCTGTGATTGACCAGACGTTGTCCAGCAGTAGGCATATATCTAATAGAGAATCTATAAGTATCACAGGTATCACGAAACTAGTATGCAGATAATGCCGATCGTTCGTATAGTACTAAGAATAACTCAACAGGAACATTGGCGGTTGCTGAAGAAAATCATTTTGAAAATTTTAAAACCTAGAATCAATTGTGACATTGTTTCTATGCAAAACTAGAAGAGGCTGGTCTTTGAATCTTCAAGAAACGTCGGCATTTAGAAAAGGCTACATAGCAATTTTAGAACCTTTAAGAATTAATCTTGACATTTCCTATACAACACTAGGACAGAGTGGTCTATGAATCACCAAGAAACATCGGCATTTGTCGTAGGAAAAGCGTTTCGTAGCATTGTTCAAACATTTAAGAATTTATCTTGAACTTTCCTATCACTTCGACAAATTGGTCTCTGAATCTCCAAGAAACATCGGTATTTGTAGAAAAAGTTCCATAGCAATTTTCAAACATTTATTATCTTCACACTACACGGCAAAACAGTTAGACATACTGATCTATGAATCTCCAGATAAAATCTTCATTTCTCTCAGTCAGCAGAACGTAAATTATTACCTCCTAACGTCCTCATTAGGCATATCCTGATTGCAGGAAAATCTCTGACAATTAAACCTCTCCTCTGTGTAATGTTTCCCCTGCAAAGGTTACCATTATACAAATGAGCACATGATTTCTTGAACGGAAGCATTGTTGCCAGCTCGAGGCTCCGTAGTGAGATATACCTCCTGCAGGACGCCGCTGAGTTTTTGTCCCGGACTCCATCACTGTGACGACCTTGCGTCTTCCTATTCTTGCGTGCCATTGACCCAAGAGACCACGGTCGAGTCACTGCAGTTCTCGGCAGACGGAAAGAGTTCCAGGATGACGACTCTTTGTCGGCGCCGTTGTCTTCGTTGAGCAATTTTATAGATAGTCGAAGTCGAGTGGCATCTTCAGTCAGTTGACAGAGATAGTTCAAGATGAAAATCAACTCCAGCATATTGAATTTGGATGAAGCAAACTTCATGTTTACATGTAACAGCTGTTGTTACTTTTTAAGTAGGCCTAACATTTAAATAGAGTTCTAGGCGTATGAATTAGGTTCATTTGGACCTGGAGCGACTGAAATTTTTACAAAATTATTTATTCTTTGTGTTTGCGACCATTCTACTGATGGGACAAACTAAAAACTACTTACAGCTAAAATTGTAATAGCTGGGCATCTGGGTGTTTAGAGTGCTGACTCAAAAGGTCGTCGTTTCAATCCTGAGGAAATTAGCATTTCGATCGTTCGGAACTTTGATCGTTTAGATTTTCAAAAATGACCCTGATTAAATAAACCACTGTTCCTGATGAGTAAACAAGCTACACAGATAAATAACTCTATTCCACACGCCCTGCATTGGCATACAAATTGCGTCGATCTCTTAATGAAGTGATTAGTGCTTCGCATGACTACTTGTGAAATTCTGTGATCGTACACCGTTGCAACACTATTATTGTTCGTAAAACTGCATTTACCTCATCCTTGACAATCCTTGAAAAGCACGCATTAAATCAAAACTTCACGAAATTCTCATGGGTCTAGCCTAAATTTACTTCCTTAGATCCTTGGTCACGATCACTTGAATAGCCCAAGACCGTGGTAATTTTCAACTACGCACGACGTCCATTCCCCATCCCGTGTTGACGGACAGGAACCTTGGAGACATGTTATTATCTGAAGCCACCGGCAACATGAGGTGAAGGCTATCTCTGGTGATTACACCGGTAATTCTCAAGTTTAACAGGTTGTGTGAATGTTAGTAGTGTAATTATTGTGGAGCATTAGGAATGAGTGCTAATCAGGAGTAATTCAAGCTCCACGACGGACAATGAAATGACGTTGACAATAAATTGATTGACGTTGTTATTTAAATATTGATACTGGCTAGTGAAACAGCTGATCGTCAGTAACAACTGCATACAAAAAATCATCCAACTCCCTACACTCTACTCATATTTGGATTAAAATCGCACCTAGTTTGCGACACCATCTCATTTGATTCCGTTATTGATATTGAAAAAGGCACTCTTCAAAAATACCCACGCCGCAGCAAACCTGTAGACTAAGCCAATTTCTATCTGCCTGATTGGATTTTCACAAAAATATCTCCATAAAAATGCCATATTTATTCTCTATTAGCAGAGTACCCGTCCTTCGTACGGGGTTGGCATATAAGTAAAAAATGCTTATTGCAGTTATACTCAAGCTTTGCGTTTGCAATGGGGGAGGACACAGTTTGATAAAATTTGCTTCTTTAAATGTACGGTATACTATAGTATTAAACATCTACCATATCCATAATGTTCTGCCACTTCACCTAAACAATAGACAAAATAAATTATTAAAAATTCGCAAAATATCACAAATTATTCATGAAATTAAAAACATAAACATAACTGTAAACAATCCTACTTTGACAGTTCTCATTTTGTATCACAGTTTTTTGTTGCCGCTTAGTTCAAATTAGCTGTTTTCATAAATACAAAAAAAAAAAATAGTGCTGCCACCTGTTGGTAAATCTTATAAATTTTTAATGCTTTTGCATATCATAGGAACCAACTTTTTTAGTTGAAACAGCTGACTAAATTATTTAATTCCATTTAAATATGAATACTCATAAGGTTAACATGGGAAACTGCAGAGCCACTGGGGCGGAGCCCGAAAGTATTTTTTAGATAAGAATATGTCTATACGTTAATTGGGAATGTGAGCTATCATCGGCTATCATCACGCCGAATTTCAGCCCAATTCGTCCAGTAGTTAATGCTTGATAGAACTTCTTGCTACTTGTTACTTGTGGGTGTTCGCCTCCGCTGTCCTTAAGAAAGGGGGCTCGTCCGGATTTATTTATTCACAACATCTTTAGTCATCAATAGCGTCAAAGAAATCTTTTATTTTGTAGTAGGGTCTTGTTGAGAAGAAGTCTTTAAGTTTATTTTTAAAGCCGTTTGTGTTTTGAATATGTTTTAATTGATCTGGGAGGTGGTTGAAAAATTTTAGTCGTTTGTAGTTTGGATGATTTTGATAATTTTAAAGTCTATTTTATGGTAGGTCAAATTGTTGTTTTCTTCTTGCATTGTGGCCATGTATGTCTTCTCTTCTATTGTTGTTTGATGTTAGGGAATGGTTGATGGTTTCTTAGATATAGATGGATATGACTGTTAAAATGTTATTGTTGATAAAGTATGGTTTACAGTGTTCTTCATCTTGCAGATCATTAATTGCTTTTATAGACTTCTTCTGTTCAGTTAGTATTTGGTCTAGGTAGATTTGCGGTGCCGCTCCTCTGGCTATAATACCAAATCTTATGTGGGAAGAAATTAGAGCGTGGTAAACCACAAGTGCGGTATTTCCCCCAGATATTATTTTTATTCTCTGCTAGTCCATAAAATGCTGAGGATAATTTATTTGTTAAATTTTCTACATGGGTTTTCCAGCTGAGGTTTTCATCAATTATTAGTCCTAGGAATTTGGTTTCTGATACTATTTCAATATTGGTGTTAGGCTTTTGGTTTGTTGTGTTTCTTGATGTACAGTTTACTATTGCGCTTTTTGTCTGGTTTATAGTGAGATTGAGTTTTTTGAAGTTGTCGCTTGCAGAAATTGTTGTTGATTCAATTCGGTTTTCCAGTTCTTCTATATTTGATGCTTCTATATTTGGATTTGGATGAGGGTAGTGTCATCGGCAAACATTATTTATAAATTTTTGAATTCGGGGAGGTTTTGTGGTAGGCTATTGACGTATATTAGGAAGAGTAATGGTCCTAAAACGGAGCCTTGTGGTACGCCATTTTCCATTTTCCCACAGGTTGATTTTATTTTTTGCTTGGTATTGTTAGTATAGTGGGTTACTTTACTTTTTAGCCACGTTTTAGCACTTTTTGTAATCCCTATTGATTCTAGCTTGTCAAGCAATATTAACCAGTCGAGGCAGTCAAATGCTTTCCGGAGGTCTAAAAATATTGCTGAAACGTTATGATGTTTTTCCCAGTTCTCGGTTATGGATTGGAGAAGATCGGATATGGCTGTGTTGATAGACCTGTTATTTCGGAATCCATGTTGATGGATATGTAATTTATTGTTGGAGTTTAAGAATTTCATTATTTGTATGTGGATTACTTTTCTTAGATAATTTAGATAAGTTTGGAAGTATGGCTATTGGTCTATAATTTTCTATATTGGGTTTTTTTTCAGATTTCTTGTATTTTGGGTATACTAATGATATTTTCATTTTGTCTGGTACTGTAGAGTCAAAACTACTTCAAACAAACACACAAACTTTCACATTTATAATATTAGTATGATTTAAATGGAATTAGTTTAACCAGTACCTACTTAGGTTTGCTGCTACAAGGAAGGTAATAAGTGTGTGTGTACTTTTAGTAAAATGTTTAATTTTTAGGATGAAATGAAGACATTTTACAAATTTAGTCAAAATATGTTCATAAACAAGCCAACTATAACACAAGTTAGGTATTACTTACTCCGAATAACTTAACAGGAGAATTTTAAATTTACCTAGTTTTTATGCCCCTCAAGAATATATATATATATATATATATATATATATAAAACTAGGTAATATATGGTGTACGCGCATAGATCAGTAGAAAACAGCCGACAGCCAATAATAGCTAGCAAATAGAGAAGTTTCATGAAGAATTACGATTATAAAATAACTAGGTGGCGTTCGCATAGGCATCCACAAAATTGAGCGGAGTCATCAAGGGTTCATATTATATTGTTTTTGTCATACTGCAGTAAAAACAGTCGTCATTGGTGCATGCTTTGCGGGTCTAAAGTAGCATTTTTACTCTTTAGGGAATAAAATTCGTTTTTAGCCTCTATGGAGTAAAACTCAGCTGTTGTCAACTCAGTTGTAAATTTCTATTGTAAACTATTGAATACGTATCGAAATATGTAACGATTCGTGCTTCATAATCATTTTAACCTACAGTCTACAGTCTCTTCCCATAGCATTTTAGCATTGCAGATACATTAATCCATTACCACACTCAACACTGCCCACCTTTACTACTTCCTTCACCATCCCCAACGTCGTGGACCTGTTTCCCTCTCATCCCAGCATTTTAGGATTGCAGATACATTAATGTAATTGCCAAATACACTTCCCACACTCTGCACTGGAAGCCTTACTACTTCCTTCACCATTTCCTACGTCATAGACTTGTTTCCATCCCTTCTCATAGCATTTAAGTATTAGATACATTTATCTAACTGCCCAAACGGTTCCCTCACTCTGCACTGCAAGCTTTTACTACTTCCTTCACTACTTCCTACGTCGTGGGGCCTGTTTCCTTCCCTTCTCATAGCATTTTAGGACTGAAGATACATTAATCTAACTGCCACAGACGGTTCTCAAAATATGTTCATACTTTACTACTTCCTAAGCTACTTCCTACATCGTGGACCTGTTTTCATCAATTTCCATAGCATTTTAGTATTTTAGATACGTTAATCTAATTGCCACGAACATTGCCCACATTCCGCACTGCGAGCCTTTACTAATTCTTTCACCATTTTCTATGTCGTGGCCATGCTTCCATCCCTTATCATAGCATTTCAGCATTGCAGATATATTAATGTAACTGCTACAAACGGTTTCCAGTTCCCAAACTGCACACTGCTCACCTTACTACTTTCTTCACCTCTTCTTACGTCGCAGACCTGTTTCCCTCTCTTCCCATAGAATTTTAAGATTGTAGATACCAAGATACCTTAATCTAAAATCGCCATAAACAGTTCCCACACTCCGAAAAACTTCCTACGTCACGGACCTGTTTACCTTCCTTCCCTTAGCATTATTAGAATGCAAATACCTTAATCTATTGGTCATAAACAGATCCCACACTCCGGACAGCTCGCCTTGACTACTTCCTTCACCACTTCGTACATCGCGGACCTCTTTTCCTCCCGTCCCATAGCATTTTAGGATTGTTGATACCATAATCTAATAGTCATAAACAGTTTCCACACTCCAGACAGCTCGCCTTAACTATTTCCTTCACCACTTCCTACATCGCGGACCTGTTTTCCTCCCTTCCCATAGCATTTTAGGATTGCAAATACCTTAATCTAATGGTCATAAACAGATCCCATACCCCGAACAGCTCGCCTTTACTACTTCCTTCACCACTTCCTGCGTCGCGGACCTGTTTCCTTCCCTTCCAATAGCATTTTAGGATTGCAGATACCTTAATCTAATTGTCATAAACAGTTCCCACACTCCGGACAGCTTGCCTTGACTACTTCCTTCACCACTTCGTACATCGCGGACCTGTTTTCCTCCCGTCCCATAGCATTTTAGGATTGTAGATACCATAATCTAATAGTCATAAACAGTTTCCAAACTCCAGACAGCTCGCCTTGACTATTTCCTTCACCACTTCGTACATCGCGGACCTGTTTTCCTCCCGTCCCATAGCATTTTAGGATTGTAGATACTATAATCTAATAGTCCATAAACAGTTTCCACACTCCAGACAGCTCGCCTTGACTATTTCCTTCACCACTTCCTACGTCGCGGACTTGTTTTCCTCCTTTCCCATAGCATTTTAGGATTGCAAATACCTTAATCTAATGGTCATAAACAGATCCCATACCCTGAACAGCTCGCCTTTACTACTTCCTTCACCACTTCTTACGTCGCGGACCTGTTTCCTTCCCTTCCAATAGCATTTTAGGATGCAGATACCTTAATCCAATTGTCATAAACAGTTCCCACACTCCGGACAGCCCGCCTTGACTACTTCCTTCACCACTTCCTACGTCGCGGATCTGTTTCCTCCCTTCCCATAGAATTTTAGGAATGCAGATAGCTAAATCTAATAGTCATAAACAGTTTCCACACTCCGGACAGCTCACCTTGACTACCTCCTTCACCACTTCCTACGTCGCGGACCCGTTTTCCTCCCTTCCCATAGAATTTTAGGAATGCAGATACCTTAATCTAATCGTCATAAACAGTTCTCACACTCCAGGCAGCTCGCCTTGACTACTTCCTTCACCACTTCCTACGTCAAGGACCCGTTTTCCTCCCTTCCCATAGAATTTTAGGAATGCAGATACCTACCTAAATCTAATCGTCTTAAACAGTTTCCACACTCCAGACTGTTCACCTTTACTACTTCCTTCACCACTTCCTACGTCACGGACCTCAAGCTAGTGTCGTCATTTGATTATATTTATGATCCATACCACCGTTTATGTTCTAATATCTGTGGAATAATGCTAACAGCTATTTATTTATCTACTGCATTCAAAAGTCAACAGCTGATCATATGTCTTTGTTTATGTGTCAAATACTGCTTCCATAAGGATTACATTGAAACTTTGAGACCCAGTGGGGCGGATCCCTGAGAGACTTTTTTAACGCCATATAGATGTTGGCACTCACCGATATGGTCTGTATCACCATGCAAAATTTGAAAACGATTGATTCAGCCGTCTAGGAGGAGTTTGCGTATTACGAAATGCATAAAAGTCGACGTATAAGAGCTTCGCTCGCTCCGCTCAATTATTACAAATTGCAAAGACTTTGTCTTCCTTAGAAACTATTATCATCAAATGATATTAACCTGTGTAAGTATCGTAACTATCTCTCTGTACTACAGTATTATTGCAGATTGCAATTTGTTTTTCATGCCGAGCGTTCGAACAGCGATCATAATAATTATAGTTAATTACTTAATCACTCTACATTAGATAAACACGTGCGGTTTGAGACAGATGCTTCCCATTGATATTTTGCACTTCCTCAGCCATATTAAGGGAACCGGTTTTCCAACCAGGCCGCCTCTTCAGTCTTCACTTCAACCTCTTCCCAACCAGATGATGTCTATAGTGATCTGAAGAGATGATAGTGTAAAATACACCTGACTATGATGCATATATTTCCGGTTTATATTAAAGTGAAAATCTGTACGCTTTCCGTTTGATCGCTTTGGTTTGATCTCAATGTTAGATTCTCTAGAAACTCAGGGAAAATGAGATTTGGAATCTGGCGATAACATGCCATACACGCTAAATATAAAACAAGTAAAGTGAAAAATTGTGATTATAATTTTATTGCTAACGTTGATATGTAATATTATATCCTGTGGGTTTTTGAAACTTTGTTAACACTTGATAGGTTAAAGTAAAACAACAATAAGACTCCAATTCAATATTTTTTTAAAGTTAGGCCTATTAATTTTGCAACTAAATTCTATTTGATTGTCAATTTATTAAACACCATAATATTCACAAATAACTCACTTGTCAATCAAAATTCTATTCACCGTGTTATATTGCAACAATTTTTATTCCCGTAGCTTTTTCAATATTTAAAAACCTAAGACAAATGCCAATGCTACTTGATGATACGAACTCTTCTGTGTCGGAATTGCAAAAATCCTTTAGAAAAGGAATGTAAAATAGTCTTGCGCGTGCATCAAACTTACCACGTGTGTTATGTAAATGGTAAATCGTAATTCATATGAAATTAGGATAATTTATTTATTTAATACCTAATTATGTTATGCTCATTGCACATCGTGCGCATTTGCAAAGCAAATTACACATCGAGGAAGGGGAACTAGACGTATTCCGTAACAATACACATCATCATAAAAACCATACAAACACAAATACAACAATAGGACAGTTAGGAAATTGAAATTACTATCAAACTAAACCCCAACCAAATCCTCGAGGAAACAAAATTGCAACAAATAGTGAACAAGGCAAACCCCACACAAATACACCCGTAGAAAAACAAACGTGCAACAAGTATAAAACAAACTTACGTTGCAAAATGTAAATATCCAACAATGAAAATTGTCATGGTAACACAGCACACACAAAACTACACTAAAACAACGGACATTGTTGAGATAAACACAACACAAAACAGCGGATGACGGACAAACGTAAACGTCAAACACACAGGTAGACACTGAGGTTAGGTTGGTACTGTTGTCAGTGATGCCAACCAACAGGTATCACGAGTACCAACCTTCACACACACAGACAGACACACCTGTATAGTGACGATACGCCTGTTAAGGGTGTTATTAGGATGATCCAGGACCTTATTTCAGTACAGGGACAATCATCGACCATTTGTCACTTGTCTAAACCTAAATGGCTTTCTACGAGTAACGGGATTTTGATTTGTAATTGTTGTTGTCTGGTGTTCTTCAAGGATCTCAAGAGTTTGGTATCTTAGATTGATTTCACCTCTGCGTTTGATTAAAGCAATAAATAAAAGTATGTCAGGCTTTTGTAAAGAGGTGTAAAACAACTTTATGGCAACTGTCAACAGTGTCGGCTCCAGGGGGCATAAGTACAAATTTATTCTAATTTTTCATATTGAAATTGAAATATTCCACTTCACTCATCTGTCAACAAGAGAAAATGGTATACCGGTACTTTACCAATACCAAATGTGGTTCATCGATTTCTCTGCAAAATAAGGGGTTGGCGGTTATCTCCTTGGTGTAAAAATACAATAAAGAAGTGCAAGAATTTCAGAATTCAACAAATAGTAGATAGTGGGAAGTTCTCGCATAATACAATCAGATGGTTACCGGTTCGTCAGCATTTTGACGGTTCGAAACTACACCCAGCTGGCAGCTGTCCTTGATCATCATTGGGCTTTACTGGCTAACTGATCAGCTGATCTAAGTCAGTAACAATGCTACAAAAATCATCCACTTCATTTCATTCAACACCCTGCAATCATATGCACAAAAAGTACGTCGCCGCTTTAGAGAAGTCAACAAATAAAAAAAATGTCTTTGATTTTCTTTCAAATAAACAATTACAGTCATTTTACAAACGTCTTTTGTATAATTTAGGCTGTAGCCACTAAAATAAAAATAAAATAAATTAATCCTACGAGTGTACTGGTGCGGGAGTGAGTAGTTTAATATTGTATACAAAAATAAATAAAAACTTTTTAAACAAATTCTAAAAATCAAGGTCACAAAGTGCTATCGGAATTAGGCAAATTACAACATAAACTATCAGATTAACCTCCCACGAACCCATAACCACCAAAAACGTTCCCCACATCATAGATAAAAGGAGTAGGTACTCCTTTTATCTATTCCCACATGCACACAGAGAGACAGACCCAAATTTTCTTTATACTACTACAGTAATTATATATTTCGCCAAGCTTACCGTGAATGGATTCATTTATGTTCTTCTTCTTTTTTTCAGACAGTTTATTTAGTCTATCGG
Organism: Macrosteles quadrilineatus; assembly: GCF_028750875.1. NCBI lineage: Eukaryota > Metazoa > Arthropoda > Insecta > Hemiptera > Cicadellidae > Macrosteles > Macrosteles quadrilineatus. The sequence goes on along the minus strand of NW_026542598.1, from coordinate 76,327,794 downwards.
TTATTTCGAAGCGCAAAGTGTTAATTGTTTTTAGTAGTGACGACAGTTCACCGTCACTGTCACTCGAAATGGATGCCGCCGACTCTTTACATGTGTCGCACTTAAATTTGTGTATGTTACTATTATTCCTCTGCACGTTCAGTCCAGCACAAGCTAAGTGCAGCACTTCGCCGCACTCCGTGCACTTAACGACGTCTCTCCCGTCCACTTTACACTTCGCACACTTGTCTTCCATAGTTTCGACTAGATGAAGGAATGTATTTTTTTATCGGAATAATTTGTGAAGATAGTTTTTCAAGAAGTCACAGCGTACTCAGGACCGAGCAAAAGGCGATCCGATTGCGAGCTCCTTCCGCATCGGCTGCCTGATAACGACCGATGATTCTATAATTAATTACACTTAACCAAACCTAAAGGGAACGCGAGTACAGCATGTCTCACTACATAACGGTACACCCTGGCAATGCGGGACACTATCAATAGTGATAACAGGTCATATTTCAAAACGAAACACCATGTTGACTCTACCGTTGTTTTTTCACTATCGTAAACACCTAGGTTTTTTATCTTCGATGAATTGGTACAAAGAAACGTCCCAAGGGTTTTCTAGAATGAATAAGTTGCCATCAAAAGTGAAAATTGTGTCATGCTATGTAGCTGCTTGTTTTCAAAAACTGAATTGATTTGCGGGGATTATATCCACTTTCATATCTTAATGTATTCCAAAAAACGCCTAGTAGTTAGATATATGTTAAAAACGTTAAAATAAATCGTACTCTTCTTGAGTGATGGGAAGTGGCAGACTCTAGGTACAGTCACCAACTACATTTTATTGTGATACTTCCTGTTCCGAACACTCCTAATCAAACATTTCACAGGTTTCTAGACTCAAGAAATCAGAAAATTAGCGGGAAGTGTTATCAATCAAGCGTTGCTGTTGCACTTCTGCAAATCTTCATCCGAAAGTGATCAACGCAAAAACCATGACACTTTACTGTCCAAGCACGAGCCCAGGATGCCCAATTGATTAATTATGGTCTGATATTTGCCAGGGAAAGTTCCTTTTTGCATGACTGGAAAGATGTGATCGCTGCCCAAACACAATGGCTACTGGAGCAACATGTTTCACAATCGTCTGAACTCTGAAGTGTGTTTCTTTCTTGTCATCTGAGCTCCAGATATCAATTGAAAATATACAGTGTTCGAGGAATATGGACGGATTATAGTCAAATCAATGAATAGTGGAATTAATAATACAATATTTCATTATTTATGATTTGATTAATACAGTAATATTTCCCTAAATTATCTACAGGCCTGTCCTCAGAGGAAAAACTTATATCTACTGAAATACTCGTTTTGTAACTGGGTAGAATTCTATTGAGTTGGTTTTTTCCTAAGATTTTTTAAAGGTTCGTGTAAGGGATATTGGTCTGTAGCTTTTTGCAGCAGTTCTTGAACCTTTTTTTTGTATTTTCGGTAGACTTTTGAAAGTTGAATTAACTATATGGAGATGCTTTGTTTTTGTTTAAGTTATTAATTATTCCAAGTGCTGTTCAATGGTAGGATTAGTTAATTTTTGAGCATTTTTACTACTTTAGCCAACCTATATACTTTTTAAAAGTTTCCTCACCAAGATAACCTCTTTGCTTTCTCAAAATGGTATCTATGACGATTCATACTGTACGATGGACCAACTAGTATATTTCTCTATGAACGTTGCTCCATTTTCTTCCCTCCCTCTTTCCCGATGATGCCTGTGAACACAGTTTCGTAAGTTCTGTAAAGCTTCTGGTGCAAGAATTGCCACAGCAAAATGATCGGACGTGATCGGTGAAGAAAATGCCGCAACCTCGATTAAATACTTTGACGTCAAACATAAAACTAGTTCCTACAAAACAATGATTGGGGATATCTTCCTGGAATTGCGTGTACAATGTGGTTTACTAGAACAGCGTTCACATGGAAGTTGACTCTCACAACTCGTGCTTGAATGTGTAAGTCTCTCTTCATAATAAATTAGTAAACTTACACAAAAATCTTTTCATTCTTTCTTTCGGTCCACCTACCTATGAAAACTATAAGTGTATTCCCGATCATCATACTATGGCTCTGGGGCTTTCAGGCTGAGGTGTAGTTCTGGGAGGTGGTCTCCATGGCAACAAAATAAATGTTATGCCATCAAGTTTAACCTTGGCTTGTAAGTTTCTCAAATACCATCAGCTAGCACTCTCTTTGGGATAGCTAGCTACTCGATTTAAGCTAAAAATATTCTGGTAAGTGTTGATACTGACACGTACTCATTCCAAAAAGAATGCAGTTTAAAATCACTAATTTATATAAATTGGGGTTTAATATCTTTCCTTGGAAAGACTTCATCCAAAGTAATATTTTTCCACGTACCTAAAGAATATTTTTGACGATGGAAAATCGTATACATCATCGTAATTTTTCCATCGACGTTTTTTTACCCGTTCTACATTTAACATTTTTGTTCTCTTTTAAACCAAACCATATTCTTCCAACCAGTCTTATGTCGAAACTACTCCATTTTCATCATCTCCTCTTCATATCACACACCTCACTTAACGCATATTCAGCCTCCATTTATACTTCTTCTGTCTGATTACCCAAAAATAAAAAGAAATGTGTCTTGAGAAAGTACAATCTCCGGTTTCACCGTTAAGGATTACTGCAAGAAATTACCACGAGGTTCTAAGTTCAAATAAACAAAAAAGCGTCATTTAATTCATTTCCTTTCCTAATCTCTTATTTCTTACTATCCTGACCCATCTTCAGCCTTCTTTCAGACATCCTCCAACTGATTATCCAGCAGTAACGTAAATATTTGAGACAGTACAACCTCCCTGTCCACCACCAAGGTTCACTGGTCTTGAGGTTAGCTGTAAGAAACAATTTAGATGTTCTGAGCGTCCATCAACGAAAAGTCAATCAACAGAGCTGTTTTTGTGTGTATTTGCACTTCATTCCTTTTCATTAAAATCCAGTCCATGGCACATTTCAGCATCCTGCCAGACCTCTTCCAGATGATTATCCAGCAACACAAATCTTCATGTGAGAAAGTACCTCTGTTCACCGTCTGCATCTTCATCCCCAGTCTCGCGTGCATATCTCCATCTCTCCATCTCTCTACGGTCTTCGCCCTCATGTGTGTCCGACTGTGTATCCTCTTATCAAACTTGTCAGGTCTTGATCCGCCTACCCGAGGGAAAGTCAAAGTGATGCGGGTAATCCTGTGGATAAAAGGATCAAGAAGGACTTAAGGATTACGGTGAAGATCAAAGTGTAGGCGGATTACCCGACGTTGGTGGTTTTGGAGTATGTGTGACATCTAACGACGGGTAGGTTAGTTGATGACTCGTGTAAGAGCCTGGAGGTGACTGGTTTAATCCTCGGAAAAATATAAGCTTATTGATGGTTCGAAACTAAGCCCAGCTGTTCTTGATCATTGATTGGGCTTTGATGAATAAATGGTGCTGGCAAAAACAGCTGATCTTAAACCACAACAAATTTGTTATCTCATTCATCGCCATTATTCACCTATTTTTAAACGGCTAAACTCAGCTTAAAATGCGCCTTCTTGCGTAATCACGCTATCATTTCAGAATAGTGGCCCATACTTAAAATGCGTTACATTCCCCTCCTCTTAGGTTTTCTATTCGTTAGGCATGAATTTAATTACTTTTGTCTCCCTCCACTATTGCCCGAGTGTTCAACATTTTTCGGACTGGACAAAATGTTTGAAACACGTAAAACATCCGGGCACTTACTTGACAACTTTAGAGGCTCATTTGAAAACATAAGAGCCCAATTTATCCTTCCTGACTGAAAAGAAAACTGTTCATTCCGTACTAGAAACTTAACAGATACATTAATGAACTCTTTTAAAATTAAGTACCGGTATGTTGTCCAAAGTGTGACCTTCCATGGTGTATTATCAAAGATAAAAAATACTCCCTAGTCTATGGTATTACCAGGAAACACATTTTGCGTTGTACAGTACTAATGCAGTTTACATTGCTATAGTTTCTCCAACATTACCTGGAAATTAGACATTCTTGAGTCTTTTCTTCCACCACAAGGAGATTAGCCGACATTTCCATTGTCCATTGGCCACGGCATGGGTCCAGACCCACTGACAATACTGGGGTCAACCCATCACAGTTATATTGCGACAACTACACCTAACTGTCTCTCATACCATAGCACAATAGCTAGAGGAAGAAAGCTAGAGGATCTTCATGAGACGCGGTTTAGAAATTCTAAAGCAACGAAATTTTGACATAATTTTCTTTTATCTCAATTAAGATGTACTGTCTAATTTCAAACATTAAACAATACGTTAACGACACAGATTAAACTTTTGATCATAAAGATAGTGATGTTGGTAAACCCTTTGTTTTCCTGTCCCCAAAACTGAGATGAAAGCTGACATAAAAACAGAAGTAGCATAAACGTAATCTTTTTAGATAACTGACCAGGGTTTTACTAAGTTTTTATTCAGATAAGCATGATTAAAGTAGGCCCAATCTTGTGCGGGCTTCTCGAAATTTAAATCATAAGTTGTGAGAAAAGAATAAGAAGTGAAACGTTCTATGCGTTCTACTTGTTAATCTGTGGTTATGAGGTTTAACGCACCAAAGAGACTCGAACACGGTTGCACCGAAGTCTTCATCGTCTTTCATTAGAGTAATTACATCTTCTTCATAATATAGTGTTTTACTTCTTGTACATTTCCTTGCAAAACGCCACTGTATGACCATTAACTAATCTGCCTATTACACGTAATTACAAATTAATACAGTTTTCCATCTTTACAATAAAAAAAATTAAAATTACTTACCTTCTTCACATGATGTTTGTCGTTTCTTAAACCCTACCATTGACAAAGAATATTGTGAATAGACTTCTCATTCTGTAAAATTAGAACTCTGTTTTTATTTGTGTTTAATTTTGTTAGTGTTTGAGTGAGCTGGTGTCGAATTATGTTTCTCTACTATTTTAGGGGTAGTTTTACTATTTGAATTTTACGCTTAATAAGTTACAATACTGAGATTGTAGTGATAGATATTATGAAAGTTTACTTTTTTATAGAAGCTCACTTTGAACGTCTTTGGGTCTTTAGCAGAACATTCTTTTTAATTTACCAGAAGCTCTAAAATGAGGACTGTGAAATAATGATGCGACCTAACCTAAATAAAATGGCAAACCTTAAAACTCTTTCTACATATACCGGACGAAACTAACCTTAAAATCGTCTTCAGATCCATAAGGATGGAAGTCTGTCGGTGAGTATATGTTTAATAGAACAATTCACCCACTTTTCGGTGTTGGTAGAATGCCAGTACCACGTGACCAGTCACTTAACCAGTTCCGGTTCCGTTACTTCCAGTTGCAAAGCACGTACCTCTAGACTTCCTCTTGTAATCTTGAACCAGACAAGTGTTCAGCATCACTACATCCGGCGGATCTGCTGCTGGCAACACTGATTTTGGGGAAAAAATTATTGATGAATCAAATACGTTTTTAGCTTTTATGCTTTTAGCTTATACACGTGTTTGCGTGATTGACAGCCACTGCGTTAGGAAAATTCGTATTTCGATTTTCGCTACACCACTCATTTGAAATTTAAAAAAAATTTAACATTGGCCATATTGATTTCCAAGTAACTATGTTGGTTGGACAAAATAACAAGGAAAAAGTAAACAAAAGAATTGCAACATGTGTTTATAACAAGCCATCCACTGTGTACTAGCAAATTGCAAATTACAATATACAGTACAAAGGGAAAACATAAGCTTTTACTATTGAGCAAAGATTACACTGAAGATTACTCGATATAGGGGAAATAGTTCCGGTCAAATACCTATTATTTTACTTGGCTCTCTCCTACCAAAATTTAATCCCCGAAGAACTGAGGAAATGTTTTAGCAAACTTTGTTTTAACAGTGAAATCAATATTATATCCAGTTTATGTAAATTAGAATTTAAACAAAAAATTCAACTATCTATTTTTATTTAAGCAAACTACTAAAACAATGTTCATGCAAGTATATATTATTATAAACAAACCATTTTTACCATCGACTGTAAGATAAAATTTATGTCTTGTGGATTTCCAGGTTAAAATTTCCATTATAATATAAATTGATATTCCACTGAAACTTAAATAATGAAATCCAAAACTAGTTTTAAATCAAACGTGAGTTTCCTTTATATTGTTTTTACAATATAAATAAACTATACCGAGCCATGGCTCGGCCCCCAAAGTAAAAATTGAATCAATAAGGATTGCTCACCAAGGATGGTGACGTTATAACTCCAACAATCAAGTTTATCAGACGGTTTTGCCAGATCAAAACATGTACAATGTCATGAGAACAGATGCAAATTAGGTGGAAACGGCTTCATAATTAAAACAGCTTTGTTAAGAAACCTTCCGGAGTCTCACGGCCTCCTGATGACTCCCTGGCCTAGAAACCTTCCCAATGGGAGGATGGCTACATGACACATAGGTCTAGGAGTTAGAACCTCTTCGCGACATCCTACTATCGATGAGGAATGTCTAGGAAGCAGATCGTCTTTGCAACATCCTACTATCGATGAGGAAGGTCTAGGAAGTAGAACGTCTTTGCAACATCCTACTATCGATGAGGAATGTCTAGGAAGCAGATCGTCTTTGCAACATCCTACTATCGATGAGGAAGGTCTAGGAAGTAGATCGTCTTTGCTACATCCTATTATCGATGAGGAATGTCTAGGAAGCAGATCGTCTTTGCAACATCCTACTATCGATGAGGAAGGTCTAGGAAGTAGATCGACTTTGCACATCCTACTATCGATGAGGAATGTCTAGGAAGCAGATCGTCTTTGCAACATCCTACTATCGATGAGGAAGGTCTAGGAAGTAGATCGACTTTGCAACATCCTACTATCGATGAGGAATGTCTAGGAAGCAGATCGTCTTTGCAACATCCTACTATCGATGAGGAAGGTCTAGGAAGTAGAACGTCTTTGCAACATCCTACTATCGATTAGGAATGTCTAGGAAGCAGATCGTCTTTGCAACATCCTGCTATCGATGAGGAATGTCTAGGAAGCAGATCGTCTTTGCAACATCCTATTATCGATGAGGCAGGTCTAGGAAGTAGAAACTCTTCACTACATCCTACTATCGATGAGGAAGGTCTAGGAAGTAGAACGTCTTTGCAACATCCTACTATCGATTAGGAATGTCTAGGAAGCAGATCGTCTTTGCAACATCCTGCTATCGATGAGGAATGTCTAGGAAGCAGATCGTCTTTGCAACATCCTATTATCGATGAGGCAGGTCTAGGAAGTAGAAACTCTTCACTACATCCTACTATCGATGAGGAAGGTCTAGGAAGTAGAACGTCTTTGCAACATCCTACTATCGATTAGGAATGTCTAGGAAGCAGATCGTCTTTGCAACATCCTGCTATCGATGAGGAATGTCTAGGAAGCAGATCGTCTTTGCAACATCCTATTATCGATGAGGCAGGTCTAGGAAGTAGAAACTCTTCACTACATCCTACTATCGATGAGGAAGGTCTAGGAAGTAGAACGTCTTTGCAACATCCTACCATCAACGAGGAAGGTCTAGGAGGTGGACCCAGGGCCATATTTCGAATCCACATGGCCCCTGGCTAGCGGCTCATTCCAGAGAAGCCCTTCTTGTCTGATTTTTCGTTCGATGGAGCATAAGGGTTTAGAAAATTAGGGCTATTGCAATGGTACATAAATCGACCTGGTATTTTGTTTGATCCGATGGGTGAATTGAATAGACCTATATTAGGCCGGAAAAATAGCTGATAATTAATGTTTCAATTCAATAATATTGGGGATTTGCGCGACTGGCTTTATTTTTTCGGGTAGGGGGGAGATCAAATTGCTTTGGGGGGTATTGATTGAACAAATAATTCATTATACTACATTCGGTTTGAATGACTTCAATCGCAACGAAATCGTGAGTCTTGTCTCCGGTCGTGACAAAATCGCGAACTTCTCCTACATCCACGATGAAACAATGAAAATCTTCTCTGTTTGTGGAGACATCATCACCCAAGCCCAAGATTGCAGAAAAATAATGCACGTCTCATGTGGTCGTGGAGAAATCGTGAACATCTTTTGTGGTCGCAAATACTTCGTATTCGTCTCCTGCGATTGCGGCGAAATCGTGGCTTTCAATAGCGAAATCTTCGCAGACGCTTTGGTGATCACAATAATAAAAACTCGGAAAAAACCCCTAACTTGTGAGGTGAGGGTCCAAAGTGAGTTCTAGACCGATGACTCTAGCACAGCAGTGAGGGAATTACGGTCCAGTCTAGATGACCCTGCTTTGTATCATCCTACTATCGATGAGGATTGAGGAAGGTCTAGGAGGTTGAACTGCTTTGCAACATCCGAACCTCCCACTATCCTCCTGTGAACGGCGCAACTGTTGATTGTTGCCGCTACTCAGTAGTGCCAACTTCACTCTTGCGTGGAACTGTGGAAGGGAAATTTCCGTGGTCAGCCTGCTTTGTCCAATAATGTCCTTGAAATGTTTGTTCAGGTGTACGTGTATTTTGTTCCGGAGGCGGCGTTGAAATCAGTTTTGAATTTGAAGAAAATATTAACCGTAAGCTCAGAATTCAAGGCGATGGAATGATGGAGTCAATTAATTCATGGAGATTTCCCAGAGTGATAATTAAAGTATTTTAATTTCCCAGTGTATTATAAAAGGATGATTTCTATTGTTCCCGTGGGAAATATCGAATGGGAATATAAATGGCTTGTATAAGTAACAGAGAGAGGCAATTATCTAAAATATGCCTCATTTAACAAGAAGCAGATCAGGATTAGACCAAGTAACTTATACAGTAGTGTATTAAAAATGCACAAGGATCGATTCTTTCTTGGTTTCCTAAATTCCTGGTTTGTTCTTTTTTGAGTGGAGTCAAATACACAAACTTTAGTCGGTTTGAGGGGAAGTGATTTCATCCCCTTCACCTCATCCTAACTTTGAAACAACAGCTGACAAGCTGACAGCTGATCAGCTGATTTGTAATAAGCTAAAATGTATATCGTGATTAAACTTCACGCTGAATCCTACGACAAATGAACGATAAAACTAATTGCAATACTAAACTGTGTAATTTTTGTTGTACGAACTATGCTATTTATTAACAATTCATATTACAAAGAGTAAATTGATTATGTCATTTTACTGTCATTTTAAAAATAATCATGTGGTTTCAAACCACTTCCCAGCATCATTTCAATATGATCAGGTTTTTCAATTATATTAGACGGTATTAGACTATTCAATATTTAATATAGCTATTTAAGTAACTATCGAAACTAATAAATTTGATTAAAATAAGGCTAATACAATTCCATTTTTAAACATTAAGTAAACAATATATTTTTAAATTAATTATTTAGTATTGCACTTTCTAGGACTTATCAAAGGGAATTAATCACAATGTCGGGAATTCCACTTTGTTAACGTTGGCAGCACTGTTTTGACACTTGCCGCTTTGGCTTCAGAGAGAGACAACATCTGTTACCTTCAACAGGGATGTGGGGAACTGTCAATGATATTTTTGATAAATTGTTTTGTTAAATTGAGTTTATTATAGTTTGAGTTATGATTTTCGTTTAATTTATAGTCTACATCGGTTTTAACATGTTGGCAAACGACTACACTTTGGAATTGACCAACATCTTCCACACTGGCCAGGTAAGCTTCGGAAATGCCTTTACAAATGTCACTTTGACATTATGGTTTAAACTTTTTTACTTTATTTTTATTAGAAACTGATTTTGCCATAATTGTTAATTAATTATTTGAGTTTTTCCAGCTCATAAAAAACTATCAACTTTGGTACTTGAAGTATTATTGTACTTAAAACAATAAAAACAATAAATTCATTATAAACATTTTTTATTGAGAGTTTTTTTTGTAAGCTAGTGGTCTTATTTTTGCATGTGAATAATGAAAAATAATGATCTATCTATGAGATCAAATCACAGATTCAAGGATTGAAGAGAATAGAGTAGAGCAACACTTTTAAATAAAAATAAATAATGTCAATATCAATTGAATGTAAAAAGGTTTTTGAAATATTATAAACTAAATTAAATTCTTCCCATTCATCTTTTATGGTCTAGTAATTAATTTGCATAGCAAAATTTTCCTGTCAATATTTAAAAACAACAAAATAAGTTACCTAAATTTAATGCATTAAAGTATCAATCACAGTTTTATAATTTGTGAATGAACTTGAAATTAATAATTTTATTAAATATTAGATTACCAAAGTATTAATCTACTGTAGGGATGAGCATTGATCAATCATCGATGAACCGATAACATCTCGCAAAACATCAATGTTTTTGGGGCTAATACATTGATTTCAGTCAACGTTTTTTTTTAGTTTTTTGTCTTCTCTCTCTGCTGCAATGCTAATTAACCTAAAATACAATTCAGTCATGGAAAACATTGATATTTCAATACTTGGCCAAATACATCGATGTTTTCGACAAAAACATTGGTACTCTACCATTGATGTAAAAAACAGAACATTGATAGAAAAACACTGATTTTTCAAAACATTGACTTTTGATGCTTTTGCCCTAGTACATTGGTTAAAATTTCTTAGTTGTTTAACCCAATTTAAGCTAACACTGCATTACCTAGCAAAAGCATTAGGCTACAGTAGAAAGTCAATAATGCGGACATAAAAAATCTGGACCATCAATATTCCAGATTCGTCCCTACCAAGAAATAAAGTTTTGTATGCACTAAATTCTTAGCTGTAGAGTAAGATGTTAATTTAACTGTTTATGCTAGAACAGTAAGGTTTGTATTACTCGTGTTTTACCAAAGATGTGTATACAAATATGTAACTCATATACTGTCTAGGTTGAGCCAGGGTCCTGTCTTCAGAGATTGTGTGGAAGTGTACAGACAGGATTGATCCTGAAGGATATCTCCTTGGAAGTCCGCGCTGGAGAGGTCCTGGCCATCCTCGGATCCAAAGGTAAGTTCGCTTCCTCGAGAACTGTATTCTTGCACCAAGTTGATTCATGTGTGGTCAGTGTTTGATTGTAAATAGAGAAACTGAAATTAAATAAAAAAACTAATGAAATCAAATTAAACTGTATCTTTATCGACTTATTGACCTATTATTTACATAGTTGAGCAAAAGTCATTAAACACAGGGTTTAATTTCTAGAATCAAAGATTTTCGATCCGAAACTTACCATGAATCAATCCCCTAATTTCCACAGAGCAATAAATAAGAATTTTTATTTAGTGCTCTGTGCTCATTTCACTAATTCCCTTCCTGCTCTTGAAGAGACAATTTTGTACTTCTCAAACTCAAACACAAGCGAAAAAAATATTTAGCTGTTAGCTTTGCAATAGTCAATGCTTCCAGTACTTCTTTCCATAGTATTTCCCACTAAATAAAACTAACACTATATAAAACACTTAACATATCCGATTTTACAAATTTAAGTAACCCAACATAAGATGGGGAAAAAATTTTGTTTTTGTATTTTACTTACTGTACAACATATTTAAAAAATAAATATATCATTTATTTATTTAATTGACATTTCATCAGCCCAAATACTCTCAAACACTGGAAACAGCCTGACACCTTTACAATATCTTACAACACTATTCCTTGATATTTCAGGTAGTGGTAAGAGAGCGCTGCTTGAGGTGATATCTCGCCGTAGCCGAGGCCCGACCCGAGGACAGATCCTACTAGATGGAACTCCGATGACACTCAGTCTGTATCAGCGCAGCTGTGGCTATGTCAGTCATCGTACAGACCTCATACCCAGCCTAACTGCGGAGCAGACTCTGCACTACGCAGCCAATCTCACTGTCGGCTCACAGGTAATTACAATGTGTTATGTGTATTACAATATGTTAAATGAATTACAATATTTTACATAAAAAGTTGTAAGAAATACAGGAGCTTACTAGTCTTGTGGTAGAGATGGTTCTTGAAGATTTGAGTTTAAATCTCGCCAATCACCGATTGCTTTTATAGCTATGTAATAATACCGTGACTCTCTAGGCCCAGCAATAAGTAATGTGGACGTAAAACGGTTCTGAACTAGAGTGTATCACTATTGATTGTGAAGGTAGTGCATAAAATAAATTAAATATTGTTATCAAATTGGATGGAAAAAATGTATTCAGTAAAGTGTGGTAATCTGGTTGTATAGAGAAGACATTTCCGAGCTTTTTCACATTGTCAAGATGATTAGAATAACATTTACCCTACTAACAACATTTTCAAGCAGAGACATCTGTTTCTGAAAGACATTATTTAACAAGGTATCATACAACAATTTACATAAACCACGACATCAGCTGATATTTCTCGATTCACATAGAATCCATTTTTCCATGTTAAGAGTTTTCTTCGATAGGAATCACAAGTAATATCACCTCCAACATTTTAGGTATCTTTAAAATTGGTTTTTAATTAATTAATCTGTCACTCTAATTTATATATGTACATTTTCAATTACTTCTTTCCAAAAGTTGGGGTGCTTTGGACGCATTACTTGTTCTCTTATAGGGTGTTAGCGTCTCAAATTAACATCAGTGGTTTTACATTCACATTGATGTTTTACGTTCTTTTCATACTGAAATCATGTTGAATCTTTAAAACTATCTAAAGCTCCTGGATGAAACATAGCATGGCCGTGTTAAGGGTCAGTGGAGCCCTGGGCAAACCCAAAAGCAGTACCCCCTTTTTTTCCTAATGCGGGCAGGCGATTGTTAGGGGGCGCCCAGTGCCCCTGGGCATATACTCATTCTGCCCGTTTATTAAAGCGGGCCTGAAACATAGATGCAAAACACAAATTGGTAACATAGTTTTGAACAAATTTTTGATGATATGTAATGGTGACAGGTATCCGGCTATGTCAGAAGTTCGAGGGTTCGAGGAGTGTTGGCAGACCTGGCGTTGAGTCAGGTGGCTCGACGCAATGTTGCCAACCTCACCACCAGTGAGCATCGCAGACTTGTTGTTGGCATGCAGCTCATCAAGGATCCTGGTAACAAGCTTTGATTGATGTAACACAAATCAGCTGATTGTTTTCTTTTGTTTGAAATTAGAGCTTGTGAAATCTATATAATTAATACGCTACATGAAACTTTGTCGGTTGAACTCCTCCGCCATTTCTTAACCGATTTTATCCATTGACGTCTCATTGGAAAGACCGTGTCGCGTAGATTAGCAAACTGGCCTTACATTTTTGAAAAAGTCCCTTGGGCTCTGCCCCAGTGGCTTTGAAAGTTCCCATGTTATCCTTATAGAGAACTTAATTGTTTACATTTTGATCAGCTGTATAATTTAATTGCTGTTACTTATTTTTTAATTCAATGAAACGCATTGAGTACCTTTATTTACTATTTGAGTTTGTGTAAACATAACCCCCAAGACGGATCGTGTTAGTATGGTTGTATCTTAAATTTGTGTATTTGTGTCTTTGTTTTGTGTTGCTATGACGGATCGTGTTAGCATGATTGTAACTTAAATTTGTGCATTTATCGTTGTTTTGGGTAGCTATAATTTGTTTATTTGTTGTTTTTTCTGTTGAATGCCTCCGACGCGACGACAACGAAACATACAGGAGGCGTAATCGTGATAACGACCGCAGCAACAGAACAGTGGCGCGTAATAGGCTTAACTCATCACAGTAAGCACCTGACCCTGGACAATCTCAACTTTTAGGTAAAAAATGCGCCATAACACTATCCCAAAACGACTTTTCGTTCTCAATTGGCCCTCTATCAATGACCGGTGTTGCCTGTACAGCGAGGCATTTTGAGAAGGAGAAAACCGGCCGGAATGCTTTAAGTTTATCAATAACGAAGATGAACATGGTCTGAATTACACACCGGTAATCTTTGAGTTGACTATTTTACACTCATTGTAAATATGACTGACTGCTATTCGTTTTAAAATAACTCCTGTAATACTTTTCAATTGCTCGAATTCGAGCAACATGTACACTAGTAGTTAATTATTTCCTGAAAATAGCTACTAAAGAGCATAATCATTGACTTTTGAGATTGAAAAAGAGTAAAAGACCCATCTAATGGACCACCTAAAGCTATTATTAATAAAAAAATATATAGTTTAATAAGCTTCCTCACAGAGTGTGTAAGATTTAGTCTAAAATTCTGTTTCCTTTAATTTTTGTCACAAGGACATAAATTATTTTATAGTCTACTAAGTTATCTTTTCAGTTTTGCAAGTTTCAACATAAACCGGTGAATAATCAAAATGTCAGTGCCTCAATTCAATCACATTGATTTTAATTCTAATTCATTATCTGAAGCAAGAGAAAGGAATATCGGTATTTACTCAGGGGAGGTATAGAAGAGGCTACGATGACAGCAGCTGTGGGCTTCTTATTAGCTGAGGGAACGCCATTACCGTAACAAAATGGTCGATAGCCATCGGCCTCGGTGGTCTAATGGTTAGCGTGCCGGGCTGATATACAGTAAGTCCCGGGTTCGAATCCTGCTGGTAGCATTAACTTTTTGTCCAAGATTTTTTTATTATCAGCTAGTTTGGTTGGTTTGGTTCGGTTATTACAGTTTAATTTTATTATTAAAAATAATAAAATTGAATTTGAGGCATTTATAATTTTAAATTATGAACAGAACTATTTTTTCGATTAGTAAACCTTCATTGCCAAAGTGCTCTCTACTACAGCGCTGTTCACGGAGGAATTTTGAACTAAATGCCTCATTCGTACCTCCCCTAAGTCAGACCCAAGGAATATCTAGTTCTATCCATAGTCAAAAATATTAGTTTTTGAATATTTTCTTACAACATATGTAATGGTTTTGTTTATTTATATTACATATTTTTAAGGTTATGGCACTAACATAAATTTCAAAATGTTTTTCGATTTAGTGCTTTTCATTGTTTTTGTCACAAGTTGGTATTCTAATATTGCCTATGTGTGCTTCCTCAAGAAATTTTCAATGTAAAATTCCACGTGTTTTAATTGATAATTTTAAAATTAACAATGAAATAATTCGTATTTTCTATTGATCGGTGTTTTATAAAAAATGTGAGTAAGTAGTCAGACTTAATACAGTTTCAGGGAATCCTTTGAACTCTATGGATTATATAGTTATGCCTATTTTCATAACGTTCGTAATTTGTTTCTCTCATCTGGACATAACCACAGAGAAGTAAGGTACAGAGGAAACACGCTTACGGGACGATTGTGCACTTTAAACTCTAATATGTTGTGCCGGAAATATACTTTTGACGAGCAAGGAACAGCCCAAGCGGGAAGAACTGAGTCGAAATTAATATCACACAGGGCAAAGTGTCTTCCTCCACTGTGAGCGTTGTAGTACATGAGGGCGAAGGGGGTGGTGTTGGACTTTGACTTAACAAAAGCATTAGTGTTACGGGTAGACGTCACTTAAGTGTCCAATTGAATGTTTCCTCTGCACCTTACTTCTCTGAGACTTGACTCTTTTGAAAACAAGTTTTCGGTGGACACACACAAATACAGAAGGGATAAAGCAAAAATTAACAGAACGTCTAATTTTAGATGCAAATTAGAAAGAATTAATCCATCCCATCAATTTCCACATTTCACCTCTATTTTGTTTTGTAAGGGACCAATCCTACCATTCTGTACTCATAAAAAACATTTTTGTTAATCCATCTCCTTCATTTCAAACATGTCTAAACTGTTGCAGCATTACTTCTCCTGGACGAGCCCACAGCAGACCTGGATCCACTGGCGACGTACCTGATTGTGTCGATGTTGTCGTCACACGCGCGACGCCGCGGTCGCATTGTCATCCTCACCATGGAGAAGCCCCGCTCCGATGTGTTTCCGTTCCTGGACCGCGCGGCGTACCTCTGTCTAGGAGACTTGGTTTACGCAGGACCTACGAGGCTCATGCTGGAATACTTCAGAACCATCGGCTTCCCTTGCCCTCAACTTGAGAATCCGCTGATGTATTATTGTAAGTGTTTTTGTAACTTATTTTTACTTCCAAGTTTTTTTTAAAAAGAAGTTGGTTGTGACTAGATGGTGTTTATACAACTATGTGTTTAATTTTGTATACTTTTGTTGACAAGTTTGAAAACACAATGTTTATATGGATCAGGGGCAACAAGCAAGCCCTATAATTTTATTTTTAATTTTACGAGGATACACATTAGTTTTTAAGGTGATGATATGAAAACAGGTTATGGAAAAATAGTTAAATAATTCATTGTATTTTATTATAGGTATGGTAAGTAAATTGCAAGGTAATTTTACACCTTAAACATTTTAATTTCTTTGCCAGTGTGTCTTTCAACGGTGGATCGAAGGTCTCGAGAGCGTTTCATTGAGTCCAACACGCAGATCATCGCGCTAGTAGAGAAATTCAAATTGGAAGGTGCAGTGTACAGACGAAGCTCCGCCGGTGGAGTCAGCCACGTGGTCATGGGGGGTGACGGGGGACCCCGCCATAAACTTCCTTTTACAGCGTTTGGAAAACCTTCTGGTCTACGAGTTGGGTTTACTTTGTATCAGTAAGTAAAACCTCTTATCATTATAATTAATTAAGAGTCCTGGTTTTACTTTAAATGGAAACAATAGCTTTTACATTTTTTTGCTAAGTTTAATCTATACTAGATAGGCCTAATTGACAAATTTTAGAATTGTTTTTGAAACATTAAATTTGAATTAGTTTTCAGTAAGTAGATGATAGCTGTTACGTTTTGTCACAGATGTTATATTATTTTACTTGTGTTACCTATGTATTCAGATTGATGTAAGTTAACGTAATACTAAGTTTTAGGGTACAGAATGCCAATATATATTTTTTTATACCTATTTTGTACCATAAAATTTAGTATTACATTATATTAATATGCCAATATCTCCAATATAAGTTTTTCAGTTCGAGTTCATGTTTCTACAAGTTTTAATTCGTCAGTTTTTATTGTGTTCTGTGACAAGTACTCAAACATATATTTTGTTGTTTTATTTCACAATAAATAATAATTTCTAAAAAAATTATTGTTGTAAAAATATTGTTCTAATTTTATGTGAATCATAACTAAACAATATTTGTGGTTTTACTTAAATAAAATCTTAGATTTCCTTAAAGTTTAATATTTTTAGTTTTAAAATGTATGCTAAGTATGATTTTCAACTTATCAAAACATCTCCTTTCCTCATAATAAAATGGTAGACTATTTATATGTTTTGTAAAAATGATTTCATCCTATAACTTAAACAATTTATCCATATCTTCACAATTCGATGTTGATTGTAGGAGAATGCTGGCTTCAGTTTTTAACCTTTCTTCCATCGCAGCTGTTCACCTGATGCTGAGGCTATTGCTGATGCCTTGTTGTTCAGCATTGCTCTTCCTGTTTTATCAAAACATCCAGGTGGGTTATTCTAAAGTTATGAACAAATTTGAACTTTTTTTAAAACTACAAATTGCTGTAATTCGTTAATTTATTGTGTATCCATCAAAGAATTTAGTACGGTACCTGAGTTTAAGGTTCAAACTAACCTGTATTGTTTTCATTGAAGTTAAAATCTTATTTCTGTTTGGTTTCAGGACAATCCGTGGACGTTTGTGTCTCGCAACGGTTTGCTGTTTAACAGTCTGCTTTGCACGTATCTCTGCTCCATCATAACCACTGCCACAACATGTGAGTTACTCAACAGAATCAATAATTGTTTGGAAACAATACTTCTCAGTGAGATTGTTTTAGGCAGTGCTCGATCTGGGGGGAACGTGGCGGAACGGAGTTCCGGTATCTCTCTTTCAGAAAGATAAGAATATTGGTATAAGGTTCTAATCACATTAAATAGGTTACTGTCCCTGCACCTCATGTTTTACGAATCGAGCACTGGTTATAGGTTGTTATAGTTTATTGTGAAACTAACAATATTAAATTAACTTTTTGCTTGTGTGCGGGAGTTAGATGTTTGTGTCACCCTATATGTACATTTCACCATCTTGTGTAGTATCTTCAGGGGGATCCTCTTATCCTATTTTCGTATCACCAACACTATTGTCTGTATATTTACAAATACTTAAAATATCAAAGTAAGGTCAAGCGAATAACACGACGCCAGACACAGGTTGGAGTCATGTATGCAGGAAATCTTTCTTCCTCTATTTAATTTCTTGTAGGTTCTAGGAGTGATGAAATTTGGGGTAATCTAGGACTGAGGGTAGGGACTTTCGTGGTTTATGGTCGGATGTGTGTTTTAGTGTTGCCAGTTTGTTGCTGTATTTCCATGGTTGTTAGTTTCAATGTCGTAGATTAATTTTAAAAATATAGAGCTGATGTCTTCATTTTTGTTTAGGAGGGTGTTCGATCCAGTAATACTTACATGTCTGTGTATTTGGTAACTTTTTTTTCTTTTACTAATTTTTTTGAGTGGGCTTTGTTTAGAATCGTGAGGGAATCAGGAAAAGTTAGTTGGGTTTTGACTTAGGCTCACATTGATGTAGGAGAAAAATCCTGTTCTAATTAAAACCAACTACAATCATGATCCAGTAAGTTGTTTTCTGTGTTATTTTGTTGAAACAGCTGATCTCTACAGCTGATTCTGTTCCAGATGGCGTATATCGGACGAGATATTACCAAGAGGCACAGGAGGGAGTGTATTCAGGGCCGCTGTTCCTGCTCTCCTATTGGCTCTTCTCTCTCCCCTTCTCTCTGATCACAGTGGCTGCTGGCTCAAGGATATTATTTGAGTGAGAATTAATTACCGTACCTTAATTTTTTTAATACTGCCTTTACAAAAACCCCAGTTTTTATCCTTCTCGTTTTTATTTAAAATTTGTCCTGATTCATTACTTAAATTCATTCATAACAGTTGCCTTCCAGATTTACTACAATCAATACTTTTCCTTATCATCCTCTATCCTCGTCATATATTCAACAGATGCAATGATTACCGGAGAAATTACGAGTGATGTGATAATCAGGCATCAGGCCTTGAAATTATAGTAATGGGAAACTTTTATTAAGTGGATTGACGGTGTTTAAGGCAATAAACACCTGTATTTTAAGCTAATCAAGTACCACGCTGGAAGAAAGAATCAGGCTTATTTGCTTACTTTTTGGAGCGACTACTTAGGAACATATCTAGAGTTCAACATGTTCACTAGATTCTCAAATTATTGTTTATTTGCAGGGTGACAGGTATGGAAACAACCAAGGACTGGTGCTTGTTTGCGGCTGTGTTGTGGGCTTGCTACTTGCTGGCCGAGCAGCAGACGGTCGCTCTCATGATGGTAGTCTACAGCTCATTCACCGCAGCGCTAGCGAGTCTCTATATCAGCCTTGTGTGTCTCGTGTTTGCCAGTGGAGCTCTGCGGTGAGTGTAAAATTTGTATTTGCTAACACACAAGTCAAAGCATAGTTTTTTAAAGGTTGTTTTTGAGTTTGATGGAAAATCAGTTGAGATTGGGTAAACTCATCCTTAGAAATTTTCTTTTTTTAAATTTTACTTTTTAATTTGTTTTGCGGAGGTGGATATTTATGGTTCAATTACTCTGGGGGGAGGGGTGTGCAAAATTTTGGTAATTTTGTAGTAACATTTTTAACATAAAATACGTAAAAATTAATTGCCACTAGATGTCGAAGTAGAGATGAAAATATAGAGATAGGCATACCTAGAAAATGGTCTGACTCCTATTGGCTTTTTTATTATTAGCGGCACTAGAACGTAATGGCAGTTTTTCTACAGAGGTCAGCAACCCAGCCGTTATTGTAATGGCTCTTCTGAAACCCTAGTTGAACACTACCAAAAACTGATCCGATTTTACACACAACTTTACAATAGCAACAAACCATTGTTAACTAACCATTTGATCCAGTTCCTATAGAGGTCTCTCAGACTGGTTGGTTTACCTCACCTACGGGACACAGGCTCGTTACGCTGGCGCGTTTCTAAGCAGTCAGCTGTTCAGCCACGTCGGCGGCGTCACACAGAACTGCACTTCTGCAGACGACAGCACCAAAGACTTGTGGAGGTTGGTAAAAATGGTTCAAACGCACATTATTTGTCATACTGCAGCTAAAACAGCTGTTTTTAATTCTTGCGTTGCAGGCTAAAGTAGTTTTACCCTGAGGTAAAAAACATTTGTATTACTAATACGATAAACACCATTTTGTTGATTAAACGAGTTTGAAATGAAAAATCATTCTAGAAGTAGGAGTTGTGGAGTAATTCCTAATGCATCTAAATAACATTAACAGGGGTTTGTTTTTATAGAAAAAAATAGGTAGATGTAATTATAAGATAAACTTTTGTTGGCTTATTCAAAGGCAAAATAATGTACAACCTTTAAGTGTTTTTTTTTTTCAAAGAATGGTACAGTATGAATACTACCACTCGTCTTTCATTCATATTTGGGTTAAAAATCCGCCTGATACATCTCCATCATGTTATAATAGTGATACATTTATACATCACGGGTCTTTTACAGTTTGACTTGCCGCTACCCCGACGGAGCCTCCTATATCACCGAAAGGTACGGACGAGACAGCTCCGAGTTTCATCTTTCCGACATTATCGACACAGAGTTTAACTTGAGCATCGCTTTCGCATTCCCCGTCTCGCTTGCTATCGCTAACTGTCTACTCTACCTCGTCCCACTGCCTGCCTTTACAAAGGCCAAGTTCAGAGATTAACATCACTAAGACTATTGACTAATATTATTGTTTTGTGTAAAAAAAGTTGATAATTTATTAATATTAAAGTATTTTAAGCTATTTGTGTTCTTAGTGTATCCTATTTTAACCCTTTGAGTTAGGAAGGAAGATGTATCAGTAAGTTTGACTATTGATACAACTAGACATTCCACCCCCATGTTAAAGTTGTTGCCAGTTTTTAAAATCAAAATTGTCGTAGTTGATGTGAGCCACCTACAGATTGTACTGATCTATATTACTTATTTCTGTCAACTACACAAACTTTTTGCCAAGTCAAACTGATGAATGACTTGTGAGCTAATGTCCCATCAATTATCATTTCAACTACAATTTTTAAAATCTGCATCAATCATTTCTTGAAACCCCTGATATTTTCAATCGGCTCACAGCAACAAAAATTCAAACTGTTTTAAACATAAAATAGTCACTTGTAACAAATGTACTTTATATAAAAAGAGCAATTCTCTTTAACAAATAAGAAAACATAGCAAAGACAAAATACTTATCACAAATTTTATTTATAACAAATAATACAACTGATACAAAATTGAAAAATATTTGGCAAATTTGCTTACATACTAAAATAAACAAAATAACATGGACGGTACACATAGATACAAAATATTTTTACATTAATTAGACCAGTATGAGGGAGTATGTTTTTTTTAACTCTAGTAAATAAACAGTTGTCATACTGGTTAAAGACTATTCATTGACTATAGAAACCAAAAGTAGGAACGTCTCTTGTCTTTGAATATAGATTTTGCACAGAAACTATTTTTTTTTTTTATGTTTAAACTTGTTTTAGTTTACATTTTTCCTTTCCTTTATGGGTTCAAAATGTTTGTGGAACAAAACATAGTTAACAAACACTCTACTGTGTTTTGCAAGTTATTACTGAAACAAAACAAAGAGTATAACTAGCACAACTTAATTATGGTTATTTTGATTGGGAATCTATTTTTTGGTGTCTATAGTCGATTATACTCTTATTTGTTAAAACCATCAATGTACACATTTCAACAAGATAAACCTATTACACATAAAGTCTACGACTATGGCGGTATGAAGACTTACTGTAAGAATGTAAAAAAAGTATTTTTTGAAACCTTTATAATCAATTTAAAAAATTATATTAATTGTTTAATTTTACTTTAAGTTGTGACAAATCAATCGATATTTACTTAGTTCCAATGATTGTAAAGATTTTAAACTATGTGGGTTTAATTGTAAATTAAAAAAATATGTACTGTATTTCCAAATTTAAAAAATGAATAACTTAAGCATTTTGTAAACACAACATAAATGGGTAAAATAATTGGGAGTAAGTCAGCACTGAAATATGAAAAAATACAAATTTATAGAAATATGATATGCCTAATAGTGTTAGATAAAAATTAACTAAGCTAAAAACTGCCTCCTCACAAACTGATCTTAAAACTTAGATTGTAGTTTAATTATGTTCATATAAATATTTACATTTTATTTACAAGTCTTTTATAATAATACTTTAGACTTTAGAGTACCTTAAGTAACAAGGGTTCTGGGATAAGAATGGTTTAAAATTCATTGTCAAGCGATATAAAATTGACTAATTTTCTTTAAAATGTATGAGCTTTATAGAGCCTTATTCTTGTTAGTACAATTGACCATTGAAACTGAAGAAGGAATTATCTCAATGTCCTTAAATGGTGCAAATTTATCAGGAAGTGAATGGCGAATTATTTTATTATAAATTATACCCTATCGGCATTCAAACTTAAAAATTTTTTAGGCATCCAACAACGCAAAGAATAATTTATAACCTATAAGAAAAATAAATCAATTTCACTATCATCAGTCAATGGAACTAAAGAAGCAAAAACTTCATTATTTATATTTGATTTTGAAGATTCTTCTATGTTAAAATATGTTATCAATTAGCCACAAATAATAAATATAAAGCTATATTGGCTTGAGCTTAACTATCATTAAGATTTCCTTTATACTATACTAAAAATAGTTTTCCTTTCTAAGTCCATTGTTTGGCACATAGTACAATCATTGCCCAAAAAATATTATAGTTGAGATTCATTCACAAGACTAGTAAAGTTTAGTGTATGATTTGACCCGTAGACCAGAAGTGAAATTCATGACAAAGTCATAATGAAATACAAATCAGTTTGTTTTGACTGCGGATACTAAATCATTCATTGCAGTATTATCCATTAAATTTAAATGTTCCTCGTAATAGAATTCATAATAGACAATGTTTTTGACATATAACAAATAAAATTCAGTACGAAAGTCCCACTTTTCACATGAAGTATCTTTACGACAGAACATAAACACATTTCTAAGTAATAAATGCTTGTAACCATTTACTTTGATTTTGTATCCAGAACTAAAAAAAAAAAACTGTTGATGATGCACACAAACACTGTTGTCAATTAAAATGTCAAAAGTATCACAATTTATGTAAGATGACAACAGAGTAAAAATGAGAATCATATTTTTGACCTTCAGATTTGTAGGTTAAAGAAATCTTAGTTCTGTCATAGAGAAGATTTGATTGCTACAAAGGCAATCCGCACAATGTCTTATCTTCATGCTCTAAGAACTTTGATGACATTCAGTTGGCTTTGTATTTCTCAGTTGTCTTTATCTTTTGCTGTCAACGGTTGGTCACACTGGTCAATGAACAATGTCGTTCCTCTTGAAGGAATTTCTGCGTAATCTCGTCCTGTAGAACACAACTTGCTGCTGACTTCGGTTGCTCTTTTGCTGCAACAATAAATAATTTCATGTTACGTTTTTTTCCATCTTTAAGTAAATTTAAGTGTGTTTTATTAATTTTTTAGTCACTTACAGCTGCCTTAAAAGGGCAAAAGGGCTATCCTATAACCATGGTTTTGGGTTTCTCTAGTACAAGACCACAGGGAGAAAAAAGTGGCAACACAGTTCCAGTCTACTGAAACAGCTGTTGCACTAATCAAGGCCCCACTAGAAAAACAGGCCATGCTGTAGGATCCATGACGTCACACTAGTGGATGGATTTCATTGATAAATTTGTTGCCATCGCCATTCCCATATGTTTTAGGTAAATAAACAAGCTGGCTGTTTGTAAGATTTTAATGGTAAGAGTTTAGTACAACTATCCACCACTGTGACGTAGTGTTGCGCTGCCCGCGCTGCAGCATCGCCTGTTTTTCTAGTGGGGCCTTGCACTAATTTATTATGGAGCCTCTGCACAATGTTTATGTTAACACCTTTGTTTACTGTTTATTACCATTGGCTATAGGCACCGGCCAGTGCGATGTTGCATCACACCAACACCGCGGTCTTGTTTTAGAAGAGGCTATGTAAAACACTTTTAACAGGGGATGAATTAACTGTTCAGAGATATTCTGACAATTGAATAATGTTTTGCGGAACACACAAACTATTGCTGTAGGCAACAGAAAATTATCCAAAAATTTCATAAATAACTACGTAGTGCTAGAACTTACTCTCTCGCCATGATATCCTTGGTTTCCTCGACTTTGACAGTGCTGACGTACAAGTGGTCGTTGCACCAGAGGAAGCAGATGGATCTCGGCTGCAGGACGTCCATGTCGTACTCCCAATACAGATCAACCTTGCGTACAGGCCCGATGTTGTCTACATGCGTCACGACAAAACTACGAGAAGTCCCGTGTTGGAACTTCTCATATCCGCTGTGAGGAAAGGAAATTTAGTATGAGTATGTTGTATTAGTTTGTGAGGTGCTATGGGACGTGAGCTGGTACCTATGTCAAAAAACATTATTAGTATGATTAGAAGGTGTAAAATAGTGATGTGTTGGTTAAATTTTTTTGTATTGGTACCAGTTCTTGATCTAAATTGATTTTCTTTTCTTGGTACAGGTACTTAAGAAATAATAACCATTTTAAAAGGTACAAGCTGTAAACTTTGACATCTTAATACAACATACTTATATTGTAAAAATAAGTTGGCCATCTACAAATAGCCATCTAATCCTATCTATGGTTTGACGGAAGGTACCTGGGAGTGAGATCGAGGTTGCGTATGATGTTGTTGTCGCTATGCAGCGTCACCTTCATATACCCCTGGACCCACGACTCTGCCTTGGGTGGCTTGGCAAGATCTACCGTCACCCGGTAATGGTATCCTGGGGAACACCACAGTAAGCAAACTTATTACCAGTTTATAACCATTGCTGAAGCTTAGAAATTAAAAAACACAACGCATCATGGATCCAACAGCACTCATCTTTCTACATTCAACACTTGAGATCTAAGGGCAGATAATCGTAGACGAGAGTACTACAACCAACTTTCTACTTACCATCTATGCGAGTATAACTAAACACAAACAGCTGAAAGCTACACCTGAAAGTGCTGCACCCTGCAAGTCATAAGCTTAAAACTACTACCCTTGGTCTTTGGATTTTTTTGTCCTAGGAGACTAGGCACAAGCCTGGGATTGTTTTCACGTTATTTCAGGCTAGATCTAGGGGTTGCGGCATTATCACTTTAATAAAATCCATTGGTTATTTGGCAGGATTTGAACCTGGGATCTTTGGGACCGATGTCCTACGCTCTACTACTAGACCACCCTGCTCTTGGTCTCAGGCCCGTTTTTGACCCTGTCAGCGCCCTAGGCACAACTAATAGTAGCGCCCCTTTGCAATATACAGGGCGTCCCGTAAGTAAACAGCCAAACTCCGGGAAATGGTTCTATGGGTCAAAATAAAGAGAAAATCTAGAACATATTTTTTTCCAAAATCGCTTTGTTATTAGATATCCGCCATTTTGTATTTTTACATAAACATTTTTATTTTTGGATTTTTTAACCGATCTTTATAAAACTTGGTATGTATGTTAATTTAGAAGGGATCCATGTAGAAAAAAAGTTAATCCTTATGCAACATAAAATTTCAAAATGGTGGTCATTTTAAGTTTTTAAACTAAAATTACTCAAAAACTTATAATATTATGAAAAAATGATAGGAACACTTTTATTTAGCATTTTTAATTCCCAATCAAACGATACCAAGTTCAAAAAGATCGAATTATAAATAGCTAAAAATATTACGATTTTTAGTTGTAAAATGGGGTAGAATAAGGCAGAAAGCTAGTCAGGTTTGCCTAATTTTACAGCTAAAAATCGTAATATTTCAGCTATTTCTTATTAGATCTTTTTTAATTTGGTATCGTTTGATAGGGAGTTACAAATGCTAAACACAAGTTTCCTTGGCATTTTTTTTATAAAATGAGTCGTTTTTGAGTAGGCCCTAATTTGGGTTTAAACCTTTTAAATGGCCGCCATTTTGAAATTGTATGTTGGATCAAGATTAACTTTTCTAACATGGGTCCCTTCTACCCTAACCTACATACCAAGTTTCATAAAGATCGGTTGAAAAATTCCAAAAATAAAATGTTTATGTAAAAAATACAAAATGGCGGATATCTGGTCAACAAAGCGATTTTGGTAAAAATGTTATTGTTCATTTTCTCTTTATTTTGACCCATAGAAGCGTTTCCCGGAGTTTGGCTGTTTACTTACGGGACACCCTGTATATCAGGGTATCCACCGACCGGGATAACCAGGAACCCGGAAATTATGCTAAAGTTTTTTTGAACCGGGATGAATTTTGTATTCCACCTGGAATTCTAAATTTACCGCCATCGAGAATGACAACAGAGACGTTTCCGTGACCGCGGGAGACGACAATACGTCTACACACGGCCGCGAGGGATTATCATTTTTCCATGATCGCAGAAGACAATGGTGATATCTACAGAGCCGCGAGGAATGATCAGAATATTGCCACGATCATGGAAGACAATGACAATGTCCACACGAACGCAGAAAACAGCAAGAATTATGCCACGATCGTGGATGACGATGATGATCGCCACACGACTGCAGTAATGATTAACATTTTGCCGCAATCGCGGGAAACAATAATTACGATGTCTTCACGACCGCGGGAGACGATTGCGATATCTACAGGACTGCGGGAGATACAATAATGATTTCTACACGGCCTCGAGAGATGATCAGAATCATGCCGCGATCGCGCAAGACGATGATAATCTCCTCACGACCGCGGGATATGTTCATATATTGCCGCAATCATGGAAGGTTATGTCCACACGACCGTGGAAAATAGTCCGAATTTTTACCACAATCGGGGGAGATGGTTACGATGTCTGGACGGCCGGGAGGGATTATCAGGAAGTTTACCTCGATCATGCAAATACAACCATCATTTTTTTAATTTTCAAATTTTTTGGCGCCCCCCAAAAAAGCCTATTGCCTCGCGCCCTAGGCAAGTGCCTACCGTGCCTATTCGGTAAATCGGCCCTGCTTGGTCTTTTAAATAATGACCAGTAGGCATATAATATTGTCAGTGTGGTAAACTATTCGGTCTTGGTAAATGCTCAAAGCGGTCTAAGCTCAGGTGATATCTCTCCAGCCGGGCTAAAGTAAACAGCTGATGGCTCAGGTGGGAGTTTACATGTGGATTCTTTTTTGAGTGGCAAAATCAGGAATTTTACTACTTTTGTATAATCTTTACTGTGTGTGTCTCCACCAAAAACGTTGTAATTTAAAATAGGTTGAATTTTTACATTTATAAGATGAGGCACAGACAAGTGAGGTAAAGAGAAAACATTCAATGGTACACCTACGTGATGTCTAGCTGAATCGCTGGTGTCTAGGGCAAAGTCCCGCACCGCCCCCTCGCCCTCGTGTACTACTACGCTAAATGTGGAGACCCTGAGTCTTTTGCGCTAGGAATTTCTGCACGGTACTCGTCCCTAGGGCTCTTCCTTGCTTGTCACAAAAATATTTCCGGCACAACATACTAGAGCTGAAAGTGAGTATTGCATCAGCACGTTTCCTCTGTACCTTACTTCTCTGTGGGCGAGGGAGAAAACAATATAAATAAACTAAGATTAAATCACTGAATAATCCATGGAGTTTTTTATTTTTTACAATTTCGTATCACTTCTACTACTTGGAAACAAATAAGTTTGAAAACTTACGACAGTAAGGCTCCTTCTTGCCCGTCATGACAAAGTACTTTGAGCCTGCGGGTGCGTGGTTGGGCTTCTGTACATTGAGGCCCATCACTGCACATCCTGTGGCGTTTTCATTACAAGAGAAACATCGGCCCTGGAACAATTGGCTTATTTAGATTGAAAATACTTTACCAAGAGGTAGGGACCCTACTTAAGTCTGTAAAGTGCAGGTGAAAACATCAATTGTAATTTAGTGTGGTTCAACACTATTAAAAATGATGAAGTGAATTTTAGTTAAAAGGAGATGTTTTGGGTAGACTATAGGAATTGGAGTTGAAATGCGTTATTTGAGTTTTTGCGGTGAATAAGATTGTATAAATATACTAGCTGACCCGGCGAACTTCGTATCGCCTAAGTTATAGGTTTCCCCTAAGACAGACCGATGGAAAGAAAGTACCGTTACGTTTAATTTTCAAGATGATCTCGTTCGCATCGCTCAATCACGTCCTGGTTGAAGTTCGTTCGCTACGCTCACTCACCTTTGGGATGGAGCTCATTCGCTACGCTCACTCACCTTTAGGTTGGAGCTCGTTCGCTGCGCTCACTTGCCTTCAGGTTAGCTCGTTCGTTACGCTAACTCGCCTCCAGGTTGAAGTTCGTTCGCTACGCTCACTCACCTTTGGGTTGGAGCTCGTTCGCTACGCTCACTCACCTTTAGGTTGGAGCTCGTTCGCTGCGCTCACTTGCCTTCAGGTTAGCTCGTTCGCTACGCTAACTCGCCTCCAGGTTGAAGTTCGTTCGCTACGCTCACTCACCTTTTGGTTGCAAATTAGCTGTTGTCATAAATGTAAAATAAATAATAGTGCTGCACCCTGTTGGTAATCCTTGTAACTTTAATGCTATTGAACATCATAGAACAGAACCAACTTGTTTAATTGAAACAGCTGTTAAGATTCATTAATTCCATTTCTCATAAGGTTAACATGGGAAACTCCAGAGCCACTGAGGCGGAGCCCTTTTAAGAATTTCGAAACGGGAAATAGTTTACGTCCGATTCGCATACCTACAGAATTTACACACCAAATTTCATAACGATCGGTGAAGTCGTTCCGGAGGAGTTTGCAGACAAACACTGTGACACGAGAATTTTATATATTAGATAAAATTACATTTCTTTTGGTGGAATAATATTTTCATCTTCAATTGAACATGATAAATTTTAAAATGTACAGTAATATAAATACTAAAACATATTAACTTTGTTATTATCGTATACTGTGACAAATTTTGTAAAATTAACAGCTCCTTCACCAAATTTGATCTAATTGTTGAAAATTTTAAAAATTATTTGTCTTATTTGTCATAAGAAAATAAATAAAACCATCACAACTAAAATGCAGCATTCAAGATTCTAACTCGACATACCTGCAAGAACTGTTGATAGGAAGGACAGCGATGTGCGACGTAGGGACAGTGGCTGTTGATCGACTCGGTGAACAGTTTGATTGCTCGGATGTGGTTGCACGCGACCAGCACCCGCGACGCCTCCTCTATTCCCTCTTTGATGACGGTGAGTGGCAACGGCGGAGTGTCTCCGAGGTCACAGCCAGGCTGCTCCTTGCCGTTGTTAGGGTAGAAGTCTACGTGGCCACACGGCTCACTCATGCCATAACCTAGAAGTAGAATTACCTAGTACATTTCTGAGAAGCTCATGTTTGGTGATGGTTAGTTTACATGCTATATGCAGTCATCCACTGGTGCAATAATCTATGTGTGATAAATTGAATTCTCGAACACTCCTTTTGAACAATATACATTAAGTTTCATTATTAGGAAACACAGGAGAATATGGTCAAGATATTTTAACCATTCTCTACACTGTAGCTTAATAACCTACTTTCCCATGTCGCATGCAAGTGGAAACTCAAGCTTAAAGGGTCATTTACTGGTACACTCTTAGTACATCTGCTGTAGTATGATGTCTATTTTGGCAACATCGAGCACAAGTACTGTGTTTATATAGTGAGTTACCATAAAGGGTTAAACTGAACCAACCCTTAGGGTTCCAAGTCACCAGAATGAATAAAGTTGGGATTAAATTCCAGGACGGTAACTGTCAAGTCAAAATTAACACAGAAGGAATACAACTGAGTACACACACAGATGTTATTTCAAACAGTAGTAAGTTGTTTAAAGTAAGTAAGCACATTTTGTAAGTCATCAGTTAATTGACATAACAGTATATGCAACAATGTGAATAAATAAACTTATGGTTGAACAACGTAAACATAACCAAATAGTTAGTAAAACCGTGTTATTGTTAGTAAATGTTAGTCACAGGCAGAGTTAGTGTTTGCATCCAGTATTATAGTCAGTGTTAGTACAATATAAGTAATCAAGCAGGGATTATGCTGTTGGTAGTTTGGTATGAGCATGCTTCTCTAGCGAAGCAGTTCCATTAGAATGCATGTTTGACATGAACGTACCGATGGACGGCAAAGTGACGGAAGGTAGAGGTCGTTGAGTGTTGCGAATCCAACTTTCTGTAAATTAACATTTGTTAGTCTTTTTGTAAAAAGTTCTTCTATGACCAAACTGTACTTGGTCCCAAGTACTAATTTTGCTTATACTTATGTTCGGTTCAACTACAACTACTGGATTTCCATTGGATTTTAACAAAAAAATTAGCACCATAAGTTTTTGTTGGAATTTGTAATCTTGTTCCTCATTGCCTTCCTGGTTTTAATTTTATAACAGCTGTCATGTATGATATTGTATGTCATGTGTTTGTTTATTTTGTTGTAAATAAACTTCACTTCCACTATGGACTTTAGAAACCATATACTGTGTGGTCATTTTACTCCTAATAAAGGAAAATCAATTATAAAAAAGTGTTTTTCTCAATCTTTTAGATACCTACCCTGAGTTATAGTGTTGGTAAAATGTATGAATCATCCAAACACAGAGAAGTAATATAAATATTTATAACTATTAAATATTTATAATTACTTTTCTGTGATCCAAAGAATCTTAACTCTTTCTATTATCATTTGAATGATTCTGTCTTACCTAATGTTTTTGTTATACAGTATTAGTACTTCCTGATAACAAAATTAAACAACACTTTACAACACAATAATTAATTTCTTGTAAACGAGAAAAATTAGCATAAACATTTTTCCTGGAAAATATCACTTAAAAACCCCACAGAGAAATTGCAGCTCACAATACACACATACCACATATAAAAGTAAACAATGTACAACTGATCGAAGCATTGAAATAACAATCAGAGACATAGCAATGATTTGCTCCCTCAAATAGTTCCTGCTATGAACAGGATGACATTTAATAGTACAGTACCGTTTCCTCATACGCCGTGATGACGTGACACGTTGGCAGCGGCCGATGACAAGTTTTCCGAGGTAAAAAACTAGAGTCTTTCTTATTGTTTTAGTGCACGCAAAAACATTTTGATAGTTCGACACCCCGTTAGTCCACAAAGCGTTGAACTTTCAAGGTTTTACTGTAATAAGACTGAACATTTTTGTGAGGGGAGGACCTCACAAAAATGTTTGGGAATCCCAACAGAGTTTTTAAAAACAAGTAAGGTTCTAACATAGATATAAAATGCAAAATTACTTATCAAGTCTACTGACCGAGTAGGAAGATCGATGAGCCGTCAGTGTGGATGACATCGACGAGCTGAGCGTCGCTAGGATCGAGTCGCACCTGAGCAGGCATTCCCTGGAAGTAAGGCTCAGCTGGGTCCAGACCAGTGATACGGCCCAGTCCGGCCACCCTCTCACCAGCATAGCCCGCTGTGTGTGCCCCGAGACTGTGACCTATGATGTGTACCTCCTTCGGCTTCAACCCGTACTTGTCCTGCGTAACAAAGATATACGCTGTCACATTTCAAGCAATTTATTTAAGTTTTATTATGCACACATTCTAGTGTTTTTTCTCAAATTAGCATTGTCCTAATGCTGATCTTGGAAGAAGGTTTTGATGGTTAGGCTCTGGACCAAGATTCTATTTGTAGTCTGATCAATGAATTTAAGCCGAAGTGCAAATAAAAATACATAAGATAAAAAATGGTATTAGCAATCTGTCTCATACATACTCCTATTAGTTTGTATACAACCCCCCTTACTATGGGTAAACAATGGGTATTATGTTTTATGGGGAAATCACAAAAGTTTACCAACATTTTTTGTGCCGTTTTTGTGAAAATATTATCTGACCATTATTTAATGGGTTTTTATGGGAAAATCAACATAAAAAAATGTTCAAAACGTGAAAAGATTCCTGAAGTTACCATGAGTTGGTAGGCTACCAACACACCAAATGTCATCAAAATCGGACCACAGGTCAAAACATTTTTTTCACTTCTTGCGAAGGTCGTCAAAAGGCGTAAAAAATGATCGGCCTGTTGAAGATCCCTATTGTGGATTGAAACCGGTTGCCGTGAGCATAGACTAACCAACACAAGTAGACTTCTCATCCCATTGTAAATTTTGAAGCTCGTCTTTCATGTCTAGTTCATGTACGCCACACTGGGCGCTAGTGTCGACGAAATTTTGTTTCTATTATTTTGGGGTTAATTTCTTGATTTGTGCTTTACTGTTTGTATATATAACTAGGGGACAATTTATTGTTTATAATTAGATCGTATTATTTGGCTAAACGAGGTTTTAAATGACTGTATTAACGGGAAACAAATTGTAAACAAAACACGACCTCTACATAAACCGTACAGAACTAACAACAAAATTGTCTTCAGCTGATCCATTAGGATGAGAAATCTACTAAGGGAGTATGTTTTATCTATGCCGTGAGCAACATTTGGATAACTTTTATGCAGGTATTTAAACCACTTTATTGAAATATTTGTACCAAATGTGTACTGGATTGGGATGAAATTTGAATCTTTCTCCGTGGTTGAAGATTTTTGGTCCTAGGTAATATTTTTTTTTTAACTCAGACACTAAAGAGTAACCTTTTGAACTGTAACCAAAACAAGTTGTTCTACAAAACCAGTCAGGAAGCCATCCAGACCCAGAATTAATCATCACATAGAAGGGTTTATAAAAACCTCTAGTCTCTCTTACAAAACTTCTCGTAGTCACTACCGTTGCTTGCAATCGCAAGACAATTTACCTTGAGGTGGTTGATGAAGTGAGCGATTTCCAACCCCACCAGTCTGGTGTTGGCCGTAGCCTGTGTGTAAAGAGGCAAGGAACCTCCGGCCCAGTCTACTACGATCACGTTCCAGTCAGAATGCTTCAGTAGCTCTCGTCTCATCTCCTGCAGACAGCACAGTTTGTAGACAAACGCTTGTTTAGTGCTTAACTAAATCCGTTGAGCTCAAAAAGATATTATGTAAAAAACAACACAACTAAAAATCAACCTACAACTATCCATTCAAGAATCATAAAAAAATGTTTAAAAACTGTTAACTGTTAGCTGCTGTTTAGTGATGGCTTTAACTATATGTCTCAGCTCAGCTATAGCTATAGCAGTAGAGCCATTTACTGCAACCTAAAAGTTTTAACTACTAAGTTACACAGTTACACTACGTTTACTACACTTGGGCTTTTAGTGGACCAGTATTGTTATGGGGTTGACGGTTATGATTTTTTTTACTTGAAACAGCTATATCGCTTGGATTTATGAACTCGACCGTTTTTTTACTTCTTTAGGTGCATTATTTGGGGCTATTAAAGTATTTTTGATAACAAGGAAAGATACAAAGCGATGGATAAAATATTAAAGTCTCAATTCAACTATACTTTGTTTAGGCCTACAAATATTCAGCCAGTTTTAGGGGAATAAATCCATCCCCTCCACATATCTTTAAAAATAATAGCTCAACAGCTTATGTTTACAAAAATCTGCTGTACTATATAAGAAAAAAAATTTGTGGGGGAACTTCGCCTCAAACCGCCTAAATTTTGTGAATGGAGTATAACGGTTGTTCTTAATTATTTATTTTGACTCGCACCTATACCTACAACAAACAAATTGTGTATAAATATATTTTAGAATGGTAAAAGCAATGGAGACTTATGAATCAATGACAGAATATTGTTCATGCTGGATTTTCCAGCAAATTAGAAATCCATAAGAGGAAAGACAATATTGTCTGTGTCTGGATTTTATTTAAACACTTACAAAGGTAAAAATATGTCTTGATCATGATAAAAATATACACTTAGAAACATAACTTTTATTTTTTCTATGTAACTTTAACACCCACCTTCACCCAGCTGCTAAGAGGTGTGTCAATAAATCCGTGGACGATGAACTTAGTCTGTTTCTTAGCGTCAAAATTGGACTTCTGGATTGTCTTGTCTGCATTGGCTCGCAGAGTCTGGCCCTAAAATAAATTTAACTCTTTATTGATGATTGAAATAACAAGAACGACAACATAAAGCAGTAAATGACAAAACACATTACACTACGACTCTAAAAACAAAGAACCGTAAGTGTGATTTCTAAAGAAGAAAAAAACTACTTTTCAACTTGATGAAAACGTACTGGGGGAAACACATTCAAAGACAAGAAAAAAGAAGAACTCTCCTCATTAAAAAGATGTGAGTGGTCCAAGGCTGGCCATAGAATGTCAATAAATTAAAAGAGTAAAATAATCTAAAAATATCAGAGCGTTTAAACTTCTAAGTCTTTCACAAAAGGCATAACAAATTAAAATTGTCAAAAAAAATTGGTCACTCTCCTATTTAGCTTGAGGATGATGAATTGTCCAATCAATATAAATGAC
The DNA here is from genome assembly GCF_028750875.1 of Macrosteles quadrilineatus. NCBI lineage: Eukaryota > Metazoa > Arthropoda > Insecta > Hemiptera > Cicadellidae > Macrosteles > Macrosteles quadrilineatus. The sequence continues at coordinate 76,293,220 of NW_026542598.1, read as the reverse complement.
CACTTATCGTCTGGATCTTTAAATCATTCAGTTTTAAACTTGCTGATGTAAAAACCAAATCATAGTCAGCTGTGTCCAGTTTTGAACCATCAAAAAGCTACTAAATCTTTCTCAGGATTTTAACCAGCAACCTTTTGATTGGTAAACAATATTTACACTTTCACTCTCCGACTCCTAAACCTAGGGCTACACTCACTTCCAACGGGTTCTTGCGCGTGTAGAGGACAAATCTGGTGTCGATGACTTCTCTCGGCAGCGGGAAGACATTGAGAGGTCGGTAAATGAGGTGGTACCAGTCCCGAGTGATGTTGAGACAACCGAGCTCGTCATAGCAGCGAGTCTCTCCTTCAACTGGAACAAGCAAGAAAATATTGGTTACAACTCAATAAATCAAACAATCTTTATAACATAAAAACAGTGTAAATAAGCTAAAACTGGTTGATGCAAAACCTATAAAGGTTAACATATAAGTTTGGGGAGCAAGCTTCTCTAGGGTTAGAGCTAGGGGCTACAAAGCCTGAGGTCCTGGGCTCAAATCCCACCAATCACTAATGGATTTTATCAATTTGATAATGCCGCGATCCTCTAGGATTAGCCTGAAGTAATATGGAAAACAGTTTCGGGCTAGATCCTATAGCGTCCTAGGATGGGAAGGTGGGACATAAAAAAATAATAACAACATTTAAAAAAGAATTGATCAAGTTTGGTTTTAATACAACAAAATTAAAATGAATAACTACAAAACTTTTTATCAGAAGATTAATCCAGCTAGTTGAAAATTTTATGCTAAACATAAAAGAACACATGTGATAATTAATGCAGATACATTTTTTTCCTTAGTTTGATTTTTGATACAGGTACACCAAATTTTTGAACAGAGTGGAATACTGATAAAATTAAAAACCTTTTTAATCTATATATCTAATTCCGTAAGCCCAAAATTTTACAATGAAATTGTGAGCGAACTGGAGGCCGTAGAAAGCTGGGAGGGGTCTCATTTTAAAGGTCTGGGCATGAAGTTTTGGGGAAAAATACTCATTTTTCTTACTTATGCACCAAAAGGTTATTACAGGATAAAATAAATCACATTTAAATAGCATGGGAATCCAGGTCATGTCCGATTTGTTTACTTTAAAACATGTGGTTTAGATTTATTTAAAGCATATGGTAATATCATTGACTATTGGCTACAAAAGTTGTATTAATAGTGTTAAAGGTAGTATGTAATATATGTATTGTATGTAACTATAGTGCATTTGAAAGTAAACATGCGTGCAAATGAAAATGAAACAGCATTTTGTGATTGGCTTCTACGCTTATATTAGGTAATGGAATCTTAGAGAGCAATAGGGCAACACCGGCAATTGACATTCCAGATAACTTTGTTCTCTCTGATTGTGCAATTTTTTTTGGCAACTCAATAAATCCAGAAAATATTCAAAACTACTCCAATCAAATAATTGTATGTCCTTTAAATGAACATTGTGATAATTTAAATGAAGAAGTATTAAAAATCTACTACAGTAATTATGAAGTAGTTTCAGAAGACCCTACAGAGAGGTTGAACATACCAATTGAGTTTATAAATTCATTTACACCATCTGGAATGCCACTACACAAATTAGTTTTAAAAGTTGGTTCAATAGTGATGCTCATAAGAAATAGGGTCTGGGATTAGTTAATGGAGTACGATTGGTTGTGTTGGGTATGTCTGAAAAAAGTGTAAAGTTAGTAGTAATTACTGGAGTAGGGAAAGGGAACATATTTTTCATGCCAAAAATAAAACTAATATCTACAGATCCTAATATGCCCTTTAAATTTACAAAGGATTCAATTCCCATTGTGATTATCTTTCACCATTACTATAAATAAAGCGCATGGCCAAACCTTCCCAAAAGTTGGAATTTATTTGAAAAAAAAAAAACAGTGTTTACCCATGGTCAACTTTATGTTGCTTTTAGCCGGGTAAAGCGGCCAGATGACGTTAAAATAGAAATAGAAACAAATAAAGACCAAGGAATGGACCAAAATGGATACTACACAACAAACGTTGTTTTCAGAGAGATTTTGTTACAGAATTAGTATTTTACAATTTGGAAGATGACATTATCTCTATGTGTTGTGTTTTTCTAAGTGAATTTGTCTATATTAAAAAAAAATGTATATATATTTAATTAATAGTGAAGATTATTGAAAATGTTCTTTTGCTGTATTATGATTAGAAAATTTATGTTACAAACCCACCACATGAAGAGTCCTTTTGAATTTTTATCCTAAACAGAGCAGACATAAAAATGAATTATGCAGGTATGTGATAACTGTTATACATTATTATAATATTCAAAAAATTTAAACGATAATTCAAGGTAGGGTACGGTAACCCATGAGACAAATAATTTGTACAAAATAATTATTAGAATATATACTGTATATAGGGGCTATTGCCCCTACAAGCCACTAGTAGTTTTAAATTTGACTAGGCCTAGATTTTTATCTTATTTTAATGTTTATGGAAGTTGGTGTAAATTTGTTTCATACACAGCTGGTATTTTTTTGTAATCTCCAAATCGTGCTGCTCTACCAACCGATGTGATATTTTGTAATGTGTATATGAACGCTGTTACCTATTGAAATTTTACCATTGATATAAAATATAATTAGGTCTAAACCAATGAAAGAGACACGGTGATTATTTTTATTTGACAAAAAACGTTCTTTACCAGGCATTAAATCTGGAATTAAAAACTACCCTTAATGCTTTTCTTTGTTGGAGCAAAACTCCATGTAACAATAATTAATTTTTAAAGAAAGTGGGCAGTATAACAATTTGTTTAATTCGATAACTTGTTTGTGTGACCAGTTTGCATCATTTTTTCTATACTGTAAATCATATGTTGTGTTAAAATGGTTTATGACTTAAGTTCTTTGACGAGCTGACTCACAAATGAATGGATAATGGTGTATGTAAAAGCAATGCAAGATTAATAAAAAAATAGCTTTTATTTAGTTTAAACGATAACTGTTCGGCATGTGAAAAAACGAAGGCATCCATTCTTGGTATAATATCAGACGATACATGAACCTTGTACTTGAACATGGAGAAATACATAAGAGAGAAAAGTTGTCACAATACTCTATGTGACGGATGTGTGAAAAAATGTTTGATGTTTTATGGTATCTCCCAGATGGTGGGAAAGCCAGAGAGAAATCATACAAATTGACAGCAGGACACAAAAAGGATTGATGGGAGAAAGGTAAAGATAAAGATGGCATGGTCGGCAGGAAAGTTCCATGCATTTGCAGGAAAGTGCCATGCGTTTGGAGGAAAGTACCATGCGTTTCTGCCAGCTGACATTACTGCAAAGTACTGCATCCATTACCCTTGTAAAATTGTATCATAACTCATAGTAACTACTGCATAGATGTCAACAAGATCTAAACTAGGTCTGGGGCAATCTGAGGCAGTGGTCGATAAATTACATTTCAAAGGCTAATGCAGCCAGCTGGTTCATAATGATGAAGTGAATATACAACTTAATTTGTCTAAATGGTTTTGAAATCATTATAGTGTTGAAAAAGTAAATGATTTATTTCAATAGATAGAGCATAAGAGCTTTGAATATAGCAATTATAAAATGATTTTTTGTAGACAGGCAAGTCAGAACCTTTAGATGCTAATAGGTAATCCACCTACTACTTTATAGGAAGTCATGATGGACAAAACCAGCAATTTTGAATCTCGAATACAGATTGTAAAAATTGATTCCCAAATCTCAAATGTTTTATGAAATACAGTGTAGAATCTAATGTATTCATTCTGACAGTAAATAACTTAATTTAAAATAATCTTTTTTATATTATGAGTCCAGCCTATTGAATCTTTGAATTAGAATCTTTTCTAGAGATTATTGTATTCAAGATAAGACTTTTGCATCTATATCACCACAGATAACCCTATTCACTAGTCCTGACTCATAGTTTCAAAATCCATAAAAGAACAGCCAAAAATATTAAAGAACTGAAAAATCATGAACGATTTTCCAATTCATCCATTGAAAAATATTTTCTTTGAAACGGTAGATTCAAGATGTAACTTCAAGGCAATACCCTTGGATAGTAAATGTAATATATGTATTCTAGCAAGGACTATTGATACAACTAGCTATTCCACCCCCATGTTAAAGTGTTAAAGAGGCAGGGTCGCGTTAAGGGTCAGTAGAGCCCTGGGCAAACTCTTTTTTGCAGCGCTCCCTTTTTTTAGTGCGGTAGCTAGACCTCAACCACTGGCGCCCCTGGGCATATGCCCGTTTATAAAAGCGGACCTGTAAAGAGGTAGAAAATAGAGTTTTACACACTAGCACATTCTGTGACTGGCGCACACAACTAGGCTTATGTTGTTTTTAAATATAAAAAATTGCAACAGCTGGTCCATATAGATAGGAAGTCTACTTCAGTATCCAATAGTCAATAATTTTAGTGTATTAATAGTGGTTAGTGAAATACATACAAGGTAGCCAGGGGAGGTTGACCTCTATACGATTGTTGCGACCTAAGTCCAACACCACACAGTTGCACAGGCCCACGGTAACTGCCAGCACTATGGCGCCACTTTGGGACATTTCACCTGGAACACATATACAACTTTCATGACTTTGATCAAAAACTGGTCAAACTTCATTCCAATCACAGAGACACTTAAGGCTACAGAGAAAACACTCCATTCCATGGTACACTTAAGTGGTGTCTAGCACTGATGCTGGTGTCTAGGTCAAAGTTCGACGTCACCCCCATCGCCATCATGTATTCCACCCTCACGGTGGAGGAACATTTGCGGCGATAAGAAAACAAGGGCCCACCCGCAAGTTTGTTCACCAGGCGGACTCACCCAAAAATCTTTAAAAACATTGTCACAGGTGATATTTCCCACTTGTAGCTCAGCATCTCCTGAGGCACCAAAGCGTCATCATCGTCTTCCATGATCATGGAAAAATCGTTAATACTTCCCATAGTCACAAAAACATAATCATCGTCTACAATGATTGCAACCAAATCCAGGACATCTCCTGCGGTCAAGTAGACATAATCGCCTCCCCCGATAGCGATCAAATCCCAAATATCTTAAGCGGAAAAAGAAACGTCATCATTGTCTTCTGTGATAGGGTGAAAATCTTGAATATCTCGCACGGTCCACAGAAACGTTGAATCGTCTTCCACTGTCGCAGAGAAATCTTAAAGGTCTCCTGCGGTTGTGTGGATATCGACATCATTATCGTCTTCCGCAATCATGGCAAAATATTCAAAATCTCATTGAAAGATTCACGCTTTTGCCGTGATTGCGGATGTCTTCGTCACCCGCGGGGAAATGTTCTCGTCGACATCCGCGATCACGGCAAAAGCGTGAATCTTTCAATCGCGTGGGCGTGATCCTCGTAGACGCGTTCTGTGGTCGCGATTGTAAAAGCTCGGTTCTAGCACGATTTTTTTTACTTTGTGCTTGATCTCTCAAGCTTGTAGGCCAGGCTCGGCTCGAAAATCAATATTCTCTATTAAAAATCAACCCTTTCCAAAGCAAACAAATTTTGATCCGACCTGATTAAGGCCAGAAGGTATAACTTTTTACCTGACCTGAGCGCTTTTACTGGTTTAAAAAAGTTTTTTTGTCATAAAAGATGGTAATACTCATATAAATATGTCTTGATAGGGTGCGTATAGAAGGGCCCGTCGCTAGTCTGGGTCCCGGTAAAGATTCCCGAAAAAATCCGGCCAAGGCCCACGGCAAGTTTTTATGACCTCTTGGTCTTAAAAATCGGTTAAGTCGGACGGCCTGAAGAAGGAGTTACAGAGAAACCCTTGTATGAGGTATATAGATAGAAAGACGGTTAATTTTCAACAGCTACCTGAAAACTACTCATTAATATCATCTCAGAGAATTAGGTCACATTTTCTCTGTGAGAGGATTCGAAAATCCGTAGAGAAGCGAAATTAATCAGCTGATAGGCTATGGAGATGGTAATTTTGTACTGTAATATAAAATTGTAAACTCAAATTAGTCTGAAAGCTTTGTTATATTCTTGTAATTTCTTAAACTGTTTCAACCACAACTAGTTTCATTGTTAGCTGTTGTTTGGTGTAGCAACAATCGTCATAACACCTGATGTCAGATAATTTACGAAGGTGACTTGCAGACGGAGTGACCGCATAACCGAGTGGTTGCGGTTGAGGTTCGATGAAAGTGAGAAGCAAAATATTTGGCAGTGACATAACTTGGGAGGAAGTTGTGGACCTGACCAATGCGGCAATCGTGACGTCACAGCTCTTGATCATACACATCCAAATATAAAACCTTAAAAAGGTCCAAACAGCAGATACGCAATTGTTGGCATAATTGGTAACGTAACCATTGATTTTAAGTGCCAATAGACTCCTCATCCCATTTTTTATGTGTGTTTTTGTGACTTTTGTTTGTTACACAAAGTGACAACTCTAACTGCAAAACATGTCAAACTCCGACACAAAACCATCAAACACAATTCAAATGCCATGAAGCCTTGCTTATCAGCAGTCATGTAACCATAAACCACAAGTATATGTTTGAATGTCATCATTGACTTCGCTTACACCAGACATTAGTCTTGTAATTATGTTACATAATTGATAATTGATGTTAATTGCTAGTTAGCGGAATAGCTGCTAATCGTTGTCATGTTCAGTTGCCGGCGTTGTGCCATATTAGGTTGGATGTGGGCTATTGTAGGCACAAAATGATCAGCCAAACAATAATAAGGCAACAAATATAATAAGGCTAACATCAAATAAGATTATAAAAATATGATACAAAATAATTTCAAAGTTCTCGTGTTAGTATTATTTCATTTGGCTAGACGAAGAAATATTTTTGTCATTAAACCTGTTCTAAATTGGTTAAAAAGTCACAAAAAGTATACAAGCGTGTTTATGGTAGACTAAATAAAATCGTTCAAATATTTATAATCACAATAAACCCGCTATCCTTTTTTGTATCTAAAACCAGATTGAAACCATGTTCAACACTCATTACTTAAATTGCATACTAAAATGTATAACAAACAATCATTAACATCCAAACAGGAGGAGAAAGGCACAACAAAACCTCAGTAACTTCCTTATCCGTTGACTATACTGCTGGACGACCAAATAACAATATAATTATCATAATTGCCTCAGAGGTTATGAAATTTAAGTGTCGTCGGTTTATTACCTTGTCAAGTAGGTCACAAATTCGTAGCATTCCCGCCTTTATAACATCTTACAGCTGATTGCAACAATAACATCAGCTGTTGTATAACCTCAAAAATAAGTGGTTCTTAGTAATGATGAGTGTCACAAACTGGTACTGTACATGGAATATGGAACTAATCAACATTTCAATGAACAAATTAACTGATGAAGGTAAACGTTTTCTATCTGTATTTAACTTCCTTAAGCGTTGCCTGTACTGCTGGACGACCAAATAACAATAAAGGTAAACGTTTTCTATTTGTATTTTTTTTATGTATTTGTGTTTTATAAATGTGTATACACATTCATATTCATTGGCTGACTACAAAATAAATCACCTAAATTAGTTTCATATAGTAAACAAACATACCGAATCAATATTTATTTAGTTGATCAAATACCAAATGAAATTATTATCAAACTTTATACAGGGTGAATAAAAAGTCAAGACCCCCCCCCTCTAATACTTTTCCAAGTAAATATACAGAGATATCCTTTTGGTGGTCGTCAAATCTTAGCAAGAAGTTTTATTTTATGATTTTGAAATTTTTGAGTGTCCCCCCAAAAGGGGGGATTTCGGGGGCAACTCAAATATTTTAAATGTAAACCTCCTTCACCTCATTTTGAAGTGTTTACAAAAACTTAAAGAATGGTGAAAACTAGAGGTCGCTATCTCTTCTCTATCCAAAATGGTAGCCCGTCAAATTTTGTGGAAAATCAATGGTAAAATTGGTTCGTAATGGTAATATTGGCTACCATTTTGGATAGAGAAGAGGTAGCGAACTCTGGTTTTCACCATTCTTTAAGTTTTTGTAAACACTTCAAAACGAAGTAAATGGGGGTTTACATAAAAAATTTGAGCGCCCCCCCTTGGGGGGCATCTAAAAATTTTAAAATCTAAAATTTCAAAATCATAAAATGAAACTTCTTGTTAAGATTGCATAGTAGTAGCCTAAGGTCACTCCTATCGCACCACCTGTCAGGGCAGGTGGGGTGAATTAATTGAGTTTAAAGCCCATCAGGCGGAAATGGTTGCTTCCGGTGCTACGTCACTTTGTGACGTCATAGGTGATGTGTAATGGTAACAGGATACAGGTGGTAGGAGCTGGTGGTAATGGATAGGGGATGAAACAGCTGTCTGTACAGTAGTGTGTTTAAATAGCTAATACTTGTTCGTTTGCAATTGTCTTAAATGTATTGGGAATATCAACCAACAGCTACACCAAGGTTTTAAACCAAAACACAGCTTACATGTAGACAATAAATTGAGTTAAAATCATATTGTCGACGGTAACATTTAACAGTAGCCTACAGTATTGTACTAGTGCCCGCGGCGGCGTGGTGCAAGGTTGTGTCGTTGTGTCACCGGCCGCCGTGAATTAGGCTGAGGCCGCGAAGGGAAAGTGAGTGGGCAGTGGAACAAGGTCAAATGCCCCTACTCAACCTCCATGTGGATTTGTATCCACAGTTCTACAGTTTGCTTTCGGACATAGCGGCGGAGTGTTGTACGGTCCTGGGTCTATCGTTTGCATCGTTGATGCCATCGTAATACTACACCTCGATTGACTCAACAACACAAGGTATTGTAAAAACCAATTTTAATTTATATCTTATGTTAGATAGTCGCAGGTTAGCTGTTTGTGGTTAAAAGATGTTTATACAGAAATACGTTCCAAAAAGTAGATATATTTTCCCCATGTTAGTAAATATTTGTTGGTCTTAAAAAAAACCTTAAGTAGTGGTGTATTACGGGTACTGGAGACCGTGACGTAAAAAAATAAGTAAAATTAAATATCGTTTATATTTTGTTAAACAGTTTGACAGATCAGACTTTGTGGTCAAAATATGTTTATATAATGGAGTCTTTAGAAAGACTGTTTTTTTTTTAAGTGAATTATACCCAATTCCATGTGTCCTGACTTGTGCGAATCAAATAAATTAGTTTGCCATCTTCAACGTCAGGAGGCTTTGGCACATTTAATCGTGTCGGAAAGCAAACCTCTAAAAACTTGTTGTCATAAAAGAAAATAAACGTTTTACCATTTTCGTTTTGTCTTTGTTCTACTAATTGATAATGTTTGTTTTGTAACACATATTTAAATGTTACTTTTTCTGTTTCTATTGGACTTACTAGTTGAGGAAGCTTCATTTCTTGACATATGGCTTCGGGTGATAATTGATTAGAATAATTTGATCCTGATGCATTCCAATGTAGTGGTAATTTAATTTGCTTCTGAAACTTTAGACGTAGTGACATTGACTTGCGAAAATTGCTAGTTTTAGTAGTAGTAGATTTCTTTAAATCTTCTTTTATTCTCTTTAGTTTATCTTGTGTGATTGTACTTGGCTTATCCATAGTTAACATCAGAACAGAGCTAGCATATGTGAACAGTCTTCGTTGAAGGTTCGACACTGAATGATGTGATGTTGGAGGTTTGGAGACTTCCTTACTTGGTAGGTAGAATTACCCGACAGTAGGGAAATTTACCCGCGAAGCAGGGTAAACCTCCCAACCGACCCCCTCCCAACTGGCTCGCGGATAAAAGTAGCGCCAGCGAACGGACTGTAGTCAGTCTCACCCAACTGGCACAGCTGACTGGTTGAGTGTAGACTGACTGACTTTTGATTAAAACCTTTCGTTAGATTTGGCCAATCTAACTTAATGTTTTAGTCAATAGCATGTGCTGCATGTTGTTTTTTTAGCTTGTATCTTAGATGGTTTTACTTTATGGAGTGCATCGTGTCTTTAGTACTTGAATTGCGCAGAGTGTTGTATTTTTCTAATCATGTGATATTTCAGCTAACAAAGGATAAAGAAGTCCCCCATTAAAATGAACAATCTTTTGTGACTGTAAATATTCTATATTTAAAATTTAAGTTGACCATTTTGTAATTAGTTGAGAGGTCCAACGGCCTGCATACTATTCTGCATTTGGTTAAATTAAATTTTAAACTTTTGTTGTCATTGGTAGTTTACTTATGTCAGCTAACAATGAACACTTTCTTGTGACTGTAAATATTCTATATTTTAAAATTTAAGTTGACCATATTGTAATTAGTTGAGAGGTCCAACGGCCTGCATACTATTCTGCATTTGGTTAAATTAAATTTTAAACTTTTCGTTGTCATTGGTAGTTTACTTATGTCAGCTAACAATGAACACTTTCTTGTGACTGTAAATATTCTATATTTTAAAATTTAAGTTGACCATTTTGTAATTAGTTGAGAGGTCCAACGGCCTGCATACTATTCTGCATTTGGTTAAATTAAATTTTAAACTTTTCGTTGTCATTGGTAGTTTACTTATGTCAGCTAACAATGAACACTTTCTTGTGACTGTAAATATTCTATATTTTAAAATTTAAGTTGACCATTTTGTAATTAGTTGAGAGGTCCAACGGCCTGCATACTATTCTGCATTTGGTTAAATTAAATTTTAAACTTTTCGTTGTCATTGGTAGTTTACTTATGTCAGCTAACAATGAACACTTTCTTGTGACTGTAAATATTCTATATTTTAAAATTTAAGTTGACCATTTTGTAATTAGTTGAGAGGTCCAACGGCCTGCATACTATTCTGCATTTGGTTAAATTAAATTTTAAACCTTTGTTGTCATTGGTAGTTTACTTATGTCAGCTAACAATGAACACTTTCTTGTGACTGTAAATATTCTATATTTTAAAATTTAAGTTGACCATTTTGTAATTAGTTGAGAGGTCCAACGGCCTGCATACTATTCTGCATTTGGTTAAATTAAATTTTAAACTTTTCGTTGTCATTGGTAGTTTACTTATGTCAGCTAACAATGAACACTTTCTTGTGACTGTAAATATTCTATATTTTAAATTTTAAGTTGACCATTTTGTAATTAGTTGAGAGGTCCAACGGCCTGCATACTATTCTGCATTTGGTTAAATTAAATTTTAAACTTTTCGTTGTCATTGGTAGTTTACTTATGTCAGCTAACAATGAACACTTTCTTGTGACTGTAAATATTCTATATTTTAAAATTTAAGTTGACCATTTTGTAATTAGTTGAGAGGTCCAACGGCCTGCATACTATTCTGCATTTGGTTAAATTAAATTTTAAACTTTTCGTTGTCATTGGTAGTTTACTTATGTCAGCTAACAATGAACACTTTCTTGTGACTGTAAATATTCTATATTTTAAAATTTAAGTTGACCATTTTGTAATTAGTTGAGAGGTCCAACGGCCTGCATACTATTCTGCATTTGGTTAAATTAAATTTTAAACCTTTGTTGTCATTGGTAGTTTACTTATGTCAGCTAACAATGAACACTTTCTTGTGACTGTAAATATTCTATATTTTAAAATTTAAGTTGACCATTTTGTAATTAGTTGAGAGGTCCAACGGCCTGCATACTATTCTGCATTTGGTTAAATTAAATTTTAAACTTTTCGTTGTCATTGGTAGTTTACTTATGTCAGCTAACAATGAAAACTTTCTTGTGACAGTAAATATTCTATATTTAAAATTTAAGTTGACCACTTTGTAATTAGTTGAGAGGTCCAACGGCCTGCATACTATTCTGCATTTGGTTAAATTAAATTTTAAACTTTTCGTTGTCATTGGTAGTTTACTTATGTCAGCTAACAATGAACACTTTTAAGCTTTTGTTGTTATACCTAAACACAGACTCTTTCCTCACTACAACAGAAGGAGAGATAGAGCATGTTTGCTCCATCTCTTCTTTTGGTATTATTTTAAATGACCTTGACCTACTTACAGGACTTTGAAAATATTTTGGAAAAAATATAAAAACGGTAGTAATGGATCTTGTATATGTTTGAATCCGACCGGGCATATATTCTAGCTAGGGACCTACTATCGCTAGTTAATTTACATAAGCAGGTGCAGCGTTGTTCTACCCCCACCACTCAACCCGAGCGTATAAAAGGGCTGCGAGCAGACGGATGATTGTCAGTCTTGCACAACCGGTGAAGCTGACCGGATGGGCAAACTGGCTAAAGATGAGACCCTTAGTTTAGAGTTGGTACCACTCTAACCTAAGGTTCTTGTCACTTAGTAGTTATATTAGAAGCATGTTGATTGTAGTATTTGTTGGCTTGTAGTTAGAGGGTGTTTTGCGTATTTGTATCTTTGGTAAGGGTGTTGTATTTCTTAATTATGTGATGTTCTATTTCAGGTATCAAAATAATAAAGTCCCTATTAGTAATTTTATTTTCAATTTGAGTTGATCATTGTATGTTACAAAGTTCTAAGTGACATTAGTAAGTTGAAAACGTTCACACAAAACAAAAACATGAAACCAATAGTAAATTCATGACATAGAGTTCTCTTTGACATACACACATTTTTATGGGGACAGTTCGTTGACTGCGCTGCTCCGGCTATTGCTAATGAGTCTTTGATCAATACCATGAGGACAGTCCTTTGGCTGCGCTGCCTCTGATCAAAAAGACTGATACATTGGTCTTTAGCCAATTCAGACTTACACACAAACATGAAAATAAAACAAACACTAAGTTCCCCCACTACAACAAAATGAGATAGATGACATTCACACATTTTTATGGGGACAGTTCGTTGACTGCGCTGCTCCGGCTATTGCTAATGAGTCTTTGATCAATAACATGAGGACAGTCCTTTGGCTGCGCTGCCTCTGATCAAAAAGACTGATACATTGGTCTTTAGCCAATTCAGACTTACACACAAACACGAAAATAAAACAAACACTAAGTTCCCCCACTACAACAAAAGGAGAGATGGAGCTTATTTTTGCTCCATCTCTCCTTTTGGCATTATTTTGAAATGACCTTGACCTACTTACAGGACTTAGAAAGCTTCCCTTAAAATACATAACAAACACTAAGTTCCCCTATTACAACAAAAGGAGAGATGGAGCCAATTTTTGCTCCATCTCTCCTTTTGGCAATATTTTTAAATGACCTTGACCTACTTACAGGACTTAGAAAGCTTCCTTATAGTACATTATTGGGAACCGAGAACAGTTCTTTTAAGTTAACACCAACGGACACAACATTTCCCCTCCAACCACAAGCTTCTCCCCTCCACCCACAAGCTTTCCCCTCCACTTGAGTTTTGCTATAAAAGGAGGTTTGCTTCGCAGGCAATCATCATTCAATGGTCTGAAGTAGTCCTAGCTAGCTGAGTCAGCTCCAGTTACTATTCACTGTTTCATTTGCTATCATGGCTTACCTTAGAATTCCCACTAGACCCTCGAAAGTAGTTTCTTCATCTTCAAAGTCTCTTCCTCGATCTATTTTAATTTCATCACATGCGTCAGATCCAAAATCGGTTCTTCGAGAAATACTGCAGTCAGAAGGTGCAAGTCCTGGAGCAGAAGAACAATACACCTTCCGAGCCATTGGTGATCAATCTCCTCCACTGATTGAAATATTGTCTTCATCTTCATCTTCACAATCAAGTTCGTCTTGTTCATCTTCTTCGGAGTTAACCTCATCTGATTCATCTACAAGCTCTTCCTCGTCCTCTGACTGCACTGTTGCTGATATTCTATCAACACCTACTGCTACTAGAACTGCATCTCCACCTCCAACTTCTACACCATGTATTTCTCCCTCGACAACTCCACCTTTACAATTCACTATTCCACCACCCATCATATCTCCTCTAAAAGACTCCCTACCAGCCACTTCCAAATCCTTTGACCACCTTCACACTTCTCCTTCAGATAAGTGTAAACAATTAATTGCTGACAGGAGAAGAAAATTTGCACACACCCTCTCTAAGTGTCGATATGTTTTTAAAAAGGGTGCTAGTAAGGGGGAACACTGTGAAAAGGTTTGTGTTTTGAATAGTGATATGTGCTCCATTCATTCAAAACACAATAAAACCACAGAGTCTTCCAATAAAATTAAAGAACTTCCCAAAGCAATCCGGGTAAGAAGGATGAAAAGGTGTACGAAATATTTCTTTGTCAGATGTGTATGGTTTAATAACATCATTATAAAACGTAACGATACAGGAGAGCATTTTTCAATTAGATTACCAAGAGATGTTGTAAACCCTGAACATCCGAAAAGAACTGACTACCTTATCCGGGATGCTAAAGGAAGATTGTCTTGGAAATCTTCAATTTCCAAGATCAAAAAGACACGGTAATTTTTTTCCTTTTAACATTTTACATTACCAAAGATAACACAGTAAATTCAATTTTTCCAAATTCTTAAAAAAAATGTGTGAGCAATTTGTTTAATTCTGATACATCATGTGTAAAAACATGCTGCAGAATTAAATGAATTGTTCACACATTTTTTTATTATCTTGCAATGACCTTGACCCACTTCTTAAACTTAGAAATTTCTGCAAAATTTTAAAATAATGATAATATCAATTTCTACCACTACTAAAATTAAGGTGGTTTGTTTAACCCCACCCCCCTTTACCCCCACCAGTACATAAAGGTATAAATGACGCTTGATATTGCACACGATTCATTCTTAGATTGGAGCTAGCAGAGGCAAGTTTAACTATGAATTCCCCAGCTACAATAATAATTAAAAGAAACTTAAAAAACCTTCAAGAAGCATTTGCATTCAGGGGAAGTTTAGAAAAATATTTAAATCATAGTGTGACATGTCATTTTACTTTGTGGAAGGAAGAGAGAAACATCTGGAACTCAGAAGCAAACGGGTTGAAACTAGAATTAACTGATGTACGATTTAATAAAATAATTCGAAGGCTAGTGGAAATGTTAGAAAAAGGGTATATTGTGACTGCCACATTCTACATAAAACCAGACCGCAATAACTAAAAACAAAATGGAGTAAAGGTTAAGGGTGGGGGTAAAGGTAAATGGTGGGGGTTTGTCTATATAACATGTTTGCTGAGGTACAATCAGTTACTTCAGATTTACCACTCTTGTACATTATGTCTCCTGTGGACAATATTTTCCCGACAACTTCTTTTTTAAAAACCTTATTGGAAAACATTGTTTTTGAAGCTGGTTCAGAGGAAGAAGACATAGACTTGGAGGAAGAATCTTTATCCGAAGAAGAGTTGGAATCGGATGGTGACGAAAATTTGGAAGTATTGACTGATGAAGAGTTAGATGAAGAAGATAGAAGTTTTCTACTTGTTGAAGATTCATCATCTACTGAAGAGATGGTATGCTCGGAGAAACTTGTTGAGCTAAGGGAAACACCTACAACAAGTCATATAATGTTTAGTGCAATGTTTAGAAGTAGAAGACGATTGTTTGACTCTGACTCCGACTCTGACTCTGACTCTGATAGTGTACAAAAATTAAAATGAGAGGGTGGGTTGGGAG
Source organism: Macrosteles quadrilineatus (assembly GCF_028750875.1). Taxonomy (NCBI): domain Eukaryota; kingdom Metazoa; phylum Arthropoda; class Insecta; order Hemiptera; family Cicadellidae; genus Macrosteles; species Macrosteles quadrilineatus. Next base: position 76,277,664 of record NW_026542598.1, on the reverse strand, counting down.
TTTGTTTTGCAAATCATCAATTTCCAAAACAAATACAGTAAATTTTCTATTTCTAAATTTTTAATCTTTGAAATATTTAATTTCTTTTAAATCCTGATAATCATAAAATCATATAAGACACAGTAAATCGGCTTTTTCAAAATTTTGAAAAAAATGTCTGAGCAATTTGTTTAATTCTGGTATATCATGTTTAAGAAAACATGTTGCTGGGTTAAATAAATTGTTCACACATTTTTTTATTATTTGACAATGACCTTGACCTACTTAAAGAATTTAAAAATTCCATGGTTCAACAATAAAAGAAAATGTTACCCATTTCCCCCACTACTATAAAGTAAAGTGGGGAGTGGTCTACCCCCCACCACTATATGGAGGTATAAAAGAGGTTTGACATCCTGCATTAAACATTCTTATTTTTGGAACTCGCAAACGCAAGCTTAGTCAAGATGGATAAACAAAAGATTAGACATAATGAAAGAGAAAGAAGGAGGGTGATGAAGCTAAATGAAACATTTGAGGTATTGAGAACCATACTCAAAGCTAAAAAAGGAACATCTAAACTTCAAATTATAAATTTATCAATTGAAAGAATAAGGTTTTTAGAAAAGGAAGTTGAAGAAGCAAGAATGAGGACTGTGGGAGAAATGAAAGAAGCTAGTGCTATAATTGATAACCACGTTGAAAAATTAAAAGAAGATGCTGATGAAAAAATGCTGTCGGACATGATACAATTAATGAATGGTGAAATGGAAGAGCGAATTCTGTCGGAAATGATGGATTTATTGGATAGTGAAATTGATGAAGAGTACTAACAAATAAAAAAAAATGGGACGTGGGTAGGTTGGGTTTGTCTTGGAAATCTTCAATTTCCAAGACTATAACACAGTAAATTGGGGCTTTTCCAAGTTTTGAACAGTAAATAACTTTTTCCAAATTTTGAATAAAAAAATGTCTGACCAATTTATTTAGTTCTGGTATAACATGTGTAAAAACGTGTTTCAGAACTAAACGAATTGTTCACACATTTTTTTATTATCCTGCAATGACCTTGACCTACTAAACCGGAATAGTTAGTAAAAAATAAAATACCTTGTTTTTCTATAAATATGTTTGAAAGTTGAAGAATAGCCTGTATTTACGTTAGATTATAAAGAAATTGGGAAATGGGGTGATGTCATTAATTTAATAGTAGTAGTAGAGGGGAGAGAGGGGAGGGAATGGTATAAATAGGGGTGGATGTTCACATCTTTCATCAGTATGCTGCTGCTTCTTGAATAGAGAACATCTACAACATGCTACGCTGCGCCATTTGTCAAGCCACATTCGAGGATGAAATAGATCTTCTACTTCATGAAATAGTCGATCATCCTACAAATGAAGAGGAATTGGAAGGATATCAAGACTTGATTGAAGAATTGAATAAAATAGGACAAGGAGAAGAAGAAGAACCGACACCATCTACTTCAAGAGATCGAGGAGAAGAAGAACCAAAACCATATACTTCCATGCTACGCTGTGCCATTTGTCAAGCCACGTTTGAGGATGAAATAGATCTTCTACTTCATGAAATAGTCGATCATCCTACAAATTATGAGGAATTGGAAGGATATCAAGACTTAATTGAAGAATTGTATAAAATAGGACAAGAAGAAGAAGAAGAACCCAAACCATCTACCTCAAGAAATACAGAAGAAAAAGAACCAAGACCATCGACTTCAAGAGGCCAAGAAGAAAAAGACCCGAAATCATCCACTTCAAGACCAAGTGTTATCCATTACGCACCTAAACTTTCAACTTCACCTTCAACTGCTACATCTTCAACAAATGTGGAACTACACGCTCATGCTCTACCAGGTAAAGTGGTAACACATTTCAAAATTGACAATGCCGCATTAAAACTGGAAGAATTTATGTTTAGTGCAAAAAGACTAGTTATTAAAACGTTGCAAAGTGAATTACAAAGATTAAATTTTATAAAGTTTGGACTATTGCTGGATGTTATGTTTACCAACATACAAAATTAAACATCACCTAGAGGATTTTTAACAAAAAACAGAACCATTATGTTTGCCTCAGATATTGAATCAATAGTAGATGAATGTTTTGAAGAACTTTTGACGAAATTGCAAGAACATGAAGGCAGAGGATCAGGATGGACTGTATTGAACATATCGGGCTTGGATGTAAGAGTGCATAAACACGGATATGGAATGAGAGGTAGTAGCTATATTCCTCTACCCAAGAAAATTGCTAATACTAAATCTTGTGTAAATGTACAAAATAATGATACTGAATGTTTTAAATATTCAATGTTGGTAAAATATGTCAAAAATAATGATCCGCAAAGGGTAGGAAGAGAATATGAAGAAGTACAGCACAATTATAATTTTCAAGGAATGAGCTACCCTGTAAAAATCAAAGATATCACCAAGTTTGAAAAAAAGAACCCAAATGCTTCTGTAAATATATTCGGTTTAGATTCATCAAACAATGTATATCCACTACGTATAAGTGCACAAGAACTAATTAATCACACAGACTTGTTATTAATCACCAAAGGTGAAATATCGCACTATGTATATATTAAGAACTTTAACAAACTTGTTAATTCACAAATTTCAAAGAAAAGAAAATGTAAGACAATTTGTAAAAGATGTTTCTGTCATGTGAATAAACCTTTGAGAAAAGGAGGTTCTGAATGGTTGTTAGAACATAAAAGGTTATGCAATGGAAATGAAGAAGTTAAGATTAACCTACCACCAGCTGATAGAGCATTTGTACAGTTTAATAATGTAGTTCATCAATATAGAATTCCTATTGTCGTGTATGCTGATTTTGAATCTACTCTACTACCGTTAGAACATCAAGAGGAGGACACATCAAGAAGAAACAAGTACCAACTACATTCACCCAACAGTTTTTGTCTACTCATCAAGTCAACGCTTTCCGAAGAATATTTACAAGATTATGGACTGACAGCTGAACCAAAAGTGTATCGTGGTGAAGATGCAGCTAAACACTTTGTTGACGAGCTGTATAATATAGCTGAAAAAGTAGAGGCAATTTATACACAGGTAAAACCTATGACACCTATGTCACCCGATGAAGTTCAAGAATACGATTTATCAACATCATGTTATTTGTGCAAGAAAACATTTACAGAATATAATCATAAAGTGCATGACCACGACCATCTGACTGGAAGCTACAGAGGTGCTGCGTGTAACGCTTGCAACTTAAACTATAAAATTCCTAACTATATTCCAATTGTAATGCACAACTTAAGCGGCTATGATGGACATTTTATAATACCTGAATTAGGGAGGGACAATGGTAAAATTGATGTATTAGCCGTAACGATGGAAAGGTTTATTAGTTTTTCAAAAAAGGTTGATAAAATGAAACTCAGATTTCTTGACTCCTACAGATTTATGCCTTCTAGCCTTATGAAACTATCAGAAAATTTGACAAGAGAAAATTTAATAGAAACAAGTAAAATAGTAGACAACAACAAATTGGATTTAGTTCTTCGAAAAGGAGTCTTCCCCTATGATTACATCGATGGATTGCACAGATTTGACGAGACATCACTTCCTCCACCAGAAGCCTTTACCAACAAGCTGAACAATTCAGAAATATCACCAGAAGATTACCAACATGCATGCAGAGTTTGGAACGAACTTGATATGGAAACATTAGGGGATTATTCAGATTTTTATGTTAAACTCGATGTAACTCTGCTTTGTGATGTAATGGAGGAATTCAGAAACACCTGTTTGGGAGCATACGGATTAGACCCTCTTCATTCTTACACCTCTCCAGGATTAGCTTGGCAGGCGATGTTAAAAGAAACCAATTGCAAACTTCAACTTTTAACAGATATTGATATGGTGCTGATGGTTGAGTCCGGTGTCAGAGGAGGATTGACTCAAAGCGTTGTAAGACATGTAAAAGCCAACAATAAAGATCTGCCAAACTACAACCAGCAAGAGCCATCAGTTTATCTTGGGTATTTTGATGCAAACAATTTGTATGGATGGGCAATGTCCAACCCCCTTCCATATGATAACTTTAAATGGATCGACCCAGAGTCAATTGGAGATATTGTTCAAATTCCAAAACATGGTGACACAGGATATATATTAGACTGCGATTTCGAATACCCAGAACATCTACACGACCTTCACTACGATCTTCCTCTTTTACCAAAAACAGAAATTTCACCAACTGGAAAACATCCTAAATTAATGATGAATTTAAATAACAAGCAAAGATATGTAGCGCACTTTTGGACTGTACAACAAGCACTTGAATTAGGACTTCGTCTAACCAAAGTACACAGAGTTTTGGAATTTTCTCAATCTTGCTGGCTGAAACCCTACATAGATTCCAACACTACAAGAAGAGCAGCAGCAACGTCAGCCTTCCAAAAGGACTTTTTTAAATTAATGAACAATGCGATATTTGGTAAAACTCTGGAAAATAAAAGGAAACACAAAAATGTAAAACTTATAACAGATGCTAGGAAATTGGAGAAACTTGTACAGAAGCCCAACTTTGGATCATCAGTAATCATTAATGAAAACCTTGTTGCCGTATCTATGAAGAAAACTAGTATAAAAATGGATCGACCTTTGTATATAGGAATGTCAATATTAGATATATCAAAAACGCACATGTATGATTTTCACTACAACAAGATGGTTGCACATTATGGAAGAGAGAACATAGTTATAACTTACATGGATACAGATGCTTTTATTTACAAGATAATTACTCAAGATATGTATAGAGATCTTCGCACATTTGTATATAAAGATGAATTTGATTTTTCTGACTATCCTAAAGATCATCCGAACTACGATCAGGACAGAAACAAGAAAGTATTAGGGAAATTTAAAGACGAGGCTAACGGAGTGTTACTTGAAGAAATCGTAGCACTTATATCAAAATTGTATGCTGTGAAACTACATGATGACAACATTATAAAAAAGGCAAAAGGCGTAAAGAATTTGTATTTGAAGAAAAATGTACTTTTTGAAGACTACAAGCAAGTGTTGTATGAAGATAAAGTTATAACTGCACACTTCAACACAATCAGGAGTTATAATCATCAACTGTACAGCGTGACAGAAGTTAAGAAGGCGCTCTCCTGCAACGATGACAAACGACACATCCTACCAGACCGGATCCACACACTTCCATTTGGTCACTATTCCCTTAACCCTATCGACTAATTACCTTTTCATCGTCCTACACCACTTATCCTTTCTCCTTTCCGTAAAATTGGGGGAACACAGCATTGTCCGCTGTGTTCCCCCTTTTTTACACAAGGTTAGAATGACCTTGACCTATATAAGGAGATGCAAGAAAAAATGAAAATCATTACTTTGCCAACATTGACAGTGAAAACAACATAATGGCTTTTAAAGAAAACATTGTAAATGAGCTACACAAACCTGCAAGAGTAAACTTTCCAAGAAGAAATACAACTGTTAAAGGAATAAATGATTTGTATCAAGCAGATTTGATTGAAATGCGACCATATAGTAAAATAAATAAAGGACATCATTATATACTTACAGTGATTAACTGTTTTACCAAAGTTGCAGATGCATTACCATTAAAGGATAAAACTGGTAAAAGCGTAACACAAGCCATGGAAATCGCTATAAAGAGAGATAAAAACAAAATGAAACATTTACAAACTGATGATGGCAAAGAATACTTTAATAAAAGTTTTTCAAAGTTAATGGAAAAATACAACATAAACCACTACTCAACCAAATCTGAAAAAAAAGCGGCTATAATTGAAAGATTTAATAGAACGTTAAAAGGAGCGATGTATAAAATGTTTTCAAACAGAGGAACCTACTTATGGATTGATATTTTACCAAAGTTAATAAGTGATTACAACAACAGGTTTCACAGAACTATTGGGATGACACCAAATGAAGTAAACAGTAAAAATGCTAAACTTGTATTAAAAAGAATAAAGCACAATACAAAACCTAAGGTTGAAATAAAGAAGCCTAGAAAATTCAATGTAAATGATAAAGTTCGAATAAGTAAGTATAAAACGATATTTACTAAAAAATATCTACCTAATTGGACAAATGAAGTATTTACCATATACAAAGTGCAACCAACTATACCAGAAACATACATATTAAAGGATAATAAAGGCAATTTGTTACAAGGTGCGTTCTACGGACATGAACTATTAAAATCTACAGTAGGTGATGTATATCTTGTTGAAAAAGTGTTACAAAGGAAAAAAGACCAAGTTAAAGTACGATGGTTAGGTTTTAACAAAACAGAAGATTCTTGGATACCTATAAAAGACCTAATTTAACGGGAACAGCTCATTGTACTATTGGATTTCGAATAAGATGGAGATTGTTTGTCATAAAGATCAATTCAACATTAGTAATATTGATGATTACACTGTTGATAACGACACAATCAACACTGGCAAACATGGAAGTTTACTTCCAAACACAGTCAGATGTATTATAAGTGGTCCTTCAAACTGTGGAAAAACTAATGTCGTATTTAATTTGATTACAAATCCTAAAGGATTGAGGTTTAATAACTTATATATTTTTTCAAAGTCACTACATCAGCCAAAGTATCAATTGTTGGAGAAAATCATATCGAAGGTGTCAGGTGTTAACCTTTATAAATTTAACGCCAGTGATAAAGTTTTGCAACCAAACCAAGCTAAACCATATTCAGTATTTCTATTTGATGACGTTTCGTGTGAAAATCATGATACTATTAGGAACTATTTCGCCATGGGAAGACATAATAATATCGACAGCATATATATAGGACAAACATACAGTAAAATTCCAAAGCAGCTTATCAGAGATAATGCAAATGTTATAATTTTGTTCAAACAAGATGAAACCAACCTGAAACACGTATATAACGATCATGTAAATGCTGATATGTCATTTGATAAGTTTAAACAAATTTGTGGAAAAGCATGGGCAGAAAAGTATGGATTTTTGGTCATTATGAAAGAACAAGCCATAAAAGACGGACGATATAGAATAGGGTTTGATAAATACGTTCTGCTTCACTAAATATCACTATTTCAAATCAACACTTCGTACTGTAAACATGGCAAGTCAAGAAAAGCTCTTAAAAGAAATAAAATCACTTAGTGATTCTATTAGACATAAAAACAGAGCTCTGAAGTTAGGTATAAGTGAAAGAGAAAAGTTTATAGAATCAACGTTTAAACCCGTTACTGATCCTTTAAACAGATTAGTTAAAAATATTGAAAAACCTTTCGAAGGAGATGCTATTCTACCGATTTCTAAGTATGAAAAAGAATCAAGAGATTATGAACAATACAAACAATTTCAATCAACTGAAGAAAGTGGTGAAAGTGAAGAAAGTGAAGAAACAGAAGAAACTGAAGAAACTGAAGATTCAAGAGAAAAAGAAGGATTTTCCGCAGGTCAAGAAGAAGGATCTACTAATCCTACAAATCTAAGTACATTAAGCACAAACATAGCATTCAAAGGGAATTTGGGCAGAAAATATTTATTAAAGATGTTACATTCAACACAGGCTAATCGAAGATATCATATTTATGGAGCTAGACTAGAAGACAATGGTATTATGATTGGAGACAGTAATTTGGATATTGATGAAAACGATAACATCCTTATTGGTAACCAAAAATATAAAGGTACAACAGGACTGTTTGAACTTATTTTTAAAAACAAACCTGGTAAATATACCAAAAAAGACCTATCAGTGTTTAAAAATATACTAAATGATACAAATGCACATAAAAAGCAGTATTCCAAAGATTTGCCCATTTATCGAAATCGATCAATAAAATACACAAGTGTCATAGCTGATCTTTTTCCAACACAAGTGAAAAAATCTCAACTTAAAAGAAGAGCTATATCTACAGCTGAATTAAATGTGTTACACAAAAGACCAAGAACCAACGAACCTACATCTTCAGGGAAAGGATTATTAAAAAGTCTATACAATACCAACATAATATATTATAATGATGTCAATAAGCTGGTTGATCGAATGAGATTATTATATGAAGCCATGGAAGCCGGTCATACCGGATTGGACAATGAATGGGTAGCTTTAATCGATGAACTACGAAATCGAAGGATTATTGCTTAATCATCGCATATAAAAGGAGGACAAGAATCGAGGGAACTCAGTTGAATCATGAGCGTGGACAAGTTTGGAAGGTATTCCAATTTTGGAGAAAAACCAAAACCCAATGGTAAAAGATATAGTTTACCATTAACAGCTGAAGGAGATTATAACATAAGCAGCAAACGATTGAAGTTTGTAAAAGATCCAGAAGATGATAATGATGCAATAAATTTGAAAACTTTAAAAAGTGAAAAATTGTTGAGCTTACAACTTCAAAACGACTCTTATAATGCCAAGTCTCATAGAATAACAAATGTTGGTGAACCAATAGAAAACTCCGATTCCGTCACCAAAGATTATTTACTTTCAAAACTGTCAAATACTTTACAAGTTAATAATGAAGTTTACGATGTTAAAAACAGAAGAGTTACAAACTTAGCTGATCCTGTCGATAGTCAAGATTCAGTCAATAAAGGATATTTACATTCTATAATCCCTGAAAGAAAAGAAGATAGATTCTCTTTTTATAACTTTGTTATAAATGATATAGGATACCCTAAAGAAGATTCGGACGCAGTTAACCTCAAATATGTTAAAGATAATTGTATTATTCACGATAGTGAACAAATTGATTGCAAAGGTAAAATATTACATAAGGTTAAAGAAGGATTAAAACCAACAGATGCTGCCACTGTAAGTCAAATCATGTTACAAAAGAATGGAAATTGGCATGCTGAGAACAAAAAGATAACTAATGTAAAAGGTGGAGTAAATCCTGAAGATGTGGTAGTTTTTAAACAAGTTCCTGTAATAACCGATGAATATAAACATAATAATATAAAGACCACCACTTTTGATTGTAAAAACTTACCATTAGCAAATGTTCATAATGCAGTTTTACCTCACGAAGCGGTAACTTTGGATCAGATGAAAGATCATATAAAAAGCCAGTGTATAATAAAAGATGAACAAAATGAAGAAATATACACATGTAATAATAAAAGAATTACAAATCTTGAAGATCCACAACAAATGGATAATGCTGTCAATGTAAAACTATCTTGCTAGACTTTTGGGTACTGTAATGTTTGATTTTCACAATATGATACCAGCATATCCAGGACATAACAAAGTGCATCCAGATCAAAGAGATCAATGGATTGATAGGGTTATTATGAAGCAATATTTTATGTCTAGCAGAACAAAGATGCTTAGAACTAAACCTGTAGAAAGATTTCACCATTAGAAAAATGTTTACAATGCAGTTTTACCTCACGAAGCGGTGACTTTGGATTAGATGAAAGATAATATAAAAAAGCAAGTGTTAATAAAAGATGAACAAAATGAAGAAGTACACACATGACGTAATGATACAACATATTCAAAATATAACAAAGAAGATGAAAATACAAAAAAGTATAATATGGATTGATAAAGGTACATAATAAGAAATCAGTTCGTAAATGAAACATTCATTGTCAAACACTTGAGGAGTGAAGCCGATGTGGGTACATTCCCCTATAAATAGAGATGTTAAAGGTTAAGCACATCAGTCGTGATATAGAGAGCTTGAAGAGAGGAAGAGGATTGACATCATCAGCAGTTTCTCTATTATCTAAACCAATTGGAGCAATTGTTAACAAAACAATAGATTTACTACCAGTAGAACTGCATTTGCCTGGAGGATATCAATACTGTGGACCTGGAACAAAATTGAAAAAACGTCTGGAAAGAGGAGATTCTGGAATAAATAAACTAGATCAAGCTTGCAAACAGCACGATATAGCATATTCAAAGTTTGCAGATACAAAAAATAGATCCATAGCGGATAGAGCGCTTGCTGAAAAGGCTTGGCAAAGAGTAAAATCTAGTGACGCAAGTTTTGGTGAAAAAGCAGCAGCTTTGGCAGTAACAGCAGCAATGAAGACAAAAACTACGTTTGGAGGAGGAAAGAGGAGGAAAGGCCGAAAACGAACGGTTAAAAAGCAAGGAGGTAGTATTAAAAGGAAAAGAAGGAATAATCAAAATAAAAAAAACAAGAAACCAACAATATGGTCAATGATAAAAAAAGGAGGAGGATTATACTTAAGACCATACCGTGTGTATTAAACAAGAAAAAACAAATACTAATTCCAAACAAAGAGTTGACAAATAAAGAATTAATTATATACGCTTCTTGTATGAAAATACCATTTTTTAGAGGAGTGTTTATGAAAGATGCATTGCCCGGTAAAATATGGAAAAATGAGACTGGAATAGTTAATTTAGAAAACAGTGAAGGTCCTGGCACTCATTGGATATGTTATAAAAAACTTGATCGAATTATTTATTATTTCGATAGTTACGGTAATATGCCACCACCTAAAGAGCTTCAACGTTACTTTCGCACAGCAAAACAAGTATTTTACAACTATAACAGAGAACAACCTGACAATACAACAATTTGCGGACACTTATGTTTAGATTTTTTAGCTAGAAGCGTTAGTCAACTTTAAGATGTCTTCCTATACGGTCTCATTGACCGGCACTTCATCAACTCTGCGCAGTATTCTATTTCCAGCTCTACGATTGCAAAAAGGAAGATTATGGGAAGCTGCATTATTGGATTTAACAACATACAATTCTATTCCAAATATTTCTGAAGGAGTCAATAACAAATTACACTATTACAAAAGCAAAAATAATTTGGGAGAATTAACACCAATGAAAGAAATTAGTTTACCGACAGGATCTTACGAAATAGACCATATTAACGAATTTATACAAAAACAAATGAAAAACGAAGAACTTAACGAACTTGTTCAAAAGGAATCAGAAAAAGAATATATAACAATAAGAGGAAATAACAATACCATGAAAGCTGAAATAACTTCTTCCTATTATATTGATTTTACTCAAAAACATTCAATTGGAGGATTATTGGGATTTTCTGAAACAACTCCAATACTAGAACCTAAAAAGACCTATTCTGGTGATAAAACTGTAACAATACTGAAAGTTAATACGATAGACATTACATGTAACATTATACAAGGATCATACAGAGATGGAGAGAATAGTCATATATTGCACACATTCTATCCGACAGTCGCCCCAGGTTTTAAGATTGTGGAAAAGCCACAAAACTTGGTGTACCTTCCCTTAAACACCAGTGTGGTTTCAGACATCGTGTTGAACATACTAGATCAAGACGGAAACCTCATAGACTTCAGAGAAGAACGTATTACGATCAGGATTCACATAAAAGCATCAACCTAAACCATGGGATTGTCATTCAAGAAGAGAGAGTTGTCGGGTAAACACCTAACTAGCTCATCATCTGCAAAAGGATTAACTACTGAAAACATTCGGTTTTTACAGGATATTGGATTAAAACTCATTGAAAATGGAAATACTGGATATAGCACAAGGACCGACATTCGACGAGACTTTATGGGAAAAGGAGTATCACACGCACAACCCCTACGCTTCGTCAAAATTGAATAATAATGATGAAATTAGAATTCCTATACAACAACAGGATATTTACACTCTTCCGTGCGAAAGTTATCTATATATTGAAGGAAGAGTAACAAAAAAAGATGGAACAGCTGGAACCACCGTTCCTTTTATCAATAATCCAATGGCATTTTTATTTGATGAAATTAGATATGAAATATCTGGAGTAACTGTGGATTCTACAAAGAAAGTAGGTTTAACAAGCACATTAAAAGGATTAGCATCTTTGACACAAAACGAGAAGAATTTGTTAAGAATTGGAGGATGGGTTGCACCCGATAACGACACAATCACCCCTGATTCTGCAGGGAACTTTGATTTCTACATACCATTGAAATTATTTCTAGGCTTTGCTGAAGATTACAGAAGAGTAATAATAAATGTGAAACAGGAATTAGTGTTATTAAGATCATCAAATGATAAGGATACTATTTGCGCAGCAACTGGAACCACTGATGCAAATTTAGACTGGAATTTAACTTTGGACAAAATCGTTTGGAGAGTACCACATGTGCGATTAAATGACGAACATAGAATAACACTGTTGAGACAACTGAAATCAGATAGAGATATTGTAATACCATTCAGAAGTTGGGAATTTCATGAATATCCAGTTTTACCTAAAACACAAAGACATACATGGACTGTAAAAACATCTACTCATTTGGAAAAAGCAAGATATGTAATATTTGCACTACAAACAAAAAAAAGGAATAATATACTAGCTAATGCCGGTCATTTCGATCATTGCAAACTAACAAATTGTAAAGTGTTTCTTAATTCACAATTTTTCCCTTACGACAACTTTAATATTTCTTTCACTAAGAAGAGGTACACTGTTTTGTATGATATGTACGCTAGATTCCAAAGTTCATACTACGGGAAAACAAACACCCCGATACTGTCTCCCGAGCAGTACGAATCAAAAGCTCCAATAATTGTAATAGATTGTTCAAAACAAAACGAATCTGTAAAGTCATCAAGTGTGGATATAAAAATAGAAATGGAGTTTGAAGAGAACGTTCCTGATGCAACATCTGCATATTGTTTAATTTTGCATGATAAAATTGTAACGTACACACCATTGACGGGATTAGTCAAAACAGTGTTGTAAATGAGTTTCACCACAACCACCAGTCGGCTATAAAAGGAGGAGCTTCGCACACCACCAATCAGTCTTTGCTCGTTCGTTGAATGGGTAACATCCTACACTACATCATGAGTAAAATGAGTTCTCCATCAGTCGTACAAAAGGATGCAGAGGAAGCAGCATTATTGGATCAAGAAAACCATCAAGAAATCGTCAATGAAATAGAAGAGTTTTTAAAGTTTCGAAAACAAGAAGACAAGGAGGACAAGGAAGAAAAAGAAGAAAAAACTAAAAAAAATGGCACTAAAAGGAAGCGGAAAGATGAAGATACAATCCCAATTAATATTTTGAAAGAAGTTTTCCTACGCATTTACTATCCTATCTCACTATGTTTGGGTAAAAGTGTAACAGCTGGACTAATGAAATCTTCGGAATATACACCTACAGTAATCTTGCAGCATGGTACAAAAATGGTTATATTTTCTGAAACGGCATGGGAATCTTTTCTAAAACATTTAAATCTAATTGAATGTTACTTAAATACTAATGTTTGCGGAAGGAAAACTAATATTCGACTTTTGGATTCTGACAATGAAATTGACATAGTAAAGAATCGTGGAACACTACAAGTACGATTTAGAGATTTAACTCAACATGAAAGTAAAATTTTACTCTCACGTGAAGAATTCTACATTTTAATGCATGCAACGTCTCCTATCTCTAGATATATGAAACAACTTGTATTCTCAAGTTCAATCATCAAAGAGTATTTAATTGATACACTGGAAAAACAACCGGAAAGCACCATATTATACGGACACGTGGATACATCTATTTTTAATAGATTGCCTCATGAAGTTGGTATGTGGAGACAGTTAAGGAACTTCGAATCAATTGATGAAGAAGCGATAGAAGCTGTTGAAGAATATGAAACTATAAACCAAGAAGAACCAGCAACCCAAGAAGTGTAATTAAAGAAAAACAGTATAAAAGAGTGACCAAGGCGCGGTGTGAATTCAGTTGAACACTATACGTGGTGGTGTGTAGATAGGGTTAAACATTATGGATATAAAACCCTGTGTAATAGAATTTCAAGCATTTCGTGATAACAAAGATGAATTTGTGATAAAAGAATTAGTGATTTTAGATTTGATTACACATGTCGTATACCCGTTTATATTTGAAGCTCCATTTTCAGTAAACCAATTGAATGACAA